>NC_135236.1:36212954-37523668 GCF_051348905.1 Ranitomeya variabilis | reverse complement strand
CGATGCTCCATACTAGTACTGGTGTTGGTGTTTGCGGGAACACAATTCCCGCAGAGCAGTATCAGTATGACACATCTCGGGAAGGGGTTAATCTTCATCCTCGTTCCTTCGTAAATGAGGAGCAAAGAGTTGGAATTGTGATCTTTCTGCTGCAAGGAGATCCTCAATCCTTGGATTTCTCTTTGCCTCAGGATTCAGTTTGTCTCCAGTCTGTGGAGGGATTTTTGGGGGCTCTAGCTCTTATCCATGATGACCCTGGCCGAGTGGAGACGTATAGCGCCAATTTCTGCAGATGAGCAACTAATACAAAATGGAATGACCCGGCTCTCAGAATCCATTTTCTTCATGGCCTTACCGAAAGTTTGAAAGATGCTTTGGCAGTGTATGAAACCCCTGATCCCTTGGAGGCTGCTATGTCATTGGCTATATGTGTTGATAGATGACTTCAGGATAGGTGGGATAGACCACCTTCTCCAGAGCCTCCTTTTCAGGGTATTGCCCCTTTGCCAGGGGTGCGGTCTGGTGGTGAACCAGCTCTGGGGAGGGTGGAGGAACCCATGCAGTTAGGGGGTGGCTCCCCATCCTATATTTCCATGGAGATTCGCAAAAAGAAGGGAGTGTGCTTTTTTTGTGGAAAAAAGGGACATTTTATTGGGGCCTGTCCTTTGATGCCTAAGCAAAAGGAGACTCGTTTACCATTGGTATTCTGAAGTTGAATAAGCAATGGGGGCATTTATCTTCAACCTGCAGTTTCTGGTTTGTCCTGACAGCAAAGGTGGTGCTGGAGAGCAAAACAGAGGAGATTTCTGTGTTGACAGTGGAGTTGATGGACTTGAGTGAGGATAGTGTTTTTTGTGAGTTGAATTGAAGCTTTTATTGGTACTATTTTTGAGTACGTAACACTGTGGATCACTTTTAAGACTAAGTTCACATTTATCCTTTGCTCTATGCATTAATTAAAACTAATATACCTAGTCTTAATTACTTCCAAAAAAATAATTAAAATATAACTAACTTTTGAGACATAAACATAAGAGGAACAGTTGGTTATAGCTTAGAATAGAGAGCATAAAATTTTCCTCTACCAAAGCTTTGCATTGTGAGTTATTTATCTGTCACAGTTCCAAACAGTATCCTTTCTCCTTGCGGAGAGTGACATGTTAAGCATGTCGAGATGAGGAGACTTAAAGCTGCAATGCTCCACTGGGAAATATGCAAATTGTCTCTTCAGAGAGGAAGAAGACTAGAACTTTAGTGCCACCTATTGGAAGTAGCAATCCTAGCAGTCAATGTCGACCCTTTAACGAGCCTTGTCACATGACTTAGGATAAGAGCCAAACCAGATCTCAATTTGCAGACACTGTGTTTCGGGGTACTGCCCCTCGTCAGTGCAAAGTGGAGATCTGGTTTGGCTGGGTGAGAGGCATCAGGCATTTGGAGAGCCCCTGACATGCCTAAACAGTAGAAACCCCCCACAGTTGACATCATTTTGGAAAGTAGACCCCTAAAGAACTTATCTAGATGTGTGGTGAGCACTTTGACCAACCAAGTGCTTCACAGAAGTTTGATACAGGAAAGAAATATATCTTGGTACCGTGTTAGCCAGTAGATAGAAAAATATTTAGAATTGAGAGTCCTCAGTGGTTGATACCTTTTAATGGCTAACTTAAAAAATAGTAACAAATTGCAAGCTTTCGAGACTACATACGTCTCTTCATCAGGCAAAGACAAAAACAAATTCTGAAGAATCACATATTTATGCACAACATAGTATAGAAAAAAAAAAAAAAAAGGAGAGGGGAAAAAAGCATGGATAAGCTAGGTGACATGAAGCAGAATTACCATGGGTCATAAACAGTTACGTCCATAAATATTGGGCCAATTCTTAGATAGGGATTGTTTTATTGTCCTGTGATTAGTGTCTGGTTCTGTTGTGATGACCCCACATGGTCTGATGGGCAAGTTCATTAGTTGATGTAAAAAGACATAAATCCGTGTGACACATTCATTCCTGCATTTAGAGTGTCAAAGGTCGTCATCAGTTTATATTCCCAGACTCTCCTGTCTTTCTGCGATTTGAAGTTACCCTTTAATACAAGTAATTTCATGTCCATAATGTTATGATTTGGGAGACAGAAATGTATTGCCACAGGTATATCCATTCTTTTTTCTCTTATTGTATGGCGATGAGAGTTCATCCTTGTTCTACTAGAGGCACCCGGTTATTTTCTTCTTGAGTTTTTGTAATGTAGCAGGTGATTCCTTGATATTCTGGTGGCTCTTGTAATCTGGTTCGCCTCAGAAAGACCTTTTTGAATCAGGGCTACCATCCAAGAACAATTGAAAACCAGATTACAAGAGCCACCAGAATATCAAGGAATCACCTGCTACATTACAAAACTCAAGAAGAAAATAACCGGGTGCCTCTAGTAGTTACCTACAATCCAAATCTGGAGGCGCTAAGGGGAGCTGCACGGAAATTACAACCTTTACTGCAAAAAGATGCCCGACTACAAGCAATTTTTCCAGACCCCCCACTGTGTTTTAGGCAGCCCCCAAATCTAAGAAGCATCATTGTCAAGAGCACCCTGTCCTCTCCAACAGCTGCAGGTACCTTTCCTTGCAACCAGAAAAAATGTAAATCCTGTCCATTTATAATGACCACGGACAAGATAAAGATCCCCAACTCACATCAGGACTACAAGATCCCAGGTACTTTCAGCTGCGTCACTTCTAATGTGGTGTACCTAATCATTTGTACTAAATGTCCAACTGGGGGTCTGTATGTAGGGGAGACAGGGCGGAAACTGAGAACAAGGATGAACTCTCATCGCCATACAATAAGAGAAAAAAGAATGGATATACCTGTGGCAATACATTTCTGTCTCCCAAATCATAGCATTATGGACATGAAATTACTTGTATTAAAGGGTAACTTCAAATCGCAGAAAGACAGGAAAGTCTGGGAATATAAACTGATGACGACCTTTGACAATCTAAATGCAGGAATGAATGTGTCACACGGATTTATGTCTTTTTACATCAAATAATGAACTTGCCCATCAGACCATGTGGGGTCATCACAACAGAACCAGACCCTAATCACAGGACAATAAAACAAACCTTATCTAAGAATTGGCCCAATATTTATGGACGTAACTGTTTATGACCCATGGTAATTCTGCTTCATGTCACCTAGCTTATCCATGTTTTTTTCCCCTCTGCCATTTTTTTTTTCTATACTATGTTGTGCATAAATATGTGATTCTTCAGAATTTGTTTTAGTCTTTGCCTGATGAAGAGACGTATGTAGTCTTGAAAGCTTGCAATTTGTTACCATCTTTTCAGTTAGCCATTAAAAGGTGTCAACCACTGAGGACTCTCAATTCTAAATATTTTTCACAGAAGTTTATAATGTAGAGCTGTAAAAATAAAAAAATCATATTTTTTCACAAAAATGATCTTTTCGCCCCCGATTATTTCCTTTCCCAAGGGTAAAAGAAGAAATTGGACCCAAAAGTTGTGCAATTTGTCGTGAGTATGCTGATACCCCATATGTGGGGGTAAACTACTGTTTGGGTGCATGGTAGAGCTCAGAAGGGAAGGAGAGCTGTTTGACTTTTCAATGCAAAATTGACTGAAATTGAGATAGGAAGCCATGTCGCATTTGGAGAGCCCCTGATGTGCCTCAACAGTGGAAACCCACCACAAGTGACACCATTTTGGAAAGTAGGCCCCATAAGGAACTTATCTAGATGTGTTGTGAGAACTTTGAACCCCCATCTGTTTCACTACAGTTTGTAATGCAGAGCCGTGAAAATAAAAATCTTTTTTTTTCCATAAAATTTTTTTAGCCCCCCAGTTTTGTATTTTCCCAAGAGTAACAGGAGAAATTGGACCCCAAAAGTTGTTGTCCAATTTGTCTTGAGTACTCTGATACCCCATATGTTGGGGTAAACCCCTGTTTGGGCGTACAGGAGAGCTCGGAAGGGAAGGATCACTGTTTTACCTTTTTAACGCAGAATTGGCTGGAATTGAGATCAGACGCCATGTCGCATTTGGAGAGCCCCTGATGTACCTAAACAGTGGAAACCTAACAATTCTAACTCCAACCCTAACCCCAACACACCCCTAACCTTAATCCCAACCCTAACCTTAAACCTAACCACACCCCTAACCCGAACACGCCCCTAATCTTAATCCCAACCCTAACCACATCCCTAACCCCAACATACCCCTAACCCCAACACACCCCTAACCCTAATCTCAACCCTAACCACACCCCTAACTCCAACACACCCCTAACCCTATACCCAACCATAACCCTATCCACATCCATTACCTTGACACACCCCTAACCCTAATCCCAACCCTAATCCCAACTGTAAATGTTATCCAAACCCTAACTTTAGCCCCATCCCTAACCCTAATTTTAGCTCCAATCCTAAAGCTAACTTTAGCCCCAACCCTAAACCTGACTTTAGCCCTAACCCTAACTGTAGCCCTAACCCTAACTTTAGCCCTAACCCTAACCCTAATGGAAAAATAGAAGTAAATTTTTTTACTTTATTATTTTTCCCTAACTAAGGTGGTGATACAGGGGAGTTGATTTACTATTTTAGCGGGTTTTTATGTTTGGCAGCTGTCACACTAAAAAATTATTGCAAAAATTTGTTTTTGTGTTACCACATTTTGAGAGCTATAATATTTCCATATTTTGGTCCACAGAGTCATATGAGGTCTTGTTTTTTGCGGGACGAGTTGACGTTTTTATTGGTCCCATTTTCGGGCATGTGACATTTTTTGATCGCTTTTTATTCCGATTTTTGTTAGGCAGAATGAACAAAAACAAGCAATTCATGAATTTCTTTTGGGGGGGCGTTTATACCGTTCCGCATTTGGTAAAATTGATAAAGCAGTTTTACTCTTCGAGTCAGTACAATTACAGCGATACCTCATTTATGTAATTTTTTTATGTTTTGTCGCTTTTATACAATAAAAACTGGAAGAGAAAAGATAATTATTTTTGCATCAGTTTATTCTGAGGGCTATAACTTTTTTATTTTTTCACTGATGATCAGGGCCGGACTGGCCATCTGGCAATTCTGGCAAATGCCAGAAGGGCCTGTCTGGTTGTGGCCTGCCTTGTCTGCTACATTGGTAACAGAAGACACCCATACTGTTAAGAGTTGTGACCCAGCACAAAGTCTCTGACTCCGTCACTTACCCCACCAGGCCACCGGTATTATTAGAAATATTGGTCTTGTAGGAAATCTTGCTTTCCTCCATCCAGGGTAATATATCTCTTCTGGTGATTGGGACGGGGACGGAATGGGCCTGTGTGATTTCAAATGCCAGGGCTGAATTTCAGCCCCAGTCCATACCTGCTGATGATGCTGTATGGTGGCTCAGTTTTTGCGGGACAAGATGACGTTTTCAGCGGTGCCATGATTATTTACATTCGTCTTTTTGATCGCGTGTTATTCCACTTTTTGTTTGGTGGCATGATGATAAAGCATTGTTTTTTGCCTTATTTTTTTTCTTTACGGTGTTCACTGAAGGGATTAACTAGTGGGACAGTTTTATAGGTTGGGTCATTACGGAAGCGGCGATACTAAATATGTGTACTTTTATTGTTTTTTATATTTACATAAAGAAATGTATTTATTGGAACAATATTTTTTTTCTTTATTTAGGTTTTTTTTTTTACACATTAATATTTTTTTTTTACTTTTTTACTTTATCCCAGGGTGGGACATCATTGTATAATATCAGATCGCTGATCTGACACTTTGCAAAGCACAGTGTCAGATCAGCGATCTGACAGGCAGTGGAGGAGGCTTGCCGGTGCCTGCTCTTAGCAGGCGTTTGCAAGCCACCTCCCTGCAGGACCCAGAAGGACCCCACAGCCATTTTGGATCTGGGGCCTGCAGGGAGGAGGACGGAGGAGACACTCGGAACAACGTGATCACATTGTGTCATTCTGAGGGTCTCAGGGAAGCATGCAGGGAGCCCCCTCCCTGTGCGATGCTTCCCTATGCCACCGGAACACTGCGATCATGTTTGATCGCAGTGTTCTGGGGGATAAAGTGCTAGGAGCGGTCCGTGACCACTCCTGGCTCATAGTGCCAGATGTCAGCTGTAATAATCAGCTGACACCCGGCCCCGTGAGTGCGGCTGATCACCTAGGATGTACTATCCCTTCCCTGGGAATTAAGTCCCAGGTCACCTCAACGGGATATTACATCAGATGGCAGAAAGGGGTTAAAGGGTCGACATTGACTGCTAGGATTGCTACTTCCAATAGGTGGCACTAACGTTGCAAACACACATGGCTGGCTAGCTCCGTTGGTTAGAGTGAGGAGCTAATAACACCAAGGTTGTGCGTTTGATCCCCATCTGGGCCAGTATGTTTTATTCACAATATTTCCTTTACCTGAGTTTAAGTCCTTATTCAGACAGCTGGTAATGTAGGCATATTTTTATATCCATGTAACATATATTTTGACCTGATTCTGAGCCTAATTTGTCTCAATAGGAACATCATAGAACCCTGCTATATTATGAAAGTGCATTTAAGCTAGACAATTTTATATGTTAAATGACTGCCAATCAGCAAATATTGATCGATGATCGTTTAATAGTCAGTTTACACAAGCCGCCTGAGCTTCATGTGCTCTGGCTTACCTGTAATTGACTGGGCAGTGCACATAGACTGCCATTGTTTTTAGCAGCACTGCTGAGAATGATAATCTTTCATGCAAATTAAAAGATCATTTTACCTGATGAATGATCATTTTGCTTGCTCATCAGGTGATCATCAGCCAGTCTAGTCTTAGGGTACCGTTACACTAAACGATTTACCAACGATCACGACCAGCAATATGACCTGGCCGTGATCGTTGGTAAGTCGTTGTGTGGTCGCTGGGGAGCTGTCACACAGACAGCTCTCCAGCGACCAACGATGCCGAAGTCCCCGGGTAACCAGGGTAAACATCGGGTTACTAAGCGCAGGGCCGCGCTTAGTAACCCGATGTTTACCCTGGTTACCATCGTAAATGTAAACAAAAAAAACACTACATACTTACATTCCGGTGTCCGTCAGGTCCCTCGCTGTCTGCTTCCCGCACTGACTGTGAGTGCCGGCCGTAAAGTAAAAGCAGAGCACAGCGGTGATGTCACCGCTGTGCCCTGCTTTCCGGCCGGCACTCACAGTCATTGCGGGAAGCAGACGGCGAGGGACCTGACGGACACCGGAATGTGAGTATGTAGTGTTTTTTTTGTTTACATTTACGATGGTAACCAGGGTAAACATCGGGTTACTAAGCGCGGCCCTGCGCTTAGTAACCCAATGTTTACCCTGGTTACAAGCGAACGCATTGCTGGATCGGTGTCACACACACCGATCCAGCGATGACAGCGGGAGATCCAGCGACGAAATAAAGTTCCAAACGATCTGCTATGACGTACGATTCTCAGCAGGGTCCCTGATCGCTGCTGCGTGTCAGACACAGCGATATCGTATGGATATCGCTGGAACGTCATGGATCGTACCGTCGTAGCGACCAAAGTGCCACTGTGAGACGGTACCCTTAAAGGGAACCCTGTCAGCAGGATTGTGTACAGTAACCTACAGACAGTGTCAGGTCAGCGCCGTTATACTGATTACAATGACACCTGGTGATGAAATCCGTTCTGTGGTTGTTGTGTAATCTTTATTTCCAGGTTTGTGTTAATGAAATTCTTGTGCTCTGGGGCGGGGCTGGTGTATGTGGTGCTCTGATTATATATTCATGATGCAGACTGCTGACAGGTCACTGATCCCTCGCTGACCTGCCCCCTAGTTTGCATAATAATTACCTAACATACTGAATAAAAAAGAAAAAAACGCTTCTGCAGGCAATTACCGGTTGTGGCCCCTGCATTGGAGCATAATCGCATGTTTACTGTGCACTTAATGACTTTTGCTTATTTAATTGAGTGAGAAAAAAAAAGTTAATTTGACAATGGGGCCTGGGGCACCTGCGCAGTAACAGCCATTGGTGTGTATAGAGATCCGATAGCTGCTTTTGTGTGCAGGCGCCATCTTGGAGAAGGAAATATTTTTTTCTTATCCAGTAGAATGGCGCTGCTGGCGCCTGCACAATAGCAGCTATCGGATCTCTATACACACCAATGGCTGTTACTGCACAGGTGCCCCAGGCCCCATGTTCAAATTGACTTTTTTCTCACATGTGTGGTCAGGTAGTCGTGGCTGAGTGGTTAAGGTGATAGACTAGAAATCCATTGGGGTCTCCCCGCGCAGGTTCAAGTCCTGCCGACTACGATTTTGAAAAGCTTCTTTTAAATCAACTCAAAATTTTACACGTTATACAATATCATTGAAAATGTTTTAAAAAAGTCGCATTTAAATTTTTCAGCATCTAAGTCTAGCCTATAAGATGTACATAGGAAATAAGTGTCAAATAGCTGAAGTTCTAGAATACAACATGCCTCCCTGAAAAGAATTAATGAGGGTCTTGGGTTATGTCCCTAGGGTGGATAATAGTACAATTACCCTGAGAACGTCAACCTTAGGCTAAGTACACACACAAAAAAACAAAGGTATGAGCTGGGATATAAATTGGTATGCATGCAGCGTGTAAGTGCATGTTCACACTGGCCACTGAACAGAAAAAAACAATGACAGAAACCTAGTGATTGAATACCCTGCAGAAAATAAACAGCATAGTTCCCCCATAGGAACCTGTCACCCCCAAAATCGAAGTTGAGCTAAGCCCACCAGCATCAGGGGCTTATCTACAGCATTCTGTAATACTGTGGATAAGCCCCCGATGTATCCTGAAAGATGAGAAAAAGAGGTTAGATTATACTCACCCAGCGGTGGGCGTCGCGGCCCGGTCCAGGGCCTCCCAACTTCTTACGATGCCCTCAACAGGACAAAGTACATCTGCGCCAGAGCCGCAGCATGAAGACCAGAAGAGGATGTCATCGTAAGAAGATGGGAGGCCCCGGACCGGACCGGGACTGCCCCTGGGTGAGTATACTCTAACCTCTTTTTCTCATCTTTCAGGATACATCGGGGGCTTATCTACAGTATTAAGGCCCCGGCACACATAGCGATTTACCAACGATCACGACCAGCGATACGACCTGGCCGTGATCGTTGGTAAGTCGCTGTGTGGTCGCTGGGGAGCTGTCACACAGACAGCTCTCTCCAGCGACCAACGATCAGGGGAACGACTTCGGCATCGTTGAAACTGTCTTCAACGATGCCGAAGTCCCCCTGCAGCACCCGGGTAACCAGGGTAAACATCGGGTTACTAAGTGCAGGGCCGCGCTTAGTAACCCGATGTTTACCCTGGTTACCAAAAAAACCAAACAGTACATACTCACAATCTGATGTCCGTCAGGTCCCTTGCCGTCTGCTTCCTGCTCTGACTGAGTGCCGCCGTACAGTGAGAGCACAGCACAGCAGTGACGTCACCGCTGCGCTCTGCTCTCACTGTACGGCCGGATCTCAGTCAGAGCAGGAAGCGGACGGCAAGGGAGCTGACGGACACCGAAAGGCGAGTATGTACTGTTTGTTTTTTTTGGTAACCAGGGTAAACATCGGGTTACTAAGCGCGGCCCTGCGCTTAGTAACCCGATGTTTACCCTGGTTACCAGTGAAGACATCGCTGGATCGGTGTCACACACACCGATTCAGCGATGTCAGCGGGACCTCAACGACCAAAAAAAGGTCCAGGCCATTCCGACACGACCAGCGATCTCGCAGCAGGGGCCTGGTCTCTGGTACGTGTCACACATAGCGAGATCGCTACGGAGGTCGCTGTTGCGTCACAAAACTTGTGACTCAGCAGCGATCTCGCTAGCGATCTCGCTATGTGAGACGGGGCCTTTAATGGCAAGTGTGTTACTCCTGTAAATAGTGTACGGAAACCTAGCTCAGCAGGTTCCCCAGTATAAAGGTTAGAGCGGTGAACTTTAAATACTTTAATCTGAGTTTGAATCTTGGTGGAGCTTTATTCAATTTCTCTTTTTAAGCCCTGAAAGTAAAGTTGTAAGCATCCCTGCCTGTCACACAGGAGACCAGGGTTCAAATCCCTGGCATGGAGGAAACCTTTCATTTTCAAGTATGATGAATGCAATATAGTAAAAAAAAGGAAAAAAAATCCCAGCTGATATCACGTGTGCCCTTTTATTCTAGCAATTTCAGAATGGTATGTACTTTTATACACCTCAAAGTTTTGCTGTAAAGATCTGGTTAACCATTTATCATACATTTCCAATTTATATTACTGATAATATGATAATATCTAAATGACTTCATATACTTTCCTTTGAAGATCCTTGAAAAGCTACATAGAGTGTCAAATTGATTTATCTTTGATTTTCAAATGTTATGGAAGTGGTAAAGGTTTTATCCAACAATGCAATTAATTTAGTTTTAGGCATGAATTAATACTACAGAAGTAAATGGAGGCATACTCAATCATTTAGTCACACAACCGCTGTATCTAAGGGTATGTGTCCACGTTCAGGATTGCATCAGGATTTGGTAAGGATTTTTCATCAGTATTTGTAAGCCAAAACCAGGAGTGGGTGATAAATGCAAAAGTGGAGCATATGTTTCTATTACTTTCCCTCTAATTGTTCCACTCCTGGATTTGGCTTACAAATACTGATGGAAAATCCTGACCAAATCCTGATGCAATCCTGTACGTGGACACATACTCTAATGGGTTACAGGGGTCTTGTAACTTCTGAGTAAAATGAACATCGCTTCAGAAGCCACTGGAAATCTTCGGAGTGGTCTGTGCTGGATTCACAGGGTGCTGAAAGGCAAGTTTGGCTTAAGGTACCGTCACATTAAGCGACGCTGCAGCGATAGCGACAGCGATGCCGATCGCTGCAGCGTCGCTGTTTGGTCGCTGGAGAGCTGTCACACAGACCGCTCTCCAGCGACCAACGATGCCGAGGTCCCCGGGTAACCGGGGTAAGCATCGGGTTGCTAAGCGCAGGGCCGCGCTTAGTAACCCGATGTTTACCCTGGTTACCAGCGTAAAAGTTAAAAAAACAAACAGCACATACTCACCAGCGCGTCCCCCAGCCTCTGCTTCCTGACACTGACTGAGCTCCGGCCCTAACAGCACAGCGGTGACGTCACCGCTGTGCTTTCACTTTCAGTTTAGGGCCGGCGCTCAGTCAGTGTCAGGAAGCAGAGGCTGGGGGACGCGCTGGTGAGTATGTGCTGTTTGTTTTTTTAACTTTTACGCTGGTAACCAGGGTAAACATCGGGTTACTAAGCGCGGCCCTGCGCTTAGTAACCCGATGTTTACCCTGGTTACCAGTGTAAAATATCGCTGGTATCCTTGCTTTTGCTGTCAAACACGGCGATACACGGCGACCTAGCGACCAAATAAAGTGCAGACCTTCTAGCAGCAACCAGCAATTTCACAGCGGGATCCAGATCGCTGCTGCGTGTCAAATACAGCGATATCGCTATCCAGGTCGCTGCAACGTCACGGATCGCTGGCGATATCGCCTAGTGTGACGGTACCTTAAATTTATTTTAAAACCATCTATACCTAGAAAAAACTTTCTGTGTCCGTCTTTAACTTTAAAGAGAACTTGACACTTAATACATGCTGTGTAATTCGAGGGCAGGAGGTATCAGGCTCTGGCTGTATGATCTCAGCCATGTATGTTTTACTCTTAAACATTGTGGCATTTCAGAGAAAAATGTACTTTTAATAGTTGCCGGGAAATGAACCATCCAATCATATCTCATCAATTTGATATCTACTTTCATAGAAGAACCCAAGAGCTTGTAGATTCAGCAAATTACTGACCATACAGGTGGGTTGTGGGAAGCGGGGAATAGAGAAAGAGATATCTGCCTTCTGAATGAGACAGATATCACCGTCATGACCAGCCCACCTGTCTGACTCCTTAGGAAATGAACACAAAGAGCACTCATAGCAAATCCTTGTTAGTATAGTGGTGAGTATCCCCGCCTGTCACGCGGGAGACCGGGATTCGATTCCCCGACGGGTAGGCTAAAACTTTTATTACTTATAAGTATAATGAAGGCACAATGGCGACCCAAACTATATCATGAAAAGAAAAGATAAGACAAGATTATAAATTAGTACATATCAATATCACTTCATATAACAAACCAATACTTTTATTATTTATTATTATAGCGCCATTTATCCCATGGTGCTTTACATGTGAGGAGGGGTATACATAATAAAAGACAAGTGCAATAATCTTAATCACTACAAGTCACAACGGGTACATAAGGAGAAAGGACCCGATATAGCCGTATTTACATAGTTGCAGAAGTATATAAAGTGTATTGTCATATAATCTCTCTCACTACTAGTAATCCTCCATTTATAACCTTAAATTCTAAGGGTATGTGCATGCAAGGTCTTTTAAAAGCCAGAGAACCCCAATACTTTTTGAAGAAGATTGCCAGTAGCTTGCCGAAGCATTTTAGAGAGGTTAGGCTTCTTTCACACTAGCGTCGGGCTCGGCCCGTCGCAGTGCATCGGGCCGAGGTTACCAACGCTAGCGTTGTATACGCCGCACAACGGGGGCAGCGGATGCATTTTTCCAGCGCATCCGCCGCCCCATTGTGAGGTGCGGGGAGGTGGGGGTGGAGTTCCGGCCACGCATGCGCGGTCGGAAATGCCGGTGCGTGGTCGGAAATGGCGGTCCGTCGGAAGTAAAAAACGTTACATGTAACGTTTTTTGCATCCAACGGTCCGCCACAACATGGCGCAACCATCGCGCGACGGTTGCGATGTGTGGCAATGCGTCGCAAATGCGTCGCTAATGTTAGTCAATGGTGAAAAAACGCATCCTGCAAGCACTTTTGCAGGATGCGTTTTTTCGCCAAAACGACGCATTGCGACGTTTTGCAAAAAACCCTAGTGTGAAAGTAGCCTTATTGTGCCAAGGTTGTCTATTGATTCTTTGCACTCGGCCAAGCACAAAAGGGGCGACCGCATCAATAGCTGATGTAAGAGTGGCATTGTAGGAAGCAGTGGCGCTGTTTGTTATTGAATGAAGATATGGATGCCAGTGGAAGAATAGAGGTGAAGAGTGTGTGAGTATCTAGATATGCGAGGTTTCTGCAGGGGGTGCTAGTTGCTGGACATGGGTGACAGTTGAGGAGGACAGGGATGAGAAAGTGGGAAGATGGTGGTCAGATAGGGATAAAGGGGAGGTGTGAGGTTAGATAGGGAGCAGAGATGGGTGAAGATGAGGTCTAATGTATGTCCGTCTGTGTGGTTGGCTGAGGAGGACCACTGAGTAAGTCCAAAAGATAACGTAAGTGACAGTAGTTTGGAGGCAACTGACTGGAGGGTGTCAGGTGTGATGTTGAAGTCACCCATGATGATGGTGGGAATGTCAGTAGAGAAAAAGTAAAGAAACCAAGTGGAGAATTTGTCAATAAATTGTTAAAAAAAAATGGTGGACTGGCCAGTAGGTTGATATATGATAGTTGGAGGGAGAGTAGATACGGACAGAGAGCACTTCAAAAATAGGGAGAATAAGGGAGAGAAGAGGTGGAATGGAGTTTAAGGTGCAGATCCACTTCTCCACCATATCTGGTACCAGGGTGGTGAGTGTGGGTGAAGTGGAGACCACAGTAGCACAGGCCCGGGAAGGAAAGATTGCAAGAAATAAAGAGGTCATGAATCACATGGATTTGTTGCAGATGAAGAGGGAAATCCAATGTGCTTCAGAGAGATCAAGCAGGGGTGTGTGTTGTGAACTCTGTTTTTGGGCTCCCTCTTGTGGTCACAACTGGTACTGTGTGAGTGCTGTCTTTGGGCTCCCTCTGGTGGTTCTTTGTGTCATTCTGCAGGTCTGAGGCAGGATCAGCTGTCTCGTTATCTCTTAGCTGGTTTCCTATTTAGTTCACCTGGACTCTCAGTTGTTGCCTGCTGTCAATGTCTTCAGTGCTATTTTGGAGCTCTCCTGCAGTCCTTCGTTATCAGTCTCTTCAAGAGAAGCTAAGTTTTGCTTGGTTCATTTTTTGACCATCAGTGGTCACATGTTTCTTGGTTTCTTTTTGTCCAGCTTGCTAATATGTGATTTCCTTGCTTGCTGGTAGCTCTAGGGGGCTGAGTTTCTCCCCTCACACCGTTAGTTGGTGTGGGGGTTCTTGTATTCTCAGCGTGGATATTTTGCATAGGGTTTTTTACTGACCGCACAGTTCCCTATCTGTCTTCTGCTATCTAGTATTAGCGGGCCTCATTTGCTTAATCTGTTTTCATTTCCACGTTTGTGTTTTCCCCTTACCTCACCGTTATTATTTGTTGGGGGCTTCCTATACCTTTGGGGTGATTTCTCTTGAGGCAAGTGAGGTCTTACTTTCCCTCCAGGAGTAGATAGTTTCTCAGGCTGCGTCGAGACGTCCAGGATTTTAGGCACGTTCACCGGCTTCCTTTAGTGTGTTGGTTAGGATCAGGTTTGCGGTCAGTCCAGTTACCACCTCCCTAGAGCTCGTGTCTATGTTCATAAACTTAGCTAGTCCGTTTTGTGATCCTCAGCCACTAGGATCATAACAGGGGTGGGTGTCAGGGGCAGAGGTTTCACGTAGAAGAGATTGCGGCAATTTATATTAGACAGGGGAGTGATAGGAAGGGGAATTAATGGGAAGTATCAGCTCTGGAGGTCTAGGATTAGGAGATACATTGCCAGCCATGGAGAAGCACAGCGAGTGAGAGCAGGTGGGAGAACGAGAGTAGCCAGTCTGTTTTATGTGTTTTAGCAGCAGAGTTCTGAGGTTGAGGAGCAGGTCTGCAGATGAGGTCAGGTGGGGAGGTAAGAGGAAAGGAGAGACAAATATTTGTTTGTATAATGCAAGGGTGTGGGGATAACGGAGAGTGAGGATTAGTGGAGCAAAAACTGTAAGGGCAAATGTATGCATGGTGAAAGAGTAAGTGGTACACATCGATATTATGTCATATAACAAACTACTATAACCAATATTGTTCTATTCACTAAGGTGAATACATAAACTTTAGTGAAAATAATATGAAAGCCCACGTGGGATTACAAATAGTCTAAATAGTCAGCTCACCCATGGACAAAGGGATCCCTGATGTCGAGAAAGTCTTGTATCAAGCGAAGTTACCAGCAGAAGAAAAGTAAAAGTGTCCAGCAAAGGGTCCCATAAAATCCTTCTTTATTTAACATGCATTAAAATCCACAAGCATTAGCAATCGCAGAAGTCATTATTCATTGTATAGGTAATGGAGAAGCGAATGGGTTAAATCTGCGCTGCCATGTAAAAAAGATGCCAATCCGAGAGTAGGTGGTTTCAGGACAACCACGATAAAACATTATCATTGTACTAGATGGCAGCCCGATTCTAAAGAATCGGGAGTCTAGAATCCATATATACTTTATTTATTCAAATGTAAGAATAATTTGGTGGGCGGGGACCCTCGGCCTCCGATTTGGTTGGCGGGGCCCCACGGCCTCCGATTTGGTGGGCGGGGTCCCTCTGCCTCTGCTTTGGCGGGCGGGGCCGCTCGGCCTTCGATTTGGTGGGCGGGGCTCCTCGGCCTCCGATTTGGTTGGTGGGGCCCCTCGGCCTCTGATTTGGTGGGCGGGGCCCCTTATCCTCCGATTTGGTGGGCGGGGCCCCTCGGCCTCCGATTTGGTGGGCGGGGCCCCTCGGCCTCCGATTTGGTGGGCGGGGCCCCTCGGCCTCCGATTTGGTTGGCGGGGCCCCTCGGCCTCCAATTTGGTGGGCAGGGACCCTCGGCCTCCGATTTGGTGGGCGGGGCCCCTCGGCCTCCGATTTGGTTGGTGGGGCCCCTTGGCCTCCGATTTGGTGGGCGGGGACCCTCAGCCTCCGATTTGGTGGGCGGGGACCCTCGGCCTCCAATTTGGTGGGCGGGGACCCTCGGCCTCCGATTTGGTGGGCGGGGACCCTCGGCCTCCGATTTGGTGGGTGGGGACCCTCGGCCTCCGATTTGGTGGGTGGGGACCCTCGGCCTCCGATTTGGTGGGTGGGGACCCTCGGCCTCCGATTTGGTGGGCGGGGCCCCTCGGCCTCCGCTTTGGTGGGCGGGGCCAGGCCCCTCGGCCTCCGCTTTGGTGGGCGGGGCCGCTCGGCCTCCGCTTTGGTGGGCGGGGCCGCTCGGCCTTCGATTTGGTGGGCGGGGCTCCTCGGCCTCCGATTTGGTTGGCGGGGCCCCTCGGCCTCCGATTTGGTTGGCGGGGCCCCTCGGCCTCCGATTTGGTGGGCGGGGACTCTCGGCCTCCGATTTGGTGGGCGGGAACCCTCGGCCTCCGATTTGGTGGGCGGGGACCTTCGGCCTCCGATTTGGTGGGCGGGGACCCTCGGCCTCCGATTTGGTGGTCGGGGACCCTCGGCCTCCGCTTTGGTGGGCAGGGCCCCTCGGCCTCTGATTTGGTGGGCGGGGTCCCTCTGCCTCCGATTTGGTGTGCGGGGACCCTCGGCCTCCGCTTTGGTGGGCGGGGCCCCTCGGCCTTCGATTTGGTGGGCGGGGCCCCTCGGCCTCCGATTTGGTTGGTGTGGACCCTCGGTCTCCGATTTGGTGGGCGGGGACCCTCGGCCTCCGATTTGGTGGGCGGGGACCCTCGGCCTCCGATTTGGTGGGCGGGGACCCTCGGCCTCCGATTTGGTGGGCGGGGACCCTCGGCCTCCAATTTTGTGGGCGGGAACCCTCGGCCTCCGATTTGGTGGGCGGGGACCCTCGGCCTCCGATTTGGAGGGCGGGGACCCTCGGCCTCCGATTTGGTGGGCGGGGCCCCTTGGCCTCCGATGTGGTGGGCGGGGCCCCTCGGCCTCCACTTTGGTGGGCGGGGCCAGGCCCCTCGGCCTCCGCATTGGTGGGCGGGGCCGCTCGGCCTTCGATTTGGTGGGCGGGGCTCCTCGGCCTCCGATTTGGTTGGCGAAGCCCCTCGGCCTCCGATTTGGTTGGCGGGGCCCCTCGGCCTCCGATTTGGTGGGCGGGGACTCTCGGCCTCCGATTTGGTGGGCGGGGACCCTCGGCCTCCGATTTGGTGGGCGGGGACCCTCGGCCTCCGATTTGGTGGTCAGGGACCCTCGGCCTCCGATTTGGTGGGCGGGGACCCTCGGCCTCCGATTTGGTGGGCGGGGCCCCTCGGCCTCCGCTTTGGTGGGCGGGGCCCCTCGGCCTCCGATTTGGTGGGCGGGGTCCCTCTGCCTCCGATTTGGTGTGCGGGGACCCTCGGCCTCCGCTTTCGTGGGCGGGGCCCCTCGACCTTCGATTTGGTGGGCTGGGCTCCTCGGCCTCTGATTTGGTTGGTGGGGCCCCTCGGCCTCCAATTTGGTGGGCGGGGACCCTCGGCCTCCGATTTGGTAGGCGGGGACCCTCGGCCTCCGATTTGGTGGGTGGGGACCCTCGGCCTCCGATTTGGTGGGCGGGGACCCTCGGCCTCCGATTTGGTGGGCGGGGACCCTCGGCCTCCGATTTGGTGGGCGGGGACCCTCGGCCTCCGATTTGGTGGGCGGGGCCCCTCGGCCTCCGATGTGGTGGTCGGGGCCCCTCGGCCTCCGCTTTGGTGGGCGGGGCCGGGCCCCTCGGCCTCCGCTTTGGTGGGCGGGGCTCCTCGGCCTCCGATTTGGTGGGCGGGGCCCCTCGGCCTCCGATGTGGTGGTCGGGGCCCCTCGGCCTCCGCTTTGGTGGGCGGGGCCGGGCCCCTCGGCCTCCGATTTGGTGGGCGGGGCTCCTCGGCCTCCGATTTGGTTGGCGGGGCCCCTCGGCCTCCGATTTGGTTGGCGGGGCCCCTCGGCCTCCGATTTGGTGTGTGCTCTGCCTGGGGCCCCTGTGCTCTGCCTGGGGCCCCATATGCTGCCTGGGGCCCCTGTGCTCTGCCTGGGGCCCCTGTCCTCTGCCTGGGGCCCCTGTGCTCTGCCTGGGGCCCCATGTTCTGCCTGGGGCCCCTGTGCTCTGCCTGGGGCCACTGTGCTCTGCCTGGGGCCCCATGTTCTGCCTGGGGCCACTGTGCTCTGCCTGGGGCCCCATAAGCTGCCTGGGGCCCCTGTGCTCTGCCTGGGACCACTGTGCTCTGCCTGGGGCCCCATATGCTGCCTGGGGCCCCTGTGCTCTGCCTGGGGCCACTGTGCTCTGCCTGGGGCCTCATATGCTGCCTGGGGCCCCTGTGCTCTGCCTGGGGCCCCATATGCTGCCTGGGGCCCCTGTGCTCTGCCTGGGGCCCCATATGCTGCCTGGGGCCCCTGTGCTCTGCCTGGGGCCCCTGTGCTCTGCCTGGGGCCCCATGTTCTGCCTGGGGCCCCTGTGCTCTGCCTGGGGCCACTGTGCTCTGCCTGGGGCCCCATATGCTGCCTGGGGCCCCTGTGCTCTGCCTGGGGCCCCATATGCTGCCTGGGGCCCCTGTGCTCTGCCTGGGGCCCCTGTGCTCTACCTGGGGCCCCATATGCTGCCTGGGGCCCCTGTGCTCTGCCTGGGGCCCCTGTGCTCTGCCTGGGGCCCCATGTTCTGCCTGGGGCCCCTGTGCTCTGCCTGGGGCCACTGTGCTCTGCCTGGGGCCCCATATGCTGCCTGGGGCCCCTGTGCTCTGCCTGGGGCCCCATATGCTGCCTGGGGCCCCTGTGCTCTGCCTGGGGCCACTGTGCTCTGCCTGGGGCCCCATAGGCTGCCTGGGGCCCCTGTGCTCTGCCTGGGACCACTGTGCTCTGCCTGGGGCCCCATATGCTGCCTGGGGCCCCTGTGCTCTGCCTGGGGCCACTGTGCTCTGCCTGGGGCCCCATATGCTGCCTGGGGCCCCTGTGCTCTGCCTGGGGCCCCTGTGCTCTACCTGGGGCCCCATATGCTGCCTGGGGCCCCTGTGCTCTGCCTGGGGCCCCTGTGCTCTGCCTGGGGCCCCATGTTCTGCCTGGGGCCCCTGTGCTCTGCCTGGGGCCACTGTGCTCTGCCTGGGGCCCCATATGCTGCCTGGGGCCCCTGTGCTCTGCCTGGGGCCCCATATGCTGCCTGGGGCCCCTGTGCTCTGCCTGGGGCCACTGTGCTCTGCCTGGGGCCCCATAGGCTGCCTGGGGCCCCTGTGCTCTGCTTGGGACCACTGTGCTCTGCCTGGGGCCCCATATGCTGCCTGGGGCCCCTGTGCTCTGCCTGGGGCCACTGTGCTCTGCCTGGGGCCCCATATGCTGCCTGGGGCCCCTGTGCTCTGCCTGGGTGTAGGACACTGGTGACGTCACTTATCTCCGGACATTAGCTCCGGACATTAGCTCCGGACATTATCTCCGGACATTAGCTCCGGACAAAGCCACGGAAGTTGGCACAAATTGCAGGAAGTAGTATTCTAGGCAATTATATATTAGATAAAAGAAAGGCAAGAAATCCTATGACACAGATGCTAAGTGCCCCACTATAGGAAGCAGGAATAGTAGGTTCCATGGTGTAATGGTTAGCACTCTGAACTCTGAATCCAGCGATCTGAATTCAAATCTCGGTGGGACCTTTGATTTTTTTTTTTACCCGTGAAATACTGAAAAAAAAAATTCTGCACAACTCACCTCAAAAATATTAACGTTTAAATATATATTGCCTGTTTTATATTACCAGCTACTTACCACTGAAAGAGGTATTGCCGGTAAAAATAGATAAAAGTTTGCAGAATATGCAGGAAAGTTTGTATGTATCTTCTCCCACAATGTACACGCACGCACAAGCAAAATTTTTTTATAGGTGTGAAAAAATTGTGCAAAATAAGAAAGCTTTAAGAAATAGAAGTGTTACTAGTTTCCTCATATCAATTAACAAAATGCAAAGTGAACGTACAAAAGAGAAAAGAGAAAACTAGGGAGTGAAAATTTAAGATTATGCTTTTTCCAAAAAAAATGCAGAGCCCATGAGGTGCCAAATCAGCAGAAACCCAAGTGACCCTATTCCAAAAAATATACATTTTAACCACTACAATGTTGTTTTAGCCCCAGAATTTACATTTTCACAAGGAGAAATAGGTAAAGCTAACCTCATGGTTTGTTACACAAATTCTCCTGAGAATGGTGATGTATGCTGTGTGGTAGTAGAGGACTGTGTGGGCATATAGCAGGGCTATACACGAGCACAATTTAGCTTTTGAAGTTGAGATTTTCCTAAAATAGTTAGCATACTCCATTTGCAGCGCTCCTAAGTATCAGAACAGTCAAAAACACTCAAGCGACCTTATAAAGATGAGATCACACATACGCAAGATATGGCTGAGTCTCGCAGGTGAAAACCCAGCTCTGGCGCCGGCGCACCGGAGCGGAGTGTACAGCTGCACAGCAATACATGGAGCTGCACAGCAATACATGGAGCTGCACGCTCCGCTCCGGAGTGCCGGTGACAGAGATGGGTTTTCACCTGCGAGACTTGGCCGTATCTCGCGTATGTGTGATCCCAGCCTTAAAGTAATTACATCTCCCTGGGAATTCATCTACAGGTGTAGTGACAATTATGACTATCAGTCTTCTTCAGACAAATTCACCCAATGGATGTTGCAGAGTGAAAATTGCATTTTTTTCAATGTAGTGCCCAATATATTATGCCCAGCTTGTACTTCTGGCAAACCGCAAATGGTGTAAAATCTCATTGTTACAGTAATGCCAAAATGTACTTCAAGGGGGACTATTTTGGGGTACATAACATTTTGGATCACTTTTAAAGGGAATCTGTCACCTACTTTTTCGTATATAAGCTTCGGCCAACGCCATCAGGGGCTTATCTACAGCATTCTGTAATGCATTCTGTAATGCTGTAGATAAGCCTCCGATGTAACCTGAAAAACAAGTAAGATTATACTCGCCCAGGGGCAGTCTGGTCCGATGGGCATCGCAGGTCTGGGTCCGGCGCCTCCTTTCTTCATGCAATGACGTCCTCTTCCTTGCTTCCAGGCATACTTTATCTCCCTGTTGAGGGCAGAGCAAAGTACTGGGACCAGGTGCCGGGAAAGGTCAGAGAGGCCCAGCGCCTGCGCACTGCAGTACTTTGCTCTGCCCTCAACAGGGAGATAAAGTACGCCTGTCCAGGAGCCATGACAGGAAGCAAAGAAGAGGACGTCATCCTATGAAGATGGGAGGCCCCGGAATGCGACGCCCATTGGACAGGACTGCAGCGGGACCGCCCCTGGGTGAGTATAATCTAACTTGTTTTTCTTATCTTTCAGGATATATCGGGGCTTATCTACAGCATTACAAAACGCTGTAGATAAACCAATAAAGGCGGCGGCTGCAGCTTACATACGAAAAAGTAGGTGACAGATTCCCTTTAAGGCAAAGTTCACATTTAGTCTGTGATATATGTATTGATTAAAAGTAACATACCTAGTCTTCACAAATTCCCAAAAACTCATTAAAATATAACAATTTTGAGACATAAACATAAGATGGCCAGTTGGTTATAGCTTAGAATAGAGAGCATAAAACTTCAACCAAAGCTTTGCGGATTGTCAGTGGTTACTTTCTTTGTGATTTATCTCTCTCTCACAACCCAAAAGCACAAATGGCCGATTAGCTCAGTTGGTTACAGCGTGGAGCTAATAATGCCATGCTTGTGGGTTTGATGCCCATACAGGCCAGGAGGTTTTTCTCACAAAACTTCCTTTTCCTGAGTATAAGACCTTATTCAGATAGATGTAATGTGGGCATATTTTTATATCCATGTAACATATGTTTTTACCTCAATCTAAGCCTAGTTTCTCTAAATAGGAACATCATAGAAGAAATGAAAGTGCATTTACACTAGATGATTTTATAGAGTTTAACCCCTTTCTGCCATTGGACGTACTATTCCGTCCATGTGGGGTGGGCCCTACTTCCCATGGATGGAATAGTACGTCATATGCAATCGGCCGCGCTCAAGGAGGGAGCGTGGCCGATCGCGGCCGGGTGTCAGCTGACTATCGCAGCTGACATCCGGCACTATGTGCCAGGAGCGGTCATGGACCGCTCCTGGCACAATAACCCCCGACACACTGCGATCAAACATGATCACAGTGTTCCGGCGGCATAGGGAAGCATCACGCAGGTAGGGGGCTCCCTGTGTGCTTCCCTGAGACCCTCGGAGCAACACGATGTGATCGCCTTGCTCCGAGGGTCTCCTACCTCCTCCTCCCTGCAGGCCCCGGATCCAATATGGCCACGGGGCTCCTTCCGGGTCCTGCAGGGAGGTGGCTTCCAAGCACCTGCTCAGAGCAAGTGCTGGCAAGCCAGGAGCACTGACTGTCAGATCGCTGATCTGACACAGTGCACTGAAAAATGTCAGATCAACAATCTGACCCTAAAACATGATGCCCCCCTGGGGCAATGTTATCAAGATAAAAAAAATATTCACATATGTAAAAAAAAAAAAAAAATTCCTAAATAAAGAAAAAATATATATATTGTTCCCATAAATACATTTCTTTTCAGGAAATGCAGAATACGTCACGGCGGTGGAGCAGGGAGAGGTAAGTATTTCAACTTTGCAAGTACTGTGATCTTGAGCAAGCAGGGGGGCCCACTCGTTGGCATTGGCACTGGCACTGGGCCCCTCATAGTAGGGCAGTGTGTTTGACGGCGGGTGGCGCCTCCCACCGGCAGAGACACTTTTGCGTACTATGAGGGGCCCTGTGCCAGTGATGTCGCCAATGAGTATGCCCCCCCACCTGATGAAGGAAGCTACACTTTCATCTGCACCTTCCTCTTTGTCCCCGTGTAAGGTGGTATAGTATGCGGGAAGGGGAACCTGACTTTCAGCACGGTCAGATTCTGGCTGTGTAGAGTGCAAGGGGAATGTAGTGGTCTGGGTCAATGTACCAGCAGACTCATCTAGCAGTGGCTGGGCAATGGGCAGGATGAAGAGGAAACAGATATATAGGCCCAAATAATAAAGTGGGCTAAATGCAGTTCAAATGTGGTAACAGGACTAAACAGGCGGCATTGCTTTGTTCAGTGGAGGACAACTGTAATGAGTGGCATACACAGTTAGTAGACCCAAATAATAAAGTAGCCTAAATGCAGTTCAAAATTGGTAACAGGACTAAACAGGAGGCATTGCTTTGTTCAGTGAAGGACAACTGTAATGAGTGGCAGACACAGTTAGTAGGCCCAAATAATAAAGTAGTCTAAATGCAGTTCAAAATTGGTAACAGGACTAAACAGGCGGCATTGCTTTGTTCAGTGGAGGACAACTGTAATGAGTGGCAGACACAGTTAGTAGGCCCAAATAAGAAAGTAGTCTAAATGCAGTTCAAAATTGGTATCAGCACTAAACAGGCGGCATTGCTTTGTTCAGTGGAGGACAACTGTAATGAGTGGCAGACACAGCTAGAAGGCCCAAATAATAAAGTAGGCTAAATGCAGTTCAAAATTGGTAACAGGACTAAACAGGCGGCATTGCTTTGTTCAGTGGAGAACAACTGTAATGAGTGGCAGACACAGTTAGTAGGCCCAAATAATATAGCAGCCTAAATGCAGTTCAAAATTGGTAACAGGACTAAACAGGCGGCATTGCTTTGTTCAGTGGAGGACAACTGTAATGAGTGGCAGACACAGTTAGTAGGCCCAAATAATAAAGCAGCCTAAATGCAGTTCAAAATTGGTAACAGGACTAAACAGGCGGCATTGCTTTGTTCAGTGGAGGACAACTGTAATGAGTGGCTGACACAGTTAGTAGGTCCAAATAATAAAGGAGCCTAAATGCAGTTCAAAATTGGTAACAGAACTAAACAGGTGGCATTGCTTTGTTCAGTGGAGGACAACTTTAATGAGTAACAGACACAGTTAGTAGGCCCAAATAATAAAGCAGCCTAAATGCAGTTCAAAATTGGTAACAGGACTAAACAGTCGGCATTGCTTTGTTCAGTGGAGGACAACTGTAATGAGTGGCAGACACAGTGAGTGGGCCCAAATAATAAAGTGGGCTAAATGTCTGCCAAAAAATTGTTCATAAACAAACAGGTGGCATAGCTAGGTACAGGGGTAGGCTCCTCTGCTGAGTAGCAGACAGTGGTAGTAGGCGCAAAGTATTAACTGGTCTAATTAGAGGCCAGGGCCCCTGTATACTGTATTTTAACTATTATCTATCATTTCAACAAATTTTTATTGGCAGTGCCATTGAAGGATTTAACAGCACAGACTACACAGTGGTGTAGCAGGGAGAGGTAAGTATTGCAAGTGGTAGAGCACTGTTCGACCTGGGAGGGGACACTCTCTCGTGGTCAGTGGTACTGGCACAGGGCCCCTCATATTACGACGGTGTGTCTGACGTTGGTTGTGCACCACCACCATCAGAGACACTTCATTGTACTATGAGGGACCCTGTGCCAGTGCCGTCGCCCAAGAGTGGGCACACCCACCTGTCCAGGCAAACGGCACTCGCACGGGTGCTTGCGCCAGGTGGTGACCACGGCCCTGTGGGGGGAGTCAGAACATTTAGGGGGGTCTAAAAATGGCCTATGGTGGACATTCAGCAGCTGCAAATGGAGGAATTGGAGAAGTCAGTAAGACGAGGCCAAAAGCAAGACATTTTTCAGGCAAGCTACGTGTCAGCAGGGGAAGGTGGGGCAAAATAATTTGAAATCCATGATTGGTTCATTTTAATGAAGGCTAGATCATCAGCATTTCGGGTAGCCAGATATGTCCTTTTTTTGGTCAGTATTGAACCAGCAGCACTGAAGACTCTTTCGGATAGCACACTAGCAGCAGGGCAAGTGAACTCCAGTAATGCATATTCTGCCAATTCAGGCCAGGTGTCTATTTTAGATGCCCAGTAATCAAAGGGGAATGACCTGTGAGGGAGAACATAGATAAGGGAGGAAAAGTAGTTCGTAACCATACTGGACAAATGCTGTCTCCTGTCACTTTGAATCGATGCAGCAGTACCATGGTGCTATTAGTACTAATAGCAGGTGCTATTGTGCTTTTGCAACTCCCACCAGATGCTCCACCACCACCACCATCAGTACCAGCTAGCAACTACCGCCCACGGGCTCTTCGACCAGACTTCCTCTTTTTTTGGAAAATCTAACCAAAATAACAACCGTTATATGGTACCGTAAAACAAGGTAGAAGGTGTATATAAACTTGTTGAGAATTTAAATCTCCCTTTTTTTGGGAGACTGAACCAAAACTCTGGCCCAGTGTATAAAACAACACAATGTAAGTGGCAGAAAGTGGCTGGCTGATATACGACAAACTAAAAGGACAGAAGTATATCCACTTTGTGAGAATTTGAATCTCCCTTTTTTGGGGGGGAGACTGAACCAAAACTCAGGCCCAGTGTATAAAACAACACAATGTAAGTGGCAGAAAGTGGCTGGCTGATATACAACAAACTAACAGTACAAAAGTATATCCACTTTATGAGAATTTGAATCTCCCTTTTTTTGGGGGGAGACTGAACCAAAACTCAGGCCCAGTGTATAAAACAACACAATGTAAGTGGCAGAAAGTGGCTGGCTGATATACAACAAACTAACAGTACAAAAGTATATCCACTTTATGAGAATTTGAATCTCACTTTTTTGGGGGGGAGACTGAACCAAAACTCAGGCCCAGTGTGTAACACAACACAATGTAAGTGGCAGAAAGTGGCTGGAAGATATATATGAAAAAATACAAGGACAGTAGTACAATTTCAATCTCCCTACAATGATCTCAGGACAAGTATGGCAGCAATAAAAAGGACTGCTGCACACAAAAGTGTGCACAAACAAACAAGATAACTGTGCAGAAAGGAGCAACAGGATTTTTGCTTTTAAAAAAGCAGTTGGTTTGCACAGCAGTGTACAAACAGCAATGCAGCTATCAGGGAGCCTTATAAGGCAGCCTAATAAGCTACAGAGCTGATGCACAAAAATATAGCCTCCACTGTCCCTGCAAAAAAAAGGTGGTGTTGGACAGTGGAAATCGCTACAGCACAAGCAGTTTGGGGGTTAATGTTCCCTCCCTAACTATTAGTCCATGAGCCAAGAACCAAATTTGACGATATCGGTACCAAGCGGAGTGACTAATTCTCTTTGGTATTTTTAGGTAGATGCATGTCTGTAGTTTATTTTTTGATATGATAGCCCTTACATATACGTAGCTTATTAACCCCTTCAGCCCTAGGCCTATTTGTACCCAAGTGCCTAAGCCAATCTGACCTGTGCCACTTCATGGGCTAATAACTTTGGAACGCTTTCACCTATCCAAGCCATTCTGAGATTGTTTTCTCGTGACATATTGTACTTCACGTCAGTGCTAAATGGGAGTCAATATATTTTACCTTTCTATATAAAAAAATGCTAAATATTCGGAAATTTTGGAAAAATCGGCAATTTTTTAACTTTGAAATTCTCTGCTTTTTACAAAAATACTGATACCCCCCATAATAGTTATTAATTTACACTCCCCACATGTTTACTTCATATTGGCATCATTTTGAAAATGAAACCTTATTGTTTTACGACGTAATAGGGCTTATAGTTTTATGCGCAATTTTTCACATTTACAGCAAAACCCACTTTTCAAAGGACCAAGTCACTTCTGAAGTCACTTTAAGGGGCTTACATAACAGAAACCACCCATAAATTACCCCATTTTGCAAACTACACCCCTCAAGCTGTTCAAAACTCATTTTTAAAAACTGTTAACCCTTTAGGTGTTCCACAGGAATTTTAGCATGAGCCAAGAACCAAATATGACGATATCGGTACCACCCGGAGTGACTAGATGTAGTATTTGTAACAAAATTTAATCCAAGTTATGTAAATACACACTGAACATGTCATGTGCATATATATATATATATATATATATATATATATATATATATATATATATATATATATGTTACTCCATAATATCTTCAACATCGGACTCTGAATCTGACTGTTGTTCTACTGGCTCGTCTTCAGTACCCTTGTTCTGGCATGTCTGTAATCTGCACATGTCTGTGCACTTCAGGCCATTGCTGAGGCAAGTACACTGAGGAAGTTCACATGACCGCACACACTTGCAGGACAGTAGCTGTATAATAGCTTCTGGTGCTGGTGCCCCTTGCATCCACTTGACAACAAGCTTTCCGTCGTTATCTATCATCCAACCGCAGTCTGTTGGGTTTGCAACCCATGGCTGGCTCTGCAGACTTCTCCTCCAGATCGTTCTTAGAGCTGGGAGCGCTGGTGCTAGGTGACTGTTCCCCCTCTCTCCACAAGTTCCTTACCAGCAGCAGCACACAGTACAGGACTACAGGACCTGTGGTGATGTCACGGCCATGTGATCAGTCACAAGCCTGGGAGGTGTCAGCCTCTACAGAGGGAGATAGGAGCTCTGCAGAGAAGACCGGAGAGTCCTGTTCAGCACAGAACGTGTATGTGTCAGTGTGTGTGCGTGTGTTGGGGCACCTCAGGGTGTCTTCAAATGTGACATAGCCCCCTAGATTTCTTCCAGTAAAATTTGCACTCCAAAAGTCATTTGGCGCTCCTTCCCTTCCGAGGCCTGCCGTTCCCCAATACTGCAGTGTACGACAACATATCGGGTGTTGTTGTGTTCGGGAGAGATTGGTGAACAAATAGTGGGGTGCATTTTTTGCTGGTACACCTCTTAAAAATAAAAAAATGAGCCTAAAATGACACCTTCATGTAAAAAATGCACTTTTTCCATTTTCTCAACCAAGTGTTTCCAACTACTGTGAAACACTGGTTGGGTCAAAGTGGTCACTATACCCCCTAAAAGATTCCTTGGGGGTGTAGTTTCCAAAATAGGGTCACTTTTTGGGGTTTCCACTGTGGGGGTACCTCAGGCAGCCTTCAAATGTGACATGGCCCCCTAGATTTCTTCCAGTGAATCCGCCACCCAAAAACCACATAGCGCTCCTTCCGTGTTGAGCTGTGCTGTGTGCCCATACTTTAGTTTACGAGTACATGTGGGGTGTTTCTATAAACTGCAGAATTAGGGTAACCAAGTTTGGGTTTGCCGTTAACCCTTGCTAGGTTGCAGGTAAAATTGGATTACAATGTAATATCTGGAAAAAAAATGAAATTTTGAAATTTCGCCTTCATTCTGCTAAAATTCCTGTGGAACACCTAAAGGGTTAACAGTTTTTAAAAATGAGTTTTGAACAGCTTGAGGGGTGTAGTTTGCAAAATGGGGTAATTTATGGGTGGTTTCTGTTATGTAAGCCCCTTAAAGTGACTTCAGAAGTGACTTGGTCCTTTGAAAAGTGGGTTTTGCTGTAAATGTGAAAAATTGCGCATAAAACTATAAGCCCTATTACGTCGTAAAACAATAAGGTTTCATTTTCAAAATGATGCCAATATGAAGTAAACATGTGGGGAGTGTAAATTAATAACTATTATGGGGGGTATCAGTATTTTTGTAAAAAGCAGAGAATTTCAAAGTTAAAAAATTGCCGATTTTTCCAAAATTTCCGAATATTTAGCATTTTTTTATATAGAAAGGTAAAATATATTGACTCCCATTTAGCACTGACGTGAAGTACAATATGTCACGAGAAAACAATCTCAGAATGGCTTGGATAGGTGAAAGCGTTCCAAAGTTATTAGCCCATGAAGTGGCACAAGTCAGATTGGCTTAGGCACTTGGGTACAAATAGGCCTAGGGCTGAAGGGGTTAATAAGCTACGTATATGTAAGGGCTATCATATCAAAAAATAAACTACAGACATGCATCTACCTAAAAATACCAAAGAAAATTAGTCACTCCGGGTGGTACCGATATCTGGCCCGGCTCATGGACTATATATCCCTTCTTCTGAAGAAGCTGCAGCAACCTCTCCCTATGCTCAGATCGGCAGAAGTAAGATGGCGGTCGGCGTGCACGCCCCTTTATAGCCCCTGTGACGCCGCAGAAAGCAAGCCAATCACTGCCATGCCCTTCTCTAAGATGGTGGGGACCGAGACCTATGTCATCACGCTGCCCACACACTGCGTCCTCCTTCATTGGCTGAAAAATGGTGCTGAAAGTGTCATACGAAACGCGACTTTGGCGCGCTGATCGCCGACCGCATGGACAATCCCACACCAGGATCGGGTCAGGTTTCATGAAACCTGACTTTGCCAAAAGTCGGCAATTTTTGAATTTGTCTGATCCGTTTCGCTCAACCCAAGTACACATATTTACTAACACTGCGTCCGTAACGACCCGACCTATAAAACTGTCCCACTAGTTAACCCCTTCAGTGATCACCGTAAAAAAAATAAAAAACGAGGCAAAAAACAACGCTTTATTATCATACTGCCAAACAAAAAGTGGAATAACACGTGATCAATAATACGGATATAAATAACCATGGTACTGCTGTAAACGTCATCTTGTCCCGCAAAAAATAAGCTGCCATACAGTATCATTAGCAAAAGAATACAAAAGTTATAGTCCTCAGAATAAAGCGATGCAAAAATAATTAATTTTTCTATAAAATAGTTTTTATCGTATAAAAGATATAAATGAGGTATCGCTGTAATCGTACTATCCCGAAGAATAAAACTGCTTTATCGATTTTACCAAACGTGGAACGGTATAAACGCCCCGCCCAAAAGAAATTCATGAATAGCTGGTCTTTGTTCATTCTGCCTCACAAAAATCGGAATAAAAAGCGATCAAAAAATGTCATATGCCCGAAAATGGTACCAATAAAAATGTAATTTCGTCCTGCAAAAAACAAGACCTCACATGACTGTGGACCAAAATATGGAAAAATTAAAGCTCTCAAAATGTGGAGATGCAAAAACTATTTTTTGCAATAAAAAGCGTCTTTTAGTGTGTGACAGCTGCCAATCATAAAAATCCGCTAAAAAACCCGCTATAAAAGTAAATCAAACACCCCTTCATCAACCCTTAGTTAGGGAAAGTCAAACGGCGCTCCTTCCCTTCCGAGCTCTGCCATTTGCCCAAACAGTGGTTTACCCCCACATATGGGGTATTTGCGTACTCAGGACAAATTTTACAACAACTTTTGGGGTCCATTTTCTCCTGTTACCATTGGTAAAATAAAACAAATTGGAGCTGAAGTGAATTTTTTGTGAAAAAAAGTTAAATGTTCGTTTTTATTTAAACATTCCAAAAATTCCTGTGAAACACCTGAAGGGTTAATAAACTTCTTGAATGTGATTTTGAGCACCTTTAAATGTGCAGTTTTTAGAATGGTGTCACACTTGGCTTTTTTCTATCATATAGACCCCTTAAAATGACTTCAAATGTGATGTGGTCCCTTAAAAAAAAATGGTTGTAAAAATGAGAAATTGCTGGTCAAATTTTAACCCTTATAACTCCCTAACAATAAAAAAAAATTTTGGTTCCAAAATTGTGCTAATGCAAAGTAGACATGTGGGAAATGTTACATGTTAAATATTTTGTGTGACATATCTCTGTGATTTAAGGGCATAAAAATTCAAATTTGGAAAATTGCAAAATTTTCAAAATTTTTGCAAAATTTTTGTATTTTTTCACAAATAAACGCAGGTAATATCAAAGAAATTTTACCACTATTATGAAGGACAATATGTCACGAGAAAACAATGTCAGAATCATCAGGATCCGTTGAAGCGTTCCAGAGTTATAGCCTCATAAAGGGACAGTGGTCAGAATTGTAAAAATTGGCTCTGTCATTAAAGTGCAAACCACACTTGGGGGTTAAGGGTTTAAGGGTATGTTTCCACAGGGCATAATCTCTGCCCTTTGGATGCAGCGGATGCCCCGCTCCGCCTAAAGCACCACCCCCTGTTGTACGCATGGTGATTCCGCATCGTATTCATAGACTGGGTTATTTATTTTGTGGAGACAGAGCTGTGGAGAAACGGGGTCAGTGGGTGCTCTCGTCCGCTAGCCCGGCTGTCTTTAGCAAGACTGCATGGACCACGGCTCATACCACTGAATGCCCGCTCTATCTCCCCGTGGGCAATACACTACACAGACAACACAGGGTTAAGGTAAAACAGTGTGGCAATACTTTATTGAACCACAACACACAATAGCAAACAGAACAATCCCACCATGGCTGGAATGGTTTGGTTACATGGGCGCATATAAAATATCACTGCGTCTCCACGTATTTGCAGTATGACACGATGTCAGAGTTCCCAGGGTCACATGGGCGCATATAAAAGATCACTGCGTCTCCATGTATTTCCAGTATGACATGATGTCAGCGCTTCCAGGGTTGCTACTCCATCTGTGGATGAACGCACAGAGAAGGGGTAACGCCAAGCATAGGGAGATGACCAAGAACTGTCCATAGAGCCCATACAAGGTCCAAAGCCAGTTGATATGATGTCAGAGCTCCTAGGGTCGCTACTCCATCTGTGGATGAACGCACAGAGAAGGGGTAATGACAAGCATAGGGAGATGACCAAGAACTGTCCATAGAGTCCATTCAAGGTCCAAAGCCAGTTGACATGATGTCAGAGATCCCAGGGTCGCTACTCCATCTGTGGATGAATACACAGAGAAGGGGTGATGACAAGCATGGGGAGATGACCAAGAACTGTCCATAGAGTCCATACAAGGTCCAAAGCCAGTTGACACGAGAGTCACCACCTGCCTTATCTGACCATCTCCATGGAACCAGGCGACCAGTGGGTCCCAACCCTGGCTTTCTCCAAACATATCCATGGTGCAGAGATGGTCACTGGATCAGATCTGTGTCTTTCCATCCAGAGCCGAAAACCCCTAGGTTGTATCCTATAGAATCCTAGATCAGTGTCCCTCGTGATGGTGCCATGATGAATTGACTTTAGTCCTTTCTCTCGTCTGTTGGGTGGTTTGCAGAATGTCTGGCTGCTAGCTCTGCATAACTTCAGACTCTCAGGATGTGAACTCTGAGTCATTTTATACCCAAGGCATGTAAGCTATTTTTAGAATTACCCAGGGTCTTTCAGTCCAACATCAAGATAAGGTAAACAATGATGATGGGATTAAGTAGCACTATTAGCATATAAGCACACATCAATAAACAAAGCTTAACCCACTCAATGTACAGTCACTATTAAGGTACTGTCACATTAAGCGACGCTGCAGCGATATCGACAACGATGCCGATCACTGCAGTGTCGCTGTGTGGTCGCTGGAGAGCTGTCACACAGACAGCTCTCCAGCGACCAACGATGCCGGTCCCCGGGTAACCAGGGTTTACCCTGGTTACCATTGTAAATGTAAAAAAAAAACAGTACATACTCACCTTCTGATGTCCGTCAGGTCCCTGGCCGTCTGCTTCCCGCACTGACTGTGAGCGCCGGCCAGCCGTAAAGTAGAAGCAGAGCACAGCGGTGACGTCACCGCTGTGCTGTGCTTTACGGCCGGCCGGCGCTCACAGTCAGTGCGGGAAGCAGACGGCCAGGGACCTGACGGACATCAGAAGGTGAGTATGTACTGTTTTTTTTTTACATTTACAATGGTAACCAGGGTAAATATCGGGTTACTAAGCGCGGCCCTGCGCTTAGTAACCCGATATTTACCCTGGTTACCATTGTAAAACATTGCTGGCATCGTTGCTTTTGCTGTCAAACACGACGATACACGCTGATCTGACGACCAAATAAAGTTCTGGACTTTCAGCAACGACCAGCAATATCACAGCAGGATCCAGATCGCTGCTGCGTGTAAAACACAACGATATCGCTATCCAGGACGCTGCAACGTCACGGATCGCTATCGTTATCATTGCAAAGTCGTTTAGTGTGAAGGTACCTTAACAGACTTAAGGTACCGTCACACTCAGCGATGCTGCAGCGATATAGACAACGAGCCGATCGCTGGAGCGTCGCTGTTTAGGTCGCTGTAGAGACGTCAAACACAGCAGCTCCAGAACGATGCAGGAGCGATCCAGTGATGTAACGGCGACTCACTTATCGTTCTCGCTGGTTGTTAGCTCCATGTAAAACATTGCCGACATCGTTGCTTTTGATGTCAAACGTGACGATACACGCCGACCTGATGACGAAATAAAGTTCTGGACTTCTAGCTCTGACCAGCGATATCACAGGGGGATCCAGATCGCTGCTGCATGTCAAACACAACGAGATCGCTATCCAGGATGCTGCAACGTCACGGATCGTTGTCGTTCTCATTGCAAAGTTGCTGAGTGTGACGGTACCTTTACACAGTATGTTAGATAGTATATCAGTGGGCAAGTCTGTCTTCTTGACCCACCAGACATAAACACTTAAATTCACAAGCCAATATACAGATAAAAAGCCAGTTCTTTTGTTTTTGCAAAACATGGTTGTCTGGGAAATTAAGATACAATCTGGTTTCTTCACAAGAGCGTCTCCGGAAGATAAATAGACATGCTGTGGTCTATAAAGACGCGCCACATGTCCGGTTATGCAGAGTCACCGGATGCGGCCCTGCACGTATAGTGGAGACAGGATTTCATAAAATCCCCTCCACTGGACCCTGCGGATTGGATGCTGCTGCTGTACGCAGCGTCCAATCCGCAGAAAATACTGAACGAATCCTTAATGTGGAAACATACCTTAATAGTCAGTTTATACAAGCCGATTGATCTTCTAATGAGCTCTGCCTTATCTGTAATTGACTGTACAGTGCACATAGACTGCCATTGTTCTTAGCAGCACTGCCGAGAACGATGATCTATTTTTGTGATATCGGAAATCGGAATCGGAAGTTCCCAGTGTATGGTTCCCAGGGTCTGGAGGAGAGGAGACTCTCCTTCATGCCCTGGGATCCATATTCATGTAAAAAATAAAGAATTAAAATAAAAAATATGGATATACTCACCCCTCCGGTGGCCCCTGGACCTTACCGATGTAACCGGGAGCCTCCGTTCCTAAGAATGAGGAGTTTAGGACCTGCGATGACGTCGCATTGTGATTGGTCGCGTTGTGAAGGAAGAAATTAAGAAAGATTCTCCATTTTGTGCTTTTCGACTCCATTTTCTTGTTGCTTAAAGATAAATTCTGTTATTTAATTAGGTAAAAGGTTACAGCTGCCATGAAATAATTTTATCTTGTTGTTCACAAGCCTGGTATTCAACTAGGCTATGGTTTATAATTGGTATAAAGACCTTGAGTCTTCTGACTCGAGCCAGGGAAGGGACTCGGGGGTGTATCGCTAGATAAAACTTTGAGGCACCTGTCAGTTTTTCTATGCCAAGAAGATATGACCATATATGTAGTTTCCGGTTTTTCTGTATTTTCATGGGTTAAGTTTTTCCTGCATTCTTATAGGTTAAGAACTGTGAGCGTGCTCTTATGCTGATTGGTTGAAGTATAATTTCTATGATTATGAAAAGCGATACACAATAAAACGGGGGCCAGAGATCTGCTCGATCCCCCATACAGAGGCACACGTCTCCGTCTGGTCATTTTCAGTTGCCGGCAACGCCCTGTAGATTAATTTGGAAATCACTGAGTTAACCGTGAAGGATCACTTTAGATCCTCCCTCAACAGTTGGCGCCCGAAAACGTGGGGCCCCAAACAGGAACACCTCTGCCCCCCAGAGGACAACAAGACAAAGGACCCTCGGACCGGACACAGGCACTGGAAAATTGGGACTGATCATCCCCCACAACAACCACGGTAAGTTGGCAGTTATACTGTCCAGACTGACCGTTTGGTGTGGTTTTCCAGTGTTTGTTGCTGCAAAGAGGATCTGAGGTTTGTCCCCGATGGTGGGGTGATTTTTGGGTGGAATCATATAGAGGTGTAGTTAAGGGGTCACAGCAGGCGTGACCGAGGATATCTGTAACTATGGGTGAGTGTTGGCAACCTATTGATATGTGTAGGGGGTTTTGAGGGGTTTCATTGGTGGTGATATCCACAGGGCCTTATGTACAGAGCCTGGTCCGTGGTCTTACTTAGGACTCATTGGGAATTTATTTTCCCCTCCCCCCTCTTTTGGTTCTGCCAGACTAGCCCTTGCAATATTTACCTTTTTGGTCCGTTTTTGCCTGCTGTGCTAGCAGGTTCCTTACCTTTTCCTCTTACTTGTAGATTGCCCATTGTTTGGGCTGTCTTTGTATTTTGTATATTTTATAATGTATCAATAAAATTATTCCTTTTATTTTTGAAATTTGTTAGTGTTCTTGTGCTCCATGTTCTTTAATTTATTTCATGCTTTGGGAGTAGTACACGCATGATTAGTGTAGTTTCATTTATGTATATACGGAGAGAGCAGGGCTTCGGCCCCTCTCAGTCTGGATATTTTGTTATATTTGTTGTGATTTCTGTTATAGAGGTGTAGTTCTGTTGGCAGCCCAGTGCTCGAACCGTACCTCATAAGGGACGGACACCCCGGATTGACCAGTGATGTAATTCTCTTTACAGTCAAAATATCCTGAATTCCTGATCACTGTTAGAATCAGGTGCGGTGAGGTGATCGAAGATTGGGTAGGATGCGTAACTCAGGAATTATATATTTATATATGTCCAGAGGTGTCCGGAGGGAAAGTCTAAGACGCCCTCCTCCTTTCACTGAGTACTGCATTTTTGGGTTGTCCCAGCGGGGGATAGAGAGACCCAGTGGAACAAAACCGTAAGGCCGTCGGTATTGTGCACAACTAAGTAAGGATATTTAGCTCTAAAGGAGAATCAGTTTCCGTGGAAGGAAAAGAAGACTTTGAATTTGTGTGATGAATCTGATATTGTTAGCCCAAAGACGGGGAAAATATTCTCAATCATGGGTTTTTCTAAGGTGTTCTGGTATGTGAATTGTGTGATGAAGGTTTTGTAGAAATTAATTAAGTCTGAGAACTGCTGTATTCCGTTTCTGTGCGTTATCTCTAAGATACCCGATGGGAGGGGGGAGTCAAACAGCTGCGTTATTGCTTTCTTCTTTCTGTGCTGAGGAATGCTGTGATTTTCTTATCTGTGCTGCGTCTCTTGTATGGAGGGGGCATGTAGCTGCGTTCTAAGTTTCTCTATATTTTCTGTCGCGCTGGGAGATTTGTGTTTAAACAATAGTACAATATTGTATTGATGTAGTAAGAAATATTGTAAGTTGGAAGTTGAAAGTGAAATATGGTACCTAGTTTTAGAAGGAAACATGTAAGTGATTGTTTGGTTATCAGTGTAATTGAAAGATCGGTAAAAGATTCACCTGCTTCAAGTTGAGTGGTTGATATATAGCAAATTGAGGATCAACAGAGGAAGTGAATTACGTTGAAAAAAGAAAGTTGTCTATTACTATGACAAAAAAACTGGATGTTTTATAGTGTAAGAAGGAACTGAGAAAGTGACTGAGATTAATGTGTCGGGAAAGCAAACAATTAAAAATTTGGTACAGGGGGTCTCCCTGCTAGATAATATGGTCCCTCCCCAGGAAATTAAGCCTCTACTCCCGACTGTAAGCCCTACCCTGGACTGCTGAGAATTTCTATGGGCGTCTTATGGTAGTATTTAAAGATCTGGGATTCTCATTGGAAAATAAAGCCTATTCACACATTTTTGTGGCAGCTTTAATGTCCGGCCTTAAATCTGAATTGAAAGAGGCAATAATGTCAGTTCGACCTGATATCGAGACTTCCACTCCGGATGATGCATTGAAAACAGTAAAGAGTTTTCAAAAGAATTTAGCCCGTTCTGCATCAGCAGGGAAATTAACGGTTAAATCAGTAGCCGCAGTGATTCCTACTCCAATCTCAGCCCCCCCCCCCCACAGCTGCAAGGACGCAGCTCCGTTCCTTATCAGTGGCCCATGTAACAGACTTCAGCTCCTGCCCTCCCCACCTTACACAAATCCAATATCCCTTTTAACCCTATGTCTGGGAATCTCCCTCCCAAGCCCCGTCATGTCAATTCTCAGATCAAGAGCTTGTTTTAATTGGAGTAGATGGCAGACCCAATAAATATACTCTTACAAAACCCATCCCATTGGGACCCTTCCTTGAAGTCACGGCTCAGTTCGTAATCTCTCCTATATGTCTGGTAAATTTACTGGGGGCAGATTTATTATCATAGTTCCGCTCCAGAATATAATTCCAAGATGATGGTCAGATGGTCCTTACATTATATAACCCCTATGCCGATGAACACAATGAGATCTGTATCCTACATGCCCTTCCCACAGTGATGATGGCCCTGATAGGCCCAGATCCACCCCCAATAATGCCTGTAGAACCAGTAAAAGTGTTTCTCAAACCTGGTGCCCCTTTTCCCAAAGTCCATCAATACCCTTTGAAACATGATCAGGAGCGGGGCCTCAAGGGGCAAATACAAATGTTACTCGATAATGGTGCCCTGGTACCCTGTGTTTCCCCATGTAACACGCCCTTGTTTCCCGTTAAGAATAAGACCCCACCCGGCCAACCCCCTATGTACCAGCTGGTACAAGATCTACGGGCAGTTAATGCAGCTACTGTTCTAGAAACCCTGGAGGTGCCTAATCCACATACTCTTTTGTCCCAGATATCTCAGGATGCTGCTTGGTTCACAGTTATCAACCTCGCCAATGCCTTCTTCAGCATTCCATTACACCTGTTATGATCCTTAGTGGTTGAGGATCACAAATTACTCCAGCTAAGTAACATACATAGGACAAGCTCTAGGGAGGTGGCAAACTGGACTGACCGCAAATCTGAACCTATCCAAACACACTAGAAGTAGCCGGTGAACGTGTCTAAAAATCCTAGACGTCTCGAGCCAGCCTGAGGAACTAACTACCCCTGGAGAGAAAGAAAGACCTCTCTTGCCTCCAGAGAAATAATCCCCAATGATATAGAAGCCCCCAACATAGAATAACGGTGAGGTAAGAGGAAGGCACATACACAGGGGTGAAAACAGATTTAGCAAATGAGGCCCACTAATACTAGACAGCAGAAAATAGTAAAGGGGTCTGTGCGGTCAGTAAAAAACCCTTACAAAATATCCACACTGAGATTTCAAGAACCCCCGCACCAACTAACGGTGTGGGGGGAGAAACTCAGTCCCCTAGAGCAACCAGCAAGCGAGGAAATAACATTTTAGCGAGCTGGACTAAAAACATAATAAATGCTGATAATCAAAAAATGATCAAACAAAAACTTAGCTTGTCTTGGAGAGACTGGGAGCAAGGTAGTCACAAGGAATCTGAAGAGCACTGAATACATTGAGAGCAGGCAAGGAACTGAGTATCCAGGTGAGCTAAATAAGAAACCAACCAAGGATAACGAACCAGCTGATGCTGCCAACCTGCAGAAAGACAACACTACACAGTATCGCTTGTGACCACTAGAGGGAGCCCAAAAACAGAGTTCACAACATACACCCAAATTACCAGTTCTATTTGCCTTCCCCTTTCAGGGATGATAGTTGACGTGGACAGTTATGCCACAAGGGGCCCAAAATAGTCCCAATCAGTTTGCAAAAAAAAATGTGGATGATCTTTTGTTGTGTGCACGAACAGAGCAGGAAGCCATTGCTGCCACTGTTAGCCTCCTCAAGTATCTGGCAGGTCTGAACTGTCGGGTTTCGGCCTCGAAACTTCAGTTCTGCCTTGGTCAAGTGATATTTTTGGCTCACTGTCTCCTTCAGGGTGGCAGACAGCTCACAAAAGAAAGAAAAATAGCCTTCAGCTCCCTTCCTTTCCCAAAAGATGAGACTGAACTCCAGCGTTTTCTTGGACTATGTACTTATTGTCATCAGTGGATATCGGACCATCCCGCATAATGCAACCTCTCTACAATGCCCTGGAAGGCGGTTTAAGATGTGCTGATGATTTGGCAGATTCCACACCGGATACGCTGTTACTATGGAAGATACTGTAGTGCACGGAGCTGCACTCCCTCCCTCACAGTCAGCACAAGAAGTAGAACTTCAGGCTCTGTCTACTGCATGTGTTCTGGCCAAAGACAGGCGAGCTAATATATACACGGACTCACAGTATGCATTTGGTATTGCTCATGATTTTGGAGCCCTCTGGGCCACTCGAGGGTTTATTACCACCGCCGGGACTCCAGTGAAGAATGCTGAAGCTGTAAAAAACCCTCATGGACTCAATCAAATTACCTGCCCAGGTGGCCATTATCAAAATTAAGGCGCACGGTCCTTGGAAAAGTCCACAGACTGTTGGTAACGCCTTTGCGGATATGTAAGCAAAAGCTGCTGCTCTCCTACCCGTTGAACAGACTATACCAGCTATGGTGGCCACACGCTCTCAGCGTAAACAGTTACAAGAAACACTGACTCTACAGGAACCTGATGATCGACGACAGACTGAGGTTTTCTGTCGGACCCCGCGAGACCGCTTAATGACGATGCAGAGAATGTCTCCAAAGGAAGAAGTGAAGCGGTGGAAGGCTGATGGAGCACGTATGGACATGGGCTCTGGAAAAAAGGACCAACTTGTGTGTCTCCCTAAGCGGATGTACCCTGCTATTGCCACGTGGGCACATGGGCCCACACATCAAGGAAAAAAATGTACAAAAATTCTACTGGGCTCCAGGTATTTCTACTGTCCTGACAGCACTCAGCCGTCCATGTAATATCTGTCAGACCTGCAATCCCAGTCAACTTCAATGTGTACCCCCGAAGCACCTTGCTAAGCCCGACTATCCTTTCCAAAGGCTCCAAGTGGACCACATCACGTTGCCTAAGTCTGGAAGGTACGAATATTGTCTGGTGGTTGTCGACATGTTCTCCAGTTGGCCAGAAGCATTCCCCGTTACCAACATGACTGCAAAAACCACAGCGAAGAAACTGGTGATAGAAGTTATATGCAGATATGGTGTTCCAGAAGTCGTCGAAAGTGACCAAGGCCCGGCCTTTTCTTCTTTTATGTATCAGGAGGTTTTGACAAGGTTTGGATCCACTGTAGCCCTCCATACTCCGTACCATCCACAATCCAGTGGAAAAGTTGAGAGGCTGAACGGCACACTGAAGGGACAATTGACCAAAATGATGCAGGAGACTACGGCTCCATGGCCAGAGCTCCTACCCATTGTACTGTACCACATTCGTACTACCTCTAAGGCAAAACATGGCCTGTCCCCATATGAGATATTATTTGGTGCTAGGCCCACAGTTGCAAATTTCCAGCCTCAGTAGTTATCAGAAGAAACTGACAGTGCTGTTCAATATGTTATTCAGCTTAGTAAAAATCTTGCTAACACCCATGTTTTAGTTTTTTTTCTTCCCTTCCAGATTCAGCAGAAACTGACTCTTGTCACAACTTAAAGTCTGGTGGTTTTGTGGTCATGAAAAGGCATGTCAGAAAACACGGACTAGAACCCTTGTATGAAGGTCCCTACCAAGTCCTCCTTATCACTCCTATGTCAGTAAAGCTGGAAGGAAGGTCGACGTGGATCCACGTATCGCACTGCAAGCTGGTTAAACAGACTAGTAGCAAATAAGGGGACATAATGTTTTGGTTTTTCGCTTTGGGGAGACAATATGTAGTAAAGATGGGTATAGCCAATAAAATTGTCAGTTCTGTTTTCATTTACCCTATGATTACACAAATGTGGGATAAATTGGTTAGGGCCACAGAGTAGATGATCAAATTTGGGATATATGGGATATACTTAATACTACTCTTGTTGTCCAAAACCAACTTATCATAGTCACTAATCAATATACTGTAGTACTGTATTACTTAACAGCAGCACAGGGTGGTATGTGTCAGGTTATTGGACCCGCATGCTGTCATTATAAAGATCCCAATAGCACTATGAAGTTAAAAAGTTAGAAGATATTCAAAGACTCAGAGACTAATATGACAAAGACAATGACCGTAATAAGGACAGTTGGTGGGCAGACACCTTCTTCTTTCTCAATCCAGCCAATTGGTTTGAGGGACCTGGGGGCTGGATAGCTGAAATCTTTCAAAGTTTGTTATATATTGTTGCCTTTATCCTTGTTATGTATGTAATACTAAAACTTGTTCTTTGGTGTATTTCTGTATGTATTAGGAAATTCTGCACTGAGACAACTAATGATGAAACCAAGAGCGTTGCCACTCCTGCTCTTCTCTACACCGATTTCACAAAGTTACCTGATGAAGAAGTTGAAGCCAAGCACATGGCTATCTTCAAAAGATCCACACTACTGTTATCAGTAATTGTTATTTGTAAATTCTAGTATACAGGGGGACGGGTGTAATGATCCCAGTGGCTTAGGATCACAAATCTAACCAACTAATTCAGAGATAATAGGACAAGCTCTGGGGATGTGGTAACTGGACTGACCGCAAACCTGATTCTAACCAAACACACTAAAGGTAGCCGTGGAACTTTTCCTGAAATCCTAGACGTCTCTTCACGGCCTGAGAAACTGACTACCCCTAAAGAGAAAGTAAAGACCTCACTTGCCTCAGAGAAATACCCCAAAGATATACAAGCCCCCACAAATAATAACGGTGAGTTAAGAGGAAAAGACAAACGCAGAGATGAAACAGGTTAAGCAAATGAGGCCCGCTAACGCTAGATAGCAGAAAATAGCAAGGGATCTGTGCGGTCAGTAAAAAACCCTATGCAAAAATATCCACGCAGAGAATGTGAGAACCCCCACACCAACTAACGATGTGGGGAGAGCAACTCAGCACCCCAGAGCACCAGCAAGCAGGGAAATCACATATTAGCAAGCTGGACAAAACACATCATATACTAGGACACATCTTGAACACAGATGAGCAAAAATAAGCAAACAAAACTTAGCTTCTCTTGGAGAGACTGAAAACGGATGTAGACAGGAGCAATCAGAATAGCACTGAATACAACGACAGCAGGCAACCACTGAGAGTCCAAGTGAACTAAATAGGAACCAGCTAACAGATAACGAGACAGCTGATCCAACCTCAGACCTGCAGAATGACAAAAGAGCCACCAGAGGGAGCCCAAAGACAGAGTTCACAACAGACGGGTACGCTGCAACAGCCATGGCTGGTAACATGGCACCAGTCATGTGAAGACAAAGTACCCCTTGAGCTTATAGCTTGGGATAGTACCTCTGATGCTGGAAATTAATTAACAAAATTTATCTAGGGGGGAATGTGAAGGAAGAAATTAAGAAAGATTCTCCATTTTGTGCTTTTCGACTCCATTTTCTTGTTGCTTAAAGATAAATTCTGTTATTTAATTAGGTAAAAGGTTACAGCTGCCATGAAATAATTTTATCTTGTTGTTCACAAGCCTGGTATTCATCTAGGCTATGGTTTATAATTGGTATAAAGACCTTGAGTCGGATCACTTTAGATCCTCCCTCAACAGCGTGAGCGGTCACATGAGCCAATCACAAGCCGCGACGTCATCGCAGGTCTTTCACTCGCTCATTCTTAGGAATGGAGGCTGCCGGTTACAGCGGTTACTACCAGGGCGCGTCAGAGGGTGAGTATATCCCTATTTTTTTTTTTTATTCTTTATTTTACACATTAATATGGATCCCAGGGCCTGAAGGAGAGTTTCCTCTCCTTCAGACCCTGGGAACCATCCAGGATACCTTCCGATACTTGTGTCCCATTGACTTGTATTGGTATCGGGTATCGGTATCGGCGATATCCGATATTTTTCGGATATCGGCCGATACCATCCGATACCGATACTTTCAAATATCGGAAGGTATCGCTCAACACTAATAATAAACCAAATGTGGCTGTAGGGTTCCTGTGTCGTTTTTTATGTGTCTCCAAAGAAGCGGGAGAGGATAGAGATCCGTCGGTAGTTTATTTCGGTATGCTGCACAGGGATCCAACGTTGGTGGATTGGTGGGAGCAGGCCGACACAGTCCGTGTCTAGGTTGTAGGACCATACCGAAATAAACTACCGACGGACCTCTATCCTCTCCCGCTTCTTTGGAGACACATAAAAAACGACACAGGAACCCTACAGCCACATTTGGTTTATTATATTTCCCATATGAGACAGCAATACCTTCAAATCCTAAACTAACATTACTGTGTACTTGGCTTGAGCTACATCAGCAATACACTGGTTCATACAACTATGCCCATAACAAAATCATCACGGCCTCACAGTATACCTAGTCTAGTGAAACTTCTCAATAGGCGATATTGTGATCAAGGCCACGAGTTGGCCGAAACGTTTTTGTGCCTATCGCTTCACCACCACTATTGTCTAAATAAACTTTTTCACTTGGAGCAAACAAAAAAACATACGAGTGCAGTGATTATTCTACTTTATACAACATTAATAGACATTCTTTTTCCATAGACACTTCCAAAATCTTGTAGAATAGCTTCACAGAAGTTACCATATTTTTCAGACTATAAAGATCCACAAGACACACCTAGGTTTTAGAGGAGGAAAATAAAAAAAATATTGAAGCAAAAAATATGGTCAATTCTGTACTAATATCCCCCATCCTGGTATATATTGTATATGCCCCAATTCCAGGTATGCATGGCCCCCTCATCCCCATCCTGGTATACATGGTTCCCTCTTCCCCACCCTGATATACATGGTTCTCTCATCCCCATTCTGGTATAGATTGTCCTCTAATCCCCATCCAGGTATACATGGTTCCCTCATCCCAGTCTTTGTAATCATGGCCCCCTTATCCCCATTCTGGTATATATGGTTCTCTCATCCCCATCCTTGTATACATGGCCCCCTCATCTCCATTCTGGTATACATGGTTCTCTCATTCCCATTCTGATATAGATTGTCCTCTAATCCCCATCCTGGTATACATGGTTCCCTCTTTCCCATCCAGGTATACATGGTTCTCTCATCAAAGCCCTTGTATACATGGCCCCCTCATCCCCATCCTTGTATACATGGCCCCCTCATCCCCATCCTGGTATACATGGTTCTCTCATCCCTATCCTGGTATAGATGGTCCTTTCATCCCCATCCTGGTATACATTATACCCTCTTCCCCATCCAGGTATACATGGTTCCCCCATCCTTCTATATATGGCCCCCTCATCTCCATTCTGGTATACATGGTCCTCTCATCCCTAACCTGGTATTCATAACCCCTACTCACAACCTGGCATGCATGGCCCCAATAAGAAAAACAAAAATAAACATAAACCATTCTACTTACCTTCCCTGCTCTCCTTCGCAGTGTCCTGTTCTGATGCCAGCAGCTGATTCATTCTTGTAAGCATCCCAGTGATGCCATGCGCTGCTTACAGGAATAGGACAGCTGCCAGAATACTTACTGCTCCCCATGCCAGTGACTATGGACATGTGGAGCATTAAATATCCATCTTCTTTAATAGCAGGCACACTGTTAGCTGGGCGATCACTTGTGCCTGCTACTAAAGAAAATGAATATTCACTACTCTCTACGTGCATGGAGTGAATATTCATTCTGTTTAATAGCGGTCATACTGTTAGCTGAAGCCGCCAGCTTCCTGAAGCAGCTGGTTGATCATGTGTGCCTGCTACTAAAGAGAATAAATATTCACTGATCTCTACTCGCATGGAGTGAATATTCATTGTTTTTAATAATGGGCACACGTGATCACCCAGCCACTGCAGGAAGCCGACAGCTGTGGCTAACAGTGTGCCCACTATTAAAGATCAATGAATATTCACTGCTCTCCACTACTATAGTCCCTCCCACCTTGCAGCTTTGGCATCAGTGCATACTGTAGATTTGGGAGGAATTATGGGCATGGGGAGAAGTGAATATTCATTTCTCTTTAACAGCAGGAACAGGTGTTAGCTGCAGCAGATGGCTCCTGCCTCCTGTGACCTACTCTTCCTCTGCTGGCGCTCTCGCACGTTCCAGTCCACAGCCACAGCCAATTCATCCAGACTATAAGATGCACCCCCCATTTTACTCCAAAATTTGGGGAGGAAAAAAGTGTGTCTTATACTTGTAGTCCAAAAAATATAGTATATCTGTAGGGAGGAGAGCCAAACTAACGATCTCTCCTGCGTGTCTGGGCCGGGAACTGTCGGGGATGTCACCAGAGTTTCAGGGGGAAGAGATTGCTGACTGGAGCATTTCAAGGCACCTGACTGATGGGGGCGGGTCCGACATATATAGCAGTTTGAGCGGGAAGATGGGACACTTGGCAGGGAATGAGCTTGTGAGTAGCAAGATGGTTAACTCCCTCTCCACGGAGCCATGCCTGCTAGATGTGCCTATACTCCAGCTAGCCAGACTGCCGACACATCCTACCCTCAGCCCAGAGAGACTCCTGCACTGGGTAGTGACCAGGATAGAGTACGTACCTTGGCTCCACTCATCACCGTGGAGGCACCGCTTAGTCCCATCCTTGGGTGCCTGCTAAGGACCGGTGTTGTGAATTCTGCTTTTGGGCTCCCTCCGGTGTTTGTAGGTGGTAATGCAGTTGCCCCTGAGTTGCAGTCCTGGTCAGGTGTATCTGCTGATTGCAGTTCTGACTGGGGTATTTAGGCATGCAGGATTCATTAGTCCTTGCCAGTTGTCAATTGTTGTTGGGAGGTGTTGGACCTCTGCTTGGTTCCTCCTGCCTTTCTGCCAAATCAGCAAAGATAAGTGTCTGTTTTTTTTCCTGTGGCACACATGCTATGTGCTTCACAATTCAGTGCTATTCTTTGTGTTTTCTTGTCCAGCTTAGATTGTGTCAGTATTTTCTCAGTCTTGCTGGATTCTCTGGAGTGGCAGATATACATTCCATGTCTTTAGTTAGATTGTGGAACTTTTTGTATTATCTGCTGTGGATATTTTTGGAAGGGTTTTAATACTGACCGCCTAGTAATCTGTCCTATCCTTTCCTATTTAGCTATAGTGGCCTCTTTTGCTAAATCCTGTTTTCTACCTGCGTGTGTCTATTCTTCTCCACTCACAGTCATTATTCGTGGGGGGCTGCCTATCCTTTGGGGGTCTGCTCTGAGGCAAGGTAGCATTCCTATTTCCATCTATAGGGGTATTTAATCCTCTGGCTGTGTCGAGGTGTCTAGGGTATGTTAGGCACACCCCACGGCTACTTCTAGTTGCGGTGTTAGTTCAGGATTCGCGGTCAGTACAGGTTCCACCGACTCCAGAGAAAGTTTCATGCGGCTCCAAGGTCACCAGATCATAACAGACCGGCCCGTGCCTGTGGATGTGTCTGCTGGACTGTGTCATGGTTCCCAATGGCAGGGACTCAGGCAAAAACGGACTAGCTCTAGGAATGATGGAATCTCAGATGACCGCGACGCTGAACCTAACACGCAACTAATAGTAGCCAGGGGGTGTGCCTACGATTATCCCTAGACACCTCGCACCAGCCGGAGATCTAGTTACCCCCTAGTAGAGGAATACACAGACCTGGCTTGCCTCCAGGGAAACCCCAAAAGTGATAGTAGCCCCCCACATATAATAACGGTTAGGTAAGAGGAAAACACGTACGCAGAATGAATATAGATTCAGCAAAGAGAGGCCCTCTGACTAGATAGCAGAAAATACAAAAGAGGACTTCGCGGTCACCTCAAAACCCTAAACAGCCATCCTGAAATTACTTTAACTCCGTTATCAACTCATGACACCGGAGTAGTAATTTCAGATCACTAGAGCTTCCAGCAGCAAGAGAAATATAAATGCATGCTGGACAAACAAACACAAAAAATGCCAAAGATCCAACTTAGCTGAATTGCAGACTTGGAGCAGGTAGCAAGCAACAGAGGTGCTCTGGTAACATTGATTGCCGGCACTAGAATGACTGAGAAGCCAGACTAAATAGGAAACTCCCAGTTTCCTGATGGGAACAGGTGCAAGACAAAAGTCAGCCAGTACCACCAGTAACCACCAGAGGGAGCCCAAAAACAGAATTCACAACAGTACCCCCCCCTTAAGGAGGGGGCACCGAACCCTCATGAGAACCACCAGGGCGATCTGGATGCGCCCTATGAAAGGCGCGAACCAAATCAGAGGCATGAACATCGGAGGCAGTCACCCAAGAATTATCCTCCTGACCGTATCCCTTCCATTTAACCAAATATTGAAGTCTCCGTCTGGAAATGCGAGAGTCCAAAATCTTCTCCACAACATACTCCAATTCACCCTCCACCAGCACAGGAGCAGGAGGCTCAACAGAAGGAACAACCGGTACCTCGTACCTCCGCAACAACGACCGATGGAAGACATTATGAATGGTGAAAGATGCTGGTAGGTCCAAACGAAAAGATACAGGATTAAGAATCTCCAAAATCTTATAAGGACCTATGAACCGAGGTTTAAACTTAGGAGAAGAGACCTTCATAGGGACAAAACGAGAAGACAACCACACCAAGTCCCCAACGCGGAGATGATGACCCACACGACGATGACGATTAGCAAACTGCTGAGTCTTCTCCTGAGACAACTTCAAATTGTCCACCACATGACCCCAAATCCGGTGCAGTCTATCCACCACCGTGTCCACTCCAGGGCAATCCGAAGATTCCACCTGGCCAGATGAAAAACGAGGGTGAAACCCTGAATTGCAAAAGAAAGGAGAAACCAGAGTGGCAGAACTGGCCCGATTATTGAGGGCAAACTCTGCCAACGGCAAAAAGGCGACCCAATCATCCTGATCAGCAGACACAAAACACCTCAAATAAGTCTCCAAGGTCTGATTAGTTCGCTCCTTCTGGCCATTAGTCTGAGGATGGAATGCAGACGAAAAAGACAAATCAATGCCCATCCTGGCACAGAACGCTCGCCAGAACCTAGACACAAATTGAGACCCCCTGTCAGAAACGATGTTTTCTGGGATACCATGTAAACGAACCACATTCTGAAAAAATAAAGGAACCAACTCAGATGAAGAAGGCAATTTGGGCAAGGGTACCAAATGAACCATCTTAGAAAAATGGTCACACACCACCCAAATGACGGACATTTTCTGAGAAACCGGGAGGTCCGAGATAAAGTCCATAGAGATGTGCGTCCACGGCCTCTTCGGAATAGGCAAGGACAACAACAATCCACTAGCCCGAGAACAGCAAGGCTTGGCCCGAGCACAAACATCACAAGACTGTACAAAGGCACGCACATCCCGAGACAGGGAAGGCCACCAGAAGGACCTGGCCACCAAATCTCTGGTACCAAAAATTCCAGGGTGACCTGCCTACACAGAAGAATGAACCTCCGAGATGACTCTACTGGTCCATTCATCTGGAACAAACAGTCTCCCAGGCGGACAACGATCAGGCCTATCAGTCTGAAACTCCTGCAAAGCACGTCGCAAGTCTGGGGAGACAGCAGACAAAATCACCCCATCCTTAAGGATACCCGTAGGCTCAGAATCACCAGAGGAGTCAGGCTCAAAACTCCTAGAAAGGGCATCTGCCTTCACATTTTTCGAGCCCGGCAAGTATGAAACCAAAAAATTAAACCGGGAGAAAAACAATGACCAGCGCGCCTGTCTAGGATTCAGACGCCTGGCAGACTCAAGGTAAATCAGATTCTTGTGATCAGTCAAGACCACCACCTGATGTCTAGCACCCTCAAGCCAATGACGCCACTCCTCAAATGCCCACTTCATAGCCAAGAGCTCCCGATTACCGACATCATAATTTCGCTCGGTGGGCGAAAACTTTCGAGAGAAGAATGCACATGGTCTCATCACTGAGCAATCGGGACTTCTCTGTGACAAAACCGCCCCCGCTCCAATCTCGGAAGCATCAACCTCGACCTGAAAAGGGAGCGAAACATCAGGCTGGCGCAACACAGGGGCGGAAGAAAAGCGGCGCTTAAGCTCCCGAAAGGCCTCCACAGCCGCAGAGGACCAATTGGCAACATCAGCACCCTTCTTAGTCAAATCAGTCAGAGGTTTAGCAACACTTGAAAACCCAGTTATAAATCGACGATAGAAATTAGCAAAGCCCAAGAACTTCTGAAGACTCTTCAGGGAAGTAGGCTGCGTCCAATCACAAATAGCCCGAACCTTGACAGGATCCATCTCAACAGAAGAAGGGGAAAAAATATACCCCAAAAAGGAGATCTTCTGAACCCCAAAAATACACTTTGAACCCTTTACAAACAAAGAATTGGCCCGCAAAACCTGAAAAACCTTCCTAACCTGTTGAACATGCGACTCCCAGTCATCCGAAAAAATCAAAATATCATCCAAATACACTATCATAAATTTATCCAGGTATTTACGGAAAATATTGTGCATAAAGGACTGAAAGACTGAAGGAGCATTAGAAAGACCAAAAGGCATTACCAAATACTCAAAATGGCCCTCGGGCGTATTAAATGCAGTTTTCCACTCATCCCCCTGTTATGACCCCAATGGCGAGGGTCTCAGAGATATCAGCAAGTCTGCAAAGTACAAAAATCCAGCTCATAGGGCAGTGGTAACTGGGTTGACCATATATCTACTCCTAACGCCAACCCTAGAAGTAGCCGGGGAACATGCCTACGTTGGTCGCTAGATGTCTCGCGCCAGCCGGAGAGCTAACTACCCCTAGAAGAGGAAAACAAAGACCTCTCTTGCCTCCAGAGAAAGGACCCCAAAAGTAGGATACAAGCACCCCACAAATAATAACGGTGAGGTAAGAGGAAATGACAAACACAGAGATGAACTAGGTTTAGCACAGAGAGGCCCACTTACTAATAGCAGAATATAGTAAGATAACTTATATGGTCAACAAAAACCCTATCAAAAATCCACGCTGGAGATTCAAGAACCCCCGAACCGTCTAACGGCCCGGGGGGAGAACACCAGCCGCCCTAGAGCTTCCAGCAAGGTCAGGATACAGATAATATACAAGCTGGACAAAAAATGCAAACAAAAACGAATTGCAAAAAGCAAAAAAGCAGACTTAGCTTAATCAAGCAGGAACCAGGATCAGTAGACAAGAGCACTACAGATTAGCTCTGATATCAACGTTGCCAGGCATTGAACTGAAGGTCCAGGGAGCTTATATAGCAACACCCCTGACCTAACGACCCAGGTGAGCATAAAAGGAATGACTGACAACCCCAGAGTCAAATCACTAGTAGCCACTAGAGGGAGCCAAAAAGTAAATTCACAACAGTACCCCCCCCCCCTTAGTGAGGGGTCACCGAACCCTCACCAAGACCACCAGGGCGATCAGGATGAGCGGCGTGAAAGGCACGAACTAAATCGGCCGCATGCACATCAGAGGCGACCACCCAGGAATTATCCTCCTGACCATAGCCCTTCCACTTGACCAGGTACTGAAGCCTCCGCCTGGAGAGACGAGAATCTAAGATCTTCTCCACCATGTACTCCAACTCGCCCTCAACCAACACCAGAGCAGGAGGCTCAGCAGAAGGAACCACAGGCACAACGTACCGCCGCAACAAGGACCTATGAAATACGTTGTGAATGGCAAACGACACCGGAAGATCCAGGCGAAAGGATACAGGAGTAAGGATCTCCAATATCTTGTAAGGACCAATGAATCGAGGCTTAAATTTGGGAGAGGAGACCTTCATAGGAACAAATCGAGAAGACAGCCATACCAAATCCCCAACACAAAGTCGGGGACCCACACCGCGGCGGCGGTTGGCAAAACGCTGAGCCTTCTCCTGTGACAACTTCAAGTTGTCCACCACATGATTCCAGATCCGCTGCAACCTATCCACCACAGAATCCACCCCAGGACAGTCAGAAGGCTCCACATGTCCCGAGGAAAAACGAGGGTGGAAACCAGAGTTGCAGAAAAATGGCGAAACCAAGGTGGCAGAACTAGCCCGATTATTAAGGGCAAATTCAGCCAACGGCAAGAAGGTCACCCAATCATCCTGATCAGAAGAGACAAAACACCTCAAATACGCCTCCAGAGTCTGATTAGTTCGTTCCGTTTGTCCGTTAGTCTGTGGATGAAAAGCGGACGAAAACGACAAATCTATGCCCATCCTACCACAAAAGGATCGCCAGAACCTGGAAACAAACTGGGATCCTCTGTCCGACACAATATTCTCAGGAATGCCGTGCAAACGAACCACGTTCTGGAAGAACACAGGAACCAGATCAGAAGAGGAAGGCAGTTTGGGCAAAGGAACCAGATGGACCATCTTGGAGAAACGATCACATATCACCCAGATGACAGACATGCCCTGAGACACCGGAAGATCCGAAATGAAATCCATAGAGATGTGTGTCCAAGGTCTCTTCGGGACAGGCAAGGGCAAGAGCAACCCGCTGGCACGAGAACAGCAAGGCTTAGCTCGAGCACAAGTACCACAGGACTGCACAAATGACCGCACATCTCTTGACAAGGAAGGCCACCAAAAGGACCTGGCCACCAGATCTCTGGTGCCAAAAATTCCCGGGTGCCCTGCCAACACTGAGGAATGAACCTCGGAAATGACTCTGCTGGTCCATTTAGCAGGCACAAACAATCTGTCAGGTGGACAAGAGTCAGGCCTACCAGCCTGAAATCTCTGCAACACACGTCGCAGATCTGGAGAAATAGCTGACAGGATAACTCCTTCCTTAAGAATACCCACAGGTTCAGCGACTCCAGGAGCATCAGGCACAAAGCTCCTAGACAGAGCATCGGCCTTCACATTCTTAGAACCTTGTAAATACGAAACCACAAAGTCAAAACGGGAGAAAAACAATGACCAGCGGGCCTGTCTAGGATTCAGGCGTTTAGCAGACTCGAGGTACATCAGATTTTTGTGATCAGTCAAGACCACCACACGATGCTTAGCACCCTCGAGCCAATGACGCCACTCCTCAAATGCCCACTTCATGGCCAACAACTCCCGATTGCCCACATCATAATTTCGCTCTGCCGGCGAAAACTTCCTAGAGAAAAAGGCACAAGGTCTCATAGTAGAGCAACCAGGGCCTCTCTGCGACAAAACGGCCCCTGCCCCAATCTCCGAAGCATCCACTTCAACCTGAAAGGGAAGTGAGACATCAGGCTGGCACAAAACAGGCGCTGAAGTAAACCGGCGCTTCAACTCCTGGAAAGCCTCCACGGCAGCAGGAGCCCAGTTAGCCACATCAGAGCCTTTCTTGGTCATATCCGTCAACGGTTTAACAACGCTAGAAAAATTAGCGATAAAACGACGGTAGAAGTTAGCAAAACCCAAGAACTTCTGAAGACTCTTAACTGACGAGGGTTGAGTCCAATCATGAATAGCTCGAACCTTGACTGGGTCCATCTCCACAGCAGAAGGGGAAAAAATGAACCCTAAAAAGGGAACCTTCTGTACACCAAAGAGACACTTTGAGCCTTTAACAAACAAAGAATTTTCACGCAAAATCTTGAAAACCATCCTGACCTGTTCCACATGCGAGTCCCAATCATCAGAAAAAAACAGAATATCATCCAGATAAACGATCAAAAATTTATCCAGATACTTCCGGAAAATGTCATGCATAAAGGACTGAAAAACTGAAGGTGCATTAGAGAGCCCAAATGGCATCACCAAGTACTCAAAATGACCTTCGGGCGTATTGAATGCGGTTTTCCATTCATCTCCTTGCTTAATGCGCACAAGGTTGTACGCACCGCGAAGGTCTATCTTGGTGAACCACTTGGCACCTTTAATCCGGGCAAACAACAGGGAATCTCCATGAATTCCATGACAGCCCCAATTTGACACTGACATTGCCTTCCAGTCCAAGACTGGATTATGGGTCTGTAACCATGGCAACCCCAAAACAACCAAATCATGCATCTTATGCAGAACAAGAAAACGTATCACCTCCCGATGTTCAGGAGTCATGCACATGGTAACCTGTGTCCAAAACTGCGGCTTATTTTCTGCCAATGGCGTAGCGTCAATACTCCTAAGAGGGATAGGATTTTCTAATGGCTCAACAACAAAACCGCAACGCTTGGCAAATGACAGATCCATAAGACTCAGGGCAGCACCTGAATCTACAAACGCCACGACAGGATACGATGACAGTGAGCAAATCAAAGTTACAGATAGAATGAACTTAGGTTGCAAATTACCAATGGCGACAGGACTAACAACCTTAGTAAGACGCTTAGAGCATGCTGAGATAACATGTGCAGAATCACCACAGTAGTAACACAAGCCATTCTGGCGTCTATGAATTTTCCGCTCATTTCTAGTCAGGATTCTATCACATTGCATTAAATCAGGTGCCTGTTCAGATAACACCATGAGGGAATTTGCGGTTTTGCGCTCCCGCAACCGCCGGTCAATTTGAATCGCCAGGGCCATGGAATCATTCAGACCTGTGGGAATGGGAAAACCCACCATCACATTCTTAATGGCTTCAGAAAGGCCATTTCTAAAATTTGCAGCCAATGCACACTCGTTCCACTGGGTCAGCACGGACCATTTCCGAAATTTTTGGCAATACACCTCAGCCTCGTCCTGGCCCTGAGACATAGCCAGCAAGGCTTTTTCTGCCTGAATCTCAAGATTGGGTTCCTCATAAAGCAATCCGAGCACCAGAAAAAACGCATCAATATCAGCCAATGCTGGATCTCCTGGTGCCAGCGAGAAAGCCCAATCCTGAGGGTCGCCCCGTAAAAAAGAAATAACAATTTTCACTTGCTGAGCGGAGTCTCCAGAGGAACAGGGTCTCAGGGACAAAAACAATTTACAATTATTCCTGAAATTTCTAAACTTAAATCGGTCTCCGGAAAACAGTTCAGGAATCGGTATCTTAGGTTCTGACATAGGATTTCTGGTAACATAATCTTGTATGCCCTGCACACGAGCAGAAAGCTGGTCCACACTTGTAATCAAGGTCTGGACATTCATGTCTGCAGCAATCACAAACCACTCAAAGGTAAAGGGGAAAAGAAAAAAAAATGAGAGAGAGAAAAAAAACTCAGAACTTTCTTTCTTATAATCCCACTTCTGCAATGCATTTAACATTTAGTACTGGCCTGGCAAACTGTTATGACCCCAATGGCAAGGGTCTCAGAGATATCAGCAAGTCTGCAAAGTACAAAAATCCAGCTCATAGGGCAGTGGTAACTGGGTTGACCATATATCTACTCCTAACGCCAACCCTAGAAGTAGCCGGAGAACATGCCTACGTTGGTCGCTAGATGTCTCGCGCCAGCCGGAGAGCTAACTACCCCTAGAAGAGGAAAACAAAGACCTCTCTTTGTCAAATCACTAGTAGCCACTAGAGGGAGCCAAAAAGTAAATTCACAACATCCCCCTGCTTAATCCGCACCAAATTATACGCACCCCGAAGATCAATCTTAGAGAACCACTTTGCCCCTTTAATACGAGCAAATAAATCAGTCAATAGTGGCAAAGGATACTGGTATTTGACTGTAATCTTATTCAACAGGTGATAATCAATACAGGGCCTCAGGGAGCCATCTTTTTTACCCACGAAAAAAAACCCTGCTCCTAAAGGGGATGAGGATGGACGGATATGTCCCTTTTCCAAGGACTCCTTAATATACTCCCGCATAGCAGCATGCTCAGGCACAGACAGATTAAACAAACGACCCTTGGGAAACTTGCTGCCCGGAATCAAGTCTATAGCACAATCACAATCCCTGTGAGGGGGGAGAGAACTAAGTTTGGGCTCCTCAAAAACATCACAATAGTCAGACAAAAATGCCGGAATTTCAGAGGGAGTAGATGAAGCAATGGAAACCAAAGGTACTTCCCCATGAGCCCCCTGACATCCCCAGCTTAACACAGACATTGTTTTCCAGTCAAGGACTGGATTATGAGTTTGCAACCATGGCAATCCAAGCACTAAGACATCATGCAAGTTATGCAACACAAGGAAGCGAATCACCTCCCGATGGTCAGGAGTCATACACATAGTCACTTGTGTCCAGTATTGTGGTTTATTCCTAGCCAATGGTGTGGAGTCGATACCCTTCAGAGGGATAGGAACTTCCAAAGGCTCTAGGCTAAACCCACAGCGTCTGGCAAAGGACAAATCCATAAGACTCAAGGAAGCGCCAGAATCCACATAGGCATCCACAGTAATAGATGATAATGAACAGATCAAAGTTACAGACAAAATAAACTTAGACTGTAAAGTGCCAATTGCAAAAGACTTATCAACCTTTTTTGTGCGTTTAGAGCATGCTGATATAACATGAGCAGAATCACCACAGTAGAAGCACAACCCATTTTTACGCCTATAATTCTGCCGTTCACTTCTGGACAGAATTCTATCACATTGCATAATCTCCGGTGTCTGCTCAGAAGACACCGCCAAATGGTGCACAGGTTTGCGCTCCCGTAAACGCCGATCAATCTGAATAGCCATAGTCATGGATTCATTCAGACCTGCTGGCGTAGGAAACCCCACCATGACATCTTTAACGGCGTCAGAGAGACCTTCTCTGAAATTCGCCGCCAGGGCGCACTCATTCCACTGAGTAAGCACAGACCATTTTTGAAATTTTTGACAATATATTTCAGCTTCATCATGCCCTTGAGAGAGGGCTATCAAGGCCTTTTCAGCCTGAATCTCCAAATTAGGTTCCTCATAGAGCAACCCCAGTGCCAGAAAAAACGCATCCACATTGAGCAGCGCAGGATCCCCTGGTGCCAATGCAAATGCCCAATTCTGGGGGTCACCCCGCAACAAGGAAATCACAATTTTAACCTGCTGAGCGGAGTCTCCAGCGGAGCGAGATCTCAGAGAAAGATACAATTTACAATTGTGCTTAAAATTCAAAAAACGAGATCTATCTCCAGAAAAGAACTCAGGTATAGGAATCTTGGGTTCTGACATAGGAGCATGTATAACATAGTCTTGGATATTTTGAACCTTAGAAGCAAGAGCACTCAGGCCTGTAGCTAAACTCTGAATATCCATTTCTCAACAGCTGAGATCTGAGCCATTCAGGGGTTAAGAGGAGAGAAAAAAGCAGCAGATTGCAATTATGGCTAGACAGAACTTCTGAGTAAAAAAAAAAAAAAAAAAGTGTCAGAAACTACTTTTTTTCTCTCTTTCTTCAGCCAATACCTTTAATACATTTGAGGCCGGCAATACTGTCATGGTTCCCAATGGCAGGGACTCAGGAAAAAACGGACTAGCTCTAGGAATGATGGAATCTCAGATGACCGCGACGCTGAACCTCACGCAACTAATAGTAGCCAGGGGGTGTGCCTACGATTATCCCTAGACACCTCGCACCAGCCGGAGATCTAGTTACCCCCTAGTAGAGGAATACACAGACCTGGCTTGCCTCCAGGGAAACCCCAAATGTGATAGTAGCCCCCCACATATAATAACGGTTAGGTAAGAGGAAAACACGTACGCAGAATGAATATAGATTCAGCAAAGAGAGGCCCTCTGACTAGATAGCAGAAAATACAAAAGAGGACTTCGCGGTCACCTCAAAACCCTAAACAGCCATCCTGAAATTACTTTAACTCCGTTATCAACTCATGACACCGGAGTAGTAATTTCAGATCACTAGAGCTTCCAGCAGCAAGAGAAATATAAATGCATGCTGGACAAACAAACACAAAAAATGCCAAAGATCCAACTTAGCTGAATTGCAGACTTGGAGCAGGTAGCAAGCAACAGAGGTGCTCTGGTAACATTGATTGCCGGCACTAGAATGACTGAGAAGCCAGACTAAATAGGAAACTCCCAGTTTCCTGATGGGAACAGGTGCAAGACAAAAGTCAGCCAGTACCACCAGTAACCACCAGAGGGAGCCCAAAAACAGAATTCACAACAGGACTGTGTGCTTCTACTGCGGCCTTGCCTACTGAAATTTCCGCTTCTTCTTTCAGGCCGACTATCACCTCTACTCCACCATGTGCACGGATCAGGAAATTACGTGCCGAAGAACCTGGAGGATTCGTCGTCACAAGGAGAATGTGCATCACTCATCTGCGGGACTGGATCGGAGACATCTCGAGCCACTGAGGGATCTTCCAGCCACCTTCCTCTAGTGCACAGAGACTGATAAGTTAACCTGTTATATTCTATTGCATTTGACTTTCCCCCATCTTCCAATCACATCCTTTACCCCCCGGCTTGTACCATTACTGTTCCTATATATAAATAACCTGATAAGCCTTGCTCTGCCTCCTGTTATGATCCCAGTGGTAGAGGATCTCTGGAATTCCGGCAAGGTCAACAAAAACAAAAGAACTGCTCTAGGGAGGTGGAAACTGGGCTAACCGCAAAACTGATCCTAACACAACTAGAAGTAGCCGGTGAACGTGCCTACGTTCATTCTAGACGTCTCGAGCCAGCCGGAGAACTGACTACCCCTAGAGGGAAAATAAGACCTCACTTGCCTCCAGAGAAATTGAACCCCAAAGATATAGAAAGCCCCCAACAAATAATAACGGTGAGGCAAGAGGAAAACACAAACGTAGAGATGAACTAGATTCAGCAAAGTGAGGCCCACTAGTCTAGATAGGCAGAAAATAGATAGTGAACTATGCGGTCAGCAGAAAACCCTGCAAAAACATCCACGCTGAATATTTCAAGAACCCCCACACCGACAGACGGTGCGGAGGGAGAATATCAGCACCCTAGAGCTTCCAGCGAGCTAGAAAATCACATATTAAGCAAGCTGGACAAAAACACTGAAAAATGCAAATGATCCAAAGTATTCAAAACGGACTTAGCTTTTCTTGCATGAGACAGACGAAAAGGAATCAGGAGGAGACCTTATAGGACTGGATACAACGATGACAGGCAAGAGACTGAGTCCAGAAGAGACCTAAATAGGGAACACCCGCTGCTTAATGACACAGCTGGAGCCTAGGCCTGCAACAAGACATGCCTCACACAATACCGTTAGTGACCACCAGAGGGAGCCCAGAAACACAGTTCACAACAGTACCCCCCCCCCTTGAGGAGGGGTCACCGAACCCTCACCAAGACCCCCAGGGCGATCAGGATGTGCAGCGTGAAAGGCATGAACCAAATCAGCCGCATGAACATCAGAGGCGACAACCCAGGAATTATCCTCCTGACCATAGCCTTTCCACTTAACTAAATACTGAAGTCTCCGTCTAGAAATACGAGAATCCAAAATCTTCTCCACCACGTACTCCAACTCGCCCTCAACCAAAACCGGGGCAGGAGGCTCAACAGCAGGAACCATAGGCACCACGTACCGCCGCAACAAGGACCTATGGAACACATTATGAATAGCAAATGATGCTGGAAGGTCCAAGCGAAAAGACAACGGGTTAAGGATTTCCAAAATCTTATAAGGACCGATAAAGCGAGGCTTGAACTTAGGAGAGGAGACCTTCAAAGGAACATGCCGAGAAGACAACCAAACCAAATCCCCAACACGAAGTCGGGGACCCACACCGCGGCGGCGGTTGGCAAAACGCTGGGCCTTCTCTTGTGACAATTTCAAATTGTCCACCACATGGTTCCAAATCCGCTGCAACCTATCCACCACAGAATCAACCCCAGGACAGTCAGAGGGTTCAACCTGGCCCGAGGAGAAACGAGGATGAAAACCAGAGTTGCAGAAAAAGGGTGAAACCAAAGTGGCAGAACTAGCCCGATTATTAAGGGCAAACTCGGCCAGTGGCAAAAAGGTAACCCAGTCGTCCTGATCAGCAGAAACAAAACATCTTAAATAAGTCTCCAACGTCTGATTAGTTCGCTCGGTCTGGCCATTAGTCTGAGGATGAAAAGCCGACGAAAAAGACAAATCAATACCCATCTTAGCACAAAAGGATCGCCAGAATCTGGACACAAACTGGGATCCTCTGTCAGACACAATATTCTCAGGGATGCCGTGCAAACGAACCACATTCTGAAAGAACAAAGGAACCAAATCAGAGGAGGAAGGCAACTTAGGCAAGGGCACCAAATGGACCATTTTAGAAAAACGATCACACACCACCCAGATGACAGACATCTTCCGAGATACCAGAAGATCCGAAATGAAATCCATGGAAATGTGCCTCCAAGGCCTCTTCGGGACAGGCAAGGGCAAAAGCAACCCGCTGGCACGAGAACAGCAAGGTTTAGCCCGAGCACAAATCCCACAGGACTGCACAAAAGAACACACATCCTGCGACAAGGAAGGCCACCAAAAGGACCTAGCCACCAAATCTCTGGTACCGAAAATCCCAGGATGCCCCGCCAACACCGAAGAATGAACCTCAGAAATAACTCTGCTAGTCCATCTGTCAGGGACAAACAGTCTCTCTGGTGGGCAACGATCAGGCCTATCAGCCTGAAAATTCTGCAGCACTCTTCGCAAATCTGGGGAAATGGCAGACAAAATCACTCCCTCTCTGAGAATACCAGCCGGCTCCGAGACTGCCGGAGAGTCAGGCACAAAACTCCTAGAAAGTGCATCAGCCTTCACGTTCTTCGAACCAGGCAGGTACGAGACCACAAAGTCAAATGGGAGAAAAACAACGACCAACGAGCCTGTGTAGGATTCAGGCGCTTGGCAGACTCGAGATAAATCAGATTTTTATGATCAGTCAAGACCACCACACGATGTTTAGCACCCTCGAGCCAATGTCGCCACTCCTCCAATGCCCACTTCATAGCCAACAGCTCCCGATTACCAACATCATAGTTCCGCTCAGTAGGCGAAAATTTTCTAGAAAAGAAGGCGCATGGCTTCATCACAGAGCCATCAGAACTTTTTTGCGACAAAACGGCCCCTGCACCAATCTCAGAAGCATCAACTTCAACCTGGAAGGGAAGAGAGACATCCGGCTGGCACAAGACTGGCGCCGAAGTAAACCGACGCTTCAGCTCCCGAAAGGCTTCCACGGCCGCAGGAGACCAATTAGCAACATCAGAACCCTTCTTGGTCATATCCGTCAAAGGTTTAACCACGCTAGAAAAATTTGCGATAAAACGACGGTAAAAATTAGCAAAGCCCAAGAACTTCTGCAGGCTCTTAACAGACGTGGGCTGAGTCCAGTCATGAATGGCGCGGACCTTGACTGGGTCCATCTCCACAGTAGAAGGGGAAAAAATAAAACCCAAAAAAGAAACCTTCTGTACCCCAAAGATACATTTTGAGCCCTTCACAAATAAAGCATTCTCACGCAGAACCTAAAACACCATCCTGACCTGGTTCACATGGGACTCCCAATCATCAGAAAAAACCAAAATATCATCCAGATAAATAATCATAAATTTATCCAGATATTTCCGGAAGATGTCATGCATGAAGGACTGAAACACAGAAGGAGCATTAGAGAGTCCAAAAGGCATCACCAGGTACTCAAAATGACCTTCGGGCGTATTAAATGCTGTTTTCCATTCATCTCCCTGCTTTATGCGCACAAGGTTATACGCACCACGAAGATCTATCTTGGTGAACCAACTGGCACCCTTAATCCGAGCAAACAAATCAGACAACAATGGCAAAGGATACTGAAATTTCACCGTGATCTTATTCAGAAGACGATAATCTATACAAGGTCTCAAAGACCCGTCTTTCTTGCCCACAAAAAAGAATCCTGCACCAAGAGGAGAAGAGGATGGGCGAATATGTCCCTTCTCCAAAGACTCCTTTATATAACTCTGCATCGCGGCATGCTCTGGCACAGATAAATTAAAGAGTCGTCCCTTAGGAAATTTACTACCAGGAATCAAATCTATAGCACAATCACAGTCCCTATGAGGAGGAAGGGCACTGGAACTGGGCTCATTAAATACATCCTGATAGTCTGACAAAAACTCAGGGATCTCAGAAGGAGTAGAAGACGCAATAGACACCAATGGAGAATCGCCATGAATCCCCTGACAACCCCAACTTGACACAGTCATAGCTTTCCAATCTAAAACTGGATTATGGGCCTGCAACCATGGCAGACCCAAAACAACAACATCATGCATTTTATGCAGTACCAGAAAACGAATCACCTCCTGATGTACAGGAGTCATGCACATGGTCACTTGCGTCCAATACTGAGGTTTATTCACTGCCAATGGCGTAGCATCAATTCCTCTAAGAGGAATAGGAAATTCCAAAGGCTCCAGGACAAACCCACAGCGCCTGGCAAACGACAAATCCATCAGACTCAGAGCAGCACCAGAATCCACAAAAGCCATAACTGAGTAAGAAGATAATGAACAAATTAAAGTCACAGACAAAATAAACTTAGGCTGAAAAGTACTAATGGTGACAGGATTAACAATTTTTTTTAAACGTTTAGAGCATGCTGAGATAACATGTGTTGAATCACCACAGTAAAAACACAACCCATTTTGACATCTATGATTTTGCCGCTCGGCTCTGGTCAGAATTCTGTCACATTGCATAGAATCAGGTGACCGTTCAGACAGCACCGCCAAAGGATTAACAGATTTGCGCTCCCGCAAACGACGATCAATTTGAATGGCCAGAGCCATTGAATCATTCACACCTGTAGGGATAGGAAACCCCACCATCACATTCTTAATGGCTTCAGAAAGACCATTTCTGAAATTTGCGGCCAGGGCACACTCATTCCATTGAGTAAGCACGGACCATTTCCGAAATTTTTGACAATACACCTCAGCTTTGTCCTGACCTTGAGAGATAGCCAGCAACATCTTTTCAGCCTGATTTTCAAGATTAGGCTCCTCATAAAGCAAACCAAGTGCCAGAAAAAACGCATCAACATTCACCAATGCAGGATCTCCTGGCACCAGAGAGAAGGCCCAATCTTGAGGGTCGCCGCGCAAGAAGGAGATAACAATTTTTACTTGCTGAGCGGAATCACCAGAGGAACGAGGTTTCAGAGACAGAAACAATTTACAATTATTCCTAAAATTCAGGAACTTAGATCTATCTCCAAAAAATGGCTCAGGAATAGGTATTTTTGGTTCAGACATAGGGCTATGGATAACAAAATCCTGAATGCTTTGCACCCTAGTAGCAAGCTGATCCACACTAGAAGTCAGAGTCTGGACATTCATATCTGCAGCAGAGCTCCAGCCACTCAGAGTAAAAGGGGATGGAAGAAGCTAGGCAAACTGCAGCAACACAAAAAAAAACAAACAAAAAAAACCTCAGAACTTCTTTTAATCCCGCTTCTGCGATGCAATAAACATTTTCGTTTGGCCTGGCATACTGTTATGATCCCAGTGGTAGAGGATCTCTGGAATTCCGGCAAGGTCAACAAAAACAAAAGAACTGCTCTAGGGAGGTGGAAACTGGGCTAACCGCAAAACTGATCCTAACACAACTAGAAGTAGCCGGTGAACGTGCCTACGTTGATTCTAGACATCTCGAGCCAGCCGGAGAACTGACTACCCCTAGAGGGAAAATAAGACCTCACTTGCCTCCAGAGAAATTGAACCCCAAAGATATAGAAAGCCCCCAACAAATAATAACGGTGAGGCAAGAGGAAAACACAAACGTAGAGATGAACTAGATTCAGCAAAGTGAGGCCCACTAGTCTAGATAGGCAGAAAATAGATAGTGAACTATGCGGTCAGCAGAAAACCCTGCAAAAACATCCACGCTGAATATTTCAAGAATCCCCACACCGACTGACGGTGCGGAGGGAGAATATCAGAACCCTAGAGCTTCCAGCGAGCTAGAAAATCACATATTAAGCAAGCTGGACAAAAACACTGAAAAATGCAAATGATCCAAAGTATTCAAAACAGACTTAGCTTTTCTTGCATGAGACAGACGAAAAGGAATCAGGAGGAGACCTTATAGGACTGGATACAACGATGCCAGGCAAGAGACTGAGTCCAGAAGAGACCTAAATAGGGAACACCTTAATGGTGTCGAAGGATGCAAGAATTACCTCCTCCAAATGTAATGTCTCTATTTTTCTTAAGAAATCTGTAGTATCTTTTATATAAGATTTACTTTCTTTAGTAATAGGATTCAATATTTTATCGAGGAAGATACCCATTTTATTAAAAATCGAACCTACTCCTGAGACTATTGGTCGCCCAGGAGGGTCGACCAAAGTCTTATGGATTTTGGGCATTATATATAGCACCGGAGTGCGTGGGTTTTCTTCCAAAAGATAATCATATAATTCTTGATCTATTACAGAATTATCCAATGCTGTTGTGAATTCTGTTCTCGAACTCCCTCCTGTGGTCATGAATGGTACTTTGGCATTATATATAGCACCGGAGTGCGTGGGTTTTCTTCCAAAAGATTATCATATAATTCTTGATCTATTACAGAATTATCCAATGCTGTTGTGAATTCTGTTCTCGAACTCCCTCCTGTGGTCATGAATGGTACTTCGGCGAGTTCTGCCCATGGACTCCCTCTGGTGGCTGTGAGTGGAGCTGCTGGTTCTGAGGTTCCTTCCTCAGCTGACCTTGTTTGGTCCTAGGCTGGCTGCTCTATTTAACTCCACTCAGATCGTTACTTGATGCCAGCTGTCAATGTTCTCGTACTGGTTCAGATCTCTCTTGGATCCTTCTGAGGACCTGTCTACTCCAGCATAAGCTAAGTCCCTGCTAGTTTATTTGCTGATCTTTGTTTTCTTGTCCAGCTTGCTATCATGATATTGCCTTGCTAGCTGGAAGCTCTGGGAGGCAGAGTGGCACCTCCGCACCGTGAGTCGGTGCGGGGGTCTTTTTGCACACTCTGCGTGGCTTTTTGTAGTGTTTTGTGCTGACCGCAAAGATACCTTTTCTATCCTCAGTCTGTTTAGTGAAGTCTGGCCTCCTTTGCTGAAACCTGTTTCATTCTTATGTTTGTGACTTTCATCTTAACTCACAGTCAATATATGTGGGGGGCTGCCTTTTCCTTTGGGGAAATTTCTCTGAGGCAAGTTAGGCTTTATTTCCTATCTTTAGCGTAGTTAGCTCTTAGGCTGTGAAGAGGCATCTAGGCAGAGTTAGGTACGCTCCACGGCTATTTCTAGTGTGTGTGTGATAGGATTAGGCTTGCGGTCAGCAGAGCTCCCACTTCCCAGAGCTTGTCCTGTGTGATAGTTTAACCATCAGGTCATTCCGGGTGCTCCTAACCACCAGGTCCATAAGAGTACAGCTGGCCAATAAAGTGTTAATGCATCTTAATAGAGGGATAAGAGAAGTTCTGAGACCATTTTTTTTTCTGCAGTGTGTTTTGTCTTTCTTTTCCCCTTAATCTTTGGGTGGTTCAGGACACAGGTGTAGATATGGACATTCAAGGTCTGTCCTCTTGTATGGATCAACTCACTGCTAGGGTACAAAGCATTCAAGATTATGTAGTTCAGAATCCGATGTTAGAGCCTAGAATTCCAATTCCTGATTTGTTTTCTGGGGATAGATCTAAGTTCCTGAATTTCAAAAATAATTGTAGACTGTTTCTTGCTTTGAAACCCCGCTCCTCTGGTGACCCCATTCAGCAAGTAAAAATCATTATTTCTTTGTTACGTGGCGACCCTCAAGACTGGGCATTTTCCCTTGCGCCAGGAGATCCTGCATTGCGTAATGTGGATGCGTTTTTCCTGGCGCTTGGATTGCTTTATGATGAACCAAATTTAGTGGATCAGGCAGAGAAAATCTTGCTGGCTTTGTGTCAGGGTCAGGATGAAGAGGAGGTATATTGTCAGAAGTTTAGAAAGTGGTCTGTGCTTACTCAGTGGAATGAATGTGCCCTGGCAGCAATTTTCAGAAAGGGTCTTTCTGAAGCCCTTAAGGATGTTATGGTGGGATTTCCCACGCCTGCTGGTCTGAATGAGTCTATGTCCTTGGCCATTCAGATCGATCGACGCTTGCGTGAGCGCAAAGCTGTGCACCATTTGGCGGTATCTTCTGAGCAGAGGTCTGAGCCTATGCAATGTGATAGAACCTTGACCAGAGCTGAACGGCAAGAACACGACGTCAGAATGGGCTGTGTTTTTACTGTGGTGACTCCACTCATGCTATCTCTGATTGTCCTAAGCGCACTAAGCGGTTCGCTAGGTCTGCCACCATTGGTACGGTACAGCCTAAATTTCTTTTGTCCATTACTCTGATTTGCTCTTTGTCATCCTATTCTGTTATGGCATTTGTGGATTCAGGCACTGCCCTGAATTTGATGGACTTGGAGTTTGCCAGGCGCTGTGGTTTTTTCTTGGAGCCCTTGCAGTATCCTATTCCATTGAGAGGAATTGATGCTACGCCTTTGGCCAAGAATAAGCCTCAGTACTGGACTCAATTGACCATGTGCATGGCTCCTGCACATTAGGAGGATATTCGCTTTTTGGTGTTGCATAATCTGCATGATGTGGTCGTTTTGGGTTTGCCATGGCTACAGGTCCATAATCCAGTATTGGAATGGAAATCAATGTCTGTGTCCAGTTGGGGTTGTCAAGGGGTACATGGAGATGTTCCATTGTTGTCAATTTCGTCTTCCACTCCTTCTGAAGTCCCTGAGTTTTTGTCGGATTACCGGGATGTATTTGATGAGCCCAAATCCACTGCCCTACCTCCTCATAGGGATTGTGATTGTGCTATTAATTTGATTCCTGGTAGTAAGTTTCCTAAAGGCCGACTGTTCAATTTGTCTGTGCCAGAGCATGCCGCTATGCGGAGTTATATAAAGGAGTCCTTGGAGAAAGGGCATATTCGCCCGTCGTCATCACCGTTGGGAGCAGGGTTCTTTTTTGTGGCCAAGAAGGATGGTTCTCTGAGACCTTGTATAGATTACCGCCTTCTTAATAAAATCACGGTCAAATTTCAGTACCCTTTGCCGCTACTGTCTGATTTGTTTGCTCGGATTAAGGGGGCTAGTTGGTTCACCAAGATAGATCTTCGAGGCGCGTTTAATCTTGTGCGTATTAAGCAGGGCGATGAATGGAAAACAGCAGTTAATACGCCCGAGGGCCATTTTGAGTACCTGGTGATGCCATTCGGGCTTTCTAATGCTCCATCTGTGTTTCAGTCCTTTATGCATGACATCTTCCGAAAGTACCTGGATAGATTCATGATTGTATATTTGGATGATATTTTGGTCTTTTCGGATGATTGGGAGTCTCATGTGAAGCAGGTTAGAATGGTGTTCCAGGTCCTTTGTGCTAATTCCTTGTTTGTGAAGGGGTCTAAATGTCTCTTTGGCGTTCAGAAGGTTTCATTTTTGGGCTTCATTTTCTCCCCTTCTACTATCGAGATGGACCCTGTTAAAGTGTAGGCCATTTATGATTGGACTCAGCCTACTTCTGTGAAGAGCCTTCAGAAATTCCTGGGCTTTGCTAATTTTTACCGTCGCTTCATCGCTAATTTTTCTAGTGTTGTTAAACCATTGACTGATTTGACCAAGAAAGGTGCTGATGTGGTCAATTGGTCCTCTGCGGCCGTTGAGGCTTTTCAGGAGTTGAAGTGTCGTTTTTCTTCTGCCCCTGTGTTGTGTCAGCCAGATGTTTCGCTCCCGTTTCAGGTCGAGGTTGATGCTTCTGAGATTGGAGCAGGGGCTGTTTTATCTCAAAGAAGTTCTGATGGCTCTGTGATGAAACCATGTGATTTCTTTTCTAGAAAGTTTTCGCCTGCTGAGCGCAATTATGATGTGGGCAATCGAGAGTTGTTGGCTATGAAGTGGGCATTTGAGGAGTGGCGACATTGGCTTGAAGGAGCCAAGCATCGCGTGGTGGTCTTGACGGATCACAAGAATCTGACTTATCTCGAATCTGCCAAGCGGTTGAATCCTAGACAGGCTCGATGGTCGCTGTTTTTCTCCCCCTTCGATTTTGTGGTTTCATACCTTCCGGGTTCTAAGAATGTGAAGGCTGATGCCCTTTCAAGGAGTTTCGTACCTGATTCTCCGGGAGTTCCTGAGCCGATTGGTATTCTCAAAGAGGGGGTAATTTTGTCTGCCATCTCTCCTGATTTGCGGCGGGTGCTGCAGGAGTTTCAGGCTGATAGACCTGACCGTTGTCCAGCGGAGAAAGTTTGTCCCTGATAGATGGACTAGTAGAGTTATCTCTGAGGTTCATTGTTCGGTGTTGGCTGGTCATCCTGGAATCTTTGGTACCAGAGATTTGGTGGCTAGATCCTTTTGGTGGCCTTCCTTGTCACGGGATGTGCGTTCTTTTGTGCAGTCCTGTGGGACTTGTGCTCGGGCTAAGCCCTGCTGTTCTCGTGCCAGTGGGTTGCTTTTGCCCTTGCCGGTCCCGAAAAGGCCCTGGACGCATATTTCCATGGATTTTATTTCAGATCTCCCTGTCTCTCAAAGGATGTCAGTCATCTGGGTGGTTTGTGATCGCTTTTCTAAGATGGTCCATTTGGTACCCTTGCCTAAATTGCCTTCCTCCTCTGATTTGGTTCCATTATTTTTCCAGCATGTGGTTCGTTTGCATGGCATTCCGGAGAACATCGTGTTGGACAGAGGTTCCCAGTTTGTTTCAAGGTTTTGGCGGTCCTTTTGTGCTAAGATGGGCATTGATTTGTCTTTTTCTTCAGCTTTCCATCCTCAGACAAATGGACAAACTGAACGAACCAATCAGACTTTGGAAACATATCTGAGATGCTTTGTTTCTGCTGATCAGGATGATTGGGTGTCCTTCTTGCCTTTGGCTGAGTTCGCCCTTAATAATCGGGCCAGCTCGGCTACTTTGGTTTCGCCTTTTTTCTGTAATTCTGGTTTCCATCCTCGTTTTTCTTCAGGGCAGGTTGAGCCTTCGGACTGTCCTGGTGTAGATTCTGTGGTGGACAGGTTACAGCAAATTTGGACTCACGTAGTGGACAATTTGACATTGTCCCAGGAGAAGGCTCAACGTTTCGCTAACCGCCGTCGCTGTGTTGGTCCCCGACTTCGTGTTGGAGATTTGGTTTGGTTGTTGTCTCGTTATGTTCCTATGAAGGTTTCTTCTCCTAAGTTTAAGCCTCGTTTCATTGGTCCTTATAAGATTTCTAAAATTCTCAATCCTGTGTCATTTCATTTGGCCCTTCCAGCTTCTTTTGCCATCCATAATGTGTTCCATAGGTCGTTGTTGCGGAGATATGTGGCGCCTATGGTTCCCTCCGTTGACCCTCCTGCCCCAGTGTTGGTTGAGGGGGAGTTGGAGTATGTGGTGAAGATTTTGGATTCTCGTATTTCGAGACGGAAACTTCAGTACCTGGTCAAGTGGAAGGGTTATGGTCAGGAAGATAATTCCTGGGTTGTTGCCTCTGATGTTCATGCTGCCGATCTAGTTCGTGCCTTTCATTTGGCTCGTCCGGATCGGCCTGGGGGCTCTGGTGAGGGTTCGGTGACCCCTCCTCAAGGGGGGGTACTGTTGTGAATTCTGTTCTCGAACTCCCTCCTGTGGTCATGAATGGTACTTCGGCGAGTTCTGCCCATGGACTCCCTCTGGTGGCTGTGAGTGGAGCTGCTGGATCTGAGGTTCCTTCCTCAGCTGACCTCGCTTGGTCCTAGGCTGGCTGCTCTATTTAACTCCACTCAGATCATTACTTGATGCCAGCTGTCAATGTTCTAGTACTGGTTCAGATCTCTCTTGGATCCTTCTGAGGACCTGTCTACTCCAGCATAAGCTAAGTCCCTGCTAGTTTTTTTGCTGATCTTTGTTTTCTTGTCCAGCTTGCTATCATGATATTGCCTTGCTAGCTGGAAGCTCTGGGAGGCAGAGTGGCACCACCGCACCGTGAGTCGGTGCGGGGGTCTTTTTGCACACTCTGTGTGGCTTTTTGTAGTGTTTTGTGCTGACCGCAAAGATACCTTTTCTATCCTCAGTCTGTTTAGTGAAGTCTGGCCTCCTTTGCTGAAACCTGTTTCATTCTTATGTTTGTGACTTTCATCTTAACTCACAGTCAATATATGTGGGGGGCTGCCTTTTCCTTTGGGGAAATTTCTCTGAGGCAAGTTAGGCTTTATTTCCTATATTTATGGGTAGTTAGCTCTTAGGCTGTGAAGAGGCGTCTAGGCAGAGTTAGGTACGCTCCACGGCTATTTCTAGTGTGTGTGTGATAGGATTAGGCTTGCGGTCAGCAGAGCTCCCACTTCCCAGAGCTTGTCCTGTGTGATAGTTTAACTATCAGGTCATTCTGGGTGCTCCTAACCACCAGGTCCATAACACAATGCCTCTTGTAGATACAATTTAATTTCCTCATAGATACTAAACCTTGGATCCCTTTCTAATTTAGCGTACACATTGTCATCATTCAACTGTCTCAAAACCTCTGACACATATGCACACTTGTCCATGACGACGACTGCGCCCCCCTTATCTGCCGGCTTGATGATAATGTCGTCGTCATGGACAAGTTCTTTGAGGGCTTCAACTTCCTCCTTCAGGATATTGGAATATTTATATTGTTTAATACTATTACTCTTCAACTGTTCTAAATCTGCTTTAACAGCTTTTTCAAAAGCTTCAATCACAGCTAAATTTGTTGGTGGAACAAAACTACTCCCCTACTGCTGCTAGCACCTTGTTAGGCCGTCTAGGACACTTAGGACAATTGATCAAGAAGTGGTCAGACTGGCCGCAATAGAAACATAGACTTTCACGAAGGCGATGCTCCCGGCGCTCATTGATCTCGCGCCTCTGAACGGAATTAATTTGCATGGGCACCTCCTCCACCTCCCGAGATGTTTTACCTGCAGGCTCTTTGGAAGGAAGGGAAAATTTAGAAATACAGTTATATGCAGCAAACTTCTCCTGCCTACGCTCAGTAAGGCGAATGTCAATGCACACACAATGCTGTATAAATGTCTCTAGCTCTTGTGGTGACTCAGCGAGCTAGCTCATCTTTTACAATACTAGACAGACCCCTTTTAAAAATAGGCAATTGTGCATAACTGTCCCAATTAGTATCTACCGCTAATCTCCTGAATTCAGTAGCATACTCAATAACAGAACGTTTTGGCTGGCGTAAAGACAGTAAAGCAGATTCAGCAGTTGCACGGTGATTAGGATCATCAAACATTATTGCCATAGCGGCCAAGAAATCCAAGTTATTTAACCGTGGGTCACGAGACTCAATCATCGGATTCGCCCAGGCGAGCAATCGTGCGGTCAGCAGCATTATTACACACAATACTTTGGATCTATCATAAGGAAAACAGTCAGCATGCACATCAAAATATAGCATTGATTCACAAAGCCACGAAATTTGTCGCGATCACCATTAAATCTGAATGGGGGCAACTTAGGTGGGCTAGCTGGTGGCGGTTGCCCAGAGGGAAAAGTCGCTTGTGCAGCTATTTGCGTGCTTATGTCCTGAAAAGCCCATCCATACTGGGACTCTATGCCAGCAAGTTTGTTTTCCTGGGCTGTCATGCGGGTGCTTAAGTCCTGCAAAATCTGTCCAAACACTTGTTGATTGTGTTCAAAGCTTCCAAACTTCTTTTGCAGACCTTCCACATCTTTCTGCAGTGATCTAATTATGGAAAACACCTGCTCTAGTCTGCTTTCTGCAGTCATTGTTCCAGCAGTCTCGGTTTTTTTTTAGGCTAGAGTATCCTGTAATAATTATAGGGGATAACTCAGGAGACTCTTTGCATGGAACAAGACAACTACAGGACACAGTTTTATAAGTGGTAAAGTCTATATTATCACACGGTGATTCAAACAGGTGCAGAGAGAAACTCAAGTCCACAACACTAAAGTAAAGTAAAGTAAATATTAAATGCAGCTTAACAGTCTATAGGAAACGTCAGAGGAAAATGCAATCACGCAGAAATTCTATGAAGCACAATTATTCTTGAGGATACTTGACACGAATAGGTCCTTGCTTAGTCCAAAACACAGATATGCTTATAAGGCAGTTCAAATAATATCTTAGTTCAACCAGGGAGGCCTGGTTATTAGTCTCAGGTTTAAGCAGAGCAGCAACATGTCCAGCAAATGCAGATGGAAGTAAACACGAGCAGCAGATGAAGGAGGATTACTGGAACTGGTGTATGCAGCAGGAACTCAGAGCAGAGTAGCAGGATCACCACACAGGTTCACAGGAGCAGGTATATAGCCAGGGAGTAACCAGAGGTCAGGAGAGCTGGATGCAAGGCAGAATACTCTAGCACAGACTGAAGGTTGGGGTGGAGTTTTATAGCAGGAAGACACAGTGCACATGAGACCAAAGAAGCCATCTTGGAAAAGGGCAGTAATGCACAAAAGGTAGTAAAAAATGTTCAGAATCCTGACAAATGACAGGCGGGGGGCCCACTGCTGGCACCGGGCCCCCTCGCCTGCTCAGGGGCCCCTTAGCGGCTGGCAGCAGAGCAGGGAGATCAATTCTCCCTGCTTTGCAGCAGAAGGTAGCATAGCTCCGGGTGGTCCCCCTCTGAGCATTGGGCCCGGGGCGCCCGCACGCTCTGCCCCCTGGTAGCTACGCTACTGCTTCTCACTAAATTAGAATACCATCAAAAAGTTAATTTATTTCAGTTCTTCAATAAAAAAAGTGAAACTCATATATTATATAGAGTCATTACAGAGTGATCTATTTCAAGTGTATATTTCTGTTGATTATGGCTTACAGCCAATGAAAACCCAAAAGTCATTATCTCAGTAAATTAGAATACTTTATAACACCAGCTTGAAAAATGATTTTAAAATCCAAAATGTTGTCCTACTGAAATGTATTTCAGTAAATGCACTCAATACTTGGTCGGGGCTCCTTTTGCATCAATTACTGCATCAATGCGGCGTGGCATGGAGGCGATCAGCCCTTGGCACTGCTGAGGGGTTGTGGAAGAACAGGTTGCTTTGATAGCAGTCTTCAGCTCATCTGCATTGTTGAGTCTGGTGTCTCATCTTCCTCTTGACAATACCCCATAGATTCTCTATGGGGTTAAGGTTAGGCGAGTTTGCTGGCCAATCAAGCACAGTGATACTGTTGTTTTTAAACCAGGTATTGGTACTTTTGGCAGTGTGAACAGGTGCCAACACCTGCTGGAGAATGAAATTTCCATCTCCAAAAAGATTGTCAGCAGAGGGAAGCATGAAGAGCTCTAAAATTTCCTGGTAGACTGCTGTGCTGACTTTGGTCTTGATAAAACACAGTGGACCTACACCAGCAGATGACATGGCTCCCCAAACCATCACTGATTGTGGAAACTTCACACTATACCTCCAGCATCTTGGATTGTGGCCTCTCCACTCTTCCTCCAGACTCTGGGACCTTGATTTCCAAATGAAATGCAAAATTTACTTTCATCTGAAAATAACACCTTGGACCATTAAGCAACAGTCCAGTTCTTTTTTTCCTTGGCCCAGGTAAAATACTTCTGGCGTCTATTGGTCATAAGTGACTTGACACAAGGAATGCAACACTTGTGGCCCATGTCCTGGATATGTCTGTGTGTGGTGGCTCTTGAAACAATGACTCCAGCAGCAGTCCACTCCTTGTGAATCTTCCCCAAATTTTTGAATTGCCATTTCTTAACAATCCTTTCAAGGCTGTCCTTATCTTGGCTGCTTGTGCACCTGTTCCTACCTGTCTGCCTTTTTTCTGGGCAGATCATGTCAAGGGTTAACTTTTCTCTGCCTCATTCTGGGTTCAGGTTTGCTATTTATCTCCCATGAATCCTGCTATAGTTCTGCCTTCGGCTTGTGATCCTAACTCTGGTAGCTCTTGATTTGTCCTGCTGTGAACCGAGACTTGTCCCGTGTCTGCCCTTTTCCCAGCGTTTCCCTGTCTGTCTGTTTGATTCTCTGATACCTGACTTGGCTCGTATTTCGGACTCCCTTCTGTTTTCTGATGTTTTCTTATCCGCTTCTGACCGATGCTGAACCACCTGGCTTGTCTGACCATGTTTACTTCTTATCCCTTCTTGTACTTCTGCTTCCGATTGTATTTTGACCCGGCTTGTCTCACGACTCTCTCTTGGTTGCGCCTGTGCTGCTGATCTGTGGTGCTTCTCTGTGTACGTAGTCTCACTTCCCTCCCAACCTCCCTCTGGTGGAGGTTGCGTTATACTGCACTGCAGCAGCATGACACTACCACACTTTTTCCTTCCACTCAACTTTCCATTATTATGCTGGATACAGCACTCTATGAACAGCCAGCATCTTTAGCAATGACCTTTTGTGGCTTACCCTCCTTGTGGAGTGTGTCAATGACTGCCTTCTGGACATCTTACAAGTCAACAATCTTCCTCATGATTGTGGAGCCTACTGAAACAGACTAAGGCTACCGTCACACTATCAGTATTTGGTCAGTATTTTACATCAGTATGTGTAAGCCAAAACCAGGAGTGGGTGATAAATGCAGAAGTGGTGCATATGTTTCTATAATACTTTTCCTCTAATTGTTCCACTCTTGGTTTTGGCTTACAAATACTGATGTAAAATACTGACCAAATACTGATAGTGTGATGGCAGCCTAAGGGACGTTTATAAATGCTTAGGAAGCCTTTGCAGGTGTTTTTTGTTAATTATTCTAATTTTCTGAGATAATGACTATTGGGTTTTCATTGCTTAAGCCTTAATCATCAACATTTACAGAAATAAACACTTGAAATAGATCACTCTTTTTGTAATTACTCTATATTATGAGTTTCACTTTTTGTATAGAATAACTGAAATAAATTAATGTTATGATGATATTCTAATTTATTGGGAAGCACTTGTAGTTGCCAGGATCCAAACCATCTAACCATAGCTCAGATATTTGATATATAATTTCAGAGAAGAACACAATGCCCTCTGACAGCAAATCCTTACAATGATAGTGGTTAGTATCTCTGTCTACCATGTGGGAGACCGGGGGTTCAATTCCCCGAAGGGAAAACCTATATATATTTATTACTGATAAGTGTGATGAAGGCTTGATGGCGACCCACTCTACAGCTTTAAAAAAAAATTACTTCAAACAAGATTATAAATTATTAGTTATTTATATAACATTCATTCCATGGTGCTGTACATGAGAAGGGGTTGCATACAAAATACAGATATCTCTTACAGTAAACAAACTAACAATGACAGTCTGGTACAGAGGGAAGAGGACGCTGCTCTTGCAGGCTTACATTCTACAGGATTATGGGGAAGGAGAATGTAGGTTGAGTGTTGCAGTAGATCCAATGGTGTTGAGGTGGTAGCATGGTCATTGCAGGTTGTAAGCTTTTTTCAAGAGATGGGCTTTTAAGTTCTATCTGAAGAATCTGAATGTGGTGGACAATCGGACGTGTTGGGGCACAGAATCCAAGAGGATGGGGAAAATTCAGCAGAAATCTTGGAGGCGATTGGGTGAAAACAAATAAGGGTGGAGGAGAGGAGACCTTAAGAAGACCGGAGATTACATGAGGGAAGGTATCAGGAAATTAGTTGGAAATATACAGGGAAGATAGGTTATGGATGGTTTTGTAGGTCAATGTTAGTAGATGGATACGTTGGGGAATAGGGAGCCAATGAAGAGATTTGCAGAGGGGAAAAGCGGAGGAGTATCAGGGAGAGAGATGTATTAGTCAGGCAGCAGAGTTAAGGATGTTCAGGAGAGGTGAAAGGGTGTTATTAGTTAGGTCACAGAGGATGTTGCAGTAGTCCAGATGGAAGATGATGAGGGTATGCACAAGAATTTTAGTAGATTGAGGGTTGAGGAAAGGACGGATTATGGAAATATTTTTGAATTAGAGGTTACAGGAAGTGGAGAGAGCTTGGATGAAGGACAGGGCAGAGTAAAGGGTTACTCAGAGGCAGTGGATTTCCAGTATAGGGAAAAGCATTGTGTCATTTACTGTAACATAGTAACATAGTTTTTAAGGTTGAAGGAAGACTTTAAGTCCATCTAGTTCAACCCATAGCCTAACCTAACATGCCCTAACATGTTGGTCCAGAGGAAGGCAAAAAACTCATGTGGCAAAGAGTAAGCTCCACATTGGGGAAAAAAATTCCTTCCCGACTCCACATACGGCAATCAGACTAGTTCCCTGGATCAACACCCTATCAAGGAAACTCGTGTAAATAACCTGTAACATTATACTTTTCAAGAAAGGCATCCAGTCTCCTCTTAAATTTTAGTAATGAATCACTTATTACAGCATCATACGGCAGAGAGTTCCATAGTCTCACTACTCTTACAGTAAAGAATCTGCATCTGTTATTATGCTTAAACCTTCTTTCCTCCAGACATAGAGGATGCCCCCTTGATACTGACTCTCGTGTCAACTGGCTTTGGACCTTGTACGGACTCTATGGACAGTTCTTTGTCATCTCCCTACGCTTGTCGTTACCTCTTCTGTGTGTGTGTATCACAGGTGGAATAGCGACCCTGGGAGCTCTGATATATCATCTACCATTATCCCAGGAAGACAACAGAAGAGTAAGACCCTATCATGTGCATTATGCTGGGGTAATTTTGAGTAGCAGGTTCCATGGTGTAATGGTTAGCACTCTGGACTCTGAATCCAGCGATCCGAGTTCAAATCTCGGTGGGACCTTTATTTATCAATTTTATTTTTTTTTTACCCATGAGATATTGAACTTAAAAAAATTCTGCACAACACACCTAAAAAATATTAAAGTTTAAATATATGTTGTCTGTTTTATATTACCATTGAAAGAGGAATTTTCAGTAAAAATAGGTAAAAGTTTACAGAATGTGCTTGAAAGTTTGTATGTATCTTCTCACACAATGTACACATTTACACACACACACAAAAGTTTTGGGCAGATGTGGAAAAATTGTGCAAAATAAGAAAGCTTTAAGAATTATAAGTGTTACTAGTTTCCTTATATCGATTAACAAAATGCAAAGTGAACGTACAAAAGAGAACACTGGGGAGTGAAACCTAAAGATTACGTTTTTTCCATCAAAATGAAGAGCCCAAATGACCCTATTAAGGAAACTGCACCTCTCAAGCAATTAATGTATGGGTGTGGTGAGCATAATGAATCACTGTTGTTTCACACAAATTTATAACATTGGGCTGTGAAAATGAAACATTTTTTTCATGAGACTGTTGCACGATCTGCCAGATTATTCATTTTCAAAAGGTATGACCTCACAGCATTTTATCCTAATTAACCACACATCTGTTTTCAGCAAGCCAGGAGGAAAAAAATGTTATCAATATGTTGACTTTTCAATTTATGTGTTTTGTCTGATTGGTCAAGAAAACACAGACTTTTATTAGTAAAACCTGTAATATTGACGTGTAAGTTGAAATTTGTTGCAACATATTGTGCTGTTATCCTGGATGATAGAGACACAGGCTAATTGAACAATGATGTTTGCGGATATGTTGTGATTACATATTGTCCAGGTCAGCCAGTTTGCTGACTTGCAAAACAGATGAATAAAAACTATGCAAATTGATTAAAAAGTTAAACAATGCGAGTCAAACTCATCACATCTTCATCTTGACCTCTGTATGCTGGCCTGAAGGACAGTTGTTAACTATGAAAAGAATATAAATGTCTTTGTAACATATACAGATATATATCCAAGTCATCCAGACATCTAAAAGATTCAAAGAACCAGAGACTCTTTACAAGACAGCAGCCAAGGCATCATGGCTCCATCACTAGTGACACAGATTTGACATTCTACAGGATGACAGCTTAGGGAACAGCTCAGCCTGAAGGAATACAGATCTTCTCTTTTTACCATCACTGAACCATGGACAGGTTTGGGGTAGTCAGGATTTGGCCCCACAAGTCACCTGCATCCCATGGATACATTTGGAGAAAGCCAAGATTGGAATCCATCGGTCATCTGGCTCCATGGAGATGATTGGAGAAACCAGGTTGTGACCTTCCGGTCACCTGGCCTTGTGCCTCAATTGGCTGTCATCTTTCTAAACTTGTCACTACCTTCTCTCTGTGTTTGCCACAGGTGTGGTAATTTGCCCTGGAAGCTCTGAAATCACAGCTGCTCTTATCCCGGCAAGTAAGCGGAAGAGTGAGGCTCTGTAATTTTGCGTGATCTTGAGAATTGTGCTGGGTCTGCCCTGCTTGTTATTTGATTGTTTTGTGGTTCAATAAAGTTTTGCTACACTGTTTAACATTCAACACTTTGTCGGAGTGGTATTACTCCCACAGTAAAAGGAGAGGAGTTTATTTGATCATCCCTGGTCCATGCACTTTAGCTAGCAGACTGGGGCACCTGCTGACAACCCAAGGGTTGCAGGTGAATGTGTAGTGCAATTTATCTTTAGTATGCCAATACCCCGACTGTGGTAAAAAAAAAAATATTGTTTGGTTACAAGGGAATGAGCTCCATTTGACTTTTTGTGTGCAATTTTTTATTAAATAGATTGTGTATGCCATGTCACATTATGAGAGACTCTGATATTCCAAAACAGCACAAAAAACTCAACTGACCCCATTTTTGGAAACTACAACTCTCTAGCAATTTATCCAGGGTTTATTGAGTATTTTAAACTCACATGTCATTCACAGAATTGTATAACATTGGCCTATGGAAATGAATAGTGATGAGCAAGTGTTCATGCGTTGCGCCTGCTGAACAGCCAGAAGACATGTAGCCATGATGACTTGAGCATAGTTTTTGAGGATGCCGAAGATACTCTTTTAGCACTAGAGCGTGCCCAGGTAACATCTTATCCGAGAATGCTCTCTCATCAATTAGAAATTAACAATTACCTATTTTTCCAATAAAATACAAATTTTAAGTTTTTAATGTTCCGAAGGGTTAACCGGACAGAATGGACCTTATAATTTGTTACGCAAGTTTTCCTGAATACTCCAATATCCCCATATGTGATAAGAAACTACATTTCAGGCACAGTGCAAAGCTAAGGGAAGGAGTGCCATATTGCAGTACAGATTTTGCTGGAATGGAATGTAGATTATGAGCCCTCGTGGGCAGGGACCTCTCTCCTCCTGTACCAGTTGTGACTTGTATTGTTCAAGATTATTGTACTTGTTTTTATTATGTATACCCCTTCTCACATGTAAAGCACCAGGAATAAAGGTCGCTATAATAATATAATATAATAATAATAATAATAATAATAATAATAATAATAATAATAATATTGCATATTGAAACCACAGGTGTTTCAACAACTTTTATACTATGTGAAGAAAAAATAAATACATTTTAATCACTAAAATTATGTTTTAGCCACAGAATTTACATTTTCACAAGGAGAAATATGTAAAACTAACCTCATAGTTTGTTAGACAAATTCTCCTGAACATGGTGATGTATGCTGTGTGGTCATAGAGGACTGTTTGGGTCATAGAGGAGCACAATTTAACTTTTGAAGTTGAAATGTTGGTAAAATAGTTTCCATACTCCATTTGCAGAGCCCCTAAATATCTGAACAGTAGTGTTGAGCATTCCGATACCGCAAGTATCGGGTATCGGACGATATTTGCGGTATCGGAATTCCGATACCGAGATCCGATACTTTTGTGATATCGGGAATCGGTATCGGGATCGATATTAATGTGTAAAATAAAGAATAAAAATAAAAAATATTGATATACTCACCTCTCCGACGCAGCCTGGACCTTACCGATGTAACCGGCAGCTTCCGTTCCTAAGAATGAGCGCTTGAAAGACCTTAGATGACGTCGCGGCTTGTGATTGGTTGCGTGAGCGGTCACGTGACCGCCACGCGACCAATCACAAGCCGGACGTCATCTAAGGTCTTTCAAGCGCTCATTCTTAGGAACGGAAGCTGCCGGTTACATCGGTAAGGTCCAGGCTGCGTCGGAGAGGTGAGTATATCAATATTTTTTATTTGTATTCTTTATTTTACACATTAATATGGATCCCAGGGCCTGAAGGAGAGTTTCCTCTCCTTCAGACCCTGGGAACCATACAGTATACTCTTGTGAACTCCGTTTTCGGGCTCCCTCTTGTGGTCACAGATGGTATTGTGTGACTTTGGTTTTTTGGCTCCCCCTGGTGGTTTGGTTTATTATCCTGCGGGTCTGGCTGGATCAGCTGCCTCGTTATTCACCAGGGAGGCTCCTATTTAGCTCTGCTTCACTTCCACTTGTTGCCGGCTGTCAATGTATTCAGTGCTATTCTGATTACTCCTGATTATCTCGTTTTCTGCCTCTTCAGGATAAGCTAAGTTCTGTTTGAATATTTTTTGCTCATCTGCCTGCAATATGATTTCTGTGTATGATGAGTCTTGTCCAGCTTGCTAATATGTGATTTCTTTTTGCTGGTAAGCTCTGGGGTACGGAGTTGCTTCCCCCGCACCGTTAGTTGGTGCGGGGGCTCGAGCAATCTCTGCGTGGATATTTTGAATAGGTTTTTTTTTATTGACCGCACAGTTCCCTTCCTATTTTCTGCTATCTAGTATTAGCGGGCCTCATTTGCTAAATCTGATTTCATCTCTGCGTTTGTGCTTTCCCCTTAACTCACCGTTAATATTTGTGGGGGGCTATTCTATATCTTTGGGGTCATTCCACTGAGGCAAGAGAGGACTTTCTTTCCCTCCAGGAATAGTCAGTTTCTCAGGCCGTGAAGAGACGTCTAGGATTTTTAGGTAACGTTCCACGGCTGCCTATAGTTGTTTGCGGATAGGATCAGGTTGCGGTCAATCTAGTTACCACTTCCCCAGAGCTAGTAGTCTGTTCAGTTACTTAGCTAGTCCGACCTGCGATCCTTGCCACTAGGATCATAACAGTACAGCCGGCCCGGTAAAGTGTTAATTGCATGGCAGAAGCAGGAGAAAAGAAGCTTGGAGATATTTTTTTTTTTTTTTTGCTGCTGTGTGTCTAGCTGCTGTGTGTCTGGCTTCTCTCCTCCTCTTAATCTTGGTGTGGCTCTGAGTTCAGCTGCTGATATGGATATCCAGAGTTTAGCCTCCAGTGTAGATCATCTTGCTGCAAGGGTACAAAATATTCAGGATTTTGTTGTGCACAGTCCTATGTCAGAGCCTAGAATACCTATTCCGGAGTTGTTTTCTGGAGATAGATCTAGGTTCCTGAATTTTAAGAACAATTGTAAGTTGTTTCTTTCTTTGAAACCTCGTTCCTCTGGGGATTCTGTTCAGCAAGTTAAGATTAATATTTCTTTCTTGCGCGGCGATCCTCAAGATTGGGCTTTCGCATTGGCTCCAGGGGATCCTGCATTGCTCAGTGTGGATGCGTTTTTTCTGGCCCTTGGATTGCTCTATGAGGAACCTAATCTTGAGAACCAGGCTGAAAAAGTGTTGTTGGCCCTCTCTCAGGGGCAAGATGATGCAGAGGTGTACTGCCAGAAATTTCGGAAATGGTCGGTGCTTACTCAATGGAATGAGTGTGCCCTGGCTGCAAATTTCAGAAAAGGTCTTTCTGAAGCCATTAAGAATGTCATGGTGGGGTTCCCTACGCCTGCAGGTCTGAATGAGTCAATGACTCTGGCCATTCAGATTGATCGGCGTTTGCGGGAGCGCAAACCTGCGCACCATTTGGCGGTGTCTTCTGAACAGACACCTGAGTCTATGCAATGTGATAGAATTCTGACCAGAAGTGAACGGCAAAATTATAGACGGCAAAATGGGTTGTGCTTTTACTGTGGTGACTCAGCTCATGCTATCTCAGCATGCTCTAAGCGCACAAAAAAGATTGATAAATCTGTCACCATCGGTACTTTACAGCCTAAGTTTATTTTGTCTGTTACCCTGATTTGTTCCCTGTCATCTTACCTGGTTATGGCTTTTGTGGATTCAGGTGCTGCCCTGAGTCTGATGGATTTGTCATTTGCCAGGTGCTGTGGTTTTGTTTTGGAGCCTTTAAAATTCCCTATTCCACTAAGGGAAATTGATGCTACACCATTGGCTAAGAATAAACCTCAGTACTGGACACAAGTGACCATGTGCATGACTCCTGTTCATCAGGAGGTGATTCGCTTTCTTGTAATGCATAATTTGCATGATGTTGTCGTGTTGGGCCTGCCATGGTTGCAGACTCATAATCCAGTCCTGGATTGGAAAGCAATGTCTGTGTCAAGTTGGGGTTGTCAGGGAATTCATGGCGACGCTCCTGTGGTGTCAATTGCTTCATCCACTCCTTCTGAGGTCCCTGCGTTTTTGTCAGATTACCAGGATGTATTTGATGAGCCCAAACTCAGTTCTCTACCTCCTCATAGGGATTTTGATTGTGCTATAAATTTGATTCCTGGTAGAAAGTTTCCTAAGGGACGACTTTTCAATTTGTCAGTGCCGGAGCATGCTGCTATGCGGAGTTATATAAAGGAGTCTTTGGAGAAAGGACTTATTCGCCCCTCCTCCTCCCCTCTTGGTGCGGGGTTCTTTTTTGTGGCTAAGAAGGATGGTTCCTTGAGACCTTGTATTGATTATCGCCTTCTAAACAAAATCACGGTCAAATTTCAGTATCCTTTGCCATTGTTATCTGATCTGTTTGTTCGCATTAGGGGGTCTAGTTGGTTCACCAAGATAGATCTTCGTGGTGCGTATAACCTTGTGCGTATTAAGCAGGGTGATAAATGGAAAACTGCATTTAATACGCCCGAAGGCCATTTTGAGTACTTGGTGATGCCTTTTGGACTTTCTAACGCTCCTTCTGTCTTTCAGTCCTTTATGCACGACATCTTCCGCGAATATCTGGATAAATTTATGATTGTGTATCTGGATGATATTCTGTTTTTTTCGGATGATTGGGAGTCCCATGTTAAGCAGGTCAGGATGGTGTTTCATGTCCTGCGTGCCAATGCTTTATTTGTGAAGGGCTCAAAATGTATTTTTGGAGTCCAGAAGGTCTCTTTTTTGGGTTTAATTTTTTCTCCTTCTGCTATTGAGATGGACCCAGTCAAGGTTCAGGCTATTCATGACTGGACTCAGCCTACATCTGTTAAGAGTCTTCAGAAGTTCTTGGGTTTTGTTAATTTTTACCGTCGCCTCATCACTAATTTTTCTGGTGTTGTTAAGCCATTGACGGATTTGACCAAGAAGGGTTCTGATGTTGCTAATTGGTCTCCTGCGGCTGTGGAGGCCTTTCGGGAGCTGAAGCGCCGGTTTTCTTCGGCTCCGGTCTTATGTCAGCCAGACGTCTCCCTTCCTTTCCAGGTCGAGGTTGATGCTTCTGAGATTGGAGCGGGGGCTGTTTTGTCGCAGAGAAGCTCTGATGGCTCTGTGATGAAGCCATGTGCTTTCTTTTCAAGAAAGTTTTCGCCTGCCGAGCGGAATTATGATGTTGGTAATCGGGAGTTGTTGGCTATGAAGTGGGCATTTGAGGAGTGGCGACATTGGCTCGAGGGAGCTAAGCATCGTGTGGTGGTCTTGACTGATCACAAGAATTTGATTTATCTCGAGTCGGCCAAGCGGCTGAATCCTAGACAGGCTCGTTGGTCGTTGTTTTTCTCTCGTTTTGATTTCGTGGTCTCATACCTGCCTGGTTCGAAGAATGTGAAGGCTGATGCTCTTTCTAGGAGTTTTGTGCCTGACTCTCCTGGTGATTCAGAGCCAGCTGGTATCCTCAGAGAAGGGGTGATTTTGTCTGCCATCTCCCCAGATTTGCGACGAGTGCTGCAGGAGTTTCAGGCAGATAGACCTGACCGTTGTCCACCGGAGAGACTGTTTGTCCCGGATAGATGGACCAGCAGAGTTATTTCCGAGGTTCATTCTTCGGTGTTGGCAGGCCATCCTGGGATTTTTGGTACCAGAGATTTGGTGGCTAGGTCCTTCTGGTGGCCTTCCTTGTCGCGGGATGTGCATTCCTTTGTGCAGTCTTGTGGAATTTGTGCTCGGGCTAAGCCTTGCTGTTCTCGTGCCAGTGGCTTGTTGTTGCCTTTGCCTGTCCCGAAGAGGCCTTGGACGCACATTTCCATGGATTTTATTTCAGATCTCCCTGTCTCTCAGAGAATGTCAGTCATTTGGGTGGTGTGTGATCGTTTTTCTAAAATGGTCCATTTGGTGCCCTTACCTAAGTTGCCTTCCTCCTCCGAGTTGGTTCCTCTGTTTTTTCAAAATGTGGTTCGTTTGCACGGGATCCCTGAAAATATTGTTTCCGACAGAGGATCCCAGTTTGTGTCTAGATTTTGGCAGACCTTTTGTGCTAAGATGAGCATTAATTTGTCTTTTTCGTCGGCCTTCCATCCTCAGACGAATGGCCAAACCGAGAGCACTAATCAGACTTTGGAAACCTATTTAAGATGTTTTGTTTCTGCTGATCAGGATGACTGGGTGACTTTTTTGCCATTGGCCGAGTTTGCCCTTAATAATCGGGCTAGTTCTGCTACTTTGGTTTCGCCTTTTTTTTGTAATTCAGGGTTTCATCCTCGTTTTTCCTTGGGTCATGTGGAGCCTTCTGACTGTCCTGGAGTGGATGTTGTGGTGGATAGGTTGCATCAGATTTGGAATCATGTGGTGGACAATTTGAAGCTGTCACAAGAGAAGGCTCAGCGCTTTGCCAACCGCCGTCGCTGTGTGGGTCCCCGACTTCGCGTTGGGGATTTGGTGTGGTTGTCTTCTCGCTTTGGTCCTATGAAGGTCTCCTCTCCTAAGTTTAAGCCTCGGTTTATCGGTCCTTATATGATTTTGGAAGTCCTTAACCCTGTGTCTTTTCGTTTGGACCTCCCGGCATCGTTTGCTATTCATAATGTGTTCCATCGGTCGTTGTTGCGGAGGTATGTGGTGCCTGTGGTTCCTTCAGTTGAGCCTCCTACCCCTGTGCTGGTTGAGGGAGAATTGGAATACGTGGTGGAGAAGATCTTGGATTCTCGTATTTCTAGACGGAGGCTTCAGTATTTGGTTAAGTGGAAAGGCTATGGTCAGGAGGATAATTCCTGGGTTGTCGCCTCTGATGTTCATGCGGCCGATTTGGTTCGTGCCTTCCATGTGGCTCACCCTGATCGCCCTGGGGGTTTTGATGAGGGTTCGGTGACCCCTCCTCAAGGGGGGGGTACTGTTGTGAACTCCGTTTTCGGGCTCCCTCTTGTGGTCACAGATGGTATTGTGTGACTTTGGTTTTTTGGCTCCCCCTGGTGGTTTGGTTTATTATCCTGCGGGTCTGGCTGTGATCCTGCCTCGTTATTCACCAGGGAGGCTCCTATTTAGCTCTGTTTCACTTCCACTTGTTGCCTGCTGTCAATGTATTCAGTGCTATTCTGATTACTCCTGATTATCTCGTTTTCTGCCTCTTCAGGATAAGCTAAGTTCTGTTTGAATATTTTTTGCTCATCTGCCTGCAATATGATTTCTGTGTATGATGAGTCTTGTCCAGCTTGCTAATATGTGATTTCTTTTTGCTGGTAAACTCTGGGGTACGGAGTTGCTTCCCCCGCACCGTTAGTTGGTGCGGGGGCTCGAGCAATCTCTGCGTGGATATTTTGAATAGGTTTTTTTTTATTGACCGCACAGTTCCCTTCCTATTTTCTGCTATCTAGTATCAGCGGGCCTCATTTGCTAAATCTGATTTCATCTCTGCGTTTGTGCTTTCCCCTTAACTCACCGTTAATATTTGTGGGGGGCTATTCTATATCTTTGGGGTCATTCCACTGAGGCAAGAGAGGACTTTCTTTCCCTCCAGGAATAGTCAGTTTCTCAGGCCGTGAAGAGACGTCTAGGATTTTTAGGTAACGTTCCACGGCTGCCTATAGTTGTTTGCGGATAGGATCAGGTTGCGGTCAATCTAGTTACCACTTCCCCAGAGCTAGTAGTCTGTTCAGTTACTTAGCTAGTCCGACCTGCGATCCTTGCCACTAGGATCATAACAGGATACCTTCCGATACTTGGTGTCCCATTGACTTGTATTGGTATCGGGTATCGGTATCGGCGATATCCGATACTTTTCGGGTATCAGACGATACTATCCGATACCGATACTTTCAAGTATCGGACGGTATCGCTCAACACTACTGAACAGTGAAACAAAACCCTCTCAAGTGACATTTCTTATAGTAATTACACCTGCCCTGGAATTCATCTACAGGTGTGTTAGGGGTCGAGTTCCCGCATCTGCACAGGGGGAATCTCAGGCCATCTATGCTGCAGTCTTTCATTCTTCTCCTGCCGCAATGGAGCCTGCTCAGTGGAGATGTCGGTCCCAGCGTCTCGCTCAGTCTGACTCTGTGCAAAGGGTTACTGCTGCTTTTCCAGCTTTTGCCATTGAAGCCAGTACTGGGCAGCGGCGAGCAGATGCTTTTGGGACTAAATCCTGCTTTTCCCCTTCTGAGCATGCCCAGGGTAAGATCTCTCATTGGAGATCGAGGGTCACATGCTTGGATACTGCAGCAAAGCCCATTGATTCTCCAGGAAGGTCCTGAAGGTGCTCAGGCTCTGTGGCAGCCTCTCATTGGTCCTTCTAGGAAGGTCCTGTACTTGCTGCAGCTATAAAAGGTTCGCACGGCCATGCACTAGTATCAATCCAAGTATGTGCTTTGCGCCAGTGTGGTTATGTGTGTATGTATTCAGGGACCTGGCTGAAATAAGCCCCTAGACTACCAGCACCTCTGGTGAGGAGATTGTATGAATGTATTCAGGGACCCGGCTGAAATAAGCCCCTAGAATACCGGCACTTCCGGTGAGGAGATTGTATGAATGTATTCAGGGACCCAGCTGAAATAAGCCCCTAGAATACCACCACCTCCGGTGAGGAGACTGCATGTTTGCATAACCACTGACTGCTATCAGTTCGGCAGGGCAAATGGTGAGGAATCTTATTGTTACAGTAATGTCAAAATGTACTTGGGGGGACTATAACATTTTGGATAAATTTTAAGGCTAATTTCACATTTATCCTGTGATATATGCATTGATTAAAAAAATATACCTAGTCTTCATGAATTCCAAATAAGTCATTAAACTATATCAACATTTTGAGGCATAAACAGAAGATGGTCATTTTGAGGCATAAACAGAAGATGGTCAGTTGGATATAGTTTAGAATAGAGAGCATAAAACTTTGCTCTGCCAAAGCTTTGTGGAAATTCAGTGGTTACTCTAGTTGTGAGTTATATACTCAAAAAATAAAGGGAACATTTAAACAACAGAATCTAACTCCAAGTAAATCAAACTTCTGTGAAATCAAACTGTCCACTTAGGAAGCAACACGGACAATCAATTTCACATGCTTTTGTGCAAATGGAATAGACAACAGATGGAAATTATTGGCAATTATCAAGACACTCTCAATAAAGGAGTGGTTCTGCCGGTGGGGACCACAGACCACATCTCAGTCAGTACCAATGCTTTCTGGCTGATGTTTTGATCACTTTTGAATGTTGATTGTGTTTTCACACTCGTGGTAGCATGAGACAGACTCTACAACCCACACAAGTGGCTCAGGTGGTGCAGCTCATCCAGGATGGCACATCTTTCTTTCAACGTTCTTTTTTATTGTGAAAAAGTATAACAAATGAACAGTAATGAAAACAGATCAATTAAAACAGAGCTAGATAACACATTTCCTCATCTAAGTAATATATTCAAAAGGCAAACAAAACAAGCCAGGAGGAATATTTTTGATGACTCAGATATAAACACAAAAACAGGCTAAACATGTAAGTAAAGTTTGGGGAGCGAAGAATCAGGAAGGAAGAGATAGGTGGGAGATCGATAGGAAGGCCAGAAAAGAGGAGGGGGTCAATCCGATGACGAGTAATCAGAGAAATAGTAATTGTTGTAAAGGTATAACTATGTCTCTCCTCCAGAGTCTAAAACTTCAAGAATAAACTCGGTTCTGGATGTAAACTGGACCCAAGGTTCCAGACATTCTGAAAAGAATTGAGTGATTCTTGCGTGTTAGCCACTTATTCGACAGTTTAATATAATACATCAATTTTCTTGAGAACTTGTTTCTTGTAGTGTTAAAATTGGTGATAAAGGAGGAATTGCTCTGAGAAACTCAGACCTCCATATTTTAAAGGGAACCTGTTACCCCCAAAATCGATGGTGAGCTAAGCCCACCGGCATCAGGGGCTTATCTACAGCATTCTGTAATGCTGTAGATAAGCCCCTGATGTATCCAGAAAGATGAGAAAAAGAGGTTAGATTATACTCACCTGGGCGGACGGTCCGATCCGATGGGCGTCGCGGTCCAGTCCGGGGCCTCCCATCTTCTTACGATGATGTCCTCTTCTTGTCTTCACACTGCGGCTCTGGCGCAGGGATACTTTGTCTGCCCTGTTGAGGGCAGAGCAAAGTACTGCAGCGCGCAGGCGCCAGGCCTCTCTGACCTTAACCGGCACCTGCGCACTGCAATACTTTGCTCTGCCCTCAACAGGGCAGACAAAGCACGCCTGCGCCAGAGCCACAGCGTGAAGACAAGAAGAGGACGTCATCGTAAGAAGATGGGAGGCGCTGGACCGGACCGCGACACCCATCGGACCGGACCGCAGCGGAACGCCCCTGGGTGAGTATAATCTAACCTCTTTTTCTCATCTTTCAGGATACATCGGGGGCTTATCTACAGCATTACAGAATGCTGTAGATAAGCCCCTGATTCCGGTGGGTTTAGCTCACTTTCGATTTTGGGGGTGGCAGGTTATTTTTAAGGATAGCTAGCATAATCTCATTCGTTATTAGTTAATTCAAGTTAATCTAATCATACAATAAGGCCAGAGATCTCAGGGTGGTGGGGGCCAAGTGCTCCTCGATAGATAACCATAATTTTTCTGGGGGTTTTCTGATCCAATTCATTACTCTAGTGAGCATAGCAGCTTTATATTTAAAAATATCCAGGGCACCCATGCTTCCTTTGGATCTAGGTAATGCAAGTGTGTTAGCATTAATGCGGGGGTGTTTGTTTTCCCAAATAAAGTTAATGAAGAAGGGATTGATTTTAGGAAGGTAGTGATTTGGAATGTAGATAGGGAGCATCTGGAATAAGTATAAGAATTTGGGAAGGATGATCCTTTTTCAGAAGGTTTATTCTGCCAATCCAAGATAGAAAAGGCGCTTTCCAAATTTATACTGCGGAGATAGCTTTATTCAACATAGGTATAACATTAAGTTCTAGAAGGTCCCCAGCCGACCTCACAATCTTGATACCCAAATTTGTTATGAACCTAGGTGGCCAATTAAAAGGGTAAAAGTTTTCTTAGTTTGTCGACAGAGGATTTGGAGATATTGAGACTAAGAGCTTCCGATTTTATAGGGTTCACTTTAAAATTGGATAGTTTCCCATATAGATCCAATAAATGGACAAAAGCAGGAATGCTCTTATTAGGTTCAGACAGAAACACCAAAAGATCATCTGCGAACGCTGCTAATTTATGGTGGAAACCACCCACTCGGATCCCTCTAATTTCTGCATCCTGTTGGATACTTTGAATAAGAGGTTCCATGGCCAATACATATAGGAGCGGGGAAAGGGGGCATCCCTGTCTTGTGCCGTTCTGGATCTGAAAAGGGTTTGACAAAAGATTGTTAATTTTGAGCCTGGCCGACGGTGTAGTATACATATGAAATATTGCATCAACCATTTGTTTAGGCATATGGAATGTAAAGAGGACAAAAAAGGATTGAGTGTTAATTCTTCTCTGATTCCTTTCTTCCGCCGATTGATTGTGACGTACTTGATATAGATCTTTATAGAAAGTCAGAAAAGTGTCAATTATATGATTATAACGCTGGGTAACCTGGCCGTCTTTAGTTTTAATTTGATGGACAAATGTCTGGGTTTAGCGTTTATTGATTAAGGAAATAATGAGCTTGGAGGATTTATCTCCATGGGCAAAGATCCTATTTTACAAAAAATATATGTTTATTTTGTAGATCCTTGAGAGACTATCTCTTTTCAGTAAGGGTACCGTCACACAGTGCCATTTTCATCGCTACGACGGCACGATTCGTGACGTTGCAGCGTCGTATGATTATCGCTCCAGCGTCGTAGACTGCGGTCACACGTTGCAATACACGGCGCTGGAGCGATAATTTCATGACGTATTTGCGATGTAGAAGCCGTTGGTTACTGTGCGCACATCGAATACAACCTGTGTCACACGATGCAATCATGTCGCCACAGCGGGACACTAGACGACGAAAGAAAGTTTCAAACGATCTGCTACGACGTACGATTCTCAGCGGGGATCCGGATCGCAGTAGCGTGTCAGACACAACGATATCGTAACGATATCGCTAGAACGTCACGAATTGTGCCATCGTAGCGATGAAAATGGCACTGTGTGACGGTACCCTAAGTCGGATAAGGGTGACCTGTGACAACTCCTTTTTGTGGAGGACATCCAAGACAACAATATCGCCGTATAAAAACTGCATTTCTAACTTCCTCTGTTTGTTCAAATATGAAGCTAATTAGGTAAACACACCACATATCGTGGCCTTGTGAGCCTCCCACACCACTGCAGTATATAGGTCAGGATTAATAATGGTTTAAAAAAATTCTTGGAGGGGTTTTTGGATCTGAGCTTTAATGTCTTGCCACTGCAACAATGATTCATTAAGCCTCCAGGTTCTAAAGAAGGAATACGGCTTGTGGAATTCCAGGATAGTCGTCACCATAGAATGATCGAAGTGAAATGCGGGGAGTATATCTGCTTTTGAAGTAGATGGTAAAATGGCTCTAAAAATCAAGATGTAACCTAGATGATGGTAAGAATTTTGCGGATGCGAATAATAAGTAAAATCAATGTCCGATGGATGCAGATATCTCCAAGCATCAATTAATTCTAAGGAATGAAGGAGTGTTTTGAGACAGGCTGTCTCTCAAAGAGATAGAGCTTTTTTCGTTGACATGTCTAGAAGGGGCTCCAGCACTATGTTCAAATCCCCTCCCACAATAACTGCTCCTTCTTGAAAGGAACGCAGCTTGACCAGGGCCCTTCATAGCCAATTTAGATGATGCTTGTTAGGAGCATATAAACTACCTAGGGTCACCATATTACCAGCAATCAAACCTTTAACAAAAATATGATGACCATCGGGATCTGCCAAGAAGCCCAGAAGAAGGAAGGGAATATCTCTAGCAAAGGCTATTGCTACCCCCTTGCGCCTTTTTGAGGGGAAGCTGCACGGTACCATCTATCGAAAAAGCATTTCTCAAAGCAAGCTATTTTTTTCTGGAGTAAAATGAGTTTCTTGTAGAAGTAAAATGTCATACCCAGATTGTTTAACCCCTTCATGACCCAGCCTATTTTGACCTTAATGACCTGGCCATTTTTTGCAATTCTGACCAGTGTCCCTTTATGAGGTAATAACTCAGCAACGCTTCAACGGATCCTAGCGATTCTGAGATAGTTTTTTCGTGACATATTGGGCTTCATGTTAGTGGTAAATTTAGGTCGATAATTTCTGCGTTTATTTGTGGAAAAAAAACGGAAATTTGGCAAAAATTTTGAAAATTTCGCAATTTTCACATTTTTAATTTTTATTCTGTTAAACCAGAGAGTTATGTGACACAAAATAGTTAATAAATAACATTTGCCACATGTTTACACCAGCACAATTTTGGAAACAAATTTTTTTTTTTGCTAGGATGTTATAAGGGTTAAAATTTGACCAGTGATTTCTCATTTTTACAACAAAATTTACAAAACCATTTTTTTTAGGGACCACCTCACATTTGAAGTCAGTTTCAGGGTTCTATATGGCTAAAAATACCCAAAAGTGACACCATTCTAAAAACTGCACCCCTCAAGGTGCTCAAAACCACATTCAAGAAGTTTATTAACACTTCAGGTGTTTCACAGCAGCAGAAGCAACATGGAAGGAAAAAATGAACATTTAACTTTTTAGTCACAAAAATGATCTTTTAGCAACGGTTTTGTTATTTTTCCAAGGGTAAAAGGAGAAACTGGACCCCGAAAGTTGATGTGCAATTTGTCCTGAGTACGCAGATACCTTATATGTGGGGGTAAACCACTGATTGGGCGCACGGCAGGGCTTGGAAGGGAAGGAGCACCATTTGACTTTTTGAATGAAAAATTGGCTCCAATCTTTAGCGGACACCATGTCACGTTTGGAGAGCCCCCGTGTGCCTAAACATTGGAGCTCCCCCACAAGTGACCCCATTTTGGAAACTAGACGCCCCAAGGAACTTATCTAGATGCATAGTGAGCACTTTAAACCCCCAGGTGCTTCACAAATTGATCCGTAAAAATGAAAAAGAACTTTTTTTCACAAAAAAATTCTTTTAGCCTCAATTTTTTGATTTTCACATGGGCAACAGGATAAAATGGATCCTAAAATTTGTTGGGAAATTTCTCCTGAGTACACCAATACCTCACATGTGGGGGTAAACCACTGTTTGGGCACATAATAAGGCTCGGAAGGGAAGGAGCGCCATTTGACTTTTTGAATGAAAAATGATCTCCATCGTTAGCGGACACCATGTCGCGTTTGGAGAGCCCCTGTGTGCCTAAACATTGGAGCTCCCCCACAAGTGACCCCATTTTGGAAACTAGACCCCCCCCAAGGAACTTATCTAGATGCATAGTGAGCACTTTAAACCCTCAGGTGCTTCACAAATTGATCTTTAAAAATGAAAAAGTACTTTTTTTTCACAAAAAAATTCTTTTAGCCTCAATTTTTTCATTTTCACATAGGCAACAGGAAAAAATCGATCCTAAAATTTGTTGGGCAATTTCTCCTGAGTATGCCGATACCTCATATGTGGGGGTAAACCACTGTTTGGGTGCACGGCAAGGCTCGGAAGGGAAGGCGTGCCATTTGACTTTTTGAATGGAAAATTAGCTCCAATCGTTAGCGGACACCATGTCACGTTTGGAGAGCCCCTGTGTACCTAAACATTGGAGCTTCCCCACAAGTAACCCCATTTTGGAAACTAGACCCCCCACGGAACTTATCTAGATGCATAGTGAGCACTTTAAACCCCCAGGTGCTTCACAGAAGTTTATAACGCAGAGCCATGAAAATAAAAAATAATTCTTCTTTCCTCAAAAATGATTTTTTAGCCCGGAATTTTTTATTTTCCCAAGGGTAACAGGAGAAATTGGACCACAAATGTTGTTGTCCAGTTTGTCCTGAGTACGCTGATACCCCATATGTGGGGGTAAACCACTGTTTGGGCGCATGGCACGGCTCGGAAGGGAAGGCATGCCATTTGGCTTTTTGAATGGAAAATTAGCTCCAATCATTAGCGGACACCATGTCGTGTTTGGAGAGCCCCTGTGCGCCTAAACATTGGAGCTCCCCCACAAGTGACCCCATTTTGGAAACTAGACTGTCATGGTTCCCAATGGCAGGGACTCAGGCAAAAATGGACTAGCTCTAGGAATGATGGAATCTCAGATGACCGCGACGCTGAACCTAACACGCAACTAATAGTAGCCAGGGGGTGTGCCTACGATTATCCCTAGACACCTCGCACCAGCCGGAGATCTAGTTACTCCTAGTAGAGGAATACACAGACCTGGCTTGCCTCCAGGGAAACCCCAAAAGTGATAGTAGCCCCCCACATATAATAACGGTTAGGTAAGAGGAAAACACGTACGCAGTATGAATATAGATTCAGCAAAGAGAGGCCCTCTGACTAGATAGCAGAAAATACAAAAGAGGACTTCGCGGTCACCTCAAAAACCCTAAACAGCCATCCTGAAATTACTTTAACTCCGTTATCAACTCATGACACCGGAGTAGTAATTTCAGATCACTAGAGCTTCCAGCAGCAAGAGAAATATAAATGCATGCTGGACAAACAAACACAAAAAATGCCAAAGATCCAACTTAGCTGAATTGCAGACTTGGAGCAGGTAGCAAGCAACAGAGGTGCTCTGGTAACATTGATTGCCGGCACTAGAATGACTGAGAAGCCAGACTAAATAGGAAACTCCCAGATTCCTGATGGGAACAGGTGCAAGACAAAAGTCAGCCAGTACCACCAGTAACCACCAGAGGGAGCCCAAAAACAGAATTCACAACAGTACCCTCCCCTTAAGGAGGGGGCACCGAACCCTCATGAGAACCACCAGGGCGATCTGGATGCGCCCTATGAAAGGCGCGAACCAAATCAGAGGCATGAACATCGGAGGCAGTCACCCAAGAATTATCCTCCTGACCGTATCCCTTCCATTTAACCAAATATTGAAGTCTCCGTCTGGAAACACGAGAGTCCAAAATCTTCTCCACAACATACTCCAATTCACCCTCCACCAACACAGGAGCAGGAGGCTCAACAGAAGGAACAACCGGTACCTCGTACCTCCGCAACAACGACCGATGGAAGACATTATGAATGGTGAAAGATGCTGGTAGGTCCAAACGAAAAGATACAGGATTAAGAATCTCCAAAATCTTATAAGGACCTATGAACCGAGGTTTAAACTTAGGAGAAGAGACCTTCATAGGGACAAAACAAGAAGATAACCACACCAAGTCCCCAACGCGGAGATGATGACCCACACGACGATGACGATTAGCAAACTGCTGAGTCTTCTCCTGAGACAACTTCAAATTGTCCACCACATGACTCCAAATCCGGTGCAGTCTATCCACCACCGTGTCCACTCCAGGGCAATCCGAAGATTCCACCTGGCCAGATGAAAAACGAGGGTGAAACCCTGAATTGCAAAAGAAAGGAGAAACCAGAGTGGCAGAACTGGCCCGATTATTGAGGGCAAACTCTGCCAACGGCAAAAAGGCGACCCAATCATCCTGATCAGCAGACACAAAACACCTCAAATAAGTCTCCAAGGTCTGATTAGTTCACTCCATCTGGCCATTTGTCTGAGGATGGAATGCAGACGAAAAAGACAAATCAATGCCCATCCTGGCACAGAACGCTCGCCAGAACCTAGACACAAATTGAGACCCCCTGTCAGAAACGATGTTTTCCGGGATACCATGTAAACGAACCACATTCTGAAAAAATAAAGGAACCAACTCAGATGAAGAAGGCAATTTGGGCAAGGGTACCAAATGAACCATCTTAGAAAAACGGTCACACACCACCCAAATGACAGACATTTTCTGAGAAACCGGGAGGTCCGAGATAAAGTCCATAGAGATGTGCGTCCACGGCCTCTTCGGAATAGGCAAGGACAACAACAATCCACTAGCCCGAGAACAGCAAGGCTTGGCCCGAGCACAAACATCACAAGACTGTACAAAGGCACGCACATCCCGAGACAGGGAAGGCCACCAGAAGGACCTGGCCACCAAATCTCTGGTACCAAAAATTCCAGGGTGACCTGCCAACACAGAAGAATGAACCTCCAAGGTGACTCTACTGGTCCATTCATCTGGAACAAACAGTCTCCCAGACGGACAACGATCAGGCCTATCAGTCTGAAACTCCTGCAAAGCACGTCGCAAGTCTGGGGAGACAGCAGACAAAATCACTCCATCCTTAAGGATACCCGTAGGCTCAGAATCACCAGAGGAGTCAGACTCAAAACTCCTAGAAAAGGCATTTGCCTTCACATTTTTTGAACCCGGCAAGTATGAAACCACAAAATTAAACCGGGAGAAAAACAACGACCAGCGCGCCTGTCTAGGATTCAGACGCCTGGCAGACTCAAGGTAAATCAGATTCTTGTGATCAGTCAAGACCACCACCTGATGTCTAGCACCCTAAAGCCAATGACGCCACTCCTCAAATGCCCACTTCATAGCCAAGAGCTCCCGATTACCGACATCATAATTTCGCTCGGCGGGCGAAAACTTTCGAGAGAAGAATGCACATGGTCTCATCACTGAGCAATCGGGACTTCTCTGCGACAAAACCGCCCCCGCTCCAATCTCGGAAGCATCAACCTCGACCTGAAAAGGGAGCGAAACATCAGGCTGGCGCAACACAGGGGCGGAAGAAAAGCGGCGCTTAAGCTCCCGAAAGGCCTCCACAGCCGCAGAGGACCAATTGGCAACATCAGCACCCTTCTTAGTCAAATCAGTCAGAGGTTTAGCAACACTTGAAAACCCAGTTATAAATCGACGATAGAAATTAGCAAAGCCCAAGAACTTCTGAAGACTCTTCAGGGAAGTAGGCTGCGTCCAATCACAAATAGCCCGAACCTTGACAGGATCCATCTCAACAGAAGAAGGGGAAAAAATATACCCCAAAAAGGAGATCTTCTGAACCCCAAAAATACACTTTGAACCCTTTACGAACAAAGAATTGGCCCGCAAAACCTGAAAAACCTTCCTAACCTGTTGAACATGCGACTCCCAGTCATCCGAAAAAATCAAAATATCATCCAAATACACAATCATAAATTTATCCAGGTATTTACGGAAAATATCGTGCATAAAGGACTGAAAGACTGAAGGAGCATTAGAAAGACCAAAAGGCATTACCAAATACTCAAAATGGCCCTCGGGCGTATTAAATGCAGTTTTCCACTCATCTCCCTGCTTAATCCGCACCAAATTATACGCACCCCGAAGATCAATCTTAGAGAACCACTTTGCCCCTTTAATACGAGCAAATAAATCAGTCAATAATGGCAAAGGATACTGGTATTTGACTGTAATCTTATTTAACAGGCGATAATCAATACAGGACCTCAGGGAGCCATCTTTTTTACCCACGAAAAAAAAACCTGCTCCTAAAGGGGATGAGGATGGACGGATATGTCCCTTTTCCAAAGACTCCTTAATATACTCTCGCATAGCAGCATGTTCAGTCACAGACAGATTAAACAAACGACTCTTTGGAAACTTGCTGCCCGGAATCAAGTCTATAGCACAATCACAATCCCTGTGAGGGGGAAGAGAACTAAGTTTGGGCTCCTCAAAAACATCACAATAGTCAGACAAAAATGCCGGAATTTCAGAGGGAGTAGATGAAGCAATGGAAACCAAAGGTACTTCCCCATGAGCCCCCTGACATCCCCAGCTTAACACAGACATTGTTTTCCAGTCAAGGACTGGATTATGAGTTTGCAACCATGGCAATCCAAGCACTAAGACATCATGCAAGTTATGCAACACAAGGAAGCGAATCACCTCCCGATGGTCAGGAGTCATACACATAGTCACTTGTGTCCAGTATTGTGGTTTATTCCTAGCCAATGGTGTGGAGTCGATACCCTTCAGAGGGATAGGAACTTTCAAAGGCTCTAGGCTAAACCCACAGCGTCTGGCAAAGGACAAATCCATAAGACTCAAGGAAGCGCCAGAATCCACATAGCCATCCACAGTAATAGATGATAATGAACAGATCAAAGTTACAGACAAAATAAACTTAGACTGTAAAGTGCCAATTGCAAAAGACTTATCAACCTTTTTTGTGCGTTTAGAGCATGCTGATATAACATGAGCAGAATCACCACAGTAGAAGCACAACCCATTTTTACGCCTATAATTCTGCCGTTCACTTCTGGACAGAATTCTATCACATTGCATAATCTCCGGTGTCTGCTCAGAAGACACCGCCAAATGGTGCACAGGTTTGCGCTCCCGAAAAACGCCGATCAATCTGAATAGCCATAGTCATGGATTCATTCAGACCTGTGGGCGTAGGAAACCCCACCATGACATCTTTAACGGCGTCAGAGAGACCTTCTCTGAAATTCGCCGCCAGGGCGCACTCATTCCACTGAGTAAGCACAGACCATTTTAGAAATTTTTGACAATATATTTCAGCTTCATCATGCCCTTGAGAGAGGGCTATCAAGGCCTTTTCAGCCTGAATCTCCAAATTAGGTTCCTCATAGAGCAACCCCAGTGCCAGAAAAAACGCATCCACATTGAGCAGCGCAGGATCCCCTGGTGCCAGTGCAAATGCCCAATTCTGGGGGTCACCCCGCAACAAGGAAATCACAATTTTAACCTGCTGAGCGGAGTCTCCAGCGGAGCGAGATCTCAGAGAAAGATACAATTTACAATTGTGCTTAAAATTCAAAAAACGAGATCTATCTCCAGAAAAGAACTCAGGTATAGGAATCTTGGGTTCTGACATAGGAGCATGTATAACATAGTCTTGGATATTTTGAACCTTAGAAGCAAGAGCACTCAGGCCTGTAGCTAAACTCTGGATATCCATTTCTCAACAGCTGAGATCTGAGCCATTCAGGGTTAAGAGGAGAGAAAAAAGCAGCAGATTGCCATTATGGCTAGACAACTTCTGAGTAAAAAAAAAAAAAAAAAAAAACTTCTTCTTTTCTCTCTTTCTTCAGCCAATACTTTAATACATTTTGGCCGGCAATACTGTCATGGTTCCCAATGGCAGGGACTCAGGCAAAAACGGACTAGCTCTAGGAATGATGGAATCTCAGATGACCGCGACGCTGAACCTAACACGCAACTAATAGTAGCCAGGGGGTGTGCCTACGATTATCCCTAGACACCTCGCACCAGCCAGAGATCTAGTTACTCCTAGTAGAGGAATACACAGACCTGGCTTGCCTCCAGGGAAACCCCAAAAGTGATAGTAGCCCCCACATATAATAACGGTTAGGTAAGAGGAAAACACGTACGCAGTATGAATATAGATTCAGCAAAGAGAGGCCCTCTGACTAGATAGCAGAAAATACAAAAGAGGACTTCGCGGTCACCTCAAAAACCCTAAACAGCCATCCTGAAATTACTTTAACTCCGTTATCAACTCATGACACCGGAGTAGTAATTTCAGATCACTAGAGCTTCCAGCAGCAAGAGAAATATAAATGCATGCTGGACAAACAAACACAAAAAATGCCAAAGATCCAACTTAGCTGAATTGCAGACTTGGAGCAGGTAGCAAGCAACAGAGGTGCTCTGGTAACATTGATTGCCGGCACTAGAATGACTGAGAAGCCAGACTAAATAGGAAACTCCCAGATTCCTGATGGGAACAGGTGCAAGACAAAAGTCAGCCAGTACCACCAGTAACCACCAGAGGGAGCCCAAAAACAGAATTCACAACACTAGACCTCCCAAGGAACTAATCTAGATTTGTGGTGAGCACTTTGAACCCCAAGTGCTTCACGGAAGTTTATAACGCAGAGCCATGAAAATAAAAAATAATTTTTCTTTTCTCAAAAATGATTTTTTAGCCCGCAATTTTTTATTTTCCAAAGGGTAACAGGAGAAATTTGACCCCAAACGTGGTTGTCCAGTTTCACCTGAGTACGCTGATACCCCATATGTGGGGGAAAACCACTGTTTGGGCACACGTCGGGGTTCGGAAGGGAAGTAGTGACGTTTTGAAATGCAGACTTTGATGGAATGCTCTGCGGGCATCAAGTTGCGTTTTCAGAGCCCCTGATGTGCCTAAACAGTAGAAACCCCCCATAAGTGACCCCATTTTGGAAACTAGACCCCCGAAGGAACTTATCTAGATTTGTGGTGAGCACTTTGAACCCCAAGTGCTTCACAGAAGTTTATAACGCAGAGCCATGAAAATAATAAATACGTTTTCTTTCCTCAAAAATAATTTTTTAGCCCAGAATTTTTTATTTTCCCAAGGGTAAAAGGAGAAGTTTGACCCCATAAGTTGTTGTACAGTTTCTCCTGAGTACGCTGATACCCCATATGTGGGGGAAAACCACTGTTTGGGCACATGCCGGTGCTTGGAAGTGAAGTAGTGACGTTTTGAAATGCAGACTTTGATGGAATGCTCTGCGGGCGTCACATTGCGTTTGCAGAGCCCCTGATATGCCTAAACAGTAGAAATCCCCCACAAGTGACCCCATTTTGGAAACTAGACCCCCAAAGGAACTTATCTACATGTGTGGTGAGCACTTTGATCCCCCAAGTGCTTCACAGAAGTTTATAACGCAGAGCCGTGAAAATAAAAAATCATTTTTCTTTCCTCAAAAATAATTTTTTAGCCCGCAATTTTTTATTTTCCCAAGAGTTACAGGAGAAATTGGACCCCAATAGTTGTTGTCCAGTTTCTCCTGAGTACGCTGGTACCCCATATGTGGGTTTAAACCACTGTTTGGGCACACGACTTTGACTTTTTTAACGCAAGATTGGCTGGAAACAATGGTGGCGCCATGTCGCGCTTGGAGACCCCTGATGTGCCTAAACAGTGGAAACCCCTCAATTCTAACTCTAACCCCAACATACCCCTAACCCTAATCCCAACCCTAACCACAACCCTAACCCCAACACACCCCTAACCCTAGTCTTAACCCTAATTCCAACCGTAACTCTAATTCCAACCCTAACCCTAAGGCTATGTGCCCACGTTGCGGATTTGTGTGCGAATTTTTCGGCACCGTTTTTGAAAAATCTGCAGGTAAAACGCACTGCGCTTTACCTATGGATTTACCGCGGATTTCCAGTGTTTTTTTGTGTGGATTTCACCTGCGGATTCCTATTATGGAGCAGGTGTAAAACGCTGCAGAATCCGCACAAAGTATTGACATGCTGCTGAAAATACAACGCAGGGTTTCCGCGCTGTATTTTCCGCACCATGGGCACAGCGGATTTGCTTTTCCATAGGTTTACGTGGTACTGTACACATGATGGAAAACTGCTACGAATCCGCAGCGACCAATCCACTGCGGATCCGCAGCCAAATCCACACTGTGTGCACATAGCCTAATTCTAACCCTAATTCCAACCCTAGCCCTAATTCTAACCCTAATTGTAACCCTAATTCTAACCCTAATTCTAACCCTAACCCTAATTCTAACCCTAGCCCTAATACTAAGCATAGCCCTAAGTGCAACCCTAGCCCTAAGTGCAACCCTAGCCCTAAGTGCAACCCTAACCCTAAGTGCAACCCTATCCAAAAGTGCAACCCTAACCCTAAGTGCAACCCTATCCCTAACTGCAACCCTATCCATTAAGTGCAACCCTATCCCTAAGCGCAACCCTATCCCTAAGCGCAACCCTATCCCTAAGCGCGACCCTATCCCTAAGTGCAACCCTATCCCTAAGTGCAACCCTATCCCTAAGCGCAACCCTATCAAGTGTAACCCTAACCCTACCCCTAAACCTACCCCTAACCCTAATGGAAAAACAAAAATAAATATATTTTCTGTACTTTATTATTGTCCCTACCTATGGGGGTGATAAAGGGGGGGTTTATTTACTATTTTTTTATTTTGATGGCTGTGATAGAACTTATCACAGCGATTAAAATGTACAGGGAACGAATCTGCCGGCCGGCAGATTCGGCGTGCGCACTGCGCATGCGCCCGCCATTTTCCAAGATGGCGGCGCCCATGCGAGGACACCGGGAGGGACATCGGGACAAGGTAAGTATGGGGGGTGCGATCGGACAGCGGAGGGGGGGACGGAGGGAAGGACGGGGAGGGTCGGAGGGGAGAGGAAGGCACTTAGGACAGGACGGAGGGGTAGGGAACACTAACGGCGGCTGCAGATCGCCGCCGTCAGTCATGGGGGGCCAGATCAGGGTCTCCAGCCATGGCCAATGCTATTGCCGCATCGGCCATGGCTGGATTGTAATATTTCACCAATTTTCATAGGTGAAATATTAGATTGCTGATTGGCTGTTTCACTTTCAACAGCCAATCAGAGCGATCTTAGCCACGGGGGGGCGAAGCCACCCCCCTGGGCTGTAGCACCACTTCCCCTGTCCCTGCATGTCGGGTGAAATTGGAGTTAACCCTTTCACCCGGCCTGCAGAAACGCGATCTGGCCATGACGCATATGCTGCATCACAGGTCGGATTGGCACAGGTTTTCATGATGCATACGCTGCGTCAAAGGTCGGGAAGGGGTTAATAAGGTTTAAAGTTTGTGACCTAGGGATTGGAGAGTTCAGACCGTGTGAGTTATGGGAAACAATCTGGAAAGACTTATGAGTTGATGTCATAGTGGTTGAGGTTGAAGATAGTTCAAACGGAAAAATGTCTTGTCCATCGAATCGAACAGAGAATAAGCGAGAGTGGAGGTGACAAGAAAAAGAAATGGTTAGAATGGGAACATGGGTAGAAAGATTTCACCAGAATCAATATACCGGAGCACATAACTTGAAAGAGTAATAAACTCAACAGAACAACATTACATGGGGAGGGAAGAAGAGACAAATCAGGGGAACTTAGCAAACAATAAAGTAACTAAACCTAGAAACATCAACCAAGAGTTAGAATAAGCATTCAAAAGGTAGAGTAGGCATTCAAGTCCTTATCCGCCCGGGTCATCCTCATCATCTCTTGTTGGCATGACTTTAGATGCTCATTGTCTTGATCGCTGAGATTTGGAGGTGGACAAATCCAGCCATGGAGGTGGAAGAGGAAGGGACTTCAAACGGTGGGCATCACAGGCTGTCTCTAGAACTGGAAATTGGTCCAGGTGAATATCCAGCTACTTACAAGTATCACTGATGTCGGTAGTGGATCTTAGAAATGTCTGTTCCTTAGCGGAAATGGACAGACCAAAAGGGAAAAGCCACTGATATTGATAGTGTCTTTGTTGGAGGATAGAGGTAAAGGGTCTTAAGAGGCGTCTCTTGTACAGTGTGGAAGCTGATTGGTATTGGAAGATTTTGACTGGGTTACCTCCATGAACAATTGACTCAGCTTCCTAGCTCTGTTTAATAGGTCTTTGGTCCTGTAATCCAGAAAGAGGCAAAGTACATCTCTAGGTGGCTCCTTCAGTTTCGGTTTGGGCCTCAGCACTCTGTGGACTCTCATCATTTCAATCTCTGTTGGGTCAGAATAAACAAGAATGGACCAAAAGATTTCAGTGACTGTTGGGATCAGAGCTTCCAGAGCAATCCGTTCGGGGATACCCTTTAACCTTAAATTGTTTCTCCTCTCCCTGTTTTCATGTCTTCTAAAATAGTGTGGATCCAGTTAATATGGTCCTCTTGCTGCTTGTGACAGGATAGGAAAGAATTGGAACACTGTATTATTTCTGATTGGGTAGACTTGACCATCTCAATTCTGTGACCCAATTGATTAAGGTCCTGTTTAAAAACTGAACGATCTTTTCCTAGAGGCTCAAATGCTTTACCTAGAATTCTTTTAATAAATGATCTAGTAGCTTGATTGCCCTTATCCTGTTCCTCAGATTCCTCATCACTCTCCGGGTCAGTTTCTGTGTGATCATCCGTAGCAGCCTCTAGTGAATGGGAAGTTTTTATAATGTTTGATGAATTGCCCCGTTTCTTTAAGAACTTGTCCATGTCAGCCTGAGAAGAGGGGTCGTTGAACTTGGCGCTTGAACTTGACAGTTTATGAGAGGATTTAACCATTGTGAGCAGAATGTGTAGAAAATAAGAAGTTCCCACGCTTATCCTCCACATCCCCTTCACTGGCAATTACATCCTGTAGCAGGATGCAATACAAAAGATAATGTTTTGCTTAAGCTCAGGCAATGAAAGAGTGGATTATAGCCAAGTTTGAGTATATGCCCCTTTTACAGTCTGATGGAGGGGTTAAATCTGGACAGGCAGTCAGATACCTTAAGGTGTAGGATAAGAGGACCCAAGATCCGGAGAAAGGCGACAAAAGAGCCCCAGCAGGCTGAGCAATGGATCCCAGGGGTCCAGGAGGAGAAAGAGGGACCCGGTGTCAAAAAAGCGCACAAAGCAGGGAGCAGAAGGGCAGGAGTCCACGCAGGTCAATCAATTCAGCTCAGCTCTGGCCACCAAGCTCCTCCAATCGGCACCCCAAGCCTCCACACCGCACACCTCATCGTTGGCATGGTCGCCCAGTCTACTACTTAAGGCCGCGGTTTTGCCACAAGCGTATACTGCAGCGCAACGTTGGCACCGCAGGACTCACCAGCCGCCTCAGACCCGATTACCACAGCGCTCCGGATGGGAACCAGGAGAGGTAAGTACAGGGTCTCCCTGTCTCCTGATCCCCACAGCAAGAAGGCAGGCAGGGGTAAATGCACCTGAGACCACGCAATCCCAGCAGACTTCGATCCTGTGTGTAGGCCTGTTTTTAACTGCCACCAGGCCAGTCCGGACAGATCAGATGGGAGCTGGAATCCACCTGAATAGCTTCCAGAAGCCCCCCTTGGCTAGATGGATATGCGGATGGGCCCTCAGGAGACAGATATTAGCTGGTTTACAAGATAGGGTTCCAGGAGCTCCAGGATGTACGTCATCTTATCTTGTTTTCTAGCCATGCCCCATCCCAGGATGGCACATCTATGCGAGCTGTGACAAGATTTGCTGTTTGTCAGCGTAGTGTCCTGAGGCTGGAGGCACAACCAGGAGACAGGCCAGTACACCCGGAGACGTGGAGGGGGCTGTAGGAGGGCAAGAACTCAGCAGCAGGACCAATACCTCAGCCTTTGTGCAAGGAGGAACAGGAGTACTGCCAGAGCCCTGCAAAATGACCTCCAGCAGGCCACAAATATGCATGTGTCTGCACAAATGGTTTGAAACCGACTCCATGAGGATGGTCTGAATGCCCAACGTCCACAGATGGGGCTTGTGCTCACAGCCCAACACTGTGCAGGACACTTTGCATTTGCCACAGAAAACCAGGATTGGCAAATTTGCCACTGGCACCCTGTGCTCTTCTCACATGAAAGCAGGTTCACACTGAGCACATGTGACAGACGTGGCAGAGTCTGGAGACGCTGGGGAGAGTGATCAGCTGCCTGCAACATCCTTCCACATGACTGATTTGGCAGTGGGTCAGTAATGGTGTGGGGTGGATTTCATTAGAGGGCTGCACAGCCCTCCATGTCCTCGCAAGAGGTAGCCTGACTGCCATTGGGTACCAAGATAAGATCCTCAGATCCCTTGTGAGACCATATGCTGGTGCGGTTGGCCCTGGGTTCCTCCTAATGCAGGACAATGCCAGACCTCATGTGGCTGGAGTGTGACAGCAGTTCCTGCAAGATGAAGGCACTGAAGCTATGGACTGGCCCGCCCGTTCCCCAGACCTGAATCCGAATGAACACATCTGGGACATCATGTCTCGCACCATCCACCAACGTCACATTGCACCACAGACTGTCCAGGAGTTGGCGGATGCTTTAGTCCAAGTCTGGGAGGAGATCCCTCAGGATCCGCCGCCTCATCGGGAGCATGCCTAGGCATTGTAGGGAGGTCATACAGGCACGTGGAGGCCACACACTACTGAGCATCATTTCCTTGTCTTGAGGCATTTCCACTGAAGTTGGATCTGCCTGTAACTTCATTTTCCACTTTGATTTTGAGCATCATTCCAACTCCAGACCTCCGTGGGATATTAGTTGTGATTTACGTTGATACTTTTTAGGTTTTATTTTTCTCAACACATTCCACTATGTAATAAATAAAGATTAACAACTGGGATATTTCATTCAGTGATATCTAGGATGTGGGATTTTAGTGCCTCCGTTATTGTTTATTTGAGCAGTGTATCTGCACACTACAAAAACATATGAATGGCCGGTTAGCTCAGTTGGTTAGAGCGTGGTGCTAATAACGCCAAGGTCGCGGGTTCGATCCCCGTACGGGCCAGCTATTTTTTTTTTTTTTCAAAATATTGCCTTTTCATGAGAATATTACCTTATTCAGACAGCTGTAAAATGGGCATTTTTTTTATATCTATATACACATGCATGTTTTGACACGATTCTGAGCTTAATTCATGTAAGTAGCAACATCATAAAACCGTGCTATAACTATGAAAGTGTATTTACACTAGATGATTTTGTGTTAAGTGACAGCCGATCAGTAAATATTTACTCATCAGTGATCGTTTAATAGCCAGTTTACACAAGGAGACTGATCTTCAAATGTGCTCTGGTTTACCTGTAACTGAATGGACATTGCCATTGTACTTAACAGTACTGCCAAGAACCATGATATTTCATGCAAACGAAGAGATTTCACCTGATGAATGATAATTTAGCTCGTTTAGCAGGTACTCAGCAGACAGTCTAGAAACCTTTCATGAAACCTAGGAACACTCATTTACAATAATTGAGTAGTGTAAATTGACCTTAAGATCAGGACAAAAAGCCTATAGTAAGGTCCGTACATATGGCATTATTAGACGTTTTATTCACAGACACCTCCAAAATCTTGTAAGTAATATCAGTAAGGTTATGTTCACACTAGGAGTATTTTCAATGCGTATTTTATAAAAATTTTAAGCTGTGCTTTACAGTACCAGGAAAGCCTATGAGATTTCAGAAATCTCATGCACACACATTGTTTTGGTTTTTTTTTACATCAGTATTTTGTGCTTTGCATTTATTTTTTGCATAATAGAGCAAGTCACTTCTTCCAGCATTGTTCATCCACTGAAACCAATGGGTGATGAAAAAAACTGCAAAAACGCAGGTATCCAGTTTCGAGTGTTTAATGAAAAAAAAAACAAGTAGAGCAGCATTTGAAACCCATTTATGTTTGTGATTTTCCCAGATTTACCATCCTGTCTTGGTCACCTAGTATGGCAGTTGGGATTAGTACAGTTTAATTAAATTAGTGCCTGGTAAACATTGGCTGATCAAGGTATAAAATTGAACAATGCCTGTGGCTGACCAAGGTGTGAAATTGAACAATGCCTGAGCAACTCAATCACAGACCAAAGTGTGAAAGCGTGTCCTACAAATTCAATGCAGTGTCAGTGTCTTATTATTATTTATATAGCACCATTAATTCCATGGTGCTGTACATGTGAAAAGGGGTTACATATAGGGTTATACATATCGTTAACAGTAAACAAATTTACAATGACAGCCTGGTACAGAGGGGAGAGGACCCTGTCCTTGCAGACTTACATTCTTAGGTAAGTTATTCCAGATCCATTCACCTCCCTCAGCTGTTACATTTGTATGTGTATTTTTTCATTAACACATGTCTTGCATTGATGACCTGTGTTCATGCGTCTGTGGTGGAAGCAAAGCTGAACTTTGGGATACTGAAAAACGCAGTAAGGGCTCATACTCACCTGCAGGAAACTCGGATGAGTCTCGCACGTCAATACCCGGCGCTGCACCCGGCACTCAGGAGCGGAGTGTGCGGCTGCATGTATTCCTATGCGGCCACACGCTCCGATTTGAGTGCCGGGTGCAGCGCCAGGTAGGGTTGAGCGAAACGGGTCGGCCATTTTCAGAAGTCGCCGACTTTTGGCAAAGTCGGGTTTCATGAAACCCGACCCCTGTGTGGAGTCGGCCATGAGGTCGGCGATCTTCTGAATCTGGTATCGGAATTCCGATACCGAGTTCTGATATATTTGCGATATCGGGAATCGGTATCGGAATCCATATTTAAGTGTAAAATAAAGAATCAAAATAAAAAATATTGATATACTCACCCTCAGACGCGCCCTGGTACTAACCGGCAGCCTTCCTTCCTAAGAATGAGCGCGTGAATGACCTGCGGTGACGTCGCGGCTTGTGATTGGTCGCGTGACCGGTCACATGGGCGGTCACGCGACCAATCACAAGCCGCGACGTCATCTAAGGTCCTTCACGCGCTCATTCTTAGGAAGGAAGGCTGCCGGAAAGAAGGAGGGCGCGTCCGAGGGTAAGTATATACCTAATAGGAATATACTCACCCTCGGACGCGCCCTGCTTCTTTCCGGCAGCCTTCCTTCCTAAGAATGAGCGCGTGAAGGACCTTAGATGACGTCGCAGCTTGTGATTGGTCGCGTGACCGCCCATGTGACCAATCACAAGCCGCGACGTCACCGCAGGTCATTCACATGCTCATTCTTAGGAAGGAAGGCTGCCGGTTAGTACCAGGGCGCGTCCGAGGGTGAGTATATCAATATTTTTTATTTCGATTCTTTATTTTACACATTAATATGGATCCCAGGGCCTGAAGGAGTGTTTCCTCTCCTTCAGACCCTGGGAACCATAGTATCCCATTGCACTGCATTGGGTTTCGTGTTTCGGCCGACCCCGACTTTTTTATAGGATCGGCCAATTTCACTCGACCCGACTTTTGAGAAAGTCGGGTTTCGTGAAACCCGACCCGATCCTATAAAAATAAAAGTCGCTCAACCCTTGCGCCAGGTATTAACATGCGAGACTCATCCGAGTTTCTCACAGGTGAGTATGAGCCCAAAAACTGAGTATTTGACACTGCTTCTTTTCTGCTAAGAGTGCAGGTTTTGTTGCAGAAAATAAACGCCTAGTGTGAACATAGCCTAAAGAGGGAGAATTTCATATTAATGCCTATGGACTTCAGATGTGACAAAAGCTCTTGTACCCGCAATGTACAAAATAACAATACTGTTGTCTATATAGTGTAATTATAATTTACATGCTCACATCTGCAGAGGTTTAACAGCTTCAATCACAGTCATGGCCGAGTAGTTAAAGTGAACCTATCGGCAGGATTTTGTGGTCTCCCCCGTTCACATCCTACATACTACGTTCACATCCTGCCGATAATAACCTTTCACATCAACTCAAATTTAAGTTTTTGCATAACTTACTGTACAATATAATTGAAAATGTTCAAAAAGTCAAATATAATTTTTTTTTCAGCATATAAACCTAGCCTATATTATGAACATAGGAAATAAAACATGAATTCATGGGGGTCTTGGGTATAGTCCTTGGGAGGATAATACTACAGTTATCCTGAGGTCAACCTCTTCGGCTAAGTCCGCATGAGCATATGTAAAAAAAAGTCCAACTCTTATTTAGAAAAAATGGATGTTTCACCTGTATTGTGATCTATATTGAGCCCTCGGGCTTGTATTTTGTATCAGTATGGTATCCATTTTTTTTTAGAAGCAGATATTCAAGTTTACAAGATCAATTAGTTTCCTACTAATTGCATTGTATCCATTAAAATCTAATGCAATACAGATGATTTGCATGGATTAAAATTTATTTTCTGCACTCATAGACTTGATTAGGATCAGTAGGATCTCAATTTTAGCAGCTAGACAGATTTTTGCTTAATGGCAAGGGTTCCATGGTGTAATAATGGTTAGCACTCTGGACTGTGAATCCAGCAATCTGAGTTTGAATCTCGGTGGAACCTCATTCAACTTCTCTTTGTAAAGGGAACCTCTCACCCCGTTTTTTTTCAGTATGAGATAAAAATACCGTTAAATAGGGCCTGAGCTGTGCTGTACAATAGTGCATATTTGTCCCCTGATTCCCCATCAATGCTGCCGAAATACCTTACAAAAGTCGCCGTTTTTGCCTGTCAATCACGCTGGTCTGGTCAAAAGGGCAAGGTGAAATGGCTGTCTCTCCCCCACCTCTTGCTTATCTTCCCGGCATTGGCATAGTGGTTCACGCATGCGCAACAGCAGAAAAAGAGCGCGATCTGCGAACTCGGCTTCAGGAAAATGGCCGCTGCGATCTCCATCTGCGCACACGTGGCATCACGCGGCCATTTTCCTGAAGCCCCAGGAAGCAGAGCACTCCATGTGCGTACGCGTGGACTCAGGAAGATGGCCGCCGCCACCGATAAACCACTGAATAACGCAGATCACGCTCTTTTTCTGCTGTTGCGCATGCGTGAACTACTACGCCAATGCTGGGAAGATAAGCAAGAGGTGGGGGAGAAACAGCCATTTCACCACGCCCTTTTGACCAGACCAGCGTGATTGATAGGCAAAAACGGCAACTTTTGTAAGGTATTTCGGCAGCATAGGTGGGGAATCAGGGGACAAAAAATACACTATTGTAAAGCATAGCTAAGGCCCTATTTAACGGTATTTTTATCTCATACTGAAAAAACGGGGTGAGAGGTTCCCTTTAAGCCCTGAAAATTGCATTGCACATTTCTTATTTCCTAGCATACCAGATAGTCACAAGCCAACGCCTTGTTAATATAGTGGTAAGTATCACTACCTGTCACAAGTGGGATTGGAGCACAATTCACCGACAGAGATAAACTTTCATTTACAAGGATGATGAAAGCACTATGAAAAAAAATAAATGTAAACAAAATTACTGCTGATGTGGTGCACACTTTAATCCAGCAATTTCTGCTTTTTTTTTTTTACACACCTCAGTTTTGTTGTAAAGGTCGGGTTAACCATTTGTCATTCATCTCCAATTAAGATTTCTGAAAATAGACAAAATTACTTAACACTTTCCTTTGAATATCCATGAAAACCTACTGCTAGTGTCAGATTTATCTTGGATTTGCAAATATTATGGAAGTGGTAAAGGTGTTATCCAGCACTGCAATTAATTTTATTTTTTGGTATGAATAATAAAAAAATAGTAAAAGGAGGCGTACTCAAACTTCAACAACATCATCGCCTAGTCACCTGACCGCTGTAGTTAATAGGTTGCAGTGGTTCTCTAACTTCTGAACAAAACAGACATCATTCCAAAGTCAGTGGAGATATTTGGAGAGCCCTGTTCTGGATTCACAAGATACTGGAAGGCAAGTTTGACTTTATTTTAAAGCCATCTATGCCCAAAAAAATATTTCAGTGTCAATCTTTGTCTTTAAAGAGAACCGGACACTTAATACATTCTGTCCAATCCGGGAGCCGTCCAACTCTTATTTAGAAAAAATGGATGATGTTTCACCTGTATTGTGATCAATATTGAGCCAAGATTGAGGCAAGATTGCCTTGCGCAGGCGTGTACTACGGAGGACACAGCATGAACTTCAATCCAATATTGCTGCCAGCATGCAATATAAGGAAAGGGTGAATCAAACACCCGAAAACCCCGCCCATGTGACCGCAAACCTGTCCCGCCAAATTCAGGTGACAGGTTCCCTTTAGGTCGGTTTCACACGTCAGTGGCTCCGGTACATGAGGTGTCAGTTTTCTCACATACCGGAGACACTGACACACATAGACACATTAAAATCAATGTGTCTCTGCACATGTCAGCGTGTTTTCACGGACCTCCCATAGGGGTGGAGCCGCATATTCATCACTGTAATGAGCGGTACCACGTGACCGCTCATACAGGAAGAAGCTGCGGTGCGGAGAGGAAGCGCCGAGGGAGCCAGGTGAGTATTTTACTAACAGCGGCCGGGGGCACAGGGGGTGGGAGGTTGCCGGAAAGTTTATTTTAACCAAAAAAACAATGATTTTTCATTCCTTCTCCCCAGCGAACGCTGCTGGAGAGAAGGGATGAATGGTGGCTTCAGTTCCACGCTGCAGACAGCGCTTACTGTAGCGCTGTCTCCAGCATGGTCCGTGTGGTACCCAGTCGGCACACGGCTGCTGCACGTGTGCCACACTGATGTGCCACGTGAGCTCACGGACACACGAACACGGATAACTCCTGTACCGATTTTTCCGGTACCGGAATTATCTAGACGTGTGGGACAGGCCTTAATGACAGAAAAACCCACAATGGTCACAGAAATAACTTGTACTTGACAAAAGTAATAATAAATAAAAGATCTGTGAAAATTATCAAATGAAAGTCAGACATTGCTTTTTCTTCATGCTCCCACAGAATAAAAAAAAAAAACAACTCATGAAATAGGCCTGGACAAAAATGATGGCACCCCCGAAAATAATGTGACAAAAAGAACAGGTTAAATCAAAGTGTGTTCACTAGCTAGCATCACAGGTGTCTACAATCTTGGACTCAGTGAGTGGGCCTGTATATAGGGCTACAGATACTCACTGTGCTGTTTGGTGACATGGTGTGTATCACAATCAACATGGACCAGAGGAAGCGAAGGAAAGAGTTGTTTCAGGAGATTAGAAAGAAAACTATAGACAAACATGGTAAAGGTAAAAGTTATAATACCATCTCCAAGCAGCTTGATGTTCCTGTGGCTACAGTTGAACATATTATTCAGATGGGACTGTAGGCATGGGTCCATGGGACTGTAGCCAACCTCCCTGGACATGGCCACAGGAGGAAAATTGATGACAAATCAGAGACAGGTAATATGAATGGTAACAAAAGAGCCCAGAAAAACTTCTAAACAGATTAAAGGTGAACTTCAAGCTCAAGGAACATCAGTGTCAGATCACACGATACGTTGTTGTAAGAGCCAAATTAGACTCCATGGGAGATGACCAACGAAGAAACCATTGTTAAAAAAAATCATAAAATGCCAGACTGGAATTTGCCAAACTACTTTTTTACAAGCCACAAAGCTTCTTGGAGAATGTCCTATGGACAGATATGACAAAAATGGAACTTTTTGGCAAGGCACATCAGCTCTATGTTCAAAGACAAAAAAATGAAGCATATCAAGAAAAGAACACTGTCCCTACTGTGAAACATGGAGGCTCTGTTGTTCTGGGGCTGCATTGCTGCATCTGGTACAGTGTCTAGAATCTGTGCAGGGTACAATGAAATCTCAAGACTATCAAGGAATTCGAGAAATGTGCTGCCCAGTCTCAAAAGCTTGGTCTTAACCTAACCTAAAACCTGACCTAAAACAAACAGCTAAAAATACCCAAGAATGGCTAAGTGGAAAACATTGGACTGTTCTGAAGTAGCCTTCTATGAGCCCTGACCTACCATATTTTTCGGACAATAAGGCCTGTCTCACACGTCCAGATAATTCCAGTACCGGAAAAATTGGTACCGCAGTTATCCGTGTCCGCGTGCTCACATGGCACATCAGTGTGGCACACGTGCGGCAGTTGTGTGCCGCCCATGTGCTGACTGGTTACCACACGGACCGTGCAGGAGACAGCGCTACAGTAAGCGCTGTCCCCTGCTTTGGGTGCTGAAGCCGCCATTAATTTCTTCTGTCCAGCAGTGTTCGCTGGAAAGGAATGAAAAATCATTGTTTATTTATTTTTTTTGCAGTTGAAATAAAGTTCCCGGTAACCAACCCCCTCCCACCCCGTGTGCCCGCCCACTGGAAATAAAATACTCACCCAGCTCCCTCGATGCTTCCTCTCAGCGCCACAGCTTGTCCTGTATGAGCGGTCACGTGGTACCGCTCATTACAGTGATGAATATGCGGCTCCACCCCTATGGGAACTTTATTTCAACCGCAAAAAAAATAAAAAAAATGATTTTTCATTCCTTCTATCCAGCGAACGCTACTGGAGAGAAGAAATGAATGCCGGCTTCAGCACAAGCTGGGGGGACAGCGCTTACTGTAGCGCTGTCTCCTGCACGGCACACAGACTGCACACCGACAGCCTCCATGTGCGGTACGTGTTTTACATGGACCCATTGACTTTAATGGGTCCGTGTGATCCGTGCGCTCCCACGAACACTGACATGTCTCCGTGTTTTTCAAACGGACACATGGTCCGTGAAAATACGCTGACATGTGCAGAGACACATTGATTTTAATGTGTCTACGTGAGTCAGTGTCTCCGGTACGTGAGAAAACTGTCACCACACGTACCGGAGCCACTGACATGTGAAACCGCCCTAAGACGCACTTTTTTCCCAATAAATTTCGGGCAAAAAAAATGGAGGTGCATCTTATAGTCAGAATATACTTACGAAATACTGTGGCGGCGGCCCTGGTCTAATGCTGCAGGGCGATGCAGCCTCCCTTCCAAGGCTGATGCGGCGGTGGTGCTCTGTGGTATAGGGGGGCTCTGCCATTTTGTGAAAGGCCAGAAGCCCCCGCAGATCCATTGCTGCGATGCAGTAGCCTTCGGGAAAATGGCTGCAAAGGGCAGAGCATGCTTAGATTGAGATCTCAGCAACAAGATCTCATCCCGAGATCTCAATCTGAGCGTGTGCCGCCCCCCGGAGGCCATTTTCCTGGAGGCCACCGCACCGCAGCAACGGATCTGTGGGGGCCTCCGGGCTTTCACAAAATGCCAGCGGAGCCCCGCTGCACCACAGAGCATCAACGCCACACCTGTCACGAAATGCCAGCGGAGCCTCACCACACCACAGAGCACCACCACCGAACCTGTTGCAAAATACTGACGGAGCCACTGGGAACCTCAGAGCACCACCACCGCACCAGCCTGGGATGGGATTTACTGAAGGCCATTGCACCAGCCTGGACCACTGAACAACCACTGTGACCACACTCCCTTGTGACCACTCCTCCACCTGTGCTGATCCCCCCAGGTAAGCTGAATTCAGACTGTATGATGGACCTCCATTTGACACATTATTTTTTTTCCCTATTTTCCTTCTGAAAATTTGGGGTGCGTCTTATAGTACGAAAAATACAGTAAATCCTATTGAGCATCTTTGGAAAGAGCTGAAACCTGTCATCTGGAAAATGCAGCCTACAAACACGAGACAACTGGAGCAGTTTGCTCTTGAGGAGTGGGCCAAAATGCCTGTCGAGGAGCAGAAGTCTCATTGACAGTTACAGGGCTCATTTGATTGCAGTGATTGCCTCAAAAGGTTGTGCAACAAAATATTAAGGGTAACGTCATTTCTGTCCAGGCCTATTTCATGAGTTTTATTGCTTTTTAAATCCTGTGGAAGCATAGATTTTTTGTTTATTATTACTTTTGTCAGATTCAAGTTATTTCTGTGATCATTGTGGGTTTTTCTATTATTGAGAGGTACCAACAATTTTGACCATGTGTGTATATTGTTTCACTCTCTGATACATGTAATAGTCATGAGCGAATAGCATTGTGCTCGGGTCTCCGCGAGCATGCTCAGGTTATCTCCGATTAATTTGTAGTGCTGGGACATTTAGTTTTCATCGCCTCAGCTGCATGATTTACGGCTGCTAGCCAGGCTGAATACATGTGGGAATTCCCTAACAGGCATTCCTCACATGTATTCAGCCTGGCTAGCAGCCATAAATCATGCAGCTGAGGTGATGAAAACTAAATCTCCGAGCAATACAAAATACTCGATCACCCGAGCATGCTCGGGGAGACCCGAGCACAATGCTATTCGCTCATCACTAGTAATTAACATCTCACCACATATTAGATTTGAGATCTTTCCAGCACATGTGCACATTTGTGGTTGTACATTATTATTTTAATTCTTTTTGGCATATTTCAACTATTCTAGATGTTTGTATTACTTTTCCTATAATTCATTTTATATGGGCAATCTTTTGTGCTATCAGTACTTATAACCAAAAGTGAGTGTACCTTATGTTGCCATTTTTACCTGTGACCCCTGACTAAACTATATATTTTATCATGTTGTGTATTTATTATATGTAAGTGTGGGCACTCTTTTTCAGTAGTGCCACCATTCACTATGTCTGTTCCAATAAAGGTGTTTTATTTCTACCTACGCAAGTTTTAGAATATTTTTGACTACACATTTGGTGTTTCCTCTTTTGGGTTCCCTGTTTAATCTGAATGGTCTGCTATTTACTTTCCTTAGTACACACATATACACTCACTGGCCACTTTATTAGGTACACCTGTCCAACTTCTTGTTAACACTTAATTTCTAATCAGCCAATCACATGGCGGCAACTCAGTGCATTTAGGCATGTAGACATGGTCAAGACAATCTCCTGCAGTTCAAACCGAGCATCAGTATGGGGAAGAAAGGTGATTTGAGTGCCTTTGAACGTGGCATGGTTGTTGGTGCCAGAAGGGCTGGTCTGAGTATTTCAGAAACTGCTGATCTACTGGGATTTTCACGCACAACCATCTCTAGGGTTTACAGAGAATGGTCCGAAAAAGAAAAAAAATCCAGTGAGCGGCAGTTCTGTGGGCGGAAATGCCTTGTTGATGCCAGAAGTCAGAGGAGAATGGGCAGACTGGTTCGAGCTGATAGAAAGGCAACAGTGACTCAAATCGCCACCCGTTACAACCAAGGTAGGCCTAAGAGCATCTCTGAACGCACAGTGCGTCGAACTTTGAGGCAGATGGGCTACAGCAGCAGAAGACCACACCGGGTACCACTCCTTTCAGCTAAGAACAGGAAACTGAGGCTACAATTTGCACAAGCTCATCGAAATTGGACAGTAGAAGATTGGAAAAACGTTGCTTGGTCTGATGAGTCTCGATTTCTGCTGCGACATTCGGATGGTAGGGTCAGAATTTGGTGTAAACAACATGAAAGCATGGATCCATCCTGCCTTGTATGGAGCATCTTTGGGATGTGCAGCCGACAAATCTGCGGCAACTGTGTGATGCCATCATGTCAATATGGACCAAAATCTCTGAGGAATGCTTCCAGCACCTTGTTGAATCTATGCCACGAAGAATTGAGGCAGTTCTGAAGGCAAAAGGGGGTCCAACCCCTTACTAGCATGGTGTACCTAATAAAGTGGCCGGTGAGTGTATATTACTATTTTTACTACATCCTCAATTAGTTTTAAGTTCATATATATGAACTGCTCTCATTCAGCAGGTATTGTCTCCTGAATTATTATATCAGTTATAGCAATTTATTCCATTGCGCTTTACATTTCAAAAATGTATGCGGTTGTGAGAAGGAAGTAGACAAGGAGATAATCTGAAGACCACATGTAGTTAAGTGCTGGGAGACTAGGTCACAGATGTATGGAGACAAGTTAAGGATGATTTTGTGTGCAAAGCAGGGCCTCCATCAGGGAATTACTGACCTTACCTCTATATGGGGCCCGGTGAGCAGAAGTATGGAGAGGGTGGGGGCGGCACCCCCTCTTAAGCTTTTGGTCACAGGGCCCCAGGGTGCAATAAAGTGCTGTGCGTGGCGTACACCTCAGCGCTGGGAGCTTTTCTGGAGCTCCACAGCCATCTAACCTGAACGGTTGTGCAGCTCTAGCTCCCGCCTCCTTTTCTGAACATCTGATAAGGAGATGAAACTTACTCGATGACATCATCATGTATGTACCGGTAAGTACGTGTACATCTTACTCAGTTCTCAGGACACCGGAATCAGAGTTGTACCTGCAAGGGATCATCTGTGAGGCAAGTATGAAAAATGTTTTTTTCTTTATAAAATAAATGGGTGAGGGGGACTACAAATGATGAAGTGGGGGAAGGAGGGAGACTACAAAAGATGAAGTGAGGGGAACTGCAAATGGTGAAGTGGGGAGAGGACTGCAAATGGTTAAGTAGGGGATAGGGTGACTGCAAATGATGAAGTGGTGCAGAGGAGGACTGCAAATTATGAAGTGGAAGGGGACTGCAGATGAAGTGAGGGGGAGGTGGATTGCAAATGATAAACTGTGGGATACTGCAAAGAAAAAATGAATTGAAGATGGGGAGCGCAAATTAAAAATTGAGGGTTGGGGTGGGGAGAGCAAATAAGGACTGGGGGGCAGCAAATGATGAATTTTGAGGGTGGGGGAGTAAATGATGTAGAGATTGGCGGTAGAGAACAGTAAATGATGAATTGAGGGTGAGGGACAACCAATGATGATGAATTGAGGGTGGGGAGAGTAAATGTACTGACTGTGGGGGGAGAGCAATTGATAATCAATTGAGGGTGGGGATAGGAGAAAGACATGACAATGAATTGGGGCGAAGCAGGCGTGTAAATATAATGAATAGGGGTACATAGTGAGGGCATTGAGGATGCAGTGACTGGCATTAAATTAGGGAAAAGGGTACAAGTGCTTATGGATTTATATATTAGATGGGGAAAGTGGCTATAGTTGGGGGCACAGTGGTGGATTACAATTTATATTTGGAATGGTGGGATGCAAAATATATTAATGGTGGGTGCACATCTGTGTTCAGCTGTATAGTGTAGAAGAAAAGGAAAGAGGGAAACTTGCTCTGGAAGTGGGGCTCTAGGTAACCTTATGCAGATAGTTTTGGCTGGAAGTGATGTGGTTTGGTCTGTATGTAAAAGAAACTAGAGACATCACTGGTGAGTCAGTGTATTATTTAATCACTGTGCGGTGGTAATATGTGGTCTGGCCATGGTGTGATATTTGTTCTTTGTATGTGGCATTAATGGTCAATTTAAAAAATGTATAACTCATTCCCTTCAGAAAAATAAATAAAATATCTAAAAAAGTATTGGATACAGGGCCCGGGCAAAAGAGTCCTTGCTGTGGTGGCAGGCTAAAAAAAATATTTTGGCAAAAACAAAAGTTGCTGGCTGTGATCTGGTGTTTGATGGGAACCATTAATGTGTGATTAGTGAGGACGTGATGCAGAAGTGGAGCTTTTCCAAGAGTGGGCAGTGGGACTAAAGTCCACTTTAAGGGAGGATATTAGAGAAGGGAATGAGGATGTCGAGTCCATATGGGTCAAAATACATGGGAAAAATAGTAACACAATTCTCATTGGGGTCTGTTACAAACTCCCAAATATAACAGAAATCATGGAAAGTCTACTAGTAAGCCAGATAGATGAAGCTGCATCCACTGTGCTCTGAAAGCTTGCACACATATTTTCTGGTTAGCCAATAATGGTATCACTGAGAATACTTTTGTCATCATTGGCAGAAAAGTATTCACATCCATCCACTATGATGTAACATCTGGCAGCTGCAGATTGGACGTCCAATCCGCAGCAAATACTGAACATGGAAACATAAATTTAAAGAAAAACAGCACAAGGCCCTCTTTTAGCAGATCCTCGTTAGTATAGTGGTAAGTATCCCCATCTGTCATGTGGGAGACCGGGGTTCGATTCCCCGATGGGAAGGCTAAAACTTTTATTACTGTGTAATTGCAACCCACATTATATCATTAAAAGAACATATCCGGGTGAAGTGTCACCTGATGTGCTGTTGATAAATGAAACAAATATTTTCCTTGAACACTTTATTTTAGCATGTTTACAAGGTCAAATGTTTTCAAGATATACGTTTAATGAATTTATTAGCTGCGCATCAAGTGATACTTCAATGGAATATGTTCTCTCTCTACTTCCTTCAGCAGTTGATACATGCGATTATTACGTTATTATTTATTGTTATAGCGCCATTTATTCCATGGCGCTTTACATGTGAGGGGTATACATAATAAAAAGTACAATAATCTTAAACAATACAAGTCATAACTGCTACAGGAGAGAGGACCCTGCCCGCGAAGGCTCACAAGGCGAAGGCGAGGATAGAGCTGGTCATGCAGCGGTTTGGTCGATCAGTGGTTACTGCAGGTTGTAGGCTTGACGGAAGAGGTGGGTTTTCAGGCTCTTTTTGAAGGTTTCGATGGTAGGCGAGAGTCTGATGTGTTGTGGTAGAGGGTTCTAGAGTAGGGGTGATACGCTTCAAGAGGTAGTCACCGGGAATGGTCTCCAACAATCTTGAAGGAGTTCCCAGAGATGCTTACCACTTGGCCCTTTTGCCTTCAATCTGCTGTCCAGCTCACCCCAAACCATCTCAATTGGGTTCAGGTCCGGTGATTGTGGAGACCAGGACATCTGGCGTAGCACCCCATCACTCTCCTTCTTGGTCAAATAGCCCTTACACAGCCTGGAGGTGTGTTTGGGGTCATTGTCCTGTTGAAAAATAAATGATGGTCTAACTAAACGTAAACCAGATGGAATAGCATGCCGCTGCAAGATGCTGTGGCAGCCATGCTGGTTCAGCATACCTTCAATTTTGAATAAATCCCCAACAGTGTCACCAGCAAAGCCTCCCTACACCTTCTCCTCCATGCTTCACGGTGGGAATGTGGCATGTAGAGTCCATCCGTTCACCTTTTCAGCGTCGCACAAAGACACGGTGGTTGGAACCAAAGATCTCAAATTTGGACTCATCAGACCAAAGCAGATTTCCACTGGTCTAATGTCCATTCCTTGTGTTCTTTAGCCCAAACAAGTCTCTTCTGCTTTTTGCCTGTCTTTAGCAGTGGTTTCCTAGCAGCTATTTTACCATGAAGGCCTGCTGCACAAAGTCTCCTCTTAACAGTTGCTGTAGAGATGTGTCTGCTGCTAGAACTGTGTGGCATTGACCTGGTCTCTAATCTGAGCTGCTGTCAACGTGCGATTTCTGAGGCTGGTGACTCAGATAAACATCCTCAGAAGCAAAGGTGACTTGGTCTTCCTTTCCTGGGGCTGTCCTCATGTGAGCCAGTTTCTTTGTAGTGCTTGATGGTTTTTGCCACTGCACTTGGGGACACTTTCAAAGTTTTCCCAATTTTTCAGACTGACTGACCTTCATTTCTTAAAGTAATGATGGCCACTTGTTTTTCTTTACTTAGAATTTGTATTATGGCAAGAAGAAAGCAGCTAACAGTCTATTCAGTAGGACTATCAGCTGTGTATCCACCAGACTTCTGCTCAACAACTGATGATCCCAACCCCATTAATAAGGCAAGAAATCCCACTAATTAAACCTGACAGGGCACAACTGTGAAGTGAAACCCATTCCCGGTGACTACCTCTTGAAGCTCATCAAGAGAATGCCAAGAGTGTGCAAAGAAGTCATCAAAGCAAAAGGTGGCTACTTTGAAGAGCCTAGAATATAAGACATTTCAGTTGTTTCACACTTTTTTGTTAAGTATATAATTCCACATGTGTTAATTCATAGTTTTGATGCCTTCAGTGTGAATGTACAATTGTCATAGTCATGAAAATACAGAAAAATCTTTAAATGAGGTGTCCAAACTTTTGCTCTGTACTGTATATGCACACAAAGCGGTCCTCTGCCTCATGAATTATTATTAGAGCAACATTTATTCCATTGCGCTTTACATGTCAAAAGGGGGATACATAACAAAAAACAGTACAATTGTGAACAAAATGAGTCACTAACTGGTACAGGAAAGAACAATGGCCACAGTCTACAGGGGATGGGCGAGGACACAGGTGAGGGCAGAGCTGATTGTACAGCGGTATGGTAGAACAAAGGTTACTGCATCTTGTAGGAAAAGTTTTCAGGTTCCTTCTGGTTTCCACGGTAGGCAAGTAATGGGGTATAGAGTTCCAAAGCAGGGGGTGGATGTACGGGCCAAATCTTGTATGCGGTTGTAAGAGGGAAATGGAGATATTGTGAGGATTGGTGGTTATTGCAGGCAAGTACTAGGAGACTAATTCACACATTTATGGAGACACGTTATGGATGCCAAGGTTAGTTTTGAATTGGAATCTCTGGGCAAGTAAAAAAGAGAGGTCAAGGAATATCAAGACAGGTGGATTAGTTGGGCAATGGAGTTTAAGATACATTGGAGGTGTTAGAGAGAAGGCTAAAACGCAGGAAGCTACAGAATGGAGACAGGAGATGAGGGCACGGAGTAATTTTTTCATTGCAGATTCTTAGTTAAGGAATATGTGGATTGAGATATTTTCCAGCTAGCGTCGGCAGGAGTCAAGGGTTACCCAAAGGCAGTGAGCTTGCCAGACTGGGGAGTGGGCAGCCATTGACTTTGATGAATAGGTCTGTTGGGGAGTTGAGATGGTGGAAAGATGATGGTTATATCCATGTTAAATTATAAAAATCTAGCTGAGAAGAGGAAACAGTGGATGGACATTGTGAGATTCTGGTTTGTAAAGAGGTGATATCGGGTCCAGGGGTGTAGATCTGTGTCATTAGCATAGAGCGGATACTGAATTAAACATTGATTTTGTTAGTATAGTGGTATCTCCCGCCTGTCACGCGGGAGATCGGGGTTCAATTCCCCGACGGGGAGACTAAAAATTTTATTATACTTTATCATTGCAAGATCACTTTAAACAAGATTATAAAATATTACACAAACATTTTATATAATGAACTGTAACCAATATTTTACTCAAACAGCGCCTTACAGATACTCTTTCAGAAAAGAACACAAATACCTGTCAGAGCAAATCCTCGTTAGTATAGTGGTAAGTATCCCCGCCTGTCACGCGGGAGACCGGGGTTCGATTCCCCGACGGGGAGGCACATTTTTTTTATTACTTAAAAGTGTAATGAAGACGCCATATGTACACCATATATAACCATAAATTCTAAGGGCATGTGTATACAAGTCTTTTAAAAGCCAGAGAACCTGAAAACTTCTTTTAAGCAGATTGCCAGTTGCTTTTTTCCCTAGACTGCCTTATTTTTTTTAATTCTATAAAACATTTAACAGTTCCCAAGTAGAAGCCACCAGAAAACTGATTAGATCACTTCTTCTAGCCGCTTTACCACTATCGAAGCTTGAAGTTTTTTAAAGCTATTTTTTAAGCGGGCTCCATGCAAAATCTGCCTGATAGACACTGTGTGCATATACCCTCACTTAATTTTGACAATTTTTTCCTTATTAACTGAAGTACTTTAAAATGCAGTATACACTAATGGGGTTAGATCCCGAGACTATACTAGTCGATCAAATGACAGGACATAGCTAAGGTGTTTGGAATTCAGAGGAAAGTCTATGGGTATGTACACGGCTGTGCCTCAAGCCCCACGTTCCACACTACAACATGTCAAAAGATGATCAAACTGTTGGTTACACCTTAAAAATGGTCATGTCTACATAAAATACTACTACAGAATCTTTCTGTAGTCGTTATCGGTCACTATATTGACATTATTTTGCAATCAGTAAACGGCATTACACATCACTATATATAGAGGTGTACATGTAAAAAACACTTTTTAAAAGAAATTAAAATGATCCTAAACCTGAATTTTTTTCTGTGTACTTGCTACAACCTCTTAAGAGATCTGCAGCACAGAAATAAAAATAATACATCTGTTCCCACGATGTTGGTTTTATGTCCTCCAGCGATCATGTGACATTTTTGTCACGTGATCACTACTACCAGTCAGCGTCTGTTTGGCTACATCCTTTTAAAGTGACATAACCACTGGTAACAGGAACAGAGCTGGTCTAAGTAGATTCTAGGGGCTGGAGTAGCACTTCTAGCATACCAACCACTAGCATTTTTTACGAATTTGACAGGTGGATGAACCAAAGCCCCTTCATAGCCTCTGCCATCTGAGTGGAGCTGATTTAAACTTGCATGAAAATGCCAAAAGTCGTAACATTTTACACAACTCCCTCATCATACAAAATATTTTGCAACTTTTCAAAGTTTTTACATCAGTTTTCTAGCTTTGATGTATCAGCCCTTTTGTCACGGGGTCCTTCTCCGGTACCACACAATAAACAGAGCCAGCGAAGAGTGAACAATCCCAAGACCGTTATTTAGGCAAAAATATGAAAGGTCCATTTACGATCCACCACACAAAGCATAAAATACTCCAGAACACAAATGCAGTTCAGTAACAGGATAAAAGTCCAATAATCCAGCAGAGGATCACATAGTCCATACTCTTCTTTCTCTTGGAGATGCTGTAAACCTATCATCATTCCACACAGGACTGATCTGTCTCACCTCCCTGATATTTACAAGACCCTCTCCTCATTCACAGGTCAGGAGGGGGAAGGTCGCAGGGGCTCATTTTTTCAACAAGCTAGGTCAATATGTCATTAGCAAATTAGCAAACAATACTGTGGGGGCTCATATCAGATGGCAGCAACAGCAATTCATCAATTAGCAAATAACTCCTTCTACAAGACAACACCATGAAAATAAGTAAAATAGAAATATACACAAATATGATACCCGCATAGCATATCAAACCATCACACCTTTAAAGGGAACCGGTCAGGTCCCCCGTGTCCCCAGAAACTTTAGCAGTTGTGTCTACATAGCTGAATACCCTTTATAACATTACACACAAACAGATCTTTAGAAAAAGTATTTGTAAAGTCAGTTTATGACATGTAAAAGAAGCCTTTGAGTAGTCAATGGCGCGTTAAGTGTCCACAGCCTAGTCAGTCCATTTAACATGGTATCACGCCCGTAGGTGTAATAACATGACTTAGAAGCACCGACATCGCATGCATGCGCGCGGCTTCTTTACTGCATTAATACTCTAAAGTCGGCATGTGTACACTCAGGTTCAGAGGCGCCCTGCACATGATCAGAAGAGGATCAATACAGTGAGGGTAAGAAGCAGAGCACATGAGCGAGGTATATAGTGCTGGTAATGACGCCGCTGCTTGTAAGTCATGTTATGCCCACAGGGTAGAACATGCTATGTAGGCCGACTAGCCTGGAGACCCGAACACCCCATCGACTAGTCAAAGGCCTCATTTACATATCATAAAACAGACTTTAGAAATACTTTTTCTAAACATCTGTTTATGTGTGTAATGTTATAAAGGGACTGTTAGGCAGGATATTTAGCAATGTAGACACAACTGCTAGTGGTTCTGGGGGGACAGGTCCCCTGTAAGATCCCTATAAGATCTGATCTGCAGAACTATTAAAAAGGGACAGTATTGACAACCCCTTTAGGTTGATTAGGTGACACCAGCACCTTTAAAAACAAGTTTGTGGGTGGAAGCAAATCTCTTGTCGATTATGATTCATTGGAAGGTCAGGACCTTTGACTCATCCCCAAGCAATTTTAAGGGTGGGGGGACAACAATGTAAAGAGCAACAAAGGCTATCCAATCCACTGCAGCAAAGAGAAGCATTTAAAGACACAAACCTGTTCTCTGTAAAACTTGGTAAGGCTATGTTCACATGTTGCTTTTTTGCTGCAGCCAAAATGCAGGTTTTGCTGTATTTTTTAGGATAACAAATTTTAACTTTGCTTCCACCTTGGAAGCATGAAGAATGGCACAGGAACGGTCCTGTCAGACTCTTTCAGAAAAGAACACAAATGACTCTTATAGCAAATCCTCGTTAGTATAGTGGTAAGTATCCCCGCCTGTCACGCGGGAGACCGGGGTTCGATTCCCCGACGGGGAGGCAACATTTTTTTTTATTACTTACAAATGTAATGAAGACGCGATGGCGACCCACACTATATCATGAAAAGATCACTTCAAAGATTATAACTTAGTGCACATGAATATCACTTATATAGCTGTATTCTCAAAGTTGCAGGAGTATGTAAAGTTTACTTTCACATAACCTCTCTCACCACCAGTAATCCTCCATATACACCATATATAACCATAAATTCTATGGGCATGTGCATACAAGTCTTTTAAAAGCCAGAGAACCTGAAAACTTCTTTTAAGCAGATTGCCAGTAGCTTTTTTACTCTGGACTGCCTTTTTATTTTTTTTATTCTATAAAACATTTAACAGTTCCCAAGTAGAAGCCACCAGAAAACTAATTAGATCACTTCTTCTAGCCGCTTTACCACTATCGAAGCTTGAAGAGTTTTTTAAAGCTATTTTTCAAGCGGGCTCCATGCAAAATCTGCCTGAAAGACACTGTGTGCATATACCCTCACTAAATTTTGACAATTTTTTCCTTATTAACTGAAGTACTTTAAAATGCAGTATACACTAATGGGGTTAGATCCCGAGACTATACTAGTCGATCAAATCACAGGACATAGCTAAGGTGTTTGGAATTCAAAGGAAAGTCTATGGGTATGTACACGGCTGTGCCTCAAGCCCCACGTTCCAGACTACAACATATCAAAAGATGATCAAGCTGTTGGTTACACCTTAAACATGGTCATGTCTACATAAAATACTACTATAGAATATTTCTGTAGTCGTTATAGGTCACTATATTGACATTGCTACTTAATAGATCTGCAGCACAGAAATAAAAATAATACATCTGTTCCCCCGATGTTGGTGTTATGATCTCCAGCGATCATGTGACATTGCTGTCACATGATCACTTCTACCAGTCAGCGTCTGTTTGGCTACATCCTTTTAAAGTGACATAACCACTGGTAACAGGAACAGCGCTGGTCTAAGTAGATTCTAGGGGCTGGAGTAGCACTTCTAGCATACCAACCACCAGCATTTTTTACGTATATGACAGGTGGATGAACCAACGCCCCTTCATAGCCCCACCCATCTGAGTGGAACTGATTTAAACTGGCAAGAAAATGGCAAAAGTCGCAAAATTTTGCACAACTCCCCCATCATACATTTTTTGCAACTTTTCAAAGTTTTCACATCAGTTTTCTGGCTTTAAAGGGAACCGGTCAGGTCCCCCGTGCCCCCAGAAACTTTAGCAGTTGTGTCTACATAGCTGAATACCCTTTATAACATTACACACAAACAGATCTTTAGAAAAAGTATTTGTAAAGTCAGTTTATGACATGTAAAAGAAGCCTTTGACTAGTCGAGGGTGCCCTAGTGTCCACAACTTAGTCAGTCCTTTTAGCAGGTTATCACGCCCCTGTGGGTGTAATAACATGACTTACAAGCAACATCATCGCATGCATGCGCACGGCTTCTTTACCCCACTGCATTAATACTCTGAAGTCGGCATGTGTACACTCAGGTTAAGAGAGGCGCCCTGCACATGATCAGAAGAGGATCAATACAGTGAGGGTAAGCAGAGCACACGAGCGAGGTATACAGTGCTGGTAATGACGCCGCTGCTTGTAAGTCATGTTATGCCCATGGGGTAGAACATGCTATGTGGGCTGACTAGTCTGTGGACCCGAACGCCCCATCGACTAGTCAAAGGCCTCATTTTCATATCATAAAACAGACTTTAGGAATACTTTTTCTAAACATCTGTTTATGTGTGTAATGTTATAAAAGGACTGTTAGGCAGGATATTTAGCAATGTAGACACAACTGCTACTGGTTCTGGGGGGACAGGTCCCCTTTAAGATCCCTATAAGATCTGATCTGCAGAACTATTAAAAAGGGACAGTATTGACAACCCCTTTAGGTTGATTAGGTGACACCAGCACCTTTGAAAACAAGTTTGTGGGTGGAAGCAAATCTCTTGTCGTTTATGACGATTCATTGGACGGTCAGGACCTTTGAGTCATCCCCAAGCAATTTTAAGGGTGGGGGGGACAACAACGTAAAGAGCAACAAAGGCCATCGAATCCACTGCAGCAAAGAGAAGCATTTAAGGATACAAACCTGTTCTCTGTAAAACTTGGTAAGGCTATGCTCACATGTTGCTTTTTTGCAGGTTTTGCAGCATTTTTTAGGATAACAAATTTTAACTTTGCTTCCATCTTGGAAGCATGAAGAATACAATATAAGACCTATGTGAAACCATAAATCATTTTTATGTAGAAAAAAAAGGGGGAGGGGGGAATTGAATCGGTAGGGAAAGGTTTACTTAACACATTGGCAGGGATTCAGGATGTTAAGCATTGTTCACTTTCACACATATCACCAATTTAATTAAACTGTACTGTGCTAAGACCGTTTCATATCCAAAAATGCTGCAAAAACAGAGCACTTTTTTACACTTGCTCATTGCTTTCTATAGGTGAAAAAACGCTGCAAGTTTGTGTATGAGATTTCGTGAAATTTCATAGCTTTTGCTGGTACTGTAAAAAGCAGCTTTTAACTTGCAAAAAAGAGCAACATGTGAACATAGCATAAAGGTGTGTGGGAAAACATACATGGAGATCAAGAAGTGCCTTGGCACATTGCCTAGGATGTCCCTACCACTCGTGTATGATGTACTGACATGGAATGCTAGCTTGTGGCCTTTGACACGATTCACTGTTAAAAAGTCAGTAAGCTCACTCTGACAGATTGTAACGGTTACTGAGCTCTTTGCAGATTTATGACCAAATGAAAATTCTGCTCTCTTGTGATGCGGCTTAGGACGATGTATCAGCTGAGAGGAGCAAATAAAAACAAAAACTCCCGTCAGAAAGAGCTCTGATGTGTTTTCAGTTAACTTGCTCTGAAGCCAACAATGAACAGAATAAAACAGCGCAAACCTTTTCATCACTCCTAACTGCAAAAAAATTAATTTTAGTCCCAAAAAATACATAAAAAAAAAATAAAAAATCCCTAATCACTTCAATCAGATCAAATATAGACATTCCAATGTTTTCAGTTACGTCTCTCTGTGTATGTTCAACTATATCTATTCAAGTCATTCACATTTTAGAAGAACACATTCACAAATTATTTAAGATTTAGTGGTCTCTGTAAAACAACAAATAACTCCTTGCCAAATATAATATCCTAATGGTTCCTTGTGTAGTGCAAAAATGTACGTTGGAGGGATACAGAGATTATGGAAATTAAATACTACGTCACAGTAATTTTGCTTCACAAAAAAAGGTTTTATTTTTTTATACAAAATGTTACTTTCCATTAAATAATAATAAATATAGAAAGCAAACATCTGAAATATCATTTCATTATAAAAGATGGCACAACAAAGTTTCATAAAAGGCACTGAAATAAGTTATGACCCCAGAATGACCGTTATGGTGGTAGAATGACATACAGGACAATCAGCTGTCATCTACCTGCAAACCATACACGAGACATCGCAACCCACATGACGCACCTCCTACGATCTACTGCATATCAGATTTCAATTACCTGATACTCTAGCCATTAATTACCTTCCTTGTTAATTTAATGTTTCATGTAGAACACTTACAGGGTGGAGGTAGCAGAGATATTGGGAGCTGCTCGTGGGGTAGAGGGAGTCCTCCATTTAGTGGTCTGGTCACTGACATACCACAGCACAGTTTGCAAACAGTGTTTAGTCCGCTCCTTACCATTACATCACACTGTCGCAGCGGACGGTACTGACCATTCACACACAATATAGAACTCGACCAAATCCTATTTCCAGATACCAGGGCGTCCCCCTCGTGCAGCCACCCTCTTCAGAGATTTGGGGGGACCAGAACGACGCTGACTGGACAGCACCTGAGATGTATAGTGGGCAGGTGGCAAAAAGTATTGAAGAGATGGAAAAAAAAAAGCACATTTCAGTATTTACAGGGGTGGTCTGATATCTATTAAAATGAAATTGAAAACGGCAGATCATTATTATAGGGGTTATCTGGTCTTCTGATAATGTCTGAAGCCTCTCGATGTGCTTGTAGACTTCTGAATCCCAAGAGAGTGACGTGCACACTGTCAGGATTATCCAGTACTGCCGGTGAGAGCGGGCGGTCACGCAATTTGCATACTTGTAGTCACATTCCAAATAGACCGGCCCAAATTATCTTAATACAACTGAATTAAGCGAAAACAGGCACATCTAGGCGGCACGTGACCACACGTATGCAAATCGCAATACTGGTGAATCTTGGCAGAATGAACACTGTTAGGATTCAGACGTCTGCAGTCATTTAGAGTGACGGGACTATAGACTTTTAGCTGAAGCCCAGGCATTCCTTTTAAGATTCTGTAGAAGACATACCTCTTTCTTTACGGCTTCTGGTCCTCTGGCAGGATTTTTCTTGGGATTGGTCAAAAGTTTGGAGACCTCTTCCTCATTCTCATCTGACCTGTAGAAATGGGCATTGTGGCTTTTAATGCGTCCATAGACATTAGACTAATGTTGGCTGAAAGTGCCGATTTCAGTTGGACCAGGTGGCAGTCTCGTGTATGGGTGGCTCCTGTTTTCCCCGGACACATGTTGTTGGGGGAAGAGACTTCTACTTATCCAGCTTGTCAGATTTTCGGCTGCCCATCCTTTAGTTCTCCTTAAGATGAGCCGCCATTAGAGGAGTTTGGTAACTGCTCTCTCAGAGTACAAGGTAGCGTTTGCTAAGCCGAGCATTCTTGTATATGGGAGAGTTGGGGGAAGATGGTTTGGCCAATAACTTATCTATGGGGGTTGTGGAGGGGGAGCTTTAGAATTAAATGACTAGAGTTGAGGAAAAGATTCCTAGGACCGTAGTCCAGTGGCCACGTTAGTAGGCCGTGACCCTGAGAACCACCACCTACCTGCTGGCTTTCCAGGCACCTCTTCTGATTAGTAGACCAGCTGCAATGCCATCACTGAGGAATGATGCCTCACCTGGCCTACTAATCTGAACAGGTGTCGGGGATGCTGGTAGAAATAGTATTGCAGGACTCTGTTCGGGCGGCCAATGACTACTAGGGTCCAGCAAATCTTTTTGTTGAAATCTAGAAATGTCAAAAAAACTATACAACATTAAGGTCTGAAAAGTATAAAATATATAGTACAGACTTATATTACCTGTGAAGGGGCCACTCTCCTCTGCGCTGCAGAGACTGGGACAACTGAGTAGTATCTGGCAGAAGAGAGGATAATTAACCGAGAACATAAGCACAGTAAACAGAGTCTACATGTATATCAGAGATATACAAAGAGCCCCTCTGTCTCTGTACACTACACCCTCATCCAAGTATATACCATATTTACTCCTCAAACCGCCCGTAGACCCAACCGCTTCATCTTACCAGTGTTCACATGTAGCAGACCTTTATTCAGTTCATTGAGGGGGTCTCCCGGAGTTCGATCAAGTAACTGACAGGAAATGAGAGTGCAAATAATGGGAAGTATTCAGATCAACTGTAATCTTACGGCAAAATACACAGGAGTAATGATAATGGCCCTCACCATGCGTATGTAGTACTGCAGAACTGGATTTGGGGTGGCCTCGTCTCCTCCCCAGTTCGATGTCATCTGTCTAGCGTTGGCAGGATCTATGTGACTGGGTTGATTCAGGGAACTTTGAGTTTCAACTGTGGACACTGAGGGAGAAGAGAGACACAGGTATGAATGAGCAGAGTTACCTTCTTGATCTGATCCCCCACTGATGCATTAAACCCCCCACAGACACCTCTGCTCATTAGCTCAACTCCCTGCCGTGCCTTGTTAATAAATAATTTCCTTCCAATCCTTTGAATTAACTTGTTATTTACCATAGACAAAGATTATACTCAGCACAACATTGTGCACCAGAGGCAACAGAAATGAGACTCTGCGACTACCGGATACATCTTCACATCATGTATGACGGCCCTGTACCTCGTCCGATAAGCTGCAGAAAACAACTGCAGATGAGAGGCCAAGAAAAACCTTCCCTGCCAGTTCTCCAAATGTGTTCTACATGTACAAATATTCACTGATCCCCATCCCATCGGGGCGATTTTATGAGACCTGTAACTTTTTATTTTTCTGGCAATGAATCTTGACACCCCCAAGGTTGTTTGCATGTTAATGACAGGGCCAATTTTTACAATTCTGACCACTGTCATCTTATGAGGTAATAACTCTGGAACGCTTCAACTGATCCTGGTGATTCTGAGATTGTTTTTCGTGACATATTGTACTTCATGATAGTGTCAACATTTCTTCTGTAAGGCTAGGTTCACATTGCGTTAGGGCAATCCGTTTAGCGCTAGCCCTAGCGGATTGCGCTAACGCAATGTTTATTTAGGGGCCGCGTTCAGGGGTCGCGTTAACGTCCCCGCTCTCGCAGATCCCCGATCTGCGAGAGCGGGGAACGGACCTCGGGTGCGCCGCAGACGCTGCAAGCAGCGTCCGAGGCGCGTCACAGAAGAACGGCACATCACTAGCGCGAGCCGAAAAAGGCACGCGCTAGTGATGCGCTGCAGGCGAAATTTACATTGCTGTCAATGGGTGCGCTAACGGACCCGTTCCACGGCGTTAATTGCGACATTTTCGCCGTGCAACGCTGTCCGTTAGCGATCACCCACTAACGCAATGTGAACCTAGCCTTAGACTTGTGCTTATGCGTGAAAAAAAAAAAAATGGAAGTTTGGCAAAAATTTAGAAAATGTTGCAATTTTCAAACGTTTATTTTTATGTCCTTAAATTAGAATTATATTACACAAAATAGGTAATCGATACCATTTACCACATGTCTACTTTAAATCTGCATAATTTTTAAACATTTTTTTTTGTTAAGAAGTTATAGGGGTTAAACTTTGATCGTCGATTTCTAATTTTTTCAAAATTTACAAAAACATTTTTTAGTGACCACATCACATTTGAACTGACTTTGAGGGACCTATATGACGCCATTATAAAAGCTGCACCCCTCAAGGTGCTCAAGACCACATTCAAGAAGTTTATTAACCCTTCAGGTAATTCACAGGAATTTTTAGAATGTGTAAGGAAAAAATTAACATTTAACTTTTAAACTTTAAAAATTAATTTAACTTTTTTTTTTCACAAAAATGTTACTTTAGACCCCAATTTTTTTATTTTCACAGGGGTAAATGATAAAATTGGACCCCAATATTTGTTGTGCAATTTCTCCTGACTATAGCGATACACCATATGTGGGGGAAAACTACTGTTTGGGTGCACGGCAGGGCTCGGAAGGGGTGGAGCGCCATTTGACTTTTTGAATGCAAAATTTGATGGACTAATTAGCGGACTCCATGTTGCGTTTGGAGAGCCCCGATGTGCCTTAACAGTGGAAACCCCCCACAAATGACTCCATTTTGGAAACTAGAACCCTAAGAGAACATATCTAGATGTGTAGTAAGCACCTTGAACGCCAAGGTATTTCTCAGAAGTTGATAACATTGAGCCGTGAAGAAAAAACAAAACGAAAAACAAAGAAAAAATTTTTTTCCCACAAAAATGTTATTTTAGCCCCAATTTTTTTTCACAAGGGTATCAGGAGAAAATGGACCCCAAGATTTGTTGAGCAATTTCTCCACAATACACTGATACCCTGTATGTGGTAGTGACGATTTTGACTCCATGGGCGTTTTCCAGAAACAAGCAGCAGTTGATGTTGCAGTGTGAAAATTGCAAACTGATGTGGTAGTGACCAGTAAGTTGTAGTGACCAGTACAATGTGCCCAGCTCATGCTTCTGGAGACACAAACCCATAAATTAGGTGAGGTCTCATTGCTACAGAAATGCCAAACATGTGGACGTTAAATGTGGTTTAGGCACACTGTGTGGGCTTCAAAGGGAGAGGGGCATTTGGATTTGGGAGCACAGAATTTGCTGAATTTCTTTTAGGGGGGCGAGGAGATATTTAAAGCTTTTCCAGAGTCTTTGAGCTACCATGAACATAGAAGCCTCCTATATTTCCATTAACAAATGACTGACCTAGGTGGGGACTTTTACTGTGAACTGAGATGTAAGCCTTTATTGGGAACATTTTATATAATGTTTGGGATCACATTTATTCTGTGCTCTGTGCTGAGCACTTACTTTGAGGTTTCCATGTAAATTTCAGAGTGGCGTGATTCAGATGAAACCCTGATGGATCCTCTTTTTCAGAAGTGCACAAAACTGTGGCAAACTGCATTTTTATGCAAGCCTAAAAGACAGTCTGATCATAGCCCAGACGGCGTCCACAGTGCCTTCATGTGCATCATTATAGGGAATCTGCCACCGTGGGTTCCAGCTGAATCCCATATTTCAGAGTTTTACACGGAAACCCCAAATACACTACCGTTCAAAATAAATGTCCTTATTTTTTAAAGAAAAGCACAGTTTTTTCCAATGAAGCTAACATTAAATGATTCAGAAATACACTCTATACATTGTTAATGTAGTAAATGACTATTTTAGCTGCAAATGTCTGGTTTGTAATGCAATATCTTCATAGGTGTATGGAGGCCCATTTCCAACAACCATCACTCCAGTGTTCTTATGGTACTTTGTGTTTGCTGTGTAAGAAGGCGAATGGATGCTTAGAATACCCATGTCCAAGTATGTTAGCACAGCTGAAAACAGTTTGGCTGATTAGAGAACCTATAAATCTGCCCTTCCTTTGAGCTAGTTGAGAATTTGGAGCATTACATTTGTTGGTTCCATTAAACTCTCAAAATGGCCAGAAAAAAAGAACTTTCATGACAGTCTATTCTTGTTCTTAGAAATGAAGGCCATTCCATGCGAAAAATTGCCAAGAAACTTAAGTTTCCCTACAACGGTGTGAACTACTCCCTTCAGAGGAGAGCACAAACAGGCTCTAACCAGAGTAGAAAGAGAAGTGGGAGGCCCCGCTGCACAACTGAGCAACAAGACAAGTATATTAGGGTCTGTAGTTTGAGAAATCGACGCCTCACAGGTCCTCAACTGGCAGCTTCATTAAATAGTACACGAAAAACGCCAGTGTCAACGTCTACAGTGAAGAGGCGACTCCAGGATGCTAGCCTTCAGGGCAGAGTGGCAAGGAAAAAGCCATATCTGAGACTGGCTGATAAAAGGAAAAGATTAATATGGGCAAAAGAACACAGACATTGGACAGAGGAAGATTTAAAAAAAGTGTTATGGACAGACAAATCCAAGTGTGAGGTGTTTGGCTCACACAGAAGAACATTTGTGAGATGCATAACAAATGAAAAGATGCGGGAAGAGTGCCTGACGCCATCTGTCAGGCATGGTGGAGGTAATGTGATGGTCTGGGGTAGCTTTGGTGCTGATAAAGTGGGAGATTTGTACAAGGTAAAAGGGATATTGAATAAGGAAGGCTATCACTCCATTTTGCAATGCCATGCCATACCTTGTGGACAGCGCTTGATTGGAGCCAATTTCATCCTACAACAGCACAATGACGCAAAGCACACCTCCAAATTATGCAAGAACTATTTAGGGAAGAAGCAGGCAGCTGGTATCTATCTGTAATGGAGTGGCCAGCGCAGTCACCAGATCTCAACCCCATTGATCTGTTGTGGGAGCAGATTGACCGTATGGTGTCAAAAAAGTGCCCATCAAGCCAAACCAACTTGTGGGAGGGGCTTCTGGAAGCATGGGGGGAAATGTCTCAGATTACCTCCGCAAATTAACTGCTAGAATGCCACAGGTCTGCAATGCTGGAATTGCTGCAAAGGGAGCAAAGATTTAAGGAGAAAATTATTATTTCAAATAAAAATCTTTTTTTCAAACCTTGTCAATGTCTGGACTAGATTTTGCATTCATTTGGCAACTCATTGGATTAATAAAAGTATGAGTTTTCATGGAAAACACAAAATTGTGTGGGTGACCCGAAACTTTTGAACGGTAGTGTAAATGTGGGCCAAGCCTTAATGCGATCGTTGGGCGGCAGAATGAACAAAATAACAGCAGGTGAAGAACTGGTTTTATTTATTTTTTACGTTTCTCCTGTGGTATAAGTGATTAGGCGACTTTATTCTTCATATTGGTGCGATTACAGCGATACCAGACTTATATTGTGTCTTTATGTTAGGTTGCTGTCACACACTAAAAGACGCTTTCTTTTTTGCAAAAACTAGCTTGTGCATTGCCATATTTTGAGAGCTATAATCTTTTCATATTTCATCTGACACAGTCATGTGTGGGCTTGTTTTTTGCGGGACAAGTTGACGTTTTTTATTGGTACCATTTTCGGACACATGACATTTTTTGATCGCTTTCTATTCTAATCTTTGGGAGGCAGAATGAACAAAAAACAGCAATTTAGGCTTTTTTTATGTCGTTCCACGCGTGATAAAATTGATAAGGCAGCTTTATTCTTCAGGTCAGTATGACTAGTACGATAACACAGTTATTTTTTTTATGTTTTGGCGCTATTTCACAATAAAAACTTTCACAGAAAAATTATTATTTTTGCATTGCTTTATTCTGAAAGCTATAACTTATATTTTCCCTTTTTTTTTTTTTACTTTGTACCACTATGGGACTTTCACCTTTTGCAGTCTGTTAGCTTGTAAAGCATAGAGATGCAGGAGCAGAAGCATTCCTATGCTTTACAAACTATGAGAGTGGTATTCACAGACAAACTTGCTACATCATGCTATGAGTGCGATCTAGCAAGTTCGCTAGCTGCGGTTACCCGGATCACATCAGGTCACCAAGGAAACGATCGGCCCCTCGCAATGACGACGCGGGGGCGCCAATCATAGAGCAGAGCAGGAAGAAAGTTTAAAACCTATGAGATTTTAAGATAGAAGAGATAACAGTTCAAAATCTCTCCCCCTTTTACCACAAATGTAAATAGAAAAATATAAAAAAATATATATTTGGTATTGCTACATATGTAATTGGGCAAACTATTAATATATGGAAATTTGTATCATTTGAAAAAAAGAAAAAAAATACGAGTCTTAGGAAATAACGACAAATTTTTCAGAATTTTCTTTAACCACTGAGATATGAATAAAAATGTTATAAGTTTGTTATCGCTTTAATAATAGTAACCTGCTGGAGAATCATTTCAGCAAGTCATTTGTACTTCACAATGAACGCCCTCGCTCCTCCAAAATAGATAAATGGTGCTCTGTTTTTTTCTGCACCATTTCACCTTATTTAGAATTCCTTAAATATAATATATGTGTGTGTGTGTGTGTGTGTGTGTGTGTGTGTGTGTGTGTGTGTGTGTGTGTGTGTGTGTGTGTGTGTGTGTATATATATATATATGCACACACACACTCTAGATGGTGGCCAGATTCTAACGCATCGGGTATTCTAGAATATGCATGTCCACGTAGTATATTGCCCAGCCACATAGTATATTGCACAGCCACAGCCCACATAGGATATTGCCCAGCCACATGGTATATTGCACAGCCACGTAGGATATTGCCCAGCCACATGGTATATTGCCCAGCCACAGCCCACGTAGGATATTGCCCAGCCACATAGTATATAGTCCAGCCACAGCCCACGTAGGATATTGCCCAGCCACATGGTATATTGCCCAGCCACATAGTATATAGCCCAGTCACAGCCCACGTAGGATATTGCCCAGCCACATGGTATATTGCACAGCCACGTAGGATATTGCCCAGCCACATAGTATATAGCCCAGCCACAGCCCACGTAGGATATTGCCCAGCCACATGGTATATTGCACAGCCACGTAGGATATTGCCCAGCCACATAGTATATAGTCCAGCTACAGCCCACGTAGGATATTGCCCAGCCACATGGTATATTTCACAGCCACGTAGGATATTGCCCAGCCACATGGTATATTGCCCAGCCACAGCCCACGTAGTATATTGCACAGCAATGTAGTATATAGCACAGCCAGAGTAAATAGCACACCCGAAGTAGTATATACTTACCTTCAGTCCGCCGCTGTCACCGCCGCATGCGCTGCGCTGTTTCCTTGTCGCAGCTGTTATAAATAACCACAGCCGTCATCACTGACCGCGGCCGCAAATTTAGTCACCGGCTTCTGGCGGCAGTAGGCCCAACAGCGTCCATGGTCCCGGCCGGCTCCGCCTTCCTCATGGCAACTCCGCCCCCTTTGCAGCGCTTCTGGCCGGGCCTGTACTGGCTGGCTGCGACCCGTGGCCACTAATTTAGTCCCCGGCTTTTTGCCGGGTTGGCCCAACAGTGCCCATGGTCCCGGCCGGCTCACCTGTCCTCATGGCGACTGCCACCTTCACAGCGCTTCTGACCGGGCCTGTACGGAGTGGGCGGGGACTTGCTCTGCATACTTCCTGGCCTCCCCTGCCCTTTTGTCTACGCCTACTGGCTGGCCGCGACCAATGAATATCCAGGACAGACAGACGGAAGTACCCCTTAGACAATCATATAGTACCGTAAATACTCCTACCTACTTTTTACTGACTTATTAAAGCACTTTATTTGTTTTGTAACCTCATTGAGCTTTGATCTTCATAGCTAGGTGTATACAATCATGAGAAAAGCTACTTAAAGTGGCCACTTGCAAGTTGTTCTCCTGTTTGAATCTCCTCTGAAGAGTGGCATCATGGGCTCCTCAAAACAACTGTCAAATGATCTGAAAACAAAGATTATTCAACATAGTTGTTCAGGGGAAGGATACAAAAAGCTGTCTCAGAGATTTAACCTGTCAATTTCCACTGTGAGGAACATAGTAAAGAAATGGAAGAACACAGGTACAGTTCTTGTGAAGGTCAGAAGTGGCAGGCCAAGAAAAACATCAGAAAGGCAGAGAAGAAGAATGGTGAGATCAGTCAAGGACAATCCTCAGACCACCTCCAGAGAGCTGCAGCATCAACTTGCTGCAGATGGTGTCACTGTGCATCGGTCAACTATACAACGCACTTTGCACAAGGAGAAGCTGTATGGGAGAGTGATGCGAAAGAAGCCGTTTCTGCAAGCACGCCACAAACAGAGTCGGCTGAGGTATGCAAAAGCACATTTGGAGAAGCCAATTTCTTTTTGGAAGAAGGTCCTGTGGACTGATGAAACCAAGATTGAGTTGTTTGGTCATACAAAAAGGCGTTATGCATGGCGGCAAAAAAACACAGCATTCCAAGAAAAACACTTGCTACCCACAGTAAAATTAGGTGGAGGTTCCATCATGCTTTGGGGCTGTGTGGCCAATGCCGGCACCGGGAATCTTGTGAAAGTTGAGGGACACATGGATTCCTCTCAGTATCAGCAGATTCAGGTTAACACATCCGAAACGTTGCCACGCCATTCAGGCTTTAAAGTCCACTTTTTTTCAATTATTTTGTGCCGCTTTTCCTTTTTCTGAGTATATATATATATATATATATATATATATATATATATATATATATATATATATATATATATATATATATATATATATACACACTCACTGGCCACTTTATTAGGTACACCTGTCCAACTTCTTGTTAACACTTAATTTCTAATCAGCCAATCACATGGCGGCAACTCAGTGCATTTAGGCATGTAGACATGGTCAAGACAATCTCCTGCAGTTCAAACCGAGCATCAGTATGGGGAAGAAAGGTGATTTGAGTGCCTTTGAACGTGGCATGGTTGTTGGTGCCAGAAGGGCTGGTCTGAGTATTTCAGAAGCTGCTGATCTACTGGGATTTTCACGCACAACCATCTCTAGGGTTTACAGAGAATGGTCCGAAAAAGAAAAAAAATCCAGTGAGCGGCAGTTCTGTGGGCGGAAATGCCTTGTTGATGCCAGAGGTCAGAGGAGAATGGGCACACTGGTTCGAGCTGATAGAAAGGCAACAGTGACTCAAATCGCCACCCGTTACAACCAAGGTAGGCCTAAGAGCATCTCTGAACGCACAGTGCGTCGAACTTTGAGGCAGATGGGCTACAGCAGCAGAAGACCACACCGGGTACCACTCCTTTCAGCTAAGAACAGGAAACTGAGGCTACAATTTGTACAAGCTCATCGAAATTGGACAGTAGAAGATTGGAAAAACGTTGCTTGGTCTGATGAGTCTTGATTTCTGCTGCGACATTCGGATGGTAGGGTCAGAATTTGGCGTAAACAACATGAAAGCATGGATCCATCCTGCCTTGTATGGAGCATCTTTGGGATGTGCAGCCGACAAATCTGCGGCAACTGTGTGATGCCATCATGTCAATATGGACCAAAATCTCTGAGGAATGCTTCCAGCACCTTGTTGAATCTATGCCACGAAGAATTGAGGCAGTTCTGAAGGCAAAAGGGGTCCAACCCGTTACTAGCATGGTGTACCTAATAAAGTGGCCGGTGAGTGTATATATATATATATATATATATTTCTTCATGACTATGAAAATTGTACATTCACACTGAAGGCATCAAGACTATGAACTAACACATGTGGAATTATATACTAAAAAGTGTGAAACAACTGAAATTATGTCTTATATTATAGGTTCTTCAAAGTAGCCACCTTTTGCTTTGATGACTGCTTTGCACACTCTTGGCATTCTCTTGATGAGCTTCAAGAGGTAGTCACCGGGAATGGTTTTCACTTCACAGGTGTGCCCTGTCAGGTATAATAAGTGGGATTTCTTGCCTTATAAATGGGGCATACATACATGCAATACAGAAATAAAAAAGAGGTATAAAAACACTGTATGTAACCCAGAATTGTATCAATACGAACATCAGCTGATCAGGGAAAAAAAACAAAACGCTGTGGCATGAAGTGGTTAACACGATTATATGATTACATTTGATAAATAATTACATTTAGAAAAAAATATCTAAAGTTATGTAATAACTTGTTTGCAGGATACCAGGGGATGTATGTAAAGTCTACTGGACAAGCGTGCGCAATACTCTGTCTTGTATAGCGAGAAAAAGAGAAGCACAATGTACAATCTAGACAAAAATCTTCACCAACCAAGAGGTCTCCAAGAACCCCTGAATGTCACTTGAGATCCTTCATGGGAGATTGATGATATCACAGACAAAGTAGCCTATCCACTCCCGCAAGACTATTGACATCACAAAGAACGAAGCCTATCCATAGCCAGGGCAATGACATCACTAACCTCCTGCCTCCACAAGCCTGGCGCAATCCCTACAGATCATACTCACCAGTTGTAGTCATTGTGCCATCCGGGTGAGGCTCCAGAGGATAAAATCCATGATGGCTACTGAAGCTGTGGCTCAGGTCTTCCATCTGCATTGGGTAGAAGATTTCTTCTGGGTCACAGACTCTGTTACTTGGCTGGTGACTACCATCTTGGCGTTCTCGATACGTAGAAGGGATTCTAATCTCGCGGCCATTTCCTTGCATAGTCATCTTGGATATAGGACTGAAGTTAGGAACCGTTATCGGAGCCTGATCCAGGCTGGGGTGAACAGCGGGGTTACTAGCTTCCCTCAAATGGTTACTGACCCCAGGGGTGGTGGAAGCAGAGTCTTCTTTCATGTGGTGATGGATTGGTATAGTACTTTGAGGCTGGTTATGATCAGTAGTAAAAGAATGAGCTCCAGAGCTTTTATACTGGCTGAATGTGTTTTTTTCTGAAGATGGGATATGTTGGTTCCCTCGTGTCAATGACTGTTGGATGTCATCCACTAGACGGCTACTGCTATCTCTCTGCGAAAAAAACACGCTTCCTGTGACCGCATTATCGCTGGTATTCTTGCTTTGCTCACTGAAGCTGGTCATCTCTGGGTAGGTGAAACGTTGGCTCTTATCCTCCACCGACTGGCCAGCAATATATATACCTATTGTGTCACTGGCCAGAATGTCCTGAAGTGTGTGGAGGTCCTTGGTCCTAAACAGAGTGGTTGTACCTGGTGTTCCTGGAGCGCTGCCTAAATGCCCAATATGGCCATCTGACTGGGTAAAGCTCAGTCTGGTATTGTTACCCACATGTGCTCCGTCTCCCAGAAATCTCTGACTTGATCCATGTACAGAACTTGGCTTGATGAAACTTTTGCTTTTGTCATCCATAATTCGATTGAAGTGGATTAAGTCGGTGCCGCTGCTGTCTGTAAGAAATCCGCCACCAACTCGACTGCCTCCATGACTATCCTCTAAAGGTTGGCTTCCGCCCCTCTGAAAGTGTCCATCAGTCTCTTTCCTTGAGTCAGTGCTGTCTTTCAGATGCAGGTTTCCGATCCCCGTAAGGTTTTCAGCCTCGACTTTTCCTGGTCTTGCAGGGACGCTGGTTTCATCCCCGTAGACGCCTTCTCTCGGTAGCTGGGATGTCCTCTGGTCATAGGTCTCAGTCTGCTGGTGGAATCCGGCAATGGTGGAGCTCTCGGAAGGAACCTACGTGGGTGATGAAAATAGAAGGATATGGCTTCAAATATTGTGTTGTGTTAGGGACATAAAATATTTCCACATCACAGTGGAGGGAACAGCAGCACAGAGTACTTCAGATAAGGTGTCAGAACAGTAAGCAGTTCTATTGTAAAACGTTCACATGTCAGGGTCAGACCTTGGCAGCAAGGACTCGTAAGGTCTGACTCCAGTGACTCTTCATAACGTCCTGAAGCTGCGACAACATGTCTGCTCTCTCGCTCTCCAACCGCCGAAGGGACCGAGACAGTTCTTGGCAATGTTCCTCTGAGCGAGACAGCCTGCAAAGAGAAAGGGGAGAGGACTTTAAAAGGGGACAATATATTTATATTTTTTAGTTAACTGCATCTATTTTAGGCTAGAAGTTAGTTTTTTTCGGTTGGATTTCATTTAAACTTTTGGCTCCTTTCATTTTTTACAGGCTCTGTTGTTTTGCTGCATTGTGTTGTGTGGTATTAAATCAGCTGAGAGGAGCTCATAAAAGACAAATAAAAGGAGCTACAAACTCTCCAGTTAGAAAGAGCTCGCTGGTGGATTCTCCGCTAACTCATTCTGCGGCCAGCAATAGACTAAAATAAATAAATAATAATAAATCTAATAAAAAAAAGCCTAAATCCTCATTTTTCTCTTGTTAAAAAAAAATTAAACATATCGACAGAAAAGTCGTTTTTTGGATCTCATTAATTGAAGCAGCGTCGCACTTCCCCAAAAATGGTCTCGATAAAAAAACATCACCTTAGATCGCAAAACAAAAAAAAGCCATCACATGGTGTCAGATGGAAACATTTAAGAAAGGCAAACAACTAATCTGCATTTGAAATCTGTTTTACAAAAATTGGATTTTTTTAACTTTTAAAAAAAAAATAATAACAATAAAAAGAACTTTCCAAGATTGGTGTCAGCGTAATTGTACTGACCTGGACAACCACGTTACTGGATCACTTTTACTGCACAGTGAACACCGTAAAAATAAAATCCGAAGAAGAATAAAACTCCAAAGCTCATTGAGGGAACCAAAAAAAAAAAAAGCGTGAAAGAAGGGAGAGGAAGAACAAACAAAAAACCCCACAAACGCAGAAAAGTAGCCTAGTCATGAAGGGATAAGGAGAAAGAGTTTAGGAGAACGGAGAGGGACACAGACGGATCAGATGGCCCCGATTCCTGACACAAGGACATGTCAGCCACGACAGCACATGGCCCGGTGATGGACTCACTTCAGCTCCAAGTCCACGACGATGTCTCGCTGGCGTCGCTCTCGCTCCTGTAATTCGCCCTTGAACTGGGACATCTGGCGGCACAGTTCTGCCTCATGCTGGGAGGTCAGATCCAGCAGCTGCTTCCTGGGACACAACATTCAGGATGCGGTAAGTCTAGGGCTAAGTTCCCACTATGAATACTTGGGGCGCTTTTCATGCTGCTTTTCTGTACCCATTAGTCATTGTAGGTTACTTGTGTTTTTTCTAGTTGTTTTTTTTCCCCCACTTCTCTTTTTCATATCAGGTTTTAACTTCTCTTTGATAAAGTTATGTACAAGCATTAAAAAGACAACAAAAACCAGCATTTTTTATCTAATAAGGTGCAATTTTGGTCCATGACAATACTCAGCAGAAAAAGCGCCTCAAATACTCATAGTGAGAACACAGCCTCATTTACTGCTGCTGTAATTCAGGTTGTGTGCCCAGTAATCTGGATGGAAGCTCCGCAGCATTTCCAGTGTGTACGCAGCCATCCGCACACTCATAGCCCCTCAGCTCCCTACCTGTGATGGTCCCGAACTGCGCACAAGTGTTGGGCGCTTTCTTCCTGAATCGCACCCAGTCTCTCCGTCATCATCTCTTCCAGCCTCATTTTGTGCTCGCTTTCAATCCGCACTTTCTCGGACTCGTTTCGTGCCTATAATGAGAAATGCCAAAAGTAGTCATTCTTACCCCCTACTGACATCAGACGTAATAATCTGTCCCTGCGCCAATGTGATTATTACTTCATTTTGATTGCCTACGCACATGGGTGGTGTACGGGCAATTACCGCCAGGTGTCGCTGATCCGGTCATGCACCGCTCCCGGAACTTTAACCCCTGAAATGCTGCGATCTAAATGCATTCGAAGCATTCCGGGAGGCAGCAGAGGGCTGACATTTCTGAAGCGATGAAAGCTCACCTAAATTACGGGTGCATTCCTCCAGAAGCACGGGTTGGGCATAGCGTACTGGTCACTGCAGCGTACTGGTCACTACAACCGCAGTTTGCAATTTTCACACGGCAACATCCACTGCTGCTTGTTTCTGGTAAATACCCATGGAGTCAAAATCATCACATCTGTAGATAAATTCCCAAAGGGGTATAATTTCCAAAATGGGGTCACTTGAGGGGGGGGGGGGATTCTGCTCTCCTAGCAATTAGGGGCGCTGTATATGGAGTCCACAAACTGTTCTAGGAAAATTTGCCCTCCAGGAGGCAAATAGTGCTCCGACCTCCCGAGTCTCTCCTTATGGCTAAGCAGTACTGTACAGCCACATATGGGGTATTACCACATTCAGTAGAAATTGTGGGACAAATTTTGGTGCCATTTTTACCCACTTCTTGTGTGAAAATGTAAAATCTTTGGCTAAAACTAAATTTTGTTGGTAAAAATTTATTTTTGTCTTCACTGCCCAATGGTATAAAATTCTATGACACACCCATGGTGTCAATATGACCACTGCACCCCTAGATGAATTCACTGAGAGGTGTAGTTTGTAAAATGGGGGTCACTTATGGGGGTTTCTGTTGTTCTGGCACCTCATGGGCTCACCTAGTGGGTCATGGCACCTGCAAACCATAACCGTAAAATCTGGCGCTCCTTGCATTCTTAGCTTTGCACTGTGCCTGAAAAATATTTCCCGTTTACATGTAGGGTATTAGCACACTGAAGAAAAAATGGACCACTACTTGTTGTAAAAAAAAAATTCCTATTAGCCCTTAGGAAAATTAAAAACTTGGGGCTAAAACAACATTTTAGTGGTAAAAATTTAATTTTTTCTTTCTTCACCGCTCAGTGGTATAAAATTCTGTGAGGCAAATGTGATGTCAATATGATCACTGAACCACTAGATGATTTCATTGGTGAGTGTAGTTTGTAAAATGAATTCAAATATAGGGGGTTAATATAGGGGGTTTTGGTTGTTCTGGCACCTCAGAAGCTCTGCCAATGTGACATGGCACCCTCAAACCATTCCAGCAAAATCTGAACTCGAATATGGTGCCTCTTCCCTTTTGAGCTTTGCACTGCGTCTCACTGCGTAGTTTTCCCACACATATGGAGTATCGGCGTACTCAGGAGAAATTGTACAACAAAATGTATGGTGCAATTTCTCCTGTTACCCTTATGAAAATGCAAAAATTGGGGCTAAAAACATTTTTTTTCGAGGAAAATGTGATTTTATTTTTTTCACGGCTCAATATTATTAACGTCTGTGAAGCACCTGGGGTTCAAGGTGCTCACCACGCATCAAAATACATTCCTTGAGGGGTTTAGTTTCCAAAATAGTGTCACTTGTGGGGTTTCCACTGTTTAGGCACAACAGGGGCTCTCCAAATGGGACATGGCGTCTCCTAATGATTTCAGGAAATGTTACATTCAAAAAGTCAAATGATGCTCCTTCCCTTCCGAGCCCTGCTGTGCGCCCAAACAGTAGTTTTCTCCCTCATATTGGGTATCGGCGTGCTCAGAATAAATTACACTACAAATTGTATGGCGCATTTTCTCCTGTTACTCTTATGAAAATGTAATATTTTGTGCTAAAAACACATGTGGGGAAAATTAGACATTATTTTGGCTCAAAGTCATAAACATCTGTGAAGCACCTAAGGGTTCAATGTTCTCAGCACACATCTAAATTAGTTCCCTGAGGAGTGTAGTTTCCAAAATGGTGTCACTTGTGGGGGGGGTTCTCACTGGATAGGCACATCAGAGGCTCTCCAAATGCGACATGGCATCCGCCAATTGTTCCAGCAAATTTTGTGTTAAAAAAAAAAAATCAAATGGCGCTCCTTCCATTCCGAGCTCTGCCATGTGCCCAAACAGTGGTTTTCTCCCTCATATGTGGTATCGGCGTAAATCAGGAGATATTACACAACAAATTTTGTGGTCCATTTTTTCCTGTTACCCAAATAGTCAAAATAAAAAAAAAATGCATCTGAAGTAAAAAGTTAAATGTTCATTTTTTTCCCACATTCCAAAAATTCCTGTGAAACACCTGAAGGGTTAATAAACTTCTTGAATGTGGTTTTGAGCACATTGAGGGGTGGAGTTTTTAGAATGGTGTCACACTTGGTTATTTTCTATCATATAGACCCCTCAAAGTGACTTCAAATGAGATGTGGTCCCTAAAAAAAAATTATGTTGTAAAAATGAGAAATCGCTGGACATCTTTTAACCCTTATAACTTTCTAATAAAAAAAAAATGTGGTTCCAAAATTGTGCTGATGTAAAGTAGACATGTGGAAAATGTTACTTATTAAGTATTTTGTGTGACACATCTCTGTGATTTAAGGGCATGAAAATTCAAAGTTGGAAAATTGAAAAATTTTCTGCAAATTTCCGTTTTATTTCACAAATAAACACAAGTCATATCGAAGAAATTTTACCGCTATGGGGAAGTACAATATGGCACGGAAAAACAATGTCAGAATCACCAGGATCCATGAAAGCGTTCCAGAGTTATTACCTCATAAAGGGACAGTGGTCAGATTTGTAAAAATTGGCCCGGTCATTAACGTGCAAACCACCCTCGGGGGTAAAGGGGTTAAAGTGTCTCCCCCTCCATCTTCACAATTGGGCATTTTTGGGTAGTGCTGGTAAATACAAATACATTTACAATTTACTGTTTATTAAAATTTGCAGCAGTTTTTCAGATACTAAACACTTCACATTTGTTAGGAGACCGACCAACCTAGAAGAAAGACCAACTCTGCTGTCTAGCTTATAAGCACTGAGTGGGATTCGAAAGAAACATGCTCTGGCGATCCTAGTTGGCTTACAAGCTTAATATAAAAGAGCCTGTAGGCACTGTGCGTGTTCTGCTGTCTAGCAGTGGTGGTCGGTCTCCAAGGCAATGAGAGGTAAACAAAAAACAAAATTGTCAATATCTCAAGAAGTGTTAAAAATTTGCCGTGGAAACCAATTGCAAAGTTGCTAGTATTTACAAGCACTATCCAACAATACGCATTTATGAAATAGGGATTTTTGTGTGTACTCACCGTAAAATCCTTTTCTCCGAGCCACTCATTGGGGGACACAGGACCATGGGTTATGCTGCTGTCTCTAGGAGGCTGACACTAAGCTGAGACAAAAAAAGGTTAGCTCCTCCCCTGCAGTATACACCCTCATACTGGCTTCCAGACACCCAGTTCAGTGCAAAAGCAGTAGGATAATAACAATAAAATATGAAGAAACATTAGAATATAACATGTCAAACAAACAGTCAAAGACCAAAAAATGTAACGAGCCGCAAGGCTACCAGGGTGGGTGCTGTGTCCCCCAATGAGTGGCTCGGAGAAAAGGATTTTACAGTGAGTACACACAAAAATCCCTATTTCTCCTTCGCCTCATTGGGGGACACAGGACCATGGGACGTCCCAAAGCAGTCCCTGGGAGGGAAACAATACAACCAAATAACTCCGTGCACCATCTGACTACAAATGCGCAACAGCCGCTTGCAGAATACGCCTGCCAAGGGCCGCGTCCGCAGAGGATTGGATGTGGACATTGTAATGCTTTGTGAAGGTATGCAGGCTGGACCACGTTGCGGCCTTGCAAACCTGCTCCGCTGTTGCCTGGTGCCGGATGGCCCAGGAAGCACCCATCGACCGAGTGGAGTGAGCTCTAATCCCCGCCGGGATAGGGCTGCCCCTGACCCGATAGGATTCCTGGATAGCAGATCGAATCCATCTGGCTATCGTGGATTTAGACGCAGCCAAACCCTTTCTGTGACCCTCAGGGAGCACGAAAAGGGCATCCGATTTTCTGAAATGAGCCGTTCTGGAGATGTACCTTCTGAGGGCCCGTACGACGTCTAGAGCAGAGGTCCCCAACCTTTTTTGCACCAGGGACCGGCTTTAAGCAAGACCAGTTTTCCATGGCCCGGTGGGGGTGGGGCAGGGGCGGGGCTTTGGTCATATGGGGGTGGGGTTATGGAGGGATGGAGCTTAGTGCATACTTATCATATAATTATGACATTTATAATGAGAAAGTGATTCAACTTACCATAGGTTCAGAATGAGTGGGAGCACCATGCTTGTTTCCCTGGTGCTCTGCACCATTATTGCCCCATAGCTGTGCCATATAGTGCTCTGCACCATTATTGCCCCATAGCTGTGCCATACAGTGCTCTGCACCATTATTGCCCCATAGCTGTGCCATACAGTGCTCTGCACTGTTTATTATTGCCCCATAGCTGTGCCATACAGTGCTCTGCACCGTTTATTATTGCCCCATAGCTGTGCCATACAGTGCTCTGCACCGTTCATAATTGCCCCATAGCTGTGCCATATAGTGCTCTGCACCGTTCATAATTGCCCCATAGCTGTGCCATATAGTGCTCTGCACCATTATTGCCCCATAGCTGTGCCATATAGTGCTCTGCACCATTATTGCCCCATAGCTGTGCCATATAGTGCTCTGCACCATTATTGCCCCATAGCTGTGCCATATAGTGCTCTGCACCATTATTGCCCCATAGCTGTGCCATATAGTGCTCTGCACCATTATTGCCCCATAGCTGTGCCATATAGTGCTCTGCACCATTATTGCCCCATAGCTGTGCCATACAGTGCTCTGCACCATTATTGCCCCATAGCTGTGCCATACAGTGCTCTGCACTGTTTATTATTGCCCCATAGCTGTGCCATACAGTGCTCTGCACCGTTCATAATTGCCCCATAGCTGTGCCATATAGTGCTCTGCACCGTTCATAATTGCCCCATAGCTGTGCCATATAGTGCTCTGCACCATTATTGCCCCATAGCTGTGCCATACAGTGCTCTGCACCATTATTGCCCCATAGCTGTGCCATATAGTGCTCTGCACCATTTATTATTGCCCCATAGCTGTGCCATATAGTGCTCTGCACCGTCCATTATTGCCCCATAGCTGTGCTGCTGCTGCAATAAAAATAATAAAACACATACTCACCTGTCTTGCTTGCAGCTCCCCAGCGTCCGGTCCCGGCGTCTCTCTGCACTGACTGATCAGGCAGAGGGCGGCGCGCACACTATATGCGTCATCGCGCCCTCTGACCTGCACAGTCAGTGAGGAGAGACGCCGGGAAGATGGAGACAGCGCCCGGCGTGTGGAACGCGGACAGGTGAATATGCGATACTTACCTGCTCCCGGAGTCCCGCTCCTTCCCCCGGACAGCTGGTCTTCGGTGCCGCAGCCTCTTCCTCTATCAGCGGTCACCGGCACCGCTTCATTAGAGAAATGAATTATGCGGCTCCGCCCCTATGGGAGGTGGAGCAGCCTATTCATTTCTCTAATGAGCGGTCCCACGTGACCGCTGAACAGGGGCGCCGCGGACCGGCTGAAAAACCCCAACGGCCCGGTCCTGGTCCGCGGACCGGCGGTTGGGGACCTCTGGTCTAGAGTATGGAGAGCCTTCTCGACCCTATGCTTGGGCTGCGGGCAAAAAGAAGGGAGGATGATGTCCTCGTTAAGATGAAACGGCGAGACTACCTTCGGAAGAAAAGCCGGAGAAGGGCGTAAGACCACTTTGTCCTGATGAAAGGCTAGAAACGGTGCCCGGCAGGACAAGGCGGCGAGCTCTGAAACCCTTCTGATGGACGTCACCGCTACCAGGAAGGCAACCTTCCAAGAGAGGACAGAGAGCGAAACGTCTTGAAGGGGTTCGAACGGGGGTTCCTGAAGAACCCCCAGGACCAAGTTGAGATCCCAGGTTTCTATCGGCATCCTATAAGGGGGAACCACATGGGAGACTCCCTGGATGAAGGTCTTGACTTGGAGGTTGGCGGCGATCCTGCGCTGAAACAGCACGGATAACGCTGAGACCTGGCCTTTGAGGGAACTGAGTGCCAAACCGGAGTCAAGACCGGACTGAAGGAAATTCAAGATGCAAGGGATAGAGAAAACGAGCGGAGGAAGCCCTCGGAGCCTGCACCATGAGAAGAAGGTTTTCCAGACGCGGTGGTAAATGGAGGCGGAAGACGCCTTACGAGCACTTAACATGGTGGGAATGACCTGCTGAGAGAAACCGGCACGAGTTAGAATCCAGGTTTCAACAGCCACGCCGTTAAACGTAGGGCCCCTGAGCTCTGATGGTAGATCGGTCCCTGGCGAAGTAGATCTGGGCGGTCTGGTAGCCGCAAGGGCACGTCGGCTACGAGCTGGACGAGTTCCGCGTACCACGCGCGACGAGGCCAGTCTGGAGCGACCAGGATGACCGGAACTCCCTCCGTCTTGATCTTTCGGATCACCTTCGGCAGTAAGGGAAGAGGAGGAAACACGTATGGGAGCTGAAACTGATGCCACGGGAATATCAGCGCGTCCACTCCGATGGCCTGGGGATCCCGAGAACGAGCAACAAAGTTGTGAACCTTGGCGTTCAATCTGGACGCCATCAGATCCACGTCCGGGGTCCCCCAGCGAAGACAGATCTGTCGAAAGACCTCTGGGTGGAGTTCCCACTCCCCCGAGGCAAGGCCCTGGCGGCTCAGGAAGTCCGCCGCCCAGTTCTCGACTCCCGGAATGTGCACCGCGGAGATGATGGAATGGTTGATTTCGGCCCAACGAAGGATGTGAGAGACTTCCTGCATCGCTGCCCTGCTGCGGGTACCCCCCTGGTGGTTGATGTAAGCCACCGCCGTGACGTTGTCCGATTGGACACGTATAGGGTGACCCGCAAGCAGGGTGTGAAAGTGACTCAGGGCAAGTCTGATAGCCCGAATCTCCAGGATGTTGATGGGGAGACTGGATTCCCGACCTATCCAACGGCCCTGGGCAGAGTGATGAAGAAACACCGCCCCCCAGCCGAGGAGGCTGGCGTCGGTAGTTACCACTAACCAGCGGATCGGGAGGAAGGACTTCCCCTGGAGAAGAGATGGACCCAGGGTCCACCATATGAGGGATTGTCTGACCCGCGGAGACAGCGGGCAAGGACGGTCGAGAGATGGGAGACTCCTGTCCCAGTTGTCCAGAGCCTGTTGTAAGGGGCGGAGATGGAGTTGAGCGAAAGGAACCGCTTCGATTGCTGCAACCATCTTTCCCAGGATCTTCATGGCGAACCGAATGGTTCGCGGGCGAAGATGACGGAGCGTTCGGGCTCCCTGCTGAAGCGCTTGAGCCTTGGACCGAGGAAGCAAAACCAGCCCCCTTGAAGTGTCCAGGATCATTCCCAGAAAGGAGATCCGACGGGCAGGAACGGGAGAGGACTTGTCCAAGTTGATCAGCCAGCCCAGGCGCGAGAGAGAATCCAGGGTAATGTGGACGCTTGACTCGCAGGTTTGGAAAGACGGACCCTTTATGAGGAGATCGTCTAAGTAAGGTAACACGACGACTCCTCGCGAGTGAAGGATGGCCATGACAGCCGCCATGACCTTGGTGAATACCCTGGGCGCTGTGGCAAGACCGAAGGGTAAGGCCGTGAACTGGAAGTGGTCGTTCAGAATGGCAAAGCGGAGGAACCTTTGATGAGGCGGGAAAATAGGGATGTGAAGATAGGCATCCTTGATGTCTATCGAGGCCAAGAATTCCCCTCTTTCCAACGAAGAGATGACCGATCTGAGTGATTCCATCCTGAAGTGCCGGACTCTTACACACTTGTTCAGGAGTTTCAGATCCAAAATGGGGCGCACTGTTCCGTCCTTTTTTGGCACTACGAAGAGGTTTGAGTAGAAACCTTTGAACCTCTCGTGTTCCGGGACCGGAACAATGACCCCGCTCTGGCGGAGGGAGTGGATAGCGCAAAGAAGGGCGCGAGACTGAGCTCCCGAGCTGGGGAGACGAGAGGGGAAAAACCGGGTTGGAGGAGGAGAGGAGAACTCTATTTTGTAGCCCGACGATACCAGGTCCCTGACCCATCCGTCTTGAACGACGGAGAGCCAGGCCTGCTGAAAAAGGAGTAGACGTCCGCCTACTCTGGTGGTATCGACTGGCGCCGTTCCCGAGTCATTGAGACGGGAATCTGGGAGGTCTGGAACCTCTGGTTCTGGGCTGCCTAGGTTTTCCGCGCCAGGAAGGGATCGGCCTGAAGGAGGGGCGAACGTCTCTGTCTGTGCGAGCGGATCGGTCCGATCTGGGGCGACCGGTAGGATTGGACCAGGCTGGGCTGGTACGAAATGACCGAAAGCGAAAATAAGGTTGACGCTGGAAAGCCGCCTTGGGCCTCTGTTGGGGAAGAAACTTGCTCTTTCCTCCCGTGGCGTCGGAAATAAGCTGGTCAAGCCTTTCGCCAAAAAGGCGCCCGCTTTGAAAAGGGAGAGAGATCAGAGATTTTTTAGAGGAGGAGTCTGCGCGCCACTCTCTGAGCCAAAGAGTCCTTCTAATAGCGATGGCGTTAGTGGCCGCCGATGCTGCGCAATTCGCCGCATCAAGAGATGCGTACATCACATAATCACTAGCCATGGCTAACTGCTTAGTCAGGTCCGCCATCTCAGACGGGAGGTCCTGTTCGTGAATAGATTTCGCTAGAGCCTCCGCCCAGGAAACCATTGCCTTAGCCACCCAAGCCGCGGCGAATGAGGGGGACAGGGAAGAGCCTGAGGCCTCATACACTGAGCGAGCTAGGGAGTCTAGCTGGCGTTCAGTGGGACTCTTAATTGAAGCGCCGTCCGGGACTGAGAGAAGTGTTTTAGAGGCCAGGCGCGAGACCGGAGGGTCTACTATAGGGGGATCCGTCCAGTCTTTCACGAGATCTGTTGAGAAGGGATACTTCGATACCAGATCCTTCTTACCCGAGAAACGGTTATCTGGACGCTCCCTGTGACGCTTGACTATATCAAGAAAAGCTGGGTGAGAGGCAAAAGTCTTGTGGGAACGCTTGGTTCTGGTAAAAGAAACCGCGTGTTCCGGAGCGGAATTAGGGTCATCATCCACCCTAAGCGCGTGATTGACTGCTACAATGAGGGAGTTAACCGTAGCTCTGAACTCCGGAGCCTCCGGGTCCAATGATACCTCGGACTCATGTTCAGAGTCTTGAACGCTGCGAGCCCCCAAAGAGGGTGAGCGAGAGGTGGAGCTGCCAGAAACTGAGTGGCGAGGTGAACGCCCAGGAGAGGTAGTACGGATCCGTTTTCTGGACGACCGTGCCTCTATAAGTGGAGAGCGGCCCCTGCTGGTAGACGAATCCCCTGCTACGTAGGGATCCCTTAGGACCTGTAACGGATTGCCCTGTTCCCCGGGAGGATTTTGAATGGATTTGATGGCGTTGGCTAAAAAATCCACGGACTGCGAAAGTGAAACAACCCACGGGGGGGGGGCTAGGTACACCGGAGTCGGTGGAGGGCTCCTGGGCACCTGGGGCATCGCAGGCAGAGCAGAGGGGAGAGCTTTGAGGGCGGGGAAGTGGAGCCTGGCAGGTGGTACACGCAGAAAAAAAGGTCGAATGCACCTTTGTGGATTTCTTAGTCTTAGACTGAGACATGGTGTAAACTAATGCCAGGGGCTAGCCTGATTCCCTGGGAGGGGAAGCGAGAGCGAGACTGCAGGAGAGCGCTGACGGTCTCCTTACCCTGGTCCTGTGACCCAACGAGGAAGAGGGAGGCGGCAGGAGAACTAGGCGACAGCCGGCGTGCACAGAGCAGCACGTGGGGGACGCTGCAGCTGGGAGACCTGGTGCTGCGGCGAGCATATGAGATCCAAGATGGCCGCCGAGACCTGGGGGAAGATCTCGCACAGCGAGAAGCGCCAGGACCGGTGGGCGGAGCCACGTGATGACGCGAAAAGGGGGCGGAGCCGTGCGATGACACGAAAAGGGGGTGGAGCCTAGCGAAAAGGGGCGGAGCCTAGCGAGAAGCGCCACTAGAGGTGGGCGGAGCCGCTCGATGACGCGAAAAAAGGGGGCGGAGCCTATCGGGAAGCGCCAGGTTCCCGGTCGTCTAGGCCGAAGCCGGGGACTAAATTTGTACCATCGGCCTGGCGCGCTGCCGCTGAAGGCCGCGGTATCAAGAGGCCCAAGAATAAGGAGTGCCACTAGAAATATGGGGAGCCCTCCGGACCGCCGGACCAGTGACCACCCCCCCCTACCCCCGAGACACTTACCCTGATGGAGCAGCGCACCGGGACTGAGGTAATTGGGGTGGAAGACAGGGACGGTGCAGGGGATGGGAAGCCTCCATCCACCAGCCCCAGAAACGGGGGGTGGAGAGGAACCGTCCACCCCTGAATCAGCCGCATGCAGTGGTGATGCAGGGAATATCGCACGGACGCCACGGGTACTAGTGCCTCTGTACAGCCGAGGGTGAAACCTGGTGGACAGGGCAGTCCGGCATAAAAAGGCCTGGCTGCAGAAGAGGGTACTGGAGGAAAACACCAGTGCTCGTCTGGACTAAGTGGGGAGAACGGTGCCCTTCTGGGGAAAAAACCGTCGCCCCAAAAAAGATCAGCTCAGGCAGTGGCTCCCACGTCGCAGGAGAGGATACGGTGAGGTGAAACTCCCGTGCTCGCCTGTTGTTGGTTCGGGGGAGATCGGACCATGAAAGAATCCGTCGCCCCCTTCGTCCGGAATAGATTAAAAAGAAAAAATCCATGAGAATAAAAATAAGTGTGCCTCCTACGGACACTAAGCTTGAACTGGGTGTCTGGAAGCCAGTATGAGGGTGTATACTGCAGGGGAGGAGCTAACCTTTTTTTGTCTCAGCTTAGTGTCAGCCTCCTAGAGACAGCAGCATAACCCATGGTCCTGTGTCCCCCAATGAGGCGAAGGAGAAAATGGGAATAACCCCCTTTAACCTTTTGCCATGTAGCCAATGGAAAGAATGATAGAGACTGCAGATAGTCATTACCTTCTCCAAGTTGAGCTCCATCTGCAGAGTATCTCTCTCTCTGTGAGATGTTTGCAGCTCGCGCTCCAAACGCAAGACGTCTCCATGTTGGGCGGCGAGTGCCAGCTGTAGCTGCTGAGACTTTTGGGTCTCCTGTTGAGAGAAAGCCTGTAGGAAGAAAGGGGAGAGAATCATGGATGGAAATAAGGTGAGGAAGAACCAACCTTAGTTTCACCAGCGACAATCAGAAAAGTAACACGATTCCTTGCCATTGTGTTATGTGTACAGAACAGGAAGCCTGCCAGGCAAGGAATCTCACAGCTCTTCTGGTCAGAAGAGATAGGGGGCGCTGTGCAGCTCGCTTACCCCTTCATTCTGGTGAGTGGTGAGGGCCGCGGGGCACGGATGTCCACTACAGAGATCGCAGTGACAAGTTGCAATGTGTCCAACTCCTTCTCATCGTGGCCAATTCTCATTTTTCCACATTTGTTTATTTTCCTCCTTTTCTTCCAGAGGCCAAAACTTGTGAAATGTTATGTCGTCATCGCCCTACGGGGGCTCGTTTTATGAGGGGCACTCTTTTTTTTGGAAGATGTGACGAGTAAATAAACTGCACTTCTGGAGTTGAGATGTTTTTTTTCTTTTCTCTTTAAGGCATTTAATACAATTTATATTTTGATAGATTGCACTTTTCTGCATTTAGTAACAGAGGAGGGGGGGGGGGGGATACAAAATTTAGTTTAACAACAATTTTTTTTTTTTACATTTGATGTCTATTTATTAGATGCCAGAGGGGCACCTGAACTGTAAGGAGTCGATTCATATCTTGTTCTACTCTCTGCAGTAGTTTTCTGTTGTACTTTATAGTCAACATGGCTTTCTCTTATGAAGCCCACGGGCCGTTATAAACGTGGCAGCCACTATGGCATTCAGTAGCCCCACAGTAACCCAATGGTAGTCTTCGATCAAGTTGTGGTGGGGAAGCAACAGCAGGGGACAGAGCGCAGCACCTCTGTGAGATGGAAAGCCTAGATCAGGGCATATTGACAGAATGATTGTAGGACATGGGGGAGGGGTGCCTGGATTTGTGCCCTTTTTGCGGTGCGGTTACCTTCTCCTTCTCCAGCTCCCTCGTTCCTCTGTCCTGCGCTTGTCTGCACTCCTCCTGCAGCTCCAGCTCCCGCTGCTCCCAGGATCTCTGCTGCTCCTGTGCTCGCTGCTGAAATGTCTCCAGCTCTCGCCTTTCCTGCTCTCTCGCTTCTTCCTCCGCTTTCCGTTCTTTTTGGAGCTGCGAAACATGAGCCGTCTGCTCCTCGATCTGTAGAAGACGTCATCAGATCAGAAAGGCGCAGAGGCACAGCGCTGGTATCGATCTTACACAACAGCAGTACAACGCTCACCTGTCTCTGCAGTTCTGTCTGCTGCTCCTTGGCGGCAACCTGCTCTCGACCCAACGACTCCATGGCCTCGGCCAGACGCTGCTCCACTTGTGCCAGGATCTGTCGAGTGAGGAGACATCAGAAGTGGCACTGAGCAGAAAAAAGGCACCTTGATCACTACTCTCAGATAAGGGGGTAGCTAAGAATTCTTTTCACCATCCTTTAAAGGGACATTCCAGTCTAATTGTATCCACTGTATGGAGGCATACCATTAGGTCAGTGAGGGGTCCCACTAATCATAAGAAAGGGGTACTTGTGTCCTCAATTTTTCACTGGAAAAAAAAGAAAAAGCGTATGGACCCGGAGAATTTGGGATCTGCAGCTCCAATTAGGTCGGCATTGGGCCATCTGCTCTGCCACAGAATTTGAAATTCACTTGTTTTTGTAGTGATTTAGCGATCAGGAGAAAAGGGGACTCTTTTCCAAAGATTGGGGACAAAAATGGACCTTTAAGTCAGGTTTTGTGTTAACCCTCGTTTCTCTGCTGGGTGACTGAAGCTCACGTTTTGGTAGCTTCGGTGGTCATGTGATTTCTCACCTCCTGGTCCCTGGTACGGGCCTGTTCGGCCTCCTCCTTCTCCTGCCGGAGTCTGTGCATGGTCTCTTCTCTCTGACATTCCTGCTGCTTCCAACCTCCGACCACCAGCGCCAGAGTCTGAGGGCACCAAAATTTGTACACGTTCAGAAACCTCAGCCAGGATGCATCGCCCCACTTGTCGGACTGGACAGAACCATGTCCAAAATTAAACCCGGGACAGCAAAAAGGTTAACAGATCTGAAGCTTAACACTTTCAGGGATCATATGGGCTGCCAGGTCCATGCCTCCATGGGCCAGAGTGGAAACTACACGATATCATGCAGAACTTGGCTATCGATGAGCTATCCTTCGAATAATTGATCAATATCAGGTTGTTAGAAGTCTGACAACCGGCCTGATATAAAAGGCCTAAGAGGCCAGAACATTGCGGCTCCACACACATGTAGTAGCCATTCTGGGGTAAGGCAGTTTAGAACACAGGAAAGTGAATGGGAGCAGAGCTGCAGCACTGAGAACGGACACCACACTGTGTACATCCAGCCGCCCTTGGGAGCATTATCTAGCCAATCGGCGGAGGCTGCCAAGTAACGGATCCCCGGCCACCAAACGCAAGGATAGGCCATCAAAACATCAGCCCTGGACTATCCCTTTATGGTTATGGCTGATCGGCGTATGCTGCAGAGTTAATATGGAGGGTGTCGTCATCTAAGAATTTCTCCTTCACTGTTGTGACAGCACAGATTTCCTTATGAAGCGGAATGACAAGAGGCGAAGCTCCTCTCATTATCTTAAAGGGATTGTCCAGTGCGTTTCACTTCAGGTGCTGAGAGATGCCTCGAAGGTAGTGACCTCCAGACAGCCAACAGGTAGGACAAGTGTGTGATACCTGCCACACCTCTCCGCCATTTGGGAGCAGAGCACACCGGCAGGTGTTAGTGGGTGGAGGACGCCCCACTGTGGTAGGTAGTGGTATGACAGAGGTCACCTGGTCCAGCTGCTGGATCATACAGTCCTTCCTGCGGTCGGCCGCCAGCATCACGGACGCCCCCTGCTGGAGCTCCAGCATCTCACTCTGCAGGTTCTGGATGTGACGCTCGAGGTGCTGCGGAGAGAGACACTGACATTGGGGGATGGGCCGTCGGGGAACAAGGAGGTAGATGAGCCAGCCACCACATGACTGGCTAACAGGATTACATCACAATGAGGCTTAGCCGCTGATCCACAGTCATGACAGATGACGGAGTCACTGAAGAGATCGGGGGGGAGAGACAAGTAGAGACGGGGGAATCACAGAGAGCGAGGCAGGAGAAGAGACGGGGGAATCACAGAGAGCTAGGCAGGAGAAGAGACGGAGGAATCATAGAGCGAGGCAGGGGAAGAGACGGGGGATTCACAGAGAGCGAGGCGGGGGAATCACAGAGAGCTAGGCAGGGCTAGAGACGGGGGAATCACAGAGAGCAAGGCAGGGGAAGAGACGGGGAAATCACAGAGAGCGAGGCAGGGGAAGAGACGGGGGAATCACAGAGCGAGGCAGGGGAAGAGACAGGGGAATCACAGAGAGCGAGGCAGGGGAAGAGACGGGGGAATCACAGAGAGCGAGGCAGGGGAAGAGACAGGGGAATCACAGAGAGCGAGGCAGGGGAAGAGACAGGGGAATCACAGAGAGCGAGGCAGGGGAAGAGATGGGGGAATCACAGAGCGAGGCAGGGGAAGAGATGGGGGAATCACAGAGAGCGAGGCAGGAGAAGAGACGGGGGAATCACAGAGAAATAGGCAGGGGAAGAGACTGGGGAATCACAGAGAGCTAGGCAGGGCTAGAGACGGGGGAATCACAGAGAGCAAGGCAGGGGAAGAGACAGGGGAATCACAGAGAGCGAGGCGGGGGAATCACAGACAGAGAGGCAGGGGAAGAGATGGGGAAATCACAGAGAGCGAGGCAGGGGAAGAGATGGGGGCATCACAGAGAGAGAGGAAGGGGAAGAGACAGGAGAATCACAGAGAGCGAGGCAAGAGAAGAGATGGGGAAATCACAGAGAGCTAGGCACGGGAAGAGAAGGGGAAATCACAGAGAGCGAGACGGGTTACGGGTTTGACCGCTTACAATCTGGCTTCCGGTCATACCACTCCACTGAAACTGCCCTAACTAAGGTCACCAATGACCTATTAACCGCCAAGAGCAAGCGGCACTACTGTGTCCTCCTCCTCCTTGACCTGTCCTCTGCCTTTGACACAGTGGACCATTCCCTATTACTACAGACCCTCTCATCCCTTGGCATCACAGACTTGGCCCTATCCTGGATCTCGTCATACCTAACAGACCGGACTTTCAGCATCTCCCACTCACACACCACCTCCTCACCTCGCCCCCTATCTGTCGGAGTCCCGCAAGGTTCAGTTCTAGGGCCCCTGCTCTTCTCCATTTACACCTTTGGCCTCGGACAGCTCATAGAATCTCACGGCTTTCAGTATCACCTCTATGCTGATGACACACAGATCTACATCTCTGGACCAGATATCACCACCCTACTAACCAGAATCCCTCAATGTCTATCCACTATTTCATCCTTCTTCTCCGCTAGATTTCTTAAACTTAACATGGACAAAACAGAATTCATCATCTTTCCCCCATCTCACGCGACCCCCCCAACGAACCTATCCATTACAGTACATGGCTGCCCACTCTCCCCAGTCCCACAAGCCCGCTGTCTTGGGGTAATCCTTGACACTGATCTCTCTTTCAAACCACATATCCAAGCCCTTTCCATTTCCTGCCGCCTTTAACTCAAAAATATTTCATGGATCCGTACATTCCTAAATCAAGAATCTGCAAAAACCCTAGTCCATGCCCTCATCATCTCCTGCCTCGACTACTGTAACCTCCTGCTCTGTGGCCTCCCTGTTGTGAGCTCTGTTTTCAGGCTCCCTCTTGTGGTCACTGGTGGTATGGTGTGACTTTTGCTTTGGGCTCCCCCTGGTGGCTTTGTCTGTTATCCTGCTGGTCTCTGGCTATCAGCTGGTTTGTTATCCTCTGGGAGGTTCCTATATAGCTCTGTTTTACTTCCACTTGTGGCCGGCTGTCGATGTAATCAGTGCTACTCAGATTCCTTCTGACTACCTTGCTCCCAGTCCATCCAGGATAAGCTAAGTTTTGTTTGCTCATTTTTTGATCAGCCGTGTTTATCATGTTTTCTTGTCCAGCTTGCTAAAATGTAATGCCCTCGCTTGCTGGTTGCTCTAGTGGGCTGAGTTTCTCCCCACACACCGTTAGTTGGTGTGTGGGTTCTTGAAATCTCAGGATGGATATTTTGTAAGGGTTTTTTATTGATCGCATAGACCCCTGCTCTATTTTCTGCTTTCTAGTACTAGTGGGCCTCTTTTGCTGAATCTGATTTCATCCCTATGTATGTGCCTTCTTCTTACTTCACCGTTAATATTTGTTGGGGGCTTCGATATCTTTGGGGATTATTTCTCTGGAGGCAAGCGAGGTCTTTCTTTCTCTTTAGGGGTAGCTAGTTCCTCAGGCTGGCTCGAGACGTCTAGGAATTTTTTAGGCACGTTCACCGGCTACCTCTAGTTGTGTTGGATAGGTTCAGATTTGCGGTCAGTCCAGTTACCATCTCCCTAGAGCTCGTCCTTAGTTTATTCACTTGCTGGTCTATTTGTGTTCCTCAGCCATTAAGGATCATAACACCTCCCCTCTAACACTCTCGCACCCCTCCAATCTATTCTAAACTCTGCTGCCCGACTAATCCACCTGTCCCCCCGCTATTCCCCGGCCTCTCCCCTCTGTCAATCCCTGCACTGGCTACCCATTGCCAAGAGACTCCAGTACAAAAGCCTAACCATGACGTACAAAGCCATCCACAACCTGTCTCCTCCATACATCTGTGACCTCGTCTCCCGGTACTTACCTACACGCAACCTCAGATCCTCACAAGATCTCCTTCTCTACTCCCCTCTTATCTCCTCTTCCCACAATCACATACTAGATTTCTCTCGCGTATCACCCCATACTCTGGAACCCTCTACCACAACACATCAGACTTTCGCCTACCATCGAAACCTTCAAAAAGAACCTGAAGACCTACCTCTTCCAACAAGCCTACAACCTGCAGTAACCACCGATCGACGAAACCACTGCACGACCAGCTCTATCCTCACCTACTGTATTCTCACCCATCCCTTGTAGATTGTGAGCCCTCGCGGGCAGGGTCCTCTCTCCTCCAGTACCAGTGGTGACTTGTATTGTTTAAGATTATTGTACTTGTTTTTATTATGTATACCCCTCCTCACATGTAAAGCGCCATGGAATAAATGGCGCTATAATAATAATAATCACAGAGAGCGAGGCAGGAGAAGAGACGGGGGAATCACAGAGAGCGAGGCAGGAGAAGAGACGGTGGAATCACAGAGAGCGAGGCAGGAGAAGAGACGGGGGAATCACAGAGAGCGAGGCAGGAGAAGAGACGGTGGAATCACAGAGAGCGAGGCAGGGGTAGAGACGGTGGAATCACAGAGAGCGAGGCAGGGGTAGAGACGGTGGAATCACAGAGAGCGAGGCAGGGGTAGAGACGGTGGAATCACAGAGAGCGAGACCGGGGAAAGAAACGGGGGAATCACAGAGAGCGAGACAGGGGAAGAGACGGGGGAAACACAAAGATAGGCAGGGGTAGAGACGGGGGAATCACAGAGAGCGAGGCAGGGGAAGAGATGGGGGAAACACAAAGATAGGCAGGGGTAGAGACGGGGGAATCACAGAGAGCGAGGCAGGGGTAGAGACGGGGGAATCACAGAGAGCGAGGCAGGGGTAGAGACGGGGGAATCACAGAGAGCGAGGCAGGGGTAGAGACGGGGGAATCACAGAGAGCGAGGCAGGGGTAGAGACGGGGGAATCACAGAGAGCGAGGCAGGGGTAGAGACGGGGGAATCACAGAGAGCGAGACAGGGGTAGAGACGGGGGAATCACAGAGAGCGAGACAGGGGAAGAGACGGGGGAATCAAAGAGCGAGGCAGGAGAAGAGACAGTGGAATCAAAGAGCAAGGCAGGGGAAGAGACGGGGGAATCACAGAGAGAGAGAGGCAGGGGAAGAGACGGGGGAAACACAAAGATAGGCAGGGGTAGAGACGGGGGAATCACAGAGAGCGAGGCAGGGGTAGAGACGGGGGAATCACAGAGCGAGGCAGGGGCAGAGATGGGGGAATCACAGAGAGCGAGGCAGGGGTAGAGACGGGGGAATCACAGAGAGCGAGGCAGGGGTAGAGATGGTGAGTCACAGTAACGGATGATGAGCGATTGAGGAGATAGAAACGGCTAATGGAAAAAACAAAGGAGACAGAGATAAAAGAATAAAGAAAGGGGAGAAAGACAATAAAAAAAGAGTGATGTAGGAAAAAAGAGAAAGAGAGGAATGGAGTGAGAGCATTGCAGAAAAAAAGAGGGACAGGAGAAAAAAAAAGAAACCACTAATGAAAAAGAGGCGTGGAATGCAAGAAAAAAAAAAAAAAAAAAAAGCAAAAGAGAAAATTAGTGAGCGCACAGAGCAGTCCATGGACGGCTTTACCTTGCGACGTGCCGTCTCTTTTTCCAGGGCGTCTCTCAGTTGGAGGTCAGGTAAGGGGGCATTGTACAGGGTAGAGTATCGAGGGAAGAGACCTTCCAAGCCAGCGAGAGACAGGGGCGGCGAGAGGTCCTGGCCAGGATGGGCACTGAGAAATAGAGGTACGTTATCCGCAGGTCAGTACCAGATGCACAGCACCATACTGTTGTACACAAAGGGGCCTCCTGTATGTGATTACATACAGCACACATGGATGACTCTTACCTGAGCAAGGTGCTCGTGGTGTCGCTCTGCTGCTCCAGTCTCTTTTCAGCGGCCTCACCTACAAGAAGAAAGTAATGACAACTGAGATGAAGCTGAACATCCCCCCGTGGTTTCCCTCCGTCCGGTCTCACCCACCGTGTGACATCCCAGTGCTTCCCAGGCTGAGCATCGTCTTCAGGTGGCACCGTAGAGACTCCATCTGCGTGATGTACGGAGAGGGCTCCTGTGGAGGAACGCACTGCGGTTATAGTGACGGAGGGGACCAAAAACAAGGCGGAAATCCAGTGGACACTCAGCTTCAAGCATAAGATCACATGGGTGGAGTTGGCCGGTGCGGACCAGTTACTGAACAGTCAGCACTGTGGACTACTCGCCTCAGGAGCCCCAGAGATATCACAATGTCGCAGCGACCAAAAAGAACCTAATTCTGGTGTTTTGAATCTTTTTCTTGTTACACGGCTTAGCGATCGGGTTAATTCTTTTTTTTTTTTTATTGATAGATCGGGCGACACGTCACACAGCGATACCAAATATGTGTATGTTTGATTTTTTTTTTATTGTTTTATTTTGAATGGAGCAAAATGGGGCGATTTGAACTTTTATATATTTTTTATTTTTAAAAACTTTTTTTTTTTCTTTTGGCATGCTTCCATGGGAGACTAGAAGCTGCCATAACCCGATCGGCTCCGCTACATAGAGGCAATTATCAGACTTGCTGACTTGCTGTGAGCGCTAATCACCGGGCGGCGCTCATAGCAATGCGGCAGTGACAACCATAGAGGTCTGCAGGAGACCTCTGGTTGACATGCCGAAACATCAGTGACCCGCGATCACATGACGGGGGTCACCGATGGGTGGATTTCCGGCGAGATTGCCAGAAGCGCGTGCATTAAATGCCGCATTTAACGGGTTAACAGTCGTGGGTCCATTGCGATTCCACCCGCAGCTGTTCCAGGCACATGTCCATTGTTCAAAACAGCCGACATGTGCCAGGAAAGATGTGGGCTCAGCGCCAGAGCCCACATCAAAAGGGAAGACACGACATGCGCTGTACATGTACGGCGCATGTCGTAAAGGGGTTAGGTAAAAATTAATATCGTATTTTTTTTTTTTTATATAAAACGCACTTTTTGCCTCCAAATTTGGGAGGAAGTCAGCTTATCGGGGGCCAGCGGAACGAGGTCACAGGGTTGCTGCTTCATGAAGCCGGCAGCGGCAGGTGATGCTGTGGTGACGGAGATCACAGGTGTTGGTACCGAGTCCATTTTCCCTATGATATCCCTGCGGTGGGCTTTGGGAAAATGGGCGCATCCGGCGGCAGATGCGCAGATGGAGATCTCGGCCCCGGCACCTTCTGTGACCCCCAGGCACCGCCCCTGCTGTCGCTGGCCTCCTGTTACCCTGATCTACCACCGATGACCCTAGGTAAGATATCGTTAAAAGAGAATATAAGACGTACCGCCAATTTATATAACAAAAAAATTTAAAAATACTATTTTGCACCCCAAAATCTGGGATGCGTCTTGTGGTCCGGTGAGTCTTATAATCAGCAAAATACAGTACATTTGCCACAGAGGTGGACAACCGCTTGGAACAGGGATAAAGACAGCCAGAGGTGTTTGGCAGACGCTCCCCATCCCCCACATTTCAGTATGGTGATGGCGATACCGTGCATATTGGGCAGCGGGGGTCTCATCAAAACATACCCTTCTCCCGGTAGTCTCCACGCCCTCCTGGAGCCTCCTGGACAACTCATCAGCTAGCTCCTCCACCTCGGAGGTCATGGCTGGACCCTGGGCCGGCTCTGCTCTTCCTGAGACTTGGCGAATCTCCTCGTCTTCATCCACTTCTTGGCTGCGTCTCAGGGAAGCGTAGAGCTGAGCGGTGACCTGGGAGGAGACGGCGCGTCGGAGGGACGGAGACAGGAGGAGAGGAGGCGAGCACAGATCGGTGATGGCGTGACGCGGAGAGGGAGGAGAGGACAGAGGAAGGGGCTCAATGCCGCTGAGGAGGGAGGCGTCCTGGAGAGAGAAGGCGTGAGGGAGCGCCATGGACAGTGGGGAGAGAGAAGCTGCAGAGAGAGGAGAGAGCACACGGATTACTAATATTGTAACAGAAGGGTTAAGTATCTGCCCCCCCCCCCCCCCCCGGACAGCATTACAGTCACAAGTATATGGCAGCAGATCCTGAAAACAGGGCCAGTGATTGGCTGCAGCGGTCATGTGGGTGCATGGGACATGATGGCAGCTGCAAAGTATACAGAGACTGGAGACTTACAGGGGTTGTCCGGGACCAAGTCATGGATGACCTGTAGTTAGGAGAGGTCATCAGATTGATGGGGGTCTGACACCTGCCCCCCGCACTGAGCCGCTGTCCTCAGCTCCTACAAGTGGAGCGCACAACTCAGTGCTGCGTCTAGTGGACGCTCTCAGGTACTGCAGGTCACAGCCTATTGAAGTGAATGAGATAAGAGCTGCAATTCCGAGACCGGCCACTTCACGGTGCACGGCGCTGTCCCTACAGCCGATCAGTGGGGTCTCCGATGTCACACACATCCCATATTAGAGGGGCTTTACAAGAAGAGTGATTCCAAAGGATTGGATACTTGTAAGACGACAGACAGTGGTCTGCATGTCCTGGGACCAGCCCTGGCCCCCGCTGCTCTTCTGGCTGTAGCCGTGATGTCATGACTACAGCACATGTCACCGCTGCAGCCAATTACTGCCTCTGTAGAAGTAGACGACATGTCACCAAGTTCACTGATTGTCTGCAGCGGTGATGTCATCGCTGCACAGTGGCTGGGGACGACGATGGCCCCGGGGGAGGGGGGTTACTATCATAGTTTATTGTTTTACACGTCTGCGATTCCTTGGGAAAGTGGACAACCCCTTTAATAAGCTAACATAAGGCAGGGGGATAACTATCCGAGTCATGGACAACCCCTTTAAGGCTCTCCGTACTGTATCGTGGACACCTATGGATAGGCCGTCAATATTAGATCTATGGGGGTCCGACACCGACCGGCTGCAATCTGCAGGGGCCTGATATTAGTGACTGGCGATGGAGGGCCGCACGTGGCCCCTGGGCAGTTCTGGAGCGGACCCCCACGGATCTCCTACTGAGGACCCTTCCCATGGATACCTCACTCCTGGGGACCCCCTATATGCAGCAGACCCCAATGCCACATCCTTATAGGGGCGACCTCAGGGGGTCTGCAGACCAGGAGAGCGGTCATAGGGGGTCACAGGGGAACCTCAAAACCCAAGCTATGGCTACTAAGGAGGTCACATGACGAGATCCCCTCTTCAAGGGGAGGTCCAGTAAATAACAACCCCTAGAATACCTCATAATACCGCAATGTGAAGACGCGCTCACCGCACACTCCCGGCGCCTCCTCACTCTCCAAACGTCTTCTGTCTTTGAACCCCGCTCCCAGAGCCGCCGTGTGACGTCACTCTCCCGCGCCGCACTAGCTAACCGACTCACCATGGCAACCGCCCCTCCTCAGTCGCCATCTTTGTACTCCCCGGATAGTCACGAGCGTCAGGACCACACATAACGCTGCTCGGGGCGGCTCCGGTGTCTCCTCCGCCTCACATGCCTGCGTGCGCCAAACGCTGAGGGGGAACGCGCAACAGGCGCCGCGATAGTCGCTGGCATGGCGTAATGACGTAACGGAGAAGGCGGGGCGTGTACGCGCATGCGCAGACGTGACGTAACTGGAGAGACGGAAGTGAGGCTGCGGCGTTGTCTGGAGGAGGTAGGTGTCCCTGCTGCTGGCGCGGGTAGGCAGGGCTGTCATGTGACCCCCTGCCAGGCTGGTACTTGTAGTCCTTTCTCACGTTGGCCTTGTATAGTCCTCATACATTGTCATTATTAGGCTACCAAAAACTGTAGAACTATCACATCTGCACCACCGTAATTGGCTAGACCCTTGTACCTCAGTTTACTTGCTTGTAATATACCGTATATGCCTTTTTGTCAGACAAAACCTTTGTTATCACCAAAATCGTTCCACCTGGGGGCCGCTTTTGAGAAAAAAACAAGTTCATGTGAAAGTCCCAATAGAAAAAAGTAAAAGCGCACTCCCCGGTGATGAACAATGCAGTTTCTTCGCACGTATTTATGTGGTGCACGCTCCGTGTGTGTTCACTGCCCTCCCTGCCCCACATAAATAGGTGCCAATAAACTGCATTGTTCATCACCGGTGACTGCGCTTTTACTTTTTTCTATTGGGACTTTCACATTATTAGGCTACGTTCACATTTGCGTTGTTGTGTGTTGCGTCGGCGACGCATCGGCAACGCACAACGCATGCAAAACGCATTGTTTTGTGACGCATGCGTCCGTTTTTTGCATGATTTTGGACGCAAAAAAAATGCAACTTGCTGCGTCCTCTGCGCCCTGACGCGTGTGCCCAAAAAGACGCATGTGTCACAAAACGCAGCACAACGCATGTCCATGCGTCCCCATGTTAAATATAGGGACGCATGCGGAGACGCTGCAGCACCCGACGCTGCGGCGCACAACGCTAATGTGAACGTAGCCTTACGTGGAGGTTTGTCCACAACGCGCCGCTTCTCTTGACGACAGCGGTAGCAGCGCCCAATGTCGGTAATAGCTGCGGGTCGGAGGCTGCGTACATCCGCAGTGTCCAGATGTTACAGCATAGTGGACGGGGGGGCAAGAAGCCTCATGTCTATGTGTGCAGCGGCTCCCTGCAGAGACGGACATGAGGCACGTCTTTCCAGACCGCAGCAGGGCGATTTATCTTGTGGAAACGCTCAGTGTGGGACGCGGTGATTCAGCACGGTTCAGTGATCACAGAGGAGTCGGCTGCGCTCAGAAGGCAGCAGAGGACGTGTGCCGCGTAATCCTGACTGGGGAACATACCCTGATACAGCCACTATGGGAGGGACGCAGGCACGTGGCCGGGTGTCAGTGGGGGCTGTTGTCAGACGTCCATCGTTACATCGGCCCCGTGCATGCCCCCCCTGTCATCTCCTGCTCTGTGCACAGGTTCTAGGGACACCATCATGGGAGACATCAGTACCAACCCAGGCTGTGCGCCCTCTCCTCCACAGAGCAGTCACCGCTCACCTCAGGCTCCTACAGATGGCGGATAGTCATAACGGCAGGAAAATGCTGCGGAGGGAGAAACGGCCAGACATAGAAGGGTTAATGGTGCTATCACAGTGCAAAGAGCCTGGAGAGAAATGTCAATCCCATCAGTATCTGAAGAAGACGGTCGGTCACCAGATACTGATGATGGAGGTGACGGTCGGTCACCAGATACTGATGATGGAGGTGACAGGCGGCGACCAGATACTGACGATGGAGGAGACATGCAGTCACCAGATACCGATGATGGAGGAGACATGTGGTCACCAGGTACTGACGATGGAGGAGATATGCGGTCACCAGATACTGATGATGGAGGTGACGGGCGGTCACCAGATACTGACGATGGAGGAGACATGCGGTCACCAGGTACTGACGATGGAGGAGACGGGCGGTCACCAGATACTGACGATGGAGGAGACGGGCGGTCACCAGATACTGACGATGGAGGAGACGATCGGTCACCAGATACTGACGATGGAGGAGACATGTGGTCACCAGATACTGATGATGGAGGTGACGGGCGGTCACCAGATACTGACAATGGAGGAGACGGGCGGTCACCAGATACTGACGATGGAGGAGACATGTGGTCACCAGGTATTGACGATGGAGGAGACATGCGGTCACCAGATACTGATGATGGAGGCGGTGGGCGGTCACCAGATACTGACAATGGAGGAGACGGGCGGTCACCAGATACTGACGATGGAGGAGACATGTGGTCACCAGGTATTGACGATGGAGGAGACATGCGGTCACCAGATACTGATGATGGAGGTGATGGGCGGTCACCAGATACTGATGATGGAGGTGACCGGCAGTCACCAGATACTGATGATGGAGGTGACGGGCGGCCACCAGATACCGATGATGGAGGAGACATGTGGTCACCAGATACTGATGATGGAGGTGACGGGCGGTCACCAGATACCGATGGTGGAGGAGACATGTCGTCACCAGATACTGATGATGGAGGAGATTGGCGGTCACCAGATACCGATGATGGAGGAGACATGTGGTCACCACATACTGACAATGGAGGCGATGGGCAATTTGTTAATTCATAAAAATAAACTAACCCGTACGTTTTTTCACCCCCGGAGCTTTTTTCGTTTTTCGCTCCCCTCCTTCCCAGAGCCATAACTTTTTTATATTTCCGTCAATATGGCCATGTGAGGGCTTATTTTTTGCGAAACAAGTTGTACTTTTTAACGATACCATTGGTTTTACCATGTCGTGTAACAGAAAACGGGAAAAAAATTCCAAGTGCTGTGAAATTGCAAAAAAGTGCAATCCCACACTTGTTTTTTGTTTGGCTTTTTGCTAGGTTCACTAAATGCTAAAACTATTATGATTCTCCAGGTCAGTACGAGTTCATAGACACCAAACATGTGTAGGTTCTCTTTTATCTAAGGCTACTTTCACACTAGCGTCGGGCTCGGCCCGTCGCTGTGCGTCGGGCCGACATTCCCGACGCTAGCGTTGTCTCCGCCGCACAACGGGGGCAGCGGATGCATTTTTCCAGCGCATCTGCTGCCCCATTGTGAGGTGCGGGGAGGTGGGGGCGGAGTTCCGGCCGCGCATGCGCGGTCGGAAAAAGCGGACCGTCGTGAGCAAAAAACGTTACATGTAGCGTTTTTTGCTCCCGATGGTCCGCCACTGCACGACGCATCCGTCGCACGGAATGCAGTTAACGCTAGTGTGAAAGTAGCCTAAGTGGTAAAAAAAAAATTTCCAAAGTTTGCTAAGAAAAAAAAAAATTGTGCCATATTCCGATACCCGTAGCGTCTCCATTTTTCGTGATCTGGGGTCAGGTGATGGTTTATTTTTTTGCGTGCCGAGCTGGCGTTTTTATTGGTACCACTTTTGCGCAGATACGTTCTTTTGATTGCCCGTTATTGCATTTTAATGCAATCTCGCGGCGACCAAAAAACCTTAATTTTGGCGTTTTGATTTTTTTTCTCTCTACGCCATTTAGCGATCAGGTTATTCCTTTTTTATTGATAGATCGGGCGTTTCTGAACTCGGCGATAACAAATATGTGTCGGTTTGATTTTTTTGTATTGTGTTATTTTGATCGGGACGAAAGGGGGTGATTTGAACTTTTTTTTATATATATATTTTTAAACACTTTTTTAAAAATGTTGGCATTCTTCAATAGTCTCCACGGGAGACTAGAAGCGTGCACTACTCGATCGGCTCAGCTACATAGCGGTGAAGCTCAGATCGCCTCTATGTAGTAGAATTATAGCCTTGCTATGAGCGCCGACCACAGGGTGGCGCTCATAGCCATCTGCCATCAACAACCATGGCAATGCCCCCATAACCCCTGATCATGTGACGGGGGTCTGCGGTGCTAGCACTTGTGGCCTGGAGCGCTAGTTAAATGCCGCTGTCAGAGTTTGACAGCGGCATTTAACTGGTTAATGAGCGGGCGGATAGCTGACATGTCGCGGCTTTGAGGTGGGCTCACCGCCGGAGCCCACTTCAAAGCGGGGGATACTGCTAGCTGACGTACTACTATTCCGTCAGCTGGCAGAAAGGGGTTAAAGCGTTCCAGCTTTGCTAGATTTTTTCCACACCTGACTAAAACTTTTGTACATTGTTATTTGAGAGCGGAGGGTTTTTCGTTTTGTTTTTTATGGTTGGAGTGCAAAGGGGTCATTCAGCCACCAAAAGACACATGGCGCTCCTTCCCTTCTGAGCCCTGCCGTCCGCCCAAACTGTAGTATTCCCTCATATACAGGGTGTCTGTGCACTCAGGCGAAATTGCACAACACATTGTAGGGTCCATTTCCTCCTGTTACCCTTGTGGAAACGAAACATTTTGAGATGAAGCAACATTTTTGTAGGAAAAAAAATTTTTTTTTTTCATTTTCACGGCTCAGCGGTATCAACTTCTGTGAAGCACCTGGGGGTTCAAGGTGCTCCCCACACATCTAGATAATTAACCTAGCAGGGACTAGTTTTCAAAATGGGGTCACTTATGGGAGTTTTCCACTGTTTCGGGACATCAGGGGCTCTGCAGATTCTCCTAAAGTCAAACAGTGCTACCCGAGCGATAGTTTTCCACCCCATGTGAGGTACCAGTGTACTCAGGAGAAATCGCACCACAAACTGTACGGCCCATTTTCTCCTGTTACTGTTATGTGCGGGAATAACTACTCTGTAGCGATCCGCACCTGACCAGCACATGCACAGACGCACTTTGCTCAGGCTGCCAGGGCCAGGATATTCTTCACCCAGTGTCGCAGGGATGATGAGGAGTCAGGTACAAGGGTAAACTGGGCTGTGGAGTCAGTGTCATGGAAATTGAGGAGTCGGAGGTTTGGCTTACCGACTCCACAGCCCTGAGGGTAAATCCAAATCTAGAAAAAAACAAATGAAAACGCCGGGGCAATAGCTAATAAAAAAAATAACCATTAATGAGTATTATCATCTGCTGAGAAGCAACCAGAACCCGACCAGGAACCGGACACCATACCAGTACGCAAGGGAACGGAATAAACCGCACTGAACTGGATTAGAAGCCGGCCTTATACCGCCAGCCCAAATCTAAGGACAACAATGGGGTGATGCATTCCTCCCAGTCATGTCCAGGGAGCCATTCCCTGCTCACCGGAACAGCATGGTGCACACTTTCCCAGAATTGGCCAACACCAGGCAAGGCAGAGTCCTGCGTTCTTTGGCAACAGGGAGATCCAGCGTCCCATATCTCGCGGTCCTAGAAACCAGTGGGGCGCACGGCGTCCTGTGTTCCCACATGGCTCTCCACTTCCATACACGAGGCACCACCCAACTGCGGGACAGCACCGCCACCAGCACGGACAGACCGGCGGAGCAGTCAGGAAACCGGAGGAGGACAGTTGTGTCCATGGCAGATATTCCTAACAGTTATCCTTTTAGAAAATGCAAAATTTGGGGCTAAATGAACATTTTAGTGGGAAAAAGGAAAATGAGAAATTGCTTATAAACTTTTAACCCTTCTGATGTAAAGTAGACACATGCAAAATGTTATTAATTATTTTGTGTGGTTTGACTCTCCGGTTTAAAAATTCAGTTTGAAAATTGAAAAACATTCACGTTTTTAATATTGATGTGATATTTTTCTACATAAACACAAATCATATCGACCACAATTTACCACTAACATAAAGTACAATGTGTCATGAAAAAAACAAAAAAAAAAACAATCTTAAAATCACTGGGATCTGTTGAAGCATTTTGAGTTAGGCTATGTGCACACGTTCAGGATTTTTCGCGTTTTTTCGGCCGTTTACCGCTTAAAAAAACGCATACATGAGCATCCCATCATTTTTAATGCATTCTGCAATTTTTGTGCACATGATGCGTTTTTTTCCTTGAAAAAAAAACGCATCGCGGTAAAAAACGCAGCATGTTCATTAATTTTCCGGATTTTTCGCGTTTTTGCCGCTATTTAATGCATTGGGAAGCTCCGGAAAAAAACACGAAAAAAACGCATGGGGATTTCTTGCAGAAAATGTCCGGTTTTGTTCAGGAAATTTCTGCAAGAAATCTTGACGTGTGCACATAGCCTTATAGTTTCATAAAGCGATACTGGTCGGGAAGGTGAAAGCAGGCTGGGGGTGAAGGGGTTAAAGGGAACCTGTCACCCCCCCATCATGTGATGGGAGCCGAAGGGCAGCGCAAACTGCGCATGGCCGAAAAAAAACTTACAGCGCAGGCGTCGGGGACGTTAATAAAGGAAGTAGAGGCGGTGCCTTGAGTGATGGCTGGGAAGCGTTTGTGTCAGGGGAGAAAAGACATGCTCCCCTGACAAACTACAGGTAGGAAAGGCAAATTCTAAAAACTAGTAGTTCAGCGTTGGCAGGGACCCCAACTAAAAGAGCCACCTTGACAGAATGCAGCATTAGTGCTGCACAAGGTGGTTCTTTTAGTTAAAAATGCCTGGGGGGGTGACAGGTTCCCTTTAATGGCTGTGGGAGGAGCTCCACCTCTGGCTGTTAGAGGCAGATGATTGCTGATTAAATCAGCCATCATCTGCTGGGAAAGTTACAGCCTCCAACGTGCAAGAGCACATCTAAGTAAGTGACTCGACCTGTGATGTAACTGTGAGTCAAAGGTTGTGAAGGCGAAAGACGGGTGACCAGTGGTAGAGCGCACTGTACAGAGCAAGCTGTTCTAAAACAGCAAAAATCCTCCCCATTAATCCTCCCCTTCCGGCACCGATCTTGATCCAATGCAGTCGGCACTGTAATCTGTGTCGGCATGGACAGAGAAGGACTTTACCCGTCTGGCAGCCTCAGGACAGTAACGCATCATTGGATGTTTTTCTGATGACACACTGCTCAGTCACCTGACCACTGCTGCAAATGTCAAGCCACAGCGGTCCAGGTGGGTGTTGGTAGGTTAAAATTAATGAGTTTATTCCTTTTTGTAAATTATTTTAGTAATACTGATTGCTTGTTGCCTAAGGTTACGACCTGTAGGTCCAGCTTAGATTCCTGGTTGACCATACGCTGCTCCAGACTCATCAGTCACTTCCTCCTCCCTACTGCTCCCAGCCTCGCTGCATTCGTTCCTCGCACTTACCGTATTTTTCGGACTATAAGATGCATCGGACCATAAGGCGCACCCCAAATTTTGGTGGAAGTAGCAGAAAAAAAAGATTTTTATAAGACGGGGGTCTGTCTTATTGTCCGAATTTAAGGTATCTTACCTGAGGGCTGGTGGTGGTACAGCAGGGACACAGTAGGCATGGTGGTGGCTGAGGCGCAGTGGGCGGAACGGCATGCACCTGAGCAGGGTCCCTTCCTGCTAAGGTGGGCGACTCCGTGGCCTGGTGTCTACGGGGGGGAGGAGGGGTGCGGAAGTGGTGTGGCTGAGGTGCAGTGGGTGGTGCGACGTGCACCTGAGCAGGGTCCCTTCCTAAGGAGAGGTGAGGCCACGGCCCGGTATCTAAGGCGAGCAGCAGAGCCGGGTTAATCACGGGTTTCTCGGTGGCAACTGCCATCTTTCTGAGGCCCCGCAGATTGAGTACTCTGCTTCCCGGGGCTTCAGAAAAATGGCCGCAGGAAGCAGAGAACTCAATCTGCGCATGCAGGGCATCAGGAAGATGGCCAACGCCACCGAGAAACCCGTGATTCACCCGGCTCTGCTGCTCACCTTGAATACCGGGCCGCGGCGTCACCTCACCTGAGGAAGGGACCCTGCTCAGGTGCACGTTGCTCCGCCCACCGCACCTCAGCATTACCGCACCTCTGCTGCCGCCACACCACTGCCGCAACCAACCGGTAAGCCTGCGAAAAATACGGTACCTTCTGGCACAGTTTTTTTTTTTCCATGCACCTTGTTTGCCTCATCACATTTAGGCATTTCATTTTCCATTTCCCAGATGACTATCCACAACCTGTACATATTCGACCGCAATGGGACCTGTCTTCACTACAGCGAGTGGAACCGCAGGAAACAAGCCGGAATCTCGAAAGATGAGGTGACATATTATAACTATGACACCCACATTACTTTTATTGCTCCCAGCACCTTTCACATTGTGCAATGATCTACATTGTCTTTCTAGCAATGTTCCTTCTCTCTCTAGGAATTCAAGCTGATGTACGGAATGCTCTTCTCCATCCGCTCCTTCGTCAGCAAAATGAGCCCCGTGGACATGTATCCTGACCTGTCACACTTGTGCACAGCTGCCTATGCACCCCAATATAGCTGCCGTAATACTGCCCACTATGTACAAGAATATAACTGCTATAATACTGCCCCTATGTACAAGAATATAACTACTGTAATACTGCCCACTATGTACAAGAATATAAATACTATAATACTGCCCCTATATACAAGAATATAACTACTATAATACTGCTCCTATGTAAAAGAATATAACTACTATAATACTGCTCCTATATACAAGAATATAACTACTATAATACTGCCTCTATGTACAAGAATATAACTACTATAATACTGCCTCTATGTACAAGAATATAACTACTATAATACTGCTCCCCTATGTACAAGAATATAACTACTATAATACTGCCCTCTATGTACAAGAATATACTATAATACTGCCCCCTATGTACAAGAATATAACTACTATAATACTGCCCCCTATGTAGAAGAATATAACTACTATAATACTGCTCCCTATGTACAAGAATATAACTACTATAATACTGCCCCTATGTACATGAATATAACTACTATAGTACTGCTCCTATGTACAAGAATATAACTACTATAATACTGCTCCTATGTACAAGAATATAACTACTATAATACTGCCTCTATGTACAAGAATATAACTACTATAATACTGCCTCTATGTACAAGAATATAACTACTATAATACTGCTCCCTATGTACAAGAATGTAACTACTATAATACTGCCCCCTATGTACAAGAATATAACTACTATAATACTGCTCCCCTATGTACAAGAATATAACTACTATAATACTGCCCTCTATGTACAAGAATATACTATAATACTGCCCCCTATGTACAAGAATATAACTACTATAATACTGCTCCTATGTACAAGAATATAACTACTATAATACTGCCCCTATGTACAAGAATATAACTACTATAATACTGCCCGTATATACAAGAATATAACTACTATAATACTGCCCCCTATGTACAAAAATATAACTACTATAATACTGCCCTATGTACAAGAATATAACTACTATAATACAGCTCCTATGTACAAGAATATAACTACTATAATACTGCTCCTATGTACAAGAATATAACTACTATAATACTGCCCCTATGTACAAGAATATAACTACTATAATACTGCCCTATGTACAAGAATATAACTACTATAATACTGCCCCTATGTACAAGAATATAACTACTATAATACTGCCCTATGTACAAGAATATAACTACTATAATACTGCCCCTATGTACAAGAATATGACTACTATAATACTGCTCTTATGTACAAGAATATAACTACTATAATACTGCCCCTATGTACAAGAATATAACTACTATAATACTGCCCCTATGTACAAGAATATAACTACTATAATACTGCTCCTATGTACAAGAATATAACTACTATAATACTGCTCCTATGTACAAGAATATAACTACTATAATACTGCCCTATGTACAAGAATATAACTACTATAATACTGCCCTATGTACAAGAATATAACTACTATAATACTGCCCTATGTACAAGAATATAACTACTATAATACTGCCCTATGTACAAGAATATAACTACTATAATACTGCTCCTATGTACAAGAATATAACTACTATAATACTGCCCTATGTACAAGAATATAACTACTATAATACTGCCCTATGTACAAGAATATAACTACTATAATACTGCCCCTATGTAGAAGAATATAACTACTATAATACTGCCCCTATGTACAAGAATATAACTACTATAATACTGCTCCTATGTACAAGAATATAACTACTATAATACTGCTCCTATGTACAAGAATATAACTACTATAATACTGCCCCTATGTACAAGAATATAACTACTATAATATTGCTCCTATGTACAAGAATATAACTACTATAATACTGCCCTATGTACAAGAATATAACTACTATAATACTGCCCTATGTACAAGAATATAACTACTATAATACTGCCCCTATGTACAAGAATATAACTGCTATAATACTGCCCCTATGTACAGGAATATAACTACTATAATACTGCCCCTATGTACAAGAATATAACTACTATAATACTGCCCCTATGTACAAGAATATAACTACTATAATACTGCCCCTATGTACAAGAATATAACTACTATAATACTGCCCCTATGTACAAGAATATAACTACTATAATACTGCCCCTATGTACAAGAATATAACTACTATAGTACTGCCCCTATGTACAAGAATATAACTACTATAATACTGCCCCTATGTACAAGAATATAACTACTATAATACTGCCCCTATGTACAAGAATATAACTACTATAATACTGCCCCTATGTACAAGAATATAACTACTATAATACTGCCCCTATGTACAAGAATATAACTACTATAATACTGCTCCTATGTACAAGAATATAACTACTATAATACTGCTCCTATGTACAAGAATATAACTACTATAATACTGCTCCTATGTACAAGAATATAACTACTATAATACTGCCCTATGTACAAGAATATAACTACTATAATACTGCCCTATGTACAAAAGTATAACTACTATAATACTGCCCCTATGTACAAGAATATAACTGCTATAATACTGCCCCTATGTACAGGAATATAACTACTATAATACTGCCCCTATGTACAAGAATATAACTACTATAATACTGCCCCTATGTACAAGAATATAACTACTATAATACTGCCCCTATGTACAAGAATATAACTACTATAATACTGCTCCTATGTACAAGAATATAACCACTATAATACTGCTCCTATGTACAAGAATATAACTACTATAATACTGCTCCTATGTACAAGAATATAACTACTATAATACTGCCCCTATGTACAAGAATATAACCACTATAATACTGCTCCTATGTACAAGAATATAACTACTATAATACTGCCCCTATGTACAAGAATATAACTACTATAATACTGCTCCTATGTACAAGAATATAACCACTATAATACTGCCCCTATGTACAAGAATATAACTACTTTAACCCCTTTCTGACATCGGACGTACTATCCCGTCGAGGTGGGGTGGGCCCGTATGACCACCGACGGGATAGTACATCCAGCGCGATCGGCCTCGTTCACTGGGGGAGCGCGGCCGGGTGTCAGCTGACTATCGCAGCTGACATCCTGCACTATGTGCCAGGAGCGGTCAGGGACCGCCCCCGGCACACTGCGATCAAACATGATCGCAGTGTTCCGGCGGTATAGGGAAGCATCACGCAGGGAGGGGGCTCCCTGCGGGCTTCCCTGAGACCCCCGAGGGTCTCTTACCTCCTCCTCCCTGCAGCAGGCCCGGATCCAAGATGGCCGCGGCATCCGGGTCCTGCAGGGAGGTGGCTTCACTGCGCCTGCTCAGAGCAGGCACCGGGAAGCCTCCAGGAGCTGTGCACGTCGGATCGCCGATCTGACACAGTGCACAGCAAAGTGTCAGATCGGCGATCTTACACTATAACATGATGCCCCCTCCTGGGGCAATGCTGTAGTGTAAAAAAAAAAAAATTTCACATGTGTTAAAAAAAAAAAAAAATCCCCCAAAAAATGCAAAAAAAAAATATATATATATTCTTCCTATAAATACATTTCATTATCTAAATAAAAAAAAAACAATAAAAGTACACATATTTAGTATCGCCGCGTCCATAGCGACCCGACCTATAAAACTGTCCCACTAGTTAACCCCTTCAGTGAACACCGTAAAAAAATAAAAAAAAAACCGAGGCAAAAAACAACGCTTTATTATCATACCGCCAAATAAAAAGTGGAATAACACGCGATCAAAAAGATGGATATAAATAACCATGATACCGCTGAAAACGTCATCTTGTCCCGCAAAAAACGAGCCGCCTTACAGCGTCATCAAAGAAAAAATAAAAAAGTTATAGTCCTCAGAATAAAGCGATGCCAAAATAATTTATTCTATAAAATAGTTTTTATCGTATAAAAGCACCAAAACATAAAAAAATGATATAAATGAGGCATCGCTGTAATCGTACTGACCCGACGAATAAAACTGCTTTATCAATTTTACCAAACGCGGAACGGTATAAACGCCTCCCCCAAAAGAAATTCATGAATAGCTGGTTTTTGGTCATTCTGCCTCACAAAAATCGGAATAAAAAGTGATCAAAAAATGTCACGTGCCCGAAAATGTTACAAATAAAAATGTCAACTCGTCCCGCAAAAAACAAGATCTCACATGACTCTGTGGACCAAAATATGGAAAATTTATAGCTCTCAAAATGTGGTAACGCAAAAAATATTTTTTGCAATAAAAAGCGTCTTTCAGTGTGTGACGGCTGCCAATCATAAAAATCCGCTAAAAAACCCGCTATAAAAGTAAATCAAACCCCCCTTCATCACCCCCTTAGTTAGGGAAAAATTAAAAAAATGTATTTATTTCCATTTTCCTATTAGGGCTAGGGTTAGGGCAACAGTTAGGGTTTAGATTACATTTACGGTTGGGAATAGGGTTGGGATTAGGGTTAGGGGTGTGTCAGGGTTAGGGGTGTGGTTAGGGTTACAGTTGGGATTAGGGTTAGGGGTGTGTTTGGATTAGGGTTTCAGTTATAATTGGGGGGTTTCCACTGTTTCGGCATATCAGGGGCTCTCCAAACGCGACATGGCGTCCGATCTCAATTCCAGCCAATTCTGCATTGAAAAAGCAAAGCAGTGCTCCTTCCCTTCCGAACTCTCCCGTGTGCCCAAACAGGGGTTTACCCCAACATATGGGGTATCAGCGTACTCAGGACAAATAGGACAACAACCTTTGGAGTCCAATTTCTCCTGTTACCCTTGGAAAAATACAAAACTGGGGGCTAAAAAATAATTTTTGTGGGAAAAAAGGATTTTATTTTCACGGCTCTGCGTTATAAACTGTAGTGAAATACTTGGGGGTTAAAAGTTCTCACAACACATCTAGATAAGTTCCTTAGGGGGTCTACTTCCCAAAATGGTGTCACTTGTGGGGGTTTTCAATGTTTAGGTGCATCAGGGGCTCTCCAAACGCAACATGGCATCCCATCTCAATTCCTGTCAATTTTGCATTGAAAAGTCAAACGGCGCTCCTTCCCTTCCGATCTCTACCATGCACCCAAACAGTGGTTTACCCCCACATATGGGGTATCAGCGTACTCAGGACAAACTGTACAACAACTTTTGGGGTCCAATTTCTTCTCTTACCCTTGGGAAAATAAAAAATTGGGGGCGAAAAGATCATTTTTGTGAAAAAATATGATTTTTTGTTTTTACAGCTCTGCATTATAAACGTCTGTGAATCACTTAATGGGTCAAAGTGCTCACCACACATCTAGATAAGTTCCTTAGGGGGTCTACTTTCCAAAATGGTGTCACTTGTGGGGGGTTTCAATGTTTAGGCACATCAGAGGCTCTCCAAACGCAACATGGCGTCCCATCTCAATTCCTGTCAATTTTGCATTGAAAAGTCAAATGGCGCTCCTTCGCTTCCGAGCTCTGTCATGCGCCCAAACAGTGGTTTACCCCCACATATGGGGTATCGGCGTACTCAGGACAAATTGTACAACAACTTTTGCGGTCCATTTTCTCCTGTTACCCTTGGTAAAATAAAACAAATTGGAGCTGAAGTAAATTTTTTGTGAAAAAAAGTTAAATGTTCATTTTTATTTAAACATACCAAAAATTCCTGTGAAACACCTGAAGGGTTAATAAACTTCTTGAATGTGGTTTTGAGCACCGTGAGGGGTGCAGTTTTTAGAATGGTGTCACACTTGGTTATTTTCTATCATATAGACCCCTCAAAATGACTTCAAATGAGATGTGGTCCCTAAAAAAAATGATGTTGTAAAAATGAGAAATTGCTGGTCAACTTTTAACCCTTATAACTCCCTAACAAAAAAAAAATTTTGGTTACAAAATTGTGCTGATGTAAAGTAGACATGTGGGAAATGTTACTTAATAAGTATTTTGTGTGACATATCTCTGTGATTTAATTGCATAAAAATTCAAAGTTGGAAAATTGCGAAATTTTCAACATTTTCGCCAAATTTCCGTTTTTTTCACAAATAAACGCAGGTAATATCAAAGAAATTTTACCACTATCATGAAGTACAATATGTCACGAGAAAACAATGTCAGAATCACCGGGATCTTTTGAAGCTTTCCAGAGTTATAACCTCATAAAAGGACAGTGGTCAGAATTGTAAAAATTGGCCCGGTCATTAACATGCAAACCACCCTTGGGGGTAAAGGGGTTAATACTGCTCCTATGTACAAGTATATAACTACTATAATACTGCCCCTATGTACAAGAATATAACCACTATAATACTGCCCCCTATGTACAAGAATATAACCACTATAATACTGCCCCTATGTACAAGAATATAACTACTATAATACTGCTCCTATGTACAATAATATAACTACTATAATACTGCTTCTATGTACAAGAATATAACTACTATAATACCGCTCCTATGGACAAGAATATAACTACTATAATACTGCTCCTATGTACAAGAATATAACTACTATAATACCGCTCCTATGTACAAGTATATAACTACTATAATACTGCCCCTATGTACAAGAATATAACCACTATAATACTGCCCCTATGTACAAGAATATAACTACTATAATACTGCCGCTATGTGCAAGAATGCAACTACTATAATACTGCTCCTATGTACAAGTATATAACTACTATAATACTGCCCCTATGTAGAAGAATGTAACTACTATAATACTGCTCCTATGTACAAGTATATAACTACTATAATACTGCCCCTATGTTCAAGAATATAACTACTATAATACTGCTCCTATGTACAAGAATATAACTACTATAATACTGCTCCTATGTACAAGAATATAATTACTATAATACTGCTCCTATGTACAAGAATATAATTACTATAATACTGCCCCTATGTACAAGAATATAACTACTATCATACTGCTCCTATGTACAAGAATATAACTACTATAATACTGCTCCTATGTACAAGAATATAACTACTATAATACTGCTCCTATGTACAAGAATATAATTACTATAATACTGCTCCTATGTACAAGAATATAATTACTATAATACTGCCCCTATGTACAAGAATATAACTACTATAATACTGCCCCTATGTACAGGAATATAACTGCTATAATACTGCTCCTATGTACAAGAATATAACTACTATAATACCGCTCCTATGTACAAGTATATAACTACTATAATACTGCCCCTATGTACAAGAATATAACCACTATAATACTGCCCCTATGTACAAGAATATAACTACTATAATACTGCCGCTATGTGCAAGAATGTAACTACTATAATACTGCTCCTATGTACAAGTATATAACTACTATAATACTGCCCCTATGTACAAGAATATAACTACTATAATACTGCCCCTATGTAGAAGAATGTAACTACTATAATACTGCTCCTATGTACAAGTATATAACTACTATAATACTGCCCCTATGTTCAAGAATATAACTACTATAATACTGCTCCTATGTACAAGAATATAACTACTATAATACTGCCCCTATGTACAAGAATATAACTACTATAATACTGCTCCTATGTACAGGAATATAACTACTATAATACTGCTCCTATGTACAAGAATATACCTACTATAATACTGCCCCTATGTACAAGAATATAACTACTATAATACTGCCCCTATGTACAGGAATATAACTGCTATAATACTGCTCCTATGTATAAGAATATAACTACTATATTACTGCTCCTATGTACAAGAATATAACTAATATAATACTGCTCCTGTGTACAAGAATATAACTACTATAATTCTGCCCCTATGTACAAGAATATAACTACTATAATACTGCCTCCTATGTACAAGAATATAACTACTATAATACTGCTCCTATGTACAGGAATATAACTACTATAATACTGCTCCTATGTACATATAACCACTATAATACTGCCCTATGTACAAGAATATAACTACTATAATACTGCTCCTATGTACAAGAATATAACTACTATAATACTGCCCTATGTACAAGAATATAACTACTATAATACTGCTCCTATGTACAAGAATATAACTACTATAATACTTCCCTCTATATACAAGAATATAACTACTATAATACTGCCCCTATGTACAAGAATATAACTACTATAATACTGCCTCCTATGTACAAGAATATAACTACTATAATACTGCTCCTATGTACAAGAATATAACTACTATAATACTGCCCCTATGTACAAGAATATAACTACTATAATATTGCCCTCTATGTACAAGAATATAACTACTATAATACTGCCCCTATGTACAAGAATATAACTACTATAATATTGCCCTCTATGTACAAGAATATAACTACTATAATACTGCCCCTATGTACAAGAATATAACTACTATAATACTGCCCCTGTATACAAGAATATAACTACTATAATACTGCCCCTATATACAAGAATATAACTACTATAATACTGCTCCTATGTACAAGAATATAACTACTATAATACTGCTCCTATGTACAAGAATATAACTACTATAATACTGCCCCTATGTACAAGAATATAACTACTATAATATTGCTCCTATGTACAAGAATATAACTACTATAATACTGCCCCTATGTACAAGAATATAACTACTATAATACTGCTCCCTATATACAAGAATGTAACTACTATAATACTGCCCCTATGTACAAGAATATAACTACTATAATACTGCCCCTATGTACAAGAATATAACTACTATAATACTGCCCCTATGTACAAGAATATAACTACTATAATACTGCCGCTATGTGCAAGAATGTAACTACTATAATACTGCTCCTATGTGCAAGAATATAACTACTATAATACTGCCCCTATGTACAAGAATGTAACTACTATAATACTGCCCCTGTGTACAAGAATATAACTACTATAATACTGCTCCTATGTACAAGAATATAACTACTATAATATTGCTCCCTATGTACAAGAATATAACTACTATAATACTGCTCCTATGTACAAAAATATAATTACTATAATACTGCTCCTACGTAGAAGAATCTGTGAGACTTGAGGCATTATGGTCTTTAACCAGTTTCCGTTAGGAAAGATGGCTTCCTTTGCTTCCAAACGAGCAAGTATAAGCTTCACTACTATGAAACGCCGAGTGGTCTGAAGATGGTGATGAATACCGATCTGAGTGTAGGCGGCACAAGGGACGTCTTGCATCAGATCTACAGCACGGTGAGAAAACATGGACTATGTAGTGGAAAGAAATCTCGGTTCACAAGGTTCAGTTTAGGATAAGGTGACTGTAGATGAAAAGTGAATATCTTTGCATGTTTTTGGTTAGATGTTTAAGATACTGGTGGTCCTTTTGGTGTCTACTCAGATAATCAGTAATTTGTCAAGGTGGGTTTGGGCAGGTCTACTGTCCCCTGTAGGTCAATACGGAATATATAGTAGCCATTGATTTAAGAGGACATTGTTTGTGGGCCAAAGCCGAGGACCTCACAATGTGATTCATAGTCCAGGTTGTAGACTGAGCCCTCTTTATAGGAGGCCGGGCTCTAGTTGACCTTCGTGTTAATACTGTAATATTGACTGAACCTGTAGACGATCTTTTGGTGATGTGAAATGGATATTTACTGTTTTCTTTCCTTCAGATCTACGTGGAATATGTGGTGAAGAATTCCCTCTGTTCCCTCAATGAACCCATTCAAAGTGAGCTTTTTAAAAGCAAACTGGACAGCTTTATCCGCAGCCTCCCTTACTTCTCTGCACGAGCAGGTTAGGCCCAATCGGCCGGTTGTACTGCACCAACCCTGAGCAGCCACCAAGCCTCGCAGTAGACGAGTTGTCTTGGAAGCTCCTCTGCATCCAACCTCAACGGCAGAAGACTTTCCGTCAATAACTGAGAATCTACCGTCCCACCGTCATTACTATTGTCTCCCGCTTACACGTACGAATGATTATACGCACGTTACATGAGGATTTTGGATAACGGTCGGTCCTCATGTTTGTAGAGTGATGAAGTGTTTTCAGATATGGCCCAGGTATAGAGAGAAGAGGCTCCAATGATTCAGGACCGACACCTAAAAGCAGTGGTTTGTTTTCTTTCCTGCAATATGAACTCTGATGTGTGATGTCTACCTGTGATCTCTAGCAGCTGTGTAATGGGGATAGGGACAAAGAGGAAAATCGGGTGTATTGTTACATGTTTATTAAACTATAATATGTGAAAGTGCAGGTGGAATAAAGAGCAATGTGTGGAGTAGAGAACGGTTTCGCCTGCCCCTCATGGAAGCTGCAGACAAAGCCACTAGCTGAGAGTCTCCTCCCCCTGCAAGGTGATACTGATAGGAGGAGCTACGGGTCTCCTCCTCCCGCAGGGGCCTACAGATGGGAGGAGCTACGAGTCTCCTCCCCCTGCAGAGTGTTTACAGATAGGAGGAGCTATGGGTCTCCTCCCGCAAGGGCTACAGATGGGAGGAGCTACGAGTCTCCTCCCCCTGCAGGGTGTTTACAGATAGGAGGAGCTATGGGTCTCCTCCTCCCGCAGAGGCCTACAGATGGGAGAAGCTACGAGTCTCCTCCCCCTGCAGGGTGTTTACAGATAGGAGCTGTGGGTCTCCTCCCGCAGGGGCTACAGATGGGAGGAGCTATTAGTCTCCTCCCCCCTGCAGGGTGTTTACATATTCTTATTTATTTATATAGCACCATTAATTCCATGGTGCTGTACATATAGGGTTATAGATATCATTTACAGTACACAAATTTACAATGACAGACTGGTATAGAGGAGAGAGGACCCTATTCTTGTGGACTTACAATCTGTGGGATAATGGGGAAGAGACAGAAGGTCGGGGGTGCGGCAGCTCGGGTGGCGGTGAGGCAGCAGCTCGGGTGGTGGTGAGGCAGCAGAATGGTATTGTAGGCTGTAGGCTTTCCTGAAGAGATGGGTTTTCAGGTTCTGTCTGAATGATCCGAGGGTGGTGGATAATCAGACGTGTTGAGGTGTGGAATTCCAGAGGATGGGGGATATTTGGGAGAAATCTTGAAGGCGGTTGTGTGAGGAACGAATAAGTGTGGAGGAGAGTAGGAGGTCTTGGGAGGATCAAAGATTACGTAAGGGAAGATATTTGGAGATTAGTTCAGAGATATAGGGAGGGGACAGGTTGTAGATGGCTTTGTAGATCAGTGTTAGTAGTTTGAATTGGATTCGTTGGGGAATTGGGAGCCAGTGGAGGGATTTGCAGAGGGGAGAAGCAGGGGAGTAGCGAGGAGAGAGGTGGATTAGCCGGGCAGCAGAGTTGAGGACAGACTGGAGCGGTGCAAGAGAGTTAGCGGGGAGGCCACAGAGGACGGTGTTGCAGTAATGGAGGCGGGAGATGATGAGGGCATGCACAAGAGTTTTGGTAGATTGTGGGCTGAGGAAGGGATGGATTCTGGCAATAGGAGGAGCTATGGGTCTCCTCCCCCTGCTGGGGGGGATTCAGATAGGAGGCGCTACGTGTTTCCTCCCCCTGCAAGGCAATACTGATAGGAGGAGCTACGGGTCTCCTCCCACAGGGGCCTACAGATTGGAGGAGCTACGAGTCTCTTCCCCCTGCAGGGGGATACAGGCAGGAGGTGCTTGGAGTCTCTTCCCCCTGCAGGGGGATACAGGCAGGAGGTGCTTGGAGTCTCCTCCCACTACAGGGGGATACAGGCAGGAGGTGCTTGGAGTCTCCTCCCACTACAGGGGGATACAGGCAGGAGGTGCTTGGAGTCTCCTCCCACTACAGGGGATACAGGCAGGAGGTGCTTGGAGTCTCCTCCCCCTGCAGGGGGATGCAGAGCTATAGTGGCCTCTGTCAGGAAACTGGGTGTATGGCGTTGTTACAGTGTACACCAGAAGCAGAGATTAGTGAGTCGGTCAAAATGTGAATTTGCCATTTCTGGCAGGTTTTCCCTGGAAATGTAATTGACCGATAATGTGTGGAAGTGAATTACAAAAAAATCCATGTTTTGATGAATGCGAATTCTTCTAAAATTCTATTAGAATTCAATTTCTTGTGACTCATGCTCCCAGTGTGCCCTCGGCTCCGCAGCTCCTGCTGTTCTGCATTAGGGGGTCTGTCTCTTACCTCTTTTATAACAAGCAGTGTACGTTCCAGATAACACTGGAGAACACAATTTTAATTTACTTAAATCCAACACTTTTTTTATTAATTAACTTTTGGCTTCTGAATCCAAAGGTGACCCCTGTTTATCTCGTATCAAAAGAACTTTTTAAGCTGCAGGATACCCTCCATTTGTCTCCAAAACTATACAAAATGTACATACAATGGATGGAAAGTAATGCAAAAAAACCTGAATGTAATGTTAATTCAACTCCTTCATGACCTTCAACGTATCAATATGTCATGGTCAGATCGGGGTTCCTGACTAGTGATCGAGTATACTCGTTACTCGAGATTTCCCAAGCCGGGGGGGTTGCCTGGTTGCTAGGGAATCCCGACATGTAATCAAGCTGGCTAACAGATGTAAATCATTCAGCTGCGGCGAAGAAAACTAAATCTCCGAGCACTAAAAAATACTCAGAGGACACCCGAGCATGCTCGGGAAATCTCAAATAACGAGTATACTCGCTCATCACTATTCCTGACCTTTGACATATGGGTACGTCATGACAATCGTATGGGGCACAGGAGCTTTGCCCACGTAATCGCGTTTAAGAACTCGGCTTAAGTTGAAGCCATGACCTGGCTGTCACTGCCAGGAGCGATCACTACACCTCCCTGGGCCATTTAACCCCCTAAATGCTGCGATTGATATTAATTGCAGTATTTAAAAGGCAGCGAGAGGGAAGGGGTTTTGTCTTCCTTCTGATCGGCGCCTCCCCCAACGTCATAACAAGGGCCCAATCGTTGTCAGGGCCACCCGAGGTTGTCACGATGACCTCCGGGTCAGCCAACTACTGCAAGCTTGTGATCCCTGCGCAGAGCATGGTCTAAGGCTTCTGTCAGTGCAGCTCTGACAGGTCGAAAGCATTGCCATGCGATACCAGTGTTCAAAGTAAAAAAAAAAAGTTAAATAAAAGGTAAAAGTAAAAAAAATTGTGAAAATATTTTAAAAATCACGAAATAACAAAAAAAATTATTCCAATAAAGACACATATTTATGTAAAAAAAAAAAACGACCCGACCTATAAATCTGTCCTACTAGTAAACCCCCCTTCAGTAAACACCGTAAAAACTAAATAAAAAACATTGCAAAAAATTGTTTTTTTTTCATTAAACCGCCTAACAAAAAGTGGAATGTAAATAAAAATGGTACCACTGAAAACTAAATCTTGTCCCGCAAATAAACAAGCTGCCATTCAGCTCTGTCCAGGGAAAAATAAAAACGTTATCGCTCTCAGAATAAAGCAATGCAAAAATAATAATTTTTTCTCTAAAATAGTTTTTATTGTGTAAACGTGCAAAATATTTAAAAAATTATATATAAATGGGGTATCGCTGTAAAGGTACCTTCACATTAAGCGACGCTGCAGCGATAGCGACAACGATGCCGATCGCTGCAGCGTCGCTGTTTGATCGCTGGAGAGCTGTCACACAGACCGCTCTCCAGCGACCAACGATGCCGAGGTCCCCGGGTAACCAGGGTAAACATCGGGTTACTAAGCGCAGGGCCGCGCTTAGTAACCCGATGTTTACCCTGATTACCAGCGTAAAATGTAAAAAAAACAAACAGTACATACTTACATTCGCGTCCCCCGGCGTCCGCTTCCTGCACTGACTGAGCGCCGGCCCTAACAGCAGAGCGGTGACGTCACCGCTGTGCTGTACTTTCACTTTACGGCGCTCAGTCAGTGTGGGAAGCGGACGCCGGGGGACGCGAAGGTGAGTATGTACTGTTTGTTTTTTTCACATTTTACACTGGTAACCAGGGTAAACATCGGGTTACTAAGCGCGGCCCTGCGCTTAGTAACCCGATGTTTACCCTGGTTACCAGTGTAAAACATCGCTGGCATCGTTGCTTTTGGTGTCAAACACGACGATACACGCCGGTCTGACGACCAAATAAAGTTCTGAACTTTGTTCAACGACCAGCGATATCACAGCAGGATCCTGATCGCTGCTGCGTGTCAAACACAACGATATCGCTATCCAGGACGCTGCAACGTCACGGATCGCTAGCGATATCGTTTAGTGTGAAGGTACCTTAATCGTACTGACCCAAGAATAAAGCTGCTGTATCAGTTTTACCACATGATGAACGACATAAGAAAAGACAATTCCCGATTTGCTGTTTTTTTTTATTTTGCCTCCGAAAAATCAAAGTAGAAAATAGTGAAAAAAATGTCATGTGCTCGAAAGAGGTACCAATAAAAACATCAACTCTTCCCATAAAAAGAAGCCCTCACATAACTCTTGACTGCCTAAATATGGAAAACTTACAGCTCTCAAATTATGGGGATGCAAAAACATTTACACATGCCTAAAAAGATGGACACAGGTCCTATGGCGTCCACCCTGCCTCCATCTGCCTCATTATTGGGAATCTTCCACCGGGTGTTCCATCTGAATCAGGTATTTCAGAGATATACATGGAAACCCCAATGTAAGCGCTCAGTGCCGAGTGCAGGATAAATGTGCACCGAGCCTTACTGCGATCTTTGGGAGGCAGAATTAACAAATCAACAGAAGGTGAAGAATTGGTTTTATTTAATTTTTATGCCCTTCTTCGTGCAGTATAAGTGATTAGATTACTTTATTCTTCGGGGCGATCACAGTGATACCAGATTTATATCAGGTTTTTATGTTTGGCTGCTGTCACACACTAAGACTAGTTTTTGCATCACCATATTTTGAGAGTTATGTGAGGTCTTGTTTTATGCAGGTCAAATTGATGTTTTTATTGGAATTATTCCGATTTTTGGGAGGCAGAAAAAACAAAAACCAGCAATTTAGGAATTTTGTTTTTTTGTTTATACCCTTCCGCATGTAGTAAGATTGATAGAGCAGCTTTATTTTTCGGGTCGGTATGATTACAGCAATACCTCCGTTAGATAATTTTTTTATGTAACAACTTTTATAGAAAAAATAATTATTTTTGCAGCACTTTATTCTGAGAGCTATAACTTTTGTTCTTTCGCTGATTGAGCTCTATGGCAGCTTGCTTTTTTGCAAGACAAGATTACGTTTTCAGCGGTACCATGTTTATTTTATAGTTTTCTTTTTGATTGCGCTTTATTCCACTTTTTGTTTGGCAGTGTGATGATAAAGCTTTGTTTTCGGCTATATTATTTTTATTTACTTTCGTTATTTTGATTGCATTTTCTTTCCTTTTTTTTCAGTGGTATTATAAAAAGGCATAGTTTGCCATGTAGTATTTTTTTTACGGCGTTCACTGAAGGGGTTAGCTAGTGTGGTACTTTTATAGATTGGGTTGTTCCGGACGTGGCGACACCTAATATGTGTACTTTTTTTTTTTGTTTCATTTTTTTTGCATAAAAATGTGTATTTATTAGTGTAATATTTTGTTATATTATTATTGGTCAGTCCAATTGACTGACCAATCACACCGCCCTGAGTTCGGGGACCGACGGTGTGTTTATATGCAGTGACAGTTTAAAAGCATGACGGACATAGCGCATCATGGTCCTGGAACTGACACCCGCTCATGACGTGCTATGTCCGTCATTGGTCGTTAAGGGCATAACATTTTAAAGTTTGAAAATTGCTAAATTTTCACTTTTTTTGTCAAATTTTCAATATTTTCTTAAACACAAATCATATCGACCTAAATTTACCACAAATATGACATAGACCATGTCACAAAAAACAATCTCATAATGAGTAGGATCCATTGAAGCGTTCCAGAGGTATGACCTCATAAAGTGACACTGGGCAGGATTGTCAGGATTGAAAAAATTGGCCTGGTCCGGAAGGTGAAAAGGGTGAAGGGTTAGAGCTGTTTTGTTCATAGAAAGGATATATGGTTATGTGTGCGAGTAGTAAAGTCAGGGAGAAGTTAAGGTAGAAATGTACACATAGCTTTTCCTAGAGTGTCCATTCTGTGGACAGTCTCACCTGATGCTCCAACAATAGGCAGCCATCATATGAACATCCCGTCTACCCTGACGCCGTCCAGTCATGACCTTCACAATCTTGGTGGAATCGTTCACCTTGCTCATCACTGACTGCACCACATTTTTCAGGGAAGTAAGCAAGATGGCTATGCCCAAAATGCTCCTTGATGTTCCTGCTGCAACCAAGCATTTTGTGCTCCAAGAGTTTCTAGACCATTTCAGTTTAATTCTTTGCTCGTGAAAGTCCTTGACAAGTTCTCTGAGTGATAGCCGAGCAGTCCTTTGGAGTTCTGACATTGTCCCAATGAAACGTTCATCTTTGATGAGCTGCCGAATCTGTGGACCATCAAGCACTCCGGCCAATATGAGGTACTTGAAACAGTCTCCTTCAGTTGGCAAAGCTTAACGTGTGGCTTCATGAGGCCCCATTTCATGTGCAGAGGTGGGAATTATAATCCGACTCCTCATACACCGCACCTCACATAAGGCCACTAGGGGGAGCTGGGCTTCTGCTCATCTTACATTTGGTTCCGTTCGCTCATTGATTTTCATGTGCTTGTCCATTGTGTCTTTTCTGTTTTTTTTCGAAAAATATTTGTCTTTTGCTCAGTCATTGAACAAGTAGGGGCAGTGTGTAGCTACATTGTTGCAATGATTATTCCTTCATCGATCATTTCCCCTCCGCACACATATTAATGTGGATTTACTGCCTTGGCCAGGCTGCATTCTCAGTGATGTCACTGCTCTCTAGTGAATGGATAGGCTGCATTCTCAGTGATGTCACTGCTCTCTAGTGAATGGATAGGCTGCATTCTCAGTGATGTCACTGCTCTCTAGTGATGGATAAGCTGCATTCTCAGTGATGTCACTGCTCTCTAGTGATGGATAGGCTGCATTCTCAGTGATGTCCCTGCTCTCTAGTGATAGGCTGCATTCTCAGTGATGTCACAGCTCTCTAGTGAATGGATAGGCTGCATTCTCAGTGATGTCACTGCTCTCTAGTGAATGGATAGGCTGCATTCTCAGTGATGTCACAGCTCTCTAGTGATGGATAGGCTGCATTCTCAGTGATGTCACTGCTCTCTAGTGAATGGATAGGCTGCATTCTCAGTGATGTCACAGCTCTCTAGTGAATGGATAGGCTGCATTCTCAGTGATGTCACAGCTCTCTAGTGAATGGATAGGCTGCATTCTCAGTGATGTCACTGCTCTCTAGTGAATGGATAGGCTGCATTCTCAGTGATGTCACTGCTCTCTAGTGAATGGATAGGCTGCATTCTCAGTGATGTCACTGCTCTCTAGTGAATGGATAGGCTGCATTCTCAGTGATGTCACTGCTCTCTAGTGAATGGATAGGCTGCATTCTCAGTGATGTCACTGCTCTCTAGTGAATGGATAGGCTGCATTCTCAGTGATGTCACAGCTCTCTAGTGAATGGATAGGCTGCATTCTCAGTGATGTCACAGCTCTCTAGTGAATGGATAGGCTGCATTCTCAGTGATGTCACTGCTCTCTAGTGATGGATAGGCTGCATTCTCAGTGATGTCACAGCTCTCTAGTGAATGGATAGGCTGCATTCTCAGTGATGTCACTGCTCTCTAGTGAATGGATAGGCTGCATTCTCAGTGATGTCACTGCTCTCTAGTGATGGATAGGCTGCATTCTCAGTGATGTCACAGCTCTCTAGTGAATGGATAGGCTGCATTCTCAGTGATGTCACTGCTCTCTAGTGAATGGATAGGCTGCATTCTCAGTGATGTCACTGCTCTCTAGTGAATGGATAGGCTGCATTCTCATTGATGTCACTGCTCTCTAGTGAATGAATAGGCTGCATTCTCAGTGATGTCACTGCTCTCTAGTGAATGGATAGGCTGCATTCTCAGTGATGTCACTGCTCTCTAGTGAATGGATAGGCTGCATTCTCAGTGATGTCACTGCTCTCTAGTGAATGGATAGGCTGCAGTTTCAGTAATGTCACCGCTCTCTAGTGAGTGAATAAGTTGCATTCTCAGTGATAGAATAAGAATTTGGCACTCAATATGTGGAAAAAGCATCTCTCCAGCTGCACGGCGTGCTTTTCCCATATGGATCTGGACACACAGCTCAGTACCCTGGCAATTCTATTGCTCCTGACCCTGGCGCTTGCTCCTTTATGATTGGTGACCACCTTCCTACAGCATACATCCGCCGCAGCAGTGTCCCATATCCTGGACGCTCATTTGCTCACACTGGGCTTGCTTCCACATCCAGTTCATGTTAAAAGAATGTTCTGGTGAAGGTCCTGTGCTGGACCTAAAACGTTCAGCATTTTTTGTCTGGATGCACTGATAAAAGGAAGTTCTATTTTTCCACATATTGAGTGCCAAGTTCTTTTTCTATAGTTCTATGGGTTGGATACCCTACTTGAGCACCAACCTTCCCTATAGAGTGCCATGTTTTTGCTATTATTAGCATTCTCAGTGATGTCACTGCTGTCTAGTGAGTGGATAGGCTGCAGTCTCAGTGATCTCACTGGTTTCTAGTGATGGGATAGGCTGCATTCTCATTGATGTCACTGCTCTCTAGTGAATGGATAGGCTGCATCCTCAGTGATGTCACCGCTCTCTAGTGAATGGATAGGCTGCATTCTCATTGATGTCACTGCTCTCTAGTGCATGGATAGGCTGCAGTCTGTGATGTCACCGCTCTCTAGTGAGTAGATAGGCTGCAGTCTCAGTGTTGTCACTGCTCTCTAGTGAATGGATAGGCTGCATCCTCAGTGATGTCACCGCTCTCTAGTGAATGGATAAGCTGCATTCTCAGTGTTGTCACTACTGTCTAGTGAATGGATAGGCTACATTCTCAGTGATGTCACCTCTCTAGTAAATGGATAGGCCGCATTCTCAGTGATGTCGCTGCTTTCTAGTGCATGGATAGGCTGCAGTCTGTGATGTCACCGCTCTCTAGTGAGTAGATAGGCTGCATCCTCAGTGATGTCACCGCTCTCTAGTGAATGGATAAGCTGCATTCTCAGTGTTGTCACTACTGTCTAGTGAATGGATAGGCTACATTCTCAATGATGTCACCTCTCTAGTAAATGGATAGGCCGCATTCTCAGTGATGTCGCTGCTTTCTAGTGCATGGATAGGCTGCAGTCTCAGTGATGTCACAGCTCTCTAGTGAGTAGATAGGCTGCAGTCTCAGTGTTGTCACTGCTCTCTAGTGAATGGAAGGGCTGCATTTTCAGGGATGTCACGGCTGTCTAGTGAGTGGATAGCTTGTATTCTCAGTGATGTCACTACTGCTCTCTAGTGAGTGGATAGCTTGTATTCTCAGTGATGTCACTACTGCTCTCTAGGGAGTAGATCATTTGCATTCTCAGTGATATCTCTACTTCTCTCTAGTGAGTGGCTAGCATTCTTAGTGATGTCACTACTGCTCTCTAGTGAGTGGGTAGCTTGTATTCTCAGTGATGCCACTACTCTGTAGTGAATGGCTAGCTGCTTGCATTCTCAGTGATGTCACTACTGCTCTCTAGTGAGTGCATAGCTTGTATTCTCAGTGATGTCACTACTGCTCTCTAGTGAGTGGGTAGCTTGATTTCTCAGTGATATCACAACTCCTGTCTAGTGAGTGGGTAGCTTATTTTCTCAGTGATGTCACTACTGCTTTCTAGTGAGTGGATAGCTTTTATCCTCAGTGATACTACTCTCTAGTGGGTGAATAGCTTGCATTCTCAATGAGGTCACCACTCCCCTCTAGTGAGTGGATAGTTTGCATTCTCAGTGATGTCACTACTGCTCTCTAGTGAGTGGATATCTTGCATTCTCAGTGATGTCACCATTCCTCTCTAGAGAGTGAATAGCTTGTATTCTCAGTGATGGCACTACTTTTCTCTAGTGAGGGGATAGCTTGTATTCTGTCATGTCACTACTGCTCTTTAGTGAGTGGATATCTTGCATTCTCAGTGATGTCACCATTCCTCTCTAGAGAGTGGATAGCTTGTATTCTCAGTGATGGCACTACTTTTCTCTAGTGAGGGGATAGCTTGTATTCTGTCATGTCACTACTGCTCTTTAGTGAGTGGATAGCTTGCATTCTCAATGAGGTCACCGCTCCTCTCTAGTGAGTAGATTTATTGCACTCTCAGTGAAGTCTCCGCTCCTCTCCAGTGAGTGGAAAGCTTGCATTCTCAGTGATGTCACTACTGCTCTCTAGTATGTGGATAGCTTGCATTCTCAATGAAGTCACCGCTCCTCTCTAGTAAGTGGATAGCTTGCATTCTCAATGATGTCACAGCTCCTCTCTAGTGAGTGAATAGCTTGCATTCCCAATGAGGTCACCACTCCCCTCTAGTAAGCGGATAGCTTGTATTCTCAGTGATGTCACTACTGCTATCTAGTGAGTGGCTAGCTGCTTGCATTCTTAGTGATGTCACCATTCCTCTCTAGAGAGTGGATAGCTTGTATTCTCAGTCATGTCACTACTGTTCTTTAGTGAGTTGATAGCTTGCATTCTCAGTAATGTCACTACTGCTCTCTAGTGAGTGGCTAGCTTGATTTCTCAGTGATATCACAACTCCTGTCTAGTGAGTGGGTAGCTTGTTTTCTCAGTGATGTCACTACTGCTTTCCAGTGAGTGGATAGCTTGTATCCTCAGTGTTACTACTCTCTAGTGAGTGAATAGCTTGCATTCTCAATGAGGTCACCACTCCCCTCTAGTGAGTGGATAGTTTGTATTCTCAGTGATGTCACTACTGCTCTCTAGTGAGTGGATATCTTGCATTCTCAGTGATGTCACCATTCCTCTCTAGAGAGTGGATAGCTTGTATTCAGTCATGTCACTACTGCTCTCTAGTGAGTGGATATCTTGCATTCTCAGTGTGTCTCCGCTCCTGTCTAGTGAGTGAATAGCTTGCATTCTCAATGATGTCACAGCTCCTCTCTAGTAAGTGGATAGCTTGTAGTCTCAGTGAGGTCACCGCTCCTCTCTAGTGAGTGGATAGCTTGCTTTCTCAATGAGGTCACCGCTCCTCTCGTGAGTGGATAGCTTGAATTCTCAGTGAGGTCACCGCTCCTCTCTAGTGAGTGGATAGCTTGTATTCTCAGTGAGGTCACCGCTCCTCTCTAGTAAGTGGATAGCTTGTAGTCTGTGAGGTCACCGCTCCTCTCTAGTGAGTGGATAGCTTGTATTCTCAGTGAGGTCACCGCTCCTCTCTAGTAAGTGGATAGCTTGTAGTCTGTGAGGTCACCGCTCCTCTCTAGTGAGTGGATAGCTTGTATTCTCAGTGAGGTCACCGCTCCTCTCTAGTAAGTGGATAGCTTGTAGTCTGTGAGGTCACCGCTGCTCTCTAGTAAGTGGATAGCTTGTAGTCTGTGAGGTCACCGCTCCTCTCTAGTGAGTGTCCTCTCTAGTGAGTGGATAGCTTGTAGTCTCAGTGAGGTCACCGCTCCTCTCTAGTGAGTGGATAGCTTGCTTTCTCAATGAGGTCACCGCTCCTCTAGTGAGTGGATAGCTTGTAGTCTGTGTTGTCACTACTACTCTCTAGTGAGAGGATAGCTTGTAGTCTCAGTGTTGTCACTACTGCTCTCTAGTGAGTGGATAGCTTGCATTCTCCGTGATGTCACCGCTATGATAGGTGGCATTCTCAGTTATGTCACTGCTTCTTTCTAGTGAGTGGATAACTTGCATTTTCGTGATGTCACCGCTCTCTAGTGAATAGCACGCATTCTTATGTTTTTAAAGATTCAAAAATATATTAATAACCACTACCAGGTAATAGAACATTGACTCTATATTTATGATTCGCTTGGCACATTGAGTTAGACCAAAGATCCAGTGTCAAACCTAACAACGTTGGGTTTATGTTGCCTAAATATAACCATGTTACTGGACCCACTATTAGACTCCTCGCTGGTGAAAGATGTGTCATAAAGCCGATTTAGATGACACCATACGATGAGCTCTCTTCTGAGACCTAAAGATAAATAATTTCAGAAGACTACGTAAGATGGCAACCAGGATTGTTTCACGTTGTCTTCTCTGCCCGTCTTTATCTGAACGGGACTTCAACCTTTTAATTTTTGGAGAAGTACTTTTTGAAATTACTTAAAATAGTGTTCTATGCGAGGGCATTTTAAAACGACAGATGTGCGCCACGCAGAGGGATATGAGAAGCTCTGTTATTGGGAGAGGTGGTCTGCCAGAGGCTAGGATTGGAGGAGATGATGCCCTATATGTTCCTGGCAGAGGATGAAGAGAGCGATGCTCTGCAGGGCTTTGGTAGGATGGGGGAAAGGCGATGCCCTGCATACCATCTGTCTGGCTGGATGTGAGCTGCTAATCGCTCTAATCTGGAGTAGGAAGTGGAGGGGGAGCAGAGACCGTGACTTACAGAGACAAGAGAGCGAGCAGAGCTACAGGTGTGACATAGGGACTCCGAGGTGGCGGTGACGATGCTGTGTACATCTAGAGGAGACCACGCTCCATTGGGGTGCCAGAGCGAAGACAGGCAGAGGAAATAGGACCATGGAAATCATGTAGAAGGAGATGAAGAATCTGAGGATCATCACATCCATGGAGCTCACACTTCGTTTATCACTTTGCACTGTGCTGCTGTGCTATTTCTCTTGTGTCAATTACCGCTCCTCCAGCTCTTCTGTAATGTAATTACCCACCAATATTATCCTACAGGAACCCAGCTGTATAGTCCTTTCCTACCTACGTATATTCTCCAGATCCTTAACTGCACCTGTATTCTAGCCCAGATCCTCAAATACTACCTGTATTATCCTCCATATCCTCAGATACTACCGGTGTTATCCTCCACTGCCACCCGTATTATCCTCCATATCCTCAGATACCACCTGTGTTATCCTGTATATCCTCCACTGTCACCCCATATTATCCTCCATATCCTCAGATACCACCTGTGCTATCCTCCATATCCATCACTATCTACCACCCGTATTGTTTTCCACTACCACCCGTATTATCCTCCATATTCTACACTACCACCGGTAAAATCGTCCGTATCCTGCACTACCACCTATATTATCCTTTGTATCCTCCACTTCCATCTCTATTATCCTTCATATTATCCACTACCACCCGTATTATACTGTATATTCTCCACCATCACCTATATTATCTTCCATATCCTCCACTACCACCTGTATTATCCTTCATTTTCTCCACTACCATTATGCTTCATTTCCTCCATTACCAAGTGTATTCATTTTTATCTTTCTCTACTCCGCTTCACTGGTCAGTATGATTCTCTACATTGTCTACTACTCGTTATAATTAACTAAAACATTTTGGTTTTCCATACCCACCTGCACTATCCTTCAATACCCATTAATGGTTTTTTTTGTCTATAGGACCCATCCTCTATTATCCACGATATCCTCTACTTTTCAGTAGTATTTCCCTCCACTATACACTTGCATTATCCTTCACTACTACAAGTATTATCATCTATGCTCCACAATCTACTTGTGAGCTCTAGAGGGCCTCAATAGTCTCAATCCTCCACTACCTACCTGTATTTTCTTCCTCCTTCATCTTTCACTATTTTATTTTCTTATTCTCCATCCCCAACTGTTTGTAATATTTTCTTTTTTCCATCCTGCCTGTATTATGTTTTTTCTTTGTCCTATGCTACGTCCTTTATTATTCTCTTTTTATCTCTGTAGTCCACTACCTGCCTATATTAGCCTCTGTGTTCTCAGTCCTATTTGCCTGTATAATCCTCCCTGTTCTTCTTTACACTCCCTACTTGTATAAACATCCTTATTCTCCATCCATTGCTACCTGTGATACTATATGGTTCTATCTCTTCTCTGTCTTCGCGTCTCTCCTTGGATCTCCTTTGTTTCCACTATTTCCCTGGTCTTTCTATTGTCTGGGATGTTCTCCCATCGTCGTGGCAGTCAGAGGCGGGCTGGAAGGTTCAGTGTCGATGACCTGTATGGCTTTAATGTCTCCAAGAAGTTGAAGCCCCGAATAGATTTGAAGAAGAGAGGAGAAAATGGCACTGCTGGATCTCAGCTGCTCTCTCGGGACTCCCAAACTCAAGGCCACCAGAGCCAAGGAATGGCAAGCGGAATGAGATATAGGCAAGTAACTCTACGGTTACTTTATCATTCAAAATGAGGAGACAATTAAGTTGACATGTGCAGGAACTCCGGAGTCTTTGAGATGACCACCTAAAATTCTATTGAAACATTTTTTCAAAGTATGTTCCTGAAGAAGGTCTGTTCGTCTAATATATGACAAAACTGACCAGTAATCTGCATAGCAGATGGTTTTCTCAGAGGTGGTCTTCAGAAAGGTTTCACTGTACCTTACTATTTGTTATTTTTCTAATCGGATTCAGTCTTTTCACTTTAACGATGAAGGCCTATCCTCAGGATAAGTCATCAATGTCTGACCGGTGGGAGAGTAACGTCCGGCACCCCCTCTTATCAGCTGTTCTTTGTGTCAGCTGGAACTGCTTAGTTACGGAGCTGCGCATTGCAGCTTTGTCAACTCTATAGCGGCCACGACTGGGTACTGCACATCCGCCCCCTATTCAAATCAATAGGAAGCAGATGTGCAGTACCAGGCCGCAGCCACTATTCTGTTGACGGAGCTGCACTTTATCTCCGTAACTGATCAGTTCCGGCCGACATCGGGAACAGCTGATTGGCGGGGGGTGTTGGATGTTGCTCCCTCACCAAACAGGATGAGCCATCATTGTTAAATTAGTGGACAACCTCTTTAACCTTACAAACTACCACAGAAAGGTCAGCCCCAATATTTTATAAGTAGGAGCCCAATAAGTAAGTCAGGTGTCTTAGGCTGAATTGTGTGGAGACCAAGCTTTATCAGGAGTTTTGCCGTTAACTTATACAGTTTTTTGGCCTTTTTTTTCTCAGTTTCAGGTTTTGAAAAATTTATGGAATAATAAGAAAGCAGATGTCACTTCTTTTAAAAGGATCCCGATAGAATTTGCTCTAAACCTGGTACTGGCCAATCAAAGGGCGGCAAAAAAGATTTCTGGGAAAAAAAAATCTTCTAAACCGCTTCAAAAACTTTTCAAAATCACTTCAGAAAAAAAAATTCCTTCCAAAATGTTCTTTTACAAAACTGCTTCAGGAAAAAAGTCAGTGGCTTTTCTCTTGAAGTGACTTCGCCAACACTTTTCACTCGTTTTCTCAGTGGCTTCGTCGCTGGTGTCTATTACTAATATTACCATGTCTTCAATTATAGAGAATGGGCAGCTTTCCAACGAAGTCGCCCGAAGAATGAACATGTCACTTTTTTTAACCATTTCAGGGTTTCCGAACCCCAAGTCTGTTAAAGGAAGTGCCATAAGCCGGAACATGTGCACAGTAATCTTTTCACATTGCTGAGCGTTATGTTCATTCGTTGCTGCCCTTTTTTAGGCAGATTCCTTGTGTACTCTGCCTAAGGCTGCCATCACACTAGCAGTATTTGGTCAGTATTTTACATCAGTATTTGGAAGCCAAAACCAGGAGTGGAACAATTAGAGGAAAAGTATAGTAGAAACATATGCACCACTTCTGCATTTTTCACCCACTCCTGGTTTTGGCTTACAAATACTGATGTAAAATACTGACCAAATACTGATAGTGTGACGGCAGCCCAAAGGAGATGTATGCACATTGCCTAAAATGGAGCCTTTCCTGAAGGGGTTTTCCTTGAAAATCTTATTGTTTTTGAATTCGTCAAAATAACTCAGCATGCAGATAGTCTTGGGATGTTTTCATTTTTTCTTTCCGATTTTTGTCTCCAATCAAAGCTTGTGGTTTTTGAACTTCTCATGGTTTTTGGAAAGTTTCTGCTCTAAAAACTCTGCAAAAAACCCTTATTGTGAACGCACTCAGCTTTACTTGACGACGTGTATAAATGAACGCATAAGTGGTTGACAAAGGTTGAACTTGATGAATTTGTCATTTTTCAAACCTATGTAAGTGTAACTTCCGTGAGGAATGTTGCGGAAACTTTTAAGTCTCACGTTGGATTAAAATGACCCACTACTGATACCCTTCAAGTCATTCCAACATGGCTTGTTGCTTGGCTCACAGATCATCCCCCAGTCTTTAGACTTGTTTAAGATCTGTCACCAGCTCAAAAGTGGTTAGTTTTTGTTCTCTTTTTATTCCCGCTGTTCCTCTGGTTATTTTCTTTTTTGTGTTTTTAAAATCCGCCACACTGTCGCAGAGATATGGGCTTTTTAATCCTCATTTTTTATGGCCTTTACTAAGGAGGCGTGGCTCACAGGATCCTCTAGGGAGTGTCTCTAGGCTCTTCTGCATAATTACTCTGAGACACGCCCCTTTGTGAAGACCATGAAAAATAGCACTATATAAAAAGACCCATATCTCTAGAACCATATGGCGGATTTTAAAAATACGAAAAACTATAAAAACAGGGAGAAAAAATAAGAGAAAAAACTGGCCACTTTTTAATCTGGTGACAGGTCTTCCTAAGTTTATAAATATCTTGTAAAATAATGATGTATGTGATATTCTGTTGGGTGATGGGGCAAAGCAGAGGCATTGAGTTTCAAAACACTGGCATCAATTTTTGGCTTTCGTTCACATTGTCTTGCACATACCAACTTCTTCATAAAGATCTTTCTGTCCAGGGCTTATGTGTGGATAAAAACTGGAATGACAATAAGGGCAATAGGGTCTTATCAGGATAACAAAAGAAATGGTAAAACAGATTTGTTCACCTGGAGGGGTCGTGAAAGTCACAAAACCTTTGTTAACGCGTAAGCGAAGATGGCTGAGGCAGATCCACCAAACAGATAGAAAGTGGATGTAAAACTGTGCTGCTGAGAATCCAATATACAATAGGAGACCAGATGCGGTATGGATGAGGTTTTATTTGTCATCGCGTTTCGAGGTTATACTTCTTCACCAGGACTAACCACAATGATGATGTCCAGGGCTTATGACGGCACCATGAGTCATGCTCTATGTTCTCCTGATGTCCTGGTCAGGAGATCACGATATTTTGGAATCCTACTTCCTGCAATAATCCCACGTCCAATAAAAACAATCAGATAATGAATCAGGACATTTTTTAGATTATCCCATTGTAAAAAAAAAAAATACCAAGAAGGATAGAAAATGCTAAGAAATAATTCCTACAGGAGATGAAAATCGGAAAATCCTTCCGAAAAGATCCTGCTGTTCGAGAGGCGCAGAAATTGTATTATAAAATTTATTACAGGTTTTGCTTTTTATAGGTTTGTTTTATTTTGACAGTTTATGCTCCAAGACTGCGCTTTAGGGGTTGTAGTATTCTTAAATTAAAAAAAAACATAAAAGAGTAATGATTTTTATTCTTGTTGGGTCGATGTCTGTAGTCGCGTAGATCGGAGCAAATCTTGACTATACAAGGTGTCGTTCATTCAAGGAGTTGGTGGACGGGATTAGAAAAGCATGGCTGCAGTTTTGTCTATGTCATGTCTTAGTGAATGAAGCTGAGATGCAATTCTACAAACAGCTTGGGGGGCAGGTGTGGTGCTGTTCTTGGGGGGGATCTGCCATTTTTTTTTTTTAATCCAAGGCAGCCCATTTATTGTTTTATTATATTGACACCTCAAGTAAGGGCATATGTCCACAACATCTTTTTCAGGTGGTTGCCCATAATCGCCCTCCACTTCATTCAGACTGGACCCTTCAGAGCACCAGTTCTCAGGACTTGTGGGGGCCCTAGCAATCGTACCCCCAGCGATCGAGAAATTATCCAACATCTAATAGGTTTCAACCTTGAGAATACCCCTTCAACGCAATGTTGCCAAATGTGTCATTCACCCCCCTCATAACTGCTTAAGGCTACTTTCACACATCAGGTTTTTGCCGTCACCCACAATCCGTCAAATGTTGGAAAAAACGGATGCAACGGATCTGTTTTTTCGACGGATCCGACTAGCATATCCAGATAATTGTATTTTTAAAAAAGGAGCATGCGCCATTTAAAAAAAACGGAATCCAGCACCAGAATCCGTCATTTTCTGGATCCAGCACCTTCCGGCTCCCATAGGCTTCCATTCTAGCAAAAAGCCAGAAGCACCGGATCCAGCGCTTCCGGCTTTTTCGCCGGAGACAAAAAACGTTACTGTGTACGTTTTTCCCAGACGCCGGAAACAAAATTTTTGCCAGATGAGACGTAAGATCATCCGGCGCTAATACAAGTCTATGGGAAAAAAATGGATCCGGCGGCATCTTTCGCCGGATCCAGTTTTTTCAAAATTTCCCGGATTGAGCCTGACGTCGAAAGACGAATGTGTGAATGTAGCCTAAAGAAGACCATTTCTCTAATCTTTTTTTTTTTTTTCACCTAAATGCATGTGCTTGGGGCTGAAAATCATTTTTGCAATTTGGTCTCATCAAAAATGTTGGCTTTTACATGTCCCCATCACCACCAGCCTGGTAGTTCGCTCTTTTTCCCTTTTTGTGTTAGATTCTAGTGATGAGTGAACGTGCTCCGATAAGCTGTTTTCCGCCATGCTCGGGTGCTAACGGAGTGTCTTCGGCGCTCGAATAATATGTTCGAGTCCCCGCGGCTGTATGTTTCGCTGCTGTTCGACAGCCTTTTTGTTAGGCAATCCCTGTGTGTGTTGCCGCTGTTGAACAGCCGCAGGGACTCGAACATGTTATTCAAGAGCCGAAGACACTCGGTTAGCACACGATCATTATCAGATAACAATTTATCTGAGCACATTTGCCCATCACTATTAGATTCCTAATGAAAATGTCCTACAGAATCAGGACATGCTGAAAACTTTGGTTTTCTGACCACCTGGGCAGCCACAAAGTGTAATCGGGCCACCAATTAGTACATGAAGAAAAAAATACTTAAAGGGATAATCACCTGGCCACAGGTCACCCGCAGATCAGCAGAAAAGGAGTTCTTATCTCTGTTACAATATTGGGCGTCAGAACGGATGCCCAAGAAAGTCACTCTATTCCTTCTCTATGGAGCATCACTCTGCAGGCCTGGAGGGAATGAATGGGTTTGTGGTTAAGCATAGCTATTACTACACCGATGTAATGGGGATAAAAGTGTCCCGTGTTATCGATCGGTGCAGGTCTCAGCAGTCAGGCTTCCACAAGTGATTGCCTATTGTGCGGAGAGGCATTAATTTGCCTTCAGCTGGGAGCCTCTACTTTGGGAGTAACAGTTGAGTTACAGTGTCCTGATATAGCTGGACGTTATTTTTGTCATTAGAGATTATACCTGTAGCTTATTAATGACTGATAAACACGAGACTCCTCACTTGTATATAATATTTACTAATGGTAAAAAAAACCAAAATCCAACGACGAGGATGGGATTCGAACCCACGCGTGCAGAGCACAATGGATTAGCAGTCCATCGCCTTAACCACTCGGCCACCTCGTCTCCTGTTGTTGATGACTACATTTTAGGGGGCGTGTATCTGAGATGATGTTTTGGGGGTGTGGGTATTTAAATGAGCATCTTGCCATCCAATCACTTGTATTCTATAGTCATAGTCAGCCTATGGTAGCGTCTATGCTAATGGCTGCATTGCATTTTGGGACAGAGACCAGTAACTGATAAATTATAACAAAATATGGTTTACTGTAATCAGTGTATTTGGGGTCGGCTTAATGAACGCACATAATTAACATATTACGCATATTAATAATGTATGCCACCGCTCTCCCTCAGGTATTCAGGGTGATGACTTTCTCTATGGAGCTGCTAGAAAAAAAACATCAAGGGCAGCACTCGGAAGCCCAATAGGGAATGAACGGAGCAACGGTCATGTGTGGCTTAGGCTTCCAGTTTCTTGCTTGGGAGAAAACTCGGGCAGATGCGGGGGGTAAGATTGGGTCTCCTCTGGCTTCGGCTGGAGGAGGCCATTTGTCCCTGTCCCTTACTGTGACCTTCTGACTCGAAGGATCTGGGAATGGTTGGGCGACCCTTCTCCTTTTGCAAAGGGTTTCAAGATGACCAGCATCCTAGTGCACTTACTGTGTGGCAGTTAGTCACTTTTTTTAGAGCACTCGGGTTTAGACAAGAATTCCGCTTTCGACAAAGAAAAAAAAAAGCTGTCATACGTGCTTGGAGAAAAGTGCCTTGTTCTGCCGATCGGTGACAGTCGCCACGGTCAGACCTCCACCGATCAATAAATTATCATAAGTTATGGAACTCCAAGTATATTGTCCCACCTGCTGTGATATTGGGCATAGAGATAAGCAACTACGCGCTAAGTAGTATAGTTCTCCAGGCAAAGCTTTGAGGGTCAGTAAGTATCATGTTTGGGTCATTTTTCTAATTATTAGGACCAGTGTTTCAAACTCCATCAGCATCGTATAATTGTCTCTCAATGATCTTTCCACCCTAATATATAAAAAGAACAGAAGAATGTACATGGAAGTACACTTTAAAGGTTAATAATTGGTTTAAGAGGCCCATTTCCAAAAATACACTGTATGGATAAGAATATGTGCCCACCTCCACATCCTTCCTATCGAAGCTTTACTGATCTCCCATTCTACATCCATAGATCTTCATATGGAGTTGGTCCCTTTACAGATGTAATGGCTCCCGCTCTTCTGGGAAGGATTTATACAAGATTTTGGAGTGGTCTATGGGAAATTTTCCCATTCATCCAGAAGAGCATTTGTAAGGTCAGACCCTGATGTTGGAGGACAGGTCCAGTTTCTCAATGGCCGGTCTTGTTCTTTCCCAACCATGTCTGTATGGACCTTGTGCACTGGGCCCAGGCATGGGGAACAGAAAAGGACCTTCCCTAAATTATTTTGACAAAGCTGAAAACAACAATTTTCTACAATGTCTTGTGCTGAAGCATTAAGATTTTCCATCACTGGAACTGAGGGGCTGAGGTTGAGCCCTGATAGTAGCCAATAGCATTATCCCCCTCCAACATCTGTACAGTAGGCACAATGCAATAAAGGGGTAACATTATCCTGGCATTCATCAAACCAAGACTCCCCCATCAGACCCCAGATAAAGAAATGTGATTCATCACTGCCCAGAACATGTTTCCTCCAGAGTCCAGTGGTGGTGGCTTTACACCACTCCATCCAATGCTCAGCATTGCACTTGAAGATTTACGGCTGCATACAGCTTTTCAGCCATGAAGCTCCGAGGGCAGTGGCAGGGTATTATGAGGGCAGTGTTTGTGCTGATGTTAATATCAGAGGTGGTCATAAATGGAGTTGTTACATTGGTGGCTTCTATCAAAGGACCACGCTGGTATCAGCAGGTCTCAGCAGTGGGACCACTTAAAAAAGTGGCCAACCACCCAAACATTTATTTGGTGCATTTTTCTTTGGAATACCATAGCACCGTACTGCATCATGGTCTGAAATATTAGCATCTAACACCCCTTGTAATCTGCCTGGTCTGACATATTGTCCATTTCATACTATCAGAACCCAGGATGAAGCATATGTGCCCAAATCTCCCTGAAGATCTCTGCGGCTTCTAGAAAATTGGAGGCCCATATTTACACAAGAGTCTACAAAACTCCTCTTCCTAAATGAAATAGCCCAAAACAAGAAAATAGCAATTCCAGAAATGTTTTTTTCTTTAAGTAAAAACTAGACACGGTATACAGAGAACAGGACTTTGAGCAGTGGGAGCTGAGCGTGAAGGGCAAGCAATAGTCTTGGCATTTATGGCCTCAAAAGGGACTTTGGCTATGGCTAAATATTTTCTACAAACCATTCCTCTTGGAAATAAGTAAAAAAAAAATTGGCAAGTATGTTATATAGTAGATTTTCACATTACTGTCTTCTGGCTTACCTATCAGGTGCTGCCAGTCTGACTTAATGAATGGTCCTAATGGCAGAGGCAAGGGTATTGATGTCATTGCTGGAAGGCGCGCTCTCTGGCCCCAGCTTGTCATTCTCCTAAATGAGTCTTTTAATTCATATAATTGCAGACCGGCCAATGACTGGTGTAGCAATGTTTGGTGGCCAGTGCAAGAGTATGGCGGCCTATTTACAGTTTCTTCAGACAACACTGGGGCCAGGACAGAGCCTTGTGGTACCCCATTTGAAACACTTCCAATTGGATGTGCGAGCATTTATTACCACTCTTTGAGTAAGATCACTGATCAAATTATGAATCCACCTAACCGTAGCCTTGTTAATACCACACCTGGTCATTTTTTCCATAAGGATAGTATTTGACACTTTATCAAATGCTTTGCTGAAGTTGAAATATACTATATCTACCGTATTTCCCTGATCCATCCAGTCAGTGATTCCATCATAGAAGGAAATTACCATATATACTCGAGTACAAGCTGAGATTTTCAGCCCATTTTTTAGGCTGAAATTGCCCCTCTCGGCTTATACTCGAGTCATACCCAGGGGTCAGCAGGGGAGGGGGAGCGGAGCTGTGTAGTAATACTCACCTGCTACTTGCGCGGTCCCTGCACGTCTTTTCCCCAGCTTCTTCCTGCAGTGAGCAGTCACATGGTACCGCTCATTACAGTAATGGACATGGACCCCACTCCCATAGGGGTGGAGCCGCATATTCATTACTGTAATAAGCGGTACCATGTGACTGCTCACTACAGGAAGAAGCTGCCGGCGCCGGGGAACAGATGTGCAGCGACGGTGCCAGGAGCAGGTGAGTATGACGGGTGGAGCGCCCCCACCTTAAGGGCAGTGGGGTACTCAGTACTGGGTCCTTCGGTTCGGGGGATGTCACGGTGGCCTGACCCGGTCCGTGGCCCTTTTGAGGGGTGTCCAATTAAAGGTGTAGTTTGTCTAGTGTTCATGACGCCACCTGTGGTATTCGGTCAGGGTGACCGACGCTGCTAGGGGTCCGCTGGGGTAATGGAATGGCAGCTAGATGGTATACCTTCCCACAGGTGAAGTATGTCCCCAGGGCTTCCCAGAGGTGTAGGTGGTGATGGTGGACGATGTAAGGCACAGTGAATAACGAGGACACAAGGTTACAGTCTCTTTACCTTTTACTGAAGACTTCAGCATCCACAACCCAGAGCACCGATCACAGGGCAGGCAGAGTCCGGCCGGTCTGAAGGCAAATCCAGAGTTCTCTTATCCAGGTGGAAATCAATAGCCTTCCTACTAGCGCCTGTGTGTTGTAGTACTTCCCTGCTTAGCACCACGGGATAGTCCTCACAACCTTTGTAGATATTCTAGATGTTATTTCTTCCTTTCTGTCCCCCAGATGGTATGGATAGGACAAACCCGTTTGACTGATGGCCTGAGGCTTGTTTATAGGGACCCTAGAGACGCCCTGACCCCACAATTTGCCACTGTGTCTTCATAGGTATTTAGGTTGGGCAGCCAACTTGGAATCGACTGTCCTGCCGGTCTCTGAAGTAATGCGTAGAGTCAATTACTCCCTCGGTGTTCCGGCTACGCGCCACAGAAGGAGGCAGCCTTTACAGGGCAGAACACCTCCCTGTGTTTTCTCCTTGTGCTGTGACTTCGTTTCTCACTCTCTACAATACAATTCTCTTTGTGTCCTTTCTTAGGATGCTGCCGCACGTGGGGCAGGCGCAGCTCTGTGTCTTTCTGTCTCGTGCTAGGCCTCTGCCAGGATCCCACCCCTGACAGGGACCCTCTGTCTGCAACTCAGATGTTCCTCCTTTCCCCCTGTCTGCCTGACAGGTCTTGCCTGGGCCGAGCCCAGTCAGCTTCCCACTGACTAGATGTTACCTGGGCGAAGCCCAGTCTGCTTCTCTCTGACTTCCTATCCAACCCACCAGTTTTACCCTTCTGTGAGGAGTGTCCTACTAGATAGGAGCATAGCTCCCCCTGGTGGTCTGGAGTGTGAAGTGTGTTGTGATGCTGTGATACCTGGAAAGATGAGCTCCTTTATTACCTTCAGACGTAATATCACTTCCCCTGGTGGAAGAATAATATTACTGCAGCAACCAGGACTCTGGGTCGCTGCACGGGCAGTGCGCGATATTCGCGCGATATTCACCTGCCCCCCGTCCCACCGTTGGCGCTGCTGCATCTTCCATGTCCTCTGCAGTGACGCTCAGGTCAGAGGGCGCGATGACTGCCTGAGTGTCAGTGCAGAGGACGGAAAGACACAGCGGCGATCGGCGCTGGAACAGGGAGCAAGTGAATATAGCAAGTGCCGGGGGCCTGAGAGGGGAGTATGTGAATTTTTAATCTTTTTAATTGCAGCAACAGCATATGGGGCAAATATCTGTATGGAGCATCTTATGGGGCCATAATCCACATTTTGTGGAGCATTATACGAGGCAAATGTGTCTATGGAGCATCTTATGGGGCCATAATCAGCATTTGTGCAGCATTATATGGGGCATATTTTAATATGGAGCATCTTATGGGGCCCATCATAAACTGTATGAAGCATTATATGGGGCTCCTGATTCAATATGGATATTCAAAAACACTTAACGTACTGATATCTCTATCTTACTTTTATTGGTATCTATTTTTATTTTTGAAATCTACCAGTAGCTGCTGCATTTTCCACCCTAAGCTTATACTCGAGTCATTAAGTTTTCCCATTTTTTTGTGGCAAAATTAGGGGGGTCGGCTTATACTCGGGTCGGCTTATAATCGAGTATATACGGTAGATTAGTCTGGCATGACTTGTTTGCTACAAACCCGTTCTTGCTCTGGATAATTACTGTATTCTTATCCAAGTACTTACATACATGCTGTTTAATAATTTGTTCAAAGATCTTTCCTGGTATGGAAGTAAGATGCACTGGCCAGTAATTTCCTGGCTGCATCTTCTTTCCTTTTTTGAAGATAGGGACAACATTTGCCCTTTACCATCTCTTTGGGACTTCTGTTCTCCAGAAATTTTCATAGATTTTGGCTAGTGGTTCTGCAATTTCCTTTGCTATCTTTTCCAGTACCCTAGGATGTAATTCATCTGCAACAGGAGATTTAAATTCATGTAAATTAGCTAAGTGTTCCAGATAGTGTGGATTCTTGTATTCCTTCTATAGGACCGTGAAGATCAGTTGGTGTTACACTTGCTTTCTTAGAGAACACAGATGCAAAATAGAAATTTAAAAGTTTGGCCTTCTCAACATATCAACTTTTGCATTGAAGGGAAGATCCTTGTTCACAAAATGTTCCTCGGTACCTGCTAAGAAGAGTGACTAGCTTATGGACTGTCTGTGGAAGTCCTCTTAAGAGTTGCCAGAATCCACACAGATCAGTGGTCAGAAAAGTCAACTTGCTATGGTCTGGAAAGGAACTCATGGGTAATGGGTAATTCCAGTTTCTTTAGCAGTGCGTGCTGATAATGGAGGAAGGAAAGGAGCCCTAGTTCTCTCATCATGCTTTGAATATATTTGTGCACACAGATGAAGAGAGCAGAATGCTTTCCATCCTCGCATTCACTGACCAAGGCTTGGGAGGGGGGAATACGCAAACTGGAAACCAGCTGGGGGTTATTATGAACATGCCTGTGATTCACACAAGGAGGGAGGACTTGTCCTAAAAGGTGTCAGGGACAGTTAGCGTCAGATCACTGTGTGCCCTAAGCAGTTTTTACATCTTCTCACAATTCTTCTCGGCTTGTTCTGGAGAACAGAGTCGGAGGTCATAAGACATTAGGCAGACAATTCACAGGTTCTTGCCAGATGTAGCTTCTATCCCAATGTCTTCTCTATCTTCTCAATCCGCTCATGTTTTTTGTCAAATCATGTCCCATCATTCTTATTTTTTTCAGTTAACCACCTGCTCTCTGCCTGTTTCTTAGATCTTTCAGCTTTTTCCTCCCATCTGGCCTAGTTTGGGCTTCTGGGATTATCATATCTCTCATCATTTCCTCGCGTCTCGCTCAAGTTCCAATCTTCTACTGTATTTAACCCATCTTTTGATAAACGTTTTATTTTTATTTAACCCCTTACCAAAAGTGGACGCTCATTTGTGTCCTTACTGCAGTCTTTTAATAGGATGTCCTTTTTATCGTGCGCGATAAGACGCTGTTGGCCGCGTGAGCTCCACAAAAGCTTGGCTGTGATTAACAGCTGGGCTTTAGCTGTAACAGCTGGGATCAGAAAAGGCTCCAATCCTTGCCATTTACCCTTTGTATGCCTTGGTTATTTTCTACATGGTTGCAAGTTTCCTTGATCTGTGATGTCCAAGGTGAGCCACTGTGGCAAGTCCAAGGAGGAAACAAAAATGGCTTCAGCAGGAGCAACCCTTTACTAGTTCTCGTATGAGACATGTGAGCATAAAGAAACCACGCTGACGATGCGTTCGGTGGCATCATCTGCATAAAGCCATGATATGTTGTTTTCTGCATGTTAGAAACCTTTTCCTATTGATTATCAAGGCAAATAAATGTAATAGAAGCCAACGTCTCTCCACTGAAGGGCTTGGCTTGTTTGCACATTGCACCAATGACATATTGACTGATTTGCTGGAAGCTGGTAATTTGATAGCAGGTTCTCTTTGGCCTTCATAGAACCAACATTATGTAAGCAGAGATTTCCCAAAAACAGATAAGTTAAAAAATAAAATAGCATGAGCACATAGATGGAAAAAAACAAACAATATGTTGCTAGTTACAGATTACGGCTATGTAACCCCCTTAGATGCCGCAGTCAATAGTGAAAACAGCATGTCGTAGATTAAGAAAAAAAAAAGTTGTGATGACACAAACACTATTTACTTAAATTCAAATATGTCTTTATTTTAGAAAAGTACTAAAACATTAAAAAAAACTGCTTTTATAGTAAAGACAATAAAACTAGTTCTTGAAACAATTGCCTTAAATGGTGCCAGTGAAATATTTGGTTCATCCCGAAACAAGCTCTAAAACAATTTTAACGATGCCAAAAAAAGAACGTTTTTCCCTTGTTTTGACTTTTACCCTTTATCGTCCTACAGAGAAGAGAAAAGGCCTACTCCTAGTACGTGGTGCAGTATTTGAGTTGAGCAAAATGATTCACGGGACCCTGGTACGGCAGCCTTGTCGGTTGTCCATGGCCACCGGATATCAGCCCTGCAAACTTCCTTGTGCCCACTGTCATGTCTGGACCCTTTTTAGATGAAAAAGTCTCGTGCATGCGTTGCACACCAACCATGACGTTATGCCGGGCCAACAAGTCAGAAGAGGATAGCGAGGTGCCTGCATGGACAAGGAAGCTCACAGGACTCTGGCCCAGTGGACACTGGACCAAGGTCCTAGGAATCTTTTTGCATAACTTTATACAGTACTCAAAGTATCTCAAAATGTACTGTATATTAGGCTGAAATGGGAACTTTATTAGATATAGCATCATAAAATAATTGTTTAAAAACGAACACATGTAAGTGTGGAAGGACTCACAGACTGGAATCTGGGAGCCGGGGATCAGGTTGTAGCGTGCCCACTGTATAGGTCTAGGTCGCAATGTATTGGTTATATACAGTATAAGGAATCAACAGCAATAATCAAAATAATGCAAGCCAAATGAAAAGAAGGATCACTTTACTGAGACCTAAAAGTCTAAAAACATATTAATATTGCACCGCTCATATAAAGCCTATATGTACAGTATATATAAATTGCATGATAATGCGGCTACACCAGGGTGCGCCTAGTGTAGTAATATTAAAAAGATCTAGATAGTATCAAAAGACCACTTAATATCTAGCAGGGAACTGGTTAATACCATGCAGGGACCTGGATTTACCGACTGACGTTTCCCTCTGATGAAGCATGTGTATGCGAAACGTGGGTTTCCTGCCTGCATTATTATAGGCCTTGTTACATAAATTGTGGCTGCTGGAGTTTACTTTTTTACATATGATGAATTGCAGATCGGCAAAATGTAAAGAATAGAGTGCAGAAGACTGACAATATATCAGAAAATTATGACAGGTGTATGCACCATATACATATAAATATGAAGAACCAGCCTAGCACTCCCTCCAAGGAAACAGATATCCCCCCTAAATCTAACAAGGGGGTCGGCTGTCCCCTTCCGAAAAGCTGAAGCAATACCTTCCTTGGGGTCCAAGAAGCCTGCAGGGTTGGCGCTTCATATCTATTGGTATATGCATATTTTTAATAATTTTTATCCTTTTTTAATGTCTCGTCTTTCTGTTTTCGCTGGTGAACTTTGCACAAGACTTGATAAATTGGGGACAATTTTAAGCATGCTTTTTTTTTTTTGCATCTTAATCAGAGTAAACTATTGCACTATCCTTTCAATTAGTTTGAAAATGTCTCTCTCGTTAGTTTTCAACAGCGCAGAAAATAAAATTAGAGAAATGTTATAAGTACCACTACAGAAAAAAAATTCAACGTTTAGAACAGCCATAAATTACTGAAAAACGTTTGGATAATGAAAATCACGCTCAGATTGTCAAGCAAATCCAGAAAATGAAGAGGGTGTACAGTGATTTCCTCGTTAAACAAAATGAGAATGATTAGCTAATTAGAAACATTTAGGAGTTTTTATTTCTTTATTCATTTTTTTATATAAAGCCTTGCATTTCTTGGGGGACAGTCTCCTTTGGGAATCAGTAAAATACCATTCTTGCCTTCTGGCGGTGCCTGGCTGAGTTTGATGGTCAAACACCCGACCAAAGGCTGCACAGTTACCCATGCAGCCATTTTGAGACCTTTAAAAGCATGGCGCTCTAGAATAAAGACCCTTCAGATGCTTTTTAACCAGGCCCATGGACTGAATACCCCTTTAAGTTTTGCACCTGTATTCCTTTTAGCAATGCAAATTACACGATGATGTCACAATTTTTTGCCCAACATTGAGCTATGCCAGAAGTTATTTCTTTAGTAAATTCGGAAAACCACACACCATTACTTTTATTTGCCTGAGGTATGATCTCGAAGCTGGATTGTTTGGTGATCAAACATTGTTTTGTCTTAAGTCTGAGATTTGTGAATTTGTTACTGAAGTGTGGTGTTTCCCAAAATGTTAAAAAATCATATATGAATTACCCTTACTAAAAAGATACTTTTATTGTTAAAATTTGGGACAAACAAACAATAACCAAAAAATACCAGAAAAAACCAACACAACCAAAAACTGTGCTCAAAAAATAAACAGAAAAAATCAAGAAACACTAAGGGGGAAAAAGAGTCTAGATGCCCCTAGCTCCCACAACTACAATGATCCCTGCCTGACTGCGGAGGTTGGCACCCTTGGGGGAACGCTGTGGCGCCCCCGCTCCTCGATGGCTGACCCTAAGGGTCCTGATGCACCCTACCACCGCTAGTGAAGAGCCTCTACCCTCAGGCTAAAGGGTCCTCTCACACTAGACAGATATTGTCTACGCTAGGGAATAGCTAGGTCCCCACACACATGATTAAAACTGTATGAACACTTAGCGCATACATTATTGGGTAATCAATGAAATACCGCTCAGAGAGAGTTAATTTGACAATCTATATGGTAATGATACCCCTTTCATGAATATCACCAAGATGCTAAATACTGTATATGGATACTTATAATACAAGGAAGTACTATAGCTGATTATGTACCTATTTCCTTAATTCCATTTGCTGCATCCTAAGGTGCTGCAAACCCAGACACATTGCATCTATATAGACAGATTAGATATAACTGTACTCATCTCAGGATGCACTCGCGGTATTTTCCCAAAACGCCATTCCTAATTTGCGCCTCGACGCGTTTCACCCTTTAAGGCTCATCAGGAGGCCGATAACATGATAATATGTGTCATAACTGATGATAAGTAACTATCTGTCCGATAGTACATACCTGCTTTATAAGCACCGCCAAAGATTACCGCTCATAGGGCTCCTCCCTTTCACTTCCTGTGGCGTTCCTAGCTCCCTACTGCGCATGTCAGTTGCAGAATGTGTACGAAACAAGGCACCTCAGCCCAAACATGGGAGCGCCTCTAGTGCGCAAGCTCCCCTTGAACCGCATGCCGACAGGAGAGGTGGGTCACCCTCCAGCGCTATTACATAGTATCTATTTCCGGGTTGCCTTATTCTGTGGAAGCCAAGGACGCCGGTATGATACTCATGCGCATGCTCTCCTCTATCCCCGTTACCTTAGTAACCACACTCGTTTTGGGGAATTTAGAAGTACGCCCCCGTCACTCGTGACCAGGTGGATTATTGGGGATCTAGGATGCTGCACATGAAAACACCGCAAACATAGGTGTTCAGGTGCAGCACTTCATATTTATGCTTCTAGTACTGCCCATCTGACTCCCAAGATCCGGGAATGTTAAAGCTATACATGCCACCAGTATGATAACCACACCATTCGTCCCCATCCTTTATAACGAGGCAACTTCTAAGGGTTAGGGATATTGTACACATGAGTGCCACAGATATAGATGCTTAGATACCAAGCTCAATATTTATACATCCCTCTATTTTCATAGGTCGTTTAAAACACCTCCCATATGACTCATACGGTGCAGAAATGTGGCCACTCAGGCACTACCCAGACTTCATATAAATAAATCAATCCCCAGATGTTCTTGGGTATACAGACCCACTCTACATTCCAATATAGCATATAACATCAAGGGGCAGAGTAGATACAGAGATACTTTACGTCCATTTCTAATTTGATCAGGACACCCACACCTGTATATTTGTCACGCCTATGCCCCTTCCTAGTCCAGAATGAGGGTAACACGCCCTCATCTGATGAAACCATCCAATATAGCATATAACAGAAAGGGGCAAAGTAGATACAGAAATAAATATATGTTATACTGCGGGTAGCTCCTATCAACCAGGTCAGGGAGCACCGATATAGATACAGCCTAGTGACCTTGAATGGACAAATGTCCCGATGTATCTGGTAGTTAACCAACCACGGACGGTTTAGACGGTAAGTTTTTAGGCAGGTATGTATAAAAATCTATACGACAATAATCTTATCAATATTTCATAGAAATCCATGTAATTCCCCAAAATATGGGGAATCCCTCAAAGTATTGTATGGCTCCTTATCCTAGTACGGACACAAAGTCAGGGTTAGTTTGTATTCAAGTGACATATTTATCTTTACACAAAGCACATATAAGAATTCTGCTCATTGAGGCCCTTTGGTTCAAGGGATTCCAGCCTAAAGATCCACTCACATTCTCGCTGGAGGATCCTCCTATCATGATTACCCCCCCTTGGGTTTACCTTCACCACCTCTATAATCATGAATTTCAGATCCATTGGGTTCCCATGATGATGGGTATGCATATGTTTGGCCAGGGGGGTATCTCTTCTATTACGGATGTCACCCATATGCTCCCCTACCCTTCTCCTAAACTCCCTCTTGGTCTTTCCCACATAGTCTCTCGGGCAGGAGCATGACGCCAAATATACCACCCCTTCAGTTTTGCAATTAGAGAATTCTCGCTGGAAAAACACTTTACCCGTAGCTGAACTCTGGAACTTTTTGCACTGTCTCATCCATTTGCATAGGCTGCACTCCCCACACTTAAAAAAGCCACATGGTCTTTGACTCAACCAAGTGTCCCCAGGTTTAGGTCTCTGATACTGGCTATGCACCAGCATATCTCTGATGGATTTGCCCTTTCTGAAAGTTATGTTGGGGTACTCCCCTACTGAATCCCTAAGGTCCTCATCAAATCTCAATATGTCCCAATGTCTCGAGAAAATCTTCCTAATCTCCTGATGTTGAGTATCGAATGTGCCAATAATCCTCAAGACATCCCCTGAGTCATCCCTTGTGCATTTCTGTAGCAGAGCTTGTCTATCTGCCCTTTTTGCATCATCAAAGGCTTTGTCAAGGACATGTCTTGGGTATCCCTTCTCATGGAATCTATTGTACATATCCCCTGCCTGACTCTTAAACATATTGTATTTTGAACAATTCCTCCTCAATCTAAGAAATTGGCCCTTAGGGATCCCTCTCCTAAGGGGGGCTGGGTGGTGGCTCTGCCAGTGCAACAGACTATTTGTACTTGTTGGTTTCCTATATATGCTAGTTGTGATCCCCCCATTTTTCTCTTTTTCGATCCTGATATCCAAAAACGCTAATGCCCTATCCGTAATTTCAGAGGTGAATCTCAGACCTATGTTGTTCACATTTAGATGTTTCATAAATTCTACAAATCCCTCCTTCGGGCCAGTCCACACTAGAAACACGTCGTCGATATATCTATACCAGATTGATATAAATTCATCCCACCATCTTCCCTCACCTCCAAAGACAATTGTCTCCTCCCACCAGCCCAGGAACATATTTGCGTACGAGGGGGCACAGGGACACCCCATCGCAGTGCCCCTGAGCTGGTGGAAGTGTTTTCCATCAAAGCTAAATGCATTATGGGTAAGAATAAATTTAAGTATGTTAAGCACAAACTCATTGTGTGGCCGACACCTTATCGACCTTTGTTGTAAAAAATGTCTTACTCCTTTTAACCCTGCTTCATGCGGGATGCTGCTATAAAGTGCTTCAATGTCAATAGAAGCCAACCACGCATTTTGTCCCAAATGCATTCCTTCTAATTTAAGTAATAGATCAGAGGTGTCTCTCAGGTAAGACGGGATGGAGGTGACAAAGGGACGAAGAACCTGATCCACATAGATTCCACAGTTCTGTGTAAGGGAGTCCACCCCCGAGACGATGGGACGTCCCTTAAGGGGGTGGTATCCCTTATGTACCTTGGGGAGTGTATAAAATGTCGCCACTAGGGGACACTTTGGCAACATAAAATCAAATTCACATGGTGAGATAAGTTTTTGGAGCATAGCTTCCTCCAAAACGAGCCTCAACTCACCCTTAAAAATCTCAAGGGGATTATTACTAAGTACCTCATATGTTGACCTATCCTGAAGGATTGTAGTACACATAGTGCGATATTCTAGATGATCCATAAGGACTAAGTTTCCCCCTTTGTCTGAGGATTTTATAATGAGTTGGTCATTTTTTCTAAGGGACAATAATGCCCCCCGTTCACTCTCAGTAAGGTTATCCTCAGTACACCAATCCTTCTTGCCAAGTCTTTTGAGGTCCCTTTCCACTAATAGCGAAAATAGGTCAATACCTCCCGTATCCCCTTGTGGCGGCATTTTCACGCTTTTATTTTTCAGCGTGGTGAACGGACCCTCACCCTCCTCCCGAGTTCTGTTATTCTCCTGTAATAGGCCACACAGGGCTTCATATCCTTCTAGATCTTCTTTATTAAGACCTAATTCCTGGCATTCCTCATAGGTCTTATGTTTAAAGAATTTACGCCATTTCAATTTCCTACAGAACAGGTTAAGGTCCTTCACCCACCCAAAGCAGTTGAAATAATTTGTAGGTACAAAATTGAGGCCCCGCTGGAGTACACCAAATTCATCTTTAGAGAGTGTGTGCGAGGACAGGTTTATGATTTGACCTCTATTCAACTGAACAGGGTTCTGAGTTGGTAACCCGTTCCCGCACCCCGCTCCAAAAAAGAGGCCGAGGATGATGAGGAGGCCATAGGTGGTTGACCCTGTGTTGGGTTTGCTGTTAGAAACGGAGTCATGGTGCCAAACCCGCCTCTGTGTGCACCTCTCCCCCTCCTTCCAGTTTTTCCCCTTCCCCCCTGCCATCTTTGTTTTGTCTGGTGGCCCCTAAAGAACTGTGTCCTCCTTTCTGTGACGTTTGATCTCTCTGTATCTGATGTATCTATATCTGAAGACGACGCTTCCGACGGTCTATCTGTTTGGGGAGTAAAAATCTGATTTTCACTAAAGTCTTTTAGATCTCTTTGGAATTGTAGATGTTTCCTCTCTTTCAATAGTGCTTGGTATCTCTCAACTGAGGTCTGTAACAGCCCCTCCCTTCTGTTAAAGTCTGGGTCTGATTTACACTTAAGAATCCGTTCAATAAGTTGATTCAAATTCCCAGTGGCTTTTTCAAAAACTTTTTTCTCTTCAGCCAAAAGGATTTGCATAAACCTGATAGAGGACTCTATCGATTCCTTATACCAGATGTTCAGAAACTCAGGTGATGCAATCCTTTGGGATGGGGAGATATTGATCCTCAATCCCCTTGGAACAATTCTATTTTTCAAATAATTTTCCAATGTCCTGATCTCCCACCAGGATTTGAGATATTCTTTGTAACCCCCGTAGACCTCATTAAATAGATTTTTTAAGGCAAGAGGACCTGTACCGACCTCCTGTGTGCCACCTACACTGAATGCTTGATTAGCGTCTTCTAACCACAGATCTGAATTAATAGGTCCGGCTAGGAAACTCGCCATTCCAACCTTTGGAACGTATATGTCTTTTTTACTTTTTAATATATAGGACCAGGGAACCAGTCAAAAAATCATATATGAATTACCCTTACTAAAAAGATACTTTTATTGTTAAAATTTGGGACAAACAAACAATAACCAAAAAATACCAGAAAAAACCAACACAACCAAAAACTGTGCTCAAAAAATAAACAGAAAAAATCAAGAAACACTAAGGGGGAAAAAGAGTCTAGATGCCCCTAGCTCCCACAACTACAATGATCCCTGCCTGACTGCGGAGGTTGGCACCCTTGGGGGAACGCTGTGGCGCCCCCGCTCCTCGATGGCTGACCCTAAGGGTCCTGATGCACCCTACCACCGCTAGTGAAGAGCCTCTACCCTCAGGCTAAAGGGTCCTCTCACACTAGACAGATATTGTCTACGCTAGGGAATAGCTAGGTCCCCACACACATGATTAAAACTGTATGAACACTTAGCGCATACATTATTGGGTAATCAATGAAATACCGCTCAGAGAGAGTTAATTTGACAATCTATATGGTAATGATACCCCTTTCATGAATATCACCAAGGTGCTAAATACTGTATATGGATACTTATAATACAAGGAAGTACTATAGCTGATTATGTACCTATTTCCTTAATTCCATTTGCTGCATCCTAAGGTGCTGCAAACCCAGACACATTGCATCTATATAGACAGATTAGATATAACTGTACTCATCTCAGGATGCACTCGCGGTATTTTCCCAAAACGCCATTCCTAATTTGCGCCTCGACGCGTTTCACCCTTTAAGGCTCATCAGGAGGCCGATAACATGATAATATGTGTCATAACTGATGATAAGTAACTATCTGTCCGATAGTACATACCTGCTTTATAAGCACCGCCAAAGATTACCGCTCATAGGGCTCCTCCCTTTCACTTCCTGTGGCGTTCCTAGCTCCCTACTGCGCATGTCAGTTGCAGAATGTGTACGAAACAAGGCACCTCAGCCCAAACATGGGAGCGCCTCTAGTGCGCAAGCTCCCCTTGAACCGCATGCCGACAGGAGAGGTGGGTCACCCTCCAGCGCTATTACATAGTATCTATTTCCGGGTTGCCTTATTCTGTGGAAGCCAAGGACGCCGGTATGATACTCATGCGCATGCTCTCCTCTATCCCCGTTACCTTAGTAACCACACTCGTTTTGGGGAATTTAGAAGTACGCCCCCGTCACTCGTGACCAGGTGGATTATTGGGGATCTAGGATGCTGCACATGAAAACACCGCAAACATAGGTGTTCAGGTGCAGCACTTCATATTTATGCTTCTAGTACTGCCCATCTGACTCCCAAGATCCGGGAATGTTAAAGCTATACATGCCACCAGTATGATAACCACACCATTCGTCCCCATCCTTTATAACGAGGCAACTTCTAAGGGTTAGGGATATTGTACACATGAGTGCCACAGATATAGATGCTTAGATACCAAGCTCAATATTTATACATCCCTCTATTTTCATAGGTCGTTTAAAACACCTCCCATATGACTCATACGGTGCAGAAATGTGGCCACTCAGGCACTACCCAGACTTCATATAAATAAATCAATCCCCAGATGTTCTTGGGTATACAGACCCACTCTACATTCCAATATAGCATATAACATCAAGGGGCAGAGTAGATACAGAGATACTTTACGTCCATTTCTAATTTGATCAGGACACCCACACCTGTATATTTGTCACGCCTATGCCCCTTCCTAGTCCAGAATGAGGGTAACACGCCCTCATCTGATGAAACCATCCAATATAGCATATAACAGAAAGGGGCAAAGTAGATACAGAAATAAATATATGTTATACTGCGGGTAGCTCCTATCAACCAGGTCAGGGAGCACCGATATAGATACAGCCTAGTGACCTTGAATGGACAAATGTCCCGATGTATCTGGTAGTTAACCAACCACGGACGGTTTAGACGGTAAGTTTTTAGGCAGGTATGTATAAAAATCTATACGACAATAATCTTATCAATATTTCATAGAAATCCATGTAATTCCCCAAAATATGGGGAATCCCTCAAAGTATTGTATGGCTCCTTATCCTAGTACGGACACAAAGTCAGGGTTAGTTTGTATTCAAGTGACATATTTATCTTTACACAAAGCACATATAAGAATTCTGCTCATTGAGGCCCTTTGGTTCAAGGGATTCCAGCCTAAAGATCCACTCACATTCTCGCTGGAGGATCCTCCTATCATGATTACCCCCCCTTGGGTTTACCTTCACCACCTCTATAATCATGAATTTCAGATCCATTGGGTTCCCATGATGATGGGTATGCATATGTTTGGCCAGGGGGGTATCTCTTCTATTACGGATGTCACCCATATGCTCCCCTACCCTTCTCCTAAACTCCCTCTTGGTCTTTCCCACATAGTCTCTCGGGCAGGAGCATGACGCCAAATATACCACCCCTTCAGTTTTGCAATTAGAGAATTCTCGCTGGAAAAACACTTTACCCGTAGCTGAACTCTGGAACTTTTTGCACTGTCTCATCCATTTGCATAGGCTGCACTCCCCACACTTAAAAAAGCCACATGGTCTTTGACTCAACCAAGTGTCCCCAGGTTTAGGTCTCTGATACTGGCTATGCACCAGCATATCTCTGATGGATTTGCCCTTTCTGAAAGTTATGTTGGGGTACTCCCCTACTGAATCCCTAAGGTCCTCATCAAATCTCAATATGTCCCAATGTCTCGAGAAAATCTTCCTAATCTCCTGATGTTGAGTATCGAATGTGCCAATAATCCTCAAGACATCCCCTGAGTCATCCCTTGTGCATTTCTGTAGCAGAGCTTGTCTATCTGCCCTTTTTGCATCATCAAAGGCTTTGTCAAGGACATGTCTTGGGTATCCCTTCTCATGGAATCTATTGTACATATCCCCTGCCTGACTCTTAAACATATTGTATTTTGAACAATTCCTCCTCAATCTAAGAAATTGGCCCTTAGGGATCCCTCTCCTAAGGGGGGCTGGGTGGTGGCTCTGCCAGTGCAACAGACTATTTGTACTTGTTGGTTTCCTATATATGCTAGTTGTGATCCCCCCATTTTTCTCTTTTTCGATCCTGATATCCAAAAACGCTAATGCCCTATCCGTAATTTCAGAGGTGAATCTCAGACCTATGTTGTTCACATTTAGATGTTTCATAAATTCTACAAATCCCTCCTTCGGGCCAGTCCACACTAGAAACACGTCGTCGATATATCTATACCAGATTGATATAAATTCATCCCACCATCTTCCCTCACCTCCAAAGACAATTGTCTCCTCCCACCAGCCCAGGAACATATTTGCGTACGAGGGGGCACAGGGACACCCCATCGCAGTGCCCCTGAGCTGGTGGAAGTGTTTTCCATCAAAGCTAAATGCATTATGGGTAAGAATAAATTTAAGTATGTTAAGCACAAACTCATTGTGTGGCCGACACCTTATCGACCTTTGTTGTAAAAAATGTCTTACTCCTTTTAACCCTGCTTCATGCGGGATGCTGCTATAAAGTGCTTCAATGTCAATAGAAGCCAACCACGCATTTTGTCCCAAATGCATTCCTTCTAATTTAAGTAATAGATCAGAGGTGTCTCTCAGGTAAGACGGGATGGAGGTGACAAAGGGACGAAGAACCTGATCCACATAGATTCCACAGTTCTGTGTAAGGGAGTCCACCCCCGAGACGATGGGACGTCCCTTAAGGGGGTGGTATCCCTTATGTACCTTGGGGAGTGTATAAAATGTCGCCACTAGGGGACACTTTGGCAACATAAAATCAAATTCACATGGTGAGATAAGTTTTTGGAGCATAGCTTCCTCCAAAACGAGCCTCAACTCACCCTTAAAAATCTCAAGGGGATTATTACTAAGTACCTCATATGTTGACCTATCCTGAAGGATTGTAGTACACATAGTGCGATATTCTAGATGATCCATAAGGACTAAGTTTCCCCCTTTGTCTGAGGATTTTATAATGAGTTGGTCATTTTTTCTAAGGGACAATAATGCCCCCCGTTCACTCTCAGTAAGGTTATCCTCAGTACACCAATCCTTCTTGCCAAGTCTTTTGAGGTCCCTTTCCACTAATAGCGAAAATAGGTCAATACCTCCCGTATCCCCTTGTGGCGGCATTTTCACGCTTTTATTTTTCAGCGTGGTGAACGGACCCTCACCCTCCTCCCGAGTTCTGTTATTCTCCTGTAATAGGCCACACAGGGCTTCATATCCTTCTAGATCTTCTTTATTAAGACCTAATTCCTGGCATTCCTCATAGGTCTTATGTTTAAAGAATTTACGCCATTTCAATTTCCTACAGAACAGGTTAAGGTCCTTCACCCACCCAAAGCAGTTGAAATAATTTGTAGGTACAAAATTGAGGCCCCGCTGGAGTACACCAAATTCATCTTTAGAGAGTGTGTGCGAGGACAGGTTTATGATTTGACCTCTATTCAACTGAACAGGGTTCTGAGTTGGTAACCCGTTCCCGCACCCCGCTCCAAAAAAGAGGCCGAGGATGATGAGGAGGCCATAGGTGGTTGACCCTGTGTTGGGTTTGCTGTTAGAAACGGAGTCATGGTGCCAAACCCGCCTCTGTGTGCACCTCTCCCCCTCCTTCCAGTTTTTCCCCTTCCCCCCTGCCATCTTTGTTTTGTCTGGTGGCCCCTAAAGAACTGTGTCCTCCTTTCTGTGACGTTTGATCTCTCTGTATCTGATGTATCTATATCTGAAGACGACGCTTCCGACGGTCTATCTGTTTGGGGAGTAAAAATCTGATTTTCACTAAAGTCTTTTAGATCTCTTTGGAATTGTAGATGTTTCCTCTCTTTCAATAGTGCTTGGTATCTCTCAACTGAGGTCTGTAACAGCCCCTCCCTTCTGTTAAAGTCTGGGTCTGATTTACACTTAAGAATCCGTTCAATAAGTTGATTCAAATTCCCAGTGGCTTTTTCAAAAACTTTTTTCTCTTCAGCCAAAAGGATTTGCATAAACCTGATAGAGGACTCTATCGATTCCTTATACCAGATGTTCAGAAACTCAGGTGATGCAATCCTTTGGGATGGGGAGATATTGATCCTCAATCCCCTTGGAACAATTCTATTTTTCAAATAATTTTCCAATGTCCTGATCTCCCACCAGGATTTGAGATATTCTTTGTAACCCCCGTAGACCTCATTAAATAGATTTTTTAAGGCAAGAGGACCTGTACCGACCTCCTGTGTGCCACCTACACTGAATGCTTGATTAGCGTCTTCTAACCACAGATCTGAATTAATAGGTCCGGCTAGGAAACTCGCCATTCCAACCTTTGGAACGTATATGTCTTTTTTACTTTTTAATATATAGGACCAGGGAACCAGTCAAAAAATCATATATGAATTACCCTTACTAAAAAGATACTTTTATTGTTAAAATTTGGGACAAACAAACAATAACCAAAAAATACCAGAAAAAACCAACACAACCAAAAACTGTGCTCAAAAAATAAACAGAAAAAATCAAGAAACACTAAGGGGGAAAAAGAGTCTAGATGCCCCTAGCTCCCACAACTACAATGATCCCTGCCTGACTGCGGAGGTTGGCACCCTTGGGGGAACGCTGTGGCGCCCCCGCTCCTCGATGGCTGACCCTAAGGGTCCTGATGCACCCTACCACCGCTAGTGAAGAGCCTCTACCCTCAGGCTAAAGGGTCCTCTCACACTAGACAGATATTGTCTACGCTAGGGAATAGCTAGGTCCCCACACACATGATTAAAACTGTATGAACACTTAGCGCATACATTATTGGGTAATCAATGAAATACCGCTCAGAGAGAGTTAATTTGACAATCTATATGGTAATGATACCCCTTTCATGAATATCACCAAGGTGCTAAATACTGTATATGGATACTTATAATACAAGGAAGTACTATAGCTGATTATGTACCTATTTCCTTAATTCCATTTGCTGCATCCTAAGGTGCTGCAAACCCAGACACATTGCATCTATATAGACAGATTAGATATAACTGTACTCATCTCAGGATGCACTCGCGGTATTTTCCCAAAACGCCATTCCTAATTTGCGCCTCGACGCGTTTCACCCTTTAAGGCTCATCAGGAGGCCGATAACATGATAATATGTGTCATAACTGATGATAAGTAACTATCTGTCCGATAGTACATACCTGCTTTATAAGCACCGCCAAAGATTACCGCTCATAGGGCTCCTCCCTTTCACTTCCTGTGGCGTTCCTAGCTCCCTACTGCGCATGTCAGTTGCAGAATGTGTACGAAACAAGGCACCTCAGCCCAAACATGGGAGCGCCTCTAGTGCGCAAGCTCCCCTTGAACCGCATGCCGACAGGAGAGGTGGGTCACCCTCCAGCGCTATTACATAGTATCTATTTCCGGGTTGCCTTATTCTGTGGAAGCCAAGGACGCCGGTATGATACTCATGCGCATGCTCTCCTCTATCCCCGTTACCTTAGTAACCACACTCGTTTTGGGGAATTTAGAAGTACGCCCCCGTCACTCGTGACCAGGTGGATTATTGGGGATCTAGGATGCTGCACATGAAAACACCGCAAACATAGGTGTTCAGGTGCAGCACTTCATATTTATGCTTCTAGTACTGCCCATCTGACTCCCAAGATCCGGGAATGTTAAAGCTATACATGCCACCAGTATGATAACCACACCATTCGTCCCCATCCTTTATAACGAGGCAACTTCTAAGGGTTAGGGATATTGTACACATGAGTGCCACAGATATAGATGCTTAGATACCAAGCTCAATATTTATACATCCCTCTATTTTCATAGGTCGTTTAAAACACCTCCCATATGACTCATACGGTGCAGAAATGTGGCCACTCAGGCACTACCCAGACTTCATATAAATAAATCAATCCCCAGATGTTCTTGGGTATACAGACCCACTCTACATTCCAATATAGCATATAACATCAAGGGGCAGAGTAGATACAGAGATACTTTACGTCCATTTCTAATTTGATCAGGACACCCACACCTGTATATTTGTCACGCCTATGCCCCTTCCTAGTCCAGAATGAGGGTAACACGCCCTCATCTGATGAAACCATCCAATATAGCATATAACAGAAAGGGGCAAAGTAGATACAGAAATAAATATATGTTATACTGCGGGTAGCTCCTATCAACCAGGTCAGGGAGCACCGATATAGATACAGCCTAGTGACCTTGAATGGACAAATGTCCCGATGTATCTGGTAGTTAACCAACCACGGACGGTTTAGACGGTAAGTTTTTAGGCAGGTATGTATAAAAATCTATACGACAATAATCTTATCAATATTTCATAGAAATCCATGTAATTCCCCAAAATATGGGGAATCCCTCAAAGTATTGTATGGCTCCTTATCCTAGTACGGACACAAAGTCAGGGTTAGTTTGTATTCAAGTGACATATTTATCTTTACACAAAGCACATATAAGAATTCTGCTCATTGAGGCCCTTTGGTTCAAGGGATTCCAGCCTAAAGATCCACTCACATTCTCGCTGGAGGATCCTCCTATCATGATTACCCCCCCTTGGGTTTACCTTCACCACCTCTATAATCATGAATTTCAGATCCATTGGGTTCCCATGATGATGGGTATGCATATGTTTGGCCAGGGGGGTATCTCTTCTATTACGGATGTCACCCATATGCTCCCCTACCCTTCTCCTAAACTCCCTCTTGGTCTTTCCCACATAGTCTCTCGGGCAGGAGCATGACGCCAAATATACCACCCCTTCAGTTTTGCAATTAGAGAATTCTCGCTGGAAAAACACTTTACCCGTAGCTGAACTCTGGAACTTTTTGCACTGTCTCATCCATTTGCATAGGCTGCACTCCCCACACTTAAAAAAGCCACATGGTCTTTGACTCAACCAAGTGTCCCCAGGTTTAGGTCTCTGATACTGGCTATGCACCAGCATATCTCTGATGGATTTGCCCTTTCTGAAAGTTATGTTGGGGTACTCCCCTACTGAATCCCTAAGGTCCTCATCAAATCTCAATATGTCCCAATGTCTCGAGAAAATCTTCCTAATCTCCTGATGTTGAGTATCGAATGTGCCAATAATCCTCAAGACATCCCCTGAGTCATCCCTTGTGCATTTCTGTAGCAGAGCTTGTCTATCTGCCCTTTTTGCATCATCAAAGGCTTTGTCAAGGACATGTCTTGGGTATCCCTTCTCATGGAATCTATTGTACATATCCCCTGCCTGACTCTTAAACATATTGTATTTTGAACAATTCCTCCTCAATCTAAGAAATTGGCCCTTAGGGATCCCTCTCCTAAGGGGGGCTGGGTGGTGGCTCTGCCAGTGCAACAGACTATTTGTACTTGTTGGTTTCCTATATATGCTAGTTGTGATCCCCCCATTTTTCTCTTTTTCGATCCTGATATCCAAAAACGCTAATGCCCTATCCGTAATTTCCCAAAATGTTACCAGGGTTCTAAGTTCCTAGTAAATGTCAGCCTAATCTAACTATGCGTAGTGGACATTAAATTGTAGAAACAGTTGCGACTCGTGTATTTGATCACTGGTGGCAAATGTTCGAAAAAATAAAAAGGCAAAATGTCTCGCACTGGATTGAATTTTTCGGAAATTTTTCTTTCTGAATTGCATAGACCTTTGTAGAAAATGTTATTGTTTTAATCATTTTGCATATCGATGTAGATCATCCTCTATGATTTTATGATTTACATGGTAAAATCAAGGAGAAAATGAAATGGTTGCATTTAGGCTAGAGATGAGCAGATCGATCTGCCGAGAATCAAGTCGAATTTTCTGAAATCCAACGTTTCATGCAAATTTAAACACTATAACGTTTGTTTCACGGTTCACACAAAAAAAACTTGTCCGGCACAATTTCCCACATTGCTGGAGCATCAGAGAGTGGGATAACATAATTTTGTGTTGTCATGCGACTTCCCAAAAATGCCCTACAGGTGTGACATCTAGTAGATTATCACACCTTGTACAGTGGTGGTCAGTACCTGGGCCATCACAGATCAGTGGCTCCCAGTGGAACAATTTGTCTTCTCTCTATTTCTCCTTATACCTTAAGCTCTTATGGTCAGTGGGGTCCTCTCTCTCCTGTAGAGTGTAAGCTCTTACGATCAGTGGGGTCCTCTCTCTCCGGTAGAGTGTAAGCTCTTATGGTCAGCTGAGTCCTCTCTCCTGTAGAGTATAAGCTCTACTGGTCAGCAGGGACCTCTCTTTTCTAGAGTATAAGCTGTTATGGTCAGTGGGGTCTTCTCTCTCCTGTAGAGTGTAAACTCTTATGGTCAGTGGAGTCCTCTCTCCTGTAGAATGTAAGCTCTCAAGATTAGTGGTGTCTTTTCTCCTGTAGAGTGCAATCTCTTATGGTCAGTGGGGACCTCTCTTTCTCTCACCTGTGGAGTGTAGGCTCTTATGATCAGTGGGATCTTCTCTCCTGTAGAGTGTAAGTTCTTATGGTCAGTGGAAACCTCTCTTTCCTGTAGAATGTAAGCTCGTATGATCAGTATGGTCCTCTCTCTCTCTGTAGTATGTAAGGTCTTATGGTCAGCGAGGTCCTCTTGCTGTCTATCCTGTAAAGTGAAAGCTAATACAGTCAGTGGGATCCTCTCTCCTGTCAATTGTAAGCTCCTATGGTCAGTGTGGTCCTCTCTCTCTCCTGAAAAGTTTAAGCTCTAATGGTCAGCAAGGTCAGTTGAGTCCTCTCTCTCTGTAGTATGTAAAATCTTATGGTCAGCGAGGTCCTTGCTCTTTATCCTGTAGAATGTAAGCTAATACAGTCAGCAGGATCCTCTCTCCTGTCGAATGCAAACTCCTATGGTCAGTGAGGTCCTTTCTCCTCTGAAGAGTCTAAGCTCTTATGGGCAGTGATGTTCTCTGTCCTCTCCTTCACGTGTATTTTCCATCCAATTACAAGCTTTCCAGTTTTGAGACTCATGCAAATTTATTTGCCGCATATCAACCTGTTCAGGAAAATTCTAAGTTGAAGGATCCACTCATCGCCCTATTTAGAGCTACACCTCTTTACTAGCCATACCTGTTGGGTGCTCCATTGATTACCTTGATGGCTGCTGCCCCGTGGGGCTGGTTGTGCCAGGTCCTGACAGCAGGTTACGTTGTGATCAGCACATTGTATGAAGGGGTTTTCTAAAATAGGCACATCTTCCAAATAATAACACAAAATTAAGAATAGTATGGCCACAGAGGAAAAAGGGCAAGAGGCTCATGTGTGTCATTGCCCATTTTTAGATTTTTCTCCTTTTCCTTCTATGTTACTAAAATACGTCCCTTTATTATGAAGAATCTCACTGATTTCCAACAGATCACTTCTATGTAAATTTTTTGACAATGCAATGATGGAGAATTCATTTTCAATCCAATTAATCTTAAAGATATCAATAGGATCGTTTGTGATATTCTATTTCCAGTGTCTTTTACCTATGTAGTCGCAAAAACTACTGATAGATGTGACCAGGTCCGGAGTCAACTACAGTCTCTTTCTGTCCTAACAGTGCCTACAAGTGTTCCCAGTGTTCCCATCTCCCCCTCCTTGGTCCATTAATGTTGCTTATGTCGAGTTGTCTGCTCTAATCTCAGTCTCTCGCTCGGTCGGCTCCTCTCCCCTTTGCCCCTTTGTCTCATCTTTCTCATCCTTTTATCCAGTCCAAGCTCGCTGGCATGGCTCTGTGCCTCAGCTGTGCCCCCTCAGGCTCCCAGACACAGAAGGGACACGTATGTCGTGCTCTGTGTGTCGGTGAGATTTCTCAGGCGAGACTAATGCGCCATCTCTCCAGTGTTCACTTTACACACAGCTTTCGCTCGTAATGTTTCCTGATCTCTTCTTCTCCCGTGGTCTCCTTTCTGTATCATCGTTTAACCTCCTATTCTTCATCCAAATGACATTCCTTCATTCTTCTTCTTCATTCCTAATTCTCACCATCATCTCTTCCCACTTCTTTACTTTTTTCTTTGTCTCACCCTTCTTCGTATCACCTTTCTTCCTTTTTTTAAACCTATCGATCTCCCCGAGAGTCTTCTCCTTTGTCCTCTTCTCATGTATGCCTATAAAGCATCCTACAATGATATCTTCGGGAGCCCTCATCGCAAGGGTGGAGGAAGGTGGAAACGAAGGATTTTGGGCTCTGGATCGGGGGAGGCTCTTTCACCACCTAATCATTGGGTCTCTAGCCGGCAGATAGACCATGGGTTGGAGGGCTTCATGAGGACACATGGAGTTTCAGTGACAGAGAAGAACATGAGATACAGGTAACCACTGGAAGCTTGTACCCAAGACTTCTAGAAAGGAAAGAATTTGAATGTGCCAATCACGTTGGAAACTTTCTAGGTTAGATGGACTTTTAATTTACGATCAACAGGCATACAGTAGAGATCTGTGTAGCTTTATTGTTCTCATTGATGGACTGGTAAACTCTCCAGTTTTATGTACAGGAAACTTAATTATATAATGGAGCGTCCTACAACACTTTGTGTTTGAATTGTTCACCACTTTCAAAATTTCTTCTTGCCCGCTAGAAAAGTCAAACACATTTTTTTTACATGCTAAAAAAAAACATGTCTTGAAACCGACCTTCTATCATGTGTATCAAACCTTGTGTCCCTTGAGATGTATGGTTAGGATGGGGTTTTCAGTTCCAATTCACTGATTGTAAGAAGAGATGTTGAGATAGAAATTGATGTAGAAATTATGGTAGAATAATTAATTATGAACTTTTCATTACATTTATTAAAGGGTTATTCCCTTTTCCCCTCCACCACCCCCCAAAAATTATCCCCTATTCATGGTGTAGGGGATTACTTGCTGATCGGGATAACATACAATCCTGCAGTCCCTTTCTGAATGGAGCGGAGGTGCACATGCTCACTCTCCACTCCATTCATTGTGTATGGGATTGCAGAGTGCAGCGCTTGGCTTTTTCTGACAGTCTCAAAGATTGAGCATGCTCAACTCTACTCCATTCAAAAAGGGGCTGCGGATCCTAATTCTCCATGATCCACCCATGGGGAATAACACTGTCTCTTTCCTTAACGGCTTAAAGTCCATTAATTCTCAGCAATTTCTCACTGACACTGCATACGATGAGAGAAGAGGCATCTGTAGCTTCTCCCTATGATTCTGTATGATAGGAGAGCGGAGAGGGGCAGCTGTAGTTTCTCTGTATGAGACTTCATGGTGCAAGAGGGGTGGTGGCCGGGTTTGTCTACAAGAAGTGGGGCAGGGCTTTGTCTACAGGAAATGGGGCAGGGCTTTGCTTGTCTACAGGAAGTGGGGCAGGGCTTTGCCTGTCTACAAGAAGTGGGGCAGGGCTTTGTTATTTACAGGAAGTGGAGAAGTGGAGAAATGCGTTATCTGCCTACAGAAAGTGGGGCAGGGCTTTGCCTGTCTCCAAGAAGTGGTGGCAGGGCTTTTTAATTTACATGAAATGAGAACACGACTTTGCCTGTCTACAGGAAGTGAGAACAATACTTTGTCCTGTTGGCGGCAGGTCTTTGTCATTTACAGGAAATGGTGCAATGTGTTGTCTGTCTACAGGAAGTGATATCAGGGAAGTGGGGGAAGGGCTTCGTCTGTCTACAGGAAGTGGGTGTCATGTCGGACGCTGTTCACAGTAGGGCATCCGACAGACAGCAGTAATTCCACTTACGTCCACTACACGCTCAGTGGCATCGGCTAGATTTTATCCAGCTTGCTCGGGGTTAATCTAGCTGGTAATCAGGTTGGAGGCTGGGTCACGCTAACGGCCTTTAAATAGTCGCGCTGGACTTTGGGCGTCTGCTTTATGCCTAGTGGTTCCGGTCTGGAGTGGTGGTCTTGTTGTAGGAATATCGTATCTGGTGGTGTATTATCCTTTGTCATATTCCTCCTTCCTATTTGTATTTGTTTTGCCCTGTGCACATTATAGTGTATTCCTGTGTGTCTGCCGCATGGTGCGTTTTTCAGTTTTCCCTGTCTGTGCTTTCTGTGGGGATTGGTGTGTGGTCTCTTCACTGGGTGGCGGGTGGTGGTTTCAGCTTAGGGCTGAAACAGGAGTCAGGGTCAGGCCTGGCGGCCCAGACATGCACACCTTTAGTGTAACTTCTGGGAAAGGGACAGACAGGGTTTCCCTAGCCTGAGGGATATCGCAGGGGCCTGGGTAACCAACCTTAGTCTACCCTGTTCCCCCGTGACAGTGGGGCAGAGCTTTGTCTAAATGAAGTGGGGGAGGGCTTTGTAATTTACAGGAAATGAGATCAGGACTTTGTCTACAGGAAGTGAGAACAAGATTTTGGCCTTCTGTCAGCAGGGCTTTGTCATTTACAGGAAGTGGTGCAATGTTTGTCTACAGGAAGTGGTGTCAGGGCTTTGAGTGTCTACAGGAAGTGGGGCATAGCTTTCTATCTACAGGAAGTGGAGACAGGGTTTCATAATTTACAGGAAGTGGAGGCAGGGCTTTGTCAGTCCACAGAAAGTGGTGGGTCTCTCTCTGGAGGAAGTAGGGGTGGATTTTAGTCTCTATTTCACCTCTTTTGTCTGTCATACTGCAGTTAAGCATAACACTGAGGCAGGCTTTCATTTCAGGGGAGGAAAGTCATTGTATGCTGAGCAGTTCCAGCATCTATAACTCTGAATCAAGAGGAGCCGCTCACTGAATAGGAGTGGAGGACAGGTTGCAGAGCATGAGAATTGGGGAAGTTCTTGTGTATATTAGACCAGCATCTGCACCTAAAGCAGTTTTAACTTGTGGGTAAAGGTACCGTTACACTAAACGACTTACCAACGATCACGACCAGCGATACGACCTGGCCGTGATCGTTGGTAAGTCGTTGTGTGGTCGCTGGGGAGCTGTCACACAGACAGCTCTCTCCAGCGACCAACGATCAGGGGAACGACTTCGGCATCGTTGAAACTGTCTTCAACGATGCCGAAGTCCCCCTGCAGCACCCGGGTAACCAGGGTAAACATCGGGTTACTAAGTGCAGGGCCGCGCTTAGTAACCCGATATTTACCCTGGTTACCATTGTAAAAGTTAAAAAAAAAAAACACTACATACTCACATTCCGATGTCTGTCACGTCCCCCACCGTCAGCTTCCCGCACTGACTGTGTCAGCACCGGCCGTAAAGCAGAGCACAGTGGTGACGTCAACGCTGTGCTCTTCTTTACGGCTGGCACTGACAGTCAGTGTGGGAAGCTGACGGTGGGGGACGTGACAGACATCGGAATGTGAGTATGTAGTGTTTTTTTTTTTTTAACTTTTACAATGGTAACCAGGGTAAATATCGGGTTACTAAGCGCGGCCCTGCGCTTAGTAACCCGATGTTTACCCTGGTTACAAGTGAACACATCGCTGGATCGGCGTCACACACGCCGATCCAGCGATGACAGCGGGTGATCAGCGACCAAAAAAAGGTCCTGATCATTCCCTACGACCAAGGATCTCCCAGCAGGGGCCTGATCGTTGGTCGCTGTCACACATAACGAGATCGTTAGCGGGATCGTTGCTACGTCACAAAAAAGCGTGACGTTGCAACGATATCGTTAACGAAATCGTTATGTGTGAAGGTACCTTAAGGATGTGAGAATCTGCTAAAACATGATTATGCAATAATCTAGTTCTAATAACACCCCAGAACATAATAAACATAGCAAAAAAATAAAATAGAAAAAATTATATTCACCCGTCCGTCACCTGTCCCACCGCACAGCCCGGCCCTGGTCCGGGGGTCATTTTTGGTCCGGGATGGTCTCTTTCTCAGACTCCTGATGTGTTCGGCGCTAACTTGGCCCCGCGTCATCATGATACAAGGAGCTGGAGACGGACAGCCCACCAGACAGAAAACACGCTGTTCCCCGGAGGTGGGACAGATGAGTGCCGGGCGAGTATAATTTTTTTTAACCCCTTCCCATCCCTCTATAATTCAATGGCGGATTGCTTTATTTGAATGGATTTGTGTGTGGTAGAATTTTTATATAGTCATGAATCGATTCACTCCGTTCTAGTGGTCGAGGATGAGGGCAGCAAAACGCAGTGTTCCTCTGGTTTGGTTGGTAGGTCTGGCCTTATCTGAGATCTTTCACTCATGCTTTCTCTTGGGCACTATTTGGGGTACCAGTATCTGATTTATCTTTTCATCACGTCTTTCCTAACCATGCCATTGGTGTGGGTTTCCTTAAAATGCTTCCCCCCATGCTGAGAAGAGTAGGAAAGTTATGAAATGGGATACAGGTAGGATAGTCGGCTGGCGGTGTTGCAGCTGTTGGGCCTGCCTAGCGGGCTGCTCACTATACAGCTGTCCGCCCTTCTGTTGCACGTCCACATGTAGTCTCGCTTTCTTGCATAGATCCCAGGTATCATCGGTGGAGAACGAATAGTTGTGTATGAGTGACCTCTAGTGGCTGATGGCAGATAACATCATTTAACCATTTAATGATCTGCTCCGTTTAGTCCCTCATGACCGGCTAAATTTCATAGTTTTCTGCCTCCACAGTTCAGCAGCAATAGCTTTTTAAATTTGTTTTCAGTGATGTTATGTCACGGGAAAAATTGGGATTTTTTTTTTATAATAAATATTTTTATTGCATTTTTATAAGCCCATAAAATATTAATATTTGACATTTTACTATTATTATTAGTAGTAGTAGTAGTATTTTATTACACTGCTTACAATTTGTTAAAACTCTATGGACCTGATTCATTAAACTTTTATGCCAGCGACTCTCGAGCCATTTTTGTCTGACTCTGGCAAAGTGTTCAGAGCTGGGACAGGATGGGGGCATCTGACTCCAGCACACCCCCACTTCAAAACCAGGGTGGGACTGGGGGCCCCCAGGGGCCACAGGTAGATCTGAATCTAGGGGCCCTCCCTATATCTATGTGTAACTATCCGTTAGCCATGATCCTTGTTATAGTGGAGCGTCGGCTGTAAAATACAGGAGGCTCCTGCACATCTACTGTCCGCCACCATAACTGGGATGTACAATTATGGCAGTTTGCATTAAAGGTGTTTCTTGGTGAAATCAGCAAAATAGAGAACTTTCAAAATAGAGCAGCAGGTATCATGTCTCACGTCTGCGTCACCGCAGCTCCATTTAATCTCTTTGGTGCTAACAGAAAAAGCCAAGTGCAGCCCCATAGGAAATGAATGGACCAGTGGTGTGGCCCCTCTCACTAATGTCCCACCATACAGCCCTTATCCATAGCATTTCCCATACTACCCCTCTCCTTACCTTTCACCCAAAGACTTTAAACCTCTCCAAAATAACCCACAGTACCACTTTCCATAATATCCCCCCTACACACACTGAGCCTCTCCATAAAACAGGTGCTTCTCACAAAATCAGAATATCTTCAAAAACTTAATTTATTTCAGTTCTTCAATACAAAAAGTGAAACTCATATTATATAGTCATTACACACAGAGTGATCTATTTCACGTGTTTATTTCTGTTAATGTTGATGATTATGGCTTACAGCCAATGAAATCCCAAAAGTCATTATCTCAGTAAATTAGAATACTTTATAACACCAGCTTGAAAATGATTTTAAAATCTGAAATGTTGGCCTACTGAAATGTATGTTCAGTAAATGCACTCAATATTTGGTCGGAGCTCCTTTTGCATCAATTACTGCATCAATGCTTTGTGGCATGGAGACGATCAGCCTGTGTTGCTGCTGAGGGGTTATGGAAGCCCAGGTTGCTTTGATAGCAGCCTTCAGCTCGTCTGCATTATTGGGCCTGGTCTCTCATCTTCCTCTTGACAATATCCCATAGAGAACTATGGGGTTAATGTCAGGCGAGTTTGCTGCCAATCAAGCACAGTGATACTGTTGTTTTTAAATCTGGTATTGGTACTTTTGGCAGTGTGGACAGGTGCCAAGTCCTGCTGGAGAATGACATTTCCATCTCCAAAAAACTTGTCAGCAGAAGGAAGCATGAAGTGCTTTAAAATTTCCTGGTAGACGGCTGCGCTGACTTTGCTCTTGATAAAACACAGTGGACCTACACCAGCAGATGACATGGCTCCCCAAACCATCACTGATTGTGGAGACTTTACTCTAGACCTCCAGCAGCTTGGCTTGTGGCCTCTCCACTCTTCCTCCAGACTCTGGAACCTTGATTTCCAAATGAAATGCAAGATTTACTTTCACCTGAAAACTACAACTTGGACCACTGACAACAGTCCGGTTCTTCTTCTCCTTGGCCCAGGTAAGATGCTTCTGGCTTTGTCTATTGGTCATGAGTGGCTGACACAAGGAATGCGACACTTGTAGCCAATGTCCTGGATACGTCTGTGTGTGGTGGCTCTTGAAGCAATGACTTCTGCAGAAGTCCACTCCTTGTGAATCTCCACCATATTTTTGAATGGCCTTTTCTTAACAATCCTTTCAAGGCTGCAGTTATCCCGGTTGCTTGTGCACCTTTTTCTACTACACTTTTTCCTCCCACTCAAATTTCCATTAATATGCTTGGATACAGCACTGTGTGAACAGCCGGCTTCTTTAGCAATGTCCTTTTGTGGCTTACCCTCCGTGTGGAGTGTGTCAATGACTGCCTTCTGGACATCTGTCAGGTCAGCAGTCTTCCCCATAGTTGTGGAGCTACTGAAACAGACTAAGGGACCTTTATAAATGCTTAGGATGCCTTTGCAGGTTTTTTTTTGTTAATTATTCTACTTTACTGAGATAATGACTTTAGGGTTTTCATTGGCTGTAAGCCATAATCATCAACATTAACAGAAATAAACGTGAAATAGATCACTCTGTGTGTAATGACTCTATCTAATAGATGAGTTTCACTTTTTGTATTGAAGAACTGAAAGAAATTAACTTTTTGATGATATTCTAATATTGTGAGAAGCACCCGTCTGTGTCTCCCCCACAGTGACTCTCTCCATAATATTCACCCCACCCACTGTGCCCTACTCCATAATATACCCCCGACACTGATCCTCTCCAAAATATCCCACCAAATTGCACCGTTCAATATTATTCCCTCCACACTGCTGCCCTCTTCATAAAGTCCACCCACCCAACTACCCCTCGCTGTACTGTGTCCTCTTTCACGATCCTGTGTCTTGGCAGTTACACAGACCCTCCCATCCCCCCGGCATCAACATCTAAAATGACTATTAAACACGTATAATCTTCAGCTCCTCCATGGAACACTTACCGAGATCCGATGTCTCTGCTGCCTGTGCGGCGCCGGCAGCAGAGTGATGACATCAGCAGTGGTGTGATGACATCAGCAGCGTGCTGACCAGGTCCTGCCACCGCTGTGATCAAATGTATTCACATCTAAAAGACACGCATCCATTTAAATATAGGAGGAAGGAGAGACGGGTGCGGCGTCTCCAGGACATCGCTTGGCGGGTCGCTTGTTGTGTAGGCCGGATTTACATTGTAAAAGCCACTTCCGGCTCTTGACTGTAGGCATCAGAAGATACTGGGGCGAGCATGGTCATAGGGCGAGGTGGTTACAGGTTAACCTTGGTAGCTGGCAATATCTGTGGGTACATATATTTTTGTCCATAGAAAAGAAAGCGGATTGGCACATACTGTCCCGTGCAACAAAATCCTTTATTGTGGCATCATCATACCAACAGCAGGCAGATAAAACAGTGGAGCAAATACAGATGACGATCGTTTCACGCTTACATTGCGCTTCAACAGGTCATCACCACTGTTTTATCTGCCTGCTGTTGGTATGATGATGCCACAATAAAGGATTTTGTTGCACGGGACGGTATGTGCCAATCCGCTTTCTTTTCTATGGACATACAGATTCTTTTTCTTTGGAAGTGGCACCCGTAACCCCTGGTGTGTGTGCAGCTTCATCAACCCGAGGTCATACAGCTGTGCCTTTATCCAAATTCTCTTCTATGGTATGTACATATATTTTTGCTTTTGTCCATATCTATTTTTTTTTGTCCATGAAATCTATAAAGTTAACTCAAATCTAACTCTCATTTGGCAAAATGGCCCCCAAAAAAATCACGGGTGGTTGCATTAATGAATCGGGTCCTTCATGTAATTCAGAACCATCACTGGACTGGTGGACCTGATGAGTTGGGATCCAGCCTCCCTCAGATGTCCGTGTCTCCTGTACGTGGACAGAGCAGGTACCACTACAGTCTGTACAGACAATATCTGATTTGCCCATTAAAATCAACAGGTTGGTAAAAAGCTCAGACAGTAAACGTGTCGTCTGAGCGCTGAGACTTTACTTGGATTATTATTATTTTTTTTTGTAAATGATAAAAACAGAGATAAAGACCGAAAATAGGTGAAAATGGGATCCAGTGGTCAGGATAACGATCGCCTGAGTGAGGCCTCAGACACAGCGGCCCGGCGGACAGGAATCGTCTGACTGCAGTGATGGCCTCAAAAGGTCGTGCAACCAAATAGTAAGTTATAAGGGAACCATCATTTCTGTCCAGGACTATTTCTGTGGAAGCATGGTGGAAAAGCAATGTCTGACTTTCACTTGTTCATTTCCATAGATCTTTTATATATTATTATTCTTGTCAGATTCAAGTTATTTCTGTGACCATTGTGGGTTTTTCTGTCAGTAAACGAGGGGGACCAACAATTTTGGCCACGTGTGTAGATGAGAGACTTAGATACCCCAAACAGTATAAAGGCTTCTACACATCTGAGGGCAGAGCTAGATACACTGGATTAGCACATAAGGTTTAGATACACTGGACAGTATAACTCATGGTATGCTTAGATATACCATACCTTTAGATACATCAGACAGTATCGCACATAAGCTCAGATACACCAGACAGTATCACACATGATAGGTTCAGATACACCAGACTGTATCACACATAAGCTCAGATACACCAGACGGTATCACACATGATAGGCTCAGATACACCAGACAGTATCACACATGATAAGCTCAGATACACCAGACAGTATCACACATGATAGGCTTAGATACACCAGACAGTATCACACATAAGCTCAGATACACCAGACAGTATTACACATGATAGGCTTAGATACACCAGACAGTATCACACATGATAGGTTCAGATACACCAGACAGTATCACACATGATAGGTTCAGATACACCAGACTGTATCACACATAAGCTCAGATACACCAGACAGTATCACACATGATAGGCTCAGATACACCAGACAGTATCACACATGATAAGCTCAGATACACCAGACAGTATCACACATGATAGGCTTAGATACACCAGACAGTATCACACATGATAGGTTCAGATACACCAGACTGTATCACACATAAGCTCAGATACACCAGACAGTATCACACATGATAGGCTCAGATACACCAGACAGTATCACACATGATAAGCTCAGATACACCAGACAGTATCACACATGATAGGCTTAGATACACCAGATAGTATCACACATAAGCTCAGATACACCAGACAGTATTACACATGATAGGCTTAGATACACCAGACAGTATCACACATAAGCTCAGATACACCAGACGGTATCACACATGATAGGCTCAGATACACCAGACAGTATCACACATGATAAGCTCAGATACACCAGACAGTATCACACATGATAGGCTTAGATACACCAGACAGTATCTCACGTAAGCTCAGATGCACCAGACACTATCACACATGATAGGCTCAGATACATCAGGCCGGTTTCACACGTCCAGATAATTCCGGTACCAAAGAAATCGGTACCGGAGTTATCCGTGTCTGACCGTGTGTCCGTGTGCTCACGTGGCACATCCATGTGGCACACGTGCGCCCGTGTGCCGCCTGAGGACCACACGGACCGTGCAGGAGAGACAGCGCTACAGTAAGCGCTGTCCCCCCTGCCTGTGGTGCTGAAGCCGGCATTCATCTCTTCTCCCCCGCAGGAGAGAAGAGGTGAAAGATCAAGTTTTTTTTCTTTTTTGTAAAAAATAAAGTTTGCTGGTGACCTCCCGCCTCCCATCCCCAGTGCGCCACACGGCCCCTTGCAGAGAAATACCCAGCTCCCGCGATGTCTCCTCTCTCCTCTCAGCGCTGGCAGCCTGTCCTGTGTGAGTGGTAACAAAAAAGAAAAAAAACTTGATCTTTCATCTCTTCTCTCCTGCGGGGGAGAAGAGATGAATGCCGGCTTCAGCACCACAGCAGGGGGGACAGCGCTTACTGTAGCGCTGTCTCTCCTGCGGGCGGTACTTGCACACGGAGGAGAGTGCACACTGTTCTCTGTGTGCACGTGTGCAGGACGTATTTCTGTACGTGCTGCCGGAGAAAAACACGGACACACGGTCCGTGAAAACACGGAGACGTGCATAGACCCATTCATTTGAATGGGTCTACGTGTGTCAGTGTCTCCCGTACGTGAGAAAACTGTCAGTACACGTACCGGAGCCACTGACGTGTGAAAGAGGCCTCAGACAGTATCACACATAAGCTCAGATACACCAGACAGTATCACACATGAAAGGCTTAGATACACCACACATTATCACACAAGGTATACTTACTGTAGATACAACAGGAAATTTTATACCAGACTTAGATACACTAGTTCAGCAGATAATATGAGACTTGGTAGGATTGGATACAGTGTATCCCCTTACAAATGTCACACTTGAAGTGTAGATATACAGTACATGATATTATAACATATGGTAAAATACACTTAGATGCACCAATGTCAAGAATGATAGGCTTACATACTTTTAGGCTTAGATACACTTGGTCCACACATAAATGTGACAGTAGAGGTTTAAGTACACATCGTAAGCTTAGATACGCTGGGTTCACACAGAAATATCACACTTAAGGTTCAGATGCACCAGACAGTAAAACACAAGATAAGCTTAGATACACTGTGTAGTACCACCCATGATACACTGAGATAAGACAGAAAGCATCAATCCTGATCGGATTAGATACACAGGATTGGCTTGGATACACAAGTATCAGACTTGAAACTTAGATACACTAAGCTATATTAGATAAGATAGATTTAGGTACCCCAGCTGAGCAGACAGTATCACTGATGAATGGCTTAGATACGGGTGATATTCTTCTCTTTCTGACTTAGTGTTTCGATGCTGTAATGGTGGCGGATTTATGTAACGGGTCTTTTATTGCTTCATACAATTTCCCTTCTTTTGTCCCAATTATTGACTGAGTCTGATAACCCTTTTATTAGTCGGCCGTCACTGGTGTCAGCAGCTCCGCCGTCTGGACGGTGCCTTATATAATCCATGTGTGTCAGTGACAGTCGCTCCTCGGGGGACTGGACCCCAGATCACAGCGATCACATTGGAGGATGCAGACAAGAGCAATGCGCCCTCACTGCCATCTGCTGGTGACTCCAGGAACTGCGGTGATTCCAAAACAAACCATATCCTTCAATTGATAATCCTGCTTAATTACATTAATCAATCTCATTAATTAGAACAGCCCGAGCCACAGTGTAGTCTGATTGTTAGCAGGAGGTTTCTATCCCACAATACTCCGCACAGCAATTATATGAACATGAGGGACTCCGGCTCAGATCTCTCATTTACTGTCATTTTGCAGACATATATATATGATCAGGAAATCTGTGGTTTGTGTGAGGATGAGGTTTCTTGGTGAATGTTCCTGGATCAGATGAATTATTTAGTGGGACGGCTCGTACTTTGAGGTTCTGTGGGTAACTGAGAAATGATTAATGGAGGATGTCTGTCCCTCTTCTCTGGAGGACTGTCAGCATCTTGTGGAGAAATCATATAGAAATCAATGGGGAAATCACCCAGCAACCTCCCAGTAATATATGTTGTTTACTTTTAAGAGGAGGCACCAATGTTATTCACAGAAGCGGTGTATTGAAGTGGACCTGTCAAGAGGTCAAAAGTGCCGACTTTTTGCTCTTGTTCTGTTCTCGTTCCTCTGAGTTTTCCATTTTTTTTTTCTGAAATCCGCCATACGGTTCCAGAGATATGGGCCTTTTTATTTGATGTTAATTTTAATTGTCTTCATGCAGGGGGCGTGGCTCTCAGATTCTCTGGGGGCGTGTCTTTAGACTACTGTGCATTATTACCTTGTGAGCCACGCCCCCTTGACAAGACCATATAAATGATTGCTAAATGAGAAGACCTATATCTTTGGAACCATATGGCCAATTTAAAATGAAAAAAAAAACCTTACTATGGTATACTCAGAGGAACAGCAAAAATAGAATATGAGTAATAACTTACCACTTTTGACCTTGTAAAAGTTCATCCTTTAACTGCAAATATTTTTTAATAAGTAGTGTGAAGACACGGGGATCAGCGAGTGCTCTGGTGTGCTAGCCGAAACCGCATGGACCAGGGCACATCCCTCTGAACGCCCACTCTCCATTTACCGTGAGCATAATACTACTCAGATAACACAGAGTGAGGGTAAAAGAGTGTGGTAATACTTTATTGAACCACAAAAATAGGCAAATAACACATAGAACAGTCTCAGCAAAATACTCAAGATGCTGAAAAATTACAGTCTCACCCTTCCGCTGACTCGCCGGGATCAAGAGCAGCTGTGACCTCTGAGCTTCCAGAGCTGACTACCCCACCTGTGGCATGCACAGAGACAAGCTTAGGAAGCTGACAGTCCATTGAGGTACAAGATGAGGTGACCGGAGGGTCACATCCTGGCTTCTCTGAACATCTCCATCAAGCCAGGTGACCGCTGGGTCCCATTCCTGAATTTCCTAGATGTATCTATGGGGCTCAGGTGACTGGTGGGTCCAAATCTTGATGACCCCAAATATATCTATAGTTCACTGATGGTCAATATAGCAGATTTGTATTCTTTCAGCTGGTATCATGGTCCCCTAAGCTGACATCCTGTAGAATGTCAAATCTGTGTCCCTCGTGATGGAGCCATGATGTCTTGGCCGCTGTCTTGCAAAGAGTCTCTGGTTCTTTGAATCTCTGGATTCTTGGCTGTCAGGATGTCTTGATGAATTTATTTCATTTGTATAGTTGTCCTTCAAGCCAGCATCCAGAGGTCAAGAGGGAGATGTGATAAGATTAAGTCGCATTGCTTGACTTTTTCATCATCTGTTTTGCAAGTCAACAAGCTGTCTGGCCTGGACATATCAGCAAATATCATTGTTCAACTGCCCTGCGTTTCTGTCATCCAGGTGAATTAAACTTGCCAACTTTTGCAGCGACAGTTCTAAGAAATAGATATTTGAGGAACACGAAGACCAAAATTGTTACCCACAGACATGCTCAGTGCAGGCCATGAATGTGTGGATAGACATTGAGGTTCTTTTTGATGATTGATCATTTCTCATAATTGCCATTATTTCTGGGGGATAATTAAATCTTGCCCATGCACCCAAAACACCCCACTCCTCCCAGGAAAATCCGAGACAGTTGAAAGCTATGATTCTGGCATCATCATTAAGAAACCTTTCTGAAACAACTGGTTTTCAGGAGGTTTTGCTGTGTTGCCCAGTACATTTGCCAAGAAATTTTCAATCCTGATTTCTACAGCAATACAGCTTGCCCCAGAGCATTAATTATAGGTTGTACAATTAGATGTGGGGGGGTTTGTCTGATGATGAAACATTTTGGCATCATCCACAAGTAACCTTTCAGAAAGCACTGGTTTTCAGGAGATTTTGCAGGCTTTAGTGGTGCCAACACTTTCTTGAATCCAGGTCTCCGCAAGACTCATAGACTATCTGGGAGTGTTGGTAAATGCCTTTAGGCCGGTTTCCCCCTCACCTCACAGACAAACGTGAAGCTACAATTACACCATAGAACCAAGACATAAGTAATAAAAAGCCAAAAGACAAAGGAGCAAATCAAAATGAGAAGCATAATGCAAATAATACAAGTCATTGCACAAAGTATCTTCTAGACTGTGGGACTTATCACAGAGCCTATCCTGTATATCCCAAAGGAAAAGTGGCATTTAAAATTAAAGCACTATTTATATAGATCATGTCTATGGAAACCCATTTGAACATGATGTATCTGTACAATTTATACTGGATACCCAAGCCAAACTATTGGTAAATAGCAAGAATACGTTCTACTCCCTGACAAAGCATGGCAGGACATCCTTTGGGGCAGAGGGACACGTGGCCGACAGGCAGCAACATAAATGAGACTTATTTGGCTTAAATTGTATAGATACATAAATTATGTTTAACATGGGTCTCCATAACCATTGTGCTCCTTTGTTTTTTGGTCTTTTTATTCCTTTTGCCCTGGTTGTTAGTCTTTAATTCCTGTCGGTATAATTGTGTATCGTGAGTTGAGGACTTTGTTTTGTGATAAATGTGAGGTTTATAGCCAACAGTAGGAAGAGCTTCTGTCTTGGTTCCAATGGCAACTCAGCGTGCTGGAAAGGCGTAATTATAGAGGGTGCAGAGTTTTCAATTACAACTGAGCACTGGTATCTGAGGGAGCCGTAAAAACCTCTCGGAGAAGTATCAATAGATCAATCAGATTTCAAGTATTTACTGGGACAGCCCAGAACTTTAAAAAAAATTCCTGTTTGGATACAGGAAAAATATATATATCGCTGTACCATGTTAGCCAGTAGATAGAAAAATCAAAAAATTTGAGAGTCCTCATTGGTTGATACCTTTTAATCACTAACTAAACAGGTGGTAACAAATTGCAAGCTTTCGAGGAGTCTTGAAAGCTTGTAATTTGTTACAATCTTTTCAGTTAGCGATTAAAACGTATCATCCAATGAGGACTCTCAAATTTTAATTAAAAAAAAAATCCTAGGGAGTTTCAGCCCAAGGGCAACCACTACAAACTTAGCATTGGGGGGCCAGTACATGCCAGTAGACCTCTTGCCTGTCCTATGCTCTTACAGTTTTATCATAGGAATGTTACCTTTTTTGGAGTATCGGGGAGAGAGCAATTAACAAAACTCAAACATATATATACACTGCTCAAAAAAATAAAGGGAACATGTAAACAACAATATAACTCCAAGTAAATCAAACTTCTGTAAAATTAAACTGTCCACTTAGGAAGCAACACTGACAATCAATTTCACATGCTGTTGTGCAAATGGAATAGACAATAGATGGAAATTATTGACAATTATCAAGACACACTCAATAAAGGAGGGGTTCTGCAGGTGGGGACCACAGACCACATCTCAATATCAATGATTTCTGGCTGATGTTTTGGTCACTTTTGAATGTTGGTTGTGCTTTCACAATCGTGGTAGCATGAGACGGACTCTACAATCCACACAAGTGGCTCAGGTAGTGCAGCTCATCCAGGATGGCACATCAATGCGAGCTGTGGCAAGAAGGTTTACTGTGTCTGTCAGCGTAGTGTCCAGAGGCTGGAGGTGTTACCAGGAGACAAGCCAGTACACCAGGAGATGTGGAGGGGGCCATAGGAGGGCAACAACCAAGCAGCAGGACTGCTACCTCAGCCTTTGTGCAAGGAGGAACAGGAGGAGCACTGCCAAAGCCCTGCAAAACGACCTCCAGCAGGCCACAAATGTGCATGCATCTGCACAAACGGTTAGAAACCGACTCCATGAGGATGGTCTGAGTATCCGATGTCCACAGATTGGGGTTAAGCTCACAGCCCAACACCGTGCAGGGCGCTTGGCATCTGCCACAGAACACCAGGATTGACAAATTTGCCACTGGCGCCCTGTACTCTTCACAAATGAAAGCAGGTTCACACTGAGCACATGTGACAGACGTGTCAGAGTCTGGAGACGCCATAGAGAGAGATCTGCTGCCTGCAACATCCTTCAGCATGACCGGTTTGGCAGTGGGTCAGTAATTGGTGTGGGGTGGCATTTCTTTGGAGGGCTGCACAGCCCTCCATGTGCTCGCCAGAGATAGCCTGACAGCCATTAGGTACTGAGATGAGATCTTCAGACCCCTTGTGAGACCATATGCTGGTGCGGTTGGCCCTGTGTTCCTCCTAATGCAGGACAATGCCAGACCTCATGTGGCTGGAGTGTGTCAGCAGTTCCTGCAAGATGAAGGCATTGAAGATATGGACTGGCCCGCCTGTTCCCCAGACCAGAATCCGATTGAACACATCTGGGACATCATGTCTCACACCATCCACCAACGTCACTTTTCACCACAGATTGTCCAGGAGTTGGCAGATGCTTTAGTCCAGGTTTGGGAGGAGGTCCCTCAAGAGATCATCCGCTGCTTCATCAGGAGCATGCCCAGGCATTGTAGGGAGGTCATACAGGCACGTGGAGGCCACACACACTACTGAGCATCATTTCCTTGTCTTGAGGCATTTCCACTGAAGTTGGATCAGTCTGTAACTTCATTTTCAACTTTGATTTTGAGCATCATTCAAACTCCAGACCTCCATGGGATATTAGTTGTGATTTACTTTGATAATTTTTTGATTTTATTGTTCTCAACACTATGTAATGAATAAAGATTTACAACTAGAATATTTCATTCAGTGATATCTAGGATGTGGGATTTTAGTGTTCCCTCCCTATGTTTTTTTTTTTTTTAAATCAAAGCCACAAATTCTCCCAATTGTGCCTTATAGAAGGGTATTCATAATGTAGGCCACCCACCTGTGACATCCACATGCCCTGTCCCCACGAAGACAGCACTGGCTTAGGTTTTTGTCACAACTTGCTATACATAAACGATGGCATCAAAACACCACAAATTGGAGCATATAACCACAAAAAAAGTGCATCATAAAAAATACATTTTATTTAGACAATCAGTTATGACACATAAGTATAAATATCACAGAGTAAGTAATTAGAACAGAGCAGTTGATTACAGTTAAGGGTGCACCAAAACATGGTGAAATCCCAGGGACAAAGACATGGAAATAAGGCTATCTCATTAAAAACGGGTCATATTTCAGTATACAATATAAATTGCCAGTGCATTATATTTCATCCATGCTATAAGTTCCCAAATGGAGTCAGTCACATAAATCTTAAAGTTAAACTCTCATTATAAAGATTATGGCTATTATAGCCTAAACAATGATAGAGACATGAGACCACCCTTTAAATCTTACCCATATCTGTGTCCATACGGATACCCATGCGCCCCTACGCACATTTCACAACAGTTTCCTCAGGGGGTAAACCACTGTTTAGCCGCATGGCAGAGCTCGGAAGGGAAAGAGCGCCATTTGACTTTTCAGTGCAAAATTGAGTGGAATTGAGATAGGATGCCATGTCGCGTTTGGAGAGCCCCTGATGTGCCTAAACATTGAAACCCCCCACAAGTGACACCATTTTGGAAGGTAGACCCCTAAGGAACTTATCTAGATGTGTGGTGAGCACATTGACCCACCAAGTGCTTCAAGAAGTTTATAATGAAGATCCGTAAAAATAAAAAATCATATTTTTTCACAAAAATGATATTTTCGCACCCAATTTTGTATTTTCCCAAGGGTAACAGAAGAAATTGGACCCCAAATGTTGTTGTGCAATTAGTCCTGAGTACGCTGATACCCCATACGTGGGGGTAAACCACTGTTTGGGCGCATGGCAGAACTCGGAAGGGAAGGAGCGCCGTTTGACTTTTCAATGCAAAATTGAGTGGAATTGAGATAGGACGCCATGTCGCGTTTGGAGAGCCCCTGATGTGCCTAAACAGTGGAAACCCCCCACAATTGACACCATTTTGGAAAGTAGACCCCCTAAGGAACATATCTAGATGTGTTGTGAGAACTTTGAACCCCCAAGTGTTTTACTACAGTTTATAACAAAGAGCCGTGAAAATAAAAATTCTTTTTTTCCACAAAAATTATTTTTTAGCCCCCAGTTTTATATTTTTTAAAGGGTAACAGAAGAAATTAGACCCCAAAAGTTGTTGTGCAATTTGTCCTGAGTATGCTGATACCCCATACATGGGGGTAAACCATTGTTTCGGCGCATGGTAGAGCTCGGAAGGGAAGGAGCGCTGTTTGACTTTTCAATGCAAAATTGACTGAAATTGAGATAGGACACCATGTCGCGTTTGGAGAGCCCCTGATGTGCCTAAACAGTGGAAACCCCCCACAATTGACACCATTTTGGAAAGTATACCCCCTAAGGAACATATCTAGATGTGTTGTGAGAGCTTTGAACCCTCAAGTGTTTCACTACAGTTTATAACGCAGAGCCGTGAAAATAAAAAATCTTTTTTTTTCCGCAAAAATTATTTTTAGCCCCCAGTTTTGTATTTTCCCAAGGGTAACAGGAGAAATTGGACCCCAAAAGGTGTTGTCCAACTTTCCTGGGTATGCTGATACCCCATATGTGGGGGGAACCACTGTTTGGGCGCACGGCAGAGCTCGAATGGGAAGGAGCGCCGTTTGGAATGCAGACTTAGATGGATTGGTCTACAGGCATCATGTTGCATTTGCAGAGATCCTGATGTACCTAAACAGTAGAAACCCCCTACAAGTGAACACCATACTGGAAACTAGACCCCCCCAAGGAACTTACCTAGATGTACTGTGAGAACTTTGAACCCCCAAGTGTTTCACTACAGTTTATAACGCAGAGCCATGAAAATAAAAAATCTTTTTTTCCCACAAAAATTATTTTTAGCCCCCCAATTTTTATTTTCCCAAGGGTAACAAGGGAAATTGAACCTCAAAAATTGTTGTCCAATTTGTGCTGAGTACGCTGATACCCCATATGTTGGGGTAAACCCCTGTTTGGGCGCACGGGAGAGCTCGGAAGAGAAGGAGCACTGTTTTACTTTTTCAATGAAGAATTGGCTGGAATTGAGATCGGACGCCATGTCGCATTTGAAGAGCCCCTGATGTGCCTAAACAGTGGAAACTCCCCAATTCTAACTGAAACCCTAACCCAAACACACCCCTAACCCTAATCCCAACCCTAACCATAACCCTAACCACACCCCTAACCCCAACACACCCCTAACTCTAATCCCAACTATAACCCTAACCTCACCACTAACCCTGACACACCCCTAACCCTAATCCCAACCCTAATTCCAACCGTAAATGTAATCCAAATCCTAACCCTAACTTTAGCCCCAACCCTAACCCTAACTTTAGCACCAACCCTAACTGTAGCCCTAACCCTAACTTTAACCCTAACCCTAATGGGAAAATGGAAATAAATGCACGTTTTTTATTTTATTATTTTTCCCTAACTAAGGGGGTGATGAAGGAGGGTTTGATTTACCATTTATAGCATTTTTCAGCAGATGTTAATGATTGGCAGCTGTCACACACTAAAAGACACTTTTTATTGCAAAAAATACTTTTTGCGTCTCCACATTTTGAGAGCTATAATTTTTCCATATTTTGGTCCACAGAGTCATGTGAGGTCTTGTTTTTTGCGGGACGAGTTGATGTTTTTATTGGTACCATTTTTGGGCATGTGACTTTTTTTGATCGCTTTTTATTTCGCTTTTTGTGAAGCAGAATGACCAAAAACCAGCTATTCATGTTCCGCGTTTCGTAAAATTGATAAAGCAGTTTTATTCTTTGGGTCAGTACGATTACAGCGATACCTCATTTATGTAATTTTCTTATGTTTTGGTGCTTTTATACGATAAAAACTATTTTATATAAAAAATAATTCTTTTTGCATCGCTTTATTTTGAGGACTATAACTTTTTTATTTTTTCGCTGATGATGCTGTATGGCAGGTCATTTTTTGCAGGACAAGATGACGTTTTCAGTGGTACCATGGTTATTTATATCCATCTTTTTGATCGCGTGTTATTCCACTTTTTGTTTCGCGGTATGATAATAAAGCTTTGCTTTTTGCCTTTTTTTTACTGTGTTCACTGAAGGGGTTAACTAGTGGGACACTTTTAGGCCATGTTCACACTTTGCGGTTTTTACCGCGGAACCGCGGCGATTTTGATGCTGCGGGTCCGCAGCAGTTTCCATAGCGTTTCCATTTACATGTAAACCCTATGGAAACCGCAAACCGCTGTGCACATGCTGCGGGAAAAACCGCGCAGAAACGCAGCGGTTTAAAACCCGCAGCATGTCACTTCTTTGTGCAGAATCGCTGCAATTCTGCACATATAGGAATGCATTGAACCGCTTACTTCCCGCATGGGGTATGCCCACGTTGCGGGAAGTAAGCGGTTAATGTGCGGGTGGTACCCGGGGTGGAGGAGAGGAGACTCTCCTCCAGGCCGGGGGAACCATATTTGGGGTAAAAAAAAGAATAAAAATAAAAAATCATGTTATACTCACCTCTCAGCGCTGCACGCGGCCGGCCGGTCAGAGTTGCTGTCCGAACAGGACCTGCGGTGACGTCGCGGTCACATGACCGTGATGACGCCCAGGTCACATGACCGTGACGTCACGAAGGTCCTTCTCGGCACAGCATCTTTGGAACTGGACCGCCGCGTGCAGCGCCGAGGATATCCGGACATCAGAGGGTGAGTATAACCGATTTTTATTATTTTTAACATTACTATTGATGCTGCATATGCAGCATCAATAGTATAGGAGTAATCCCGCAGCGGAAACCGCAAAACAAGCCGCGATAAATCTGCAGGGATAACCGCAGCGGTTTTGCCCTGCAGATTTATCAATTCCGCTGCGGGAGAACCCGCAGAGCACGCCGCAGAGTGTGAACATGGCCTTATAGGTCGGGTCATTACGGACGCGGCGATACTAAATATGTGTACTTTTAATTGTTTTTTTTTTATTTAGATAAAGAAATGTATTTATTGGAACAATTTTTATTTTTTTTTTATTTAGGATTTTTTTTTTTTTACACATGTAAATATATATTTTTTTTACTTTGCCCCAGGGGGGGGACATGACTATATAGTGTCAGATCGCTGATCTGACACTTTGCAAAGCACTGTGTCAGATCAGCGATCTGACAGGCAGTGCTGCAGGCTTGCCGGCGCCTGCTCTCAGCAGGCGATTGCAAGCCACCTCCCTGCAGGACCCGGAAGGAGCCCCGTGGCCATTTTGGATCTGGGGCCTGCAGGGAGGAGGAGGTAGGAGACCCTCGGAGCAACGTGATCACATCGCATTGTTCCGAGGGTCTCAGGGAAGCACACAGGGAGCCCCCTCCCTGCGCGATGCTTCCCTATGCCGCCGGAACGCTGTGATCATGTTTGATCGCAGTGTTCCGGGGGTTAATGTGCCAAGAGCGGTCCGTGACTGCTCCTGGCACATAGTGCTGGATGTCAGCTGTAAAAATCAGCTGACACCCTGCGTGAGCGCGGCTGATCGCCCATGACATACTATCCCATCACTGGGAATTACGTCCCAGGTCACCTCGACGGGATAGTACGTGATATGGCAGAAAGGGGTTAGCTATAAGATTTATGTGACCGACTCCATTTGGGGACTAATAGCGTGGATGAAATATAATGCACTGGCGCTTTATATTGTATTCTGAAATATGACCCCTTCTTTGGTTATATGAGAGAGCCTTATCTCCATGTCTTTGTCCCTGGGATATCACCATGTTTTGGGGCACCCTTAACTGTAATCAACTGCTCTGTTCTAACTACTTACTCTGTGATATTTATACTTGTTAGTGATGAGCGAATATACTCGTTACTTGAGATTTCCCGAGCACGCTCGGGGGTCCTCCGAGTATTTTTTAGTGCTCGGAGATTTTAGTTTTCCTCACCTCAGCTGAATGATTTACATCTCTTAGCCAGCTAGATTACATGTGGGGATTCCCTAGCAACCAGGCAACCCCCACATGTACTTATGCTGGCTAACAGATGTAAATCATTCAGCTGCGGCAACAAAAACGAATAATACTAAATATACTAAAAAATACTCAGAGGACCCCCGAGCGTGCTCGAGAAATCTCGAGTAACGAGTATATTCGCTCATCACTAATACTTACGTGTCATAACTGATTGTCTAAATAAAATGTATTTTTTATGATACACTTTTTTTGTGGTTATATGCTTCAATTTGTGGTGTTTTGATACTGAGAGGGAGCTCCATAGGATAGTATCCATTGTAGTCCTGGTTTTTGACCCCGGGACCAAGTGTTGCTATTATATTATGGTATCTGTATTTGAGATATTGTGTCACACAAACGATGGCAGCAGTTGGACTTGCCATAGGAGAAGACAAGATACTACCCTGATGCAGCTCTAATTTTTGATTCAGAGGTCATGAATGATAAATTTGTGGTCAGCACAAGATTAGACACACTTAAAAGTTGGTAATGGAAGCAGGGAATGTTCTTCTTTGTACACGATGAGCTATGGGAAGGGCCGAAGGCCCTTGATCCTAATGGAAAGTAGATTAACTTGGTGGTAAGCTTAATGGATAAATGGCTCCTCAGTTCACCACGCTCAGCCTTGTAAGAGACCTTCAAATATATAGAAGAGTAACCCGCTAAATATTCTGCGAGGGATGCAATCAACGGCTATATACAATGAGAAATAAATATGTAGGATTGTCCTTATCTAATACCATCAAGATTTACACTCATGGATGGACCCAGAAGATGTTGCTATTGCTTGAGGTCACACTTTTTAATCCACTCCTGATCATACTCTGAGAATAATACTGACATTATTGATGGTGGTAACCCATGTAGAGCCTTATAGTAGCCCCCCAAGTGGCAGAATCATTATGGTGCCTATAGTTCCGACTTCATAATAGTGTCCTTAGCGCAACTTCATAGTCGTTCCCATATTACCTGCTCTTCTGTGGTGTTGATAGTGTGAACCTCATAGTAGTAACTGTCATGGTTCTCAACACCCAGAGAACATAGTTGAGCATACAAAAAGGACTAGCTCTTGGAAGATGGGAACTCGAGCTGACCGTGAGCTAAACCTATCACAACAACTGAAAGTGGCCGGGTAGCGTGCCTACGTTTTATCCCTAGACGCCCAGCGCCAGCCGGAGAACTGACTGACCCTAGCAGAGGAAAACACAGACCTGGCTCACCTCTAGAGAAATTTACCCCAAAGGGCGGACAGTAGCCCCCACAAATATTGTCGGTGAATTTAGAGGAAATTGACATACGAAGTATGAAAATAGGTTTAGCAAAATTGAGGTCCGCTTACTAGATAGAAGGAAGACAGAAAAGGGGACTTCACGGCCAGCTGAAAACCCTATTCAAAATTCCATCCTGAAATTACTTTAGAACTCTAATATCAACTCATGACACCAGAGTGGCAATTTCAGTTCACAAGAGCTTTCCAGTCTCAGAAATATTCAAACACAGAGAACTGGAACAAAAATGCAAACAAACTTAGGACAAAAATCCAACTTAGCTGAAAGTAGTCTAGGAGCAGGAACATGCAACAGAAATGCTTCTGGTAACATTGTTGGCCGGCATAGAAATGACTGAGGAGCAAAGCTAAATAGCAACTCCCACATCCTGATGGAAACAGGTGAACAGAGGAGATGACAAACCCACGTTCAGTACCACCAGTGACCACCGGGGGAGCCCAGAAACCAAATTCACAACAGTACCCCCCCCTCAAGGAGGGGGCACCGAACCCTCACCAGAACCACCAGGGCGATCAGGATGAGCCCTATGAAAGGCACGGACCAAATCAGAGGCATGAACATCAGAGGCTGTCACCCAAGAATTATCCTCCTGACCGTAGCCCTTCCACTTGACCAAATACTGAAGTCTCCGTCTGGAAACACGGGAGTCCAAGATCTTCTCCACAATGTACTCCAACTCACCCTCAACCAACACCGGAGCAGGAGGCTCAACGGAAGGCACAACAGGTACCTCATACCTGCGCAACAATGACCGATGGAAGACATTATGAATAGAAAAAGATGCAGGGAGGTCCAAACGAAAGGACACAGGGTTAAGAATCTCCAATATCTTGTACGGGCCGATGAACCGAGGCTTAAACTTAGGAGAAGAAACCTTCATAGGGACAAACCGAGAAGATAACCACACCAAATCCCCAACACAAAGACGAGGACCAACACGACGACGGCGGTTGGCAAAATGCTGAGTCTTCTCCTGGGACAACTTCAAATTGTCCACCACCTGCCCCCAAATCTGATGCAACCTCTCCACCACAGCATCCACTCCAGGACAATCCGAAGGCTCCACCTGACCAGAAGAGAAACGAGGATGAAACCCCGAATTACAGAAGAAAGGAGAAACCAAAGTGGCAGAACTAGCCCGATTATTGAGGGCAAACTCCGCCAAGGGCAAGAAGGCAACCCAATCATCCTGATCCGCAGAGACAAAACACCTCAAATAAGTCTCCAAGGTCTGATTAGTTCGCTCGGTCTGGCCATTAGTCTGAGGATGGAAAGCAGACGAAAAAGACAAATCAATGCCCATCCTAGCGCAGAACGCTCGCCAAAATCTAGACACGAACTGGGTCCCCCTGTCAGAAACGATATTCTCCGGAATACCATGCAAGCGAACCACATTTTGAAAAAACAGAGGAACCAACTCGGATGAGGAAGGCAACTTAGGCAAGGGAACCAAATGGACCATCTTAGAGAAACGGTCACACACCACCCAGATGACAGACATCTTCTGAGAAACAGGGAGATCAGAAATAAAATCCATCGAGATGTGAGTCCAAGGCCTCTTCGGAATAGGCAAGGGCAACAACAATCCACTAGCCCGAGAACAACAAGGCTTGGCCCGAGCACAAACATCACAAGACTGCACAAAACCTCGCACATCTCGTGACAGGGAAGGCCACCAAAAGGACCTAGCCACCAACTCCCTGGTACCAAAGATTCCAGGATGCCCTGCCAACGCAGAAGAATGGACCTCCGAGATGACTCTACTGGTCCAATCATCAGGAACAAACATTCTACCAGGCGGGCAACGATCAGGTCTATCCGCCTGAAACTCCTGCAAGGCCCGTCGCAGGTCTGGGGAAACAGCAGATAAAATCACTCCCTCCTTAAGGATACCCGTAGGTTCAGAATTACCAGGAGAATCAGGCTCAAAACTCCTAGAAAGGGCATCCGCCTTCACATTTTTAGAACCTGGTAGGTATGAAACCACAAAATTAAACCGAGAGAAAAATAACGACCAGCGCGCCTGTCTAGGATTCAGGCGCCTGGCAGACTCAAGATAAATCAAATTCTTGTGGTCGGTCAATACCACCACCTGATGTCTAGCCCCCTCAAGCCAATGACGCCATTCCTCAAAAGCCCACTTCATAGCTAAGAGTTCACGATTAGGGTTGAGCGACTTTCATTTTTTTAAGATCGAGTAGGGTTTTGGGAAACCCGATTTTGTCCAGAGTCGAGTCGAGTGCAGTCGGCCGATTATCGCTAAAAGTCGGGGATCGACCGAAACACGAAACCCAATGCAAGTCAATGGGGAAGCATAGTCGGCAGTGAGTGGAGGCCAGGAAAACACCTACAGTGCCCATTTTAATGCCAAAAACATCCATTCTTGTTTCTGAAGCTTGCCAATCTTAATTAACTGTATAATAATAGTTGGGCATAGGGAATTGGGGGAAAGTTGTGGGGGGAGTAGGGCTGGCTCAAGTTTTTCGTGGGCCCAGGAAATGCGGACTACGTCACGGCGGTGTTGCAGGGAAAGGTAAGTATTTAAAAGTTGCAAGTGCTGTGATCCTGAGCAAGCAGGGGGGGGGCCCACTCGTTCGCATTGCCACTGGCACAGGGCCCCTCAAAGTACGGCGGTGTGTTTGCATGGCGGGGGCGCCTCCCACCAGCAGCGACACTTTTGCGTACTCTGAGGGGCCCTGTGCCAGTGACGTCGCCAACGAGTATGCCCCCCCACCTGATGAAGGAACCTGCACTTTCATCTGCACCTTCCTCTTTGTCCCTGTGTAAGGTGGTATAACATGCGGGAAGGGGAACCTTACTTTCAGCAGGGACAGATTCTGGCTGTGTAGAGTACAAGGGGAATGTAGTGGTCTAGGTCAATGTACCAGCAGACTCATTTAGCAGTGGCTGGGCAATGGGCAGGATGAGGAGGAAACAGATATAGGGCCAAAGAATAAAGTAGGCTACATGCAGTTCAAAATTGGTAACAGGACTAAACAGGCGGCATTGCTTTGTTCAGTGGAGTAGCAAACCCAAGAGCAGCAGACACTGTTTCAAGGGCCTAACCACACTAGTAGGCCAAATGCAGTTTAATATCTGATAGTATAGGGCGAAAGCCAGAATGTGGAAGCTCAGCTTTGTTCAGTTGAGGACAACACCAGGGAGGGGCAGACACCTTTAGTAGGCCGGAAAAGCCTATTGCATTTTTCAAAATGGTAATTTGGAGCAGAAGGTTGAAGCTCAGCTTTATTTAGTTGAGGGCAACACCAGGGAGGGGCAGAAGCCGTTAGTAGGCCCTAACCACCATTTTTTATTTTTTAAAACACTTAATGAGAGCCGGAAGGTTGAAGCTCAGCTTTATTTAGTTGAGGACAACACCAGGCAGGGGCACACAGACAGACACCTTTAGTAGGCCTGAAAAGCCTATTGCATTTTTCAAAATGGTAATTTGGAGCAGAAGGTTGAAGCTCAGCTTTATTTAGTTGAGGGCAACACCAGGGAGGGGCAGAAGCCGTTAGTAGGCCCTAACCACCATTTTTTTTTTTAAAACCACATAATGAGAGCCGGAAGGTTGAAGCTCAGCTTTATTTAGTTGAGGACAACACCAGGGAGGGGCAGAAGCCGTTAGTAGGCCCTAACCACCATTTTTTTTTTTAAAACCACATAATGAGAGCCGGAAGGTTGAAGCTCAGCTTTATTTAGTTGAGGACAACACCAGGGAGGGGCACACAGACAGACACCTTTAGTAGGCCTGAAAAGCCTATTGCATTTTTCAAAATGGTAATTTGGAGCAGAAGGTTGAAGCTCAGCTTTATTTAGTTGAGGACAACACCATGGAGGGGCAGAAGCCGTTAGTAGGCCCTAACCACCATTTTTTTTTTTAAAACCACATAATGAGAGCCGGAAGGTTGAAGCTCAGCTTTATTTAGTTGAGGACAACACCAGGGAGGGGCACACAGACAGACACCTTTAGTAGGCCTGAAAAGCCTATTGCATTTTTCAAAATGGTAATTTGGAGCAGAAGGTTGAAGCTCAGCTTTATTTAGTTGAGGGCAACACCAGGGAGGGGCAGAAGCCGTTAGTAGGCCCTAACCACCATTTTTTTTTTTTTAAACCACTTAATGAGAGCCGGAAGGTTGAAGCTCAGCTTTATTTAGTTGAGGACAACACCAGGCAGGGGCACACAGACAGACACCTTTAGTAGGCCTGAAAAGCCTATTGCATTTTTCAAAATGGTAATTTGGAGCAGAAGGTTGAAGCTCAGCTTTATTTAGTTGAGGGCAACACCAGGGAGGGGCAGAAGCCGTTAGTAGGCCCTAACCACCATTTTTTTTTTTTTAAACCACTTAATGAGAGCCGGAAGGTTGAAGCTCAGCTTTATTTAGTTGAGGACAACACCAGGCAGGGGCACACAGACAGACACCTTTAGTAGGCCTGAAAAGCCTATTGCATTTTTCAAAATGGTAATTTGGAGCAGAAGGTTGAAGCTCAGCTTTATTTAGTTGAGGGCAACACCAGGGAGGGGCAGAAGCCGTTAGTAGGCCCTAACCACCATTTTTTTTTTTAAAACCACATAATGAGAGCCGGAAGGTTGAAGCTCAGCTTTATTTAGTTGAGGACAACACCAGGGAGGGGCACACAGACAGACACCTTTAGTAGGCCTGAAAAGCCTATTGCATTTTTCAAAATGGTAATTTGGAGCAGAAGGTTGAAGCTCAGCTTTATTTAGTTGAGGGCAACACCAGGGAGGGGCAGAAGCCGTTAGTAGGCCCTAACCACCATTTTTTTTTTTTTAAACCACTTAATGAGAGCCGGAAGGTTGAAGCTCAGCTTTATTTAGTTGAGGACAACACCAGGCAGGGGCACACAGACAGACACCTTTAGTAGGCCTGAAAAGCCTATTGCATTTTTCAAAATGGTAATTTGGAGCAGAAGGTTGAAGCTCAGCTTTATTTAGTTGAGGGCAACACCAGGGAGGGGCAGAAGCCGTTAGTAGGCCCTAACCACCATTTTTTTTTTTAAAACCACATAATGAGAGCCGGAAGGTTGAAGCTCAGCTTTATTTAGTTGAGGACAACACCAGGGAGGGGCACACAGACAGACACCTTTAGTAGGCCGGAAAAGCCTATTGCATTTTTCAAAATGGTAATTTGGAGCAGAAGGTTGAAGCTCAGCTTTATTTAGTTGAGGGCAACACCAGGGAGGGGCAGAAGCCGTTAGTAGGCCCTAACCACCATTTTTTTTTTTTAAAACCACTTAATGAGAGCCGGAAGGTTGAAGCTCAGCTTTATTTAGTTGAGGACAACACCAGGCAGGGGCACACAGACAGACACCTTTAGTAGGCCTGAAAAGCCTATTGCATTTTTCAAAATGGTAATTTGGAGCAGAAGGTTGAAGCTCAGCTTTATTTAGTTGAGGGCAACACCAGGGAGGGGCAGAAGCCGTTAGTAGGCCCTAACCACCATTTTTTTTTTTTTAAACCACTTAATGAGAGCCGGAAGGTTGAAGCTCAGCTTTATTTAGTTGAGGACAACACCAGGCAGGGGCACACAGACAGACACCTTTAGTAGGCCTGAAAAGCCTATTGCATTTTTCAAAATGGTAATTTGGAGCAGAAGGTTGAAGCTCAGCTTTATTTAGTTGAGGGCAACACCAGGGAGGGGCAGAAGCCGTTAGTAGGCCCTAACCACCATTTTTTTTTTTAAAACCACATAATGAGAGCCGGAAGGTTGAAGCTCAGCTTTATTTAGTTGAGGACAACACCAGGGAGGGGCAGAAGCCGTTAGTAGGCCCTAACCACCATTTTTTTTTTTAAAACCACATAATGAGAGCCGGAAGGTTGAAGCTCAGCTTTATTTAGTTGAGGACAACACCAGGGAGGGGCACACAGACAGACACCTTTAGTAGGCCTGAAAAGCCTATTGCATTTTTCAAAATGGTAATTTGGAGCAGAAGGTTGAAGCTCAGCTTTATTTAGTTGAGGGCAACACCAGGGAGGGGCAGAAGCCGTTAGTAGGCCCTAACCACCATTTTTTTTTTTAAAACCACATAATGAGAGCCGGAAGGTTGAAGCTCAGCTTTATTTAGTTGAGGACAACACCAGGGAGGGGCACACAGACAGACACCTTTAGTAGGCCTGAAAAGCCTATTGCATTTTTCAAAATGGTAATTTGGAGCAGAAGGTTGAAGCTCAGCTTTATTTAGTTGAGGGCAACACCAGGGAGGGGCAGAAGCCGTTAGTAGGCCCTAACCACCATTTTTTTTTTTTTAAACCACTTAATGAGAGCCGGAAGGTTGAAGCTCAGCTTTATTTAGTTGAGGACAACACCAGGCAGGGGCACACAGACAGACACCTTTAGTAGGCCTGAAAAGCCTATTGCATTTTTCAAAATGGTAATTTGGAGCAGAAGGTTGAAGCTCAGCTTTATTTAGTTGAGGGCAACACCAGGGAGGGGCAGAAGCCGTTAGTAGGCCCTAACCACCATTTTTTTTTTTAAAACCACATAATGAGAGCCGGAAGGTTGAAGCTCAGCTTTATTTAGTTGAGGACAACACCAGGGAGGGGCAGAAGCCGTTAGTAGGCCCTAACCACCATTTTTTTTTTTAAAACCACATAATGAGAGCCGGAAGGTTGAAGCTCAGCTTTATTTAGTTGAGGACAACACCAGGGAGGGGCACACAGACAGACACCTTTAGTAGGCCTGAAAAGCCTATTGCATTTTTCAAAATGGTAATTTGGAGCAGAAGGTTGAAGCTCAGCTTTATTTAGTTGAGGGCAACACCAGGGAGGGGCAGAAGCCGTTAGTAGGCCCTAACCACCATTTTTTTTTTTAAAACCACATAATGAGAGCCGGAAGGTTGAAGCTCAGCTTTATTTAGTTGAGGACAACACCAGGGAGGGGCACACAGACAGACACCTTTAGTAGGCCTGAAAAGCCTATTGCATTTTTCAAAATGGTAATTTGGAGCAGAAGGTTGAAGCTCAGCTTTATTTAGTTGAGGGCAACACCAGGGAGGGGCAGAAGCCGTTAGTAGGCCCTAACCACCATTTTTTTTTTTAAAACCACATAATGAGAGCCGGAAGGTTGAAGCTCAGCTTTATTTAGTTGAGGACAACACCAGGGAGGGGCACACAGACAGACACCTTTTGTAGGCCTGAAAAGCCTATTGCATTTTTCAAAATGGTAATTTGGAGCAGAAGGTTGAAGCTCAGCTTTATTTAGTTGAGGGCAACACCAGGGAGGGGCAGAAGCCGTTAGTAGGCCCTAACCACCATTTTTTTTTTAAAACCACATAATGAGAGCCGGAAGGTTGAAGCTCAGCTTTATTTAGTTGAGGACAACACCAGGGAGGGGCAGAAGCCGTTAGTAGGCCCTAACCACCATTTTTTTTTTTAAAACCACATAATGAGAGCCGGAAGGTTGAAGCTCAGCTTTATTTAGTTGAGGACAACACCAGGGAGGGGCACACAGACAGACACCTTTAGTAGGCCGGAAAAGCCTATTGCATTTTTCAAAATGGTAATTTGGAGCAGAAGGTTGAAGCTCAGCTTTATTTAGTTGAGGGCAACACCAGGGAGGGGCAGAAGCCGTTAGTAGGCCCTAACCACCATTTTTTTTTTTTAAAACCACTTAATGAGAGCCGGAAGGTTGAAGCTCAGCTTTATTTAGTTGAGGACAACACCAGGCAGGGGCACACAGACAGACACCTTTAGTAGGCCTGAAAAGCCTATTGCATTTTTCAAAATGGTAATTTGGAGCAGAAGGTTGAAGCTCAGCTTTATTTAGTTGAGGGCAACACCAGGGAGGGGCAGAAGCCGTTAGTAGGCCCTAACCAAAGTTGAAGGCCAAATGCAGTTTAATTTCTGATACTATAGGCCGAAAGCCAGAAGGTGGAAGTTCCGATTTAGACAGTGGAGGACAATTTGAATTAGGGACTGCAGACAGACTTAGTAGGCTGTCCCCTGTGGACCATGCATCCACCACATTAACCCATTGCGCCTAATGGACACGTAATCTTCCGTGGCCATGCCTACAGGTCCATGCGTCTGTTGTCAGGTGCACCTTTGTACTCACAGATTGCCAGAGTGCATGGACAATGCGGTCTTCTACATGCTGGTGGAGGGTTGGGATGGCTTTTCTCGCAAAAGAAGTGTCGACTGGTTAGCTTGTAGCGTGGTACAGCGTAGTCCATCATGGCCTTATTAATAGTAAATAAAATATATAACTAGGCTCTATGAACTTTTAAATAGGTTCCAGGGGTACACGGGCAGCATTGGTGTGGTCAGTGGAGGAGTATTGCAAGTAGGGGCTGCAGACAGGCTATCAAAGGCCTAAAATAACAAACAGTAGGCAGTCATGGCAGTTTTACATCGGTTACATGGATACACAGGCAGGCACTCCAGGCAGCATTGTGGTCAGTGGAGGAGTATTGCAAGTAGGGGCCGCAGACAGGCTATCAAAGGCCTAAAATAACAAACAATAGGCTCATGGCAGTTTTACAGCGGTTACATGGATACACGGGCAGGCAGCTTGGTGGTCAGTGGAGGAGTATTTAAAGTAGGGACCGCAGACAGGCTATCAAAGGCCTAAAATAACAAACAATAGGCTCATGGCAGTTTTACAGCGGTTACATGGATACACGGGCAGGCAGCTTGGTGGTCAGTGGAGGAGTATTTAAAGTAGGGACCGCAGACAGGCTTCAAAGGCCTAACATAAGAAAATGGGCTGGCTGTAGGCACTTTATAATTGGTTCCAGGGGTACACGGGCAGCAGTGGTCTGGTCAGTGGAGGAGTATTTAAAGTAGGGACCGCAGACAGGCTTCAAAGGCCTAACATAAGAAAATGGGCTGGCTGTAGGCACTTTATAATTGGTTCCAGGGGTACACGGGCAGCAGTGGTCTGGTCAGTGGAGGAGTATTTAAAGTAGGGACCGCAGACAGGCTTCAAAGGCCTAACATAAGAAAATGGGCTGGCTGTAGGCACTTTATAATTGGTTCCAGGGGTACACGGGCAGCAGTGGTCTGGTCAGTGGAGGAGTATTGCAAGTAGGGGCCGCAGACAGGCTATCAAAGGCCTAAAATAACAAACAATAGGCTCATGGCAGTTTTACAGCGGTTACATGGATACACGGGCAGGCAGCTTGGTGGTCAGTGGAGGAGTATTTAAAGTAGGGACCGCAGACAGGCTATCAAAGGCCTAAAATAACAAACAATAGGCTCATGGCAGTTTTACAGCGGTTACATGGATACACGGGCAGGCAGCTTGGTGGTCAGTGGAGGAGTATTGCAAGTAGGGGCCGCAGACAGGCTATCAAAGGCCTAAAATAACAAACAATAGGCTCATGGCAGTTTTACAGCGGTTACATGGATACACGGGCAGGCAGCTTGGTGGTCAGTGGAGGAGTATTTAAAGTAGGGACCGCAGACAGGCTATCAAAGGCCTAAAATAACAAACAATAGGCTCATGGCAGTTTTACAGCGGTTACATGGATACACGGGCAGGCAGCTTGGTGGTCAGTGGAGGAGTATTTAAAGTAGGGACCGCAGACAGGCTTCAAAGGCCTAACATAAGAAAATGGGCTGGCTGTAGGCACTTTATAATTGGTTCCAGGGGTACACGGGCAGCAGTGGTCTGGTCAGTGGAGGAGTATTTAAAGTAGGGACCGCAGACAGGCTATCAAAGGCCTAACATAACAAACAATAGGCTCATGGCAGTTTCACAGCGGTTACATGGATACACGGGCAGGCAGCTTGGTGGTGGTGAGTGGAGGAGTATTTAAAGTAGGGACCGCAGACAGGCTTCAAAGGCCTAACATAAGAAAATGGGCTGGCTGTAGGCACTTTATAATTGGTTCCAGGGGTACACGGGCAGCAGTGGTCTGGTCAGTGGAGGAGTATTTAAAGTAGGGACCGCAGACAGGCTTCAAAGGCCTAACATAAGAAAATGGGCTGGCTGTAGGCACTTTATAATTGGTTCCAGGGGTACACGGGCAGCAGTGGTCTGGTCAGTGGAGGAGTATTTAAAGTAGGGACCGCAGACAGGCTATCAAAGGCCTAACATAACAAACAATAGGCTCATGGCAGTTTCACAGCGGTTACATGGATACACGGGCAGGCAGCTTGGTGGTCAGTGGAGGAGTATTTAAAGTAGGGACCGCAGACAGGCTATCAAAGGCCTAAAATAACAAACAATAGGCTCATGGCAGTTTTACAGCGGTTACATGGATACACGGGCAGGCAGCTTGGTGGTCAGTGGAGGAGTATTTAAAGTAGGGACCGCAGACAGGCTATCAAAGGCCTAAAATAACAAACAATAGGCTCATGGCAGTTTTACAGCGGTTACATGGATACACGGGCAGGCAGCTTGGTGGTCAGTGGAGGAGTATTTAAAGTAGGGACCGCAGACAGGCTTCAAAGGCCTAACATAAGAAAATGGGCTGGCTGTAGGCACTTTATAATTGGTTCCAGGGGTACACGGGCAGCAGTGGTCTGGTCAGTGGAGGAGTATTTAAAGTAGGGACCGCAGACAGGCTATCAAAGGCCTAACATAACAAACAATAGGCTCATGGCAGTTTCACAGCGGTTACATGGATACACGGGCAGGCAGCTTGGTGGTGGTGAGTGGAGGAGTATTTAAAGTAGGGACCGCAGACAGGCTTCAAAGGCCTAACATAAGAAAATGGGCTGGCTGTAGGCACTTTATAATTGGTTCCAGGGGTACACGGGCAGCAGTGGTCTGGTCAGTGGAGGAGTATTTAAAGTAGGGACCGCAGACAGGCTTCAAAGGCCTAACATAAGAAAATGGGCTGGCTGTAGGCACTTTATAATTGGTTCCAGGGGTACACGGGCAGCAGTGGTCTGGTCAGTGGAGGAGTATTTAAAGTAGGGACCGCAGACAGGCTATCAAAGGCCTAAAATAACAAACAATAGGCTCATGGCAGTTTTACAGCGGTTACATGGATACACGGGCAGGCAGCTTGGTGGTCAGTGGAGGAGTATTTAAAGTAGGGACCGCAGACAGGCTATCAAAGGCCTAAAATAACAAACAATAGGCTCATGGCAGTTTTACAGCGGTTACATGGATACACGGGCAGGCAGCTTGGTGGTCAGTGGAGGAGTATTTAAAGTAGGGACCGCAGACAGGCTTCAAAGGCCTAACATAAGAAAATGGGCTGGCTGTAGGCACTTTATAATTGGTTCCAGGGGTACACGGGCAGCAGTGGTCTGGTCAGTGGAGGAGTATTTAAAGTAGGGACCGCAGACAGGCTATCAAAGGCCTAACATAACAAACAATAGGCTCATGGCAGTTTCACAGCGGTTACATGGATACACGGGCAGGCAGCTTGGTGGTCAGTGGAGGAGTATTTAAAGTAGGGACCGCAGACAGGCTATCAAAGGCCTAAAATAACAAACAATAGGCTCATGGCAGTTTTACAGCGGTTACATGGATACACGGGCAGGCAGCTTGGTGGTCAGTGGAGGAGTATTGCAAGTAGGGGCCGCAGACAGGCTATCAAAGGCCTAAAATAACAAACAATAGGCTCATGGCAGTTTTACAGCGGTTACATGGATACACGGGCAGGCAGCTTGGTGGTCAGTGGAGGAGTATTTAAAGTAGGGACCGCAGACAGGCTATCAAAGGCCTAAAATAACAAACAATAGGCTCATGGCAGTTTTACAGCGGTTACATGGATACACGGGCAGGCAGCTTGGTGGTCAGTGGAGGAGTATTTAAAGTAGGGACCGCAGACAGGCTTCAAAGGCCTAACATAAGAAAATGGGCTGGCTGTAGGCACTTTATAATTGGTTCCAGGGGTACACGGGCAGCAGTGGTCTGGTCAGTGGAGGAGTATTTAAAGTAGGGACCGCAGACAGGCTATCAAAGGCCTAACATAACAAACAATAGGCTCATGGCAGTTTCACAGCGGTTACATGGATACACGGGCAGGCAGCTTGGTGGTGGTGAGTGGAGGAGTATTTAAAGTAGGGACCGCAGACAGGCTTCAAAGGCCTAACATAAGAAAATGGGCTGGCTGTAGGCACTTTATAATTGGTTCCAGGGGTACACGGGCAGCAGTGGTCTGGTCAGTGGAGGAGTATTTAAAGTAGGGACCGCAGACAGGCTATCAAAGGCCTAACATAACAAACAATAGGCTCATGGCAGTTTCACAGCGGTTACATGGATACACGGGCAGGCAGCTTGGTGGTCAGTGGAGGAGTATTTAAAGTAGGGACCGCAGACAGGCTATCAAAGGCCTAAAATAACAAACAATAGGCTCATGGCAGTTTTACAGCGGTTACATGGATACACGGGCAGGCAGCTTGGTGGTCAGTGGAGGAGTATTTAAAGTAGGGACCGCAGACAGGCTATCAAAGGCCTAAAATAACAAACAATAGGCTCATGGCAGTTTTACAGCGGTTACATGGATACACGGGCAGGCAGCTTGGTGGTCAGTGGAGGAGTATTTAAAGTAGGGACCGCAGACAGGCTTCAAAGGCCTAACATAAGAAAATGGGCTGGCTGTAGGCAGTTTATAATTGGTTCCAGGGGTACACGGGCAGCAGTGGTCTGGTCAGTGGAGGAGTATTTAAAGTAGGGACCGCAGACAGGCTATCAAAGGCCTAACATAACAAACAATAGGCTCATGGCAGTTTCACAGCGGTTACATGGATACACGGGCAGGCAGCTTGGTGGTGGTGAGTGGAGGAGTATTTAAAGTAGGGACCGCAGACAGGCTTCAAAGGCCTAACATAAGAAAATGGGCTGGCTGTAGGCACTTTATAATTGGTTCCAGGGGTACACGGGCAGCAGTGGTCTGGTCAGTGGAGGAGTATTTAAAGTAGGGACCGCAGACAGGCTTCAAAGGCCTAACATAAGAAAATGGGCTGGCTGTAGGCACTTTATAATTGGTTCCAGGGGTACACGGGCAGCAGTGGTCTGGTCAGTGGAGGAGTATTTAAAGTAGGGACCGCAGACAGGCTATCAAAGGCCTAAAATAACAAACAATAGGCTCATGGCAGTTTTACAGCGGTTACATGGATACACGGGCAGGCAGCTTGGTGGTCAGTGGAGGAGTATTTAAAGTAGGGACCGCAGACAGGCTATCAAAGGCCTAAAATAACAAACAATAGGCTCATGGCAGTTTTACAGCGGTTACATGGATACACGGGCAGGCAGCTTGGTGGTCAGTGGAGGAGTATTTAAAGTAGGGACCGCAGACAGGCTTCAAAGGCCTAACATAAGAAAATGGGCTGGCTGTAGGCACTTTATAATTGGTTCCAGGGGTACACGGGCAGCAGTGGTCTGGTCAGTGGAGGAGTATTGCAAGTAGGGGCCGCAGACAGGCTATCAAAGGCCTAAAATAACAAACAATAGGCTCATGGCAGCTTTACAGCGGTTACATGGATACACAGGCAGCTTGGTGGTGAGTGGAGGAGTATTTAAAGTAGGGACCGCAGACAGGCTATCAAAGGCCTAAAATAACAAACAATAGGCTCATGGCAGCTTTACAGCGGTTACATGGATACACAGGCAGCTTGGTGGTGAGTGGAGGAGTAGTGCAAGGAGTGTCTGTCCCAGTACTCCCAAAATATAAATAGATGTTAATGTCTCGCAAAACAACCAAAACAAAAAAAAAGGTGGCATACTTAGGTACAGGGGTGGGCTCATCTACTGAGTTTCTGACATAGTAATTTGGCAGTAACTATTTAATGGTGCCAATATAGGACACAGACACAGACTACTTTAAGTTGCATCATAGATGTCTACAAATTTGTATTGTCAGTGCCAGACATTGAATGATGTCAGCGAATAGACTAAAGATTGGTGGAGCTGTGCGACATAATTTTGCACGTGGTAGAGCACATTTTGAGCTGGGGTAGGGGGGAACTCTCTTGAGGCCGGCGGGACCGCCCCAGGGCCCCTCATGTTACAACGGTGTGTCTGACGTTGGGTGCGCACCACCACCGCCAGAGACACTACATTGTACTATGAGGGACCCAGTAGCAATGCCGTCAACCAAAAGCGAGCACCCCCAACTCTTCAGACAAACAGCAGTCTCACGGGTGCTTGCGCCAAGTCGCGATACCACGGCCCCGTGTGGGGAGTTTTGCCATTTAGGGAGGTGTAAACATGTCGTATGCTGTACAATCAGCTGCAGCAAATTAGACATTAGAAAAGTAATTCACAGGCAAGAGCTTTTCATAGGAAAGCTAGGTGTCGGCCGGGCAAGGTGGGGCAAAAGATTTCGAAATCCAGTTGTGGTTCATTTTAATGAATGTTAGATCGTCAACATTTTGGGTAGCCAGACGAGTCCTTTTTTCGGTTAATATTGAACCTGCAGCACTGAATACTCTTTCTGATAGGACACTTGCTGCCGGGCAAGCAAGCTCCTGCAATGCATATTCTGCCAATTCTGGCCAGGTGTCTAATTTGGAGGCCCAGTAATCAAATGGGAATGACGGTTGAGGGAGAACATCGATAAGGGATGAAAAATAGTTAGTAACCATACTGGACAAATGTTGTCTCCTGTCACTTTCAATTGATGCAGCAGTACCTGTCCTGTCTGCGGTCATAGCAAAATCACTCCACAACCTGGTCAGAAAACCCCTCTGTCCAACGCCACTTCTGATGTGTGCACCCCTAACACTCCTAGTCTGCTGCCCCCTGGAGCTCGTGTGAGAACGATCACGTGCGCTGTGTGCTGGGAATGCCTGAAGCAAACGGTCAACAAGAGTTGATTGTTTGGTTGCTAATATTAGTTCCAAGTTCTCATGTGGCATAATATTTTGCAATTTGCCTTTATAGCGTGGATCAAGGAGGCAGGCCAACCAGTAATCGTCATCGTTCATCATTTTCGTAATGCGTGTGTCCCTTTTTAGGATACGTAAGGCATAATCCGCCATGTGGGCCAAAGTTCCAGTTGTCAAATCTCCGGTTGTGATTGGTTGAGGGGCAGTTGCAGGCAAATCTACGTCACTTGTGTCCCTCAAAAAACCAGAACCCGGCCGTGACACGCAACCAAATTCCTGTGCCCCCGGGAAAGGTTCGGCATTAAAAATATACTCATCCCCATCATCCTCCTCGTCCTCCACCTCCTCTTCGCCCGCTACCTCGTCCTGTACACTGCCCTGACCAGACAATGGCTGACTGTCATCAAGGCTTTCCTCTTCCTCTGGTGCAGACGCCTGCTCCTTTATGTGCGTCAAACTTTGCATCAGCAGACGCATTAGGGGGATGCTCATGCTTATTACGGCGTTGTCTGCACTAACCAGCCGTGTGCATTCCTCAAAGCACTGAAGGACTTGACACATGTCTTGTATCTTAGACCACTGCACACCTGACAACTCCATGTCTGCCATCCTACTGCCTGCCCGTGTATCCTCCCACAAATAAATAACAGCACGCCTCTGTTCGCACAGTCTCTGAAGCATGTGCAGTGTTGAGTTCCACCTTGTTGCAACGTCTATGATTAGGCGATGCTGGGGAAGGTTCAAAGACCGCTGATAGGTCTGCATACGGCTGGCGTGTACAGGCGAACGTCGGATATGTGAGCAAAGTGCACGCACTTTGAGGAGCAGGTCGGAGAACCCAGGATAAGTTTTCAATAAGCACTGCACCACCAGGTTTAAGGTGTGAGCCAGGCAAGGAATGTGTTTCAGTTGGGAAAGGGAGATGGCAGCCATGAAATTCCTTCCGTTATCACTCACTACCTTGCCTGCCTCAAGATCTACTGTGCCCAGCCACGACTGCGTTTCTTGTTGCAAGAACTCGGACAGAACTTCCGCGGTGTGTCTATTGTCGCCCAAGCACTTCATAGCCAATACAGCCTGCTGACGCTTGGCAGTAGCTGGCCCATAATGGGACAACTGGTGTGCAACAGTGTCATCTGCCGATGGAGTGGTTGGCAGACTGCGTTCTGTGGAAGAGCTGTAGCTTCTGCAGGAGGACGAGGAGGAGGAGGAGGAGGGGGTGCGAACGCCTACAGCCAACTGTTTCCTAGACCGTGGGCTAGGCACAACTGTCCCTAAATTGATGTCGCCTGTGGACCCTGCATCCACCACATTCACCCAGTGTGCCGTGATGGACACATAACGTCCCTGGCCATGCCTACTGGTCCATGCATCTGTAGTCAGGTGCACCTTTGTACTCACAGATTGCCTGAGTGCATGGACGATGCGCTGTTTAACATGCTGGTGCAGGGCTGGGATGGCTTTTCTGGAAAAAAAGTGTCGACTGGGTAGCTCGTATCGTGGTTCAGCGTACTCCATCAGGGCTTTGAAAGCTTCGCTTTCAACTAACCGGTAGGGCATCATCTCTAACGAGATTAGTCTAGCTATGTGGGCGTTAAAACCCTGTGTACGCGGATGCGAGGATAAGTACTTCCTTTTTCTAACCAGAGTCTCATGTAGGGTGAGCTGGACTGGAGAGCTGGAGATCGTGGAACTTTCGGGTGTGCCGGTGTACATGGCAGACTGAGAGACGGTTGGAGACGGTATTGTTTCCGCCGGTGCCCTAGATGCAATATTTCCTCCTACAAAACTGGTGATTCCCTGACCCTGACTGCTTTTGGCTGGCAAAGAAACCTGCACAGATACTGCCGGTGGTGCGGAAAATGGTGGCCTTACAGTGACGGAAGGGATGTTGCGTTGCTGACTAGCTTCATTGGCCGAGGGTGCTACAACCTTGAGGGACGTTTGGTAGTTAGTCCAGGCTTGAAAATGCATGGTGGTTAAGTGTCTATGCATGCAACTAGTATTTAGACTTTTCAGATTCTGACCTCTGCTTAAGCTAGTTGAACATTTTTGACAGATGACTTTGCGCTGATCAGTTGGATGTTGTTTAAAAAAATGCCAGACTGCACTCTTCCTAGACTCGGATCCCTTTTCAGGGATTGCAGACTGAGCTTTAACCGGATGGCAACGCTGTGCTCCAACAGGTTTTGGCTTTGACACGCGTTTTGGTCCAGATACGGGCCCGGCAGATGGAACCTGTTGCGATGTTGATGCCTGCTGCGGCCCCTCCTCCACCTCCGCTTCTGAACTACTGCCGCCTGCACCCTGTTCCCCCAATGGCTGCCAATCGGGGTCAATAACTGGGTCATCTATTACCTCCTCTTCGAGCTCGTGTGCAACTTTGTCTGTGTCACTGTGTCGGTCGGTGGTATAGCGTTCGTGGCGGGGCAACATAGTCTCATCAGGGTCTGATTGTGGATCTGTACCCTGAGAGGGCAATGTGGTGGTCTGAGTCAAAGGAGCAGCATAGTACTCTGGCTGTGGCTGTGCATCAGTGCACTCCATGTCAGAATATACTTGTAATGGGCATGGCCTGTTAAATGTTTCACTTTCTAAGCCAGGGACGGTATGTGTAAAGAGCTCCATGGAGTGACCCGTTGTGTCGCCTGCTGCATCCTTCTCTCTTGTTGTAGTTTTTGCTGAGGAGGACAAGGAAGCGACTTGTCCCTGACCGTGAACATCCACAAGCGACGCGCTGCTTTTACATTTACCAGTTTCGGAAGAGGAGGCAAAAGAGCTAGAGGCTGAGTCTGCAATGTAAGCCAAAACTTGCTGTTGCTGCTCCGCCTTTAAAAGCGGTTTTCCTACTCCCAGAAAAGAGAGCGTTCGAGGCCTTGTGTAGCCTGACGACGAAACTGGCTCCACAGCTCCAGACTTAGGTGGAATATTTTTATCCCCACGACCACCTGATGCTCCACTACCACTACCATCATTACCAGCTGACAATGAACGCCCACGACGACCTCTTGCACCAGACTTCCTCATTGTTTTAAAATCTTAACCAAAGTAACTTTATTTGTTGCTGTCAAACAACTTACACGGTGAGCTATAACTTCAGTATGATTTCAATATCCCTTAACAGGTTGGTGAGACCACAAGGAAAATCAGGCACAATGTTACACACTCTGTTTTCTGTGGCACAAAATCACAGAGATGACACACACGCAGGACTGTCACTCAAGCACTAATGTCAATATTAATCTCCCACCTAATTTATTTTTTTTTTTTTCTCAGGGAGACTTTAGAAACCAAATAATATTAAAAAAAAAAAAAAAAAAAGGCTTTCTATGGCCCACAATTAGAGAGAGAGAGGTGGCACAACCAGGAGTCAAGACTGGCGCACAAGCTGAAAGGGCAATATTACTCTCCCACTGTTTTTTATGTTTTTTTTGTTTTTTTCAGGGAGACTTTAGAAACCAAATAATATTAAAAAAACCAAAAAAAAAAAAGGCTTTCTATGGCCCACTGAATGAGAGGGAGAGAGGTGGCACACCCAGGAGTCAAGACTGGCACACAAGCTGAAAGGGCAATATTACTCTCCCACTGTTTTTTTAGGTTTTTTTTTTTTTTTGAGGGAGACTTTAGAAACCAAATAATATTAAAAAAATAAAAATAAAAAAAAAATAGGCTTGCTATAGCCCACTGAATGAGAGATAGCACACACAGCAGTGGCACACAAGCCCTGACTGAGGCCAATATTTTTCTCCCACTGATTGATGTAGTGTTTTTGTGTTGAGGTAGAATTTAGAACACAAATCACGGAAAAAATAAATAGGCTTTCTATGGCCCACTGAATGAAAGGGAGAGAGGTGGCACACCCAGGAGTCAAGACTGGCACACAAGCTGAAAGGGCAATATTACTCTCCCACTGTTTTTTTATGTATTTTTTGTTTTTTCAGGGAGACTTTAGAAACCCAATAATATTTAAAAAAAAAAATAAATAGGCTTTCTATGGCCCACTGAATGAGAGGGAGAGAGGTGGCACACCCAGGAGTCAAGACTGGCACACAAGCTGAAAGGGCAATATTACTCTCCCACTGTTTTTTTAGGTTTTTTTTTTTTTTCAGGGAGACTTTAGAAACCAAATAATATTAAAAAAAAAAAAAAAAAATAGGCTTGCTATAGCCCACTGAATGAGAGATAGCACACACAGCAGTGGCACACAAGCCCTGACTGAGGCCAATATTTTTCTCCCACTGATTGATGTAGTGTTTTTGTGTTGAGGTAGATTTTAGAACACAAATCACGGAAAAAATAAATAGGCTTTCTATGGCCCACTCAGTGAGAGATGGCACACACAGGGATGGCACTGTAGCAGAAATGCCAATCTTAATCTCCCACAAAAAAAAAACAAAAACAAAAAAAAAACTGTCCTACAATTACTATCTCCCTGCAGTAATGTAAGCCAGGTATGGCAGGCAGCAATAGGAGTGGACTGATGCACAAATTAAATAAAAAGTGTGGACAAACAAAAAAGATAGCTGTGCAGAAAGGAAGGAACAAGAGGATATGTGCTTTGAAAAAAGCAGTTGGTTTCCACAGTGGCGTACACACAGCAATACAGCTATCACGGAGCCTTCTAGGGCAGCCCAATGAGCTACAGCGCTGAGGGGAAAAAAAAAAAAAATAGCTTCCACAGTCCCTGCACACCGAAGGTGGTGTTGGACAGTGGAAATCGCTGCAGCACAAGCGGTTTGGTGGTTAGTGGACCCTGCCTAACGCTCTCCCTGCTTCTGACGAAGCGGCAGCAACCTGTCCCTAAGCTCAGATCAGCAGCAGTAAGATGGCGGTCGGCGGGAACGCCCCTTTATAGCCCCTGTGACGCCGCAGACAGCAAGCCAATCACTGCAATGCCCTTCTCTAAGATGGTGGGGACCAGGATCTATGTCATCACGCTGCCCACACTCTGCGTTCACCTTCATTGGCTGAGAAATGGCGCTTTTCGCGTCATTGAAACGCGACTTTGGCGCGAAAGTCGCGTACCGCATGGCCGACAAGCACAGGGGTCGGATCGGGTTTCATGAGACGCCGACTTAGCCAAAAGTCGGCGACTTTTGAAAATGATCGACCCGTTTCGCTCAACCCTATTCACGATTACCAATATCATAATTTCGCTCCGCGGGCGAAAATTTACGAGAAAAGAACGCGCAAGGTCTCATCACGGAGCAGTCGGAACTTTTCTGCGACAAAACCGCCCCAGCTCCAATTTCTGAAGCGTCGACCTCAACCTGAAAAGGAAGAGTAACATCAGGCTGACGCAATACAGGGGCGGAAGAAAAACGGCGCTTAAGCTCCCGAAAGGCCTCCACAGCAGCAGGGGACCAATCAGCAACATCAGCACCCTTCTTAGTCAAATCAGTCAGTGGTTTAGCAACATCAGAAAACCCAATTATAAATCGACGGTAGAAATTAGCAAAGCCCAAGAATTTCTGAAGGCTCTTAAGAGAAGAGGGTTGTGTCCAATCACAAATAGCCTGAACCTTGACAGGATCCATCTCAATGGAAGAGGGGGAAAAAATATACCCCAAAAAAGAAATCTTTTGAACCCCAAAAATGCACTTAGAACCCTTTACACACAAGGAATTAGAGCGCAAAACCTGAAAAACCTTCCTGACCTGCTGGACATGAGAGTCCCAGTCATCCGAAAAAATCAAAATATCATCCAAATACACAATCATAAATTTATCCAAATATTCACGGAAAATGTCATGCATAAAGGACTGAAAGACTGAAGGGGCATTTGAAAGACCAAAAGGCATTACTAAGTACTCAAAATGACCCTCAGGCGTATTAAATGCGGTTTTCCACTCGTCCCCCTGCTTAATTCGCACTAAATTATACACCCCACGAAGATCAATCTTAGAGAACCACTTGGCCCCCTTTATGCGAGCAAACAAATCAGTAAGCAATGGCAAAGGGTACTGATATTTAATCGTGATTTTATTCAAAAGCCGATAATCAATACACGGCCTCAAAGAGCCATCCTTTTTAGATACAAAGAAAAAGCCGGCTCCTAAAGGAGATGACGAAGGACGAACATGTCCCTTTTCCAGGGACTCCTTAATATATTCACGCATAGCAGCATGTTCAGGCACAGATAGATTAAATAAACGACCTTTTGGAAACTTACTGCCCGGAATCAGATCTATTGTACAATCGCACTCTCTGTGCGGAGGTAGTGAACCAATTTTAGGTTCCTCAAAAACGTCACGATAATCAGATAAGAATTCCGGAATCTCAGAGGGAACAGATGACGAAATGGCAACCAAAGGTACGTCCCCATGAGTTCCCTGACATCCCCAGCTTAACACAGACATTGCTTTCCAGTCGAGGACTGGGTTATGAGATTGCAGCCATGGCAATCCAAGCACCAACACATCATGTAGATTATACAATACAAGAAAGCGAATAATCTCCTGGTGATCCGGATTAATACGCATAGTCACTTGTGTCCAGTATTGTGGTTTATTACTAGCCAATGGCGTGGAGTCAATACCCTTCAGAGGTATAGGAACTTCCAAAGGCTCTAAATCATAACCACAGCATTTGGCAAAGGACCAATCCATAAGACTCAAAGCGGCGCCAGAGTCGACATAAGCGTCCGCGGTAATTGACGATAAAGAGCAAATCAGGGTCACAGATAGAATAAACTTAGACTGTAAAGTGCTGATTGAAACAGACTTATCAACCTTCTTTGTACGTTTAGAGCATGCTGATATAACATGAGTTGCATCACCACAATAGAAGCATAACCCATTTTTTCGCCTAAAGTTCTGCCGTTCGCTTCTAGACAGAATTCTATCACATTGCATATTCTCTGGCGCCTTCTCAGTAGACACCGCCAAATGGTGCACAGGTTTGCGCTCCCGCAAACGCCGATCAATCTGAATGGCCATTGTCATGGACTCATTCAGACCTGTAGGCACAGGGAACCCCACCATAACATCCTTAATGGCATCAGAGAGACCCTCTCTGAAAATCGCCGCCAGGGCGCACTCATTCCACTGAGTAAGCACAGACCACTTACGAAATTTTTGGCAGTATATTTCCGCCTCATCTGTACCCTGGGACAGGGCCATCAAGGCTTTTTCAGCCTGAGTCTCTAAATGGGGTTCCTCATAAAGCAACCCCAAAGCTAGAAAAAACGCATCCACATTGAGCAACGCAGGATCCCCTGGTGCCAAAGCAAATGCCCAATCCTGAGGGTCGCCCCGGAGTAAGGAAATTACAATCCTGACCTGCTGTGCAGGATCTCCAGCGGAGCGAGATCTCAGAGACAAAAACAATTTACAATTATGTTTAAAATTCTGAAAGCGAGATCTATCCCCGGAGAAAAATTCAGGTAAAGGGATTCTAGGTTCAGATATTGGAGCATGAATAACAAAATCCTGTAAACTTTGAACTTTATTAGCGAGATTACTCAAACCAGTAGCTAAACTCTGAGGATCCATTTTAATCAGGTGAGATCAGAGCCATTCAAGGATTAGAAGGAGAGAGAGACGAAGGCTGCAGTATAAGCAGAAAAGCAAACTCAGAGAAAAAAAAAAAAAAATTCTCTGCAGACTTCTAATTCTCTCCTTTCTTCAGCCAATTATTTTAACCCTCGGCCGGCCAAACTGTCATGGTTCTCAACACCCAGAGAACATAGTTGAGCATACAAAAAGGACTAGCTCTTGGAAGATGGGAACTCGAGCTGACCGTGAGCTAAACCTATCACAACAACTGAAAGTGGCCGGGTAGCGTGCCTACGTTTTATCCCTAGACGCCCAGCGCCAGCCAGAGAACTGACTGACCCTAGCAGAGGAAAACACAGACCTGGCTCACCTCTAGAGAAATTTACCCCAAAGGGCGGACAGTAGCCCCCACAAATATTGTCGGTGAATTTAGAGGAAATTGACATACGAAGTATGAAAATAGGTTTAGCAAAATTGAGGTCCGCTTACTAGATAGAAGGAAGACAGAAAAGGGGACTTCACGGCCAGCTGAAAACCCTATTCAAAATTCCATCCTGAAATTACTTTAGAACTCTAATATCAACTCATGACACCAGAGTGGCAATTTCAGCTCACAAGAGCTTCCAGCCTCAGAAATATTCAAACACAGAGAACTGGAACAAAAATGCAAACAAACTTAGGACAAAAATCCAACTTAGCTGAAAGTAGTCTAGGAGCAGGAACATGCAACAGAAATGCTTCTGGTAACATTGTTGGCCGGCATAGAAATGACTGAGGAGCAAAGCTAAATAGCAACTCCCACATCCTGATGGAAACAGGTGAACAGAGGAGATGACAAACCCACGTTCAGTACCACCAGTGACCACCGGGGGAGCCCAGAAACCAAATTCACAACAAGTAACCTTAGTGCCAATCTCATAGTAGCTTCCACAGTATCAGTTCCATTGAGGTGTCCATAGTGCTAGCCACAAAGCTATTCTCACAGTGCCAACTTCGTTTTAATTCCCAAGTGTCAGCTTCACAGTTATTCCCACAGTGCCAGCTTTATTGTAGTATCAGCTTTATAGTAGTTCCCACACTGCCAGCTCCAGTCTGAATCTCATAGTACTAGATTCATAATGATGCTCTTGGTATACTTATGCCCAAAGTGCCATCATTATTGTCGTGCCCATAATGCCAGATTCAAAGTAGTGTCCTTGGTATCATAGTTGTTTCCAAAGAACCAATTTTATTGTAGTACTCTTTGTGCCAACTGCAAGATAATATCCATGGTGTCTGCCCAGTAATGCATCCCACAGTGCCGGCTTCACTTTTTTTTTGTTAAAATCGAATTGATAACACTTTGTTGCCTGGCATGAGTGAGCTGCATGGGTGAGTGTCTGGCAACTTTATCATCTTCATCTCGAGAGCGTCATGTCTCTTCATCGTGGTAGTATTGGAGACATCCCATTGAGTATCGTGCCTCTTTGTCATGGTAAAATTAGTGACACGCATTTGAGTGTCATGCACCTTCGTCATGGTAGGATTGGAGACACTGTTGATTACAGGTTTTTTTTGCGTGTAATTTTTCTTTATCATGGTAGGGTTGGAGACATTATGGTGAGTATTAGGCAACTTTATCATTTTAGGATTGGAGACACCAGAACATGATGCTTCTTCATCATGGTAGGATTGGAGACATCACATTGAATGTCATGCCACTTTCTCATGGCAGGATTGGTGACACACTACTGAGTGTTGCTCTTCTTCATCATGGTAGGACTGGAAACATCCCCTTGTATGTCATGCCACTTCCTTATTGCAGGATTGGTGACACACTACTGAGTGTTGCTCTTCTTCATCATGGTAGGATTGGAGACACCAGAACATCATGCTTCTTCATCATGGTAGGATTGGAGACATCCCCTTGAATGTCATGCCACTTTCTCATGGCAGGATTGGTGACACACTACTGAGTGTTGCTCTTCTTCATCATGGTAGGACTGGAAACATCCCCTTGAATGTCATGCCACTTCCTCATGGCGGGATTGATGACACACTGTTGAGTGTTGCGCCTCTTTATCAAGGTAGGATTGGAAACATCCCATTGAGTATTATACCTCTCCATCATAGTAGGATTGCTGACACTGTTGAAAGTCATATTTTTTCATCAAAGTAGAACTGATGACATTCTGTTATTATGTGTCATGACTCTTCATCATGGTAGGACTGTAGACATCCTGGTGAGTCTCAGGCAATTTTATCATCTTCATTTCTAGAGCCTCATGCCTCTTCATATGGTAGTATTTTAGACATAGCCCTGAGTGTCATGGTAAGACTGGACAAACCCCGTTGAGTAACGTGCCTCTACGTCATAGCAGGATTGGTGGCACTTTTGAACTACATGTTTTTTTTTCACAGTAGGATTAATGACACTCTGTATCATGTCATGTTTCTTCATCATGGCAGGATTGGAGACATCCTGGTCAGTGATAGGCAACTTTATCATTTAAGGATTTGAGACACTCTCTAGAGCGTCATGCTACTTCTTTATGATAGGACTGTAGACATCCCATTGAATGTTATGCCACTTAATCATGGTAGGAATGGTGACACTCTATTGAATGTCATACCTTTCCATCATAGTCCAGTAGGATTGGTCATACTCAGTAGTTTGTCGTGCCTCTTTGTTATGGCAGGCTTGAGGACACTCCATTAAGTGTCATGCCCTCTTGTCATTGCAGTTTTAATGACAATCTGTTGAATGTCATGCCACTTTATCATGGTAGGATTGGAGACACTCTGTTGAGTGTCGTGCCTCCTTCTCATGGCATAATTGGTCATACTTTCTTGACTGTCATGTGCCTTCAGCTTGTACTTTCTCTCTTAGAGTTTTGATGATGGTTTTCTAATAAGGATCAGTGATATTGTACAGTGAAATGAATGGGATTATGCCAGTCTCTTTATTTTGGTGATTGGTTGGTGGGGAAGTGTCACAGTTTACTGTGACAATGAGGGGCTAGAAGACCGCAGCATCTAATTTCACATACTACTGCACTAATTAGAAGCACTTCTCCTTGATATTAAATGGTGCAGGTTCCTTTTAGCAGTGCGGGGGTAAAACTGTTCAACTTAGAGTCTCTGAAGCTTTCCTGCTTGGATGATCTCAGTTGTTCAGTATTGACCACTCCCCGCTCCTATATATACTCAGCTCTGGCAATCTGGATTGCCAGTGTTAGTCTTGTATTGTCTGGTAATGAGTGGAGGTGTCGGTTGTTGGTAGAGGCGTTTGGAGTGTTGATCTGTGACTGTTGCTTGGTGTTTTGGCTGTGTGCAAATCCTCTTCCTATCCTATTTGGTTTTTCCTTCCTTTTCTCCCCAGTGTTCCCCTCTGTTGTCTGTGCCCATTTGTATGTTTGGTATTTTAATTTATCCCTGTACATCCTCTCTTGTTAGTCTGGTTTGTGTATATACATTCACTATTACTCCCCACTTTCCTGGGTGGGGGAAGAGGACAGATATATGGCTGATTCAGGAGTTCAGCAAGGTACGTGGCCCCTGCGTCTTCACCATCAGAAGTAATCTGGTCAGCAGGGACGTCTCTAGCATTAGGGACAGGGATGGAGCACTTAGCCTCGGGTATTCCGACAACAGAGTTGTGACAGAAAGCTTATTGATCCCTAACAATGTCATCTCAATAGTTCTAATGCCAGCTAAGAATAAATATCTAATTAATTTGCACTGAAACCATCCTTAGATCAGTCTCATTTAGTCTCTGTCATGCTCTATTTTGTTCTTTCCTTATCTCATCACATTCTGGAGTTGGCCTGTCACTGCCTTTCTTTCCCATATTCTTTGGTTTGCTTTGTGTTTTTTTGCATTCTATCTTTAGTTGTTAGGTTTTTGTTGGTCTATAGCACATAATCTAACGTATATAGGTGTTGACAGGCTCTAACCCGAGGGCTGTACTCAAGCGGAGCATGGATCCTATTGTCTGGTAGCTTCTCATCACCTTTGCTATATTAACAAGTGCTCTTGGCCAAGCAACACATACATGATATTGAGGTAATCAGGGTTCTCCTCTTAATGACTAAGTTCTCTATAAAAACTCAATGTTTCATTCAATCTTTCATTCTCTACATCTCGCTCTCTTATCTGGTCTGTCAGGCTCCCTTTCTATCTGATTGCATCTTTCTAGCAGATATATTTTAGTGTTATGATTGGATCCCTGTCTTGAGCTCTTTTTTTGGTCCTATCCATCTGGCTAAGTCTCTGCCCCCTTTCTTGTCTACATTTAGTTTTCTTGATGACGCTGTCTGAGATTCGCTATCCCTACCTGGGTTGGTCTTTGTTTTCCTCTCCATGTCTGATTCTTTCTTTTTCTTCCTGTGTTGACATTTCTGTTGATTAATTCTTTATCTCCACATTCCTCATTTGATCTATTTAGTTTCAGTTAGGTTATCTCTTTGATTGGGTTCTTCTTGCTTTCATGTTCATTTTTCTTACGCTCTGATCTGTTTTTTAGCTTAATCTCTGTTTTTTTTCCCTTCTGGCTTCATTGGATTTCCACTTGGCTTTATCTGCGGCTTTACATTTTGAGAGGTCACTTATTAGAACTTTTTTTCTATCCCAGTGTATCTCAGTCAGTTTTTACTGCTTTTCTGAATATATTATATGGTTTGTCCCATATATCTCTGCCTCTCTGATGAGTCATCACTATTTCTTTTCAGTTTAGTCCTCATCTCATTAGTGAGACTAGTCTTTTACTTGGCTTGGACTATACCTTCTCATAAGGTCTCTCCATCTGGTTGATTCTGGTTCATCAAGACCAGTTCGAACAAAGCGGTCAAATAAGGGGGTGTGCTGGAGTCAGACATTTCTGATTCATGAATAAGTGCAGCCTCCTCGTGAATCCAGAGTGTCGAATGAGTGGTGTACACCTCTGTGTTGTGCTAACCATAAATCCTACTACAGCCTTCTCTAGAGTAAAATTTGTGGCATAGCAAATGCCATTTGTCATGAATTTGAGCAGTGGCAGGCGCCTACCCCAGTTCTGCCCATTTTGGGAGACCTGGGAGAAAGGAGTGAAAACACCAAAGTCATAAAATTGCGGCATAACTCCTGAGTTGTGCCTAAATTTGGTGACTTTGCAAAACCAGAATTCCGACTTAAAAGCTTTACTCAATTAGGCACTTTGTTTTTTTTTTCTGGTTTGTTCCACATACTTATTTCTCTGCTAAGCTTTATCACTGGTGATATACTCTGTCTTTACCATGCTTTTTTTTCCAATAGGATTCCTCTTCAGTGGTCACTTACTTGCTGGCTTAGACATCCCAAAGAACGTTACATGGTCAGAGATTGATCATCAATCATCATCACAAAGCGTCATGTTATTGGCAGCACATCACCTGTTTACATAGGTTGTTTGCTACCGATGATGACTTTTATGCTGGTCTGTGTAGGAGAACTGATAGTTCGGAACAAGCATTCCTAGGAACGATCCATCACCAATTACTGGCCTATCTAAAAAGGCCATAACTGTTAGGCTGCTGTCACACTAGCAGTATTTGGTCAGTATTTTACATCAGTATTTGGAAGCCAAAACCAGGAGTGGAACAATTAGAGGAAAAGTATAATAGAAACATATGCACCACTTCTGCATTTATCACCCACTCCTGGTTTTGGCTGACAAATACTGATGTAAAATACTGACCAAATACTGCTAGTGTGACGGCAGCCTTACTGATTCTCTCATTTTATACAACTAATGTTCCAGGATTGGTGTTTGTTTGGAGGCCTCTTTGCTAAGGACTGTCTTTTTCTTGGTTCCGTCCTATTCTCTCTGTTTTGGTCTGTCATTTTCCATCTCATTGAGGTGTTCATTATATCTTACAGTCTATTCTGTTTCTCTCTATGCCTCTCTAGGGTGAGGTCTCACCATCTGGATAGGTCTCGGTATTTTTGATTCAGGATTGTTTTTTGTTGGTCCCTCTCACGCTCTCCCTCTCTTTCTGGTTGGGTCTCATTTTCGTCTTCTTTCTTTCAGCCTGCGTCACAACATGCTGAGTCAGAGAATTCTCAGTGTGGCAGTGCTTTATGCTGCAGTTCTCTGTGTGCTGCATTAAATCTCTTCACACATCCATCTCGCTCCCTTTCCTGCCCGCAACCTCCACCACCATCACAATGTCTCTCCTACTACAAACTTTCGATCTTAAGTTACTGAGGCTTCTGTTCATTTAACCCTTCTCTTTTCTGTGAAGTGTAATGTCTCTGACCTTCGTAGAAATTAATTTATGATTGATTCAGTGATCATTTCTGATGTGTAAAAATGAGCTGACTATGCGGGTGCTTTGTTATAATTACCAGCAAGTCTAAGCTGCTTTTGGAACAGATAATACAATCTTCCACTGCCAGAGGCCTGTACCATAATTTTGAGTTACTGTGGTCTCAAAAGAAGGTCGAGTATGAGGTATCTGTCCTCCCCAACCGGGACCATCCTGCGGTACATTCTGTCCAAGCATTGTCCATCGATATTCTTCTGCTTCCTGCCATATGCCTGGTACCTGCAAAGCATACCAATCCCAAACCTGTAGAGCAGTATTGTATATACATATGCCTACCCTGCATTATTATCTAATCCCTTCTCAACGCCTTGCGTCTGACTGCAGATCTCTATGAGGAGAACCTATATAGAAGCAGTGTAGCACCCCATACCCAAAATGATCCTTAATGCCTCCTAACTAGAACCTGCAAAGCAACAGTGTTATTGGCATTTTGATAGATGGACTGCTTGCTCCTGCAATCAATTTTTGTTTTTCTCCTTTGTCCTTCAAATGCTAATTGTTCACAAAACTTACCTGGTGTCTGATCAGCTCCCTGACCTGGTACCTGCAGAGTATTGACAGCCTCACTTACCTGATTCTTGAAGGGCACCTTTGTATCAAGTCTTCATATCTGGTGTCTTACCACCAATTCGGCCTGACACCTGCAGATCATCAGAGTCTTAGCATCTTCTTATACTTGTTTTTTTTTGCAGGTCATAGCTATTTTACACTACTTGGTGTCTTATCACGTGCTCAACCAGGTGCCTGCTGAGCATCAGAGTCTTGCTTGATATCCTTCCTTACCTTTCACTCGAAGGACACATCTGTTTATAGGCTTCATACCTCGTGTTTTACCACCACCTTGGGCTGACGCTTGTAGAACACCCTTTCGTACTGTTTTTTTGCAGATCATAACTATCTTACACATATTACCTGATGTCTTCCTACCTCCTCGGTCTGGTACCTGCTTAGTATCATACTCTTAATAGTCTTCCTTTTTTTTTTAATCTTATTATCCTCCCTAATTTGATGCTTGAAGGACATATCAGTTGCAGTTCTTTTACCTTGTGTCTTAACGCTTCTTTGACCTAGTACCTGCTAATATCCTCTCTTACTCAATTTTTCAAAGTTGTCTCTAGCCTTCATACCTGGTGTCTTACCTTATCCTCTGCCTAATCCTTGCAGAGTTTTAACACCGTCTCTTAATAAGTTCCCGCAGGTCATAACTTTTACCTCGTATTCCCACAACCTGATTTCTTTCCACATATTCGTCTTAAGGTACCGTCACATTAAGCGACGCTGCAGCGATATCGACAACGATGCCGATCGCTGCAGCGTCGCTGTTTGGTCGCTGGAGAGCTGTCACACAGACAGCTCTCCAGCGACCAACGATGCCGAAGTCCCCGGGTAACCAGGGTAAACATCGGGTTACTAAGCGCAGGGCCGCGCTTAGTAACCCGATGTTTACCCTGGTTACCAGTGTAAAATGTAAAAAAACCAAAACACTACATACTTACATTGCCGTGTCTGTCGCGTCCCTCGCCTTCAGCTTCCCTGCACTGTGTAAGCGCCGGCCCTAAGCACAGCGGTGACGTCACCGCTGTGCTCGGCTTTACGGCCGGCACTGACACATTCAATGCAGGAAGCTCTGAGCAGCAGCGCGGACGCCGGGGGACGTGACAGACATCAGAGGGTGAGTATATAGTGTTTTTTTTTTACTTTTACAATGGTAACCAGGGTAAATATCGGGTTACTAAGCGCGGCCCTGCGCTTAGTAACCCGATATTTACCCTGGTTACCATTGTAAAACATTGCTGGCATCGTTGCTTTTGCTGTCAAACACGACGATACATGCCGATCTGATGACCAAATAAAGTTCTGGACTTTCAGCAACGACCAGCGATATCACAGCGGGATCCAGATCGCTGCTGCGTGTCAAACTCAACGATATCGCTATCCAGGACGCTGCAATGTCACGGATCGCTGTCGTTATCGCTGCAAAGTCGTTTAGTGTGAAGGTACCTTTACTTGGCTCTTGAAGATCATATCTGTCTATACTCCTCTTATCTGATGTATTACCACATCCTTGGCCTGGTACCTGCAGAAGATTAGAGTCCTAATATTCTCCTTAACTGGTTCTTTAAGGGCATAACTGTCTATAGCGTTTGAACATAGTGCATTACCACTTCGTCAGCCTGACACCAGCATCAGAGTCCTAAATTCTTCTTTTACCTAGATCTCCAAAGCTATAACTGCTTATAGCGTTCGTCTGTTTTGTCTTCCCACCTCTTCAGCCTGGTACCATCACAGCTTTAGAGTATTATTGCCCATTCTGGCATGTTTATATCCGGTCATAACTATCTAGCCCCCATATCTGGTGTCTTACCACCTCCTCGGCTCACTTGGGTCTTGGAGGACATACCTGATATGTTAATATTATTATTACCTGTTGTCCTACCAACTACTAAGATCACATGGTTCTTGAAGGACATGACATTTTATACCGCTATTACCTGGTGTCTTACCAGCTACTTGGCTCAGAAGGTTCTTGAAGGACATATCTGTTTATACCACCACCTTGACCGGGTACCTAAGGAATATCAAGGACTTTATCCTTCCCTTACTTGACTATTACTGAGTACACCACCTATATACCGCAGGTGTTTACATTTCTTTTGCAGAGCATTACCATACCTCTTCAGTCTTCTCCTGGCAGACACTTGTTTTATACCTCTCTTTTGTCATAGCCCTGCAGAGAATTATATGCTGCGATCGCCTTCAGACAGAGGTTGCGGAGTATCGCCCCCTTCCCCCAATCCCATTTGCAGCCAGGTTAGTGTGTGTCTTATTAGCACTATGTGGGATTGTGTACATAAAGTCTATATATCCAGTGTGTGAGTGGAGTGAGGAGGAGGAGGAGGAGCTCGTATTAGCTGCAGCGGTGCAGAGAAGGATGCGAGAGGAAGAGAGAGAGGAGCAGGGAGGGATGTGCGGTGTGCCCCCTGGATAACTGCAGAGCTGTCCCACCACTGCACACAGGGCATCGTCGCCACACTTCCATCATCTCCCCAAGTCCTCTGTAATCATCAGCCCCACATCAATCTGCCCTCCCCTGGTACCTGTACCATACACTCTCCTCCACCCAAACCCACACAGCATCCTCCTGACTCTCTGCACATCTCCTCCTGGACCACTCACTTTTTTGTCTTCCCCTTGTCCCATCCCCCTCAGCTCTCCTCCCTTGTTTTCTCCATCCCCCTCTGTCTCACTCTCTCCATACCTCTCCTGTATCCAAACACATCTTTCCCCTTCCGCAGCCTCTCTGTCAGCTCCTGTCCACTCCTATGCCACTTCTCCTGCATTGTTCCTTCTCCTTTCTGACCTACAACTCTCTACCTGGTGCCACTACCCTTCTCTGGACAGGTGTGGATCTCACCTCCTGGCTTCTCCATAGACACCCTTAATTCATACCATCTCCCATCTTTCGTTTTCTCTTTGCCTCTCAAGATGCAAGTTTCTTTTGCTTGCACGGAACAGACGTTAAGAAGTAGGACCAGTGAGGACCGTCTTTGCCCCACGCGCCCTTCTGTTGGGCAAAGTGGGGGAAATGTGGGGCAAATAAAACAACGAACACCCCCGCTTGGGACAAAAACCCCTAATCAGGTGCTCCCCCTTCTGTCACACATCCTGCGGGAGTCCACCGGTAAATCTACTGGCATGAAATACAGGTAAGAGCAATCAACATCCACAGAGACCATCTCTATCACATTATCTGTCTTCTATCTATCAATTATCTATCTATCTATCTATCTATCTATCTATCTATCTATCTTATAAGGGTACAAACCTTACATTCACTGTTTTGTTGTGGGCATTCAAGCCACCAAAATCCCCCCCTTGGGTTAGACTGATAATGATAATACAATTGTAGACGGACAATGCTCAGTCCCAGGTGACCCCATTGATGCCACATCTGTCCTGTTCCCATCAGCTCTTCTCCCATAAATCCTTGTAAAAGTGATTGGGACATTTGATAGGAGAGTGATGGAGGTATTCCCGATCTTCTTACACTGGTATGTGACTGAGGTACGGATTGCTATGGATTAGATAACAGGCAAAGTCTTGTGTGGCCACTAGCCTTAGATCAGACACTTACACTAGGCCTCACATACACCTGACTCCCGAGATAACCTCCCGAAAGGTTGCTTTTCTGGACACTTTAATATGTGCGCATAGGATGCAGCTATTTAAGTAAAGACTAGGAGTGAATTTAAAAAAGAGAGAGAACTTGGATCTAGGCTTGATTTCACAATCTTTATCAAAACAGCAGGTGTGAAAGCATCCTAACATACAACTGAGCTAGTCCTGATGTATCTTGAAGGACTCCAGAAATACACCTAAACTATTATAGAGATGCACCCCAGCTATCACAGAGATGCACCTGAGCCATTTAAGAGATTTTCCTGAGTTAGCCATAACATGCCCTTAATTTACTCCATAGATACATCTGAACCATTCCAAATATACACATGGCCCATTCCAGAGATTCACCTGAGCCATTACAGAGATCCTCCTGAGCCATTCCAGAGATACACCTGACATATTGCAGGCATCCTTCTGAGCCATTCCAAAGATACATCTGTACAATTCCAGATATGCTCCTGAGACATTCCAGAGATCCCCCTGAGACATTCCAGAGATCCTCCCGAGCCATTCCAGAGATCCTTCCGAGCCATTCTAGGGATCCTTCCGAGCCATTCTAGAGATCCTTCTGATCCAATCGAGAGATCCTCCTCATCCATTTCAGAGATGCTCCCAAGCCATTTCAGAGATCCTAACGATCCATTCGAGAGATCCTCCCAATCCATTCCAGAGATCCTCCCGAGCTATTCCCGAGCCTTTCCAGAGATATACCTGAGCAAATCCATAGATACACCTGAGCTTTTCTAGAAATACTCCAGAACTATTTGTGATCTACAATAGTTCTGATATAAACCTTAGGTACATCCGATATATTCCGGAGCCTTTCCTGTCCTACACAAGAATTACAGTAGTTCCAAGCTACTCCTGCGATACATTTAAGCTATTCCTGAGCTACATGAGTTCTTAGGAGATACACCTGAGCTGCTCACACTGAGTTCATGCACCATATGAGTTAGATGTAAGACACAGCTGAGATACCCGAGCTCTTAAGAAAAATCATGCTTCAGCCTCCTTCATTGGAGTCTTGCGTCTGAAACCCAGAAAAATAGTATTCAGACAGATTGCTTCATTATAAGTAACAGTTCTGCTGGAGTCAATGTCTGACTCCCATGTTACTGAGCTTCAGATGGAGGCCCCCAAAACAAAGGAGGCCCAAGTGTGGTGTGTAAATGGCATGCTGTTTCTTAGACACATAATTTGGGCTTTTTCTGAATGCTGCTGAGATATACTGTGATACTGCTGCGATGCATCTGCATGTTGAGATTTTAGTTGTAGGTGTGTACAGAACTTTAAAGGAAAAACTGACAATGTGGGCACATTTTGCTGAGTAGGTATAACTGGTGTGTGGGCAGACTGACTGAGCGGGCACAGTAACTCAACGGTCACAATTTCTAGATGGCACTTCAATGTGGCTACATTTGCTGTGTGGGCACGTCTTGATGGGCATACATTATGTAGGACTACTTTGTATGCATGGTTGTTGTTTTCCTTTTACATTAGGCAACCCTTATACGCATAACAGAAAAGTTGTCTAAATTCTGCTGACATAGCCGATGACCTTATGTTATTGGAGTCTCCTGACTTTTACCCCCGCACCCCAATATCTGTTGGGGAAAAGAAGGATAAGAAAGTCGAATTTCAATGACCGACCTCAGGTGAGATTAGTCGCCTTCAGAGGTGCTGAACTGTGCATGTGTATAAGTGGGGAGTGATTTCTGTTCATCCAACATACAGTTTTGTGAAAAAGTGTTTGTCCCCCTTCCTGATTTTCTATTCTTTTGCATGTTTCTCACACTTATATGTTTCAGATCACCAAACAAATTTAAATATTAGACAAAGATAACACAGAAAATGCAGTTTTTAAATGAAGGTCTTTATTATTAAGGGAAAAAGAAATCCAAACCTACAGGGTCCTGTGTGAAAAGTGATTGCCCCCTAAACCTGGTAATTGGTTGGGCCGCCCTTAGCAGCAACAACTGCAATCAAATGTTTGCGATAACTGGCAGTGAGTCTTTTACAACGCTCTGGGGGAATTTTGGCCACTCATCTTTGCACAATTGTTGTAATTCAGTCTCTGGGGAACACTTGCCATCAATCTATTGATACAAATGGAATAAATGTATAGAGACTGGCATATAAACCATATCTTGCTGTATTAAAACATAACACATAAGAGTCTCACAACTCCCTCTTTATTTTCCTGTAGAAGTCAATAGGTGATGATAAAAGCTAACTACCTCTCCTTCCCTGCGCAGTGACCTCTGAACAAATAGAAGCATGCTCACAACACTCTCTCATAAAGTATGTATTTGTCCTTCACTGCACAATGACTCCCGAACAAATAACAGCATGCCGACAACACTCTCCCATAGAAGTAGGTGATTTTCAAAGCTGACCTCCTCTCCCTCACTGCACAATGACCTTCTGAAGCGTAACAGCATGCTCACAATAGTGTTGCATAAAAGTAGGTGATAATTAAAACTGACCTCCTCTCCCTCACTACACAATGACTCCTGGAAAACTAACAGCATGCTCACAACACTCTCTGGTAGCAGTAGGTACAGTGTCGATCAAAAGGGTAACAATGTTTTGAACTTTTGACTTTCAGACTCCATATCTCATTATCCACTACTGCTTTGAACGTGGCTATCACATACATAAATTTAACTTGCAACTATTTAGCATACGTGTCATATGATCCTTCCCTATCCCTAACACTAGGGGCACCTTTGCTTGCCCAGTTCCCCGGATTAATTCTGATGGTTAAGATGCCGGGGCCAAGTAGCTTGCCTTAACACCTGAATCCGCCCAACGGTCTGTACCCTTTCCCGACCCAGGGAAGAGGGGAATAGTAGTGTACTATAATACACCAACCAGAGTAACAAGGTAATACGATCAGGGATAAAGGAAAATACCAATCATACAAATATACACTCACAGACAACAGAGGAATGCATCAGGGAGTGGAGGATGGGATTAAACCAAAGTAAGAGAAGAAAGGGAATTATCCCTTTAAAGGGAATTAACCCAAAACCTTGAAACAGTCACAGATAAATCTATCAAACGCCTTCTCAAACAACAACCACCAACAACCTCCAGCCATGCAGCATAAGCTATCCTCTGACAATGAGTGCTAGCCAGGGCACAGATTATATAGGAGACAGAGTGGCTAACAGTGAACAGATGAGAGCCTTAACACAGGAAAGCTTCCAGAACTCTCAACTGAGCAGATTAACCCCTGTACTGCTAAAAGAAACTTTCACTGCCTGATTTCTTCTGGGCTGCTATTGATCAAATTCAGACATATCTCGACTGAAATCTGATCCCAGGTCTCTTACACACATTCCCAAAGTTGGCACATACTGGTCGCCTCACTTGGGTATGTATACAGTTTTTCCTTCAACTCTACCCACAAGTGATTGATTGGGTTGAGGTTTAGGGACTGTGGGAGCCAATATAGCACCTCTACTTCATTGTCATTGAACCATTTCTTCACCAATTTTGACATATACTTTGGGCATTTTTCTGCTGGAACACTATGTCGTCCTTTTCATGCCCATAGTTCTCGAGTGTACAAAGTAACTCGTGTTCTAGGATATTCACATAAAGCTCAGCATTGAGACCACCATCGATCATGATCAAGTATCCAATGTCTTTGGCTGTGAATCAATCCCATATCATCAGGCGTCCTCCACCAAACTTGACCGTGCCTTCAATTTCTCGATCTGATAGCCGCTTTTCGCCTTGTTTCAGACCCATTTGCACCCATCAGAGGCTAGTCTATCTAGTTTCTTCTCATCGCTCCAAATCACCCGTTTCCAATCTTCTACTATTCACTTTTCGTACTTTTTTCCAAACTCGTACTTTTTTCCAAACTTATTATTATGATGATACTGAAGTCGAGGCTTCTTTACGTTTTTTCGAGTCACCATTCCAGACTTGTATAACGTGCATCTCTTAGTGCTTTCATGAATGTCTGTGATCCTACTATTACGAAGAATACAAGCCACCTTCACTGCTGTGTTTGTCGCACGAAAACTGATAGACTTTTTCAGGAGCCGACTTGTTGACTCCGATATTTTGCCTGTACATCCACCTCTTGGCTTTTGAATGCAGTGACTTAGTTTTGTATTTTTCCAGCTGTCATGGCGCTCACATGATGCAGTTTGGCAATTTTCTTGGCCAACAGACCGCTGTTGGTGAGTTGGATGATGCTGTTTCTCTTTTCTTGGGAAATCATCTTCATTGCTGCTCCTCCATTCAAATCAGTGACCTTTCACTTGAAACTCATACTATTAACACACTGAGCTATTAGGGAATGTGAGAACAGGTTCTATTTTGCAGTATATAGGAAGAAAAAGATTTTTCCATCACGAGGAGCAAAACAGTAACTATGCAGTGACATAAGAATCTGCATCACTAATCATATGCTAAATAGTTGCAAATCAAATTGATGTATGAGATAGTCAAGATGATTGTCTATAAAATGCTGGTGGTCTCACGATCAAAGCAGTAGTGGATGGTGAGATATGGAGCCTGAAAGTCACAAGTGCAAAACTTTGTTTCCCTTTTGCTCGTCACTGTATTTGACAAAGTTGATCTCCTCTCCCTCACTGCACAATGACTCCTGGACACCATGCCCAAAACACTCTCCCATAAAAGTATGTGATTATCAAAGCTGACCACCTAGCCATCACTGCACAATGACCTTCGGAAAGGTAAGAGCATGCCCACACTATTCTCCTAAAGAAGTAGGTCGTTATTAAAGTTGACCTTCTCCCCTTTATTGCACAATGACCTGCAGAAAGGTAAAAGCATGCCCACAACAATTTCCAATTCAAGTAAGTGATTGTTAAAGCTGACCTTTACCCCATCCCTGCCTAATGACCTCTGCACAGATGACAAAGAAAGCCCATAAAACTATCCTATAAAAATCAATAGATGATGTTCAAATCTGCCTCCACCCCTTCCCTGCACAATGACCTCTGCAGAGATGACAAAGAAAGCCCGTTGTCTCCTACAGCCTCTGTCAATCACAATCAGAATGGATGGCAGACTGCAGAATGAGCTACCAGTGATACTGTCAGTGAGATGATTCTGGCAGCAGTTTGTAAACCTTATCTCTCTTCTCCTGAACCATCTTCTAAGCTGTATTCTGAAAAGATAGAAGTTGAACATTAAGGTGATAACTCATTCTACAGTAGATGTACCGTGATACCTAGAGGGTGAAGAAGTCAAATATTCCAAAATTTCATAGAAATACAATAGCAAAAATGTCTGTCTCTGTTTCCTCTTTTTCCGCTGGGTAGCGGCGCTCTTTCACTGCTTGCAATGCGTGACAGCACCAGTCCTATTTGGTGCTGCTTTGGAAGGCAGCTATGGGGTTAATTTTAGTTTAGGGTTTATCATTCCTGAGCAGAGCAGTCTGCTATTGAAACCCTTGAATTTCTGACTCCCACTGCCAGTCAATACCATTGCTACCCTGGTATATACCTCTGTGCTGTGCTCCTGTTTGTTCTGATTATTCTGGTTCTTTGACCTCGGTGTGTATTCTGACCATCCTCTTGTTTTACGATTCTGCTCCTGAGGTCACCTCTTGGCTTTGACCCTGATCGGCGCCGGTTCCTGCTGGTTCACTCTTCCTGACTGCAGCCTTTCCGTAAAAGCAATCCAGGGGACCCCTTTGTGAAACCAGATCCCTGTGTAGATGTTAAAAGGTGGAGGCCAGTATTCCTCTGGCATCTGTCAGACGGACTCTGTCCGAGGTAGACTTTTTGTACCTGTGGCCTCTGACAGATGTGAAAAAAATTTACTTCTAGACAAAAAATGAACTCATTTAAGGTGTATATATCCTTTAAAAGGTTATTCTTTGATGGTTAAAAATGAAAAGAAAAGCGACTATCAATTTACTTGTCATTAATAATCCTCATTGCTCTTAAGAATGGAGTGATTTTTAAGTCTACTGTTTACTTGCGTAGCAGCAACGGCAAAACATGCGCAGTGCTGACAAGCTTTTCTGAAAAGAGCTTGTAAGAACTGACCGGATCGCTGGAGTGCATTGTCAGCTCTTTATCTGGCCAGCTTCAGTCCAGATACGTTCCTACAATGCTAGAGAGGCAAAATATGGGAAAGCGCACAGTTCGGCCAAGCAGCTCAATGATACCACAGGTCCAAACTACCAGTCAAGAAGGAACAGTCCCCTCCAGCTATCAAGAGGCCAAAAGGCAGGTGGGCAGTAGTGCGCTCCAGCAAAGATTAGACAACCCCTCTAGGGAACAAAAACTCTTACTACCCATGAACAAAAGTAATTGACCCCATATTTTAAAAAAACTGGTTGCACAAATCTTAGCAGCCAAGCCTGTGCCTTGGATAACAGATTTGCTGCATAAGCAACACTCCAGTTAATAGCTTATGGCAGATGGCCGAATATTGACCTTAAAAAGCATTTCCTTCGGGAATCAAAAGTCCCCAGTAAGTAGAAATCTCTTGGGTTGTCCTTTTTTCCTAGGACTTTTTTTTTTTATTTAGTTAAAGCCTTTCTTAGGTAGAACGGTTTCTCCTGTCAAAGTTTTCCAAAAGACACAACAGGATGTGGCAGCCATCACAACAGTTCTAGAGATTGTTACCTATCTATGTTCATACGGCTCCTGAATGTCAAAACCTGCCAAACAATGCAGCAATGAAATGGCAAGCAACGCAATGATGGAGAATTGGGCAGAGTCTGGAAGAAATAGATTACATTCACTATAGGAGCTTATGGCCAACACTTCTTGTGACTTTTGGAAACAGAAAGGAACTGAATAGATTATGTAATTTACATTTTTGCTGGTGAATTATTCATTTCACAAGTTCCTATTACTAAGTCTTCGGAGCTGGGGGTTGCTTTCTTGCTCTTTTTTGCAATGCTGCATGGGGAAAACATGTAAATTGGGTATATCCACAAAGAAACAAAACTATCTCACAAGCACAGGAGGTAGTACAGGATGGAGGAGGTACAGGAGGTAGTACAGGATGGAGGAGGTACAGGAGGTAGTACAGGATGGAGGAGGTACAGGATGAAGGCGATACCGGGGGTAGTACAGGATGCAGATGGTACACGATGAAAGAGGCAAAGGAGGTAGTGCAGGATGGAGAAGGTACAGGAGGTAGTACAGGATGGAGGAGGTACAGGATGAAGGCAATACCGGGGGTAGTACAGGATGCAGATGGTACACGATGAAAGAGGCAAAGGAGGTAGTGCAGGATGGAGAAGGTACAGGAGGTAGTACAGGATGCTGGAGGTACAGGAGATTGTACAGGATGCAGATGGTGCAGGAGGTAGCATAGGATAGACAAAACAAAGGAGGTAGTGTAGGATGGAGGAGTTATGGGAGGTAGTACAGGATGCTGGAGGTACAGTAGTGTAGTAGAGAATGGAGGAGTACAGGAGGTAGTACAGAATGTTGGAGGTACAGGAGATAGTACAGGATGAAGGAGCTACAGGAGGTAGTACAGCATGCAAATGGTACAGGAGGTAGTACAGTATAGAAGATACGAAGGAGGTAGTGTAGGATGGAGGAGTTATGGGAGGTCATACAGGATGCTGGAGGTACAGGAGGTAGTAGAGAATGGAGGAGTACAGGAGGTAGTACAGGATTCAGATGGTGCAGGAGGTAGTATAGGATGAAGGAGCTACAGGAGGTAGTACAGCATGCAAATGGTACAGGAGGTAGTACAGAATAGAAGATACAAAGGAGGTAGTGTAGGATGGAGGAGTTATGGGAGGTAGTACAGGATGCTGGAGGCACAGGAGGTAGTACAGAATGGAGGAGGTAGTTCAAGATGGAGGAGGTACAGAATGAAGAAGATACAGGAGGAAGTACGGGATGCAGACGTTACAGGAGGTAATACAGGATGGAGGAGATGCAGGAGATAGTCCAGGATAGAGGGGTACAATACGAGGGGCGTTCATTAAAGATTTCCCCTGACCCACTTCCTATGGACTGAGAGCAATGAAACTTGGCACAGGTATTAGTCCTTCCTTACATAGTTGCCACCTAGATACACACACTTGTCTCATCTCTTTAAGGTGTAAACAGCTCACTTGTAGAAGTAGACAGGTTGCTCCAAAAGCCACAACGTGACTTCGGAAATCAGAGTCTCATCATCTAGAAATGCTTGCCCTTCAAAAATAACTTAATTGATGAAAACAGGTGGGAGTCCGATGGAGCGAGGTCAGGTGAATAAGGGGGATGTGGTAGAATTTCAAAGCCATAGGATCATGCTTCCATTTGGGCGACATGTGAGTTGTGAACTGGTGCATTGTCTTGCACAAGGTGGACACCTTTGGTGAGCATGCCATGTCTCTTTGTTTTGATGGCCTTCCGCAGTTTCCGCAGCAGTGAAGCATACTGTGCCCTAGTGATCATGGTACCCTTTGCTAGGAAATCCATCAATACTACTCGTGCTGGTCCTAAAATACTGTGAGCATGACCTTCCCTGCCGAGGGTTTGGCACGTGCCTTCTTTAGAGGCGGTGAGTCATGATGCCTTCATTGCATTGACTGGACTTTAGTCTCAGGATCATAGTGATGGACCCAGCTTTCTTCCTGTGTGATTAGTCTGTTGCAACAGTCCTCCGGGTTTCCATGGCACATCATCAATAGAGCCTGAGAGCATTCGACTCATTCCTGCTTCTGGAAAGGTGTGAGCAGACGGGGAACCCAGCGAGCGGATATATTATGCATGAGAAGATGGTCTTGGATGATTTTTTCCACGGACCCCATACTAATCTTGGGGCAGTATTGTACTTTGTGAGGGCTGCATTATTCTCCTGCGGGACTGCATCATACTCTATGGGGGCTGCATTATGCTTCTATGGTGCTGCATTACATTCTATCATACTGCATTATACTCCTATTGTGCTACATTATATTATATGGGGCTGCATTATACACCTATGGGGTCTGCATTATACTCCTATGGGAGCTGCATTATATTCTTTGTGGCTGCATTATACTCCTAAGGGGGCAGCATCATACTTGTATGGGGATACAAATACCAGGCAACATTTTAGAACCACGGGGAAATTAGAGCACTAAATAGTGCCATAAGAACCCACAACCAAAACCGCAAACCAACTCCATGCAGGCTATTTAAGAAAGGAGTACCAATGGAGCATAAAAGTAGTGCAAAATTTAATATTTTATTAATTTAGCAAGCTTAAGAGTGCATAATAAATACATACATAGTACAAAAAGGATGGTTAGAAGGGAAGTGAGTATCCACCGGTGCAGGCTGCCACATATGTGTATCTCATACTTAATGTAGCAATGGGAAGGCAGCCACAAGTGATTGATTATTACTTGAGGCTGTGGGTCACTCTTTACCCACAGATCGATCTCTATTGCGCACTTGTGGCTGCCTTCCCATTGCTACATTAAGTATGAGATACACATATGTGGCAGCCTGCACCGGTGGATACTCACTTCCCTTCTAACCATCCTTTTTCTACTATGTATGTATTTATTATGCACTCTAAGCTTGTTAAATTAATAAAATATTAAATTTTGCACTACTTTTATGCTCCGTTGGTACTCCTTTCATAAATATACTTCTATGGGGGCTGCATTATATTATATGGGGCTGCATTATACTCTTATGGGGGGCTGCATTATACTCCTATGGGGCTGCATTGTACTATAAGGAGGACTAATGAAAAATAAAGGCTTTGAAAGCCGAAACGCGTAGGTCGCTATGCTACTGGAGGAACTGACACTGCTTTAAAGTACCTAAAAAATTGTGGATTTTATCTCTCACATACCTCCTGCCTCACTGGAATTCCTTTTATCTCTGATATGGAGGACTATAGTATGCATTATACGACATGGAGGACTATGGGGCGCTTTATACAATATGGAGGACTATGAGGAGCATTATATAAATTAGGAAAATGCTGCCTGTTCATTGAGTGATTGGATTGGTTATGCCGGACCATGTTTTCAGCAGCACATGGCTCGGTGAAACCTGCAGATATGCTGCTGATAACATGATCTGTATGTGGTTTGATCTACTAGTGATTGTTCTGTTCCCGTCCTTCTTCCTCAGCCGGTGCAAAGAAGCATCAAACGACTTCAATATTGTCAATCGCACTTGCTTAACGGCCTGAATTCAGCGCATGTAAATAAAACCAAAATATTTGATGATGGTGCAATGTGTAAGCATTTAGGGTCCCACTTTAAACTTTTGCCCAGGGCCCCACTTTGTCTGACACTGGCCCTGCCGTCAGTGCAAACATCCTAATCCTGTTTTCCAGGTCTGCAGATGTAAGCCTGATGGAGCCACTAACGTTAGGTTAAGAGATAACTAGGAAGCAGGAAAAAAAAAGCGCAATAGGGTCTTATACAATTAACAATAAGATATTTAAAAAGGTTATGTTCACACAACACTGTAATAGCATAAAACTGCTGCAGGTTCATGAGTCATCAGACTAGAGAAGACACAGGAAGGGCGAATTGTGGATATTCCACTCTGCTGGTAGTTGAAATGGTAAATCCAGGTCCACACAAATAGATTTGCATTTTTTTATTATGTCAATGCATTTCGAAGTATACACACTTCTTCATTAGGACAAAAACCCTGATGAAGACGCAGCGCGGTGGCTCAGTAGTTAGTACACAGTTGCTCAGTAGTTAGCACTTCAGCTTTGCAGCTCTGGGGTTTTGGTTTCTAATCCAACAAAGGACAACATCTGCAAAGTTTGTATGTTCTCCCCGTATTTGCGTGGGTTGCCTCCGGGTACTCCGGTTTCCTCCCACATTCCAAAGACATACTGATAGGGAATCTAGATTGTGAGCCCCAACGCGGACAGTGCCGATAATGTCTGTAAAGCGCTGCGGAATATATGGTGACATATAAGTGAGTAAATAAAATAAGTATACTTCCAAATGTGTCTTCGCTGACCATAGGTTAAAACACAATGTGCCTTTGAGGGTAGCTACCTCCTATAGATGGTACTTGCAAGGATTATTTTTACTTCCAAAGAAGACTAATATGGCAGTAATAAGTAAAAATTTTCTTTGTCTACGTCCAGAAGCAAAAAATGGTTCCCAACACTCTCACCATTTTTGGTGGTAGGGCATATTAAGAAAAGTGGATATTTTTTCATTATTCCAGCGATTGGTCCTTGTGTTGTCCAAAGAGTCATTTTCGGTCTACACATCTGGATGTTTTTCAGTCTGGATATTATTGATGATCTGCTTGCTTTTCCTTGGTTATTTCCATTTTTGGCCAATCTATTTCTTGTTGTTGTGAGGACAGAACCAAGCAGAGGTTGGAAAAACTGCAAGTCCTTTCTGTAACCCCCAACATTTTCTCATGGCACCCACTGAAATCGTTGGGCCATGGACAAAGGTATGGGGCTACCAGTGCCTGAGGCTTTGGTGTTGGGAAGCTAAGAAGCAATTGTAACTTACTCGGGGTCTGTAGATCCAGAGCAAGGACAGCAAAGTGCATCTGTGCCCCTGGTAAAGAAAAGGGGCCACTTTTAAACTGCTTAAAAAGTTGACTTTGGATCTTCCAGAGCTAGCCCACCGTTATCTAAAATGCAACAGAGTAGAGAACAACCTTCTTTCAACTCCATTTTTGACCTATTACGACAATGGAAATGGACTATATAACATGGACTGCCACTTATGAAACACGTCGAGCTAACGGTGTTGGCAGGTCTGTTAAAAGAATACTCACCAAGAAACAGGAGTGACACTATGTTTTTCCTACTGCAGGTTCTGATGGGAAGGAGCATCACAAAAATTATTCCGGTGTCCTGCTGTTCCCCTTCAGCCTCTATATCAGACATACAAGAGTGTCTCAGCTCCTCAGCTTCGCCAGAAGCTCTATTAAAGTGGACCGGGGGCAAAAAATGGAAGAGTTTTTGCTCTCATTTTATTCCTGCATATCACTGAATATTCAGTTGTTTTCTTTTTTTCTTCAATTTACCATATGGATTCAGACATATGAGCCGTTTTAATTAGTTTATACATTTTTAGCTTTACATATAGACAGGTATCCCAGGATCCTCTGGGGTGTGTCTTTAGGCTCTGCATTACTGCTGTGAGCCACACCCCATTAGTAAAAACTCTAAAAATGGCAACAAAAAGGCCAATATCTCTGGAACCATTCAGCGTATTTAAAAATACAACTAAAGTATGAATACCCAGGGGAACAGCAAGAATAAAATAAGAGAAAAAAAGGGTTATTTTTGACTTGGCGACAGGTCCTTCTTAAAAGCCATGTCAACATTATAAAGTCATGAAACGTGTGCTGAGAAGAGAGGAAGCCGTATGCTTTTCGCTGCTGTATTTCTAGCTAGTAGACCTAAATATTTCACCAGGCTGGCGCACAATAAACAGATGAGTTATGACAGCGAGCACTAAATAAATAAGTAACGTAAAATGCAGTCGTTGAATATTTTATGGGATGAATTTAATTTGGTAAAAGTATTAAACATGGATCATATTTTAAATAGATCTAGTCATGATGAATTATCAGTCTGGTATTGTTATTGTAAAAGGTCATGAAAATGAGAAGAACAAGGGTCCAGAAATATTGTAGCACCCGCAGAAAGAGTAATTCCTTATCAAAGGTGGCATGAGACTGTCAATGTTACAGCCAAAAATTGCCATTCCCCGTGACTTTCTAAGAAACCCAGGAGGCAGCTACAGAGTGTGATTAATATCTAACAGTGGGAATTTATTATTACTGGTCTCCTGCTGCCGACTGAAAATCTACAAGCCAATCAATTCCAAATCAAACCAATTCATATAAAGCAAATTAGATCTATCCACTGCGGGCAACAGAAGAAACAATCAACTGTAAGACCAAGACCTATCTATCTATCTATCTATCTATCTATCTATCTATCTATCTATCTATCTATCTATCTATCTATCTACAGTGGCTCTGCTGCCTCAAAACCTGGAATTTTGCTGTTTTTTACGGTTCTTTATGGCTTATATTTTTTTAGGGTTTGCATTAGTGATGAGCGAGTGTGCTCATTACTCAAGTTTTCCGAGCATGCTTGGGTGTTCTCCGAGTATTTTGGGCGTGCTTGTAGATTATGTTTGTGTCCCCGCAGCTGAATGATTTGCGGTTGCTATACAGCCTGAACACATGCAGGGATTCCCTGTTTCTTAGGAAATCCCCACATGTATTCATGCTGTCTAGCAGCCGCAAATCATGCGGCTGCGGGCACACAAACATAATCTACGAGCATGCTCAAGATACTCTGAGAACACCCGAGCATGCCCAGAAATCTCGAGTAAAGAGCACACTCGCTCATCACTAGTTTGCATCAGTTCATGTAAAGAACAACTTCCTTTTGCAGCAGTTATATCTGCAAGTCACTTTGGATAAGTCTCTATGAGCTTTCCACATCTTGCCATTGGGATTTTTGCCCATTCCTGATGGTGAAATTGCTCTAGCTCCTTCAGGTATTGCTCAAGCAGATGGTGTTCTTGGGGTGATGAGTTGTGTTGATTTGGCGCCAGACATAGGGTTTACCTTGGTGGCCAAAAAGTCAAATTTTGGTCCCATCTGAGCACAGCACCTCCATACATTTGAGGAGTCTCCTGTTATGACCCCAATGGCGAGGGTCTCAGAGGAACGTGGAAGTCTGCAGAATACAAAAATCCAGCTCATAGGGCAGTGGTAACTGGGTTGACCATATATCTACTCCTAACGCCAACACTAGAAGTAGCCGGGGATCATTCCTACGTTGATTCTAGATGACACGCGCCAGCCGGAGAATCTAGCTACCCCTAGTAGAGGAAAACAAAGACCTTTCTTGCCTCCAGAGAAGGGGACCCCAAAGCTGGATAGAAGCCCCCCACAAATAATGACGGTGAGGTAAGAGGAAATGACAAACACAGAAATGAACCAGGTTTAGCACAGAGAGGCCCGCTTACTGATAGCAGAATAAAGAAAGGTAACTTATATGGTCAACAAAAACCCTATCAAAATCCACACTGGAAATTCAAGAACCCCCGAACCGTCTAACGGTCCGGGGGGAGAACACCAGCCCCCTAGAGCTTTCAGCAAAGGTCAGGATGTAGATTTGGAACAAGCTGGACAAAAATACAAAACCAAAACAAATAGCAAAAAGCAAAAGGCAGACTTAGCTGATATAACTGGAACCAGGATCAGTAGACAAGAGCACAGCAGACTAGCTCTGATAACTACGTTGCCAGGCATTGAACTGAAGGTCCAGGGAGCTTATATAGCAACACCCCTAACTAACGACCCAGGTGCGGATAAAAGGAATGACAGAAAAACCAGAGTCAAAAAACTAGTAACCACTAGAGGGAGCAAAAAGCAAATTCACAACAGTACCCCCCCCTTAGTGAGGGGTCACCGAACCCTCACCACGACCACCAGGGCGATCAGGATGAGCGGCATGAAAGGCACGAACTAAATCGGCCACATGAACATCAGAGGCGACCACCCAGGAATTATCCTCCTGACCATAGCCCTTCCACTTGACCAGGTACTGAAGCCTCCGCCTGGAGAGGCGAGAATCCAAGATCTTCTCCACCACGTACTCCAACTCGCCCTCAACCAACACCGGAGCAGGAGGCTCAGCAGAAGGAACTACCGGCACAATGTACCGCCGCAACAAGGACCTATGAAATACATTGTGAATAGCAAACGACACAGGAAGATCCAGACGAAAAGATACAGGATTAAGGATTTCCAATATCTTGTAAGGCCCAATAAAACGAGGTTTAAATTTGGGAGAGGAGACCTTCATAGGAACAAAGCGGGAAGAAAGCCATACCAAATCCCCAACGCGTAGTCGGGGACCCACACCGCGGCGGCGGTTGGCAAAGCGCTGAGCCTTCTCCTGTGACAACTTCAAGTTGTCCACCACATGATTCCAGATCTGCTGCAACCTATCCACCACAGAATCCACCCCAGGACAGTCAGAAGGCTCCACATGACCCGAAGAAAAGCGAGGATGGAAACCAGAGTTGCAGAAAAAAGGCGAAACCAAGGTGGCGGAACTAGCCCGATTATTAAGGGCAAACTCAGCCAACGGCAAGAATGTCACCCAATCGTCCTGATCAGCAGAGACAAAACACCTCAAATAAGCCTCCAAAGTCTGATTGGTTCGCTCCGTCTGTCCATTAGTCTGAGGATGGAAAGCAGACGAAAACGACAAATCAATGCCCATCCTACTACAAAAGGATCGCCAGAACCTGGAAACGAACTGGGATCCTCTGTCTGACACAATATTCTCAGGGATGCCGTGCAAACGAACCACGTTCTGGAAAAACACAGGAACCAGATCGGAAGAGGAAGGCAGCTTAGGCAAAGGAACCAAATGGACCATCTTGGAGAAGCGATCACATATCACCCAGATAACGGACATGCCCTGAGATAGCGGAAGATCAGAAATGAAATCCATGGAGATATGTGTCCAAGGTCTCTTCGGGACAGGCAAGGGCAAGAGCAAACCGCTGGCACGAGAACAGCAAGGCTTAGCTCGAGCACAAGTCCCACAGGACTGCACAAATGACCGCACATCCCTTGACAAGGAAGGCCACCAAAAGGACCTGGCCACCAGATCTCTGGTGCCAAAAATTCCCGGGTGACCTGCCAACACCGAGGAATGAACCTCGGAAATGACTCTGCTGGTCCACTTATCCGGGACAAACAGTCTGTCAGGTGGACAAGACTCAGGCCTATCAGCCTGAAATCTCTGCAACACACGTCGCAGATCCGGAGAAATAGCTGACAAGATAACTCCATCTTTAAGAATACCAACAGGATCAGTGACTCCAGGAGCATCAGGCACAAAGCTCCTAGAAAGAGCATCGGCCTTCACATTCTTTGAACCTGGTAAATACGAGACAACAAAATCAAAGCGGGAGAAAAACAATGACCAGCGGGCCTGTCTCGGATTAAGGCGTTTAGCAGACTCGAGATACATCAGATTTTTGTGATCAGTCAAGACCACCACACGATGCTTAGCACCCTCGAGCCAATGACGCCACTCCTCAAATGCCCATTTCATGGCCAACAACTCCCGATTGCCCACATCATAATTTCGCTCGGCAGGCGAAAACTTCCTAGAGAAAAAGGCACAAGGTTTCATAACAGAGCAACCAGGGCCTCTCTGCGACAAAACGGCCCCTGCCCCAATCTCCGAAGCATCCACCTCAACCTGAAAGGGAAGTGAGACGTCAGGCTGGCACAAAACAGGCGCCGAAGTAAACCGACGTTTCAACTCCTGGAAAGCCTCCACGGCAGCAGGAGCCCAGTTAGCTACATCGGAGCCCTTCTTGGTCATATTCGTCAAAGGTTTCACAATGCTAGAAAAATTAGCGATAAAACGACGGTAGAAGTTAGCGAAGCCCAAGAACTTCTGAAGACTCTTAACTGACGAGGGCTGAGTCCAATCAAGAATAGCTCGGACCTTGACTGGGTCCATCTCCACAGCAGAAGGGGAAAAAATGAACCCCAAAAAGGGAACCTTCTGTACACCAAAGAGACACTTTGAGCCCTTGACAAACAAAGAATTTTCACGCAAAATTTTAAAGACCAACCTGACCTGCTCCACATGCGAATCCCAATTATCAGAAAAAACCAAAATATCATCCAGATAAACAATCAAAAATTTATCCAGATACTTCCGGAAAATGTCATGCATAAAGGACTGAAAAACTGAAGGCGCATTGGAGAGCCCAAAAGGCATCACCAAGTACTCAAAATGACCTTCGGGCGTATTGAATGCGGTTTTCCATTCATCACCTTGCTTAATGCGCACAAGGTTGTACGCACCACGAAGGTCTATCTTGGTGAACCACTTGGCACCCTTAATCCGGGCAAACAAGTCAGACAACAGCGGTAAAGGATACTGAAATTTGACAGTGATCTTATTTAAAAGCCGATAATCAATACAAGGTCTCAAAGATCCGTCCTTTTTTGCCACAAAAAAGAATCCCGCACCAAGAGGGGAAGAAGACGGACGAATATGTCCTTTCTCCAGAGACTCCTTGATATATGAACGCATAGCGGTATGTTCAGGTACCGACAGATTAAACAGTCTTCCCTTAGGAAATTTACTGCCTGGGATCAAATCTATAGCACAGTCACAGTCCCTATGAGGAGGCAGTGCACTGGACTCAGACTCACTGAAGACATCCTGATAATCAGACAAATACTCCGGAACTTCCGAAGGCGTAGAAGAAGCAATAGACACAGGCAGGGAATCCTCATGAATACCACGACAGCCCCAACTTGAGACTGACATAGCCTTCCAGTCCAGGACTGGATTATGGGTCTGTAACCATGGCAGCCCTAAAACGACCAAATCATGCATTTTATGTAAAACCAGGAAACGTATCACCTCGCGGTGTTCAGGAGTCATGCACATGATAACCTGTGTCCAATACTGCGGTTTATTTGCTGCCAATGGTGTAGCATCAATACCCCTAAGAGGAATAGGATTTTCTAATGGTTCAAGAGTGAAACCACAGCGCTTAGCAAATGAGAGATCCATGAGACTCAGGGCAGCACCTGAATCTACAAACGCCATGACAGGATAAGATGACAGTGAGCAAATCAAAGTTACAGACAGAATAAATTTAGGTTGCAAATTACCAACGGTGACAGGACTAACAACCTTAGCTATACGTTTAGAGCATGCTGAGATAACATGTGTAGAATCACCACAGTAGTAGCACAAGCCATTCCGGCGTCTATGAATTTTCCGCTCATTTCTAGTCAGGATTCTATCACATTGCATTAAATCAGGTGTCTGTTCAGACAACACCATGAGGGAATTTGCGGTTTTTCTATCACATTGCACCGAATTAGGTGTCTGTTCAGACAACACCATGAGGGAATTTGCGGTTTTGCGCTCCCGCAACCGCCGGTCAATTTGAATAGCCAGTGCCATAGTATCATTCAGACCTGTGGGAATGGGAAAACCCACCATAACATTCTTAATGGCTTCAGAAAGGCCATTTCTAAAATTAGCGGCCAGTGCACACTCGTTCCAATGTGTCAGCACGGACCATTTCCGAAATTTTTGGCAATACACTTCAGCCTCGTCCTGCCCCTGAGACATAGCCAGCAAGGCCTTTTCTGCCTGAATCTCAAGATTGGGTTCCTCATAAAGTAAACCGAGCGCCAGAAAAAACGCATCAAGATCAGCCAATGCCGGATCTCCTGGTGCCAGCGAAAAAGCCCAATCCTGAGGGTCGCCCCGTAAGAACGAAATAACAATTTTTACTTGCTGAGCAGAATCTCCAGATGAACAGGGTCTCAGGGACAAAAACAATTTACAATTATTCACGAAATTCCTAAACTTAAACCTGTCTCCGGAAAACAGTTCAGGAATCGGTATTTTAGGTTCTGACATAGGATTTCTGATAACATAGTCTTGTATGCCCTGCACACGAGTAGCCAGCTGGTCCACACTTGTAATCAAGGTCTGGACATTCATGTCTGCAGCAAGCATAGCCACTCTGAGGTAAAGGGGAAGAAGAAAAAAAAAAAAAAAAAAAACTCAGAATCTTCTTTCTTATAATCCCTCTTCTGCAATGCATTAAACATTTAATACTGGCCTGGCAAACTGTTATGACCCCAATGGCGAGGGTCTCAGAGGAACGTGGAAGTCTGCAGAATACAAAAATCCAGCTCATAGGGCAGTGTGTTGTGAATTTGGATTCTGGGCTCCCCCGGTGGCTACTGGTGGAATTGAACTTGTGACATCATCTTCCCTGTTCACCTGTTCTGATTAGATCTGGGTGTCGCTATATAACCTGGCTTCTCTGTTAGATGCTTGCCGGTCAACAATGTTATCAGAAGCCTCTCTGTGCTTGTTCCTGCTCCCAGACATCTACTAGATAAGTTGGGCATTCGTCCATGTTTTGTTTTTGTATTTTGGTTCCAGTTCACAGCTGCAGTTTCGTTACTGTGTCTGGAAAGCTCTTGTTGATCAGGAATTGCCACTCTGGTATTATGAGTTAATGCCAGAGTCCTAAAGTAATTTCTGGATGTGTTTTGTTAGGGTTTTCTACTGACCATGAAAGTATGCTTTCTGTCTTCTGCTATCTAGAAAGCGGACCTCAAATTTGCTAAAACTATTTTCCTGCTGTGTTTGTTGTTTCATCTCATATCACCGCCAATATATGTGGGGGGCTTCTGTCTCCTTTTTTGGGCATTTCTCTAGAGGTGAGTCAGGTCTTATATTTCCCTCTGCTAGCATTATTTAGTTCTCCGGCCGGCGCTGGGCATATAGGGATAAAAAGTAGGACATGCTACCTGGCTACTTCTAGATGATGCGGTAGGTTTAGTTCATGGTCAGTATAGTTACATCTTCCAAGAGCTTGTTCCTATAGAGGCTTATGCTAGTTCTCTGGCCATGGAGATCATGACAGTTTGACCGGCCCACTAAAGGGTTAAAATCCTTGGCTGAGAAAGGAGAGAAATAAGAAGTCTGCTGAGAGTTTTTTTTTTTTTTTTTTTTCTCTGTGCTCTTAATTGGATCACTTGCCAGTCTGTCTATGCTGCAGTCTTTCTTTTTTTTCTCTCTCCTTATAATCTTTGAATGGCTTTGTGTTCACCTGTTAATAATGGATCTTCAGAGTGTAACTGCAGGTTTGAATAATCTCACCACGAAAGTACAAAATTTGCAAGATTTTATTATTCATGCTCCGGTATCTGAGCCGAGAATTCCTTTGCCGGAATTCTTCTCAGGGAATAGATCTAGCTTTCAGAATTTTAGAAATAATTGTAAGCTATTTTTGTCCCTGAAATCTCGTTCTGCTGGAGACCCTGCACAGCAGGTTGGGATTGTGATTTCCTTGCTCCGGGGCGACCCTCAAGACTGGGCTTTTGCATTGGCACCAGGGGATCCTGCGTTGCGCAATGTGGATGCGTTTTTTTTGGCCTTGGGCTTGCTGTATGAGGAACCTCATTTGGAACTTCAGGCAGAAAAAACTTTGATGTCCCTATCGCAGGGGCAAGATGAAGCTGAAATTTACTGCCAAAGATTCCGTAAATGGTCTGTGCTTACTCAGTGGAATGAGTGTGCCTTGGCGGCTACTTTCAGAGAGGGTCTCTCTGATGCCATTAAGGATGTTATGGTGGGGTTCCCTGTGCCTGCGGGTCTGAATGAGTCCATGACAATGGCCATTCAGATCGATAGGCGTCTGCGGGAGCGCAAACCAGTGCACCATCTGGCGGTGTCCACTGAGAAGACGCCAGAAAGCATGCAGTGTGATAGAATTCTGTCCAGAAGCGAGCGGCAGAATTTTAGACGGAAAAATGGGTTGTGTTTCTATTGTGGGGATTCTACTCATGTTATATCAGCATGCTCTAAGCGTACTAAAAAGCTTGATAAATCCGTTTCCATTGGCACTTTACAGTCTAAATTTATTTTGTCTGTGACCCTGATTTGCTCTTTGTCATCTATTACTACTGACGCCTATATCGACTCTGGCGCCGCTTTGAGTCTTATGGATTGGTCCTTTGCCAATCGTTGTGGGTATGATTTAGAGCCTTTGGAAACTCTTATTCCTCTGAAGGGGATTGACTCCACCCCATTGGCTAATAATAAACCACAATACTGGACACAAGTGACTATGTGTATTAATCCGGATCACCAGGAGACTATTCGTTTTCTGGTGCTGTATAATCTACATGATGATTTGGTGCTGGGATTGCCATGGCTGCAGTCTCACAACCCAGTCCTTGACTGGAGAGCTATGTCTGTGTTGAGCTGGGGATGTAAGGGGACTCATGGGGACGTACCTTTGGTGTCCATTTCATCATCTATTCCCTCTGAAATCCCTGAGTTCCTGTCTGATTATCGTGACGTCTTTGAAGAACCCAAGCTGGGTTCACTACCTCCGCACCGTGAGTGCGATTGTGCTATAGTTTTAATTCCGGGTAGTAAATACCCAAAGGGTCGTTTATTTAATCTGTCTGTGCCTGAACATACTGCTATGCGAGAATATATAAAGGAGTCCTTGGAAAAGGGACATATTCGTCCATCGTCATCTCCCTTAGGGGCCGGTTTTTTCTTTGTGTCAAAAAAAGACGGCTCTTTGAGACCATGTATTGATTATCGGCTTTTGAATAAAATCACGGTTAAATATCAATACCCATTGCCGTTGCTGACTGATTTGTTTGCTCGCATAAAGGGGGCCAAGTGGTTCTCTAAGATTGATCTCCGTGGGGCGTATAATTTGGTGCGGATCAGGCAGGGGGATGAGTGGAAAACCGCATTTAATACGCCCGAGGGCCACTTTGAGTATTTGGTGATGCCTTTTGGTCTTTCTAATGCCCCTTCAGTCTTCCAGTCCTTTATGCATGATATTTTCCGCGATTTTTTGGATAAATTTATGATAGTGTATCTGGATGATATTCTGATTTTTTCGGATGACTGGGACTCTCATGTCCGGCAAGTTAAGAGGGTTTTTCAGGTTTTGCGGTCTAATTCTCTGTGTGTCAAGGGTTCTAAGTGCGTTTTTGGGGTTCAGAGAATTTCCTTTTTGGGATATATTTTTTCTCCCTCTTCCATTGAGATGGATCCTGTCAAGGTTCAAGCTATTTGTGATTGGACGCAGCCCTCTTCTCTTAAAAGTCTTCAGAAATTTTTGGGCTTTGCCAACTTTTATCGTCGATTTATTTCTGGTTTTTCGGATGTCGTTAAGCCATTGACCGATTTGACTAGACAGGGTGCTGATGTTGCTAATTGGTCCCCTGATGCTGTGGAGGCCTTTCAGGAGCTTAAGCGCTGTTTTTCTTCTGCCCCTGTGTTGCGTCAGCCTGATGTGACTCTTCCTTTTCAGGTTGAGGTCGACGCTTCTGAGATCGGAGCTGGGGCAGTGTTGTCGCAGAAAAGTTCTGACTGCGCCGTGATGAGGCCTTGTGCCTTCTTTTCCCGTAAATTTTCGCCCGCTGAGCGGAATTATGATGTTGGGAATCGGGAGCTTTTGGCCATGAAGTGGGCGTTTGAGGAGTGGCGCCATTGGCTCGAGGGGGCCAGACATCAGGTGGTGGTATTGACTGACCACAAAAATTTGATTTATCTTGAGACCGCCAGGCGCCTGAATCCTAGACAGGCGCGCTGGTCATTATTTTTTTCTCGGTTTAATTTTGTGGTATCGTACCTACCAGGTTCTAAGAATGTTAAGGCGGATGCCCTTTCTAGGAGTTTTGAGCCTGATTCACCTGGCAACTCTGACCCCACAGGTATTCTTAAGGAGGGAGTTATCTTGTCAGCCGTTTCTCCAGACCTGCGGCGGGCCTTGCAGGAGTTTCAGGCGGATAGACCGGATCGTTGTCCGCCTGATAGGCTGTTTGTTCCTGATGATTGGACCAGTAAAGTCATCTCTGAGGTGCATTCTTCTGCGTTGGCAGGTCATCCTGGAATTTTTGGTACCAGGGATTTGGTGGCAAGATCCTTCTGGTGGCCTTCCCTGTCACGAGATGTGCGAGGCTTTGTGCAGTCTTGTGACGTTTGTGCTCGGGCCAAGCCTTGTTGTTCTCGGGCTAGTGGATTATTGTTGCCCTTGCCTATTCCTAAGAGGCCTTGGACACACATCTCGATGGATTTTATTTCAGATCTGCCTGTTTCTCAGAAGATGTCTGTCATCTGGGTGGTGTGTGACCGTTTTTCTAAGATGGTTCATTTGGTTCCCCTGCCCAAATTGCCTTCTTCTTCCGAGTTGGTGCCCCTGTTTTTTCAAAATGTTGTTCGTTTGCATGGTATTCCTGAGAATATCGTTTCTGACAGAGGAACCCAATTTGTGTCTAGATTTTGGCGGGCATTTTGTGCTAGGATGGGCATAGATTTGTCTTTTTCGTCTGCTTTTCACCCTCAGACTAATGGCCAGACCGAGCGGACTAATCAGACCCTGGAGACATATCTGAGGTGTTTTGTGTCTGCTGACCAGGATGATTGGGTTGCTTTTTTGCCATTGGCGGAGTTCGCCCTCAATAATCGGGCCAGCTCTGCCACCTTGGTTTCCCCGTTTTTCTGTAATTCGGGGTTCCATCCTCGATTTTCCTCCGGTCAGATGGAATCCTCGGATTGTCCTGGAGTGGATGCGATGGTGGAGAGATTGCATCATATCTGGGGGCAGGTGATGGACAATTTAAAGTTGTCCCAGGAGAAGACTCAGCTTTTTGCCAACCGTCACCGTCGTGTTGGTCCTCGGCTTTGTGTTGGAGATTTGGTGTGGTTGTCTTCTCGTTTTGTCCCTATGAGGGTCTCATCTCCTAAGTTTAAGCCTCGGTTCATCGGTCCGTATAAAATATTGGAGATTCTTAACCCTGTTTCCTTCCGTTTGGACCTCCCTGCATCCTTTTCTATTCATAACGTTTTTCATCGGTCGTTATTGCGCAGGTATGAGGCACCGGTTGTGCCTTCCGTTGAGCCTCCTGCTCCGGTGTTGGTTGAGGGTGAGTTGGAGTACGTTGTGGAAAAAATCCTAGACTCCCGTGTTTCCAGACGGAGACTCCAGTATCTGGTCAAGTGGAAGGGATATGGCCAGGAGGATAATTCTTGGGTCACTGCATCTGATGTTCATGCCTCTGATCTGGTTCGTGCCTTTCATAGGGCCCATCCTGATCGCCCTGGTGGTTCTGGTGAGGGTTCGGTGCCCCCTCCTTGAGGGGGGGGTACTGTTGTGAATTTGGATTCTGGGCTCCCCCGGTGGCTACTGGTGGAATTGAACTTGTGACATCATCTTCCCTGTTCACCTGTTCTGATTAGATCTGGGTGTCGCTATATAACCTGGCTTCTCTGTTAGATGCTTGCCGGTCAACAATGTTATCAGAAGCCTCTCTGTGCTTGTTCCTGCTCCCAGACATCTACTAGATAAGTTGGGCATTCGTCCATGTTTTGTTTTTGTATTTTGGTTCCAGTTCACAGCTGCAGTTTCGTTACTGTGTCTGGAAAGCTCTTGTTGATCAGGAATTGCCACTCTGGTATTATGAGTTAATGCCAGAGTCCTAAAGTAATTTCTGGATGTGTTTTGTTAGGGTTTTCTACTGACCATGAAAGTATGCTTTCTGTCTTCTGCTATCTAGAAAGCGGACCTCAAATTTGCTAAAACTATTTTCCTGCTGTGTTTGTTGTTTCATCTCATATCACCGCCAATATATGTGGGGGGCTTCTGTCTCCTTTTTTGGGCATTTCTCTAGAGGTGAGTCAGGTCTTATATTTCCCTCTGCTAGCATTATTTAGTTCTCCGGCCGGCGCTGGGCATATAGGGATAAAAAGTAGGACATGCTACCTGGCTACTTCTAGATGATGCGGTAGGTTTAGTTCATGGTCAGTATAGTTACATCTTCCAAGAGCTTGTTCCTATAGAGGCTTATGCTAGTTCTCTGGCCATGGAGATCATGACAGCAGTGGTAACTGGGTTGACCATATATCTACTCCTAACGCCAACACTAGAAGTAGCCGGGGATCATTCCTACGTTGATTCTAGATGACACGCGCCAGCCGGAGAATCTAGCTACCCCTAGTAGAGGAAAACAAAGACCTTTCTTGCCTCCAGAGAAGGGGACCCCAAAGCTGGATAGAAGCCCCCCACAAATAATGACGGTGAGGTAAGAGGAAATGACAAACACAGAAATGAACCAGGTTTAGCACAGAGAGGCCCGCTTACTGATAGCAGAATAAAGAAAGGTAACTTATATGGTCAACAAAAACCCTATCAAAATCCACACTGGAAATTCAAGAACCCCCGAACCGTCTAACAGTCCGGGGGGAGAACACCAGCCCCCTAGAGCTTTCAGCAAAGGTCAGGATGTAGATTTGGAACAAGCTGGACAAAAATACAAAACCAAAACAAATAGCAAAAAGCAAAAGGCAGACTTAGCTGATATAACTGGAACCAGGATCAGTAGACAAGAGCACAGCAGACTAGCTCTGATAACTACGTTGCCAGGCATTGAACTGAAGGTCCAGGGAGCTTATATAGCAACACCCCTAACTAACGACCCAGGTGCGGATAAAAGGAATGACAGAAAAACCAGAGTCAAAAAACTAGTAACCACTAGAGGGAGCAAAAAGCAAATTCACAACAGTCTCCCACATGTCTTTTGACATAATCAAAACGAGCCTTTTTGTGCAAGTTAAGTCTTCTTCCCGCCCACTCTTCCATAAAGGCCACCTCTATAGATTGTACAGCATGTTGTGGTTTTATGGACAGATACTACAGTCTTTGCTTGGGAACTTTGCAGATCCTTAAGAGTTAAGTTTGTTCTCTCTCCCTCTCTGATTAATGCCCTCCTTGCCCAGGCTGAGAGTTTTGGTGGGCTGCCATCTCTTGGCAGGTTTGTGGTTGTACCATGTTCTTTCCATTTGGTGATAATGGATTTGATGATGCTCCGGGGAAAAAATATGAGATTGGGACATTTTTTTATAACCCAACCCTGACTTGTACTTCTCAATAATGTTTCTGACTTGTTTGGAGATCTCTTTGGTCTTCATGGTGTTGTTTGGAGATCTCTTTGGTCTTCATGGTGTTGTTTGGAGATCACCTTGGTAGTCATGGTGTTGTTTGAACATCTCCCTGGTCTTCATGTTGTTGTTTGGAGATCTCATTGGTCTTCATGGTGTTGTTTGGAGATCTCCTTGGTTTTCATAGTGTTGTTTGCAGATCTCCTTGGTCTTCGTGGTGTTGTTTGGAGATCTTATTGGTCTCGTGGTGTTGTTTGGTTAGTGGTGCCTCTTGTTAATGGTGCTACAGTCTCTATGACCTTTTAGAAAAGGTAAAGTGTATATACTGACAGACATGTGACATTGAGATTGCACACAGGTGGACGTCCTGTCACTAAGCATACGACTTATGTAGGGAATTCGTTACACCAGAAATTTTTAGTGGCTTCATAGCAAAATGGGTGAATATATATGCACATGCCAAGTTTTAGTTATTTGATCCTATAAATTTAATTTATGCCTATATTTTTCTCACTTCACCAACTTAAACTATTTAGTGCTGATTCATCACACACAAATCAGATTACAAAAACATTTAAGCACAAGTTGTAATAAAACAAAATAGTTGAAAAGCAAAGAGTTGAATACTTTTGCAAGCCGCTGTATTTATCTATCTATCTACATCCAAAAAGGGATTGAGAAAGGATCTGCTATTTTGAGCAAAAACATTGCATGTGCCGATTAAAATCAATTTTCTCACCAACTGACTCTTAGACTTTGGAGTGCTGAATTTAATTTTTTGGCTTTGTGTACAAGAGGTTGTAGTGATAACCTTGGGAGGTTTGCACCCATGTTAACATGAAAATTGTTGCTTATCTATCTGTTATCTATCTATCTATCTATCTATCTATCTATCTATCTATCTATCTATCCATTTTATTTCTATGTTTCCTGAAAATCTTCTTATCTTTCACCAGGAATCTAGGAAAGTCTGGATTACGAGTCTCCTGTTTGGGATTGGGTAAGTGTGTGCATTTTGTGTGTTACTCTAGGAATATAATCTAGACCTGAGGAGTAGGTTCCCTCATAGTGAATCCGCTGCAGACATTCTCCACTTCTTCAACTCCCGATAGTAGAGTAGAGCTGTACACGCTGCTTCAACATTACTTGGAAGCACAAATCCAATAGGAGCTCGCCTAGTGGCTGCGTCCCCTGTTGTGAGGTCCACATTACTCTCCACTTAGACCGCATTCCCTTTTTTCTTTGTCTTCCTTACAAGGGTTGACACCCTGGGAACATTTTTTTCTTTTTACTTGCTTGTTTTTGCCCCCCGAGGAAGCACAACAGCGAAACGCGCATTGGGGTTGTTTTCCACGTCCATCTTTAAGGTTGGTCTATTATGTGTACCTTTATTTTCATCACTGCTATTCTTACTATCTGCATGCACTGTAAGGGGTCTGGATTGCATCCCAATCTGACTTTATTAGGCCATTTTTGGTAAATTATTATTGTAACGGTTTGGCTTATTTTTACATGATTGTCATTTAGGTGCCTATAAATACTATGCACTTGCTAGTTTATATTGTTATATTGGATATGAGGCCCTCATGAATTTTTGCAGTTAGCCTTATAAGCGTTATTTAACATATTTATGACCATTAACTTTGCTGCTCATTTTGCCATTTTGCACGTACTCATATGCATGTAGTTTAATTATGCCCTATTGATTAATCCAACCGCCTTTGGACGTGACACTAGGTGTCACTTGAACCCTTATCTCTTTGTCTTTTTATGCTTTTTATGTATCTATTTATTGGTATGATGATAAAATTGTTTTAATATAATCAGCAATAAAATTTCTATTTTTTATTGCTTGTTTTTGAGCCTGAAAACTATTTTTGCAATTTGGTTTTCAAAGTGTTTGTGCACCAGTGTTCTGGCATAAAATATTTTGAAAAGCAAAAAAAAAATTTCAAAAAATGTGAAGTTCTGCAAATGTATTGTGAATTTTGCCATTTTCAAGTTGGTTCCTGCCAGCTCTGCCAAAATGGGTAGAGCTGGGGTGAAACGTGTGTGGCAACGCCCGGCCGTCTAAATCCTTACCAGACATTGCGTACCTTATTGCAGAAATTTTACTCCAGACAAGGATGCCCACTCATCCTTTCTTTCCTGGAGAGCATGACACTCAAGGATGTTTCTCCTTTCCTCTGTTTGCTATTATAGTTGAAAGATTTTAGGCTGTCCTTACACAAAAAAACGATTATTGGGTGAACGTTGGGCTGGCCATTCTCATGTGACCTACTCTTGCCTGTTGTACTTTGGTATGGAGGAGAAAACACCCTGAAGGTGCAGCCAGATACCCAGATGAGATGTCGGTGTTGAAGGGCAGATGGAAGATTCATTGAAGAGTAAAATATCCTTTATTTGGAATTTCAGTGACACATTTCGGGGAGTATATACCTTTAGGAAGACAGTCTGACTATGGGGAACTGCTCTCCAAAATGCATAATTAAAACTCCATGTAAAGAAAATATATTCAATGAATTGTAGAGGGTATCAATGAGCAAATTGTTTGGAGTTTTATGCCCAAATTTCAAACTGGATGTTCATTGTTATGATCTGGGATTTCTCTAGACCCCAAAGCATAATAAATGTAAGATGCAAAAGACATAAAAAGGCAAATACCTCACCTCTCCAGCTGCCGTCCTGCTCACTGCCTGGCTTCCAGTTCTCTTCTTTTCGATCTCCATCCTCTTCACTGTAAGCCAGGACTTCCTGCCCGGTTACTGCATGTTGTAAGGTTGCGGCACACAACGTGACAGCACGCAGTGACCCACCAAGTCCTAATCGCCAACGGAAGTCCTGGCCTAGAGTTAAGAGACCGGGAATATGGCAAAAGTTTGTTTTTTTTGCCAGTCCTAAGTGATTCATCAAAATAGAGGCCCGGCATTTTTGTTTTGAGAGTCAAATCTCAAAAGTGATCAAATTTGTGAGGAACCATGAATTTCAGGAAATTTGACTTGAACCCGATCCACCACGAATAGTTCAGCTCATCTCTAATGGCTGTAATTACATCAAGAATATTAAACTATTTCACAAAGCACCGTCTTCTCTTTCTGTTTTTCTCCAATACAGCTTACTCTTACTTGACAGTACCTGTCAATATAAAGATGTATTGGACAGGTTGTTCTCATGTGATACAAGCTGTCTCCATAGGTGTGTTTGGTGTTGGCCCATTTGCCTCTACTTACGAGAACGCATGCACACATAGCAGAGGGATGTGAGCATGTGTGCAGAGGGGTCAGAAGGATAAGCTGATGGGCAAACGAGCATTCAGCCATCACCTTCATCAAGTGCATGACTACCTTTATTTGAGCTGATTCTACCCTCTCCTCCAGCATCATATAAACCACAAGCTACACGCACCCTTCATGATGGCACAATGCTTATATAAAAAAATACAATAGTAATTAAAACCTATTATGAGGGTCTTCTTACTGATATGCAGAGCTCCATAATTGGTCAACATACCCTCTTTGTGATGTTCTCCAACATTATGTTTAACCCAGGGCTTAACATTAACGCCTGAGGACTAAAGAACTCAGCTCCATAAAGCTTCATTATTTCTGTTTTGCTGACTACAAGATTTTAACGTCAACCATTAGCATAGTGGCTCAATGGATGATTGATGAGATTCTCGGCAGGGAGCAACCCCCTCCCCATCCGAAAAAAATAATGGTTTATTTACTATGAAAAAGCCAAATTCGAAGATTGAAAATAATGTCTAATTTCTACTGACTACCACTAGTCATATTTCAACTGCTTCATCATTTCTTTCTCTAGGATGTAGCATTTGCCAGATAAGAAAACTACATGTAAAAATCACAGAAGTGCTAATGGCATTTTTAGGTTGCACCGTATCTTGCTGTCACTAGTGATGAATCTGCCTCCATGTGTTACAATTTAGTCTCTGGGCCAGATGTGAGCTTTTTTGTAGATTGTGTAAATGGTACTTATTCCATATTAAGCTATTTTTACCCTTCATATAAGGTCACAAGTTAAGGTCAGCATGGATGTTGCTGTAGCTTTCAACTAGATCAATAACATTTTGTGTAAATTATACCCGCATTATCCACCATGTGTGACCCTACCGTCAATGACAATAGAGGCTATTACAAAATAGATCATTAATAGAGATGAGCGGATTTGCTGAATTTGCCACAGACCTGCTGCAGTTCGGTTTTCTTCTTAGGTCCACTCACTGGTGCAATCTCTTCAAAGGCATCTTCCATGCCTGTTCCCACTTCAGAAAAGACAAGTCCCATTGACTTTGTGATGCTGCAATGGGTGAGGACTTGGAGTCGAAGATGCCTTTGAAGAGTCTGCACTGGTTACTGGACAAAAGAAGATGACCGGAGCCGAACCAGGTGAGGACTAGATGAGTAGAAGTATTTTTTAACTCCTTCCCAGTTGTCCATAATTCAGCAAATTGTCAAGCAGAATCAGGGCGAATCTAAATTTTTTTGTAAAGCTTGAGACAAATTTGACTCGCCGTGAAAGTGATAAGCTCATTTTTAATCATCCGCACCCATTAAGTAAAATAGGTTGCTTGCATTTTTTTTAAAATAGGCAGTGTAAAAAACTCACCAAAAAACTCATTGTGGGAATGTAGCCTAATTTGGTACATTGTGTGGTTAAATGAATGGTGTCAATCAAAAGTACAACTGCTCCTGCAAAAAAAAGCTCTACTATGGCTACGTCATTGGAAAAATAAAAAAGTTATGAAAAAGAAAAAAAAAGAATGCACAAAAACGAAAAATTGATTGGTCCTTAAAGGGTTTTAGGGACCTACACAATACAGTTTGATATGTAAGCTATTGTGGAACTTTTTGGATACTATCTTGCATATGTGTTTACAAACTTGGTTGTCCCCATATGATCACTAACCATTCCTCTCACCCTCTTTCTGTAGGAACCTGGGTAACATTTGGATCTCAGATTTCAGATGAGGTAAGGAATGCAGCTGAAGAGGGTGAACAGATCAGCTCCTGGCGGAAATGGGGCAGGTTGGAGACATATAGCTGGGTCTGGAGAACAATGAATGGGGTTGCTGACCCTGCCTGTTTAACTTTCCACCAGGTAGCAGAAAATCTCATGACTGTTGCCTATGAACATGGCATCAATCTGTTCGACACTGCTGAGGTGTACGCGGCCGGCAGGTAAGAAGAGGCTGGCGGAGGGGTGGATGGAAAGTAAAAACTTAGGAGCTTGAGGAGCAGTTTAAAAGGCTGGTCGGAGATTATTTAAGCCACACAAATGCATTCAAGTGAATGGACAAAGCTGTAATACCAATTAAAGGCACTGCTAAAAGCTTGGCATTGTGCATGAAAGACCTGTGCAAACAAGAGGGCACAGTGCTCATCTGAGCTGAATGGCAGGGATGCCAAGACTTGGACCCCAGTTAATCTAATAAGATAGGCCACCAATTTTAGAGAATTGGATCACCCATTCATTATGGACTTCCATCAGGACATGCTTATCTATAGTAAGGCAGACAACACCCTTATAGGGCTAAGAAGGTCCAGTAATATCCGCTACTGGCTTAGAAAATAGCTTACTGCAAAATACCCTTCCTTCCATGAACACAGCTATTTAGCAGAACCCAAGGCTGGTCACATGAATCACTTCTCTTAAGTCCTGACTTGTAAGAAAAAGCCTCGCTTCTTAAGGTAGCCACATACATATACATATACACTAGCCTAAAGTTGATCAAAATGGATTATTTCAACCACAATAATCACTTGTCAGGTGAAATTTAACAATAATTATTTAAGTTGACTGATGACAGATCTTCATCATCGAGAAAAAAGTTGGCCATGGTTAAAAACTTTCATCCGATAAGCCAAAATATAAGCTGTTTGGAAAGAAAGTTTCCCAGAAAGATCACTTGTTCTTCATCTGGTGTCATCGAAATGGCCAATGTAGACTAAAATACGTGCCGGTGAGTGATCGTTTCACTCTGTGATTATGGAACCATCAATTTAATAATGTGCCTGGACAGGCATTGAGATGGAGCTCACGTTCCCTGATTTTGTAGTTGGTGTCATTGCTGGAATAACTTTGGCCATAGTAAATCCTGTTCTGAAGGAGATCTAAAATCAAATGATCTGGTTGTCAAAAGGCTGATAATTATTGACAAAATTTGTAGGGCGGTTGCCAATTCTTTACCTCCGATTTGGCAATATAAAGAGAACAGGGACTTCCTACCAGACTGATCTTTGTCTAGGTTCTGCTCGAGGCTAACGAACGATTGTGAAAATGAGATGATGAAGATCTTATGTATTCTGGCCAGATGCACTTGCCAAGATGTTTTGAGGCCAGGACCGTCTCGGACTCATAAATTGAATTTTTATATGGTTTAATATTAAATGATGACTGGGTTCTGGCGATTTGCATTTAATCAATCTCATTGCTATTGAAGGAACAGATACTCGGGGAAAATGTTTGACTCTTGTAGGAAACTGTGGTTTGCATAGACTTGGGGCTAGGGAGAAAAGTGTGAAGGTCAGAGTAAGGGGAGCTTCACCAGAAACTCTGTGTCAAACGACTCGATAAATATGCACAATTTTGCCGTCTAGCTGATATGTAGTGTATTTTCTTGTATCTACTCTGAGTATTTGGCTATTTTAGGCCTTAAGCATTTTTTTTAAGCCTTGTGTTGATTTAGTCATATAAAGGCTTAACAATTTTTTTGTAGGATAAGTTGTAATTTTTTATTCGCACTATTTTAGAGAATATGCAATATCCTTAAATTCTGTTATTATTTTTGAGGGGTGGGTAAAAAACCCTAGAAATTTTACCATTTTATGTTTTGTATTGGTATACACCTTTTACTGTGCGGTATAGGTGTCATTTTACCTTAATTTTGTGGGTCAGAATAAATACAGATAAATCTCATGGTGGTTATTTTGACTACTTTAAAAAATAGTTTGTGTTGCCGTATTCTCACAGTCGTAACTTTCTCCATTAGGTCAAACTTATTTTCATTAGTACCACTTTAGGGTACATACGACTGTTTAATCCTTTTTTGTGGGGGAAGAGTGGGAGTCTCACAGTCGTAGCTTTCTCCATCGGGTTGAGCTCATTTTCATTGGTACCGCTTTAGGGTGCATATGACTTTTTACTCCTTTTTTGGGGGGAAGGGGGCGGAGTAGGAATCTTACAGTCGTAGCTTTCTCCATCGGGTCGAGTAACTTTTCATTGGTACCACTTTAGTGTACATACAACTTTTTAATCCTTTTTTTGAGGTGGGGGAGCAGGATTCTCACAGTTGTAACTTTCTCCATAGTGTCAAGCTAATTTTCATTGGTTGGTATCACTTTATGGTACATACAACTTTTAAATCTTTTTTTGTGGGGTGAGGGGTAGGATGCATGGAAGTTTTGATACAATGATCCATAGAGAGCACTGCCCAGTTGACAGGGATCAGCCTAAGGCATACCAAATCAGAATGGACTATGCAAAAGAAAAAGAACTATGCCAAAGAAAGGATCATCAAAACAAATATTCACAGTATATTAATCACATAACAGGACAAAAAGACCACATACAGTTGAAAACAGTTAAAACAGCCAACAGGCTACATATGCAATTCCCAACATGTCAATAGTAGACCTAAAGTCCAACCTCTAATGCATTACCCCTGAGGAAGCCACAAAGCCAGTGGCAAAACGCGTGGGTTTCTCTCTTCCTCTTCATTACAGATTGTACGCATGGGCCTTGCTATCTGCTCTGCATCATGGTTTTTATCACACATCTTTAATGCTGTATGAACCTTTGCTACTGTATCGGTAGTACATTGTTCTATATTTATGGTTTCGCTGCTTTCGCATGTCGGCAATACCATTATGGACATTATGGACCATGGACACTAGGAGCTGGTTCTTTTCTCCACTCGCACTTTAGCTAATTTTTGGCATCCAACATTTCATCATTGCATTGCCGTACCAAGATATATTTTGATATTGGAGTTATTATTACCACACCAGCATTGTTATTAAACTATGTGTTTACTATTATTATCTTATGGACATTAGGAGATGGAATTTTGCTCCATTCGCACTTTACCTTTGCTTTCTGGTAATAAATATTATATTATTGCAATTTTAAAGTGCTATGTTATTTGATATTGGGTTTATCATCATCATAGTATAATCTTTTATTACATTATGTTTTTACCAAAAACCTTTTATATTTGGTGTCCAGTATACTATATACTTGTGTTGCTAGTCACAACCCACGGACAGGCCATGAATCAGCTAAATCAGATGTTCCGAGGTCAATACCAAAAGAGCATGTAGCAAACCAAGGGAAAATATGAAGTCATAAGTCAGGTCACATGCCAGGGTCAGAATTCCAGAGAAATAGAGGATAAACAAAAGGGCAATAACAAACAAGTAGTGAGAACACAGTCCAAAGGGCAGCAGCAGAAGATCAGAAGCAAAGGGGCAATAACAAACGGGGAGTCAGAATATAGTCCAAAGGTCAGCAGCAGAAGATCAGAAGCAAAGGGGCAATAACAAATGGGTAGTCAGAACACGGTCCAAAGGTCAGAAGCAAAGGGGCAATAACAAGCGGGTAGTCAGAACAAGGTCCAAAGGTCAGAAGCAGAATATTAGAAGCAAAGGGGAAATAACAAGCGGGTAGTCAAAACATAGTCCAAAGGTCAGAAGCAGAAGATCAGAAGCAAAGGGGTAATAACAAACAGGTAGTCAGAAAAACGGTCCAAAGGTCAGCAGCAGAAGATCAGAAGCAGAGGGGCAATAACAAGCGGGTAGTCAGAACAAGGTCCAAACATCAGCTGCAGAAGATCAGAAGCAAAGGGGCAATAACAAACAGGTAGTCAGGACACGGTTCAAAGGTCAGCAGCAGAATATCAGAATTTACAGCACAGAGATCAGGCAAACACACCAGTGAGCATAAGCTTTTTTCTGGCAGTGATCTGGGCCAGACAGCTCCCATAATTAGCAGGGCAATCCCAGTCTCAGATAGGTCAACTGAGCTGCCAATCAAAGCTCTGACCGCCCATCACACCCCAGCACAGAATAGGATGACAGAGCTGTCCATCACTGAGTCCCAGACAATCTGAGCAGAGGAATCGTGACAGTCTAGATGGTCTCTTGTTTGGCATACTTCTGCATAGTTCATGAATGGAAGTTTTGTATCACATACAAAGTAATCAACAAAGTGAAGAGTAAAATAACAAATAAGCTGCTCCAATAATCGGTCCTAATGACTGACAGTACAGCGATACCATACCTTCCCTGATAGTTTATCCTATAGGATTAAAGTGAAATATTGCAACTTGTCTCCAGTGGATGTAGCCTCCTACTAGTCATCGGTGCACGATATGAAGACCATGGCTCGATGAGGCTCAGAGATCAACCAAACAAAGGATATAATTTATAGGGCCATGTCCACTATCCTCAAAATGAGGGCGGAAACCATGGGGTGCAGATCTGTATGGGGAAGGCAACGCTAGGTCTCGCGAGAAAGTCTCGACTACATGGAAAGTTCTGCAACACAGTGACTCATGACTCACGTCTAAATCCTAGAGAAGGAAGGAGGGATTTATGTTCCTGTTTCTTCTATGATGTCTGTAATTACAATTTATCGTCTGATCTTCGAACAGAGCAGAGAAGACTCTGGGAAATATTCTTAAGAAGAAAGAATGGAGGTAAGAAGTCATATCTCTCTACATGTCTATGCTCCTCATATCTACAGGCCCGATACATCATTTACGATTTCTTGAAGTCATATTTCTGGTATTTGCTGATGGTTTTTGCTCTAAATTCTTCACACGGGGGAAGTATGGAGAGGAGGGGTGATGAATTTGGCACAAAATAAAAAATGCTCTTTATTTTTGTATTTAAAGGGAACCTGTTATCAGGTTTTTGCTACCTTATCTGACAGTAGCCTGGTGTAGGGGCAGAGACCCTGATTCCAGCGATGTATCACTTATTTTACTGGGTGCAGTAGTTGTGGTGCAATCAGTGTTTTCTCTGCTGTAAATCTGGCAGAGCTCAAAATGCTGAGCTTTGTATAACCCCACCCACATCACTGATTGGCAGCATTGTATAACCCCACCCACATCACTGATTGGCAGCTGTGTATAACCCCACCCACATCACTGATTGGCAGCTTTGTATAACCCTACCCACATCACTGATTGGCAGCTTTGTATAACCCTACCCACATCACTAATTGGCAGCTGTGTATAACCCCACCCACATCACTGATTGGCAGCTTTGTATAACCCCACCCACATCACTGATTGGCAGCTTTGTATAACCACACCCACATCACTGATTGGCAGCTTTGTATAACCCCACCCACATCACTGATTGGCAGCTTTGTATAACCCCACCCACATCACTGATTGGCAGCTTTGTATAACCACACCCACATCACTGATTGGCAGCTTTGTATAACCCCACCCACATCACTGATTGGCAGCTTTGTATAACCCCACCCACATCACTGATTGGCAGCTTTGTATAACCCTACCCACATCACTGATTGGCAGCTTTGTATAACCCCACCCACATCACTGATTGGCAGCATTGCATAACCCTACCCACATCACTGATTGACAGCTTTGTATAACCCTACCCACATCACTGATTGGCAGCTTTGTATAACCCTACCCACATCACTGATTGGCAGCTTTGTATAACCCCACCCACATCACTGATTGGCAGCTTTGTATAACCCCACCCACATCACTGATTGGCAGCTTTGTATAACCCCACCCACATCACTGATTGGCAGCTTTGTATAACCCCACCCACATCACTGATTGGCAGCTTTGTATAACCCTACCCACATCACTGATTGACAGCTTTGTATAACCCCACCCACATCCCTGATTGGCAGCTTTGTATAACCCCACCCACAGATTGGCACCCACATCACTGATTGGCAGCTTTGTATAACCCCACCCACATCACTGATTGGCAGCATTGTATAACCCCACCCACAGATTGGCACCCACATCACTGATTGGCAGCTTTGTATAACCCCACCCACATCACTGATTGGCAGCTGTGTATATCCCCACCCACATCACTGATTGGCAGCTTTGTATAACCCTACCCACATCACTGATTGGCAGCATTGCATAACCCCACCCACATCACTGATTGGCAGCTTTGTATAACCCCACCCACATCACTGATTGGCAGCTTTGTATAACCCCACCCACATCACTGATTGGCAGCTTTGTATAACCCCACCCACATCACTGATTGGCAGCTTTGTATAACCCCACCCACATCACTGATTGGCAGCATTGTATAACCCCACGCACATCACTGATTGACAGCTTTGTATAACCCCACCCACATCACTGATTGGCAGCTTTGTATAACCCCACCCACATCACTGATTGGCAGCATTGTATAACCCCACCCACATCACTGATTGACAGCTTTGTATAACCCTACCCACATCCCTGATTGGCAGCTTTGTATAACCCTACCCACATCACTGATTGGCAGCTTTGTATAACCCCACCCACATCCCTGATTGGCAGCTTTGTATAACCCTACCCACATCCTTGATTGGCAGCTTTGTATAACCCCACCCACATCACTGATTGGCAGCTTTGTATAACCCTACCCACATCACTGATTGGCAGCTTTGTATAACCCCACCCACATCCCTGATTGGCAGCTTTGTATAACCCTACCCACATCACTGATTGGCAGCTTTGTATAACCCCACCCACATCACTGATTGGCAGCTTTGTATAACCCCACCCACATCACTGATTGGCAGCTTTGTATAACCCCACCCACATCACTGATTGGCAGCATTGTATAACCCCACCCACATCACTGATTGGCAGCTTTGTATAACCCCACCCACATCACTGATTGGCAGCTTTGTATAACCCCACCCACATCACTGATTGGCAGCTTTGTATAACCCCACCCACATCACTGATTGGCAGCTTTGTATAACCCCACCCACATCACTGATTGGCAGCATTGTATAACCCTGCCCACATCACTGATTGGCAGCTTTGTATAACCCCACCCACATCACTGATTGGCAGCTTTGTATAACCCCACCCACATCACTGATTGACAGCTTTGTATAACCCCACCCACATCCCTGATTGGCAGCTTTGTATAACCCCACCCACATCACTGATTGGCAGCATTGTATAACCCCACCCACATCAATGATTGACAGCTTTGTATAACCCTACCCACACCATAGATTGGCAGCTTTCTCTGAATAACTCCGCCCCACCACTGATTATCATCTTTCTCTGAATAACTCCGCCCACACCCCTGATTGGCAGCTTTCTCTGAATAGCTCCACCCACACCACTGATTATCATCTTTCTCTGAATAACTCTGCCCACACCCCTGATTGGCAGCTTTCTTTGAATAACTCCGCCCACACCCCTGATTGGCAGCTTTCTTTGAATAACTCCGTCCTCACCACTGATTGGTAGCTTACTGTGTACACTCTATATTGACAGAAAGCTGCCAATCAGTGGTGGGGATGGAGATACACAGAGAATCTGGACTGGGAGACACAAGACACCTAGTCTTCTAGTGATAATCTCCTGCTAATAAAACACTGATGTTTTTGAAACCACAAAACACAGTGACACATCACTGGAATCAGGGTCTCTGCACCTACATCATACTGCTCTCAGATTACATAGCAAAAACTTGGTGACAAATGCCCTTTAAGCCATTTTTTTTTAACCAAGCATTTAAAAAGTTGCAAAAATGTGCCAAATTGAAAACCCCACCAGAAACCTTACCCCAAGCAGAAATAATACAATAAGAAGCGTCAAAAAAAGATGTTAACAGTCGCATATCATGAATTTGTCTTAAAATATCTGGAAATGCAAAGTTGTGGGTAAAATAAAACTAAAAACAAAACAAAAAAGAAAGAACTTAAAAAGTGTATAAAGAAAAAGGCGCAAAAACTAAAGTCACTAAAAAAGCAGCAAATTACTCCAGAAAAGTGAAGAAAACAGCAATGATGAATCGGGGTCCATCGATCCAAGTAAGATATTATCTGACGTCTATTTATTTTCTGTTCTTTTTTAGACGTTCAAGTTATGTGATTACAACCAAAATCTACTGGGGCGGCCAGTAAGTGTCCGAGACGCCAGATCAGACGGGACAGATTAGTGTAAACTGCTGTTATGGGGTGAGACTGATAGGAGGAACTCGTAATGCTGCCAATGACCTCGGCACAGGAAACAAAGCCAACAGTCCACTCCTATAGAAGTCAACGCCTCCGATCCTGTCCAGGGGCAGCTGTAAAGAAAACCTCTAAACACTAATTCATTAAATACGGCCACCACCTTATATTATTATGGGGATATAAGTATTAAAATAATGTAGGTGATACTGTCACTTTAAGAACCCAGTCAGTTTAGTCTCTATATATGTAAACGACTTCATTAAAATATACTAAAAATTCATATACCTTATGTTTTATTTCATGGAAATAATAGTTTTATCTTTTTTCCCTTTCAACCTTTTCCTACAGAGCAGAAACAGAGAGGGGCTTGTCCCGGAAACATATCATCGAAGGTGAATAGCCTTTCAACTTTGTATACAGTACATAAAGGCTATAATATGCTAGTTATGTTCTTGCACATAGGGGGCAGTATTATAGTAGTTATATTCTTGTACATAGGGGGCAGTATTATAGTAGTTATGTTCTTGCACATAGGGGGCAGTATTATAGTAGTTATATTCTTGTACATAGGAGCAGTGTAATAGTAGTTATATTCTTGTACATAGGGGCAGTATTATAGTAGTTATATTCTTGTACATAGGGGCAGTATTATAGTAGTTATATTTTTGTACATAGGGGCAGTATTATAGTAGTTATATTCTTGTACATAGGAGCAGTATTATAGTAGTTATATTCTTGTACATAGGAGCAGTATTATAGTAGTTAAATTCTTGTACATAGGGGCAGTATTATAGTAGTTATATTTTTGTACATAGGGGCAGTATTATAGTAGTTATATTCTTGTACATAGGAGCAGTATTATAGTAGTTATATTCCTGTACATAGGAGCAGTAATATAGTAGTTATATTCTTGTACATAGGAGCAGTATTATAGTAGTTATATTCTTGTACATAGGGGGCAGTATTATAGTAGTTATATTCTTGTACATAGGAGCAGTATTATAGTATATTCTTGTACATAGCGGCAGTATTATAGTAGTTATATTCTTGTACATAGGGAGCAGTATTATAGTAGTTATATTCTTGTACATAGGGGCAGTATTATAGTATATTCTTGTACATAGCGGCAGTATTATAGTAGTTATATTCTTGTACATAGGGAGCAGTATTATAGTAGTTATATTCTTGTACATAGGGGGCAGTATTATAGTAGTTATATTCTTGTACATAGGGGCAGTATTATAGTAGTTATATTCTTGTACATAGGAGCAGTATTATAGTATATTCTTGTACATAGCGGCAGTATTATAGTAGTTATATTCTTGTACATAGGGAGCAGTATTATAGTAGTTATATTCTTGTACATAGGGGGCAGTATTATAGTAGTTATATTCTTGTACATAGGAGCAGTATTATAGTATATTCTTGTACATAGCGGCAGTATTATAGTAGTTATATTCTTGTACATAGGGAGCAGTATTATAGTAGTTATATTCTTGTACATATGGGCAGTATTATAGTAGTTATATTCTTGTACATAGAGGACAGTATTATAGTAGTTATATTCTTGTACATAGGGGCAGTATTATAGTAGTTATATTCTTGTACATAGGAGGCAGTATTATAGTAGTTATATTCTTGTACATAGGGGCAGTATTATAGTAGTTATATTCTTGTACATAGGAGCAGTATTATAGTATATTCTTGTACATAGCGGCAGTATTATAGTAGTTATATTCTTGTACATAGGGAGCAGTATTATAGTAGTTATATTCTTGTGCATAGGGGCAGTATTATAGTAGTTATATTCTTGTACATAGGGGCAGTATTATAGTAGTTATATTCTTGTACATAGGGGCAGTATTATAGTAGTTATGTTCTTGTACACAGGGGGCAGTATTATAGCAGTTATATTCTTGTACATAGAGGCAGTATTATAGTAGTTATATTCTTGTACATAGGAGCAGTATTATAGTAGTTATATTCTTGTACATAGGGGCAGTATTATAGTAGTTATATTCCTGTACATAGGAGCAGTAATATAGTAGTTATATTCTTGTACATAGGAGCAGTATTATAGTAGTTATATTCTTGTACATAGGGGCAGTATTATAGTAGTTATATTCTTGTACATAGGGGGCAGTATTATAGTAGTTATATTCTTGTACATAGGAGCAGTATTATAGTAGTTATATTCTTGTACATAGCGGCAGTATTATAGTAGTTATATTCTTGTACATAGGGAGCAGTATTATAGTAGTTATATTCTTGTACATAGGAGCAGTATTATAGTAGTTATATTCTTGTGCAGAGGGGCAGTATTATAGTAGTTATATTCTTGTACATAGGGGCAGTATTATAGTAGTTATATTCTTGTACATAGAGGCAGTATTATAGTAGTTATGTTTTTGCACATAGGGGGCAGTATTATAGCAGTTATATTCTTGGACATAGAGGCAGTATTATAGTAGATATATTCTTGTACATAGGGGGCAGTATTATAGTAGTTATATTCTTGTACATAGGAGCAGTATTATAGTAGTTATATTCTTGTACATAGCAGCAGTATTATAGTAGTTATATTCTTGTACATAGGGAGCAGTATTATAGTAGTTATATTCTTGTGCATAGGGGCAGTATTGTAGTAGTTATATTCTTGTTCATAGAGGCAGTATTATAGTAGTTATGTTCTTGCACATAGAGGCAGTATTATAGTAGTTATTAGGGTTGAGCGACTTTCATTTTTTTAAGATCGAGTAGGGTTTTGGGAAACCCGATTTTGTCCAGAGTCGAGTCGAGTGCAGTCGGCCGATTATCGCTAAAAGTCGGGGATCGACCGAAACACGAAACCCAATGCAAGTCAATGGGGAAGCATAGTCGGCAGTGAGTGGAGGCCAGGAAAACACCTACAGTGCCCATTTTAATGCCAAAAACATCCATTCTTGTTTCTGAAGCTTGCCAATCTTAATTAACTGTATAATAATAGTTGGGCATAGGGAATTGGGTGAAAGTTGTGGGGGGAGTAGGGCTGGCTCAAGTTTTTCGTGGGCCCAGGAAATGCGGACTACGTCACGGCGGTGTTGCAGGGAAAGGTAAGTATTTAAAAGTTGCAAGTGCTGTGATCCTGAGCAAGCAGGGGGGGGGCCCACTCGTTCGCATTGCCACTGGCACAGGGCCCCTCAAAGTACGGCGGTGTGTTTGCATGGCGGGGGCGCCTCCCACCAGCAGCGACACTTTTGCGTACTCTGAGGGGCCCTGTGCCAGTGACGTCGCCAACGAGTATGCCCCCCCACCTGATGAAGGAACCTGCACTTTCATCTGCACCTTCCTCTTTGTCCCTGTGTAAGGTGGTATAACATGCGGGAAGGGGAACCTTACTTTCAGCAGGGACAGATTCTGGCTGTGTAGAGTACAAGGGGAATGTAGTGGTCTAGGTCAATGTACCAGCAGACTCATTTAGCAGTGGCTGGGCAATGGGCAGGATGAGGAGGAAACAGATATAGGGCCAAAGAATAAAGTAGGCTACATGCAGTTCAAAATTGGTAACAGGACTAAACAGGCGGCATTGCTTTGTTCAGTGGAGTAGCAAACCCAAGAGCAGCAGACACTGTTTCAAGGGCCTAACCACACTAGTAGGCCAAATGCAGTTTAATATCTGATAGTATAGGGCGAAAGCCAGAATGTGGAAGCTCAGCTTTGTTCAGTTGAGGACAACACCAGGGAGGGGCAGACACCTTTAGTAGGCCGGAAAAGCCTATTGCATTTTTTAAAATGGTAATTTGGAGCAGAAGGTTGAAGCTCAGCTTTATTTACTTGAGGGCAACACCAGGGAGGGGCAGAAGCCGTTAGTAGGCCCTAACCACCATTTTTTTTTTTTAAACCACATAATGAGAGCCGGAAGGTTGAAGCTCAGCTTTATTTAGTTGAGGACAACACCAGGGAGGGGCACACAGACAGACACCTTTAGTAGGCCTGAAAAGCCTATTGCATTTTTCAAAATGGTAATTTGGAGCAGAAGGTTGAAGCTCAGCTTTATTTAGTTGAGGGCAACACCAGGGAGGGGCAGAAGCCGTTAGTAGGCCCTAACCACCATTTTTTTTTTTTAAACCACTTAATGAGAGCCGGAAGGTTGAAGCTCAGCTTTATTTAGTTGAGGACAACACCAGGGAGGGGCACACAGACAGACACCTTTTGTAGGCCTGAAAAGCCTATTGCATTTTTCAAAATGGTAATTTGGAGCAGAAGGTTGAAGCTCAGCTTTATTTAGTTGAGGGCAACACCAGGGAGGGGCAGAAGCCGTTAGTAGGCCCTAACCACCATTTTTTTTTTTTAAAACCACTTAATGAGAGCCGGAAGGTTGAAGCTCAGCTTTATTTAGTTGAGGACAACACCAGGGAGGGGCACACAGACAGACACTTTGTAGGCCTGAAAAGCCTATTGCATTTTTCAAAATGGTAATTTGGAGCAGAAGGTTGAAGCTCAGCTTTATTTAGTTGAGGGCAACACCAGGGAGGGGCAGAAGCCGTTAGTAGGCCCTAACCACCATTTTTTTTTTTTAAACCACATAATGAGAGCCGGAAGGTTGAAGCTCAGCTTTATTTAGTTGAGGACAACACCAGGGAGGGGCACACAGACAGACACCTTTAGTAGGCCTGAAAAGCCTATTGCATTTTTCAAAATGGTAATTTGGAGCAGAAGGTTGAAGCTCAGCTTTATTTAGTTGAGGGCAACACCAGGGAGGGGCAGAAGCCGTTAGTAGGCCCTAACCACCATTTTTTTTTTAAAACCACATAATGAGAGCCGGAAGGTTGAAGCTCAGCTTTATTTAGTTGAGGACAACACCAGGGAGGGGCAGAAGCCATTAGTAGGCCCTAACCACCATTTTTTTTTTTAAAACCACATAATGAGAGCCGGAAGGTTGAAGCTCAGCTTTATTTAGTTGAGGACAACACCAGGGAGGGGCACACAGACAGACACCTTTTGTAGGCCTGAAAAGCCTATTGCATTTTTCAAAATGGTAATTTGGAGCAGAAGGTTGAAGCTCAGCTTTATTTAGTTGAGGGCAACACCAGGGAGGGGCAGAAGCCGTTAGTAGGCCCTAACCACCATTTTTTTTTTAAAACCACATAATGAGAGCCGGAAGGTTGAAGCTCAGCTTTATTTAGTTGAGGACAACACCAGGGAGGGGCACACAGACAGACACCTTTTGTAGGCCTGAAAAGCCTATTGCATTTTTCAAAATGGTAATTTGGAGCAGAAGGTTGAAGCTCAGCTTTATTTAGTTGAGGGCAACACCAGGGAGGGGCAGAAGCCGTTAGTAGGCCCTAACCACCATTTTTTTTTTAAAACCACATAATGAGAGCCGGAAGGTTGAAGCTCAGCTTTATTTAGTTGAGGACAACACCAGGGAGGGGCACACAGACAGACACCTTTAGTAGGCCTGAAAAGCCTATTGCATTTTTCAAAATGGTAATTTGGAGCAGAAGGTTGAAGCTCAGCTTTATTTAGTTGAGGGCAACACCAGGGAGGGGCAGAAGCCGTTAGTAGGCCCTAACCACCATTTTTTTTTTAAAACCACATAATGAGAGCCGGAAGGTTGAAGCTCAGCTTTATTTAGTTGAGGACAACACCAGGGAGGGGCAGAAGCCGTTAGTAGGCCCTAACCACCATTTTTTTTTTTTAAACCACATAATGAGAGCCGGAAGGTTGAAGCTCAGCTTTATTTAGTTGAGGACAACACCAGGGAGGGGCACACAGACAGACACCTTTAGTAGGCCTGAAAAGCCTATTGCATTTTTCAAAATGGTAATTTGGAGCAGAAGGTTGAAGCTCAGCTTTATTTAGTTGAGGGCAACACCAGGGAGGGGCAGAAGCCGTTAGTAGGCCCTAACCACCATTTTTTTTTTTTTAAACCACTTAATGAGAGCCGGAAGGTTGAAGCTCAGCTTTATTTAGTTGAGGGCAACACCAGGGAGGGGCAGAAGCCGTTAGTAGGCCCTAACCACCATTTTTTTTTTAAAACCACATAATGAGAGCCGGAAGGTTGAAGCTCAGCTTTATTTAGTTGAGGACAACACCAGGGAGGGGCAGAAGCCGTTAGTAGGCCCTAACCACCATTTTTTTTTTTAAAACCACATAATGAGAGCCGGAAGGTTGAAGCTCAGCTTTATTTAGTTGAGGACAACACCAGGGAGGGGCACACAGACAGACACCTTTAGTAGGCCTGAAAAGCCTATTGCATTTTTTAAAATGGTAATTTGGAGCAGAAGGTTGAAGCTCAGCTTTATTTAGTTGAGGGCAACACCAGGGAGGGGCAGAAGCCGTTAGTAGGCCCTAACCACCATTTTTTTTTTTTTAAACCACATAATGAGAGCCGGAAGGTTGAAGCTCAGCTTTATTTAGTTGAGGGCAACACCAGGGAGGGGCAGAAGCCGTTAGTAGGCCCTAACCAAAGTTGAAGGCCAAATGCAGTTTAATTTCTGATACTATAGGCCGAAAGCCAGAAGGTGGAAGTTCCGATTTAGACAGTGGAGGACAATTTGAATTAGGGACTGCAGACAGACTTAGTAGGCTGTCCCCTGTGGACCATGCATCCACCACATTAACCCATTGCGCCGTAATGGACACGTAATCTTCCGTGGCCATGCCTACAGGTCCATGCGTCTGTTGTCAGGTGCACCTTTGTACTCACAGATTGCCAGAGTGCATGGACAATGCGGTCTTCTACATGCTGGTGGAGGGTTGGGATGGCTTTTCTCGCAAAAGAAGTGTCGACTGGTTAGCTTGTAGCGTGGTACAGCGTAGTCCATCATGGCCTTATTAATAGTAAATAAAATATATAACTAGGCTCTATGAACTTTTAAATAGGTTCCAGGGGTACACGGGCAGCATTGGTGTGGTCAGTGGAGGAGTATTGCAAGTAGGGGCTGCAGACAGGCTATCAAAGGCCTAAAATAACAAACAGTAGGCAGTCATGGCAGTTTTACATCGGTTACATGGATACACAGGCAGGCACTCCAGGCAGCATTGTGGTCAGTGGAGGAGTATTGCAAGTAGGGGCCGCAGACAGGCTATCAAAGGCCTAAAATAACAAACAATAGGCTCATGGCAGTTTTACAGCGGTTACATGGATACACGGGCAGGCAGCTTGGTGGTCAGTGGAGGAGTATTGCAAGTAGGGACCGCAGACAGGCTTCAAAGGCCTAACATAAGAAAATGGGCTGGCTGTAGGCACTTTATAATTGGTTCCAGGGGTACACGGGCAGCAGTGGTCTGGTCAGTGGAGGAGTATTTAAAGTAGGGACCGCAGACAGGCTATCAAAGGCCTAACATAACAAACAATAGGCTCATGGCAGTTTCACAGCGGTTACATGGATACACGGGCAGGCAGCTTGGTGGTCAGTGGAGGAGTATTGCAAGTAGGGGCTGCAGACAGGCTATCAAAGGCCTAAAATAACAAACAGTAGGCAGTCATGGCAGTTTTACATCGGTTACATGGATACACAGGCAGGCACTCCAGGCAGCATTGTGGTCAGTGGAGGAGTATTGCAAGTAGGGACCGCAGACAGGCTTCAAAGGCCTAACATAAGAAAATGGGCTGGCTGTAGGCACTTTATAATTGGTTCCAGGGGTACACGGGCAGCAGTGGTCTGGTCAGTGGAGGAGTATTTAAAGTAGGGACCGCAGACAGGCTATCAAAGGCCTAACATAACAAACAATAGGCTCATGGCAGTTTCACAGCGGTTACATGGATACACGGGCAGGCAGCTTGGTGGTCAGTGGAGGAGTATTGCAAGTAGGGGCTGCAGACAGGCTATCAAAGGCCTAAAATAACAAACAGTAGGCAGTCATGGCAGTTTTACATCGGTTACATGGATACACAGGCAGGCACTCCAGGCAGCATTGTGGTCAGTGGAGGAGTATTGCAAGTAGGGACCGCAGACAGGCTTCAAAGGCCTAACATAAAAAAATGGGCTGGCTGTAGGCACTTTATAATTGGTTCCAGGGGTACACGGGCAGCAGTGGTCTGGTCAGTGGAGGAGTATTTAAAGTAGGGACCGCAGACAGGCTATCAAAGGCCTAAAATAACAAACAATAGGCTCATGGCAGTTTCACAGCGGTTACATGGATACACGGGCAGGCAGCTTGGTGGTCAGTGGAGGAGTATTGCAAGTAGGGGCCGCAGACAGGCTATCAAAGGCCTAAAATAACAAACAATAGGCTCATGGCAGTTTTACAGCGGTTACATGGATACACGGGCAGGCAGCTTGGTGGTCAGTGGAGGAGTATTTAAAGTAGGGACCGCAGACAGGCTTCAAAGGCCTAACATAAGAAAATGGGCTGGCTGTAGGCACTTTATAATTGGTTCCAGGGGTACACGGGCAGCAGTGGTCTGGTCAGTGGAGGAGTATTTAAAGTAGGGACCGCAGACAGGCTATCAAAGGCCTAACATAACAAACAATAGGCTCATGGCAGTTTCACAGCGGTTACATGGATACACGGGCAGGCAGCTTGGTGGTCAGTGGAGGAGTATTGCAAGTAGGGGCTGCAGACAGGCTATCAAAGGCCTAAAATAACAAACAGTAGGCAGTCATGGCAGTTTTACATCGGTTACATGGATACACAGGCAGGCACTCCAGGCAGCATTGTGGTCAGTGGAGGAGTATTGCAAGTAGGGACCGCAGACAGGCTTCAAAGGCCTAACATAAAAAAATGGGCTGGCTGTAGGCACTTTATAATTGGTTCCAGGGGTACACGGGCAGCAGTGGTCTGGTCAGTGGAGGAGTATTTAAAGTAGGGACCGCAGACAGGCTATCAAAGGCCTAAAATAACAAACAATAGGCTCATGGCAGTTTCACAGCGGTTACATGGATACACGGGCAGGCAGCTTGGTGGTCAGTGGAGGAGTATTGCAAGTAGGGGCTGCAGACAGGCTATCAAAGGCCTAAAATAACAAACAGTAGGCAGTCATGGCAGTTTTACATCGGTTACATGGATACACAGGCAGGCACTCCAGGCAGCATTGTGGTCAGTGGAGGAGTATTGCAAGTAGGGACCGCAGACAGGCTTCAAAGGCCTAACATAAGAAAATGGGCTGGCTGTAGGCACTTTATAATTGGTTCCAGGGGTACACGGGCAGCAGTGGTCTGGTCAGTGGAGGAGTATTTAAAGTAGGGACCGCAGACAGGCTATCAAAGGCCTAACATAACAAACAATAGGCTCATGGCAGTTTCACAGCGGTTACATGGATACACGGGCAGGCAGCTTGGTGGTCAGTGGAGGAGTATTGCAAGTAGGGGCTGCAGACAGGCTATCAAAGGCCTAAAATAACAAACAGTAGGCAGTCATGGCAGTTTTACATCGGTTACATGGATACACAGGCAGGCACTCCAGGCAGCATTGTGGTCAGTGGAGGAGTATTGCAAGTAGGGACCGCAGACAGGCTTCAAAGGCCTAACATAAGAAAATGGGCTGGCTGTAGGCACTTTATAATTGGTTCCAGGGGTACACGGGCAGCAGTGGTCTGGTCAGTGGAGGAGTATTTAAAGTAGGGACCGCAGACAGGCTATCAAAGGCCTAACATAACAAACAATAGGCTCATGGCAGTTTCACAGCGGTTACATGGATACACGGGCAGGCAGCTTGGTGGTCAGTGGAGGAGTATTGCAAGTAGGGGCTGCAGACAGGCTATCAAAGGCCTAAAATAACAAACAGTAGGCAGTCATGGCAGTTTTACATCGGTTACATGGATACACAGGCAGGCACTCCAGGCAGCATTGTGGTCAGTGGAGGAGTATTGCAAGTAGGGACCGCAGACAGGCTTCAAAGGCCTAACATAAAAAAATGGGCTGGCTGTAGGCACTTTATAATTGGTTCCAGGGGTACACGGGCAGCAGTGGTCTGGTCAGTGGAGGAGTATTTAAAGTAGGGACCGCAGACAGGCTATCAAAGGCCTAAAATAACAAACAATAGGCTCATGGCAGTTTCACAGCGGTTACATGGATACACGGGCAGGCAGCTTGGTGGTCAGTGGAGGAGTATTGCAAGTAGGGGCCGCAGACAGGCTATCAAAGGCCTAAAATAACAAACAATAGGCTCATGGCAGTTTTACAGCGGTTACATGGATACACAGGCAGCTTGGTGGTGAGTGGAGGAGTAGTGCAAGGAGTGTCTGTCCCAGTACTCCCAAAATATAAATAGATGTTAATGTCTCGCAAAACAACCAAAACAAAAAAAAAAGGTGGCATACTTAGGTACAGGGGTGGGCTCATCTACTGAGTTTCTGACATAGTAATTTGGCAGTAACTATTTAATGGTGCCAATATAGGACACAGACACAGACTACTTTAAGTTGCATCATAGATGTCTACAAATTTGTATTGTCAGTGCCAGACATTGAATGATGTCAGCGAATAGACTAAAGATTGGTGGAGCTGTGCGACATAATTTTGCACGTGGTAGAGCACATTTTGAGCTGGGGTAGGGGGGAACTCTCTTGAGGCCGGCGGGACCGCCCCAGGGCCCCTCATGTTACAACGGTGTGTCTGACGTTGGGTGCGCACCACCACCGCCAGAGACACTACATTGTACTATGAGGGACCCAGTAGCAATGCCGTCAACCAAAAGCGAGCACACCCACCTCTTCAGACAAACAGCAGTCTCACGGGTGCTTGCGCCAAGTCGCGATACCACGGCCCCGTGTGGGGAGTTTTGCCATTTAGGGAGGTGTAAACATGTCGTATGCTGTACAATCAGCTGCAGCAAATTAGACATTAGAAAAGTAATTCACAGGCAAGAGCTTTTCATAGGAAAGCTAGGTGTCGGCCGGGCAAGGTGGGGCAAAAGATTTCGAAATCCAGTTGTGGTTCATTTTAATGAATGTTAGATCGTCAACATTTTGGGTAGCCAGACGAGTCCTTTTTTCGGTTAATATTGAACCTGCAGCACTGAATACTCTTTCTGATAGGACACTTGCTGCCGGGCAAGCAAGCTCCTGCAATGCATATTCTGCCAATTCTGGCCAGGTGTCTAATTTGGAGGCCCAGTAATCAAATGGGAATGACGGTTGAGGGAGAACATCGATAAGGGATGAAAAATAGTTAGTAACCATACTGGACAAATGTTGTCTCCTGTCACTTTCAATTGATGCAGCAGTACCTGTCCTGTCTGCGGTCATAGCAAAATCACTCCACAACCTGGTCAGAAAACCCCTCTGTCCAACGCCACTTCTGATGTGTGCACCCCTAACACTCCTAGTCTGCTGCCCCCTGGAGCTCGTGTGAGAACGATCACGTGCGCTGTGTGCTGGGAATGCCTGAAGCAAACGGTCAACAAGAGTTGATTGTTTGGTTGCTAATATTAGTTCCAAGTTCTCATGTGGCATAATATTTTGCAATTTGCCTTTATAGCGTGGATCAAGGAGGCAGGCCAACCAGTAATCGTCATCGTTCATCATTTTCGTAATGCGTGTGTCCCTTTTTAGGATACGTAAGGCATAATCCGCCATGTGGGCCAAAGTTCCAGTTGTCAAATCTCCGGTTGTGATTGGTTGAGGGGCAGTTGCAGGCAAATCTACGTCACTTGTGTCCCTCAAAAAACCAGAACCCGGCCGTGACACGCAACCAAATTCCTGTGCCCCCGGGAAAGGTTCGGCATTAAAAATATACTCATCCCCATCATCCTCCTCGTCCTCCACCTCCTCTTCGCCCGCTACCTCGTCCTGTACACTGCCCTGACCAGACAATGGCTGACTGTCATCAAGGCTTTCCTCTTCCTCTGGTGCAGACGCCTGCTCCTTTATGTGCGTCAAACTTTGCATCAGCAGACGCATTAGGGGGATGCTCATGCTTATTACGGCGTTGTCTGCACTAACCAGCCGTGTGCATTCCTCAAAGCACTGAAGGACTTGACACATGTCTTGTATCTTAGACCACTGCACACCTGACAACTCCATGTCTGCCATCCTACTGCCTGCCCGTGTATCCTCCCACAAATAAATAACAGCACGCCTCTGTTCGCACAGTCTCTGAAGCATGTGCAGTGTTGAGTTCCACCTTGTTGCAACGTCTATGATTAGGCGATGCTGGGGAAGGTTCAAAGACCGCTGATAGGTCTGCATACGGCTGGCGTGTACAGGCGAACGTCGGATATGTGAGCAAAGTGCACGCACTTTGAGGAGCAGGTCGGAGAACCCAGGATAAGTTTTCAATAAGCACTGCACCACCAGGTTTAAGGTGTGAGCCAGGCAAGGAATGTGTTTCAGTTGGGAAAGGGAGATGGCAGCCATGAAATTCCTTCCGTTATCACTCACTACCTTGCCTGCCTCAAGATCTACTGTGCCCAGCCACGACTGCGTTTCTTGTTGCAAGAACTCGGACAGAACTTCCGCGGTGTGTCTATTGTCGCCCAAGCACTTCATAGCCAATACAGCCTGCTGACGCTTGGCAGTAGCTGGCCCATAATGGGACAACTGGTGTGCAACAGTGTCATCTGCCGATGGAGTGGTTGGCAGACTGCGTTCTGTGGAAGAGCTGTAGCTTCTGCAGGAGGACGAGGAGGAGGAGGAGGAGGGGGTGCGAACGCCTACAGCCAACTGTTTCCTAGACCGTGGGCTAGGCACAACTGTCCCTAAATTGATGTCGCCTGTGGACCCTGCATCCACCACATTCACTCAGTGTGCCGTGATGGACACATAACGTCCCTGGCCATGCCTACTGGTCCATGCATCTGTAGTCAGGTGCACCTTTGTACTCACAGATTGCCTGAGTGCATGGACGATGCGCTGTTTAACATGCTGGTGCAGGGCTGGGATGGCTTTTCTGGAAAAAAAGTGTCGACTGGGTAGCTCGTATCGTGGTTCAGCGTACTCCATCAGGGCTTTGAAAGCTTCGCTTTCAACTAACCGGTAGGGCATCATCTCTAACGAGATTAGTCTAGCTATGTGGGCGTTAAAACCCTGTGTACGCGGATGCGAGGATAAGTACTTCCTTTTTCTAACCAGAGTCTCATGTAGGGTGAGCTGGACTGGAGAGCTGGAGATCGTGGAACTTTCGGGTGTGCCGGTGTACATGGCAGACTGAGAGACGGTTGGAGACGGTATTGTTTCCGCCGGTGCCCTAGATGCAATATTTCCTCCTACAAAACTGGTGATTCCCTGACCCTGACTGCTTTTGGCTGGCAAAGAAACCTGCACAGATACTGCCTGTGGTGCGGAAAATGGTGGCCTTACAGTGACGGAAGGGATGTTGCGTTGCTGACTAGCTTCATTGGCCGAGGGTGCTACAACCTTGAGGGACGTTTGGTAGTTAGTCCAGGCTTGAAAATGCATGGTGGTTAAGTGTCTATGCATGCAACTAGTATTTAGACTTTTCAGATTCTGACCTCTGCTTAAGCTAGTTGAACATTTTTGACAGATGACTTTGCGCTGATCAGTTGGATGTTGTTTAAAAAAATGCCAGACTGCACTCTTCCTAGACTCGGATCCCTTTTCAGGGATTGCAGACTGAGCTTTAACCGGATGGCAACGCTGTGCTCCAACAGGTTTTGGCTTTGACACGCGTTTTGGGCCAGATACGGGCCCGGCAGATGTAACCTGTTGCGATGTTGATGCCTGCTGCGGCCCCTCCTCCACCTCCGCTTCTGAACTACTGCCGCCTGCACCCTGTTCCCCCAATGGCTGCCAATCGGGGTCAATAACTGGGTCATCTATTACCTCCTCTTCGAGCTCGTGTGCAACTTCGTCTGTGTCACTGTGTCGGTCGGTGGTATAGCGTTCGTGGCGGGGCAACATAGTCTCATCAGGGTCTGATTGTGGATCTGTACCCTGAGAGGGCAATGTGGTGGTCTGAGTCAAAGGAGCAGCATAGTACTCTGGCTGTGGCTGTGCATCAGTGCACTCCATGTCAGAATATACTTGTAATGGGCATGGCCTGTTAAATGTTTCACTTTCTAAGCCAGGGACGGTATGTGTAAAGAGCTCCATGGAGTGACCCGTTGTGTCGCCTGCTGCATCCTTCTCTCTTGTTGTAGTTTTTGCTGAGGAGGACAAGGAAGCGACTTGTCCCTGACCGTGAACATCCACAAGCGACGCGCTGCTTTTACATTTACCAGTTTCGGAAGAGGAGGCAAAAGAGCTAGAGGCTGAGTCTGCAATGTATGCCAAAACTTGCTGTTGCTGCTCCGCCTTTAAAAGCGGTTTTCCTACTCCCAGAAAAGAGAGCGTTCGAGGCCTTGTGTAGCCTGACGACGAAACTGGCTCCACAGCTCCAGACTTAGGTGGAATATTTTTATCCCCACGACCACCTGATGCTCCTCTACCACTACCATCATTACCAGCTGACAATGAACGCCCACGACGACCTCTTGCACCAGACTTCCTCATTGTTTTAAAATCTTAACCAAAGTAACTTTATTTGTTGCTGTCAAACAACTTACACGGTGAGCTATAACTTCAGTATGATTTCAATATCCCTTAACAGGTTGGTGAGACCACAAGGAAAATCAGGCACAATGTTACACACTCTGTTTTCTGTGGCACAAAATCACAGAGATGACACACACGCAGGACTGTCACTCAAGCACTAATGTCAATATTAATCTCCCACCTAATTTATTTATTTTTTTTTCTCAGGGAGACTTTAGAAACCAAATAATATTAAAAAAAAAAAAAAAAAAGGCTTTCTATGGCCCACAATTAGAGAGAGAGAGGTGGCACACCCAGGAGTCAAGACTGGCACACAAGCTGAAAGGGCAATATTACTCTCCCACTGTTTTTTTAGGTTTTTTTTTTTTTTTCAGGGAGACTTTAGAAACCCAATAATATTTAAAAAAAAAAAATAAATAGGCTTTCTATGGCCCACTGAATGAAAGGGAGAGAGGTGGCACACCCAGGAGTCAAGACTGGCACACAAGCTGAAAGGGCAATATTACTCTCCCACTGTTTTTTTATGTATTTTTTGTTTTTTCAGGGAGACTTTAGAAACCCAATAATATTTAAAAAAAAAAATAAATAGGCTTTCTATGGCCCACTGAATGAGAGGGAGAGAGGTGGCACACCCAGGAGTCAAGACTGGCACACAAGCTGAAAGGGCAATATTACTCTCCCACTGTTTTTTTAGGTTTTTTTTTTTTTTTTCAGGGAGACTTTAGAAACCCAATAATATTTAAAAAAAAAAATAAATAGGCTTTCTATGGCCCACTGAATGAGAGGGAGAGAGGTGGCACACCCAGGAGTCAAGACTGGCACACAAGCTGAAAGGGCAATATTATTCTCCCACTGTTTTTTTAGGTTTTTTTTTTTTTTTCAGGGAGAATTAGAAACCAAATAATATTAAAAAAAAAAAATAAATAGGCTTTCTATGGCCCACTGAATGAGAGGGAGAGAGGTGGCACACCCAGGAGTCAAGACTGGCACACAAGCTGAAAGGGCAATATTACTCTCCCACTGTTTTTTTAGGTTTTTTTTTTTTTTTCAGGGAGACTTTAGAAACCAAATAATATTAAAAAAAAAAAAAATAAAAAAAAAAATAGGCTTGCTATAGCCCACTGAATGAGAGATAGCACACACAGCAGTGGCACACAAGCCCTGACTGAGGCCAATATTTTTCTCCCACTGATTGATGTAGTGTTTTTGTGTTGAGGTAGAATTTAGAACACAAATCACGGAAAAAATAAATAGGCTTTCTATGGCCCACTGAATGAAAGGGAGAGAGGTGGCACACCCAGGAGTCAAGACTGGCACACAAGCTGAAAGGGCAATATTACTCTCCCACTGTTTTTTTATGTATTTTTTGTTTTTTCAGGGAGACTTTAGAAACCCAATAATATTTTTTAAAAAAAATAAATAGGCTTTCTATGGCCCACTGAATGAGAGGGAGAGAGGTGGCACACCCAGGAGTCAAGACTGGCACACAAGCTGAAAGGGCAATATTACTCTCCCACTGTTTTTTTAGGTTTTTTTTTTTTTTCAGGGAGACTTTAGAAACCAAATAATATTAAAAAAAAAAAAAAAAAATAGGCTTGCTATAGCCCACTGAATGAGAGATAGCACACACAGCAGTGGCACACAAGCCCTGACTGAGGCCAATATTTTTCTCCCACTGATTGATGTAGTGTTTTTGTGTTGAGGTAGATTTTAGAACACAAATCACGGAAAAAATAAATAGGCTTTCTATGGCCCACTCAGTGAGAGATGGCACACACAGGGATGGCACTGTAGCAGAAATGCCAATCTTAATCTCCCACAAAAAAAAAACAAAAAAAAAAAAAAAACTGTCCTACAATTACTATCTCCCTGCAGTAATGTAAGCCAGGTATGGCAGGCAGCAATAGGAGTGGACTGATGCACAAATTAAATAAAAAGTGTGGACAAACAAAAAAGATAGCTGTGCAGAAAGGAAGGAACAAGAGGATATGTGCTTTGAAAAAAGCAGTTGGTTTCCACAGTGGCGTACACACAGCAATACAGCTATCACGGAGCCTTCTAGGGCAGCCCAATGAGCTACAGCGCTGAGGGGAAAAAAAAAAAAAAATAGCTTCCACAGTCCCTGCACACCGAAGGTGGTGTTGGACAGTGGAAATCGCTGCAGCACAAGCGGTTTGGTGGTTAGTGGACCCTGCCTAACGCTCTCCCTGCTTCTGACGAAGCGGCAGCAACCTGTCCCTAAGCTCAGATCAGCAGCAGTAAGATGGCGGTCGGCGGGAACGCCCCTTTATAGCCCCTGTGACGCCGCAGACAGCAAGCCAATCACTGCAATGCCCTTCTCTAAGATGGTGGGGACCAGGATCTATGTCATCACGCTGCCCACACTCTGCGTTCACCTTCATTGGCTGAGAAATGGCGCTTTTCGCGTCATTGAAACGCGACTTTGGCGCGAAAGTCGCGTACCGCATGGCCGACAAGCACAGGGGTCGGATCGGGTTTCATGAGACGCCGACTTAGCCAAAAGTCGGCGACTTTTGAAAATGATCGACCCGTTTCGCTCAACCCTAGTAGTTATATTCTTGTACATAGGAGCAGTATTATAGTAGTTATATTCTTGTACATAGGGGCAGTATTATAGTAGTTATATTCTTTTACATAGGGGGCAGTATTATAGTAGTTATATTCTTGTACATAGGAGCAGTACTATAGTAGTTATATTCTTGTACATAGGGGCAGTATTATAGTAGTTATATTCTTGTACATAGAGGCAGTATTATAGTAGTTATATTCTTGTGCATAGGGGCAGTATTATAGTAGTTATATTCTTGTACATAGGGGCAGTATTATAGTAGTTATATTCTTGTACATAGGGGCAGTATTATAGTAGTTATATTCTTGTACATGGGGGCAGTATTATAGTAGTTATATTCCTGAACATAGGAGCAGTATTATAGTAGTTATATTCTTGTACATAGGTAGCAGTATTATAGTAGTTATATCCTTGTACATAGGGGCAGTATTATAGTAGTTATATTCTTGTACATAGGGGCAGTATTATAGTAGTTATATTTTTGTGCATAGGGGCAGTATTATAGTAGTTATATTCTTGTACATAGGGGCAGTATTATAGCAGTTATATTCTTGTACATAGAGGCAGTATTATAGTAGTTATATTCTTGTACATAGGGGGCAGTATTATAGTAGTTATATTCTTGTACATAGGAGCAGTATTATAGTAGTTATATTCTTGTACATAGCGGCAGTATTATAGTAGTTATATTCTTGTACATAGGGAGCAGTATTATAGTAGTTATATTCTTGTGCATAGGGGCAGTATTATAGTAGTTATATTCTTGTACATAGGGGCAGTATTATAGTAGTTATATTCTTGTACATAGAGGCAGTATTATAGTAGTTATATTCTTGTACATAGGAGCAGTATTATAGTAGTTATATTCTTGTACATAGGAGCAGTATTATAGTAGTTATATTCTTGTACATAGGAGCAGTATTATAGTAGTTATATTCTTGTACATAGGGGCAGTATTATAGTAGTTATATTCTTGTACATAGGAGCAATATTATAGTAGTTATATTCTTGTACATAGGGGCAGTATTATAGTAGTTATATTCTTTTACATAGGGGGCAGTATTATAGTAGTTATATTCTTGTACATAGGAGCAGTACTATAGTAGTTATATTCTTGTACATAGGGGCAGTATTATAGTAGTTATATTCTTGTACATAGAGGCAGTATTATAGTAGTTATATTCTTGTGCATAGGGGCAGTATTATAGTAGTTATATTCTTGTACATAGGGGCAGTATTATAGTAGTTATATTCTTGTACATAGGGGCAGTATTATAGTAGTTATATTCTTGTACATGGGGGCAGTATTATAGTAGTTATATTCCTGTACATAGGAGCAGTATTATAGTAGTTATATTCTTGTACATAGGTAGCAGTATTATAGTAGTTATATCCTTGTACATAGGGGCAGTATTATAGTAGTTATATTCTTCTACATAGGGGCAGTATTATAGTAGTTATATTCTTGTGCATAGGGGCAGTATTATAGTAGTTATATTCTTGTACATAGGGGCAGTATTATAGTAGTTATATTCTTGTACATAGGGGCAGTATTATAGTAGTTATATTCTTGTACATGGGGGCAGTATTATAGTAGTTATATTCCTGTACATAGGAGCAGTATTATAGTAGTTATATTCTTGTACATAGGTAGCAGTATTATAGTAGTTATATCCTTGTACATAGGGGCAGTATTATAGTAGTTATATTCTTGTACATAGGGGCAGTATTATAGTAGTTATATTCTTGTACATAGAGGCAGTATTATAGTAGTTATATTCTTGTACATAGGAGCAGTATTATAGTAGTTATATTCTTGTACATAGGGGCAGTATTATAGTAGTTATATTCTTGTACATGGGGGCAGTATTATAGCAGTTATATTCCTGTACATAGGAGCAGTGTTATAGTAGTTATATTCTTGTACATAGGTAGCAGTATTATAGTAGTTATATCCTTGTACATAGGGGCAGTATTATAGTAGTTATATTCTTGTACATAGGGGCAGTATTATAGTAGTTATATTCTTGTACATAGAGGCAGTATTATAGTAGTTATATTCTTGTACATAGGAGCAGTATTATAGTAGTTATATTCTTGTACATAGGGGCAGTATTATAGTAGTTATATTCTTGTACATGGGGGCAGTATTATAGTAGTTATATTCCTGTACATAGGAGCAGTATTATAGTAGTTATATTCTTGTACATAGGTAGCAGTATTATAGTAGTTATATCCTTGTACATAGGGGCAGTATTATAGTAGTTATATTCTTGTACATAGGGGCAGTATTATAGTAGTTATATTCTTGTGCATAGGGGCAGTATTATAGTAGTTATATTCTTGTACATAGGGGCAGTATTATAGTAGTTATATTCTTGTACATAGGGGCAGTATTATAGTAGTTATATTCTTGTACATGGGGGCAGTATTATAGTAGTTATATTCCTGTACATAGGAGCAGTATTATAGTAGTTATATTCTTGTACATAGGTAGCAGTATTATAGTAGTTATATCCTTGTACATAGGGGCAGTATTATAGTAGTTATATTCTTGTACATAGGGGCAGTATTATAGTAGTTATATTCTTGTACATAGAGGCAGTATTATAGTAGTTATATTCTTGTACATAGGAGCAGTATTATAGTAGTTATATTCTTGTACATAGGGGCAGTATTATAGTAGTTATATTCTTGTACATGGGGGCAGTATTATAGCAGTTATATTCCTGTACATAGGAGCAGTGTTATAGTAGTTATATTCTTGTACATAGGTAGCAGTATTATAGTAGTTATATCCTTGTACATAGGGGCAGTATTATAGTAGTTATATTCTTGTACATAGGGGCAGTATTATAGTAGTTATATTCTTGTACATAGAGGCAGTATTATAGTAGTTATATTCTTGTACATAGGAGCAGTATTATAGTAGTTATATTCTTGTACATAGGTAGCAGTATTATAGTAGTTATATCCTTGTACATAGAGGCAGTATTATAGTAGTTATATTCTTGTACATAGGGGCAGTAGTATAGTAGTTATATTCTTGTACATAGAGGCAGTATTATAGTAGTTATATTCTTGTACATAGGAGCAGTATTATAGTAGTTATAGTCTTGCACATAGGGGGCAGTATTATAGTAGTTATATTCTTGTACATAGGAGCAGTATTATAGTAGTTATATTCTTGTTCATAGGAGCAGTATTATAGTAGTTATATTCTTGTACATAGGGGCAGTATTATAGTAGTTATATTCTTGCACATAGGGGGCAGTATTATAGTAGTTATATTCTTGTACATGGGAGCAGTATTATAGTAGGTATATTCTTGTACATAGGAGCAGTATTATAGTAGTTATATTCTTGCACATAGGGGGCAGTATTATAGTAGTTATATTCCTGTACATTGGAGCAGTATTATAGTAGTTATATTCTTGTACATAGTAGCAGTACTATAGTAGATATATTCTTGTACATGGGAGCAGTATTATAGTAGGTATATTCTTGCACATAGGAGCAGTATTATAGTAGTTATATTCTTGCACATAGGGGGCAGTATTATAGTAGTTATATTCTTGTACATAGGAGCAGTATTATAGTAGTTATATTCTTGTACATAGGGGCAGTATTACAGTAGTTATATTCTTGTACATAGGGGCAGTATTATAGTAGTTATATTTTTGTACATAGGGGCAGTATTATAGTAGTTATATTCTTGTACATAGTAGCAGTATTATCGTAGTTATATTCTTGTACATGGGAGCAGTATTATAGTAGGTATATTCTTGTACATGGGAGCAGTATTATAGTAGGTATATTCTTGTACATAGGAGCAGTATTATAGTAGTTATATTCTTGCACATAGGGGGCAGTATTATAGTAGTTATATTCTTGTACATAGGAGCAGTATTATAGCAGTTATATTCTTGTACATAAGGGCAGTAGTATAGTAGCTATATTCTTGTACATAGGAACAGTGTTATAGTAGTTATATTCTTGTACATAGGGAGCAGTATTATAGTAGTTATATTCTTGTACTTAGGGGCAGTATTATAGTAGTTATATTCTTGTACATGGGGCAGTATTATAGTAGTTATATTCTTGTACATGGGGGCAGTATTATAGTAGTTATATTCTTGTATATAGGAGCAGTATTATAGTAGTTATATTCTTGTAGATAGGAGCAGTATTATAGTAGTTATATTCTTGTACATAGGGGCAGTATTATAGTAGTTATATTCTTGTACATAGGAGCAGTATTATAGTAGTTATATTCTTGTACATAGAAGCAGTATTATAGTAGTTATATTCTTGTACATAGGGGCAGTATTATAGTAGTTATATTCTTGTGCATAGGGTGCAGTATTATAGTAGTTATATTCTTGTACATAAGGGTACGTATTATAGTAGTTACTGTATATTCTTGTACATAGGAGCAGTATTATAGTAGTTACTGTATATTCTTGTACATAGGGGGCAGTATTATTGTACTTGTATTCTTGTACATGGGGCAGTATTATAGTAGTTATGTTCTTGTAGGCAGTGGATGGTATTATAGCAGTTATATTCCTGTACTTAGTATTATAGTATGTTAGTGTCACAATCCATTTTTGGATTCATGGCAGCTCTGGTTCCACTATGTTTAAAATGTAGCTTTTTTCCTTTTAAGTCAGCAGGGGTTAATGTCAGTTTTACTTTGCTGGCTATGTACTGAAATTACAGAGTTGCTGGGTCAGCTGATGTGGGTGGTGACCACTCCCACCATCCTTTAAATGGTCACCTGATGCATCAGCTGACTGTCAGTGATAAAGCAATCTATGTTGACCAAGCCTGGAGTGAGTTGCTCTCTGGTTGCAGTAGTGAATCTGCGAATCTGCTGGTTTCGTGGAGTTTGTGGTCTGGGTGCCTTTCTTCTGTTGTGCGGTGATTGCAGCAGAGAAGGCAATTAATCTAAGTTTGGTTTTTTCACCTTGTCTTTCTTGTGTTTGTCACTGTCCCCTGTGTTGTACTATTTGCAGTGGTGAGCCTAACGCCCTTGCCGACCGGTGTACTAGCCAGGGCAGTGTTAGGTGGCAGTGAGGGACAAGGTTTCTGATGGCAGTGGGGGGAAGGACCCACTTAGGGTGTTAGGGGAGTGCAGGCACAGGCTCAAGTTTGAGCAGGAGGTGACCAGCCCTTATTCCCTATCGGTAGGGCCTTCCTCTCCCCTATACCATCCCGTTGCGTGTGTGGTGCCGTCCTCTGACCGACCCCCTGCTGGGTCGATATACATATCGTGACATTATCACCGACCAGTATGTTTTTCTGGTGAACCGATGGCTCAAGCATAGGCTTTTGCTCAGCTAATCCAGACCCTCACAGATGAGATTAAAAGGCTGCTGTGTCAGGTGGTGCAGCAGCTCCAGCAGTTGTCGGGGTTCTGGCTCTCTGCTCATGTGCAGGCTCAATTGGAACCCAAGATATTTCTTTTTGACAGGTTTTCTGGAGGGAGATATATTTTTTTTAAGGGAGGCCTGTAAACTATATTTCAAGCTCCACCCTTGTTCTTCAGGGAATGAAGAACAGCATGTGGGGATTATAGTCTCCCTTCTCAAGGGTGATCCCCAATCCTTGGCCTTCTCCCTGCGGACCGATTCACCATCTTTGTGGTCAGTGGACAAGTTTTTTGCAGCATTGGTGCTGGTGTATGGGGATCCTAATGGCATCTCCCTGGAGTCTAGACTGTGAAAAATCAAGTAGGGGGGCTGGCTGAGGAGTACTGTGTTATGAACTATACTTTTGGGCTCCCTCTTGTGGTCACTCGCGGTATGGTTCTTGGATTCTCTTTCCTCAGATTTGTAGTCACCTGTTCGTTAAGACTCTGGGTGTTTCTATTTAAACTTCCTGGAGTCTTAGTCCATTGCCTGGCATCCATGTAATCAGTCCTTGTCTGGTTGCTCTTGTCTACTGGTCCTGATTTTTGCAACATAAGCTAAGTCCTGCTTTTCTTGTTTTTTGTTTATTTGTATTATTCTGTTTTTTGTCCAGCTTGTTCATAATGTGATTCCTGATTTTGCTGGAAGCTCTTAGGGGCCTGATATTCTCCCCCCATACCGTTAGTCGGTACGGGGGTTCTTGGATATTCAGTATGGATATTTTAGTAGGGTTTTTCGCTGACCACATAAGTCCGCTTTCTATATTTCTGCTATTATTTAGTGGGCCTCTCTTTGCTGAATCTAGTTCATACTTACGTTTGTCCTTTCCTCTTACCTCACCGTTATTATTTGTTGGGGGCCTGTATCTACTTTGGGGTATCTTTCTCTGGAGGCAAGTGAGGTCTGTATTTTCTCTGAAAGGGTTAGTTAGATCTCCGGCTGGCGCGAGACGTCTAGAACCAACGTAGGCACGTTCCCCGGCTGCTATTATTTGTGGGCTAGGATCAGGTATGTGGTCAGCTCAGTTACCACCTCACTAAGAGCTAGTTTTTATGTTTGCAGACTTTGCTGAAGACCCTGAGATCCTCTGCCATTAGGATCACAACAGTATGCCAGGCCACTGAATAGTTAATGCATTGCAGAAGTGGGATTAACCCCTTAAGCCCCGAGGGTGGTTTGCACGTTAATGACCGGGCCAATTTTTACAATTCTGACCACTGTCCCTTTATGAGGTTATAACTCTGGAACGCTTCAACGGATCTTGGCGATTCTGACATTGTTTTCTCGTGACATATTGTACTTCATGTTAGTGGTAAAATTTCTTCGATATAACTTGCGTTTATTTGTGAAAAAAATGAATATTTGGCGAAAATTTTGAAAATTTCGCAATTTTCCAACTTTGAATTTTTATGCCCTTAAATCACAGACATATGTCACACAAAATACTTAATAAATAACATTTCCCACATGTCTACTTTACATCAGCACAATTTTGGAACCAAAATTTTTTTTAGTGACGGAGTTATAAGGGTTAAAAGTTGACCAGCAATTTCTCATTTTTACAACACCATTTTTTTTTAGGGACCACATCTCATTTGAAGTCATTTTGACGGGTCTATATGATAGAAAATACCCAAGTGTGACACCATTCTAAAAACGGCACCCCTCAAGGTACTCAAAACCACTTTCAAGAAGTTTATTAACCCTTCAGGTGTTTCACAGGAATTTTTGGAATGTTTAAATAAAAATGAACATTTAACTTTTTTTCACACAAAATTTATTTCAGCTCCAATTTGTTTTATTTTACCAAGGGTAACAGGAGAAAATAGACCCCAAAAGTTGTTGTACAATTTGTCCTGAGTACGCTGATACCCCATATGTGGGGGTAAACCACAGTTTGGGCGCATGGCAGAGCTTGGAAGCAAAGGAGCGCCATTTGACTTTTCAATGCAAAATTGACTGGATTTGAGATGGGACGCCATGTTGCATTTGGAGAGCCCCTGATGTGCCTAAACATTGAAACCCCCCACAAGTGACACCATTTTGGAAAGTAGACCCCCTAAGGAACTTATCTAGATGTGTGGTGAGCACTTTGACCCAACAAGTGCTTTACAGAAGTTTATAATGCAGAGCCGTAAAAATAAAAAATCATATTTTTTCACAAAAATTATCTTTTCACCCCCAATTTTTTATTTTCCCAAGGGTGAGAGAAGAAATTGGACCCCAAAAATTGTTGTGCAATTTGTCCTGAGTACGCTGATACCCCATATGTGGGTGTAAACCATTGTTTGGGCGCAGGGCAGAGCTCGGAAGGGAAGGAGCGCCATTTGACTTTTCAATGCAAAATTGACTGGAATTGAGATGGGACGCCATGTTGCATTTAGAGAGCCCTTGATGTGCCTAAACATTGAAACCCCTAACAAGTGACACCATTTTGGAAAGTAGACCCCCTAAGGAACTTATCTAGATGTGTGGTGAGCACTTTGACCCAACAAGTGCTTTACAGAAGTTTATAATGCAGAGCCGTAAAAATAAAAAATCATATTTTTTCACAAAAATGATCTTTTCACCCCCAATTTTTTATTTTCCCAAGGGTAAGAGAAGAAATTGGACCCCAAAAATTGTTGTGCAATTTGTCCTGAGTACACTGATACCCCATATGTGGGTGTAAACCATTGTTTGGGCGCAGGGCAGAGCTCAGAAGGGAAGGAGCGCCATTTGACTTTTCAATGCAAAATTGACTGGAATTGAGATGGGATGCCATGTTGCGTTTGGAGAGCCCCTAATGTGCCTAAACATTGAAACCCCCCACGAGTGACACCATTTTGGAAAGTAGACCCCTTAAGGAACTTATCTAGATGTGTGTTGAGCACTTTGACCCAACAAGTGCTTCACAGAAGTTTATAATGCAGAGCCGTAAAAATAAAAAATCATATTTTTTCACAAAAATGATCTTTTCACCCCCATTTTTTTATTTCCCCAAGGGTAAGAGAAGAAATTAGACCACAAAAGTTGTTGTGCAATTTGTCCTGAGTACGACGATACCCCATATGTGGGTGTAAACCATTGTTTGGGCGCATAGCAGAGCTCAGAAGGGAAGAAGCGCTATTTTACTTTTCAATGCAAAATTGACTGGAATTAAGATGGGATGCCATGTTGCGTTTGGAGAGCCCCTGATGTGCCTAAACATTAAACCCCCCCACAAGTGACACCATTTTGGAAAGTAGACCCCCTAAGGAACTTATCTAGATGTGTTTTGAGAGCTTTGAACCCCCAAGTGTTTCACTACAGTTTATAACGCAGAGCCGTGAAAATAAAATTTTTTTTTTTTTTTCACAAAAATGATTTTTTAGCCCCCAGTTTTGTATTTTCACAAGGGTATCAGGATAAATTGGACCCCAAAAGTTGTTGTCCAATTTGTCTGGAGTACGCTGATACCCCATTTGTGGGGAGGGACCACTGTTTGGGCGCATGACAGAGCTCGGAAGGGAAGGAGCGCCATTTGGAATGCAGACTTAAATGGATTGGTCTGCAGGCGTCACGTTGCATTTGCAGAGCCCCTGATGTACCCAAACAGTACAAACCCCCCACAAGTGACCCCATATTGGAAACTAGACCCCCCAAGGAACTTATCTAGATGTGTTGTGAGAACTTTGAACCCCCAAGTGTTTCACTACAGTTTATAACGCAGAGCCGTGAAAATAAAAATTATTTTTCTTTTTCACAAAAAATGATTTTTTAGCCCCCAGTTTTGTATTTTCACAAGGGTATCAGGATAAATTGGACCCTAAAAGTTGTTGTCCAATTTGTCCTGAGTACGCTGATACCCCCTATGTGGGGGGGAACCACTGTTTGGGCGCATGACAGAGCTCGGAAGGGAAGGAGCGCCATTTGGAATGCAGACTTAAATGGATTGGTCTGCAGGCGTCACGTTGCATTTGCAGAGCCCATGATGTACCCAAATAGTACAAACCCCCCACAAGTGACCCCATATTGGAAACTAGACCTCCCAAGGAACTTATCTAGATGTGTTGTGAGAACTTTGAACCCCCAAGTGTTTCACTACAGTTTACAACGCAGAGCCGTGAAAATAAAACATATTTTTTTTCCCACAAAAATGATTTTTAGCCCCCCAAATTTTTATTTTCCCAAGGATAACAAGAGAACTTGGACCCCAGAAGTTGTTGTTCAATTTGTCCCTAGTACGCTGATACCCCATATGTTGGGGTAAACCCCTTTTTGGACGCACGGGAGAGCTCGGAAGGGAAGGAGCACTGTTTTACTTTTTCAACGCAGAATTGGCTGGAATTGAGATTGGACGCCATGTCGCGTTTGGAGAGCCCCTGATGTGCCTGAACAGTGGAAACTCCCCAATTCTACCTGAAACCCTACCCCTAACCGTTTACTGAACATTTTCTGACAGTCATAAGTGCCACGTATATAAGTGCCACGTATATAAGTGCCACGTATATAAGTGCCACGTATATAAGTGCCACGTATTTAAGTGCCACGTATTTAAGTGCCACGTATTTAAGTGCCACGTATTTAAGTGCCACGATATTTCAGTGCCACGATATTTCAGTGCCACGTATTTCAGTGCCACGTATTTCAGTGCGACGTATTTCAGTGCCACGTATTTCAGGCACTGAAAAATACGTGGCACGTAAATACTTCAGTGCCACGATATTTCAGTGCCACGATATTTCAGTGCCACGTATTTCAGTGCCACGTATTTCAGGCACTGAAAAATACGTGGCACGTAAATACGTGGCACGTAAATACGTGGCACTTAAATACGTGGCACTTAAATACGTGGCACTTAAATACGTGGCACTTAAATACGTGGCACTTATATACGTGGCCACTGAAATATCGTGGCACGTATATACGTATATAAACGTATATTTCAGTGCCACGTATTTCAGTGCCACGTATTTCAGGTTAGGGGTAGGGTTAGGGTTTTTTGTTTTTTTCTTGTTTTCTTGTGTTTTTCTATAAAAACGCATGCGTTTTACCGCGTTTACATGCATTTTTTCACACATGCGGTTTTTTAAAAAAACGCATGCAGATAAAAACGCAAGTGTGAAACCAGACTAAAAGACGCTTTTTATAGCAAAAAAGTTTTTGCGTCTCCACATTTTGAGACCTATAATTTTTCCACATTTTGGTCCACAGAGTCATGTGAGGTCTTGTTTTTTGCGGGACGAGTTGACGTTTTTATTGGTAACATTTTCGGACACGTGACCATTTTTTATCACTTTTTATTCCGATTTTTGTGAGGCAGAATAAGCAAAAACCAGCTATTCATGAATTTCTTTTGGGAGAGGCGTTTATACCGTTCTGCGCTTGGTAAAATTGATAAAGCAGTTTTATTCGTCGGGTCAGTACGATTACAGCGATACCTCATTTATATCATTTTTTTATGTTTTGACGCTTTTATACGATAAAAACTATTTTATAGAAAAAATAATTATTTTGGCATCGCTTTATTCTGAGGACTATAACTTTTTTATTTTTTTGCTGATGATGCTGTATGGCGGCTCGTTTTTTGCGGGACAAGATGACGTTTTCAGCGGTAACATGGTTATTTATATCCGTCTTTTTGATCGCGTGTTATTCCACTTTTTGTTCGGCGGTATGGTAATAAAGCGTTGTTTTTTGCCTCGTTTTTTTTTTTTTTCTTACGGTGTTTACTAAAGGGGTTAACTAGTGGGCCAGTTTTATAGGTTGGGTCGTTACGGACGCGGCGATACTAAATATGTGTACTTTTATTGTTTTTGTTTTTTTTTTTTAGATAAAGAAATGTATTTATGGGAATAATATTTTTTTTATTATTATTTATTTAGGAATTATTATTTTTTTTTTTTTACACATGTGGAAATTTTTTTTTTAACTTTTTTACTTTGTCCCAGGGGGGACATCACAGATCGCAGATCTGATAGTGTGCACAGCACTCTATCAGATCTGCGATCATACTTTCATCGGAGCAGGCTGCAGCTTTCATCTGCAGCCTGCTCCGACCCGGAAGTGCTCCCTGCAGGACCCGGATACAGCCCCTCGGCCATTTTGGATCCGGGGCCTGCAGGGAGAAGACGTTCGGTACGAGGTGAGTATATCACCTTGTACCGATCGTCTCAGGGAAGCCCGCAGGGAGCCCCCTCCCTGCGCGATGCTTCCCTGTACCGCCGGTACACCGCGATCATGTTTGATCGCGGTGTGCCGGGGGTTAATGTGCCGGGGGCGGTCCGTGACCGCTCCTGGCACATAGTGCCGGATGTCAGCTGCGATATGCAGCCGACACCCGGCCGCGATCGGCCGCGCTCCCCCCGTGAGCGCGGCCGATCGCGTATGACGTACTATACCGTCACCGGGAATTAAGGCCCACCCCACCTCGACGGTATAGTACGTCATATGGGATTAAGGGGTTAAAAGAAAAAAGAAGTTCTGAGTTTTTTTTTTTTTTTCTTCCTTCCCCTTTACCTCTGAATGGCTTGAAACTCTGCTGCAGACATGAATGTGCAAACTCTGATTACTAGTGTGGATCAGCTTGCTGCTCGTGTGCAGAGCATTCAGGATTTTGTTATTGGCAGTCCTATGTCAGAGCCTAAGATTCCTATTCCTGAGCTGTTCTCTGGAGATCGATTTAAATTTGGGAATTTTAGGAATAATTGTAAATTGTTTCTTTCTTTGAGACCTCGTTCGTCTGGAGACTCAGCTCAGCAAGTTAAAATTGTTATCTCCTTGCGGGGCGACCCTCAGGATTGGGCTTTCTCATTGGCGCCAGGAGATCCGGCATTGGCGAATATTGATGCATTTTTTCTGGCGCTCGGATTGCTTTATGAGGAGCCCAATCTTGAAATTCAGGCAGAGAAGGCTTTGCTGGCTATTTCTCAGGGCCAGGATGAAGTCGAAGTGTATTGCCAAAAATTTCGGAAATGGTCCGTGCTTACTCAGTGGAATGAGTGTGCTCTGGCCGCAAATTTCAGAAATGGCCTTTCTGAAACCATTAAGAATGTGATGGTGGGCTTTCCCATTCCTACAAGTCTGAATGATTCTATGACGCTGGCCATTCAGATTGATCGGCGTTTGCGGGAGCGCAAATCCGCTAATCCTTTGGCGGTGTTGTCTGAACAGACGCCTGATTTAATGCAATGTGATAGAATTCAGACTAGAACTGAACGGCAAAATCATAGACGTCAGAATGGGTTGTGTTTTTACTGCGGTGATTCTACACATGTTATATCAGCATGCTCTAAACGCCTAACAAAGTTTGTTAGTCCTGTCGCCGTTGGTAACTTGCAGCCTAAATTTATTTTGTCTGTGACTTTAATTTGCTCATTGTCTTCCTACCCTGTTATGGCGTTTGTGGATTCAGGCGCTGCCCTGAGTCTTATGGACTTGTCGTTTGCCAGGCGCTGTGGTTTTGTCCTGGAGCCTTTAGAAAATCCTATTCCTCTTAGAGGAATTGATGCTACGCCATTGGCGGAGAATAAACCGCAGTATTGGACACAAGTGACCATGTGCATGACTCCTGAACATCGGGAGGTGATTCGTTTTCTTGTTCTGCATAAAATGCATGATTTGGTCGTTTTGGGTCTGCCATGGTTACAAGCTCATAATCCTGTTCTGGATTGGAGGGCTATGTCTGTGTCAAGTTGGGGTTGTCAGGGAATTCATTGCGATTCCCCGTCGGTGTCTATTGCTTCCTCCACTTCTTCAGAAGTTCCTGAGTTTTTGCTTGACTATCAGGATTAGTGTTGAGCATTCCGATGCTGCAAGTATCGGGTATCGGCCGATACTTGCTGTATCGGAATTTCCGATACCGAGATCCGATATTTTTGTAATATCGGATATCGGTATCGAAACAACATTAATGTAAAAAGGTGTAAAAGAAAGAATTAAAATAAAAAAAATCGCTATACTCACCTGTCCGACGCAGCCGGGACCTCAGCGAAGGAACCGGCAGCGTTGTTTGTTTAAAATTCGCGCTTTTACTTGCTTACGTGAATTCCCGGCTTCTGATTGGTCAGGGCGGCCATGTTGCCGGGACGCGGACCAATCACAGCAAGCCGTGACGAAATTACGTCACGGCTTGCTGTGATTGGTCCGCGTCACGGCAACATGGCCGCCATTAACCAATCACAAGCCGTGACGTCACGGGAGGCTGGACACGCGCTTATTTTGAAAAGCGCGCGTGTCCAGCCTCCCGTGACGTCACGGCTTGTGATTGGTCACGGCGCCATATTGCCGGGATGCGGACCAATCACAGCAAGCCGTGACGAAATTACGTCACGGCTTGCTGTGATTGGTCCGTGTCCCAGGAACATGGCCGCCATTAACCAATCACAAGCCGTGACGTCACGGGAGGCTGGACACGCGCTTATTTTGAAAAGCGCGCGTGTCCAGCCTCCCGTGACGTCACGGCTTGTGATTGGTCACGGCGCCATATTGCCGGGACGCGGACCAATCACAGCAAGCCGTGACGTAATTTCGTCACGGCTTGCTGTGATTGGTCCGAGTCCCGGCAACATGGCCGCCCTGACCAATCAGAAGCCGGGAATTCACGTAAGCAAGTAAAAGCGCGAATTTTAAAGAAACAACGCTGCCGCTTACAATCGCCGAGGTCCCGGCTGCGTCGGAGGGTGAGTATAGCGATATTTTTTATTTTAATTCTTTATTTTACACATTTATATGGTTCCCAGGGCCTGAAGGAGAGTTTCCTCTCCTTCAGACCCTGGGAACCATCAGGAATACCGTCCGATACCTGAGTCCCATTGACTTGTATTGGTATCGGGTATCGGTATCGGATTGGATCCGATATTTTGCCGGTATCGGCCGATACTTTCCGATACCGATACTTTCAAGTATCGGACGGTATCGCTCAACACTAATCAGGATGTGTTCAGTGAGTCCAGGTCCAGTGCTCTTCCTCCTCATAGGGACTGTGACTGCGCTATAGATTTTATTCCTGGTAGCAAGTTTCCTAAGGGACGATTATTTAATCTGTCGGTACCTGAGCATGCCGCGATGCGTTCTTATAAAGGAGTCTTTGGAGAAAGGACATATTCGTCCATCCTCTTCCCCTCTTGGTGCGGGATTCTTTTTTGTGGCCAAGAAAGACGGATCTTTGAGACCTTGTATAGACTATCGGCTTCTGAATAAAATCACGGTTAAATTTCAGTACCCTCTGTCACTATTGTCAGACTTGTTTGCTCGGATTAAGGGTGCCTGTTGGTTCACCAAGATAGATCTTCGTGGTGCGTACAACCTTGTGCGCATTAGGCAGGGAGATGAATGGAAAACTGCATTTAATACGCCCGAAGGTCATTTTGAGTACTTGGTGATGCCTTTTGGGCTCTCTAATGCTCCTTCAGTGTTTCAGTCCTTTATGCATGACATCTTCCGGAAGTATCTAGATAAATTTGTGATTGTTTATCTGGATGACATTTTAGTTTTTTCTGATGATTGGGATTCTCATGTAAAGCAGGTCAGGATGGTGTTTCAGGTTTTGCGTGATAATGCTTTGTTTGTGAAGGGCTCAAAGTGTCTCTTTGGAGTGCAGAAGGTTTCCTTTTTGGGTTTTATCTTTTCCCCTTCTGCTGTGGAGATGGACCCAGTCAAGGTCCGAGCTATTCATGATTGGACTCATGTTGTGAATTTACCTTTTGGCTCCCTCTAGTGGCTTCTAGTGATTTGACTCGGGGTATGTCATTCATCCCTTGTATGCTCACCTGGGTCGTTAGGTCAGGGGTGTTGCTATACAAGCTCCCTGGACCTTCAGTTCAATGCCTGGCAACGTTGATATCAGAGCTAATCTGTAGTGCTCTTGTCTACTGATCCTGGTTCCTGTTTGATTAAGCTAAGTCCGCTTTCTTGCTTTTTGCTATTTGTTTTTGTTTGCATTTTTGTCCAGCTTGTGTATAATCTGTGTCCTGACCTTGCTGGAAGCTCTAGGGTGGCTGGTGTTCTCCCCCCGGGCCGTTAGACGGTTCGGGGGTTCTTGAATCTCCAGCGTGGATTTTGATAGGGTTTTTGTTGACCATATAAGTTATCTTACTATATTCTGCTATTAGTAAGTGGGCCTTTCTTTGCTAAAATCTAGTTCATCTCTGTGTTTGTCATTTCCTCTTACCTCACCGTTATTATTTGTGGGGGGCTACTATCCTACTTTTGGGGTCTATTCTCTGGAGGCAAGAGAGGTCTTTGTTTTCCTCTTCTAGGGGTAGTTAGTCCTCCGGCTGGCGCGAGACATCTAGCGACCAACGTAGGCATGTTCCCCGGCTACTGCTAGTGTTGGCGTTAGGAGTAGATATATGGTCAACCCAGTTACCACTGCCCTATGAGCTGGATTTTTGTACGTCGCAGACTTACTTGTTTCTCTGAGACCCTCGCCATTGGGGTCATAACAGTTTGCCAGGCCAGTATTAAATGTTAAATGCATTGCAGAAGCGGGATTATAAGAAAGAAAGTTCTGAGTTTTTTTTTCTCTCTCTCATTTTTTTTTTTTTTTCTTTTCCCCTTTACCTCTGAGTGGCTTGTGTTTGCTGCAGACATGAATGTCCAGACCTTGATTACAAGTGTGGACCAGCTTGCTGCTCGTGTGCAGGGCATACAAGATTATGTTATCAGAAGTCCTATGTCAGAACCTAAGATACCGATTCCTGAACCGTTTTCCGGAGACCGATTTAAATTTAGAAATTTCAGGAATAATTGTAAATTGTTTTTGTCCCTGAAACCCTGTTCATCTGGAGACTCCGCTCAGCAAGTAAAAATTGTTATTTCTTTTTTACGGGGCGACCCTCAGGATTGGGCCTTCTCGCTGGCGCCAGGAGATCCGGCATTGGCTGACATTGATGCGTTTTTTCTGGCGCTCGGTTTGCTTTATGAGGAACCCAATCTTGAGATTCAGGCAGAAAAAGCCTTGCTGGCTATGTCTCAGGGCCAGGACGAGGCTGAAGTGTATTGCCAAAAATTTCGGAAATGGTCCGTGCTGACCCAGTGGAACGAGTGTGCATTGGCTGCTAATTTTAGAAATGGCCTTTCTGAAGCCATTAAGAATGTGATGGTGGGTTTTCCCATTCCCACAGGTCTGAATGATTCTATGGCCCTGGCTATTCAAATCGACCGGCGGTTGCGGGAGCGCAAAACCGCTAATTCCCTCATGGTGTTGTCTGAACAGACACCTGATTTAATGCAATGTGATAGAATCCTGACTAGAAATGAGCGGAAAATTCATAGACGCCAGAATGGCTTGTGTTACTACTGTGGTGATTCTACACATGTTATCTCAACATGCTCTAAACGTCTTACTAAGGTTGTTAGTCCGGTCGCCATTGGTAATTTGCAACCTAAATTTATTCTATCTGTAACTTTGATTTGCTCACTGTCATCGTATCCTGTCATGGCGTTTGTGGACTCGGGTGCTGCCCTGAGCCTTATGGATCTGTCATTTGCCAAGCGCTGCGGATTTGTTCTTGAGCCATTGGAAAATCCTATCCCTCTTAGGGGTATTGATTCTACGCCATTGGCAAAAAATAAACCGCAGTTTTGGACACAGGTTACCATGTGCATGACTCCCGAACATCGGGAGGTAATACGTTTTCTTGTTCTGCATAAAATGCATGATTTGGTTGTTTTGGGTTTGCCATGGTTACAGACCCATAATCCAGTCTTGGACTGGAAGGCTATGTCAGTGTCAAGTTGGGGCTGCCATGGAATTCATGGAGATTCCCTGCCCTTGTCTATTGCTTCTTCTACGCCTTCGGAAGTTCCGGCGTATTTGTCTGATTATCAGGATGTCTTCAGCGAGTCTAAGTCCAGTGCACTGCCTCCTCATAGGGAATGTGACTGTGCAATAGATTTGATTCCTGGCAGTAAGTTTCCTAAGGGGAGACTGTTTAATCTGTCGGTACCTGAACATACCGCGATGCGTTCATATATCAAGGAGTCTCTTGAGAAGGGGCATATCCGTCCTTCTTCTTCCCCTCTTGGTGCGGGATTCTTTTTTGTGGCCAAAAAGGACGGATCTTTGAGGCCTTGTATTGACTATCGGCTTTTAAATAAGATCACTGTCAAATTTCAGTATCCTTTGCCGCTGTTGTCAGATTTGTTTGCCCGGATTAAAGGTGCCAAGTGGTTCACCAAGATAGACCTTCGTGGTGCGTACAACCTTGTGTGCATTAGGCAGGGCGATGAATGGAAAACCGCATTCAATACGCCCGAAGGTCATTTTGAGTACTTGGTGATGCCATTCGGTCTCTCTAATGCACCTTCAGTTTTTCAGTCCTTCATGCATGACATTTTCCGGAAGTATCTGGATAGATTTTTGATTGTTTATCTGGATGATATTCTGTTTTTTTCTGATGATTGGGACTCGCATGTGGAGCAGGTCAGGATGGTTTTTGAGATTCTGCGTGAAAATTCTTTGTTTGTAAAAGGCTCAAAGTGTCTCTTTGGTGTACAGAAGGTTCTCTTTTTGGGGTTCATTTTTTCCCCTTCTGCTGTGGAGATGGATCCAGTCAAGGTCCGAGCTATTCATGATTGGACTCAACCCTCGTCAGTTAAGAGTCTTCAGAAGTTCTTGGGTTTTGCTAACTTCTACCGTCGTTTTATCGCAAATTTCTCTAGCGTTGTTAAACCGCTGATGGATATGACCAAGAAAGGCTCTGATGTAGCTAACTGGGCTCCTGCTGCCGTGGAGGCTTTCCAGGAGTTAAAACGCCGGTTTACTTCGGCGCCTGTTTTGTGCCAGCCTGACATCTCACTTCCCTTTCAGGTTTAGGTGGATGCTTCGGAGATTGGGGCAGGGGCCGTTTTGTCGCAGAGAGGCCCTGGTTGCTCTACTATGAGACCTTGTGCCTTTTTCTCTAGGAAGTTTTCGCCGGCAGAGCGAAATTATGATGTGGGCAATCGGGAGTTGTTGGCCATGAAGTGGGCATTTGAGGAGTGGCGTCATTGGCTCGAGGGTGCTAAGCATCGTGTGGTGGTCTTGACTGATCACAAAAATCTGATGTATCTCGAGTCTGCTAAACGCCTGAATCCTAGACAGGCCCGCTGGTCATTGTTTTTCTCCCGTTTTGACTTTGTGGTCTCGTATTTACCAGGTTCTAAGAATGTGAAGGCCGATGCTCTGTCTAGGAGCTTTGTGCCTGATGCTCCTGGAGTCGCTGAACCTGTGGGTATTCTTAAGGAAGGAGTTATCGTGTCTGCTATTTCTCCAGATCTGCGACGTGTGTTGCAGAGATTTCAGGCTGGCAGGCCTGACTCTTGTCCACCTGACAGATTGTTTGTGCCTGCTAGATGGACCAGCAGAGTCATTTCCGAGGTTCATTCCTCGGTGTTGGCAGGGCACCCGGGAATTTTTGGCACCAGAGATCTGGTGGCCAGGTCCTTTTGGTGGCCTTCCTTGTCAAGGGATGTGCGGTCATTTGTACAGTCCTGTGGTACTTGTGCTCGAGCTAAGCCTTGCTGCTCTCGTGCCAGCGGGTTGCTCTTGCCCTTGCCTGTCCCGAAGAGACCTTGGACACACATCTCTATGGATTTCATTTCTGATCTTCCGGTGTCTCAGGGCATGTCTGTCATCTGGGTGATATGTGATCGTTTCTCCAAGATGGTCCATTTGGTTCCTTTGCCTAAGCTGCCCTCCTCTTCTGATCTGGTTCCTGTGTTCTTCCAGAACGTGGTTCGTTTGCACGGCATTCCTGAGAATATTGTGTCAGACAGAGGATCCCAGTTTGTTTCCAGGTTCTGGCGATCCTTTTGTGGTAGGATGGGCATTGAGTTGTCGTTTTCATCCGCTTTCCATCCCCAGACTAACGGACAAACGGAGCGAACTAATCAGACTCTGGAGGCTTATTTGAGGTGTTTTGTCTCTTCTGATCAGGATGATTGGGTGACCTTCTTGCCGTTGGCTGAATTTGCCCTTAATAATCGGGCTAGTTCCGCCACCTTGGTTTCACCATTTTTCTGCAACTCTGGTTTCCATCCTCGGTTTTCCTCGGGACATGTGGAGCCTTCTGACTGTCCTGGGGTGGATTCCGTGGTGGATAGGTTGCAGCGGATCTGGGGGCATGTGGTGGACAACTTGAAGTTGTCACAGGAGAAGGCTCAGCGATTTGCCAACCGCCGCCGCGGTGTGGGTCCCCGACTTCGCGTTGGGGATTTGGTATGGCTGTCTTCTCGATTTGTTCCTATGAAGGTCTCCTCTCCCAAATTTAAGCCTCGCTTCATTGGTCCTTACAAGATATTGGAAATCATTAATCCTGTATCCTTTCGCCTGGATCTTCCGGTGTCGTTTGCCATCCACAACGTATTTCATAGGTCCTTGTTGCGGCGGTACGTTGTGCCTGTGGTTCCTTCTGCTGAGCCTCCTGCTCCGGTGTTGGTTGAGGGCGAGTTGGAGTACGTGGTGGAGAAGATCTTAGATTCTCGTCTCTCCAGGCGGAGGCTTCAGTACCTGGTCAAGTGGAAGGGCTATGGTCAGGAGGATAATTCCTGGGTGGTCGCCTCTGATGTGCATGCGGCCGATTTAGTTCGTGCCTTTCACGCCGCTCATCCTGATCGCCCTGGTGGTCTTGGTGAGGGTTCGGTGACCCCTCACTAAGGGGGGGGTACTGTTGTGAATTTACCTTTTGGCTCCCTCTAGTGGCTTCTAGTGATTTGACTCGGGGTATGTCATTCATCCCTTGTATGCTCACCTGGGTCGTTAGGTCAGGGGTGTTGCTATATAAGCTCCCTGGACCTTCAGTTCAATGCCTGGCAACGTTGATATCAGAGCTAATCTGTAGTGCTCTTGTCTACTGATCCTGGTTCCTGTTTGATTAAGCTAAGTCCGCTTTCTTGCTTTTTGCTATTTGTTTTTGTTTGCATTTTTGTCCAGCTTGTGTATAATCTGTGTCCTGACCTTGCTGGAAGCTCTAGGGTGGCTGGTGTTCTCCCCCCGGGCCGTTAGACGGTTCGGGGGTTCTTGAATCTCCAGCGTGGATTTTGATAGGGTTTTTGTTGACCATATAAGTTATCTTACTATATTCTGCTATTAGTAAGTGGGCCTTTCTTTGCTAAAATCTAGTTCATCTCTGTGTTTGTCATTTCCTCTTACCTCACCGTTATTATTTGTGGGGGGCTACTATCCTACTTTTGGGGTCTATTCTCTGGAGGCAAGAGAGGTCTTTGTTTTCCTCTTCTAGGGGTAGTTAGTCCTCCGGCTGGCGCGAGACATCTAGCGACCAACGTAGGCATGTTCCCCGGCTACTGCTAGTGTTGGCGTTAGGAGTAGATATATGGTCAACCCAGTTACCACTGCCCTATGAGCTGGATTTTTGTACGTCGCAGACTTACTTGTTTCTCTGAGACCCTCGCCATTGGGGTCATAACAACTCAACCCACGTCTGTTAAGAGTCTTCAGAAGTTTTTGGGTTTTGCTAATTTCTACCGTCGTTTTATTGCTAACTTTTCTAGCGTTGTTAAACCTCTGACGGATATGACCAAGAAAGGTTCTGATGTCACTAATTGGGCTCCTGCGGCCATTGAGGCCTTCCGGGAGCTGAAGCGCCGGTTTACTTCGGCGCCTGTTTTGTGCCAGCCTGATGTCTCACTTCCCTTTCAGGTTGAAGTGGATGCTTCTGAGATTGGTGCAGGAGCTGTTTTGTCGCAGAGAGGCTCTGGTTGCTCTATGATGAAACCATGTGCTTTCTTTTCCAGGAAGTTTTCGCCGGCTGAGCGGAACTATGATGTTGGTAATCGGGAGTTGTTGGCCATGAAGTGGGCATTTGAGGAGTGGCGTCATTGGCTCGAGGGAGCTAAGCATCGTGTGGTGGTCTTGACTGATCACAAGAACCTGATGTATCTCGAGTCTGCTAAACGCCTGAATCCTAGACAGGCTCGTTGGTCATTGTTTTTCTCCCGTTTTGACTTTGTGGTCTCATACCTGCCTGGTTCGAAAAATGTGAAGGCTGATGCTCTTTCCAGGAGCTTTGTGCCTGATTCTCCTGGAGTCTCAGAGCCGGCTGGTATTCTTAAAGAGGTAGTGATTTTGTCGGCCATTTCTCCTGATTTGCGACGTGTGTTGCAGAGATTTCAGGCTGGTAGACCTGACTCTTGTCCACCTGATAGACTGTTTGTTCCTGATAAATGGACCAGCAGAGTTATTTCCGAGGTTCATTCCTCGGTGTTGGCAGGGCATCCTGGGATTTTTGGTACCAGAGATTTGGTGGCTAGGTCCTTTTGGTGGACTTCCTTGTCACGGGATGTGCGTGCTTTTGTGCAGTCCTGTGGGACTTGTGCTCGGGCTAAGCCTTGCTGTTCTCGTGCCAGCGGGTTGCTTTTGCCCTTGCCCGTCCCAAAGAGGCCTTGGACACACATTTCCATGGATTTCATTTCAGATCTTCCGGTGTCTCAGGGAATGTCTGTCATCTGGGTGGTGTGTGATCATTTTTCCAAGATGGTCCATTTGGTGCCCTTGCCTAAGTTGCCTTCCTCTTCCGATCTGGTTCCTTTGTTTTTTCAGAATGTGGTTCGTTTGCATGGCATTCCTGAGAATATCGTGTCTGACAGAGGATCCCAGTTTGTGTCCAGATTCTGGCGATCTTTTTGTGCTAAGATGGGCATTGATCTGTCGTTCTCGTCTGCCTTTCATCCTCAGACTAATGGCCAAACGGAGCGAACTAATCAGACGCTGGAGGCTTATTTGAGATGTTTTGTTTCTGCAGATCAGGATGATTGGGTGACCTTCTTGCCATTGGCTGAGTTTGCCCTCAATATTCGGGCTAGTTCCGCTACTTTGGTTTCGCCATTTTTCTGCAACTCTGGTTTTCATCCTCGTTTCTCCTCGGGTCATGTTGAGCCTTCTGACTGTCCTGGGGTGGATTCTGTGGTTGATAGGTTGCAGCGGACTTGGAATCATGTGGTGGACAACTTGAAGTTGTCACAGGAGAAGGCTCAGCGTTTTGCCAACCGCCGCCGCGGTGTGGGTCCCCGACTTCGTGTTGGGGATTTGGTTTGGTTGTCTTCTCGGTTTGTCCCTCTGAAGGTTTCCTCTCCTAAGTTTAAGCCTCACTTTATTGGTCCTTATAGAATTTTGGAGGTCCTTAATCCGGTGTCTTTTCGTTTGGATCATCCTGTGTCGTTTGCCATTCACAATGTGTTCCATAGGTCTTTGTTGCGGCGGTACATTGTGCCTGTGGTTCCTGCTGTTGACCCTCCTGCTCCGGTCTTGGTTGAGGGCGAGTTGGAGTATGTGGTGGAGAAGATCTTAGATTCTCGTCTCTCTAGACGGAGGCTTCTGTATCTGGTCAAATGGAAGGGCTATGGACAGGAGGATAATACCTGGGTGGTCGCCTCTGATGTTCATGCGGCCGATTTGGTTCGTGCTTTTCACGCTGCCCATCCTGATCGCCCTGGTGGTCGTAGTGAGGGTTCGGTGACCCCTCCTTAAAGGGGGGGTACTGTTATGAACTATACTTTTGGGCTCCCTCTTGTGGTCACTCGCGGTATGGTTCTTGGATTCTCTTTCCTCAGGTTTGTAGTCACCTGTTCATTAAGACTCTGGGTGTTTCTATTTAAACTTCCTGGAGTCTTAGTCCATTGCCTGGCATCCATGTAATCAGTCCTTGTCTGGTTGCTCTTGTCTACTGGTCCTGATTTTTGCAACATAAGCTAAGTCCTGCTTTCTTGTTTTTTGTTTATTTGTATTATTCTGTTTTTTGTCCAGCTTGTTCATAATGTGATTCCTGATTTTGCTGGAAGCTCTTAGGGGCCTGATATTCTCCCCCCATACCGTTAGTCGGTACGGGGGTTCTTGGATATTCAGCGTGGATATTTTAGTAGGGTTTTTCGCTGACCACATAAGTCCACTTTCTATATTTCTGCTATTATTTAGTGGGCCTCTCTTTGCTGAATCTAGTTCATACTTACGTTTGTCCTTCCCTCTTACCTCACCGTTATTATTTGTTGGGGGCCTGTATCTACTTTGGGGTATCTTTCTCTGGAGGCAAGTGAGGTCTGTATTTTCTCTGAAAGGGTTAGTTAGATTTCCGGCTGGCGCGAGACGTCTAGAACCAACGTAGGCACGTTCCCCGGCTGCTATTATTTGTGGGCTAGGATCAGGTATGTGGTCAGCTCAGTTACCACCTCCCTAAGAGCTAGTTTTTATGTTTGCAGACTTTGCTGAAGACCCTGAGATCCTCTGCCATTAGGATCACAACATACTGCTCAGAGTTTAGGAGATGTGCATCTAACACGCAGTATGCAGTATGCTACTCCTGGGTCGTTGGAAGCTGCCATGGCCCTTGCTATCCAGGTGGATAGACATTTCAGGGTGAGACATACACCGAATCTGCCCCCTGTTGTTATTTCTAGGGAGGAGGACATATTGGTGCAGATGGACAAACCCATGCAGGTGGGAGGAGTCTCTTCTCTAATGGTTGCCTGCGGTTTGCCGTGGGATGGGGCATGTTTCTACTGTGGTCTTACGGGTCATTACATCAATGTCTGCCCATCTCGCGTCAAAGTATGTACACCATCTCAAAAGCCACGTCCCCCTGGTCGTGTGGAGGGAGACGACCAAGGTATGTATATTTCCTCCATCTTTTCATCTCAGTGTACCATTCCTGCTGAAGTGGTTGGCGGGGTTAATGAGACTGTACCGGTGCTTGTGGATAGTCGACCTGGAGTCAGTTTGGTGGATTCTCGCTTTGTTCAGACCCAAGGTCTGATGGGTAGGATGCTGGTGAGACCCATTAGTGTTCAGGCAATTGACTCTGTCCCACTCAGCCTGGGGAGGGTGGCACAAGTCATAGATATTAACCTGCGTATAGGGACTCTTCATGAGGAGTCCTTGTCGTGCTATGTCTTGGAGGGTATGCCAACTCCAATCATCCGAGGTCTTCCCTGGCTCAAGAGACACAACCCGGTCATAAATTGACGGTCCAGGGAAGAAGTCAGTGGGGACCAGTCTTGTAAGGACTCCCGCCTGCGAGCTACGATCTCTGCCGTCCTTCTCCAACTTTTCTTTTCATGTGAAAGCAGCTGAGGTGCTGCCAGGGAGTTGGGGCAAGATTCAACCCTCAAAAGTAAACCCTGAGTCTCAGAGCCCTCATAGGAGGAGGGGTCAGGTGAGGGTGGTGTTTCCCTCTGTGTGTAGTGAGGGTAAGAGTTTGGTGACACAGGGGGACACCTCTGTTGTCGGTTCCTCAAAGAGTTCACCATCCTTTGGCAAAAACATGCATGGAAATAAATGTTCAGGTCCGGACCTGTGTGTGAATGAATATGTGTGGGTGTCCACCAAAAGCATCAGGTGTAAGTATGAAATTGGTACCTGAGTTCTTAGGTGATTGAGCCATATCAGGTGTCGGCTATTCTCAGCCTGGGGACTTTTCAGCTGCAGTTACCCCCAGTAATGCACGTACACAACATATTCCACAGGTCAGCTCTATGGAGATTTGTTGCGCCTCTGAAGCCTATGTTATTGCCATCTCCATCAGGCTGCATTTGCTGTAAACCTGAGGATCAGGTGACTGCAGAGGTGAACCCTAGTGGATTGAGGCATCCTCCCCGTATATTGTTTCCGGTGAGGTCCGGTGTTGAAGGTCCAGAGGCCCCTCATTGAAAGGGCGGTACTGTCCCGATCCATTTTTGGATTTATGGCAGCTCTGGTTCCAGTATGTTCAAAATGTAGCTTTTTTCCTTTCAGGCCAGCAGAGGTTAATGCCAGTTTTCCCTCACTGGCAGAGAAGGCAATTAAGCTGAGTTTGGTGTTTTCACCTTGTCTTTCTCGTGTTTGTCGCTGTCTCCTGTGTTGTACTGTTTGCAGTGGTGAGGCTTGCACCCTTTGTCGGCCAGTGCACTAGCCAGGACAGTGTTAGGTGGCAGTGAGGGACAAGGTTCCTGGTGGTGGGAAGGACCCACTTAGGGCGTTAGGGGAGTGCAGGGACAGGCTCAGGTTTGAGCAGGAGGTGACCTCATTCCCTATCGGTAGGGCCTTCCTCTCCCTTATACCATTCTGTTGTGCGTGTTGTGCCGTCCGCCGCCGACCCCCTGCTGAGTCGATATACATACCATGACAGTTAGGCTGACCAGGTGAGTGGGATCCCCTAAGCCCAAGGTCTGTGTGGGCACACAAGTCATGGGCATCTGCACAGCAAATGGGTGAGGCATGCAGGACACAAATATCTGGGATACTGGAAAACGCAGGAAATCAGAAGATGTTCAGGAGACCACGAACAGTCAACTGAGATGTTCGAAACAGGAGACAGGATAGAGACATTTATAGTGGTATTATATTATTGCACATAGAAACAGTGTTTTAAAAGATTTTTGTTGTCTATAAAGGACAATATTATATTTCTTACATAATACTAGCATAAATTCGCCAATTAAATCTTTCATTTAAGTATGATGATAGGTTATTTTGGCACAGTAAAGATGCATTTTAATATAATTAGTTAATTTAGGAGGACAATGGCTGAATCAGCTGGAAAAGTGACAAGCAATTTTACGAGCCATGAATGCGTGCAATTATCAATTCAGTTCACCATCTTCTAATAGCAGCTTATAAGAAAGTGCTTAACTCAGGAGATAATTCTTAGATCCGGAGAAAGCTCCTCCCTGAGTAAAGAGAAAAAACGTTGTTCCTACTGATGTTTGATGGGAGGGACATATGGAAAATAAATCAATTGTAAAACGCTATCGGATACAATATGAGTCAGCATATCTGTGTCTATTGAGGTAGGCAGTAATTAAGTGAATTACCCTACCTGGATGGTAAACACAGCTTAAAACATTAGAGAGGGGTTGGATAATCATGAGATGACAACACTTAAAATGTTGCTCTTCCCAGTATTCCTGGAAAATAGCATATTTGTCTATAAGGGGAAGGTGATCATTGAGTGAAACAGTCTGCCACGAGAGGTGGTGAGTTCTCCTTCAATGGAAGTCTTCAAACAGAGGCTGGACAGACATCTCAGATGGTTTATTGAAACCTGCATTGAGCAGGGGGTTGGACACAATGACCCTGGAGGTCGCTTCCAACTCTAACATTCTATGATTCTATGATTTTTCTAAGGAATGCCCCAGCCAGTTACAAATTTCTGCTGCAACAAAATGTAGGTTTATATGTCTGCCACTCAGATGTATAGCCAAACATGTAATAAAAGTCTGTCGGAATTGAACAGAACAACTCTTTTTTTAGGCTACACTAAACAGGATATGTCCATATGGGTGGTGGTTTTCTTTGTGAGACAAACTCTTTAATAAGTTTGGGTGGTTTGCTTGAATGTATCTGAACTTGATGTCCTTTAACATTTTTCCTGCCCATGATGTACAGTACAGACCAAAAGTGTGGACACACCTTCTCATTTAAAGATTTTTCTGTATTTTCATGACTATAAAAATTGTACATTCACACTGAAGGCATCAAAACTATGAATTAACACATGTGGAATTATATACTTAAGAAAAAAGTGTGAAACAACTGAAAATATGTCTTATATTCTAGGTTCTTCAAAGTAGCCACCTTTTGCTTTAATGACTGCTTTGTACACTCTTGGCATTCTCTTGATGAGCTTCAAGAGGTAGTCACTGGGAATGGTTTTCACTTGACAGGTGTGCCCTGTCAGGTTTAATAAGTGGGATTTCTTGCCTTATAAATGGGGATGGGACCATCAGTTGTGTTGACTAGAAGTCTGGTGGATATACAGCTGATAGTCCTACTGAATAGACTGTTAGAATTTGTATTATGGCAAAAAAAGCAGCTAAGTAAAGAAAAACGAGTGGCCATCATTACTGTAAGAAATGAAGGTCAGGACGAAAAATTGGGAAAACTTTGAAAGTGTCCCCAAGTGCAGTTGCAAAAACCATCAAGCACTACAAAGAAACTGGCTCACATGAGGACCGTCTCAGGAAAGGAAGACCAAGAGTCACCTCTGCTTCTGAGGATAAGTTTATCCAAGTCACCAGCCTCAGAAATCGCAGGTTAACAGTGTAATGTGCTGCTGCAGTGCAGTATAGTGCAACCTCCACCAGGGGTGCTGATTAAGGAAAAGAGGTTGCACACACAGCGCAGCAACACTGAACAACAACACAGGTGCCACAGGTAATGAAAGAGAAGTCAGACAAGCTAAGGTCAGACACAGAGAGGTCAGCGCAGTACACAGGGGAGTCAGAGTAATAGGGACAAACTAGAAATCAGAGCCTACCGGGAACGTCGTAACCAAAACGTGAGACGTAAGAGGAAGTCGGGGTACAAGCCAGAGGTCAGAACAAGTCATAAACGGGTACAGGCAGTCAGAGGCAAAAGGAACACTAGTACAAGTATAAAGGTCACGTGCTCAAGCAGTGCAGCATGAACTATAGCTGACACTGACCCATAGGCTGCAGAGGACTTAAATAGCTCAGCCAGCTTCAGAGTGAGGCAGAGGGGATTAACTGCCACATGACCAGTCCAGAGACAAGACAGCTGAATACAAACTCAGGACTGGATCATGACAAACAGCAGCTCAGATTAGAGACCAAGTCACTGCCACACAGAGTTCTAGCAGCAGACACATCTCTACAACAACTGTTAAGAGGAGACTTTGTGCAGCAGGCCTTCATGGTAAAATAGCTGCTAGGAAACAACTGCTAAGGACAGGCAACAAGCAGAAGAGACTTGCTTGGGATAAAGAACACAAGGAATGGACATTAGACCAGTGGAAATCTGTGCTTAGGTCTGATGAGTCCAAATTTGTGATCTTTGGTTCCAACCACCGTGTCTTTGTGTGACGCAGAAAAGGTGAATGGATGGACTCTACATGCTTGGCTCCCACTGTGAAGCATGGAGGAGGAGGTGTGGGGGTGCTTTGCTGGTGACACTGTTGGGAATTTATTCAAAATTGAAGGCATACTGAACCAGCATGGCAACCACAGCATCTTGCAGCGGCATGCTATTCCATCCGGTTTGCATTTAGTTGGACCATCATTTATTTTTCAACAGAACAATGACCCCAAACTCACCTCCAGGCTGTGTAAGGCCTATTTGTCCAAGAAGGAGAGTGATAGGGTGCTACGCCAGATGACCTGGCCTTCACAGTCACCAGACCTGAACCCAATCGAGATGGTTTGGGGTGAGCTGGACCGCAGAGTGAAGGCAAAAGGGCCAACAAGTGCTAAGCATCTCTGGGAACTCCTTCAAGATTGTTGGAAGACCATTCCCGGTGACTACCTCTTGAAGCTCATCAAGAGAATGCCAAGAGTGTGCAAAGCAGTCATCAAAGTAAAAGGTGTCTACTTTGAAGAACCTAGAATATAAGACATAATTTCAGTTGTTTCACACTTTTTTGTTAAGTATATAATTCCACATGTGTTAATTCATAGTTTTGAAGCCTTCAGTGTGAATTTACAATTTTCATAGTCATGAAAATACAGAAAAATCTTTAAATTAGGTGTGTCCAAACTTTTGGTCTGTACTGTAAATTTTTAAATGTATTCCATGAGACCTGTCAAAAGATAACATTGGTGTGAATCCAAGATAGGTGCAGGACTATTCATGAAACTAAAAGCTTGCCAGTGAACATTAATGCATTGGAACTTTTTGGTTTCTTGTTTGAGTCTTCCAAACCTTGATTTTATAGATGTTCTCCTAAATATCAATAGTTGCAAGAGATTGAAGATTTTGAGCTCCAGTGAAGAATCTGTAGATTGTAACTCCTAAGTGGTGATTTATGCTTCTGCTATCCTCTTAAGCATAAGTACAGTCTTTGGTCTTCCTTAGAAACTAAGACCTGGGCTTTTACAGTAACGTAACTTTGCCTCAAACATCTAGATCAACCATGGTGCTGAAAAAAAACTGCTTTAGATTTACAATCATATTGGCCCATATAAGTCATTGCCCACTTATTATTAGAAATAGTTGAGCCCCACTTCTGATGTTTTGTTGGCACATTAGAATACATTAATGATAAGGAAAATAATGAACACGGCTATTAATTAATAATCCATAATTTGCCAATATTTTATATTACTAGTTATATGCCTGCAATATATCAGCTCTATAAATTCATGTTTTGTTTCAGCTAGAAGAAGCCAAGGCTGAGCCTGCGGAAATTTTCAGAACATTCTGTAAGATGTTGTTCTATAGATAAGATGTACTTACAGAAACGAGACACCCTCGAAGTCTTTAGTAACAGAATTAGGCTACTTTCAGACATAGCGCATTTTTGAGCGCTATTTTGCGGGCGCTTTTCAAAAATGCGCAATGTCATTTTCGTCTGCCGGCAAAGTGAATGAGAAATTCACTTTGCCGTTCAGACACACCGCAAAAAAACGCGGCGCTTTTGTCTGCAAACACGCCGGCGTAAAAAGAATTGACATGTCAATTCTTTACGCAGCGGCGTGTCTGCGTATCCCCCTAGGGCCCCATATTAACGTGCACACACAGCGCCTTTGTCCTGGGTGTCGGCGTCTTTGTACGGAGGGGTTGACACCCAGGACCGGACGTGACGTCGGACAGGAAGAGGGAAGCCCCCGCCCCCCAGTGAAGCAGCATGGAGTGTGTGAGTGTGAGTGTGAGTGTGAGTGTGTGTGTGTGCGTGTGTGTGTGTGTGTGGTCGCTGCAGCGTCGCTGTTTGATCGCTGGAGAGCTGTCACACAGACCGCTCTCCAGCGACCAAGGATGCCGAGGCCCCCGGGTAACCAGAGTAAACATCGGGTTACTAAGCGCAGGGCCGCGCTTAGTAACCCGATGTTTACCCTGGTTACCAGCGTAAAAGTAAAAAAAACAAACAGTACATGCTCACCTGCGCGTCCCCCAGCGTCTGCTTCCTGACACTGACTGAGCTCCGGCCTTAACAGCACAGCGGTGACGTCACCGCTCTGCTTTCACTTTCACTTTAGGGCCGGCGCTCAGTCACTTTGATACGTGGCACTTTGATACGTGGCACGTGGCACTGAAATATGTGGCACTGAAATATGTGGCACTGAAATATGTGGCACGTGGCACTTTGATACGTGGCACGTGTCACTTAAATACGTGGCACTTTGATACGTGGCACTTTGATACGTGGCACGTGTCACTTAAATACGTGGCACGTGGCACTTTGATACGTGGCACTTTGATACGTGGCACGTGTCACTTAAATACGTGGCACGTGGCACTTTGATATGTGGCACTTTGATACGTGGCACGTGGCACTTTGATACGTGGCACTGAAATATGTGGCACGTGGCACTTTGATACGTGGCACGTGGCACTTTGATACGTGGCACTGAAATACGTGGCACTGAAATACGTGATACGTGGCACTTAAATACGTGGCACGTGGCACTTAAATATGTGGCACTGAAATACGTGGCACGTGGCACTGAAATACGTGGCACGTGGCACTGAAATACGTGGCACTGAAATACGTGGCACTTAAATACGTGGCACTTAGGCTATGTTCACATTTGCGTTGTGCGCCGCATGCGTCCTTTTTTTTGCAAATGCAACTTGCTGCGTCCTCTGCGGCCGGATGCGTGCGCTGCAGTGACGCATGCGGCCGGCGCAAAACGCAAGTGCGATGCATGTCCATGCGCCCCCATGTTAAATATAGGGGCGCATGACGCATGCGGCGCCCGACGCTGCGGCGCAGACCGCAAATGTGAACGTAGACTTAAATAGCTGGATAGAGCTGGATCCGCGGGCTGTGATCTGGCCTACGCTCAGCACTCTGCGGAGCGCTGTCATTCAAAACACGTCCACTCATTTTGGTGTTTAGTCCCAAAATGGAGGATGGAAGAAGAAAAGGGTTGGACAAGGAAATGACATCATTTCTTTTTTTTTTCCCCCACTGCAGTTAAAGCTTTATTTGTGTCAAACACAGACAATCTGCAGAGAAAACTGCATAAAAAACCGCACTAAAAACCGCATCAAAAACGCACCAAAAACGAACCTGCGTTTTCTGCCAAGAGCTGCGGTTTTTGTCCTGAAAAAAAAGGATTGAAATCAGGATCGTGTGAACATACCCTTACCGTACAGGGTTACGAGGGGGGGCGTCTGACTGACGCCTGCCCTAGTAACCTGGGGTTAGTGACAGTGGGGTTAGTAAACCCCAGCTGATGTCTGTTCCGCTTGCTGAGGCGTCTTTGGCTCAAGGCCATTGCAGCTGGCAGAATCGACATGATGTTAACTCCAGTGTGTATTGTATTCTGAGTCATAAAGACAGGAAATGACCTCAATGACTCTTTTTTTTTTTCCCCTTTTTTTTTTTTTTCAAACAAACTTTATTTTCAGTACACAATGCTGAAAAAAACGCAGCTGCAAAAAACGCAGCAAAAAACGCTGTGTGTGAAAGCAGCTGCGTTTTTTGCCTGCGTAAAAAAACGCAGGTAAAGCAGCAGCAAAATACACGCGCGTAAAAATACGCAGCAAATATGCTGTGTGTGAAAGTAGCCTTAGTCTTGAAACTTAAGAATTACTTATAATTATGCTTATATATTGTCTAATTATTACTGAAGTACAACATTCATTGTTCTGGGCACACGTAGAAACTCCATGGCTGTAAGACAAAATTTTGACTTGCAGACTGTCATAGGGATCCAATATACGGATTTCCTTTGTATCTTGACTTTATTCCTTTTAATTGACAGTTATATTCTAAATATATTTTCCTTTTATTCAAATCACCTGTGAAGACCGGATCCTTGCTAGATTTTCCTATCATTAAAAAGTGGAAGATTACTTGAAAAGTTATTGAATGCTTTACCCTTCAAATTTGCTTCTGTCCTTAAACATGTAGCAATCTCTCAAACAACCTCAGAGTGAAAATATACAGGTCTAATTCCTTTTTTAGTTGATTTGCATCTTGATCAAGGATCAGACAAATGTGAACCTTTTCTTGTTCTGCTAAGTGTTCCCTTTTATGATATAAACTAACATGCCCTTTGGACTTGAGTTTGGAGGATGTGAAGGATCGAGAGGAGTTTAAAGGCTAACTGTCTTCTTAGGTCTCTCTGGGATTCGCATCTTGACCTCCCCGAGCCTGATGTCTCATTTAAGCATGAGAGTAGGAGACTGTCCTTTGGGGATTTTGTCTTCGTAGGTCCAATCTCAATGACAGAAGAATCTATAATTGGGAAACTTTTAATGAAAACTGTTCTATTAACGCCGCCGCTCATTTCGTCGTTTCGAATTGCTCTTTTCTGTCTCTACCTTCTAAACATCTTTAATTGATCTTCACTGCCCACCAGGTCTCCGGGGGTCTCTAGAACGGCTGCAGTTGGAATATGTCGATATTGTATTTGCGAATCGTATGGATGCCAATAGCCCGATGGAAGGTACATTCATCTTTGTTCTGCGTCCTCCTTTCTTCTTGTTTACTAGGTTTCCTTCTTCTGTGCCATTTAGTACATTTTTGATGCTTATATCCAATAATATTGAGGATAATTTTCAGATCAGGGGATTATTTAGGGATATGTAGGCAGGTTTTAAAGAGAATCTGTGAGTAGGATCAACCCTTCTAAGCTGTTTATATGGGCATGCAGGTCATAGAAAGTTGAATAAAATTATACTTTGATAGCTGCAATCCAATGTCCTATTTAAGAGAAATCCACGTTTTTCTTATATGTAAACGATCTGTAAGATCTATAGGCCGGACATGGATCTGAATGACATTGTGCTTCCAGAGATTATTGAAAATGAAAGGGGGCATTACCAGTGTGAACCAATTATTGACTGATACTTTGCTTTCATAATCACACTCAGCTCTGCAGTGAGATCAGAACTAACACAGCACAGCAGAAGTGAACTTTGTCTCATTACAAACATTTGCAGCAGCAGTTCTCTCATAGAGCTGTTTCCTCTGCTGCAGAGCTCTGCCTGATTATAACCAACACAGTACAGTAGAGTTGAACTTTGTCTCATTACAAACATTTTGCAGCAGCAGTTGTCCTCTCATAGAGCTGTCATCTCTGCTGCAGAGCTCTGCCTGATTATAACCAACACAGTACAGCAGAGTTGAACTTTGTCTCATTACAAACACAAGCGCATTTGCAGTTGTCTTCGCACAGTGCTGTCTGCTCTGCTGTACACACCTATCCCAAAATTGCAGCCTGGCAGATGAAACCTGAAGCACTATGAAAGGACAACTGCAGTTGCAAATGTGTTTGCAAGGAGACAGACTTCACTTATGCTGTCCTTTGTTAGTTCTGATCTCACTGAAGGGCTGCCTGTGATTATGAGAGCAAAGTGTCAGTTTTTACATGTCTCAAATTGGTAACTCACCCTTTGACTTAAAATTAGAGGTGAATGAATTCATCAAAATTTGGTTCAGATTACAATCGGCGGTAAATATTGTTTTTGCAATATTTGCCGAACACATCCAAACATCTTTGGACTCAATGGGAGTAGAAATTAACGAATATGTGCAGAACTGTTCATCGAAAATAAGTTCGGTATGAATAGGGTACCAATATGGCACAAATATAGCAAATTCAGATTCGGTGACCGATTCCGAACATTTTTTCTCAACTCTACTTAAAATAAGCTCTGGAAGAAGATTCTCGGGGAGATCTACAGTACAGACCAAAAGTTTGGACACACCTTCTCACTTAAAGATTTTTCTGTATTTTCATGACTATGAAAATTGTACATTCACACTGAAGGAATCAAAACTATGAATTAACACATGTGGAATTATATACTTAACAAAAAAGTGTGAAACAACTGAAATTATGTCTTATATTCTAGGTTCTTCAAAGTAGCCACCTTTTGCTTTGATGACTGCTTTGCACACTCTTGGCATTCTCTTGATGAGCTTCAAGAGGTAGTCACCAGGAATGGTTTTCACTTCACAGGTGTGCAATGTCAGGTTTAATAAGTGGGATTTCTTGCCTTATAAATGGGGTTGGGACCATCAGTTGTATTGTGCAGAAGTCTGGTGGATACACAGCTGATAGTCCTACTGAATAGACTGTTAGAATTTGTATTATGGCAAGAAAAAAGCAGCTAAGAAAAATGAGCGGCCATCATTACATTGAGAAATGAAGGTCAGTCAGTCTGAAAAATTGGGCAAACTTTGAAAGTGTCCCCAAGTGCAGTGGCAAAAACCATAAAGCGCTACAAAGAAACTGGCTCACATGAGGACCGCCCAAGGAAAGGAAGACCAAGAGTCACCTCTGCTTCTGAGGATAAGCTTATCCAAGTCACCAGCCTCAGAAATCACAGGTTAACAGCAGCTACAACAACTGTTAAGAGGAGACTTTGTTCAGCAGGCCTTCATGGTAAAATAGCTGCTAGGAAACCACTGCTAAGGACAGGCAACAAGCAGAAGAGACTTGTTTGGGCTAAAGAACACAAGGAATGGACATTCAACCAGTGGAAATCTGTGCTTTGGTCTGATGAGTCCAAATTTGAGATCTTTGGTTCCAACCATCGTGTCTTTGTGCGATGCAGAAAAGGTGAACGGATGGACTCTACATGCCTGGTTCCCACCGTGAAGCATGGAGGAGGAGGTGTGATGGTGTGGGGGTGCTTTGCTGGTGACAATGTTGGGGATTTATTCAAATTGAAGGCATACTGAACCAGCATGGCTACCACAGCATCTTGCAGCGGCATGCTATTCCATCCGGTTTGCGTTTAGTTGGACCATCATTTATTTTTCAACAGGACAATGACCTCAAACACACCTCCAGGCTGCTTAAGGGCTATCTGACCAAGAAGAAGAGTGATGGGGTGCTACACCAGATGACCTGGCCTCCACAGTCACCAGACCTGAACCCAATTGAGATGGTTTGGGGTGAGCTGGACCGCAGAGTGAAGGCAAAAGGGCCAACAAGTGCTAAGCATCTCTGGGAACTCCTTCAAGATTGTTGGAAGACCATTCCCGATGACTACCACTTGAAACTCATCAAGAGAATGCCAAGAGTGTGCAAAGCAGTCATCAAAGCAAAAGGTGGCTACTTTGAAGAACCTAGAATATAAGACATAATTTCAGTTGTTTCACACTTTTTTGTTAAGTATATAATTCCACATGTGTTAATTCATAGTTTTTATGCCTTCAGTGTGAATGTACAATGTTCATAGTCATGAAAATACAGAAAAATCTTTAAATGAGAAGGTGTGTCCAAACTTTTGGTCTGTACTGTATGCCCAGCCAACTGATTGTAACAGCTCATGTGGATTTCTCTGGAACAAGAACTCGATACAAAGATATCAAATATCAAAGATCGCAGATATAAAGATATCATTTTGTTTAATTTCCTAAGACCTACAAGCCCGTACAGATGGCCTAGGAGAGTTGATCCTACTGAGAGATCCCCTTTAAATAAAAATTACGTAGCTGTTAAACTGGCAAGGTATCAAAAGTAAAAATTGGAAAATAGCCCACCTCTGCGATGAGCACTATCAGCATGAACTGAATTTAAGAAATTAAAGATCATGAATATTAGGTCACTCTGTCAAAAACTTTTTATTCTTTCTGTAGCCTTTCAGATCTCCATATTATATTAAACACTGTCTCTCCCCTTTTTCTTCATCACCATATCCTTTTTCATCTCCATTATCTGTAGTTGTCAATATTCTCTTTTTCCCAATTCCAAAACTCTATAGAGGAAGTAAGTAAGCCCCTCTATCACTTTCTCACTCCCACTATCCACAAAGAGTCCACATTGTGCATAGACTTATAAGATCACCAATAACTTGATGAAGTTCGGTGTCCTCTGGCAGTATGAAGAAAAAAAATCTGAGTGGTTCTTATGATAGTAAGCACTAAGATGAAAATTTTGTTCAATGATTAGCTACTTAAAGAGGAAGTTTCATCAAAATGTTCATGTTGAATTGAACACATGATGCAAGAAGCGTAGCAGAGTAGAATAAAACTTTTTGCTTTGCCTATTATGGAAATAATAGTGATCAATGTATTTGGCACCTAAACGGTTATTTTTTTTAAAGGCGAAGTGGGCATTACCAGAGAGATTTCACTGGGGGCGTATACTTCTTCCTCTCTCTGACGCTTACCAATCATAAGCTGCCAGCAATAGACTGGGAAAAAAGAACACGCCCCACAATATCTTAGAACAAGCACAGTAGGAGACATAGTAGCACTGTCTGCTTTCCTCACTGACATGTGCTGGAGTACAGCAGACCTTCCTATGATTATCTAACAGGTTACATCTCTCATCGCTGGCAGTCAGTGTGGGGGGAGGAGCAGTTATGCAGAGCTGAGTCTTGTCACAACATTTAGCATTTTTCCTCTCATAGTGCTCAAGCTGTGCCAATCACAAGCAGTAATCGACATACAAGGGAAAACACATTCCCCCACTATAGCTTGGAACAAGCTCTGTGTTACAGTCAGTCAGTTCTCCTCACTGCAGAGTGATTACATGTGCAGTTAGCACAGCAGACCCGAGTGTTCACAGAAGTTCAGTACAGCAGAGTTCGCAGCACCACACCTGCTTTGACAATGCTTTTGCCAATAAAGCTTATTTGTATTTGAAAACGAAAGCTACTAGAAGTGTTTGTCATGAGACTCATTAATCTCTGCAGCACTGCCTCTCCTGAAAGCATGTCCGTTAATCACACTCAGATCTGCTGTGCTCCAGCACATATGATCACTCTGCAGTGAGGAGAGCAGACTATTAGTCAGTGCTATTTTGGTGAAATACTCTTCTTTCCCAAGTGTGTTGCTGCCTGTTTATGACTGGTCAGAATGAAGAAGTATAGACCCCCACGTGAGATCTCCCAGGTAATGCCCACTTGGACTTAAAAAAGAAGAACTTTTTAAGTGTCAACTACTTTGATCGCTAATATCTCCACAACACAGTAGCAAAATGAAAAAGAAAAACAAGAATGTTTTATTCTCTGTGTCTGTCTGCAGCAAAAATTACACCATGTGTCCAGTTCAACGTGAAAAATTGGGTGAAAGGTCGTCTATAAAAAGACTGAGATCCTGCATTGGTGTCCCAAGTTGTATCCAAAAATAAGCTTATCTCCAGTGGTTAGCTGATGAGATGCCTGCTTATTTGGATGATGTATACCTATTGTCCAAAATTGGTCTCCATTTCTATATGCCCCTCTATGTATACGGAGAGGAAAACATTTCTGTTGAATACAGATGGAGTTACCAGCCGAGCCCCATGTTCCTGTTACAAGAATTATCATTCATTAAAAGGGCGCGATGAAAGGAACTGCTATGTGGAATAGAAACTGTGGAGGCCAATTGCAGATGGAGATACATTGGAACCGAATTAAAAGCCCTCAAACTTTGTGCGGAGAACCTGTAGTGTGCAAAAAAGAGAAAATGTATAATTACTATGTGCATCAGTGAGAACGATCTCGCCAGGGGAGAATACTGGGAATCCATTAATGCACCAGTATTAGCATACAGTTACTCTTTATTACCTATAAATCAATAAGGATGAATGAAGGACAATAATTTATATTTCTGTATCTATACATTATATCATGCATAGTTCCATATGTTCTTCCAAGTACTGTACAAAATGCAGTAGATATCATTTATACATAGTCCCTTGAATTAAGTTCCCCATACTGAAAGACTGATGTTGGCCTCAATCGACCGATATCGAAGCGTCTCGGCCAACACTCCAATGTGTATGGAGGTCCCGGACAACTACTCATTGGGTGCGGATGTCGATTGGAGATGTCCAATTTTGGACTGCTGATCAGTTTGTTCTCCAGGAGATAAGCCATTGGCAGATGTTTGTTGATGGCTCTTCACAGAGAACGCAAGAACGCTTGGTTGAATGAGCGCTCCTGTGTATAGGAAAGACGACCGAGATGGCTACCGTCCGACAGTCATCTAATGTGTATGTCAGGCTCTAATGAGATATTGAATCAAAGTGAAAGGAGACGATTGCAAATTTGCTAAGGATCTCTGGATTGTAGTGAAAGCCAAAAACCCTGTCTGTACTGGAGAAGTACAGTGCACCTTCAATCCTTTCAATAATTTTATGAAACCCCTCAAAAGTTTGACATTCGGTCTCCAAAATGGAAACTTGATGCAAGGAGAGGGCAATATGACCAAATAGAAGATTACATGCATGGCCTGGGAGTAGTGTTGAGCGATACCGCCCGATACTTGAAAGTATCGGTATCGGAAAGTATCGGCCGATACCGGCAAAGTATCGGATCTAATCCGATACCGATACCCGATACCAATACAAGTCAATGGGACTCAAGTATCGGACGGTATCCTGTATGGTTCCCAGGGTCTGAAGGAGAGGAAACTCCTTCAGGCCCTGGGATCCATATTAATGTGTAAAATAAAGAATTAAAATAAAAAATATTGCTATACTCACCTCTCCGACGCAGCCTGGACCTTACCGAGGGAACCGGCAGCGTTCTTTGCTTAAAATGCGCGCGTTTACTTCCTTCCGTGACGTCACGGCTTGTGATTGGTCGCGTGCCGCCCATGTGGCCGCGACGCGACCAATCACAGCAAGCCGTGATGTAATTTTCAGGTCCTCAATGCCTAATTCTAGGCATTCATGATTTTAAAATTACGTTCCGGCTTGTGATTGGTCGCGTCGCGGTCACATGGGCGACGCGACCAATCACAAGCCGTGACGTCACGGGAGGCAGGAAACGCGCGCATTTTAAAATTACGTCACGGCTTGTGATTGGTTGCGTGCCGCCCATGTGGCCGCGACGCGACCAATCACAGCAAGCCGTGACGTAATTTCAGGTCCTGTATGCCTAATTCTGCACGCAACCAATCACAAGCCGTGACGTAATTTTAAAATGCGCGCGTTTCCTGCCTCCGGTGACGTCACGGCTTGTGATTGGTCGCGTCGCCCATGTGACCACGACGCGACCAATCACAAGCCGGAACGTAATTTTAAAATCCTGAATGCCTAGAGTTAGGCATTGAGGACCTGAAAATTACGTCACGGCTTGCTGTGATTGGTCGCGTCGCGGCCACATGGGCGGCACGCAACCAATCTCAAGCCGTGACGTCACGGAAGGAAGTAAACGCGCGCATTTTAAGCAAAGAACGCTGCCGGTTCCCTCGGTGAGGTCCAGGCTGCGTCGGAGAGGTGAGTATAGCAATATTTTTTATTTTAATTCTTTATTTTACACATTAATGTTGTTTCGATACCGATACCCGATACCACAAAAGTATCGGATCTCAGTATCGGAATTCCGATACCCGCAAGTATCGGCCGATACTTGCGGTATCGGAATGCTCAACACTACCTGGGATTAAGAAATTATGATTTTATTAAGGGAAGTTTTGACTCTAGGCCAACTTTCGGCAAGCTTTGATTCGGCATTGCTAGTTAGCTCCAGTGGTCATCACGTGTCCACAAGTATGTGATTTGAAGCTTCTTGTGACAAATGCTCAAGCTTGCTAGCAGAGCTGAATATGAACATTACAGTGACTTGCAAAAGTATTCACCCCCTTGTTTTTTTTTTACGTATTTTGTTACATTACAATCTGTGTTTAAATATTTTTGCAGTCTGATTTGTGTATGATGCATCAGTACTAAATAGTCTAAATTGGTGAAGTGAAGTGATAAAAATCTAGGCATAAATTAAATTTATGGGATCAAATAACAAAAAATTGGCATGTGCATATGTATTCACCCCTTTTGTGATGAAGCTACTAAAAAATTCTGGTGCAAGCAGTTACCTTCATAAGTCACATTCTTAGTGAAAGGAATTCCACCATCAAGAGCATTTATTATAAATGTGTATTTATTATGTATACCCCTTTCACTAGGAATAAATGGTGCAATAATAATAATAATAATAAAGAGCAACATCAAATCCATTATCATCAAATGGAAAGAACATGTCACGCACAGTGTAGGAAAGACTAAGTGCAACAAAAAGGGATAAGAGGAAGGGAGCCCAATATTAGGTAAGCGGGGAGTGGAGACCCCTAGGGTTGGAGACACCCAGACAGATCTAACATCACCCTGTCTGCCCTAAAAATCTCTATATAGGCTCTGTACCTATCGCCAAGCAGGATACCTAATCCCTGCCTGACCCTAGCAGTAAGTCTTGCTTAGGGAAGGACAGGGTAAACGCTGGTCGATCCCCATTATAACTAAAGATAGATGGGATACACAAACAAGGGGAACACTTAGCTTGAGTAGACTCAGAGAGAAACAAAGATGTCCTCCAAACACCAAACTGGAAGATAGCTGACTGCTATAACTCCAAGCCTCAACAGGTAAATGTAAATATCACAGGCAACGTCCAGCAGTAAGCTGGGAGTTATAAACACCCTGGTCCAGGTGTGTCAACTAGAGCCAGGGTAAGGTTGGAATTGGGTCCTAGAGTCAGAAGGACCATGACGAAGTCTGCAAAGCAAACTGCTGAGACCTTCTGCAGCCTCTGATACACCCGTGACAGTACCCCCCATTCTACAAGTGGCCTCCGTACACTTAGGAACAGGTTTCTCAGGATAAGAGGTGTGGAATGAAGGAACTAGCCTGGGAGCGTTCACATCTGATGCAGAAACCCACATCCTTTCCTCTGGACCATAAGCCCTCCAATGCACCAAGTATTGTAGGGAATAATGTTGGAGGCTAGAATCTACAATACAAATATGAAACTCTAGGTTTCCATCAACCATAATTGGGGGCAGTGGTAGGGGTGAGTGTTATGGTTCTCAATGGCAAGAGAACATAGCCCAGCATACATATGAACTAGCTCTTGGAAGGATGGAAACTTAAACTGACCATGAACTAAACCTGCCGCACAACTAACAGTAGCCGGGTAGCGTAGCCTGCGTTTTATCCCTAGACGCCCAGCGCCGGCCGGAGGACTAACTAATCCTGGCAGAGGAAAATATAGTCCTGGCTCACCTCTAGAGAAATTTCCCCGAAAGGCAGACAGAGGCCCCCACATATATTGGCGGTGATTTTAGATGAAAATGACAAACGTAGTATGAAAATAGGTTTAGCAAAATCGAGGTCCGCTTACTAGATAGCAGGAAGACAGAAAGGGCACTTTCATGGTCAGCTGAAAACCCTAACAAAATACCATCCTGAAATTACTTTAAGACTCTAGTATTAACTCATAACATCAGAGTGGCAATTTCAGATCACAAGAGCTTTCCAGACACAGAAACGAAACTGCAGCTGTGAACTGGAACAAAATGCAAAAAACAAACAAGGACAAAAGTCCGACTTAGCTGGGAGTTGTCTAGAAGCAGGAACATGCACAGAAAGGCTTCTGATTACAATGATGACCGGCATGGAAGTGACAGAGGAGCAAGGTTAAATAGCGACTCCCACATCCTGATGGGAACAGGTGAACAGAGGGGATGATGCACACAAGTTCAATTCCACCAGTGGCCACCGGGGGAGCCCAAAATCCAATTTCACAACAGTACCCCCCCCTCAAGGAGGGGGCACCGAACCCTCACCAGAACCACCAGGGCGATCAGGATGAGCCCTATGAAAGGCACGGACCAGATCGGAGGCATGAACATCAGAGGCAGTCACCCAAGAATTATCCTCCTGACCGTATCCCTTCCATTTGACCAGATACTGGAGTTTCCGTCTGGAAACACGAGAGTCCAAGATTTTTTCCACAACGTACTCCAACTCACCCTCAACCAACACCGGAGCAGGAGGCTCAACGGAAGGCACAACCGGTACCTCATACCTGCGCAATAATGACCGATGAAAAACATTATGAATAGAAAAAGATGCAGGGAGGTCCAAACGGAAGGACACAGGGTTAAGAATCTCCAATATCTTGTACGGGCCGATGAACCGAGGCTTAAACTTAGGAGAAGAAACCCTCATAGGGACAAAACGAGAAGACAACCACACCAAGTCCCCGACACAAAGCCGAGGACCAACCCGACGCCGGCGGTTGGCAAAAAGCTGAGTCTTCTCCTGGGACAACTTCAAATTGTCCACTACCTGCCCCCAAATCTGATGCAACCTCTCCACCACAGCATCCACTCCAGGACAATCCGAAGATTCCACCTGACCGGAGGAAAATCGAGGATGAAACCCCGAATTACAGAAAAAAGGAGACACCAAGGTGGCAGAGCTGGCCCGATTATTGAGGGCAAACTCCGCTAAAGGCAAAAAAGCAACCCAATCATCCTGATCTGCAGACACAAAACACCTCAAATATGTCTCCAAAGTCTGATTCGTCCGCTTGGTCTGGCCATTAGTCTGAGGATGGAAAGCAGACGAGAAAGACAAATCTATGCCCATCCTAGCACAGAATGCCCGCCAAAATCTAGACACGAATTGGGTTCCTCTGTCAGAAACGATATTCTCCGGAATACCATGCAAACGAACCACATTTTGAAAAAACAGAGGAACCAACTCGGAAGAAGAAGGCAACTTAGGCAGGGGAACCAAATGGACCATCTTAGAGAAACGGTCACACACCACCCAGATGACAGACATCTTCTGAGAAACAGGAAGATCCGAAATAAAATCCATCGAGATGTGCGTCCAAGGCCTCTTCGGGATAGGCAAGGGCAACAACAATCCACTAGCCCGAGAACAACAAGGCTTGGCCCGAGCACAAACGCCACAAGACTGCACAAAGCCTCGTACATCTCGTGACAGGGAAGGCCACCAGAAGGACCTTGCCACCAAATCCCTGGTACCAAAGATTCCAGGATGACCTGCCAACGCAGAAGAATGAACCTCAGAAATGACTTTACTGGTCCAATCATCAGGAACAAACAGTCTACCAGGTGGGCAACGATCAGGTCTATCCGCTTGAAACTCCTGCAAGGCCCGCCGCAGGTCTGGAGAAACGGCAGACAATATCACTCCATCCTTAAGGATACCTGTAGGTTCAGAATTACCAGGGGAGTCAGGCTCAAAACTCCTAGAAAGGGCATCCGCCTTAACATTCTTAGAACCCGGTAGGTATGACACCACAAAATTAAACCGAGAGAAAAACAACGACCAGCGCGCCTGTCTAGGATTCAGGCGTCTGGCGGACTCAAGATAAATTAAATTTTTGTGGTCGGTCAATACCACCACCTGATGTCTAGCCCCCTCAAGCCAATGACGCCACTCCTCAAAAGCCCACTTCATGGCCAAAAGCTCCCGATTCCCAATATCATAATTCCGCTCGGCGGGCGAAAATTTACGAGAAAAAAAAGCACAAGGTTTCATCACGGAGCAGTCGGAACTTCTCTGCGACAAAACCGCCCCAGCTCCGATTTCAGAAGCGTCGACCTCAACCTGAAAAGGAAGAGCAACATCAGGCTGACGCAACACAGGGGCGGAAGAAAAGCGGCGCTTAAGCTCCCGAAAGGCCTCCACAGCAGCAGGGGACCAATCAGCAACATCAGCACCCTTCTTAGTCAAATCAGTCAATGGTTTAACAACATCAGAAAAAACAGCAATAAATCGACGATAAAAGTTAGCAAAGCCCAAAAATTTCTGAAGACTCTTAAGAGAAGAGGGTTGCGTCCAATCACAAATAGCCTGAACCTTGACAGGATCCATCTCGATGGAAGAGGGGGAAAAAATGTATCCCAAGAAGGAGATCTTTTGAACCCCAAAAACGCACTTAGAACCCTTCACACACAAGGAATTAGACCGCAAAACCTGAAAAACCCTCCTGACCTGCTGGACATGAGAGTCCCAGTCATCCGAAAAAAATCAGAATATCATCCAGATACACAATCATAAATTTATCCAAATAATCACGGAAAATGTCATGCATAAAGGACTGAAAGACTGAAGGGGCATTTGAAAGGCCAAAAGGCATCACCAAATACTCAAAGTGGCCCTCGGGCGTATTAAATGCGGTTTTCCACTCGTCCCCCTGATTAATTCGCACCAAATTATACGCCCCACGGAGATCTATCTTAGAGAACCACTTGGCCCCCTTTATGCGAGCAAACAAATCAGTCAGCAGTGGCAACGGATATTGATATTTAACCGTGATTTTATTCAAAAGCCGATAATCAATACACGGCCTCAAAGAGCCATCTTTCTTAGACACAAAGAAAAAACCGGCTCCTAAGGGAGATGACGAAGGACGAATATGTCCCTTTTCCAAGGACTCCTTTATATATTCTCGCATAGCAGCATGTTCAGGCACAGACAGATTAAATAAACGACCCTTAGGGTATTTACTACCCGGAATCAAATCTATGGCACAATCGCACTCCCGGTGCGGAGGTAATGAACCAAGCTTAGGCTCCTCAAAAACGTCACGATAGTCAGACAAGAATTCAGGAATCTCAGAGGGAATAGATGATGAAATGGAAACCAAAGGTACGTCCCCATGCGTCCCCTTACATCCCCAGCTTAACACAGACATAGCTTTCCAGTCGAGGACTGGGTTATGAGATTGCAGCCATGGCAATCCAAGCACCAACACATCATGTAGATTATACAGCACAAGAAAGCGAATAATCTCCTGATGATCCGGATTAATTCGCATAGTTACTTGTGTCCAGTATTGTGGTTTATTACTAGCCAATGGGGTGGAGTCAATCCCCTTCAGAGGTATAGGAGTTTCAAGAGGCTCTAAATCATACCCACAGCGTTTGGCAAAGGACCAATCCATAAGACTCAAAGCGGCGCCAGAGTCGACATAGGCGTCCGCGGTAATAGATGATAAAGAACAAATCAGGGTCACAGATAGAATAAACTTAGACTGAAAAGTGCCAATTGAAACTGACTTATCAAGCTTCTTAGTGCGCTTAGAGCATGCTGATATAACATGAGTTGAATCACCACAATAAAAGCACAACCCATTTTTTCGTCTAAAATTCTGCCGTTCGCTTCTGGACAGAATTCTATCACATTGCATATTTTCTGGCGTCTTCTCAGTAGACACCGCCAAATGGTGCACAGGTTTGCGCTCCCGCAGACACCTATCGATCTGGATAGCCATTGTCATGGACTCATTCAGACCCGCAGGCACAGGGAACCCCACCATAACATCCTTAATGGCATCAAAGAGACCCTCTCTGAAATTCGCCGCCAGGGCGCACTCATTCCACTGAGTAAGCACAGCCCATTTACGGAATTTCTGGCAGTATATTTCAGCTTCGTCTTGCCCCTGAGATAGGGACATCAAGGCCTTTTCCGCCTGAAGCTCTAACTGAGGTTCCTCATAAAGCAACCCCAAGGCCAGAAAAAACGCATCCACATTGAGCAACGCAGGATCCCCTGGAGCCAATGCAAAAGCCCAATCCTGAGGGTCGCCCCGGAGCAAGGAAATCACAATCCTGACCTGCTGTGCAGGATCTCCAGCAGAGCGAGATTTCAGGGACAAAAACAACTTGCAATTATTTTTGAAATTTTGAAAGCAAGATCTATTCCCCGAGAAAAATTCAGGCAAAGGAATTCTAGGTTCAGATATAGGAACATGAACAACAAAATCTTGTAAATTTTGAACTTTCGTGGTGAGATTATTCAAACCTGCAGCTAAACTCTGAATATCCATTTTAAACAGGTGAACACAGAGCCATTCCAGGATTAGAAGGAGAGAGAGAGAGAGGAAGGCTGCAATATAGGCAGACTTGCAAGTGATTCAATTGAAAGCACACTCAGAACTGAAGGAAAAAAAAAAAAAAAAAAAAATTTTCAGCAGACTTCTTTTTTCTCTCCTTTCTCTGCCAATTAATTTAACCCTTTGTAGGCCGGTCAAACTGTTATGGTTCTCAATGGCAAGAGAACATAGCCCAGCATACATATGAACTAGCTCTTGGAAGGATGGAAACTTAAACTGACCATGAACTAAACCTGCCGCACAACTAACAGTAGCCGGGTAGCGTAGCCTGCGTTTTATCCCTAGACGCCCAGCGCCGGCCGGAGGACTAACTAATCCTGGCAGAGGAAAATATAGTCCTGGCTCACCTCTAGAGAAATTTCCCCGAAAGGCAGACAGAGGCCCCCACATATATTGGCGGTGATTTTAGATGAAAATGACAAACGTAGTATGAAAATAGGTTTAGCAAAATCGAGGTCCGCTTACTAGATAGCAGGAAGACAGAAAGGGCACTTTCATGGTCAGCTGAAAACCCTAACAAAATACCATCCTGAAATTACTTTAAGACTCTAGTATTAACTCATAACATCAGAGTGGCAATTTCAGATCACAAGAGCTTTCCAGACACAGAAACGAAACTGCAGCTGTGAACTGGAACAAAATGCAAAAAACAAACAAGGACAAAAGTCCGACTTAGCTGGGAGTTGTCTAGAAGCAGGAACATGCACAGAAAGGCTTCTGATTACAATGATGACCGGCATGGAAGTGACAGAGGAGCAAGGTTAAATAGCGACTCCCACATCCTGATGGGAACAGGTGAACAGAGGGGATGATGCACACAAGTTCAATTCCACCAGTGGCCACCGGGGGAGCCCAAAATCCAATTTCACAACAGGTGAGGGCTCAAGAGGTTCCACATATCTCTTGAGCCAAGACGTGTGAAAAACTGTTATGACCTGGTGGTTAAGAGGCAACATGGGACAAGCTCTGAGGAGGTGGTATCTGTAATGACCGCAGTTCCTAATCCTAACACCAACACTAGAAGTAGCCGTGGGATGTTCCTGTCTCTCCCTAGACACCTCGTCACAGCCTGAGAACTAACTACCCCTGAAGATGGAAACAGAAAGCTATCTTGCCTCAGAGAAAACCCCCAAAGGAAAGATAGCCCCCCACAAATATTAACTGTGAGTGGAGAGGGAAAAGACATACACAGAATGAAAACAGGATTTAGCAAAGGAGGCCAAAACTACCTAAATAGACAGAACAGAAAAGGATACTGTGCGGTCAGTATTAAAAGCTAAAAAATTCCACGCAGAGTTTACAAAAATAATCTCCACACCGACTCACGGTGTGGAGGGCAAATCTGCTTCCTCAGAGCTTCCAGCTAAGTAGAATATATCATACTGAAAAGCTGGACAAGAAAAAACATAACATGAGCTGAGCGATTGAGTCCACAGCAGGTGGACAACAAAAGAACAAGCAAGGACTTAGCTTTGCTGAAATGGACCGGCAATCAGAGAAATCCAAGGAGAGATCTGAATCCAACCAAGAAACATTGACAGCTGGCACTGGCTGAAGCCCAGAGCCAGGTTAAATAGCAGAGCCAGGAGAGACGATCAGTGGAAGCAGCTGCTAATGCTAAACCCAAGGAGCAGCAGTTCCACTCAAAACCACCAGAGGGAGCCCAAGGGCAGAATTCACAAAAGTGTTATTCACAACCACCGGAGGGAGCCCAAGAACGGAATTCACAACAAAAAACACTGTAGATCTTAAGAGCCTGAGGTAGCTCAAGATGAAATGCTGCTGAACCAATGATGGCGGTTATTCTATAGGGACATATGAATCTAGGTCCCAATTTCCAGGAAGGAACCATCAACTTGAAATTCCTGGTAGACAATTACACAAAATCATTAACATTCAGGTCCGGACGTGACACGCGTGTACTGAAAATCATATGTTTATACCTGTCTCCCCTGACCTTGTTATGAGCAGGTAGTGGCAAACAGGAACAGTCCTCCTGGAAGGACAGGAGGCAGGGCTGTCCCCCTGAGCCTTCAACACCTCACCCTCTAGGTCAGGGAACAAGGTCGAGATGCACACTGCATTTTTAAGTTATTTTGTCTTAATTGTTGGTTGCTTCGCAATAAAAAGAAAACTAAATGTTCACAGTTGTAGACTTGTTCTTTACACAAACTGATGCAAACCCTCAAAAAGAAAACAACAGAAATTCCTGGTTGTGACATAGCAAAACTCAAAAAATACCTAGTGGGATGAATACTTTCTCAAGCTTAGTGAATAAACAGCAAATAACTGTTTTCTTTGCTCCATTTTACATTGATTTTATCCTGATATATAGTGGTTTATATCTACTATACAATCACCATTGTTTTATGGGTTGGTTGGGTTAGTTTTATTATCGTTGATTTTTGTCTGTACGTTCATTGACATCAGGAGATCGATAAACCAGCTGTCAGCAGACTGTAGACAAAAGCATTTTATCTTATTGATTTCAAATACAATTCATCTTCTCTCTCTAGTAAAGAGGGAATTTATTAAGAATTTAAAGCTGTGACAATATAAGGGATCATGTGACTTCTGTAGGAGTTACTAGACAGTCCACTGGTCGTCAACTTGCCTCGTGGCTCAATTAAGAGATGAAAGGTGCTCCATATGTCCAGTAATCTATGAGGAACTCTAAATTATGTAGCCCCATTTCCATGTTGAATGAGTATTCGGAAGGGGCATAACTAAGTTAGTTTAATTACCCTTTAAAAACTTGAACAACTTGAATGTAGTCACCTAAGATTAATACTATACTCTTTGTATATGAATATTCATAGAAGAAAATCTGACCTCTTAATAGGGAACTCAGCTTAGTTCCATAAAGTTGAGCAAACGTAGAGTTTCAAGAATCCTTTTCTTGTCCCTTTACCACCTTTACCTCCATATGTCACTGATTTCATACCTAGATACTGATTTTTTTGCTGTCATATTTCATACAGCCTTTCCTTAAATGTCCTTTATGCTATGGAAAGTTTATCCTGATAAGTAGGCAATTGATAGAACTTCATGTAGTGCCAGGAGTTAGGCTCATCTGGGGAGGTAGACTCATGAAGCCAGAAATCAAGGAGGACACATAGACCTAGGCTGGAGGGCACGTGGAACAGCGAGGACCTGGACACACTGGAAACCACAGAACCAGGAGAGCAGATGAAGGAGGAAATTACAATTCCGAAACAGCATACATTGGAAGACAAAGGAACTATGGGAGTTTTGCAAAGAACATTGTGAATGGATGGTGGAGAACTGCAAACAACTACTGAACTCTAGAGTCTCAATACTAAGACATAGGTTTGTCTCTAAGTGTTCCTTAACAGACTTAGGAAGATAATGTCACTGAAACACTCTGGACAACTTGTAAAACCTGATGTGGAGCAAGCAAAGGGCGACAGCCATATAATGGAAGGGAGCCAAGCCAGCCTAGTAGGGACAGATGCGTTACATATGAAGAAAATTGAAGAAAACTTGGAACAGCTTACAATAATTCCACCAAAACCACATAGGTGACTCATGGAAGAAAGTACTTTTCCTCAGCACTGTATATACAGTGACTTGGGAAAGTATTCGGCCCCCTGGAACTTTTCAACCTTTTCCCACATATCATGCTTCAAACATAAAGATACCAAATGTAAATTTTTGGTGAAGAATCAACAACAAGTGGAACACAATTGTGACGTTTAACAAAATTTATTGGTTATTTTACATTTTTGTGGAAATTCAAAAACTGAAAAGTGGGGCGTGCAATATTATTCGGTCCCTTTAACTTAATACTTTGTTGCGCCACCTTTTGCTGCGATTACAAGTCACTTGGGGTATGTCTCTATCAGTTTTGTACATCGAGAGACTGAAATTCTTGCCCATTCTTCCTTGGCAAACAGCTCGAGCTCAGTGAGGTTTGATGGAGATCGTTTGTGAACAGCAGTTTTCAGCTCTTTCCACAGATTCTCGATTGGATTGAGGTCTGGACTTTGACTTGGCCATTCTAACACCTGGATACGTTTATTTGTGAACCATTCCATTGTAGATTTTGCTTTATGTTTGGGATCATTGTCTTGTTGGAAGACAAATCTCCGTCCCAGGCCCAGGTCTTTTGCAGACTACCAACAGGTTTCAAGAATGGTCCTGTATTTGGCTCCATCCATCTTCCCATCAATTTTAACCATCTTCCCTGTCCCTGCTGAAGAACAGTAGGCCCAAACCATGATGCTGCCACCACCATGTTTGACAGTGGGGATGGTGTGTTCAGGGTGATGAGCTGTGTTGCCTTTACGCCAAGCATATCGTTTGGCATTGTTGCCAAAAAGTTCTTGATTTTGGTTTCATCTGACCAAAGCACCTTCTTCCACATGTTTGGTGTCTCCCAGGTGGCTTGTTGCAAACTTTAAACAACACTAATTATGGATATCTTTGAGAAATGACCTTCTTCTTGCCACTCTTCCATAAAGGCCAGATTTGTGCAGTGTTCGACTGATTGTTGTCCTATGGACAGACTGTCACACCTCAGCTGTAGATCTCTGCAATTCATCCAGAGTGATCATGGGCCTCTTGGCTGCATCTCTGATCAGTCTTCTCCTTGTGTGAGATGAAAGTTTAGAGGGACGGCCGGGTCTTGGTAGATTTTCAATGGTATGATACTCCTTCAATTTCAATATAATCACTTGCACAGTGCTTCATGGGATGTTTAAAGTTTTGGAAATCATTTTGTATCCAAATCTGGCTTTAAACTTCTCAGGTCAGAGGGCGCGGTGACGTGGTTAGTGCGCGCCCTCTGCCTGAACGTCAGTGCAGAAGACGCTGAAGATGGAGCGGCGCCGGAACGAAGTCAGGTGAATATTGAAAGTGCCGGGGGCCTGAGCGACGGAGAGGTATGTGATTTTTTTTTATTGCAGCAACAGCAAATGGGGCAAGTGTCTGTATGGAGCATCTTATGGGGCCATAATCAACGTTTGTGCAGCACTATATGGGGCAAATATCTTTATGGAGCATCTTATGGGGCCATAATTAACGTTTGTGCAGCATTATATGGGGCAAATATCTTTGTGGAGCATCTTATGGGGCCATAATCAACATTTGTGCAGCATTATATGGGGCAAATGTGTCTATGGAGCATCTTTTGGGGCCATTATTAACCTTTATGCAGCATTATATGGGGCATATTTTAATATGGAGCATCTAATGGGGCCATCATAACCTTTATGCAGGATTATATGGGGCTCCTGATTCAATATGGATATTCAAAGACACTTAACCTACTGATGTCTCAATAAATTTAAATTTTATTGGTATCTATTTTTACTTTTGACATTTACCGGTAGCTGTTGCATTTCCCACCCTAGGCTTATACTCGAGTCATTAAGTTTTCCCAGTTTTTTGTGGCAAAATTAGGGGGGGTCGGCTTATACTCCGGTCGGCTTATACTCGAGTATATACGGTATACATCCCCATAGCAGTAGGTACAAACGATTTCCTGAATTTCTCCTTCTTGCACCTTAGTAGGATTAGCCGGCTGCTGAATGTGCTCTTCTGCTTCAAGAACAGATGTATAGTCGGTGTGTATTATTGACCATTATAGGCCTACACTTCTTCTGAATCCTATCCTCCAATACCTCCTCAAAAGAGTCCAGATGGAGGCCAACAGCCGCGCTTGCCTTCTTGATAAGTTTGTTGAGCTTATTAGCGTCAGCTACTCGCACACTACTGCCCCAGCGTATGATAGCAAAAATGATGGTGCTTGCCACAAACGGACTGGTAGAACATTTCCAGCATTTGACTGCACACATTGAACGACCTGAGCTTCCGAAGTAAATACAGTCTGCTTATTCCCTTCTTGTAAACCTTTCCTGTATGACACCTCAAATCGAGTTTACTGTCAAGGTGAACCCCCAAATATTTGTAGCTCTCAACAATCTCAACCTCCTGGCCAGCAATAGTGATCGGTAAGTAACTCTCCTTTTTCTTTCTGTAACTCACCACCAACTCCTTGGTTTTCTTTACATTTAGTTCTAGACAGTTAGTCCGACACCAATCAACAAAGTCAGAAACCACCCTTCTATATTCCTCCTCCCCCTGGCCCCCCACAATGCCCCCTGCAATCACTAAGGGGTGCCAGAGGGGTGTAAATCTGCCAGAGGGGGATACCAGGATGAAGCTAAGGTTTAACACACATATTCTTGTTGGCTATGCCTGTGCTTTTTTGACAGGTACTGTACAAAGTATTCATGTGTAGCATTATGAATTTGCTTATATATACTTTTTTATTAGTAGTAGTATGTCTTAGTGTATGGTGTTTGCATGTGCAGGAAGTGTGATTGTACATCCATGGTTGTATATGTAGGCACATACAGTACAGACCAAAAGTTTGGACACACCTTCTCATTTAAAGATTTTTCTGTATTTTCATGACTATGAAAATTGTACATTCACACTGAAGGCATCAAAACTATGAATTAACACATGTGGAGTTATATACTTAACAAAAAAAGTGTGAAACAACTGAAATTATGTCTTATATTCTAGGTTCTTCAAAGTAGCCACCTTTTGCTTTGATGACTGCTTTGCACACTCTTGGCATTCTCTTGATGAGCTTCAAGAGATAGTCACCGGGAATGGTCTTCCAACAATCTTGAAGGAGTTCCCAGAGATGCTTAGCTCTTGTTGGCCCCTTTTGCCTTCACTCTGCGGTCCAGCTCACCCCAAACCATCTCGATTGGGTTCAGGTCTGGTGACTGTGGAGGCCAGGTCATCTGGCGTAGCTCCCATCACTCTCCTTCTTGGTCAAATAGCCCTTACACAGCCTGGAGATGTGTTTGGGGTCATTGTCCTGTTGAAAAATAAATGATGGTCCAACTAAACGCAAACCTGATGGAATAGCATGCCGCTGCAAGATGCTGTGGTTGCCATGCTGGTTCAGTATGCCTTCAATTTTGAATAAATCCCCAACAGTGTCACCAGCAAAGCACCCCCACATCATCACACCTCCTCCATGCCTCACGGTGGGAACCAGGCATGTAGAGTCCATACGTTCACCTTTTCTGCGTCGCGCGAAGACATGGTGGTTGGAACCAAAGATCTCAAATTTGGATTCATCAGACCAAAGCACAGATTTCCACTGGTCTAATGTCCATTCCTTGTGTTCTTTAGCCCAAACAAGTCTCTTATGCTTGTTGCCTGCCCTTAGTAGTGGTTTCCTAGCAGCTATTTTACCACAAAGGCCTGCTGCACAAAGTCTCCTCTTAACAGTTGTTGTGGAGATGTGAGATGTGATACCTGAGGCAGGTAGAGCAGTTTGCTCACAATGATGGGGCCAAAATACCTGAGGAAAGATGCAGAAGTTGTTTGCTGTGATCTCCTTAAAAGGTGGTGCAACAAAATATTAAGTTAAGGGAACCATCATTTTTGTCCAGGCCTGTTTCATTAGTTCTTTTTATCTGTTGAACCAAAATTCAAAAGCAACGTCTGATTCTCATTAGTTGATATTGAGCAAATTTAACCTAAAAATTTTGACAGTTTCAAGTTATTTCCGCGATTGTGGGATTTTCTTACTTTATCAGATGGTTAGCAAATATGTTGTTTCTGTGTGTAAAGATATGTAGGCTTTATGTTTGTACAGTGTGGGTATGTATGTACATATTTCTGCATTATAAGTCTACATAGAGTGTGTATGTGTGCCTGCATGGGTGTGTGGCAGAGACTGCCGGATTATAGGAAGGATACTGTACTGCCTTGCCCACACAAACACTAAATTCTCCCTCATACGTCTCTGTACATACACTTGCCACTTCCGGTCGTTTAGCATCACCAGTCCCCCCTCTCCCGTATGCACCTGTCTTTATAGACTTCCCATGCTCTATCCTCATGTTCCCTCTTATCTATCTCCTGTGCTCCTCTGTCTAGTTTTGGTTGAATTCTTCCTCCAGTGCCCTTCCCCCACCACTAAATTTATGATGACCTCAGCAACCAGCATCTCCTCGGTGTGTCGCGTATGCAGGTCCCTCTGCAGATGGACATGGGAACGGCGGACTAAAAATAGAGAAATCTATATTTAACTGAATATATCTGCAGGAATATAAAAGATTTTTAGCAAGGAGGTGGGAGAGAAGGAAACTGTCGCAGACGATACTGTTAAACTGAGCTAAATGACAACCCTCCAGTTTATGTACATTGTTCGTTCCAGTGTATGATGGATGTATCTATGTGTAAATCTGGGTAAATCCAGGTAGTACAATCTGTCTTCTCCCAGCATGTACAGCGTGATGACCATCAGTTTGTCCATATTTTCTTGTTCAGGCGTACCGGGCTTTGGCTTGTTCGATGTAGCAGAAACATTTTATCATTCGGTATAGCTGCAGGTACAATGGATGTAGAAGGACTTACATGACAAGTTCAGCTCTGGGATGATACCAATTTACAATATGTTCTCTTCTTCTCTGAACAGAGATTGTACGGGCCATGACCTTTGTGATTAACCAGGGGATGGCGATGTACTGGGGCACTTCTCGCTGGAGTGCAATGGAAATTATGGTAAGTGAAACATATAAACTACACTAATTAATCACATTGTTAGTGATTCCTGAGTCAGTCTGCTCTATAGAAAGCCTACGGGGCTTGTGACCAGGTCAACTTTTCCATATATAATGGGGTGTCTCCGCTAATGACCATGGTTTATAAGCTTAGAACAGAAAGTAGCTCGAAGAGTCTCGATTTCAAGATCCACCAACGTCACACACACTAATGAGATCAATCAATGGAAGGGGTACAATGCTTCACAAGGCAATCAAATGTACAAAATCTTGAAGGGATGGGAAGTTTTTCATGTCTAGGTGAAGTGTTCCTTGAAAATTGGAAGGCGAGTGTTACTATTCATTCCTAATTACAATTACCTTTGTGTTGCTAGGAGGCCTATTCTGTAGCTCGTCAGTTTAACCTCATCCCTCCAGTGTGTGAACAAGCCGAGTACCATCTCTTCCAGCGTGAAAAAGTAGAGACTCAACTCCCCGAACTGTATCATAAAATTGGTGAGTGTTTCGATAGGGTAAACATGCAGATGACATCCCATTCACTTGTTCTACAACTTTACTGATTCTTGGCATCCTCATTTTTTTTCCACAGGTGTTGGCTCTATGACCTGGTCTCCATTGGCATGTGGCCTGATAACTGGGAAATATGCTGACACCATCCCTGAAAAATCCAGAGCTTCCTTCAAAGTAATACCATGACACCATATACATATGTAGATTTAAAGTAGTTGGCCACTATTGTCAGTTTTCCATGATACAGAAAATCTCAAGGTGTATGGCTGTTAAGACCCTCGGGAATCAGTTGCAGGTTACAGTGACTTGCAAAAGTATTTACCCCTGGGCATTTTTTGTGTTTTGATACTTCACAACCTGGGATTTCGCTGTTTTTTTTTGAGGGTTTGCACCAGTTCATGTCACATGTAAATGTTTTGAAATGGCCTAGTCAAAGCCCACCTTAGTCCAATTGAGAATCTGTGATCAGACTTGAAGATTGCAGTTCATCAGAAGAACCCATCTAACTTGAATGAGCTGGAGCAGGTTTGCCTTGAGGAATGGGCAACAATCCCAATGGCAAGATGTAGAAAGCTCATAGAGACTTATCCAAAGCGACTTGCAGCTGTAATTGGTGCAAAAATGAGGCTCTACAAAAGTACTGCCTATAGTGGGGTGAATAGGGTGAATGGGGTGCACACTGAAGTTTTTAGTTATTTTGTCCTATTTGCTGTTCACTTCAAAATACCCAAAAAAATGTTCACGGCCACGACCATGTTTCACTGTGGGGATGGTGTTCTTGGGATGATGAGCTGTGTTGGTTTGGTGCCAGACATAGCATTTAACTTTGTGGAAAAAAAAGTTCAATTTTGGTCTCATCTGACCACAGCACCTTCCTACATACATTTGGGGAGTCACCCTTACAATTTTTGTGTGTAAGTAAAGGCTTTTTTCTGCCCACTCTTCCATAAAGTTTGTATAGCTTATTGTGGTTATATGGACAGATACTCCAGTCTCTGCTTGGGAACTCTTCAGCTCCTTCAGGGTTACCTTTGGTCTCTGTGCTATCTGATTAATTCCTTCCTTGCTCGGGCTGAGCGCCCTCCCTCGGCAGGTTTGTTGTGATAACATGTTCTTTGCATTTGATGATAATGGACGTGATGGTGCTCCGGGAAATCATTAGAAATTGGGATATTTTTTATAACCCAACCCTAAGTTGAACTTCTTAAGAACTTTGTCCCTGACTTGTTTGGAGATCTCCTTGGTCTTCATTGTGTTGTTTGGAGATCTTCTTGGTCTTAATATTATTGTTTGGAGATCTCCTTGGTCTTCATGGTGTTGTTTGGAGATCTTCTTTGTCTTAATATTATTGTTTGGAGATCTCCTTGGTCTTCATGGTGTTGTTTGGAGATCTCCTTGGTCTTAATATTATTGTTTGGAGATCTCCTTGGTCTTCATGGTGGTGTTTGGAGAAGTCCTTGGTCTTCATGGTGTTGTTTGTTTGGTGATGCCTCTTGTTAAGGCCCCGTCTCACATAGCGAGATCGCTAGCGAGATCGCTGCTGAGTCACTAGTTTTGTGACGCAACAGCGACCTCAGTAGCGATCTCGCTATGTGTGACACGTACCAGCGATCAGGCCCCTGCTGCGAGATCGCTGGTCGTGTCGGAATGGCCTGGACCTTTTTTTGGTCGTTGAGGTCCCGCTGACATCGCTGAATCGGTGTGTGTGACACCGATCCAGCGATGTCTTCACTGGTAACCAGGGTAAACATCGGGTTACTAAGCGCAGGGCCGCGCTTAGTAACCCGATGTTTACCCTGGTTACCAAAAAAAACAAACAGTACATACTCGCCTTTCGGTGTCCGTCAGGTCCCTTGCCGTCTGCTTCCTGCTCTGACTGAGATCCGGCCGTACAGTGAGAGCGCAGCACAGCAGTGACGTCACCGCTGCGCTCTGCTCTCACTGTACGGCGGCTCAGTCAGAGCAGGAAGCAGACGGCAAGGGACCTGACGGACACCGAAAGGCGAGTATGTACTGTTTGTTTTTTTTGGTAACCAGGGTAAACATCGGGTTACTAAGCGCGGCCCTGCGCTTAGTAACCCGATGTTTACCCTGGTTACCCGGGTGCTGCAGGGGGACTTCGGCATCGTTGAAGACAGTTTCAACGATGCCGAAGTCGTTCCCCTGATCGTTGGTCGCTGGAGAGAGCTGTCTGTGTGACAGCTCCCCAGCGACCACACAGCGACTTACCAACGATCACGGCCAGGTTGTATCGCTGGTCGTGATCGTTGGTAAATCGCTATGTGAGACGGGGCCTTTAATGGTGTTGCAGCCTCTGTGGCCTTTCAGAAAAGTGTGTATATACTGAGATACCTTGTGACACTTAGATTGCACACAGGGAGACTTCCTTTTACTAATCTTGTGACTTATGAAGGTAATTGCTTGCACCAGAAATTTTTAGGGGCTTCATAGAAAAAGGGGTGAATATATATCACATGTTACTTTTTAGAACATATCCGGGTGAAGTGTCACTGGATGTGCCGCTGATAATAGAATTCCACGAATATTTTCCTTAGACACTTTATTTTAACAGGTTTACAAAGTCAACGAGTTTTGAGGTCAACGCAGGACCTCTTCATTAGGACGAAATACAAGTTTTTGTCATTGTTTTAACATTTAAAGCCCTATTGTGCGCTCTTCCTCTTCCCAGTTTGCCGTACTGCTACGTCATTTAGCTATTTGGTACCATAAATTCAATTTATGCCTATATTTTTCTCACTTTACTTCACTAACTTAGACTATTTACTGCTTAGACTATTAGATGCATCACACACAAATCAAATTACAAAAACATTTAAACACATAAACACAGTTTGTAATGTAACAAAATAGGTAAAAAGCCAAGGGGGTGAAAACTTGTGCAAGCCAGTTTATATCAATGGACTCGCCATGGTAATGCATAGATGTGTTAGGTCTTCCAGAATATGTTTTTTTTTCTGCTATGGTTAACTGATGAGTCTGGTTCCGACGCTTTCTGAGGCCGGGTGGTCACTTGCTCCAGCCAGTGATTGACAGCAGTGGTTAAATGTCCAGGGACTTCATCACTGGAGCGCGAAGTTGAGACTAGCAATATCTGAAGCAGCTTGTGTTTTTTCATAACCTTCTAAATTATAACTGTTTGAAATAACCCTTTTACGTAATAGACCGGCAGCCACTTTTTGTGGTGGCTCTTCACTTTTGCACAAGTAGGATGTGAATGGTGTATATTCCTCTTTTTTCTACGTAAGTCCATTTGGATTTGGACAGTGCATAAACATTGGAAGATAAAGTTCATGAAACTGTCTTAATGCGCCATGACTTTTTTTTTGCAGGGATATCACTGGCTAAAAGAGAAAGCAGTGAGTGATGAAGGGAAAAAACAGCACATCAAAGTGAAGGATCTTCATCCCATAGCTGAGCGCCTCAACTGCACCGTCACCCAGCTGGCGATAGGTAGGACATCAAACCTTCACATGAAGCTAAAGAATTTAATTGCCTGATGAGCTAACAGCAACTCCGAGTACTAATTACAATTTTTTGAGATTGGCTATAAAGATGAGAAATGTGTGCATATTAAATATAAAAGAATATGACACAAAAAAATGCCTACAGCAGACTGGACTATTAAACATTTTTACTCTTCCTTTCTTAAAAATGTGTTTTAACGTGTCGAAACCTGCTCTTTTTCCAGCATGGTGTCTGCGCAGCGAGGGAGTGAGTTCTGTACTTCTGGGGGTCTCCAACTGTGATCAACTTATTGAGAATTTGGGTTCCATCCAGGTGAGATTCTATGTTGATTGACTTGTTAACGTAAACTGCACTTCTTCAACTTTACCATGAGAGAGGTCCTCCAGAAGGTCTCTACATAATAAATACTGTGACCGTGAAGCTTCTATTTCAGAATGAACAACCACTACCAAAAATATTAGCAGTTACAAGAGGGTTCCAATATTTTTTCCTTAAAATTGATTAACTACTTACTGTTATTCGATAAAATATTTAAAATTAATTTACTGTATTTGAGGTATGGTTCATGAAGCCAAATTCTTCAGATATTAAGGAAACATTATTTTGAGCCACATATGTGATTAATGTATTTGTTACAAGGTAAAAAGAACTGGGTAACCATGCTCCAATTATGGTGATCCCACTTTTTTTTGCCAGGGGTTCGAGTATTATCAATTCTGTACATGCTTTAGTTGTTCTCCTTCAAAGTAAGCTACTCTTACCAGTTTCTAAAGCAATTATTACAGAAGCCTAAGTCCCAAACTTTCTTTGAGCTTTAAATCATTCAACATGATGTAATTAATTGGCTTTGATATATACAAGTCCCATTTTAACCAATTTTTGTGTTTTACTCTAAGGGCTCATAAAGATGTCCTTTTTTCCTGTATGAGTTCTATCCTTGTTTTTCATGGTAAAGTCTATGGGACCGTTCACATGTTTGATTTTTTTTGTGGACCAAATGGTCCACGCAATATTGAGCAGATATATTCGCTACTGATCCTAGGGTCGGATCAAAATTGGCAAATCAAGTCTATGTGTTCATGAAAAAAAAATGGACAGAGCTCAGATGCTAAATGGAAGATAATTACATTTTTTTTTTCTTGTCTCATTCGCAAAAAGCTGCTGAAACTTGGAAGTTTCAAAACTTTGCTTCTCAGGAACCACCAATTCCTTGATGGCCAGTGGTAGAATTTTCACCATCTAATATCAATATTTTCTAATTTTTCTTGAAGATTGGGGTAGTAATTACCAAATATTCACATGGGTTGCCACATATATTCTTTACCTGTACAGTATATAACAAAGTGCTAGAGAATAAAGAAGGAGCACCGATCCAATATATAAAAAATATACAATAAATTTTATTCAATAAAGTACATATTATCACATAAATACATAGAATATGGATAACTTACATACAGGACATAATACATAGACCAAGGATTGCACTAAAAAGACATCACTGGCACCATGTCAGAATAAGGAGAGATATATACTGCCTCCCCAAGAAACATGGGTGACAAAATTTTATAAAGATATAATATCAATAGATGTCCACCCGTTGTTCCAATAGATACTTATGCACTTTCTATCCACCAATATAATGGTAATTTTAGGTATAGTAGGCTAAGTGTATAGCTACAGCCATATAACACTAGTTTTTCAATCCATAAGTAGCTAGCCAATCACAGACATAAATAAATACACCATATGCCGCTGAGCAAATCTCACTGAGCTAATCTCAAACTATACCTGTCGACATGGTATCAGAGATGTCCGTGCACCAAACGCCTCGACGCGCGTTTCACTGTCTGCTACAGCTTCGTCGGGAGGTAAAGTAGCAGTGAATTAGCCCCCTTATATAGCACCTTCCTAATTGGACAATTGGCATCATGCATAACGGCGCATATCCTCCATGATGCAGCGTCATGGAGAGCGTGTCGCTCAATGTGCCCGGTATCCGGTCATGTGGCCAGGTCATGTGACCCGCCTATCACCTAGACAAGGAGCAACATCTATAGAGCGCCGTCTCACCACAGCGCCACAGTGCATGCGTGGGTATGCGCACACATTGCCAGATAAATAAACCTTTTTCTGAGAACGTAAAACAATTACTACGTATAGATAATAATTACTGGCTGCTAAAAGTTACACCAGCCATATGAGCACACCATTATACCATCTATACAACATATACATATATTAACATATAGATATAAATAAGATACAGTACTGAGACATAACAATTAGGCTAGCAGCCACATCAATATATAGTGCTAAAATCTATATTAACAATCCAAAAAAAATATAAAACATGATAAGTCATATCAATAAACATATAAATATAATAATATACTAACCACAAACATTCAAAATCATATAAAATAACAGTGATATAAACATAATAATTAGATGCATAGTGTTAAATAAAATGCTGATAGACATGTTCACAGATGTCCGGGTACTCCCATAGAAATTTCGTAGAGGTGGAATCATTACCAATGGTAACTATAACTCTAAAATGAGAAAGCCCAAATAAAGTTAGAAACGCTATACACTGAGACACAGACAATAACAGCCATTAATACCAACAAATACAACAATTATGTATAAAATTCCCTCTACTATAAGAAGGGTTTGAAGCTTACATACTCATTTAACCCCCTTGGGGCAATCGTGTCCAGCATAACCATCCATTTGCTTTCCTTTTTGAGTAATTCCCTTTTGTAGTTCCCACCTCTGATTCCAAGTTGTACCCGATCAATCCCTTTTACCTTAAGCAAATTTGGATTGCTACGATGGCATAGCCTAAAGTGTTTAGGAATGGTCTTTAAATGTTCAATTTCCTCAGCTAATGCCCCATTTTTAATGTCTCTCACATGTTCAAGAACTCTAACCCGTAATTGGCGGGTGGTCATGCCAATATAAATTAACCCACACGGGCAATACGCATAATATATGACATTCTCTGTTTTACAATTTATATTGTGTGTGATAGTAAAACTGCGACTATTATCACTATTGTTGAAAGAAAATGCCCTGTCCAAAAATCTACAAGCTGAACAATCACCACATTGGAATGACCCCTATCTGGGGCCTACTCGATTAGAAAAATTCATAGTTTGAGGTGCCACATAATGGCTTTTTGTTAAAATGTCTCTCAGATTTTTGGATCTTCGCAATGTGACAGAAGGATATTTTGGAATACAGCTTGCCAAATCATCATCGGCCCTCAATACAGCCCAATGTTTACGTAAAACTTGCATGATTTGTTTCCACTGCGAATTAAAACCCGTTATAAGCCTCAAAGGTAGTGTATCATTTGATGTCTGGCATTTGGAACAAGATAGTAGCTGTTCTCTGGGTACAAGTTTTGCTCTTCTGTAGCCCGCCCTTATAACTTTGTGGTTATATTCCCTGTTTTTTAAATTTGCTGTCAGAATTTTTGCTTGGTTTTCAAATCCACTCTCATCAGAGCTTATTCGTTTCATGCGTAAGAATTGACTGGTGGGTATAGATTTGAAAACCTGCGGGTGATGGGATGAGGACGCATGCAGAAGACTATTGGTTGCAGTTACCTTACGATAGACATCAGTTGAGAGGTATCCGTCTAAATCTTTCTTCACACAAATATCCAGAAACTCCACCTTTTCTCTGCTGTATTGCCACGTCAAGTGAATATTGTAAGAATTTGCATTTAGTCTATTGCGAAAAGAATTTAATGAAACTTCTGAACCTTGCCATATAAACAAAATGTCATCGATATATCGTGACCACGAGACCACGGCATCAATACCCTCAAGATTTTGAACCACCTCTCTTTCCCACAGCCCCAGGAACAGGTTTGCGTATGAGGGCGCACAAGTCTATGTATTTATGTGATAATATGTACTTTATTGAATAAAATTTATTGTATATTCTTTATATATTGGATCGGTGCGCCTTCTTTATTCTCTAGCAGCTTGTTATCTACATTTTGAGGGGATCCTTAGATATATTGAGGAATTTTATTGGTGTAATGCCTGTACAGTATATGCCTGAATTTTTTTGATTATGCTATCTCATGATACTTCGGAAGAAAGTTGGGTGATTTGAGTAGACACTAACCTTTCCTCTCATCGAATACTGATCAATAAAATCTATCAGCACACAATTGTAGTACTAACCACCAGGAACGATGAGCTAAATATTCATGCAGATCATCACTGCTTTGCTTTGACACCAGATTTTTTTTTCCCTAAGAAATAAAAGCTACCAGAAGATAGTTCTGCTATTGACCTCAAGGGACTAGTCTCCCTGAGGGGGATTTTACCAAATTTGGTGGTCAATGATTATCTTTGACTTTTGGGTCCACTGGGATCTTTGCTGCAACCAAAACTGTATCAGACGGCAGTTAGTCATGGCAGGAGTCAGGACCCCACTCTATGTATCTGTCTCTTTTGGGTATGTCTGCTGAATAAGCACTTCTTATAGCTTTTGTATTAACCCATGTTACTCCATCATGTTTACATATGGCCTTACAGTCTTTGCTCCACTAATCCTCTCTCTCCTTCGCTATCCACAAACCCCAGCACTCTAACCAAATAATCATCTCCACTTCCCTTTTACCTACCCACCTGTCCTCCTCTGCTGACCTGCTCCTCAACCTCAAATCTGTCCTAATAAAACACAAAACAAGCTGGACACTCTCCTTCTCGCACCTGCTCTCCCTTTCTCTGCTTCTCCTCACTGTGGGTGACATAGCTCCCAACCCAGGACCCCCACAGCTCATACCTCCCATTACTACTCCCTCCTACAGCTCCCTATCTAATATGAACTACCACAATCTTTCCAACATAAAACCTGTGCCCCTGATGCCCACCCCCCTGCTCCCTCTCTCTGGAGCACTCTGGAATGCCCGCTCAATCTGCAATAAGCTTCATGTGATTCATGACCTTTTTCTCTCTCACAAGCTTGCCTTCTTCGGCCTCACAGAAACATGGCTAACACCCTCTGACACTGCCTCCCCTGCTGTGCTGTGTTACGGCGGCCTCCATTTCACCCACACCCTCGCCCTGGCAACAGACATGGTGGAGGAGTGGGTCATCTCCTTTAAACTGCACCTTTAACCCAATCCTACCTCTACCCTCCCTTATCCTCCCCTTTTTTGAAGTCCACTCTGTCCGAATCTACTCTCCCTCCAACCTCCAAGTGGCCATCATATACCGACCTCCGGGCCTGGCTACTGCCTTTATTGACTAATTCTCCACCTGGTTTCTTCACTTTCTCTCTGCTGACATTCCGTCCATCATCATGGGTGACTTCAGCATCCCCACTGATAACCTTCAGTCAACAGGCTCCAAACTTCTGTCCCTTACTTCATCTTTTGGATTTACTCAGTGGTCCTCCGCAGCCACCCACACAGACGGACATACACTAGACCTGGTCTTCACACATCTCTGCTCTCTATCTAACTTCACCACCTCCCCTCCCCTCTCCCTCTATCCGATCACCATCTGCTCACTTTCTCATCCCTGTCCTCCTCACCGGTCACCCATGTCCAGCAACATGTGCACCCCCGCAGAAACCTTGCACACCTAGACACCCACATGCTCTCTGACTCTATCCTACCTCTGGCATCCATATCCTCACTCTATGACACAGACAATGCCACTGCTTTCTACAATGCCACTGCTTTCTACAATGCCACTCTCGCATCAGCTATGACACGGTTGCCCCTCTCGTTCATGGCAGAGTGTGACGTATCAATAGACAACCTTGGCACAATAACACCACTAAAATGCTTCGGTAAGTGTCCAGGGTTGCACAGCAGCATTGAAGAAAACACATTCACAAGATGACTTCACTGCATTCAAACAGGCAACACTCGCTTTTAAATCTGCTCTTACCTCTGCTAAACTGGCCTACTTCACAACCCTTGTATCTTCCCTATCCTACAACCCCAAACAGTTAGGGTACTGTCACACAGTGCAATTTTGATCGCTACGACGGTACGATTCGTGACGTTCTAGCGATATCGTTACGATATTGCAGTGTCTGACACGCAGCAGCGATCAGGGACCCTGCTGAGAATCGTACGTCGTAGCAGATCGTTTGGAACTTTCTTTCGTCGCTTGATCACCCGCTGACATCGCTGGATCGTTGTGTGTGACAGCGATCCAGCGATGTGTTCGCTTGTAACCAGGGTAAACATCGGGTAACTAAGCGCAGGACCGCGCTTAGTAACCCGATGTTTACCCTGGTTACCAGCGTAAACGTAAAAAAAACAAACAGTACATACTCACATTCCGGTGTCTGTCCTCCGGCGTCTCAGCTTCTCTGCACTGTGAGCGCCGGCCAGCCAGAAAGCGAGCACAGCTCTGACGTCACCGCTCTGCTTTCCGGCCGCTGTGCTTACACAGTGCAGAGAAGCTGAGACGCCGGGGGACAGACACCGGAATGTGAGTATGTACTGTTTGTTTTTTTTACGTTTACGCTGGTAACCAGGGTAAACATCGGGTTACTAAGCGCGGCCCTGCGCTTAGTAACCCGATGTTTACCCTGGTTACCCGGGGACTTCGGCATCGCTCCAGCGCCGTGATTGCAACGTGTGACCGCAGTCTACGACGCTGGAGCGATAATCATACGACGCTGCGACGTCACGGATCGTGCCGTCGTAGCGACCAAAATGGCACTGTGTGACAGTACCCTTAGTCAAAACCTTTAACTCCCTCCTCAGCCCCCCACTGCCCCCTCATCTCTGCTTAGGACTTTGCCACACACTTTAAAAATAAGATCGACCAAACAAGGCAAGTCTTCATTGTTCAACCACCACAACCCCTTTGTATACCAGACCAATGCCCAAACCCCATAACCTCCCTATCCAACATCACTGAAGGGGGGCTTAACTGTCTCCTCTTCAAATTGCACCTCACCACCTGTGCGCTCGACCCCATCCCATCCCACCTCCTCCCCAACCTCACCCCCACTCTTATCCCATCCCTAGCCCACCTCTACAACCTATCACTAACTTCTGGCACCTTCCTTTCTGCTTTCAAACATGCCATAATCACGCCTATCCTTAAAAAGCTAACCCTCGATCCAACTGCTATGTCCAGCTATCACCCAATATCGCTGCTCCCATCCGCTTCTAAACTCCTTGAGCTTTTCCTCCCACCTCTCATCTAACTTTGACAATCTACAATCTGGTTTCTGCCCCCATCACTCAACTGAGACAGCCCTGACCAAAATTACTAACGACCTACTTACAGCCAAAGCTAACGGACAATACTCTGTACTCCTCCTTCTAGATCTGTCCTCTGCCTTCGACACAGTTGACCACTGCCTCCTACTACAGATCCTCTCCTCCTTTGGCATCAAGGACTTTGCCCTATCCTGGATCTCCTCATACCTTTCCAACTGCACATTCAGCATCTCACACTCGCACACTACCTCCTCATCCCACCCTCTCTCTGTTGGAGTCCCCCAAGGCTCTGTTCTAGGACCCCTACTCTTCTCAATCTATACACTTGGCCTGGGACAACTCAAAGTCCCATGGATTCTAGTACCACCTTTATGCTGATGACACTCAGATCTAACTTTCTGGCCCAGACATCACCTCTCTGCTGTCCAGAATCCCGAATGTCTATCAGCCATATCCTCTTTCTTCTTCTCTCGCTTCCTCAAACTCAATGTGGACAAATCTGAACTCATCATCTTTCCTCCATCTCATAGATCTTCCTTACCTGACCTATCTATCACTATTAACGACATCACGCTTTCCCCCGTACCAGAAGTCCGCTGCCTCGGAGTAACCATTGACTCTGCCCTCTCCTTCAAACCGCACATCCAAGCTCTTTCCACTTCCTGTTGCCTCCAGTTCAAAAATATCTCCAGAATCCGTCCTTTCCTCAACTGTCAATCTACTAAAATGCTTGCGCATGCCCTCATCATCTCCCACCTTGACTACTGCAACATCCTTTTCTGTGGCCTCTCTGCTAACACCCTTGCACCTCTCCAGCCAACCTTAACTCTGCTGCCGACTAATTCATCTCTCTCCTTGCTACTCCTCCGCTTCCCCCCTCTGCAAATCTCTTCACTGGCTTACATTCCCTCAGCGTATGCAGTTCAAATTACTAATACTAACCTACAAAGCCATCCATAGCCTGCCTCCTCCATATATCTCTGAACTAATCTCCCTATATATCTTCCCTCACTTAATCTCCGGTCCTCCCAAGACCTCCTTCTCTCCTCCACACTTATCACGCAACCGCCTCCAAGACCTTACCCGAATATCCCCCATCCTCTGGAATTCTTTGCCCCAACACGTCCAACTATCAACCACATTCGGATCCTTCAGACGGAACCTGAAAACCCACCTCTTCAGGAAAGCCTACAGCCTGCACTGACCCCGCTGCCTCCTCACCACTACCGAAGCTACCGCTTCACCAACATCAGAGCTCCTGCAACCCTCAACCTATTGTCTCCTTCCCCACCATCCTGTAGAATGTAAGCCCACAAGGGCAGGGTCCTCGCCCCTCTGTATCAGCCTGTGATTGTTAGTTTGCTTACTGTAAGTGATATCTATAATTTGTATGTAACCCCTTCTCATGTACAGCACAATGGAATCAATGGTGCTATATAAATAATAATAATAATAGTAATCAGATGAAGGTTATCAAAGCAATCTTCTCTTTTGGTATACTTTCCTATTTAGCAGTGCTTGGAGGGTTTTGTTGATAGTTCGCACACATTTGAGACTTTCTTTAAAATGTCTTGCTTCATAGGCAAGAGAACCTGACAAATGACCTCTCTTGACACTGTTTAATAGCAGAGAGTTCTGATATTGAAACAGTTTGGGACCATAGATTTCGCATTTGTAAATAAGACTAAAACAAACTGTCCTACTGGAAAGTACAATTATGTGCAAACAATGACAATGATTCTGGAGAAGATCCAAGAACTTCCTATGACTTATAGATTTGTATAAATGCCAAGGAACTTTAACACTTTCATATTTTTTTTTCACTTTCAGGTCTTGTCTCAGATAACACCCCAGCTCATAACGGAGATAGACCAGATTCTGGGCAACAAACCCAACATTAAGAAAGATTCCCGTGCGTGAGGATCTCCCCTCCGCATTCTGGAAACCTCTTAGTGTCCCCAAACATTGCGGACAAAGGACATAAGAAATTACGCTCGCCTGGTGCATGGTCCCCCACTCTGGCAGTGCTGAGAGAGCGGGAGGAGTACATTTAGCCAGCAATAACGGGAGGATAACCAGCTGCCTGCTTAGTACTACGGGGTCAATACATGCATTACTTCATGTCACCCTGCAAGGGAAGGGGCAGAGATACAAAGTCTTAACTGGTACAAAGAAGAAAGGTCATAAGCATGGAAATGACTTCAAGGAGAACTGACTCATGGTTCACATATTTATTATTCCTGTATTTTCTACATATTTCTTAAAGCTTCTTTTTTCTGTGTGACTCTGCAGAGATAGGGCCAAAGTCATAGCTTTCATCTTTCTGTGTTACCCAAAGAGCGGGGTGGACTCATAACTTCCTTCTGTCTTCATCATTTTTATCACATTGAAGGGAGAGTGGCAGACTCATAGCTCCTCCTATCTGTATCACCCTGCAGTGGGATGGGACTCATAGTTCCCCTTATCTGTATCATTCTGCAGGGGGAGGAGGCTCATAGCTCCTCCTGTCTGTATCACCCTGCAGTGGGATGGGACTCATAGTTCCCCTTATCTGTATCATTCTGCAGGGGGAGGAGGCTCATAGCTTCTTCTGTTTGTATGACCCTCGAGGGGGTGGAGACGCATTGCTCCTATCTGTATCACCCTGCAGTTGGTGGAGACTCATAGTTCCTCCCATCTGTAGCACCCTGCAGGGGGTGGAGACTCATAGCTCCTCCTATCAGTAGACCCTGCAGGGGGTGGAGACTCATAGCCCCTCCTATCAGTAGACCCTGCAGGGGGTGGATACTCATAGCCCCTCCTATCTGTATCACCCTGCAGTGGATGGAGACTCATAGCTCCTCCTATCAGTAGACCCTGCAGGGGGTGGAGACTCATAGCCCCTCCTATCTGTATCACCCTGCAGGGGGTGGAGACTCATAGCTTCTCCTATCTGTAGCACCCTGCAGGGGGTGGAGACTCATAGCCCCTCCTATCTGTATCACCCTGCAGTGGATGGAGACTCATAGCTCCTCCAATCTGTAGCACCCTGCAGGGGGTGGAGACTCATAGCTCCTCCTATCTGTAGCACCCTGCAGGGGGTGGAGACTCATAGCTTCTCCTATCTGTATCACCCTGCAGTGGGTGGAGACTCATAGCTCCACTTATCTGTAACACCCTGCAGGGGGAGGAGACTCATAGCTCATCCTATCTGTATCGCCCTGCAGGGGATGGAGACTCATAGCTTCTCCTATCTGTAGCACCCTGCAGGGGGAGGAAACACATAGATCCCCCTCTCTGTAGCACCCTGCAGGAGGTGGAGACTCATAGCTCCACTTATCTCTAGCACCCTGCAGTGGTTGGAGACTCATAGTTCCTTCTATCTGTAGCACCCTGCAGGGGGAGGAGACTCATAGCCCCTCCTATCTGCGTCACCCTGCAGAGGGAGGAGACTCATAGCCCCTCCTATCTGTGTCACCCTGCAGGGGGAGAGACTCATAGCTCCTCCTATCTGTATTATCCTGCAGGGGAGGAGGCTCATAGCTTCTATCTGTATCACCCTGCAGGAGGAGACTCATAGCTCCTCCTATCTGTATCACCCGGCAGGGGGAGAGGGGGAGGAGACTCATAGCTCCTCCTATCTGTGTCACCCTGCAGGACGGAGACTCATAGCCCCTCCTATCTGTATCACCCTGCAGGAGACTCATAGCTCCTCCTATCTGTGTCACCCTGCAGGGGGAGAAGACTCATAGCTTCTCCTATCTGTGTCACCCTGCAGGGGGAGGAGACTCATAGCTCCTCCTATCTGTATTGTCCTGCAGGGTGTGGGGTCTCATAGCTTCTCTTATTTGTATCAGTGTTAGGGGCTGACTCATAGCTGCCTCCCGATTGTGCCATCCTAAAAAATGGAAAGACCAGTTCATAACCTGGGAGAGAAGCAGTTTCATAGCTCATACAATCCTGCCCTGTTAAAATATGCAAAAGTCTACCCACTCTCCCTATTACATTGTGTGAGCAGAAGTGAGGACACCTTGCACTTAGCAGGAAGAGTACTATTCCTTTTAGTCTGTGCCAATGGCTTTGAATCAATGCCACAGTACTTGTTATTCTATATTATTATGTCTTAGTCGTAGCATCACCAGTACATCGCATTCATTGGTAATCAGCTGTGTGCCTGGGGCATGCTATCACCTCAGACATTGCAGCACAAGACGACTATCTTTGTCCATTAATAGAAGACCTCTGTGCATCCATACGAAGAATGGAACCGATACTAACGAGCAATAGCCCCTTCTAAGGCCTCAATCGGGCGGCCTTAATGCGGCTGCATTTTATCGTGGCACGTTCTGACATTCTGACACAACAGCAAATCTACTGATCCGAGCTAACTTATAACATGGACGGTAAAATGCGGCCCCGCTATGGACGCCTGACAGATGCCTAACCCTTGACTCCTAGAACAGTAGCAGGGTCCATCTCTATTTTCACACTAGTAGGATGCAACTCTTGTAGATTGACTCTCATTTGCATGATGTAGCCACAGGCATTTGGCATGAAATGCAAGCAGAACGTATATGAACTAAAACCAAACCAAGGTGGACCAAAACTGATAGTATTTTCTGGAACCGAATAAGCGTGACAGGAGCAAAATAATATTCTCCGATATGGAGTCGGATGTAAATACCCGTTAATAAATCTTTGTATTCAAGCGGTATTATAGGGCTTTGGGGAGATGAAAAAGAACCTGACTCGATAGTTCTCCAACTTATAAGATATGAACTGTCACATGACAAAAATATGTAGCACATTAGTAATGCACTACTTGAAACACAAGATGGCAGCTGAGATAACCAAATGACAAGGAATGTGGCAGATGTGTAGATATACGCGCTTCTTGAAACACTAGATGGCAGTAGAAATTAGCAAATTATGCAAATAAGATATGTCAGGTAATTTAACGAGGTTAATTTCATCCAGAGAAATGTTTCTGTCGAAATGAAGCTCATGCAATGGTGACATCAGTTGTTTGAGCCGGGGTTTATGGGTGTCTCAGCTTTACCCAAGCAAGAGGTCCAGTTTGGAGGTGCCCCCCACTAGTTTATCTCATATCGTAAGGGAGGAGACCATCTTCTATGTCCATGGACATCCCAACTTTCATAGTTTGAAGTAGAGGTGAACATATCATTGGTGCAACCTGTGGAACCACACAGGGGCCCAAGAGTAATGAGGCCCCATTTCTACCTCCAAAGAAGTGTAATTGTGCATTATGATGAGTTATTAGACTGCGAAGGGCCCATGTACTGTTCTTCCACTGTGGTCATTTTCAGACTGTTTGCCGGTGGTTTGATGACTGAGGTTACCATTGCTAAGAGCCCCCATTTCTGGTAAATGGTAGATGTCTCCAATTACATAAGGCTCCCATATTTAAATTTTAGGGCAAATACCCAGCCCAAAAAGTGGAATTGTTTTTAGTTCAAGTAGAGGTGACCATAGATATCTTTATAGTCTTCCTAAAATGAATGAGTATCCATCACGGTAATCATGGCATCTGTGATGTCATAGTATTTTAAGCTATTTGGCTTTGATGACATCACCTTCAATGACATCTATTAAAATTAACCGTCTTTCAAGAAAGTGGTTTCATCTATGGCCGGCAGGGGAGGAAGCTGCTCATTTCAAGATGCCATCAGCTATAGACTTGCACTGTAGAATAGTATTTATAGGTTGGCCATAGTGAGAGGCCCGAGACTAGAGAGGGCAATGAGTCATTTTTCTTATTGGGCAATATGGCGTCTTTTTGACATTTTATAGATGTTCATAGACATGAAGTAGGAAGCGATAACCAATTTTTGCGCACAATAATAAGAATCGACTGCATCTGTTGGGATGAGATGGAAGCTTGGGGATGACTGAACAATGTGACTGAAAGGCTGATAACTCATTGCTCAAGCTTGCTTAATAATAATAAATTGAGAATCCAAAAACTGTTCTTCAAGAGTCCTCGTCTGTTAATGCTTCGCATATCCAGTACCTGTTGTAGTAAGCTTCTTCAACTTGAAATGAGCTTTAAAGTTTGTTTACTTCTTGTTTAACGGAACTGTCCGCTTTGATGACCCCTAAAAAAAATTAAGCTAAGAAGAGGCTGTAGTAACTCTATCAACAAGAAGCTGTCATACAGTAAGTCCTCCTAGAGCTGCTCTTCTGAATGCCATTTTGTTCTGGGTAATGGACTAGTATAGAGAACAAAAAAGTCACAGATTGGCCAACTTTTATTGGCCAAAGTCCAATATGGGTCAGTAAAATAACTACCTACTAGCTGACTACTGACATTGACACACCGTTGTCTACCGTTGGAATTTTCACCTTGATTTTCACATCTCAGTCAGAGATCAGTATTTGTCAAGTTTGACCTGTGAGCTTAACTTGTGACCATGGACATAGGTGAACATTAATGACTTGTGATTATCTCGGGGTCAAGGTTAACAATTGCTCACATTGTTCTTCGCCTGGTGACAGGTTAGCTCCAAAGCTCAAGATAAGGCCTCATTTATGTCTGTTTTTGGAATAGGCTAACAATTATTTTTAACAGATAGCATACAAACACATTATAGTCTACAGCTCTTTTCACGTGTCTGTTCTGCTTTGCGGATCAAAGATCCTCAAATGAAAATAAAGTCATGTTCTAGTTTCACCTGTTGTGAGGACCAAATTCACCCACTGATGTGAATGGCTATGAAAAAGAGGAGCACACAGATGCCATCCCATAAAAATTGCCGACTTGTGAATTCAGCCTAAGTTCAGGTGGTCATTGTAAACATCAGGCGAGGTACAGCCGCAAGTTGCAAAATGACTGGTTCTGATTGCCTGTCGCCATAGCCGACCTGTCCTGAGGCCCGTTTGAAAGATCGCCCATGTGCACTAGCGCAGGCTAACATTGGGTCCGTTCACAGTCTTCCACATGGACTCCACATGAATCAAATTAATGTTCGTGTGATTGTACTCTAAGGAAAGGCAAAATTATATTTTTTCCTACTGATTATCTTATCAACTGACAAAGAGAATAGGACTGCAGAGCACACTCCACTGATTGCAATCTTAATAAGCAGATTGCAAAGGTTATAGAAAATTCTTCCTCGAATATGTTACTGTATGTAGCTTAGCATACATATGAAGGGAAAGCTGTCACTGGTGGGACATTAATCACAGCTGTCACATGTCGTATACTCTTCTCATAGATGGTATATTCACAGCTGTCACAGGTGGTACATTCAGTACTTACAGTAAGAAAAAGGTATAAAATATGATAATAAAAGACATACAACTTACGCAAAACAGTATAACATAAACAGGAAAAAAATGTACAGAAATCATCTAACTTGGTAGTCTGCTTTCTGCTCCCTGAGGGGGCTGAATATGGAGTTGGTGGAACACATCAGCTTCTCAGGCTGCCCTCACATGTGAACATGATTCTAGGTATACAGGTCTAATTTATAGCTTTGGTCTGGAGGTCAGATTTCTAGACCAGCCCCTCAGGTTAATATCATAATTGCTTGTTTTTGATTGGACCACGGCCACGCCCCCCAATGAATATATTATTTTCTCTTGAAATCATTGTGTAAACGTTCTCAGAGAGATACTATCAGGCCGTAATTGACATCTCTCTTCCAAGAGCTAGGAGGTGTCAAGTGTTAAGGTACCTTCACACTAAGCGACTTTACAACGATAACGATAGCGATCCGTGACGTTGCAGCGTCCTGGATAGCGATATCGTTGTGTTTGACACGCAGCAGCGATCAGGATCCCGCTGTGAGATCGCTGGTCGTTGCTGAAAGTCCAGAACTTTATTTCGTCGCTGGATCTCCCGCTGACATCGCTGAATCGGTGTGTGTGACACCGATCCAGCGATGTCTTCACTGGTAACCAGGGTAAACATCGGGTTACTAAGCGCAGGGCCACGCTTAGTAACCCGATGTTTATCCTGGTTACCATTGTAAATGTAAAAAAAAACACATACTCACATTCCGGTGCCCGGCGTCCGCTTCCCTGCACTCCTCCTGCATCCTGTGTAAGTGCCGGCCATAAAGCAGAGCGGTGACGTCACCGCTCTGCTCTGTGGGAGATGCCAGAGATGTTCGGCGCTGACACAGGATGCAGGAGGAGTGCAGGGAAGCGGACGCCGGGCACCGGAATGTGAGTATGTGGTTTTTTTTTTACATTTACAATGGTAACCAGGGTAAACATCGGGTTACTAAGCGCGGCCCTGCGCTTAGTAACCCGATGTTTACCCTGGTTACCCGGGGACTTCGGCATCGTTGGTCGCTGGAGAGCTGTCTGTGTGACAGCTCTCCAGCGACCACACAACGACTAAACAGCGACGCTGCAGCGATCGGCATCGTTGTCTGTATCGCTGCAGCGTCGCTTAAGGTACCTTCACATGAAACGACTTTACAACGAGAACGACAACGATCCGTGACGTTGCAGCGTCCTGGATAGCGATATCGTTGTGTTTGACACGCAGCAGCGATCTGGATCCTGCTGTGATATCGCTGGTCGTTGAATAAAGTTCAGAACTTTATTTGGTCGTCAGACCGGCGTGTATCATCAGGTTTGACACCAAAAGCAACGATACCAGCGATGTTTTACGCTGCTAACCAGGGTAAATATCGGGTTACTAAGCGCAGGGCCGCGCTTAGTAACCCGATGTTTACCCTGGTTACCAGCGTAAAAGTAAAAAAAACAAACAGTACATACTCACCTGCGCGTCCCCTGCCGTCCGCTTCCTGCTCTGACTGAGCGCCGTAAAGTGAAAGTAAAAGCACAGCGGTGACGTTACCGCTCTGCTGTTAGGGCCGACGCTCACACAGTGCAGGAAGCGGACGCCGGGGGACGCGCAGGTGAGCATGTACTGTTTGCCCTGCGCTTAGCAACCCGATGTTTACCCTGGTTACCCGGGGACCTCGGCATCGTTGGTCGCTGGAGAGCTGTCTGTGTGACCAGCGACCAGCGACCAAACAGCGACGCTGCAGCGATCGGCATCGTTGTCGCTATCGCTGCAGCGTCGCTTCGTGTGAAGGTACCTTTAGTGTGAAGGTACCTTTACCCTTTCTTCTTGGTCCTAGCTAGACCCCCTGGTGAGATTTGGAGACAGAAGACTGCTTGTCTCAAGAAAATACATATTAACACCTGGGTGAGACATGCAGCCTTCAGGACAGATGTTACTACTCACACAATACCTATGCATAGGTCACTGCATACACACACATATATATATATATATACATACATATTTCTCCACAGGTGATATATTCACTGCTCTCACAGGTGGTATATTCACAGCTGTCACAGGTGGTATATTCACTGCTGTCACAGGTGGTATATTCACTACTGTCACAGGTGGTATATTCACAGCTGTCACAGGTGGTATATTCACTGCTGTCACAGGTGGTATATTCACAGCTGTCACAGGTGGTATATTCACTGCTGTCACAGGTGGTATATTCACAGCTGTCACAGGTGGTATATTCACTACTGTCACAGGTGGTATATTCACAGCTGTCACAGGTGGTATATTCACTACTGTCACAGCTGGTATATTCACTACTGTCACAGGTGGTATATTCACTACTGTCACAGGTGGTATATTCACTACTGTCACAGGTGGTATATTCACAGCTGTCACAGGTGGTATATTCACTACTGTCACAGGTGGTATATTCACTACTGTCACAGGTGGTATATTCACTGCTGTCACAGGTGGTATATTCACTACTGTCACAGGTGGTATATTCACTGCTGTCACATGCAGTATATTCACAGCTGTCACAGGTGATATATTCACTGCTCTCACAGGTGGTATATTCACTGCTGTCACAGGTGGTATATTCACTGCTGTCACAGGTGGTATATTCACAGCTGTCACAGGTGGTATATTCACTACTGTCACAGGTGGTATATTCACTACTGTCACAGGTGGTATATTCACAGCTGTCACAGGTGGTATATTCACTGCTGTCACAGGTGGTATATTCACTACTGTCACAGGTGGTATATTCACTGCTGTCACATGCGGTATATTCACAGCTGTCACAGGTGATATATTCACTGCTGTCTCAGGTGGTATATTCACTACTGTCACAGGTGGTATATTCACTGCTGTCACAGGTGGTATATTCACAGCTGTCACAGGTGGTATATTCACTACTGTCACAGGTGGTATATTCACTGCTGTCACCGGTGGTATATTCACTACTGTCACAGGTGGTATATTCACTGCTGTCACAGGTGGTATATTCACTACTGTCACAGGTGGTATATTCACTGCTGTCACAGGTGATATATTCACTGCTGTCACAGGTGGTATATTCACAGCTGTCACAGGTGGTATACTCACTGCTGTCACAGGTGATATATTCACTGCTGTCACAGGTGGTATATTCACTACTGTCACAGGTGGTATATTCACTGCTGTCACAGGTGATATATTCACTGCTGTCACAGGTGGTATATTCACTGCTCTCACAGGTGGTATATTCACTGCTGTCACAGGCGGTATATTCACTTCTATCACAGGTGGTATACTCACAGCTGTCACAGGTGGTATATTCACTGCTCTCACAGGTGGTATATTCAGTGCTGTCACATGCGGTATATTCACTGCTGTCAGATGCGGTATATTCACTGCTGTCACATGCGGTATATTCACTGCTCTAACATGTGGTATATTCACAGCTGTCACAGGTGGTATATTCACTGCTGTCACAGGTGGTATATTCACTGCTGTCACAGGTGGTATATTCACTGCTGTCACAGGTGGTATATTCACTGCTGTCACAGGCGGTATATTCACTGCTGTCACAGGTGGTATATTCACAGCTGTCACAGGTGGTATAGTCACTGCTGTCACAGGTGGTATATTTACTGCTCTCACATGTGGTATATTCACTGCTGTCACAGGTGGTATAGTCACTGCTGTCACAGGTGGTATATTCACTACTGTCACAGGTGGTATATTCACTGCTGTCACAGGTGGTATATTCACTACTGTCAGATGTGGTATATTCACTGCTGTCACAGGTGGTATATTCACAGCTGTCACAGGTGGTATATTCACTGCTGTCACAGGTGGTATATTCACTGCTGTCACATGCGGTATATTCACAGCTGTCACATGTGGTATATTCACTGCTGTCACATGTGGTATATTCACTGCTGTCACAGGCGGTATATTCACTTCTATCACAGGTGGTATACTCACAGCTGTCACAGGTAGTATATTCACTGCTCTCACAGGTGGTATATTCAGTGCTGTCACATGCGGTATATTCACTGCTGTCACATGCGGTATATTCACTGCTGTCACAGGTGGTATATTCACTGCTCTAACATGTGGTATATTCACAGCTGTCACAGGTGGTATATTCACAGCTGTCACAGGTGATATATTCACAGCTGTCACAGGTGGAATATTCACAGCTGTCACAGGTGATATATTCACTGCTCTCACAGGTGGTATATTCACTGCTGTCACAGGTGCTATATTCACAGCTGTCACAGGTGCTATATTCACAGCTGTCACAGGTGGTATATTCACTGCTGTCACAGGTGATATATTCACTGCTCTCACAGGTGGTATATTCACTGCTGTCACAGGTGCTATATTCACAGCTGTCACAGGTGGTATATTCACTGCTGTCACAGGTGGTATATTCACTGCTGTCACAGGTGGTATATTCACTGCTGTCACAGGTGGTATATTCACTGCTGTCACAGGTGGTATATTCACTGCTGTCACAGGTGGTATAGTCACTGCTGTCACAGGTGGTATATTTACTGCTCTCACATGTGGTATATTCACTGCTGTCACAGGTGGTATATTCACTGCTGTCAGATGTGGTATATTCACTGTTGTCACAGGTGGTATATTCACAGCTGTCACAGGTGGTATATTCACTGCTGTCACAGGCGGTATATTCACTGCTGTCACAGGTGGTACATTCACAGCTGTCACAGGTGGTATATTCACTGCTCTCACATGTGGTATATTCACTGCTGTCACAGGTGGTATAGTCACTGCTGTCACAGGTGGTATATTCACTACTGTCACAGGTGGTATATTCACTACTGTCAGATGTGGTATATTCACTGCTGTCACAGGTGGTATATTCACAGCTGTCACAGGTGGTATATTCACTGCTGTCACAGGTGGTATATTCACTGCTCTCACAGGTGGTATATTCACAGCTGTCACAGGTGGTATATTCACTACTGTCACAGGTGGTATATTCACTGCTGTCACATGCGGTATATTCACAGCTGTCACATGTGGTATATTCACTGCTGTCACATGTGGTATATTCACTGCTGTCACAGGCGGTATATTCACTTCTATCACAGGTGGTATACTCACAGCTGTCACAGGTAGTATATTCACTGCTCTCACAGGTGGTATATTCAGTGCTGTCACATGCGGTATATTCACTGCTGTCACATGCGGTATATTCACTGCTGTCACAGGTGGTATATTCACTGCTCTAACATGTGGTATATTCACAGCTGTCACAGGTGGTATATTCACAGCTGTCACAGGTGGAATATTCACAGCTGTCACAGGTGATATATTCACTGCTCTCACAGGTGGTATATTCACTGCTGTCACAGGTGCTATATTCACAGCTGTCACAGGTGCTATATTCACAGCTGTCACAGGTGGTATATTCACTGCTCTAACATGTGGTATATTCACAGCTGTCACAGGTGATATATTCACAGCTGTCACAGGTGGAATATTCACAGCTGTCACAGGTGATATATTCACTGCTCTCACAGGTGGTATATTCACTGCTGTCACAGGTGCTATATTCACAGCTGTCACAGGTGCTATATTCACAGCTGTCACAGGTGGTATATTCACTGCTGTCACAGGTGGTATATTCACTGCTGTCACAGGTGATATATTCACTGCTCTCACAGGTGGTATATTCACTGCTGTCACAGGTGCTATATTCAAAGCTGTCACAGGTGGTATATTCACTGCTGTCACAGGTGGTATATTCACAGCTGTCACAGGTGGTATATTCACTGCTGTCACAGGTGGTATATTCACTGCTGTCACAGGTGGTATATTCACTGCTGTCACAGGTGGTATAGTCACTGCTGTCACAGGTGGTATATTTACTGCTCTCACATGTGGTATATTCACTGCTGTCACAGGTGGTATATTCACTGCTGTCAGATGTGGTATATTCACTGTTGTCACAGGTGGTATATTCACAGCTGTCACAGGTGGTATATTCACTGCTGTCACAGGTGGTATATTCACAGCTGTCACATGTGGTATATTCACTGCTGTCACATGAGGTATAGTCACTGCTGTCACAGGTGGTATACCGTATTCACTGCTGTCACATGCGGTATATTCACAGCTATCACAGGTGGTATATTCACAGCTATCACAGGTGGTATATTCACTGCTGTCACAGGTAATATATTCACTGCTGTCACAGGTGGTATATTCACAGCTGTCACAGGTGGTATATTCACTGCTGTCACAGGTGGTATATTCACTGCTGTCACAGGTGATATATTCACTGCTGTCACAGGTGGTATATTCACTGCTGTCACAGTTGGTATATTCACTGCTCTCACAGGTGGAATATTCACTGCTGTCACAGGTGGAATATTCACTGCTGTCACAGGTGGTATATTCACTGCTGTCACAGGTGGTATACTCACAGCTGTCACAGGTGGTATAGTCACTGCTGTCACAGGTGGTATATTTACTGCTCTCACATGTGGTATATTCACTGCTGTCACAGGTGGTATATTCACTACTGTCACAGGTGGTATATTCACTGCTGTCACAGGTGGTATATTCACTACTGTCAGATGTGGTATATTCACTGCTGTCACAGGTGGGATATTCACTGCTCTCACAGGTGGTATATTCACAGCTGTCACAGGTGGTATATTCACTACTGTCACAGGTGGTATATTCACTGCTGTCACAGGTGGTATATTCACTGCTGTCACAGGTGGTATATTCACTGCTGTCACATGCGGTATATTCACAGCTGTCACATGTGGTATATTCACTGCTGTCACATGTGGTATATTCACTGCTGTCACAGGCGGTATATTCACTTCTATCACAGGTGGTATACTCACAGCTGTCACAGGTAGTATATTCACTGCTCTCACAGGTGGTATATTCAGTGCTGTCACATGCGGTATATTCACTGCTGTCACATGCGGTATATTCACTGCTGTCACAGGTGGTATATTCACTGCTCTAACATGTGGTATATTCACAGCTGTCACAGGTGGTATATTCACAGCTGTCACAGGTGATATATTCTCAGCTGTCACAGGTGATATATTCACAGCTGTCACAGGTGATATATTCACTGCTGTCACAGGTGATATATTCACTGCTCTCACAGGTGGTATATTCACTGCTGTCACAGGTGCTATATTCACAGCTGTCACAGGTGGTATATTCACTGCTGTCACAGGTGGTATATTCACTGCTGTCACAGGTGGTATATTCACAGCTGTCACAGGTGGTATATTCACTGCTGTCACAGGTGGTATATTCACTGCTGTCACAGGTGGTATATTCACTGCTGTCACAGGTGGTATAGTCACTGCTGTCACAGGTGGTATATTTACTGCTCTCACATGTGGTATATTCACTGCTGTCACAGGTGGTATATTCACTGCTGTCAGATGTGGTATATTCACTGCTGTCACAGGTGGTATATTCACAGCTGTCACAGGTGGTATATTCACTGCTGTCACAGGTGGTATATTCACAGCTGTCACATGTGGTATATTCACTGCTGTCACAGGTGATTTATTCACTGCTCTCACAGGTGGTATATTCACTGCTGTCACAGGTGCTATATTCACAGCTGTCACAGGTGGTATATTCACTGCTGTCACAGGTGATATATTCACTGCTCTCACAGGTGGTATATTCACTGCTGTCACAGGTGCTATATTCACAGCTGTCACAGGTGGTATATTCACTGCTGTCACAGGTGGTATATTCACTGCTGTCACAGGTGGTATATTCACAGCTGTCACAGGTGGTATATTCACTGCTGTCACAGGTGGTATATTCACTGCTGTCACAGGTGGTATATTCACTGCTGTCACAGGTGGTATAGTCACTGCTGTCACAGGTGGTATATTTACTGCTCTCACATGTGGTATATTCACTGCTGTCACAGGTGGTATATTCACTGCTGTCAGATGTGGTATATTCACAGCTGTCACAGGTGGTATATTCACTGCTGTCACAGGCGGTATATTCACTGCTGTCACAGGTGGTATATTCACAGCTGTCACAGGTGGTATATTCACTGCTGTCACAGGTGGTATATTCACTGCTGTCACAGGTGATTTATTCACTGCTGTCACAGGTGCTATATTCACAGCTGTCACAGGTGCTATATTCACAGCTGTCACAGGTGGTATATTCACTGCTGTCACAGGTGATATATTCACTGCTCTCACAGGTGGTATATTCACTGCTGTCACAGGTGCTATATTCACAGCTGTCACAGGTGGTATATTCACTGCTGTCACAGGTGGTATATTCACTGCTGTCACAGGTGGTATATTCACTGCTGTCACAGGTGGTATATTCACTGCTGTCACAGGTGGTATAGTCACTGCTGTCACAGGTGGTATATTTACTGCTCTCACATGTGGTATATTCACTGCTGTCACAGGTGGTATATTCACTGCTGTCAGATGTGGTATATTCACTGTTGTCACAGGTGGTATATTCACAGCTGTCACAGGTGGTATATTCACTGCTGTCACAGGCGGTATATTCACTGCTGTCACAGGTGGTATATTCACAGCTGTCACAGGTGGTATATTCACTGCTCTCACATGTGGTATATTCACTGCTGTCACAGGTGGTATAGTCACTGCTGTCACAGGTGGTATATTCACTACTGTCACAGGTGGTATATTCAATGCTGTCACAGGTGGTATATTCACTACTGTCAGATGTGGTATATTCACTGCTGTCACAGGTGGTATATTCACAGCTGTCACAGGTGGTATATTCACTGCTGTCACAGGTGGTATATTCACTGCTCTCACAGGTGGTATATTCACAGCTGTCACAGGTGGTATATTCACTACTGTCACAGGTGGTATATTCACTGCTGTCACATGCGGTATATTCACAGCTGTCACATGTGGTATATTCACTGCTGTCACATGTGGTATATTCACTGCTGTCACAGGCGGTATATTCACTTCTATCACAGGTGGTATACTCACAGCTGTCACAGGTAGTATATTCACTGCTCTCACAGGTGGTATATTCAGTGCTGTCACATGCGGTATATTCACTGCTGTCACATGCGGTATATTCACTGCTGTCACAGGTGGTATATTCACTGCTCTAACATGTGGTATATTCACAGCTGTCACAGGTGGTATATTCACAGCTGTCACAGGTGATATATTCACAGCTGTCACAGGTGGAATATTCACAGCTGTCACAGGTGATATATTCACTGCTCTCACAGGTGGTATATTCACTGCTGTCACATGCGGTATATTCACAGCTGTCACAGGTGGTATATTCACAGCTATCACAGGTGGTATATTCACAGCTATCACAGGTGGTATATTCACTGCTGTCACAGGTGATATATTCACTGCTGTCACAGGTGGTATATTCACAGCTGTCACAGGTGGTATATTCACTGCTGTCACAGGTGGTATATTCACTGCTGTCACAGGTGATATATTCACTGCTGTCACAGGTGGTATATTCACTGCTGTCACAGTTGGTATATTCACTGCTCTCACAGGTGGAATATTCACTGCTGTCACAGGTGGAATATTCACTGCTGTCACAGGTGGTATATTCACTGCTGTCACAGGTGGCATACTCACAGCTGTCACAGGTGGTATAGTCACTGCTGTCACAGGTGGTATATTTACTGCTCTCACATGTGGTATATTCACTGCTGTCACAGGTGGTATATTCACTACTGTCACAGGTGGTATATTCACTGCTGTCACAGGTGGTATATTCACTACTGTCAGATGTGGTATACTCACTGCTGTCACAGGTGGGATATTCACAGCTGTCACAGGTGGTATATTCACTGCTGTCACAGGTGGTATATTCACTGCTCTCACAGGTGGTATATTCACAGCTGTCACAGGTGGTATATTCACTACTGTCACAGGTGGTATATTCACTGCTGTCACAGGTGGTATATTCACTGCTGTCACAGGTGGTATATTCACTGCTGTCACATGCGGTATATTCACAGCTGTCACATGTGGTATATTCACTGCTGTCACATGTGGTATATTCACTGCTGTCACAGGCGGTATATTCACTTCTATCACAGGTGGTATACTCACAGCTGTCACAGGTAGTATATTCACTGCTCTCACAGGTGGTATATTCAGTGCTGTCACATGCGGTATATTCACTGCTGTCACATGCGGTATATTCACTGCTGTCACAGGTGGTATATTCACTGCTCTAACATGTGGTATATTCACAGCTGTCACAGGTGGTATATTCACAGCTGTCACAGGTGATATATTCACAGCTGTCACAGGTGATATATTCACAGCTGTCACAGGTGATATATTCACTGCTGTCACAGGTGATATATTCACTGCTCTCACAGGTGGTATATTCACTGCTGTCACAGGTGCTATATTCACAGCTGTCACAGGTGCTATATTCACAGGTGTCACAGGTGGTATATTCACTGCTGTCACAGGTGGTATATTCACTGCTGTCACAGGTGATATATTCACTGCTCTCACAGGTGGTATATTCACTGCTGTCACAGGTGCTATATTCACAGCTGTCACAGGTGGTATATTCACTGCTGTCACAGGTGGTATATTCACTGCTGTCACAGGTGGTATATTCACAGCTGTCACAGGTGGTATATTCACTGCTGTCACAGGTGGTATATTCACTGCTGTCACAGGTGGTATATTCACTGCTGTCACAGGTGGTATAGTCACTGCTGTCACAGGTGGTATATTTACTGCTCTCACATGTGGTATATTCACTGCTGTCACAGGTGGTATATTCACTGCTGTTAGATGTGGTATATTCACTGCTGTCACAGGTGGTATATTCACAGCTGTCACAGGTGGTATATTCACTGCTGTCACAGGTGGTATATTCACAGCTGTCACATGTGGTATATTTACAGCTGTCACATGAGGTATAGTCACTGCTGTCACAGGTGGTATACCGTATTCACTGCTGTCACATGCGGTATATTCACAGCTGTCATAGGTGGTATATTCACTGCTGTCAGATGTGGTATATTCACTGCTGTCACAGGTGATATATTCACTGCTGTCACAGGTGGTATATTCACAGCTGTCACAGGTGGTATATTCACTGCTGTCACAGGTGGTATATTCACTGCTGTCACAGGTGATATATTCACTGCTGTCACAGGTGGTATATTCACTGCTGTCACAGGTGGTATATTCACTGCTCTCACAGGTGGTATATTCACTGCTGTCACAGGCGGTATATTCACTTCTATCACAGGTGGTATATTCACTGCTGTCACAGGTGGTATATTCACAGCTGTCACAGGTGGTATATTCACTGCTGTCACAGGTGGTATATTCACTGCTGTCACAGGTGGTATATTCACTGCTGTCACAGGTGATATATTCACTGCTGTCACAGGTGGTATAGTCACTGCTGTCACAGGTGGTATATTTACTGCTCTCACATGTGGTATATTCACTGCTGTCACAGGTGGTATATTCACTGCTGTCACAGGTGATATATTCACTGCTGTCACAGGTGGTATAGTCACTGCTGTCACAGGTGGTATAGTCACTGCTGTCACAGGTGGTATATTTACTGCTCTCACATGTGGTATATTCACTGCTGTCACAGGTGGTATATTCACTGCTGTCAGATGTGGTATATTCACTGCTGTCACAGGTGGTATATTCACAGCTGTCACATGTGGTATATTCACTGCTGTCACATGAGGTATAGTCACTGCTGTCACAGGTGGTATACCGTATTCACTGCTGTCACATGCGGTATATTCACAGCTGTCACAGGTGGTATATTCACTGCTGTCAGATGAGGTATAGTCACTGCTGTCACAGGTGGTATATTCACAGCTGTCACAGGTGGTATATTCACTGCTGTCACAGGTGGTATATTCACAGCTGTCACATGTGGTATATTCACAGCTGTCACAGGTGATATATTCACTGCTGTCACATGAGGTATAGTCACTGCTGTCACAGGTGGTATATTCACAGCTGTCACATGTGGTATATTCACAGCTGTCACAGGTGATATATTCACTGCTGTCACATGAGGTATAGTCACTACTGTCACAGGTGGTATATTCACTGCTGTCACATGAGGTATAGTCACTGCTGTCACAGGTGGTATATTCACTGCTGTCACAGGTGGTATATTCACTGCTGTCAGATGTGGTATATTCACTGCTGTCACAGGTGATATATTCACTGCTGTCACAGGTGATATATTCACTGCTGTCACAGGTGGTATAGTCACTGCTGTCACAGGTGGTATATTCACTGCTGTCAGATGTGGTATATTCACTGCTGTCACAGGTGGTATATTCACAGCTGTCACATGTGGTATATTCACTGCTGTCACATGAGGTATAGTCACTGCTGTCACAGGTGGTATACCGTATTCACTGCTGTCACATGCGGTATATTCACAGCTGTCACAGGTGGTATATTCACTGCTGTCAGATGAGGTATAGTCACTGCTGTCACATGCGGTATATTCACAGCTGTCACAGGTGGTATATTCACTGCTGTCAGATGTGGTATATTCACTGCTGTCACAGGTGATATATTCACTGCTGTCACAGGTGGTATATTCACAGCTGTCACAGGTGGTATATTCACTGCTGTCACAGGTGGTATATTCACGGCTGTCACAGGTGATATATTCACTGCTGTCACAGGTGGTATATTCACTGCTGTCACAGGTGGTATATTCACTGCTCTCACAGGTGGTATATTCACTGCTGTCACAGGCGGTATATTAACTGCTGTCACAGGCGGTATATTCACTTCTATCACAGGTGGTATTTTCACTGCTGTCACAGGTGGTATATTCACTGCTGTCACAGGTGGTATATTCACAGCTGTCACAGGTGATATATTCACTGCTCTCACAGGTGGTATATTCACTGCTCTCACAGGTGGTATATTCACTTCTATCACAGGTGGTATATTCACAGCTATCACAGGTGGTATATTCAGAGCTGTCACAGGTGGTATATTCAGAGCTGTCACAGGTGGTATATTCATTGCTGTCACAGGTGGTATATTCACTGCTGTCACAGGTGGTATACCGTATTCACTGCTGTCACATGCGGTATATTCACTGCTGTCAGATGTGCACAATCATATAAAAAAATTGCGTATACTGAACAAATATAGATATAATTTTATTGGAAAAATTCAAACATGAGGAGAACCAACTCCCTCACAAACAACAAAACATGTATAAAAAGAAAATACCTAGTTGCCACATGTGTGTTCTAATGGTGAGCCAATCAGAAAAATACGTGGCACCACTCTGAGTATACATCTATAACATGAAAGTGTACTAATTGTGCTGCAGTGCCATATAATTGAATGCATGATCGATAGTCCGACACATCACATTTGAGGTGAAATCAACACCTTATAAACCAACTATCAAAGTGATTGGAATCAAAATGACTTAGTCCATATACGATCAAATACAAAATCAGTTATCAGAGCTGCAGCAGGCAAGTATATCAAACAATAGGAGGGTACATTACCAGAGATGCTCAGAGGATGGTGCCACTGCCCCAACGCGCGTTTCGGCGGCGTGCCTTCGTCAGGGGAAGTGGCATCATGTTACAAGGTGGCACCTTATATACAGGGGGAGACCAATGGTAAGCGGCAACCGCACGGTGATTAGTTACATGATATTAGTACAAGGGAACGACGGGACATGTGGTCCAGGCACACAGTGTGTAACCTCCGTCACGCCGCACGCGACGCCGACGCTGCAGGGAGGAGAGAAAGGAGGCGCATACGTCACCGGCGGTAGGCGGCACGCCGGACCAGAGCAGCCAACCGCGCGGCCGTTCGCGGAAGGAAGCCCCGCCCAACGCACCGCCCACAGCCGGCACATCGCATCGCCACCAACAAACCATCCCCACAGCGGCAGCACGCCCGCGGACCGACCAAGGCAAAGCTACATCAGGAAGAGATTCTATAACCGGTAATACTGGCAGGATGTTTCTAGTTAAAAAGGTAACAAAAGAGACCTCCGATCGGAATAGACACCTAAACGTATAAACAATAGATCATCATGGCACAAAATTAATACTCAATACAATAGATACAAAGTGAATAATTCCAAAAAAGATAAAAAGGATGGTAACAACCATCACATATAAAACCAGTGATAGAGTAACCTACCAAACTAATGAAAGTGCCTATCGACCGATATAAAGTGACGAAGTGCTAAACGGAGAAAAAGTGCAAACATGTGCAGCCAGAACAAACTGGCCATGTTATCAACAAAGGCAAAAAGCACCCCTGATTAAAGTGATGTGCTGGTCAATAATGACCACAATGAAGTGGTGACTTGGTATAAAACTAATCCAACAAAATACGTGAACATATGTCTATGGCTATTATAGCCATTAGAAATGATAGCAGGATCAAGATAAATATTATAAAAAATTTTTTTTATATATTTAATAAATATCAAAGACGTGACATAGGCAAAATAAGTGCTGATAATTGTAGATAAACAGGAAATAAAGTGCTAATGTGCCGAAGTGCAGTAAAAACAAAAGTAAAAAGCCACGTAAAACGTGCAATACTAGGATCATATTAGTAATAAATATGCATATCTATACTTGTCTCCACAATGCTTAAAGCTGGATAAATATAATACTGTAGCCAGTGCGAGCTCATCATAAAAATTCCCATAATTTGGTGAGACAAAATAATCTGCTGATGAAGGATAAAAAGTCTCTTATATAGTGTCCATACAGATAATCATATAATAATCTCCAGCCAGGAAACATAGTGGAGCTGGATGTCGTTCATTGTTGTCCAGATGTCATCTCTTATTCTTGTTTTATAATGTTTTTAAAGAGCCTCTTCCGATGTATCCCCCATTCCTAAGTCTGATAATGGATCAGCAAGGACCACCAGGACCACCGAACACAGCAGGGACCACAGGGACCACCGACCGGACACCATAAGGAAGGTAAAGAGTAACATAAGACTCCCACAGTATTCTTTAGGCCAGGTGGTATATTCACTACTGTCACAGGTGGTATATTCACTGCTGTCACCGGTGGTATATTCACTACTGTCACAGGTGGTATATTCACTGCTGTCACAGGTGATATATTCACTGCTGTCACAGGTGGTATATTCACAGCTGTCACAGGTGGTATACTCACTGCTGTCACAGGTGATATATTCACTGCTGTCACAGGTGGTATATTCACTACTGTCACAGGTGGTATATTCACTGCTGTCACAGGTGATATATTCACTGCTGTCACAGGTGGTATATTCACTGCTCTCACAGGTGGTATATTCACTGCTGTCACAGGCGGTATATTCACTTCTATCACAGGTGGTATACTCACAGCTGTCACAGGTGGTATATTCACTGCTCTCACAGGTGGTATATTCAGTGCTGTCACATGCGGTATATTCACTGCTGTCACATGCGGTATATTCACTGCTGTCACATGCGGTATATTCACTGCTCTAACATGTGGTATATTCACAGCTGTCACAGGTGGTATATTCACTGCTGTCACAGGTGGTATATTCACTGCTGTCACAGGTGGTATATTCACTGCTGTCAGATGTGGTATATTCACTGCTGTCAGATGTGGTATATTCACTGCTGTCACAGGTGGTATATTTACTGCTCTCACAGGTGGTATATTCAGTGCTGTCACATGCGGTATATTCACTGCTGTCACAGGTGGTATATTCACTGCTCTAACATGTGGTAATATTCACAGCTGTCACAGGTGGTATATTCACTGCTGTCAGATGTGGTATATTCACTGCTGTCACAGGTGGTATATTCGCTGCTGTCACAGGTGGTATATTCACTTCTATCACAGGTGGTATATTAACTGCTGTCACAGGCGGTATATTCACTTCTATCACAGGTGGTATTTTCACTGCTGTCACAGGTGGTATATTCACTGCTGTCACAGGTGGTATATTCACAGCTGTCACAGGTGATATATTCACTGCTCTCACAGGTGGTATATTCACTGCTCTCACAGGTGGTATATTCACTTCTATCACAGGTGGTATATTCACAGCTGTCACAGGTGGTATATTCAGAGCTGTCACAGGTGGTATATTCAGAGCTGTCACCGGTGGTATATTCACTGCTGTCACAGGTGGTATATTCACTGCTGTCACAGGTGGTATACCGTATTCACTGCTGTCACATGCGGTATATTCACTGCTGTCAGATGTGGTATATTCACTGCTGTCACAGGTGGTATATTTACTGCTCTCACAGGTGGTATATTCAGTGCTGTCACATGCGGTATATTCACTGCTGTCACAGGTGGTATATTCACTGCTGTCACAGGTGGTATATTCACTGCTGTCACAGGTGGTATACCGTATTCACTGCTGTCACATGCGGTATATTCACTGCTGTCAGATGTGGTATATTCACTGCTGTCAGATGTGGTATATTCACTGCTGTCACAGGTGGTATATTTACTGCTCTCACAGGTGGTATATTCAGTGCTGTCACATGCGGTATATTCACTGCTGTCACAGGTGGTATATTCACTGCTCTAACATGTGGTAATATTCACAGCTGTCACAGGTGGTATATTCACTGCTGTCAGATGTGGTATATTCACTGCTGTCACAGGTGGTATATTCGCTGCTGTCACAGGTGGTATATTCACTTCTATCACAGGTGGTATATTAACTGCTGTCACAGGCGGTATATTCACTTCTATCACAGGTGGTATTTTCACTGCTGTCACAGGTGGTATATTCACTGCTGTCACAGGTGGTATATTCACAGCTGTCACAGGTGATATATTCACTGCTCTCACAGGTGGTATATTCACTGCTCTCACAGGTGGTATATTCACTTCTATCACAGGTGGTATATTCACAGCTGTCACAGGTGGTATATTCAGAGCTGTCACAGGTGGTATATTCAGAGCTGTCACCGGTGGTATATTCACTGCTGTCACAGGTGGTATATTCACTGCTGTCACAGGTGGTATACCGTATTCACTGCTGTCACATGCGGTATATTCACTGCTGTCAGATGTGGTATATTCACTGCTGTCACAGGTGGTATATTTACTGCTCTCACAGGTGGTATATTCAGTGCTGTCACATGCGGTATATTCACTGCTGTCACAGGTGGTATATTCACTGCTCTAACATGTGGTAATATTCACAGCTGTCACAGGTGGTATATTCACTGCTGTCAGATGTGGTATATTCACTGCTGTCACAGGTGGTATATTCGCTGCTGTCACAGGTGGTATATTCGCTGTCACAGGTGTTATATTCACTACTGTCAGATGCAGTATATTCACTGCTCTCACAGGCGGTATATTTATTTTTGTTATTGGTGGTATATTTGTTGCCCACGTAGGTGGTCTATTCAGTACTGTCATGAAGGATACAGCCACTAGTCTCACATGTTGTACATTCACCACTGTCATGGGTGGTGCATTCAGTACAGTTAGTGGTGCTATAGGTATGAATGGTCGCTGCTTGCCCACGTGGTATATTCACTGCTTTCCTGGATGACACTTTTACAGTCTATAAATATAACTTTTTAGCGCCGTGGTTGAATTCATGTATCGGTTTCGCTCTCCTCCGGGCCTGGACTTGTTTCATTTCAGCCCTTTGGCTCTTTTTCTTGTAACAAGGCCGAACTTGTTTCCTTTCTCTCTAGTTACAATTTTAATCATCCACCTTTGCTGACTTGGTCCCACCCCACCATTTGCATGTGGGAAACCCCCGTGAAGGCTGCCCCGAGGACACGGATATGGTGTGGCGCAGTCAGTCAGACGTTGGCCTGCGACCCTGCCCACGTTTTCTCTTGTTTTTGCTGCATGAGTCATCATTGTATTATATCATCTTCCTGTTGCTGCTTTCTTTTCTTATAAGTATGTGGTTAACCCTTCCCACCACACACCAGCTGGCTGATTAACCCTTGTGCTGCTGTATAGCCAGGGTGTATACATGATTACAATTATTTAGAGAAGACTATAGCGGCCCTTCAAGACGGAGCACAAAAGCTCCAGACAAATCCCGACAGATCCGGCATTATCTGCCAAATAATCGAGGCCTCGGATTCTGGCACGGCTGCAGGGTCGGGGGAAAGTGAAGCAATGTCTGCCCGTAAAGTGACGAATTATGCCAGAATAATCTCATAAAATCCGTCATGTGATATATACCGGGAATCATGTATAATGCCGGCATGTGCTTCAAAAAGTGGGTAACCGCTTTGTGTAAATGTCTGTCCCTCAGCTTTCACTGGGCACACGTCTGTCTACGAGGGAGGAATGAGCCGAAAAACTGATTCAGGGACTTTCTACAGAATCCAGCTCACAAAGTTACAGAGAAAAGACATGTTCTTGATGAGACGACAACCGGTTCCACAGTTTCATCCTAATTTCAAACCAAAACCCTAATACGAACTGGCCCTCAGACCAGACCCCTAAAATGTATCATATCAGGCTTCTAAAAAGAATTAGACCTCAGACCAGACCCATAAACGCATCCAGTCCCCTTATCCAGACCCCTAAAATGAATCACACTCCTGACCAACCTATAAAATGAATTGGATCGCTGACCAGACCCTTCCAGGACAGACCCTTCACGTTACTCAGACCAGACCTTTAAAATAACGCAGACCCCGACATGTGAAATTCATTCAGATTCCAGAACTCTCCTTTAAAAGAGATTGAGCCCCCCACCCCGACCAGACCCCGAAACTTTATCAGGCATCTAAAATTAACTCAGACCACTAACGTTACCGTATATTACAGACTACAATGAGGACTTAACTATAAAATGAATCTCTGGTTTAAAAAAGTAGAAAATAGAAAAAACATATTTACAACTAAAAAAAAATTTGGCCTGGAAGTGTAATAAAGTGGAGGGGTTAATACCGCAAAATTGTATGAGGTACGGTAGAATAGAGAGGGGAAAAGTCTCTGGTTAGAGTCTCTCTAAAGCACGGATATTGTACACATATGGCACACACATCACGAGTACAGATGCACACTCAGCTCTACTACATACAGTATATGCACAGTTCTCCTATAAACACACATAATGCTCTTCTACACATCCAACCACAACTCTGCTTCATACATAGACTGCTCTACTACATTCACACACAGCTCTGCTACATATATACTTCTCTGCTACAGTCACACACAGCTGCTACATATATACTTCTCTGCTACATTCACACACAGCTCTGCTACATATATACTTCTCTGCTACAGTCACACACAGCTCTGCTACATATATACTTCTCTGCTACAGTCACACACAGCTCTGCTACATATATACTTCTCTGCTACATTCACACACAGCTCTGCTACATATATACTTCTCTGCTACATTCACACACAGCTCTGCTACATATATACTTCTCTGCTACATTCACAAACAGCTCTGCTACATATATACTTCTCTGCTACAGTCACAAACAGCTCTGCTACATATATACTTCTCTGCTACATACATAGACTTCTCTGCTACTACATTCACGCATAGCTGTGCTACATACATAGACTTCTCTACTACATTCACACACAGCTCTGCTACATATATATATATATATATATATATATATATATATATACTTCTCTGCTACATTCACGAACAGCTCTGCTACATACATAGACTTCTCTACTACATTCACGAACAGCTGTGCTACATACACATAGCTCTCCAAGAAACATATATAATGTTCTTCTAAACACCCAACCACAAGTCTGCTACATACACACAGCTCTGCTACATACATAGACGTCTCTGCTACATTTACGCACAGCTCTGCTACATACACACACACAGCTGTGCTACATACACATAGCTCTCCAAAAAACACAGCTCTCCGAGAAACATACACAAAGTTCTTCTAAACACCCAACCACAAGTCTGCTACATACATACACACTATTCTGTTACACGCACAGCTCTGCTACAAACACGTATAACTCTCATACACATACAAGCACAACTCCACTACATACATACAACAGCTCTGCTTTATATGAACACATACAGCTCTGCTACATACACACATAGCTCTACCACACACCTGCACAGAAAAATTAGATTTAGGCAGATTCACCGAATTCGGACAGGGAGATTCGATTAGCATCAAATAAATCGGGTGAGGATGAAATCTGTCAAGAAGGTAAAAAAAAACCAATAACCTGCTATTACAGCCCCAGTTAGGAATCAAGGTTTGTCATGAGGGATAATAAGACTAGAGATGAGCGAATCACCGCTGAGGGTCAGTGCAGATGTCGGTAATCGCTGCGGGTCGGAGGCTGCGTACATCCACAGCGTCCAGATGTTACAGCATAGTGCATGGGATGTCAGTATTGTGCACCGACTCCCGCGGCTCACCTGCGGAGACGGACATGCAGCGCATCTCTACAAGATACATCTCATCCATAGAATGTATTGGACGCGGTGACTCCGCACGGTTCAGTGATCACATGAGAAATCACCTGCGTTCAATAGCCAGCGGTGGACATGTGCTGCGTTCAAAGCGCTGCCGATTCCTGACCGTGTGCACCTGCCCTAAAAGAAACTATTATGCTATGAATTTACCGAATAAAAATTTGGATTCTAAGGAATCCACATATTAGGGGATTCAATTTATCCAAACCCAGCAAAATCATGGTCGTTTTGCTGACTTCTGAGCTCTTAAAGGGGTTGTCCAGCCTTGGGGTAGAAGTTTGCAGCCATTCTATGTGACTGCAGTCTTGTGAATTCTCACAGCGTGCACAGTGCGCACTGCGAGGATTCTCCAGGGCCAGGAGAGTGCGGTCTTGTCACCGCAAGTATATGATTTGCATATTTGTGGACATACAGTCTTGGTCAATAGCACGGCTGGGCATGTCTGTATTTGTGGTCTCTTGCCCACCGCTGACATCGGAGAATCCTTACAGCGTTAGTGACATAGAATGACTGCAGACTTATTCCCGTAGACCGGACAACCCCTTTAAGGGGTTACTCACCTCTCCTGGGTAACTGGCTTAGGCCTGTTTCACACGTCAGTGGCTCCGGTACGTGTGGTGACAGTTTTCTCACGTACCGGAGACACTGACTCACGTAGACACATTAAAATCAATGTGTCTCTAACTGGGTCGCTGTGACCAGTGGGGACCGCAGGGGTCGGTATTGGGGCCTGTTCTCTTCAACATATTCATTAATGATCTGGTAGAAGGTTTACACAGTAAAATATCGATATTTGCAGATGATACAAAACTATGTAAAGCAGTTAATACAAGAGAAGATAGTATTCTGCTACAGATGGATCTGGATAAGTTGGAAACTTGGGCTGAAAGGTGGCAGATGAGGTTTAACAATGATAAATGTAAGGTTATACACATGGGAAGAAGGAATCAATATCACCATTACACACTGAACGGGAAACCACTGGGTAAATCTGACAGGGAGAAGGACTTGGGGATCCTAGTTAATGATACACTTACCTGGAGCAGCCAGTGCCAGGCAGCAGCTGCCAAGGCAAACAGGATCATGGGGTGCATTAAAAGAGGTCTGGATACACATGATGAGAGCATTATACTGCCTCTGTACAAATCCCTAGTTAGACCGCACATGGAGTACTGTGTCCAGTTTTGGGCACCGCTGCTCAGGAAGGATATAATGGAACTAGAGAGAGTACAAAGGAGGGCAACAAAATTAATAAAGGGGATGGGAGAACTACAATACCCAGATAGATTAGCGAAATTAGGATTATTTAGTCTAGAAAAAAGACGACTGAGGGGCGATCTAATAACCATGTATAAGTATATAAGGGGACAATACAAATATCTCGCTGAGGATCTGTTTATACCAAGGAAGGTGACGGGCACAAGGGGGCATTCTTTGCGTCTGGAGGAGAGAAGGTTTTTCCACCAACATAGAAGAGGATTCTTTACTGTTAGGGCAGTGAGAATCTGGAATTGCTTGCCTGAGGAGGTGGTGATGGCGAACTCAGTCGAGGGGTTCAAGAGAGGCCTGGATGTCTTCCTGGAGCAGAACAATATTGTATCATACAATTATTAGGTTCTGTAGAAGGACGTAGATCTGGGGATTTATTATGATGGAATATAGGCTGAACTGGATGGACAAATGGCTTTTTTCGGCCTTACTAACTATGTTACTATGATAGGATGTGATCAGTTGGGGAGCACAGCTCCACCAACACTATGGTGGCTACAGTGGGGTACTGCAGCTCCATCTCTATTCATTAGATTGCAGTACCTGGCCATGGCCACTATACAGTTGTTGGAGCTGTGCTGTTCTGCAATAGACGATCATGGGGTTGCCGGGTGCAGCACTCCCCTCCCCCCATGGATCTCATACTGACGACCTTTAGGGTATGTGCACACGCTGCGGATTTTGCTGCGGATCCACAGCAGCTTTCCCAAAGTTTACAGTACCATGTAAACCTATGGGGAAAAAAACCGCTGTGCACATGCTGCGGAAAAATGGAGCGGGGAGACCTGTGCAGGGGAGGGCAGTGTGGGGGAGACCGATGCAGGAGAGGGCGGTGTGGGGGAGACCGATGCAGGGGAGGGCGGTGTGGGGGAGACCGATGCAGGGGAGGGCGGTGCGGGGGAGACCGATGCAGGGGAGGGGAGGGCGGTGCGGGGGAGGCCGATGCGGGGGAGGCCGATGCGGGGGAGGGCGGTGCGGGGGAGGCCGATGCGGGGGAGGGCGGTGCGGGGGAGGCCGATGCTGGGGAGGGCGGTGCGGGGGAGGCCGATGCAGGGGAGGGCGGTGCGGGGGAGGCCGATGCAGGGGAGGGCGGTGCGGGGGAGGCCGATGCAGGGGAGGGCGGTGCGGGGGAGGCCGATGCAGGGGAGGGCAGTGCGGGGGAGGCCGATGCAGGGGAGGGCGGTGCAGGGGAGACCGATGCAGGGGATGGCGGTGCGGGGGAGACCGATGCAGGGGAGGGCGGTGCGGGGGAGGCCGATGCAGGGGAGGGCGGTGCGGGGGAGACCGATGCAGGGGAGGGCGGTGCGGGGGAGACCGATGCAGGGGAGGGCGGTGCGGGGGAGACCGATGCAGGGGAGGGCGGTGCGGGGGAGACCGATGCAGGGGAGGGCGGTGCGGGGGAGGCCGATGCAGGGGAGGGCGGTGCGGGGGAGACCGATGCAGGGGAGGGCGGTGTGGGGGAGACCGATGCAGGGGAGGGCGGTGCGGGGGAGACCGATGCAGGGGAGGGGAGGGCGGTGCGGGGGAGGCCGATGCGGGGGAGGGCGGTGCGGGGGAGGCCGATGCGGGGGAGGGCGGTGCGGGGGAGGCCGATGCAGGGGAGGGCGGTGCGGGGGAGGCCGATGCGGGGGAGGGCGGTGCGGGGGAGGCCGATGCGGGGGAGGGCGGTGCGGGGGAGGCCGATGCGGGGGAGGCCGATGCGGGGGAGGGCGGTGCGGGGGAGGCCGATGCGGGGGAGGGCGGTGCGGGGGAGGCCGATGCAGGGGAGGGCGGTGCGGGGGAAGCCGATGCAGGGGAGGGCGGTGCGGGGGAGACCGATGCGGGGGAGACCGATGCGGGGGAGGGCGGTGCGGGGGAGGCCGATGCGGGGGAGGGCGGTGCGGGGGAGACCGGTGCGGGGGAGACCGGTGCGGGGGAGACCGGTGCGGGGAAGGGCGGTGCGGGGGAGGCCGATGCGGGGGAGGGCGGTGCGGGGGAGACCGATGCGGGGGAGGGCGGTGCGGGGGAGACCGATGCAGGGGAGGCCGGTGCGGGGGAGACCGATGCAGGGGAGGGCGGTGCGGGGGAGACCGATGCAGGGGAGGGCGGTGCGGTGGAGGCCGATGCAGGGGAGGGCGGTGCGGGGGAGGCCGATGCAGGGGAGGGCGGTGCGGGGGAGGCCGATGCAGGGGAGGGCGGTGCGGGGGAGACCGATGCAGGGGAGGGCGGTGCGGGGGAGACCGATGCAGGGGAGGGCGGTGCGGGGGAGACCGATGCAGGGGAGGGCGGTGCGGGGGAGGCCGATGCAGGGGAGGGCGGTGCGGGGGAGACCGATGCAGGGGAGGGCGGTGCGGGGGAGACCGATGCAGGGGAGGGCGGTGCGGAGGAGGCCGATGCAGGGGAGGGCGGTGCGGGGGAGACCGATGCAGGGGAGGGCGGTGCGGGGGAGACCGATGCAGGGGAGGGCGGTGCGGGGGAGACCGATGCAGGGGAGGGCGGTGAGCGGGAGGGCGGGGCAGTGAGCGGGAGACCGATGCAGGGGAGGGCGGTGCGGGGGAGGCCGATGCAGGGGAGGGCGGTGCGGGGGAGGCCGATGCAGGGGAGGGCGGTGAGCGGGAGGGCGGGGCAGTGAGCGGGAGACCGATGCAGGGGAGGGCGGTGCGGGGGAGACCGATGCAGGGGAGGGCGGTGCGGGGGAGACCGATGCAGGGGAGGGCGGTGCGGGGGAGACCGATGCAGGGGAGGGCGGTGCGGGGGAGGCCGATGCAGGGGAGGGCGGTGCGGGGGAGACCGATGCAGGGGAGGGCGGTGCGGGGGAGACCGATGCAGGGGAGGGCGGTGCGGGGGAGGCCGATGCAGGGGAGGGCGGTGAGCGGGAGGGCGGGGCAGTGAGCGGGAGACTGATGCAGGGGAGGGCGGTGCGGGGGAGACCGATGCAGGGGAGGGCGGTGCGGGGGAGACCGATGCAGGGGAGGGCGGTGCGGGGGAGACCGATGCAGGGGAGGGCGGTGCGGGGGAGGCCGATGCAGGGGAGGGCGGTGAGCGGGAGGGCGGGGCAGTGAGCGGGAGACTGATGCAGGGGAGGGCGATGCGGGGGAGACCGATGCAGGGGAGGGCGGTGCGGGGGAGGCCGATGCAGGGGAGGGCGGTGCGGGGGAGGCCGATGCAGGGGAGGGCGGTGCGGGGGAGGCCGATGCAGGGGAGGGCGGTGAGCGGGAGGGCGGGGCAGTGAGCGGGAGACTGATGCAGGGGAGGGCGGTGCGGGGGAGACCGATGCAGGGGAGGGCGGTGCGGGGGAGACCGATGCAGGGGAGGGCGGTGCGGGGGAGGCCGATGCAGGGGAGGGCGGTGCGGGGGAGACCGATGCAGGGGAGGGCGGTGCGGGGGAGACCGATGCAGGGGAGGGCGGTGCGGGGGAGACCGATGCAGGGGAGGGCGGTGCGGGGGAGACCGATGCAGGGGAGGGCGGTGCGGGGGAGACCGATGCAGGGGAGGGCGGTGCGGGGGAGGCCGATGCAGGGGAGGGCGGTGCGGGGGAGACCGATGCAGGGGAGGGGAGGGCGGTGCGGGGGAGGCCGATGCGGGGGAGGCCGATGCGGGGGAGGGCGGTGCGGGGGAGACCGATGCAGGGGAGGGCGGTGCGGGGGAGGCCGATGCAGGGGAGGGCGGTGCGGGGGAGACCGATGCAGGGGAGGGGAGGGCGGGGGAGGCCGATGCAGGGGAGGGCGGTGCGGGGGAAGCCGATGCAGGGGAGGGCGGTGCGGGGGAGACCGATGCAGGGGAGGGCGGTGCGGGGGAGGCCGATGCAGGGGAGGGCGGTGCGGGGGAGGCCGATGCAGGGGAGGGCGGTGCGGGGGAGGCCGATGCAGGGGAGGGCGGTGCGGGGGAGACCGATGCAGGGGAGGGCGGTGCATGGGAGACCTGTGCGGGGGAGGGCGGTGAGCGGGAGGGCGGGGCAGTGAGCGGGAGACCGATGCAGGGGAGGGCGGTGTGGTGGAGACCTGTGCGGGGGTGATCGGTGCGGTGGCGGCCGGAACTGGGGAGACCTGTTAAGGGAGGCCAGTGCGGGGGGAGGCCGGTGCGGGGGAGGCCCAGGAGGGGTGAGTAACGCCAGCGGCTTCGGGCACAAGCAGCACCAACATTGGATAGCACACTACTCTTCCGTTCGCTCATCTCGCGCCTTTACGGCCGAAAAATGAAAGCAGTAACACTAGAATGTGGCTGTGCGCGAGATCGGGCTCTAGATGATAAATAGTCCAGAGCGATCACTCCGCGAGCCTCCTCACCGCTCACCGCCGCATCACACTCCCTAGTGACACGCCGCTGGCCGGTTGCCAGGGTAAACACTGACGTCACCGGTCACAGCCGGCGCGCTCAGGCGGCCGGGAAATACTCCGAAATTCCGGACACGGCAGGAGCAGCAGCTGGCCACGCCTCCGTCTCCTGATTGGTCATGACGTCACTCGTTTCCGGCGGAGGCGGAGTTTCCTTCCCTATAAAGCCCGCGCTCCGCCAGCCATCTCCATTCATTTCATTCATTGCACCGCAGCTGCTGTAAACACAATGTCGTCAACGCTTTCTAACGTCGCGGAGGAGGAGTGCGGCATCTGTTACCTTGACTACGACCAGGAGAGAAGGCGGCGTCCATTGGCGGCCTGCCGGCACGTGATCTGCTCCAGCTGCCTCGAGCACCTGGCGGTAAGAGGCAGCGAAGTGACCTGTCCCTACTGCCGGGCGCCTTCTCCGTTGTTGCCTAGAGACGATGACGTCACGGGGCCGTTGAAGTGGCTGAAGAGACTGTGCAGAAAGTCGAGGGCGGGGTCCCGCCGCAGAGGTAGGTGAGGGGGCGGGGTTATGGGCTTGATTGACAGGTTGCTGTTTAGCTTTTGTCATGTGTGGGGCGGGGCTTCGGCTGTGAGTGACAGGAGGTGATTTGGCAGCATGGCGCTCTGCTAGGTGCTGGATTAGCGAATATTCTGATGGATTATACAGTCCTATGCACGTGTCTCGTGGAATGTGACGTCATATTCCAGCTCTGCAGCTGCTAGAAGTGTTACCTCAGCGTTTTCAGGATGAGAAGGAATTTACCTTTAATTATCCCTTTAATTCTCCCCCTATAGGCTGTGTGGCCAATGAGGACCTGCGGGACATGGCGATGATGTGCTCGTACTTCATGTGATGTTGTGTTGGGACTTGCAGTTCCCCTCCTGGACCTGTGGAGGGCGCTGTCTGCGGACATCCCGATGGTTTCACCTACTGAGGACTGACTGGAAAAGATGGGAGGAAGTGGGACCCTGAAGAGCACACTGGCCTCTCCCGGACCCCTCCTCTTACTGCCGTGTTCTGGGCTCGTACAAGAGGCACAGGCCGCGACGCGCGTCCTTACTGTGACTGCAGCAGCCGGCCGCCATCTCTGACCCTGGGGGTCCTGACTGGTACCTGTAAGGGCAGCGCCTCCTGCTGCTGGCCAGGGAGCACACATGACCTCCCCTGTGACTGTAACCAGGGCCGGGGCGAGACCTCCGGGGGGGGGGGTCCATACTGGATGTTACGGCCCCTGCTCCCATGATGCACTTTGCTATTTATATCTATTTATTACTAAGCTGTGACAATATAATTTTTATAAATGTATTTATAACCTGTGATTGTTGTCGGTGTCCTTCCATAGTACGTACACCCCCACCACACATGGGACCTTGGTTCTACCATGCCTCCATCTCTAGATCATGAGACCACCACCTGTACATACAGTGCCCGGCTATGGTCACACATTGCATTTTTGGTGCGTTTCTTCCCGCAGGCGAAACTTCCTCTCTTGGCAGTGAGAAACCTATGAGTATACAGTTGTGCCTTCATTATAGGGCTAGACTTGGCACCTACATAGCAACCCATCCAGGAGAGGAGCTGGCCGACACCAGCACAGACTTCAACTGGATGGGTGTCCTCAATCCCACATTCAGGTGAAGTGTGGTGCAGAGGCCCGTCTGCTCTACCAGGATAGAGGGCTATATCTGTAGATCTATCCTGGTATATTTGTGAAGCACGGTCTACAGTCCAATGACCCTCGGTTCATAATTTGGAACGCCCTCTTCACCCCCGGCAGCCTGTAATATGTCCTCCATGGTTTATAGGTCCCTCATCCTCGTATAGTGATACATGTCCTCCATCCTGGTATGGGAGTCCCTCATCCTAATACAGTATGTGTGTGTTGTATATACCAGGGTGAGGGACATATAAACCATGGTGGATGTATATTACAGGATTGCGGGGGTGGGGTCAGTTCCAGATTATGCACCGGGGCCTATTGGACTCTAGTTACCCCACCGGCCATCTGTAGTGGGTCTATTATAGGGACAATGGTCCTCATCTCTGACCATACAGTAGTACCTTCTATTAGACCTGTATATTGAGGGCTAGACGTGAGGGCCACATACGAACCACAGTGTCCTAATACAGAACCATACAATGGTGCCAGCTGTAAACCCTACAGAATTGGGCTAGGCTAACCATTGTGGGCTCCATGACTTCACGCTGCCCACAAGTTTGGTGTGACAATACAAGTGTGTCATCTGTAATACTAATAATGTAGGATCAGACATGGTGCCCACACACCGGCCTTGGTGTGCTGCTATATGGCCGTACAATAGTACCAGTCACAATACATCTGTAATTATACTGTAGGGGCAGACATAGTTGCCGCCTACCAGCCACGTGTAGAGCCTATGTAATAGGGGTGGACATGCCAACCACAGTGTCCTATGATATGACCGTACAATAATGCCGTCTGCTTTTGGGCTAGTCTCGCTGCTCACATACCTCCTACTGTTTCCTATGATATTATGATACTTATCGGGCTAGGCTTAGTACCTGTACTATGGCAGATATGGAGCTTTTACCATCTCCCTTGACTCTATTGACCCGTCCATAAGGGCATTTCCTTTACGCAGCAAGTTCCTGGTCAGCTTCTCTTGTAAAGATGCCTAAGAGCTGAAAAACTGAAGGCAGTGTTAAATCTGAGGTAAACCAGAAACCTGAGAAAATATATTCTGTGGTGGTCAGTGGTACACCCCAGTGTCTGGTGGTCCGGTGATGAGGGTCTATCATCTCTAGTGGTACAGTCAACGTATCTGTGGTCCTGGCTGTAATATCCACGAGTCTGATAGTCCAGCATCGGTATATCTGGAGGTCTTACTAACAGACTGTGGGTTATCTGGATAGTCCTGATTTATCACATCATATTGAAAGGGGTTTTCCAGAGAGTCACTAATTGACGTGAAGAGAGATGATGTCCACTTCGGAGGTCTCTTAGTCATTGTCATCAGCTCCTGACCACTGCCGTACAGCAGCCCGCCTGAGGGAAGCCAATTTCATGAGTCAGTTTCAGCTGTATTGTCCATGTGGGCCTTCACGGATGTGGCTCAATCTCTGAGACCACATATGCCAGGTAGCCCCAACACCTCTGGGTGTAGATCGGGATCTGGACCTTCACAGCAGTCACAGAAAGCCCTTTCTTGGGACATTTTGAAAGAATGTGAAAATAATTCTCTTTCTAGGGGATTTCTGCTAAATTTGTGGTTATTTTAGTCCCAGAGATCCCCATCACATGAAGACGGGCTGCGTCGCTATGACAAATGGTCACATTTCATTAAAACTTTTTCCACATGTAATTTTATCACTGTGACAACAGATGGGTCTACAAGCTCCTCCATGTGACAGGATCTAAGGTGGCTTAAAGGGGTTGTCTCATGAAAACAGCCATCATCCACAAACCCCAGTAGAACATAATAAAGGGGGAGAGGTCCCCACATGAGAACCATTATATGCCAGAAAAGAGCTTCTGTACTTTTCTCATCCTCCACCACTCCTGTTTCCAAGCTTTTCCGATCCCCCCTTAGTTTCGTACTCCCAGCTTGAACAACTTCTCACATGCCGGACCAAACGAGATGTATAGAGATGGGTATGGGCTGTGACATTGAGAATGACGCCATTAGATGGTGGCGCGATCTATTCCTGGCCAGTGATGTGTATATAATATATTAAAGGGAACCTGTCAGCTGTTTTGGCCGATATAGGATGCGGCCACCGCCTTTCAGGGCTTATCTAAGGCATTCTATAATGCTGTAGATAAGCCCCCGATCTGACCTGAAAGATAAGAAAAATAAGTTATATTATACTCACTCGGGGGGGTGGGTGGTTCGGTCCGATGGGTGTCGCAGGCCCGGGTCTGGTGCCTCCCATCTTCTTGCACTGCTGCCCTCCTGCACATCCATTTTTTGCGATGTGATGGCCTCTGGGAAAATGGCCGCCGGGGCAGTGCATGCTCAGATTGAGATCTCGGCAACGAGATCTCGTCTCCCGAGATCTCATTGCTAAGATCTCAATCTGACCATGCGCCGCCTTTGGCGCCCATTTTCCCAGAGGCCATCACATGACAGCAATGGATGTGCGGGGGCCTCCGGGCTTTCACAAAATGCCGACGTAGCCCTCGCACCACAGAGCGCTGCCGCACCAGTCTAGGATGGGAGTCATGTCGCCGGTAAGCTGAATTTGGACTGTAAGACAGACCCCCATTTGACACATTAATTTTTTTCCCCTATTTTCCTTCTGAAAATTTGTGTTGCGCCTTATGGTCCGGTGCGTCTTATAGTCTGAAAAATACGGAATGTTAATTTTCATTTTTTCTCAATTTTTTTTGTGTTGTTCCAATACACACAAAACAAAATAAACATGTGTGATTGCAATAATTTTCTAGGAGAAATATTTAGTTTTCTGGAACAATTTGAATGGTGCCAACACTTTCAACCATGGCTAAACATTAACTTGTGAGAACTAAGAGGAATAAATTCAGAAACAACAGTTCTCTGGAAACTACTTTATCTGCTGAGAGAAACTTATCAGCAAATCATTACAGAGCCTCCCGCTGTACCCCACTCCACTCTTCCAATAATGTTATCAAGATGTTGAAACCTAGAACAAGACTGAGCATGTCGAAAGGAAAATGTATAATGTAACTACAGTTATCCCAGCTTGTCCCATATTACTGCAGACTGTAAGTTCATGTATAAATATGTACAGACAATTATACCAGCAGTGCAAATCTAATTACATACAAAATATACACTACTCAGGTTACAACAGCTGTACATCTACTATATAATTGTCTAAGGGTCACTTCCGTCTTTCTGTCTGTCTATCTGTCTCAGAAATCCCAAGTCGCTGATTGGTCGCGGCAAAACGGCCACGACCAATCAGCGACATGCACACTCCGGCGGCAAAATGGCCGCTCCTTAGTCCCCGCAGTCAGTGCCCGCCTCATAATCCCCTCCAGTCAGCACTCACAGAGGGTTAATGGCAGCGTTAACGGACCGCGTTATGCCGCGGTGTAACGCACTTCGTTAACGCTGCTATTAACCCTATGTGACCAACTTTTTCGTATTGATGCTGCCTATGCAGCATCAATAGTAAAAAAAATCTAATGTTAAAAATAATAATAAAAAAAATAAATAATTATATACTCACCTTCCGTTGGCCTCCCGGATCCAGCAGAGGCCTTTCCCACTCCTCGCGATGCTCCGGTGACCGGTCCATGCATTGCGGTCTCGCGAGATGATGATGTAGCGGTCTCGCGAGACCGCTATGTCGTCCTCTCGCGAGACCGCAATGCACTCTTGGGACCAGAGCGTCGCGAGGAGCATCGGTAAATGCCTCGGCTGGGTCCAGGGGGACGACGGAGGGTGAATATATAACTATTTTTTATTTTAATTCTTTTTTAACAGGGATATGGTGCCCACATTGCTATATACTGCGTGGGCTGTGTTATATGCTACATCTCTGTGCTATATACTATATGGGCTGTGCTATATACTACGTGGCTGTGGTATATATTATGTGGCTGGGCAATATACTACATCGCTGTGCTATATACTACGTGGCCTGTGTTATATACTACGTCTCTGTGCAATATATTACGTGGCTGTGCAATATATTACGTGGCTGTGCAATATATTACGTGGCTGTGCAATATATTACGTGGCTGTGCTATATACTACGTGGCTGTGGTATATATTACTTGGCTGGGCAATATACTACATCGCTGTGCTCTATACTACGTGGCCTGTGTTATATACTGCATGGGCAGTGTTATATGCTATGTCTCTGTGCTATATACTACGTGGCTGTGCTATATACTACGTGGCTGTGCTATATACTACATGGCTGGGCAATATATTACATGGCTGGGCAATATACTGCGTGTCTGTGCTATATACTATGTGTCTGTGCTATATACTACGTGGCTGTGCAATATACTATGTGGTTGAGCAATATACTGTGTGGCTGGGCAATATACTATGTGGCCTATGCTATATACTACGTGGCTGGGCAATATACTACGTGGCTGGGCAATAAACTACGTGGGTGGGCAATATACTACGTGGCTGGGCTATATACTACTTGGGCTGTGTTATATAGTACGTGGCTGTGTGGCTGGGCAATATACTGTGTGGCTGGGCAATATACTATGGCCTATGCTATATAATACGTGGCTGGGCAATATACTACGTGGCTGGGCAATATACTACGTGGCTGGGCAATATACTACGTGGCTGGGCAATATACTACGTGGCTGGGCAATATACTACGTGGCTGGGCAATATACTACGTGGCTGGGCAATATACTACGTGGCTGTGCTATATACTACTTGGGCTGGGCAATATACTATGTCGCTGGGCAATATACTATGTCGCTGGGCAATATACTACGTGGCTGGGCAATATACTACGTGGCTGCTATTTACTACGTTGGCTGTGCTATATACTATGTGGCTGTGCTATATACTACATGGGCTGTGTTATATACTACGTGGGCTGTGTTATACGCTACTTGGCTGTGCTATATTTCTCTGCTGTATCTGCATCATGAATCGTGGTATGTGTTAAAGAGGGGGGCCCACTGAGACTCTTTCGCCCGGGGCCCTCAAAAACCTGGAGCCGGCTCTGGCTTCACTGATTGTTTGCGAACAATCAGCGACAGTCGCAGTCCGCCCGCGAATTGGTGCGGAATTTGAACCACGCTTCGCTAATTCGTCGCTGCCGGCCGGCCGAATCCTGTGTGTAAATTGCATTATTCTGAAAATTTCATAAATAAACAACATACATATTCTAGAATACCCGATGCGTTAGAATCGGGCCACCATCTAGTACTGTATATAATTACATACATAATATACTCAGGTTACAACAGCTGTACATATATAATTATATATCTACTATATAATTGTCTAAGGGTCACTTCCGTCTTTCTGTCTGTCTCGGAAATCCCAAGTCGCTGATTGGTCGCGGCAAAACGGCCACGACCAATCAGCGACGGGCACAGTCTGGCGGCAAAATGGCCACTCCCTACTCCCCGCAGTCAGTTCCCGCTCCATAATCCCCTCCAGTCAGTGCTCACAAAGGGTTAATGGGAGCGTTAACGGACCGCATTATGCCGCGGTGTAACACACTCCGTTAATGATGCTATTAACCCTGTGTGACCAACTTATTACTCTTGATGCTGCCTATGCAGCATCAATACAGTAGTAAAAAGACCTAATGTTAAAAATAATAAAAAAAATTAAAAAATCATTATATACTCGCCCTTCGTTGGCCCCCCGATCCAACAGAGGCCTTTCCCGCTTGCGTGGGCTGTGTTATATACTGCGTGGGCTGTGTTATATACTGCGTGGGCTGTGCTATATACTATGTGGGCTGTGTTATATACTATGTGGCTGCTATATACTACGTAGCTGTGCTGTATACTACTGTATGTGGCTGTCTGTGTTATATACTACGTGGGCTGTGCAATATACTACGTGGGCTGTGCAATATACTACGTGGCTGTGCTATATACTACGTGGCTGCTATATATTACGTGGCTGCTATATACTATGTGGCTGTGCTATATAGTACGTGGGCTGTGTTATATACTAAATAGCTGTGCTATATTCTATGTGGGCTGTGTTATATACTACGTGGGCTGTGCTATATGCTATGCGACTGTGTTATATGCTACGTGGGCTGTGCTATATACTACGTGGCTGAGTTATATACTTCGTGGGATGTGCTATATACTACGTGGGCTGTGTTATATACTATGTGGCTGCTATATACTACGTGGCTGTGCTACTACATGGCTACTACATGGCTGTGCTATATACTATGTGGCTGTGCTATATACTATGTGGCTGCTATATATTATGTGGCTGTGCAATATACTATGTAGCTGCTATATACTGTGTGGCTGTGCTATATGCTACATGGCTGTTATATGCTACGTGGCTGTGTTATATACTACGTGGCTGTGCTATATACTACGTGGGCTGTGTTACATACTACGTGGCTGTGGTACACATTACGTGGCTGTGCTATATCCTACATGGCTGTGTTATATACTACGTGGCTGTACTATATTCTGCACCCCGAACCCCCGACATCCTGCACCCCCCAACCCCGACATCCAGCGCCCCCAACCCCCGACATCCTGCGACCAATTAGCGACAGGTGCAGTCCGGCCGCGAATTGACGCGGGATTTGAACCACGCTTCGCTGATTGGTCGCTCCCGGCGGGAGCATGACACCTAACATTACCCCCCTCCTAAGGCCCCCCTCCTTGGACCTTGCTACTCTCGAAGGCAGCAATGAGCTGCAGAGCTCAAATGTGCCCAGCAGGCTCCCAGGACCTGTCCTCTGGGCCATAACCCTTCCAATCCACCAAATAAAATTTTTTACCACATACCACCTTACACCCCAAGATAGCATTCACCTCATAATCTTCCGTAGATGAACCTGATTTCCTGGCAGATGACTCGGAAAACCGGGACATGTTTACGGGTTTTAAGAGGGACACATGAAAGGTGTCGGTGATACCTAGGCATGGAGGAAGGACCAGACTGTAGACCACAGGGTTAACCTGTTCCAGGACCTTCAAGGGACCCAAGTAGCAAGGTTAAAACTTAGTGGACTCAACTTGCAGCCTGATGTCATGGGCGGAGAGCCACACTAAATCGCCAGGAGCAAAGATCGGAGTGGGGCGCCGATGTGCATCGGTGGAGGACCTCATTCTCTCCTTGGAGGCCCGAATGGCATCCTGAGTACGGTCCCAAATGTCCCGTGCCTCCACAGCCCAGTCTGCCACCCTGGAGTCGGCGGAAGACACGGGCATAGGCACAGGAACCCACGGATGCTGACCGTAGTTAAGGAGAAATGGGGTCTGCCCAGTGGAGTGGGCTACAACGATGTTCAGCGCAAACACCGCCCACGGTAGCAAGGATGCCCAGTCATCCTGCCTGGCTGAAGCAAAATGTTGCAGATATGTGACCAAGGTATGGTTGGCCCTCTCTACCAACCCATTCGTCTCGGGATAGTATGCTGAAGAGAAATTCAACTCGATGCTGAGTAGATAACAAAGCTCTCTCCAGAACCGAGACGTAAAGTAGAGACCCCGGTCACTGACAATTTTGTCCGGCATACCGTGTAGGCGGAAAATGTGTTTTATAAACAACGCTGCCAAGGCCCGTTCAGAAGGTAGCCGTGGAAGCGGCACCAAGTGCACCATTTTAGAAAAATGGTCGGTGTTTACCCAAATGATGGTGCAGCCACGGGACTTGGGTAAGCCTACCACAAAGTCCATCCTGACTATATCCCAGGGCCTGTCTGCCACCGGCAGGGGATAAAGTAACCCAGTTGGCCGTTGTCGAGGAGACTTATTTTTGGCGCAGGAGACACATGCCCGCATATAGTCTCCGACGTCACTGGCCATATGCGGCCAGTACGTCCTCGCCAGAAGCTCAGATGTCCTTTTGGTCCCAAAGTGTCCACCCACCCTGGAAGAGTGAGCCCAAGAGAGAACCTCCGGTCGCAAATTTGATGGCACAAAAGTCTTGCCCGGGGGCACAGACTCTAGCAAAACCGGAGCCACGGTCCTCAGAAGGGACAATAAGCCGAGGTTCCTCCTCCGCTGATGACACTACGGAGCAGGAGAGAGCATCGGCACGAATGTTCTTCTCCCCGAACAGAAAATGGAGGGTGAAATGGAACCAGGAGAAGAACAGGCCTGGCGAGAATTTAGCCGCTGGGCAGTCTGTATATAGACCAAATTCTTGTGGTCAGTGTAAAATATATAGCAGGCAGCCTTTCTGGAGACTACTTATCCTAGGTGCAGTTCCTTGACTGACCTGAGGTAAGGGGGCTCCAGAGAGCTGCGAGTTCCAATCCAGAACTGGGAAGTGGGATATAAATAAATCCCCTTCAGAAAAGAACTGGGGCCAACCAAACAACCCCGGTTCATGACATATTGGTGTCAGCGGTGGGGATGATAAAAATAACCCACCTGTAATTCATGACACATTGGTGGCAGAGCAGTGGGATAATAGAGCATTAGTGATGTGGTTTGAGCTATCATTTCTCTCACTAAAAACGCACAGTTCTTGTGAGGACTTTGTACAAAAAAGTTTTGGAGAACGAGCTCAGTGTTTACTAATCTTGAGACAATACCTTGTGTACTTTGATTACCCCCTCCCTTTCTCTTTTTTTTCTATCCTATCTTTTATTTGGCAACCATGGCTATGCTTGGAGAAGACTGGTATAGGCAGCATAACAAGGACACTCTTATTGCCCTTTGCGGGTTGAGACGGATTGACACCACGGGAAAAACAAAAGCCAACTGGTCACGGCTCTGGTGCAACTGGAAATCGCTCAGAGCCCAGTGGGCACTGAAGCCTGCCCAAGCACAAATGGTGCTGCAGCAGAGGTCCAACCACTGAATGCCGGCCCTACTTGCAACCAGGGCGGATTGGATCCCCATCTGCCGATGGCCTTGGAACAACTCTCCACCGACGACCACGATGGACGTCTGAGGCTGATCCAGCAATAACAAGTGAAAGCGGAGGCCCAGCGGGAGGCGGAGAGAGCTGAGTGAGAGGCCCAGAGAAACCATGAAATGCGGCTGGCAGAACTCAGAGCTTGCAGCACAACACCGTGGGGGGTCATGTCATTTCAGGCCTCAAGGACACCGGGGCTGAAGGAACCCTCATTCGACCCAAATTGGCGGACCCCTGAAGAGATTATTCCAGGGAAAACCCTGACAGTCACCGGGATCGGGGGGCATCCGCTGTCCCTTGCCAATGGCCCGGGTGTTCATACATTGGAGTGCCGGAAGCAGGGTGAAGGAAGTGGGGTTGTCCGATAACTTGCCCACTGACGTTTTATTGGGGACTGATTTGGGGAGGATGATTGCACATTATGTCCCTGACCCCCCTCCCCAAGCTAATGCAGATGATAATTACGGGAAATTGCATGTGTTACCCGACAATACTTTACCATTTAATGATTTGCCTGATAACCATTTTTCTGAAAATGCCAAGAGTAATACTGATGATGCTGATGAAAATGTGCATGATTTAACTGCTAATGCTAACCTTTTATCTCCTAATGATGATGTGTCTACAGGTGCAGGAATGCTCAGCCACGTCACTCTGTGGGGTGAACTGGCTGAGAAACACCTAACAGGAGCAAGCGATGGTGCTAAGGGAAATGGGGAGATGCATGGGAACCATGAGGAAGGTGATGCCGTGCAACTGACCTGTGCCACAGAGGAAGGTAACTGCCCCATATGTAGCACTGCTCCTGAGATATTGGGGGTGGATGGGGCGGAAGTACCCATAGCAGCGCCGGCTGACGGGTCTGTGGAAATCCCCGGGGAGACAGCCTATGTAGCTGTTGTCACCCACAGTCAGAGTGCCCGGAACGCAGATAATGTTCTGATTTCTGGACCCTCTTCAGTCACAGGCGTGACTGAACCAGAGATGGACCGAGAGCAGGTCCCAGAGGGTTCCCGTAAGGAAGAGACCCTGACATCACTCCTGGCTGCCTGCAGCCAGGAGTTCCAGGCCGCTCTGCACTCAGATGCGAGCCTGCAGAATTTGAGCCACCTTGCCGAGACGCCCATCTTCATGACTGATAAGGAAAGCGTGTTCTGGGAACGAGGGAGGTTATACCGGGAGACAGTTGTTGGTCAATACCAAAATGAGTGGTTGAGGGAAAGCCAGCTGGTCATCCCGTACCAATTCAGGGGTGAGTTGTTGCAGATTGCCCATGAGATCCCACTCGATGGACACTTGGGGATCAGCAAAACTAAGGCCCGGCTGTCTCAACACTTCTATTGGCCCAAGATGTGGACAGATGTGACAAACGACTTCTGCTCCTGTATCACCTGCCAAAGAGTGTGGAAGGTGGGGCCTGCTCTTAAGGCTCCCCTGATCCCTTTGCCAGTGATAGAGGAGCCTTTCTAGAGGATCATGGTGGACATTGTAGGCCAGCTGGCCATCCCCAGCAGCTCTGAAAAGCAATCCGTCCTCACTGTGGTAGACTACGCTACCCGATACCCAGAGTCAGTAGCTCTGTTCTCAACTAGGGCGGATAAGGTGGCAAATACACTGTTGGCCATCTTTTCACGGATAGGATTTCCCAAGAAGATGCTTACCGATCAAGGGATCCAATTCATGTGTTGCCTAATGGAGACTCTCTGGAAGACAATGTAGGTGAAGCGTCTGGTATCGGGTTCGTATGACTCGCAGACCAATGGTTTGTGTGAGTGCTTCAACGGTATGCTCAAACAGATGCTATGCATGCTGTTGAGACCCAAGGATGCGACTGGGAGTGGTACCTCCCACACCTGCTATTCTCTTACCTAGAAGTTCCGCACGTGTAATAATTATAGGGGATAACTCAGGAGACTCTTTGCGTGGAACAAGACAACTACAGGACAGAGTTTTATAAGTGGTAAAGTCTATATTATCACACGGTGATTCAAACAGGTGCAGAGAGAAACTCAAGTCCACAACACTTGGTGCAAATATTAAACGCAGCTTAGCAGTCTATAGGAAACTTCAGAGGAAAATGCACTCAAGCAGAAAGTCTATGAAGCACAGTTATTCTTGAGGATACTTGACACGAATAAATCCTTGTCTTAGTCCAAACACAGATAGATAAGCTTATAAGGCAGTTCAAATCATATCTTAGCTCAACCAGGGAGGCCTGGTTAATAGTCTCAGGTCTTTGCAGAGCAGAAACTGCTTACATGTCCAGCAAATGCAGATGGAAGTAAACACGAGCAGCAGATGAAGGAGGATCACTGGAACTGGTGTATGCAGCAGGAACTCAGAGCAGAGTAGCTGGACAACCCCACAGGTTCACAGGAGCAGGTATATAACCAGGGAGTAACCAGAGGTCAGGAGCTGGATGCAAGGCAGAATACTCTAGCACAGACTGAAGGCTGGGGTGGAGTTTTATAGCAGGAAGACATAGTGCACATGAGACCAAAGAGACCAAAGATGCCATCTTGGAAAAGGGCAGTAATGCACAAAAGGTAAAAAATGTTCAGAGTCCTGACATTACTCCCTCCTTAGAAGTGGCCTCAGGACGATCCTGGACCTGGTTTCTCAGGAAATCTCTGATGAAAATGAGAAATCTTCTGTTGGGCATTGATGTTTTCCACAGGTTCCCAAGAGTCTTCCTCAGGGGGATATCCCTGCCATCTTATCAGATATTGGAGCTGATTCCTGCGAATCCTGGAATCAATAATTTCCTCCACCACAAATTGTTCTTGCCCATCAATCACCACAGGCTGCGGAGGTGGCACAACATGTCCCTGGAAGGTATTAGGAGATACAGGCTTTAGTAAAGATACATGAAAAACTGGGTGTACCTTCATAGTCCTAGGCAGCTTCGGCCGGCAGGCCACAGAGCTCACAATACCGTTGATCTTGAAAGGGCCAATGAATTTCTGTCCAAGTTTTTGTGAAGGAACGTTTAACTTCAGATTCTTAGTTGCTAACCACACGGAATCTCCTACCTTGAACATGGGTGCAGGTTTACGGAATCTATCAGCCGATCTCTTATAACGTTCTTGAGCTGTGGTCAGGGATTCCTTTAGAACCTCCAGATTTTGCCTCATCGCAGTCAGCCTTTCCTCCACTGCCGGAACCGGAGAATTAATTGGAGACCTAGGTAAAATACACGGATGATAACCCAGATTGGCAAAGAAAGGTGTAAATTTAGTGGAGGCGCTCTGAGAATTATTATATGAAAATTCGGCTAACGGTAGCAACTCCAACCAATCATCCTGGAGATGGCTGACATATCATCTTAGATATTGTTCCAGCATCTGGTTGGTACGCTCAGTATGACCATTTGTCTGGGGATGGTAAGCGGAAGAGAGACAGACATTAATATTGAGTGCAGAGCAAAACCCCTTCCAGAATCTTGAAGTGAACTGTACTCCACGGTCAGAGATGATCTCATACGGAACCCCATGCAACCGAAAGACATTCTGTATAATCAAGTTCACTGTATCTTTAGCTGAGGGGAGGTCGTTGCATGGAACAAAATGAGCAGCTTAAGTCAGGCGATCAACTGCCACCATGATTGTATTCATGCCCCCCGATGTAGGCAGCTCCACAATAAAGTCGATTGATTTAGACCCCCAAGGGCGGGACGGAACAGGTAATGGTTGTAGAAGACCCGTAGGTGCCACATGAGGAGTCTTGTAACGGGCACATACCTCGCAAGAGAGAACATAGTCCTTGGTATCCTTCAGGCAAGTTGGCCTCCAGAAGAATCGGCACAGGAACTCTTGTGTCTTCTGTACCCCCCTGTGACTGGCCAACTTGGAGTCATGTACCAACTTGAGGATCTGCAGACGGACGACCTCAGGGACGTAGATACGTCGATCTCTGAACCACATGCCACCCTTAAAGACAAGATTAATATCCACAGGTGGGTTGGCCAGAAATACATCACCGTCATAGGCCTCCCTGCACTCCTTCCACAAGTCCTGATCGTGGATGACTCCGATGAAATTGGCATCAGATAGAATGGTCTTGGACGGGGCTCCAGGTACGGAATCCGCAGCATGGATTCGGGATAAAGCATCAGCCTTCCCATTACGAGAACCTGGACGGTACGAGATAACAAAGTTAAATTGATTTAAGAATAAGCTCCAACGAGCCTGACGAGGAGAAAGACATCTAGCGGATCTAAGGAACTCTAGATTGCGATGGTCAGTTAGCACTATGATCTGTTGTGCAGCTCCTTGCAGATGATGCCTCCATTCTTTGAAAGCCGCAATAATAGCCAGCAATTCCTTGTCAGGAATTCAGGACAGCATAGAGGGCGGCAGGACTTTATGTCTTCTTTAATATATAGGCACTCCTTCTCTACAAGCAAGCATGTCCCCTGAAGAGTTGGCTTGGACGAAACGCGTAGGGACGAATTTATAAGGGAGAGTGCAGGGCTTCTTATGTATAGGGGTAGTTGTGGACTGCCCTTGTAAGGGCAGGAGCTTTGGGGATAGACTACTGACAGCCCCATAGGGATTGATATAGGGACTGTCATCCCTCCGTATCCTGGATGTCTACCTAACAGGGGATCATCCGGTGCTTCGTTGCCCTCGTTGTGGAATTGGTGAGACCGTTCCTTATTTATATTTATATTTATTAAATATCAGTAGGCATTGTTTACAATATATGCTATGACTTTCTCCTTGGTCTTATGCGACTGAGTGCAGGAGATTTGCTGTGATCACATTTGATACTGGTGGCACAGCTTTTTCAATTTTTCTGCCTCGGTAATAAGGATTCTAACTATTGACATTGCAGTCGAGGTCCTTTTTATCCTTTATAGGGCTCACAAGTCTCTATTGACCATTACGTTATATGGTAGAGACCTAGCCCTGTTTTTTTGCTTTATTCTTCACTTGGGTGATTTGTCTTTTAGGTTACTTTTTAGTATTAAAAGTTACGTTTTATTAGTCCTTTTTGCTGTATTGGCAGCAATTCCTTGTCTCCCACGTCGTAATTCTTCTCTGCTGAGGTTAGTCTACGGAAAAAGAAAGAACAAGGATGTAGCAGACCCTTCTCTCCAGTTCTTTGGGAGAGAATAGCCCCCAAAGCATTATCAGAAGCGTCCACCTCCACAATGAATGAAAGTGTTGGATCTGGGTGTATCAACAGCGGTGCTGATGTGAAACAGATCTTAAGCCGATCAAAAGCTTCTTGAGCCTGTGATGACAACTTAAAGGGCTTTTCCTTCTTTAGGTACCTTCACACTCAGCAACTTTACAACGAGAATGACAACGATCCGTGACGTTGCAGCGTCCTGGATAGCGATCTCGTTGTGTTTGACACGCAGCAGCGATCTGGATCCCGCTGTGATATCGCTGGTCGAAGCTAGAAGTCCAGAACTTTATTTGGTCGTCAGGTCGGCGTGTATCGTCATGTTTGACAGCAAAAGCAACGATGTCAGCAATGTTGTACATGGAGCTAACGACCTGTGAGAACGACAAGTGAGTAGCCGTTACGTCACTGGATCACTCCTGCATCGTTGTGGAGCTGCTGTGTTTGACGTCTCTACAGCGACCTAAACAGTGACGCTGCAGCGATCGGCTCGTTGTCTATATCGCTGCAGCGTCGCTGAGTGTGACGGTACCTTTTGTCAAGGAAGTAATGGGACGGACAATATCAGAAAAATTTCGAATGAAGCGTCTGTAGAAATTTGCAAAACCAATAAAGCGTTGGACCTCCTTAACGTTCTTGGGTACCGGCCAGTCAAGGATAACCTGAATCTTACCAGATTCCATGTTCAGCCCCTGGGGAGAGATGATATAACCTACGAACTGTATCTCAGAATGATGGAACTCGCATTTCTCCGGCTTAATATACAGATGGTCCTCTTTCAGACGTCTTAAAACAGTTTTGACATGTTCTTCATGTTCCTGTAAAGAGTCAGAAAAGATTAGTATATCGTCCAAATAGATCACCACAAACTGGTCCAACAAATCTCTGAAAATGTCATTAGCAAGGTGTTGAAACGTTGCAGGGGCGTTACAAAGCCCGAAGGGCATCACAAGAGATTCAAAGTGTCCATACCGGCATCTGAATGCTGTCTTCCACTAATCTCCTGGACGAATACGCACCAAATTATAAGCCCCACGAAGATCCAGTTTAGAGAACACCTTAGCATGGTGGACTCTTTCCAGTAATTCGGGAATCGGAGGCAAAGGGTAACGGTTTCGTACGGTTACCTTATTGAGTTCCCGATAGCCAACACAGGGTCTCAGGGTCCCATCCTTCTTCTTTACAAAAAATATAGGTGCCCCTGCTGGTGAGGAAGAAGGATGTATGAAGCCTTAGGCCAGATTTTCATCAATATACGCCTTTAAGGCTTGAAGCTCAGGTGCCGCCAAAGGGTATATGTTACCAAAAGGAATTGCTGCCCCAGGAAGCAGCTCAATGGGACAGTCATAATGCCTGTGTGGAGGAAGCTGATCTGCATTCTTCTTTTCACAGATGTCAGAGAACTCGTTATATGCTGAAGGTAAAAAAAATACCTGTACATGTGGTTCCGTAGCCGTGGACTCAGGGACAGCTTCTGTTAACGCTGAGTTGCTCCTTGCTGGAAAGATAATCTCCTTGGTCTCCCAGTTGATAATTGGGTTCTGAGAGCGCAACCAAGGAATGCCTAAAATCACAGTAAAATGAGGAGAAGAAATTAGCAAGAAAGAAAGTTGCTGCTGATGACTAGGCTCCAACAAAATTTCAAGAGGTACGGTCTCCTGATCCACAGGCCCAGAGATTAAAGGTGACCCATCAACTGTTTCCATGGTAATTGGAGAGGCTCTTTGCTGAATTTCAATACCATGTTCCTTGGCAAATGCGATATCCATGAAATTGCCACCCGCACCTGAGTCAATCATAGCTCACTGGAAATCCACTGTCCTGAACACAGGATCTTAATAGGGAGAGAACAGTGAGAGTTCTTTTCCTTCAGCTCCTTGGGGGGTGAAGTCATAGTAAGTGAATGGAATACAGCGTTTAAAGGCAGGCTACATTCAGAGATGTCAGATTCATCATCACAGTTGTCATACTCCCCTACTGCTGCTAGCACCTTGTTAGGCCGTCTAGGACACTTAGGACAATTGATCAAGAAGTGGTCAGACTGGCCTCAGTAGAAACATAGACTTTCACGAAGGCGATGCTCCCGGCGCTCATTGATCTCGCGCCTCTGAACGGAATCAATTTGCATGGGTACCTCCTCCACCTCCCTAGAGGTTTTACCTGCAGGCTCTTTGGAAGGAAGGGAAAAGTTAGAATTATGGTTATATGCAGCAAATTTCTCCTGCCTACGCTCAATAAGGCGAATGTCTATGCGCACACAATGCTGTATAAATGTCTCTAGCTCTTGTGGTGATTCAGAGCGAGCTAGTTCATCTTTTACAATACTAGACAGACCCCTTTTAAAAATAGGCAATTGGGCATAACTGTCCCAATTGGTATCTACCGCTAATCTCCTGAATTCAGTGGCATACTCAATAACAGAACGTTTAGCCTGGCGTAAAGACAACAAAGCAGATTCAGCGGTTGCACGGCGATTAGGGTCATCAAACATTAATGCCATAGCGTTCAAGAAATCATCCAAGTTATTTAACCGTGGGTCACGAGACTCAATCATCGGATTCGTCCAGGCGAGCGCTCGTGAAGTCAGTAGCATTATTACACACAATACTTTGGATCTATCAGTAGGAAAACAGTCAGCATGCACATCAAAATATAGCATACATTGATTCACAAAGCCACGAAATTTGTCGCGATCACCATTAAATCTGAATGGGGGCTGTCATGATCTCTGCAGGCAGAGATCATAGCAAGCCTATAGAGGGACAAGCTCTCGGAAGATGGAACTATACTGACCATGAACTAAGCCTGCCGCGCAACTAGAAATAGCCAGGTAGCATTTCCTATTTATTGCTAGATGCCCAGCTCTGGCCTAAGACCTAAATAGCTAGCAGAGGGAAATATAAGACCTGGCTCACCTCTAGAGAAATATTCCAAAGAAGACAGTAGCCCCCCACATATAATGACGGTGAGTTCAGATGAAACAACAAACGCAGCAGGAAAATAGTCTTAGCAAATTTGAGGTCCGCTTACTAGATAGCAGAAGACAGATAGTATACTTTCATGGTCAGCAGAAAAACACTAACAAAACACCATCCAGAGATTACCTTAAACTCTGGCATTAACTCATAACGCCAGAGTAGCAATCCCTGATCAACGAGAGCTTTCCAGACACAGTAACAAAACTTCAGCTGTGAACTGGAACAAATAGGCAAAACGAAACATGGACAAAAGTCCAACTTATCTAGTAGTTGTCAGAAGCAGGAACAAGCACTGAGAGGCATCAGATAACATTGTTGACCGGCAAGAAACCACCAGAGAAATGAGCTTAAATAGCGACACCCACTACTGATGGAACCAGGTGAAACAGGAAAGAGGATGACAAGTCCAATTCCACAAGCGGCCACCGGGGGAGCCCAGAATCCAAATTCACAACAGTACCCCCCCCTCAAGGAGGGGGCACCGAACCCTCACCAGATCCACCAGGGCGACCAGGATGAGCCCTATGGAAGGCACGAACAAGATCAGAAGCATGAACATCAGATGCATTGACCCAAGAATTATCCTCCTGGCCGTAACCCTTCCAGTTGACCAGATACTGGAGTCTCCGTCTGGAAACACGAGAGTCCAAAATTTTCTCCACAACGTACTCCAACTCACCCTCAACCAACACCGGAGCAGGAGGCTCAACCGAAGGTACAACAGGTACCTCATACCTGCGCAATAACGACCGATGAAAAACGTTATGAATGGAAAAGGACGCAGGGAGGTCCAAACGGAAAGAAACAGGATTAAGAATCTCCAATATTCTATAAGGGCCGATGAACCGAGGTTTAAACTTAGGAGAAGAGACCCTCATAGGGACAAAACGAGAAGACAACCACACCAAATCTCCAACACAAAGCCGAGAACCAACACGACGATGACGGTTGGCAAAACGCTGAGTCTTCTCCTGGGACAACTTCAAATTGTCCATAACCTGCCCCCAGATGTGATGCAATCTCTCCACCACCGCATCCACTCCAGGACAATCCGAGGATTCCACCTGACCGGAGGAAAATCGAGGGTGAAACCCCGAATTACAGAAAAACGGGGACACCAAGGTGGAAGAGCTGGCCCGATTATTGAGGGCGAACTCTGCCAATGGCAAAAAAGCAACCCAATCATCCTGGTCAGCAGAGACAAAACACCTCAGATATGTCTCCAGGGTCTGATTAGTCCGCTCGGTCTGGCCATTAGTCTGAGGGTGAAAAGCAGATGAAAAAGACAAATCTATGCCCATCCTAGCACAGAATGCCCGCCAAAATCTAGACACAAATTGGGTACCTCTGTCAGAAACAATATTCTCAGGAATACCGTGCAATCGGACAACATTCTGAAAAAACAGAGGAACCAACTCAGAAGAAGAAGGCAACTTGGGCAGAGGAACCAAATGGACCATTTTAGAGAAACGGTCACAGACCACCCAGATGACAGACATCTTCTGGGAAACAGGCAGATCTGAAATAAAATCCATCGAGATGTGTGTCCAAGGCCTCTTAGGAATAGGCAAGGGCAACAGCAGTCCGCTAGCCCGAGAACTACAAGACTTGGCCCGAGCACAAATGTCACATGACTGCACAAAGACTCGCACATCTCGTGACAGGGAAGGCCACCAGAAGGATCTTGCCACCAAATCCCTGGTACCAAAAATTCCGGGATGACCTGCCAATGCAGAAGAATGTACCTCAGAGATGACTCTACTGGTCCAATCATCCGGAACAAACAGTCTATCAGGCGGACAACGATCCGGTCTATCCGCCTGAAACTCTTGCAAGGACCGCCGCAGATCAGGAGAAACGGCCGACAAAATTACTCCCTCCCTAAGGATACCTGTGGGTTCAGCATTACCAGGAGAGTCCGGGTCAAAACTCCTAGAAAGGGCATCTGCCTTAACATTCTTAGAACCCGGTAGGTATGACACCACAAAATTAAAGCGAGAAAAAAATAAAGACCAGCGCGCCTGTCTAGGATTCAGGCGCCTGGCAGTCTCAAGATAAATCAAATTTTTGTGGTCAGTCAATACCACCACCTGATGCTTAGCCCCCTCTAGCCAATGGCGCCACTCCTCAAACGCCCACTTCATGGCCAAAAGCTCCCTATTCCCAACATCATAATTCCGCTCTGCGGGCGAAAATTTGCGAGAAAAGAAGGCACAAGGCCTAATGACGGAGCAGTCGGAACCTTTCTGCGACAACACTGCCCCAGCTCCGATCTCCGAAGCGTCAACCTCAACCTGAAAAGGCAGATTCACATCAGGCTGACGTAACACAGGGGCAGAGGCAAAACGGTGCTTAAGCTCCTGAAAGGCCTCTACAGCATGAGGGGACCAATTAGCAACATCAGCGCCATGTCTGGTCAAATCAGTCAGTGGTTTAACGACATCCGAAAAACCAGCAATAAATCGGCGGTAAAAGTTGGCAAAGCCCAAAAATCTCTGAAGACCCTTACATCCCCAGCTCAACACAGACATTGCTCTCCAGTCCAAGACTGGATTGTGAGACTGCAACCATGGCAATCCCAGTACCAAATCGTCATGTAAATTATACAGCACCAGAAAACGAATAATCTCCTGGTGATCCGGATTGATACGCATGGTTACTTGTGTCCAGTATTGTGGTTTATTATTAGCCAATGGGGTGGAGTCAATCCCCTTCAGAGGAATAAGAGTCTCCAAAGGCTCTAAATCAAAACCACAACGATTGGCAAAGGACCAATCCATAAGACTCAGAGCGGCGCCAGAGTCAACATAGGCGTCCGTGGCAATGGATGACAAAGAGCAAATCAGGGTTACAGACAAAATAAACTTAGACTGAATGGTGCCAATGGAAACAGACTTATCAAGCTTCTTTGTACGCCTAGAGCATGCTGATATAACATGAGTAGAATCCCCACAATAGAAGCACAATCCATTCTTCCGTCTAAAATTCTGTCGCTCGCTCCTGGACAGAATTCTATCACACTGCATACTTTCTGGCGTCTTTTCCATAGACACCGCCAGATGGTGCACCGGTTTGCGCTCCCGCAGACGCCTATCAATCTGAATAGCCATTGTCATGGACTCATTCAGACCTGCAGGCACAGGGAACCCCACCATAACATCCTTAACGGCATCAGAGAGACCTTCTCTGAAAGTTGCCGCCAAGGCGCACTCATTCCACTGAGTAAGCACAGACCATTTACGGAATTTTTGGCAGTAAACCTCAGCTTCGTCTTGCCCCTGAGATAGTGCCATCAAAGTTTTTTCTGCCTGAAGTTCCAAATGAGGTTCCTCATAAAGCAAGCCCAAGGCCAGAAAAAACGCATCCACATCGCGCAACGCAGGATCCCCTGCTGGCAATGAGAAGGCCCAATCTTGAGGGTCACCCCTGAGCAAGGAAATCACAATCCTAACCTGCTGAGCAGGGTCTCCAGCTGAACGAGACTTCAGGGACAAATAAAGCTTACAATTATTTCGGAAATTCTGGAAGCTAGCTCTATTCCCTGTGAAGAACTCCGGCAAAGGAATTCTCGGCTCAGATACTGGAGCATGTACCACAAAATCTTGTAAATTTTGTACTTTCGTGATGAGATTATTCAAACCCGCAGTTACACTCTGAAGATCCATTATTGTCAGGTGCACACAGAGCCATACAGAGATTAGGAGGAGAGAGAGAAAAAAAGACTGCAGCAAGGCAAACTGGAGGAAAAAAAAAAAAAAAAAAAAAAAATTCCAGCAGACTTCTTATAACTCTCCTTTCTCAACCTGGGTCTTTAACACTTTTTGGCCGGTCAAACTGTCATGATCTCTGCAGGCAGAGATCATAGCAAGCCTATAGAGGGACAAGCTCTCGGAAGATGGAACTATACTGACCATGAACTAAGCCTGCCGCGCAACTAGAAATAGCCAGGTAGCATTTCCTATTTATTGCTAGATGCCCAGCTCTGGCCTAAGACCTAAATAGCTAGCAGAGGGAAATATAAGACCTGGCTCACCTCTAGAGAAATATTCCAAAGAAGACAGTAGCCCCCCACATATAATGACGGTGAGTTCAGATGAAACAACAAACGCAGCAGGAAAATAGTCTTAGCAAATTTGAGGTCCGCTTACTAGATAGCAGAAGACAGATAGTATACTTTCATGGTCAGCAGAAAAACACTAACAAAACACCATCCAGAGATTACCTTAAACTCTGGCATTAACTCATAACGCCAGAGTAGCAATCCCTGATCAACGAGAGCTTTCCAGACACAGTAACAAAACTTCAGCTGTGAACTGGAACAAATAGGCAAAACGAAACATGGACAAAAGTCCAACTTATCTAGTAGTTGTCAGAAGCAGGAACAAGCACTGAGAGGCATCAGATAACATTGTTGACCGGCAAGAAACCACCAGAGAAATGAGCTTAAATAGCGACACCCACTACTGATGGAACCAGGTGAAACAGGAAAGAGGATGACAAGTCCAATTCCACAAGCGGCCACCGGGGGAGCCCAGAATCCAAATTCACAACAGGGGGCAACTTATTTGGGCTAGCTGGTGGAGGTTGCCCAGAAGGTAAAGTCACTTGTGCAGCTATTTGCGTGCTTAAGTCCTGAAAATCCCGTCCATACTGGGACTCTATGCCAGCAAAGTTTGTCCAAACACTTGTTGATTGTGTTGAAAGCTTCCAAACTTCTTTTGCAGACCTTCCACATCTTTCTGCAGTGATCTAATTATGGAAAACACCTGCTCTAATCTGCTTTCTGCAGTCATTGTTCCAGCAGTCTCCTTTTTTTATGGCTAGAGTATCCTGTAATAATTATAGGGGATAACTCAGGAGACTCTTTGCGTGGAACAAGACAACTACAGGACACAGTTTTGTAAGTGGTAAAGTCTATATTATCACACAGTGATTCAAACAGGTGCAGAGAGAAACTCAAGTCCACAACACTTGGTGCAAATATTAAACACTAAATATTAGCACAGTTATTCTTGAGGATACTTGACACAAATAAATCCTTGCTTAGTCCAAACACAGATAGATAAGCTTATAAGGCTGTACAAATCATATCTTAGCTCAACCAGGGAGGCCTGGTTAATAGTCTCAGGTCTTTGCAGAGCAGAAACTGCTTACATGTCCAGCAAATGCAGATGGAAGTAAACACGAGAAGCAGATGAAGGAGGATCACTGGAACTGGTGTATGCAGCAGGAACTCAGAGCAGAGTAGCAGGACAACCCCACAGGTTCACAGGGGCAGGTATATAGCCAGGGAGTAACCAGAGGTCAGGAGCTGGATGCAAGGCAGAATACTCTAGCACAGACTAAAGGCTGGGGTGGAGTTTTATAGCCGGAAGACACAGTGCACATGAGACCAAAGACGCCATCTTGGAAAAGGGCAGTAATGCACAAAAGGTAAAAAATTTTCAGAGTCCTGACAGCAGGCCTCGACGGGGTTCTCCCCCTTCGAGCTCCTGTATGGCAGGCGAGACCGGGGACCCCTTGGGTTGGTAAGGGAATCCTGGGAAGAGGAGCTGAACCCTTCAGAAGTGTCCATCGTGGATTATGTCATGCGCTTCCATGACAAAATGCAGACCTTGACGCAGTTTGTGCATTACAACATGGTGCAGGCCCAGGCTGATCAGAAGCACTGATACGACCAGAATGCCCAGGAGCTGACCTACCAGGTGGGTCAAAAAGTGTGGGTGCTGCTCCCCGTACCAATGGACAAGCTTCAGGTACCCTGGGACGGCCCGTATGCTTGACCATGCTTGGGGTAGGCAGAAGGCCTTTTACGTTAATATGTTGAAGGCTCATCACGAACGTGAAGCCTGCATCCTACCAGTCTGAAATCTGCCCAAAGACTGGGAGGAAGACCCCCTCCTAGCATGCTAGCTCAAGCCAAGGCCGGTGGGTCCATCGTGGACGTGGAGGTACGCGCCTTGTGAACCGAACCCCAGCAGTTGCAGCTGCGAACCAGGCTGGAACCCTTCTGGGCCATTTTTATCAACAGACCCGGAAGGACTGACTTAGCGGTCCATGAGATGGACACTGGGAATCATGCCCCACTACGGCAGACACCTTATCGGATCTCCGCCAGGAGATCAATGAGATGTTACAGTCCAAAAGCACGTGGGCCTCACCTGTAGTCCTTGTGCCAAAGACGGATCGGACCACCCGGTTCTGCGTGGACTACAGAGGGCTCAACGTCATCGCAGCCTCTGACGCATACCCAATGCCATGCATTGAGGAGCTGCTTAAGCGGTTAATTGGCGCAAAATATCTGTCCATTATGAATTTGAGTCAGGGATACTTGCAGTTTCCCCTGAGCCCCGAGGCACAGGAGAAGTCCACCTTTATCAACCCTTCAGACTGTACGAGTCCACGGTCATGCCCCTGCCACTTTCCAGCAGATGGTCAACAATCTGCTTCAGGGACTGGAGAAATACATGGCGGCATACTTGAATGACCTTGCCTTCTTCAGTTCCTCCTGGGAGGAACACCTGCAGCATCTACAGGAGGTGCTTCAGCGAATTCACCAAGCAGGCCTGACCATCAAGCTGGGAAAGTGCCAGATGGGCATGAGAGAGGTCCACTACCTGGTGCACTGGGTAGGCAGGGGCTCAATGAGGCCAGAGCCTGGGAAAGTGGATGCAAATGCATCCTGATTCACCCCAGGCCCAAAAAACAGGTGATGTCCTTCTTGGGCACTGCAGGGTACTATAGGCGCTTTCTACAGAACTATAGTAGCCTGGCAAAACCCTTCATGGACCTCACCAGAAAGAGGCTACCCTAAACAGTCGACTGGGTGGATGGCTGTGGGGTGGCTTTCTGGGCTTTGAAAACAGCCCTGTGCAACTCTCCCGTGTTAAAGGCAGTCAACAGTAGTCGACCATTCCTGATACAGACTGACACCAGCGAGTTTGGCCTCGGTGCTGTGCTCAGTCAGGTCGACTAGGGGAACCAAGAGCGCCCCATGTTGTACCTGAGCCAGAAGCTTCTGCCGAGGGAAGTGGCCTATTCCACCATCAGGAAGGAGTGCCTGGCCATGGTCTGGGCCGCGCAATGTTTGCAGCCCTACCTATACGGTTGCACCTTTACTGTGGTAACTGACCACAACCATCTGCGCTGGCTACAATCCACTTCTGGTTCCAACAGAACCTTGCCCTTCAGCAGTACAACTTTACAGTCAAACACAAAATGGGCAGCAAGCATGGCAATGCTGATGGGTTGTCCCGCCGGGGCAAACCTGCCGAGATGCGCATGAAGGAGTACCGGGAGGTCCTGCCCCCATAGCGCAGTTCAAAAGGGGGAGATGTCAGGAAATAGGAATAATGTCTTGTCCCAGTTGCACTTCCTGAACTTTCCACTGCATTTGCTGATGCAAAAGCAAAGCCCTATGGCAGGCACATGCCTGTGGGTGATGACAGCCCCCTTTCGCATGAGAAATAAGCAAGCTTTTCTCCTCTTCACTCTGCCTGTCAGCTCTGTGTAATTCTAAACCCCTTATCCCCTCTCCCTCCTGATACCAGCTATAACTGGTACAGCAACTTTCAAACCGCATGGGACTTCTTTGTTCTTGAAAAGTTACGTATAATGGCACCAATCAGGGATAGAGATATGAAAGTTACATATTCGTACAGTAATTTCCACCGAGAGATCTATAACTCACTGAAATCGCTAGGATCAAAACCCAACAAAATGCATGGAACGGATTTCTCCGTAAGCGAATCATGTATCCACTTAGTGTTTATACTTAAATGAACCCCCATGTCATGGTGAGCATAATGATAATTTTGTCTTTCTTCTATGAGGTTCATACTCTGAGATATGTGTAGAGATGGTTTTTCATATCTTCAAGAAAGGGGAGTATTCAGCCACCCAATGGGGTCACCACAGGGGGAGTGCCTTGGTTTTGGGCACAAGTATAAGATAGTGAGTCCTCATTTTGCAGTAGTCTTGCTCCAGGAAGCAAGCTGAGAGACACATCTGTGATGCATTGGGACATATGCTCCCCTCCCCCCAGCCGCATGATCAGCCATGATAAGAAAGAACTGTAAGTCTATTTTCTTTTGTTAATCCCTTTTTATTTCGTAATTGTCTGTACATATGATACTTGTCTCATTTTATAATATCTTTTTACACTTTTGCAAACACTTCCTACCTTTTGGAGTAAAATATATAAAATTACTATCTTCCTTTCTCCTTGCTCTATAGCACACTTACACGTCCTCTGAAGTAAATTACGCTACTAATTGGGATGGCTCCTGAGTCCTGACCCATTATTAATTCAGGAATAGGAACTGGTGGCAGCGGAAGGGTCCTGTGCTGGCGCGTAATGCTGGCAGTGACAGAACGGGGTTTTTATAGTGTATTGCTGGGCTGCGGCTCGGAATAATTATATCACCCTCACTGCAGTGTGTGCCCTATAGCCAGGACATAGCAGGCAGCCTTTCTGGTGACTAATTATCCTAGGTGTAGCTCCTTGACTGACCTGAGGGTAAGGGGGGCACCAGAGAGCTGCGAGTTCCAAACCGGAACTGGGAAGTGGGATATAAATAAATCCCCTTCAGAAAAGAACCGGAGTGAACCAAACAACCCCGGTTCATAACATATTGGTGTCAGCAGTGGGGATGATAAAAATATCTCCCCTGACACAGCCATGCATACTGTATATAATTACATACATAATATACTCAGGTTATAACAGCTGTACATTCTGTAAATAATTATATACATAATATACTCAGGTTATACCATCTGTACATACAGCTCTGGCAAAAATTAAGAGACCACTGCACAGTTTTATAAATATCAGCTTCTCTACATGTCTGACAGCCATTCCATTCCAGTGTCAGTTGAATTCCATCCAGGGTACACCTCATTCTACTTAATGTGCTTCTGATTAGGTGATCACCTGAACCAAATCTTATTTAACAAAGGAAAGGATAAAAAAAACACTGTTGTGGTGTTCACAATCCTCTTACAATTGGACAAGCTGGATGGCAAAACAAGTGCTAGTAATATCCCAAAAGTCATAGGAATGAAAAAATAACTTTTAACCATGCCAAAGGAGTTGAAAAGAAAAGTCTTGAGTGAGGAAAAGAAGGGCTCAATTCTGGCTTTACTAGCGGAGGGACACAGTGAGCATCATGTTGCCTCCATCCTTAAAATTTCTAAGACGGCAGTACATTACAACAAGGCAAGCAGCAGACATTGGGGACAACAAAGCTACAGATCGGCAGAGGGCGAAAACGACTCTCCACTGACTGGGATGACCGTTATCTTATTCGAATGTCACTAAGCAACCACAGGATGACATCATTTGACCTACAAAAGGAATGGCAAATAGCAGCTGGGTTGAAATGCACGGCAAGAACAGTTTGTAACAGGCTACTAGATGCAGGACTCAAGTCATGTAAAACTAGAAAAAAGCCTTTCATCCATGAGAAGCAAAGGAGAGACTGCGGAGACCTGCGTGTCGTAACCAGTGCCTTCCCCCCTCCCATCAATCGCATAATGAAACACATACAGTCCTGGGTGGGTTGAACAGGTCAGTCACAGTATGTTAATTACATAAACAGAGAAAGGCAATAACATTTTGTAATGGGCGGCTTGCGCCGAGCTCCTGTCCATGATCGACAGGTGAATTGGCCCAATGAGCGGTTACGGCCTTGCCCTCCTCCGCTTTTCCCGCTGTGACTTAATAAAGTTACCTGTTGTGAATTCCGCTCTTGGGCTCCCTCCGGTGGTTGTAAGTGGCATTTTTGCGGGTTCTGCTCTTGGGCTCCCTCCGGTGGTTTAAAGTGGTGCTGCTGCTCCTTGGATTTAGTAGTCAGCAGCTGCTTCCACTGATTGTCTTTCTGGCTCGACTATTTAGCCTGGTTCTATCCTTCAGCCTGTGCCAGTTTTCAATGGTTCCTGGTTGGATTCACATCTCTGCTTGGATTTCCCTGATATTCTGACCAGTTCAGCAAAGATAAGTCCTTGCTTTGTTCTTTTGCAGTCCACTTGTTGTGGACTTAATCTTTCTGCACTTTCTATGTTTTTTCTAGTCCAGCTTGTCAGTATGGATTTATTCAGTTAAGCTGGAAGCTCTGGGAAGCAGATTTACCCTCCACACCTTTAGTCAGGTGTGGAGATTTTTGTAAACTCTGTGGTGGATTTTTCTAGTTTTTAATACTGACCGCACAGTATTCTTTCCTGTTCTATTTATCTAGTTAGACTGGCCTCCTTTGCTACATCCTGGTTTCATTCTGCGTATGTCATTTCCCTCTCCACTCACAGTCAATATTTGTGGGGGGCTGTCCTATCCTTTGGGGATTTTCTCTGAGGCAAGATAGCTTTCCTGTTTCTATCTTTAGGGGTAGTTAGTCCTCCAGCTGTGACGAGGTGTCTAGGGAGTGAGAGGAACATCCCACGGCTACTTCTAGTGTTGTGTTATGCTCAGGAACTGTGGTCAGTACAGGTACCACCTCCTCCAGAGCACGTCCCATGTTGCTCCTAAACCACCAGCTCATAACAGTACAACTGGCCAAAGATGAATTAAATGCATCTCAAAAGAAGGAAAAGGAAGTTCTGAGCCATTTTTTTTTCTGCAATCTGTTTTGTCTTTTTTTTCCTCTTAATCTCTGGGTGGTTCAGGATTTTGGCGCTGGCATGGATGTTCAGGGTTTGTTTTCTCGTGTGGATCAACTTGCTGCAAGAGTACAGAGTATCCAAGATTATGTTGTCCAGACTCCGGCTTTAGAGCCTAGAATTCCAACCCCTTATTTGTTTTTTGGGGACAGATCCAAGTTTTTGAACTTTAAAAATAACTGCAAATTGTTTTTTGCCTTGAAACCCCGTTCCTCTGGTGATTCCATTCAGCAGGTTAAAATTGTCATCTCTCTGCTGCGTGGTGACCCTCAGGACTGGGCATTCTCCCTTGAATCAGGGGATCCGGCATTGCGTAATGTAGACGCATTTTTTCAAGCACTCGGATTATTGTATGACGAACCTAATTCTGTGGATCATGCAGAAAAGACCTTGTTGGCCCTGTGTCAGGGTCAGGAAGCGGCAGAAGTATACTGCCAGAAATTTAGAAAATGGTCTGTGCTCACTAAATGGAATGAGGAGGCTCTGGCAGCAATTTTCAGAAACGGTCTTTCTGAAGCCCTTAAAGATGTTATGGTGGGGTTCCCCACGCCTGCTGGTTTGAGCGAATCTATGTCTCTAGCCATTCAGATTGATCGGCACCTGCGCGAGCGCAAAGTTGTGCACCATATGGCAGTGTCCTCTGAGCAGAGTCCTGAGCCTATGCAATGTGATAGGATTTTGACTAGAGCAGAACGGCAGGGATTCAGACGCCAGAATAGGCTGTGTTTTTACTGTCGTGATTCTGCTCATGTTATTTCTGATTGCCCTAAGCGTACTAAGAGGGTCGCTAGGTCTGTTACCATCAGTACTGTACAGCCTAAATTTCTCTAATCTGTGACCTTGATTTGCTCATTATCGTCCTTTTCTGTCATGGCATTTGTGGATTCAGGCGCTGCCCTGAACTTGATGGACTTGGAATTCGCCAGGCGCTGTGGTTTTTCCTTGCAGCCTTTGCAGAGCCCTATTCCTTTGAGGGGCATTGATGCTACGCCGTTGGCCAAGGATAAACCTCAGTATTGGACTCAGCTGACCATGTGCATGGCTCCAGCACATCAGGAAGATTGCTGTTTTCTGGTGTTGCATAATTTGCATGATGTTGTTGTACTGGGTTTTCCATGGTTACAGGGACATAATCCTGTGCTGGATTGGAAATCTATGTCTGTGACTAGTTGGGGTTGTCAAGGGGTACATAGTGGCGTTCCTTTGATGTCAATTTCCTCTTCCCCCTCTTCTGAAGTTCCTGAGTTTTTGTCGGATTTCCAGGATGTATTTGATGAGCCCAAGCCCAGTTCCCTTCCTCCACATAGGGACTGTGATTGTGCTATTAACTTGATTCCTGGCTGTAAGTTCCCTATGGGCCGACTTTTCAATCTGTCTGTGCCAGAGCATGCCGCTATGCGGAGTTATGTTAAGGAGTCTTTAGAGAAGGGGCATATTCGTCCGTCTTCGTCACCATTGGGAGCGGGATTCTTTTTTGTTGCCAAGAAGGATGGCTCCTTGAGACCCTGTATTGATTATCGCCTTCTTAATAAGATCACGGTCAAATTACAATACCCTTTACCTTTGCTTTCTGATTTGTTTGCTCAGATCAAGGGGGCTAGTTGGTTTACTAAGATTGACCTTCGAGGGGCATATAATCTTGTTCGTATTAAACAGGGTGACGAATGGAAAACTGCATTTAATACGCCCGAAGGCCATTTTGAATACCTTGTGATGCCTTTCGGGCTCTCTAATGCTCCTTCTGTATTTCAGTCCTTCATGCATGATATTTTCCGCAATTATCTTGATAAATTCATGATTGTGTATTTGGATGATATTTTGATTTTTTCTGGTGATTGGGAGTCTCATGTGAAGCAGGTCAAGATGGTATTCCAGATCCTTCGTGATAATGCTTTATTTGTGAAGGGGTCTAAGTGTCTATTTCGAGTTCAGAAGGTCTCTTTTTTGGGTTTTATTTTTCTCCCTCGTCTATAGAAATGGATCCTGTTAAGGTCCAAGCCATTCATGACTGGATTCAACCCACATCTGTGAAGAGTCTTCAGAAATTTTTGGGCTTTGCTCATTTTTATCGCCGTTTCATTGCCAAATTTTCCAGTGTGGTTAAGCCCCTGACCGATTTGACGAAGAAAGGCGCTGATCTGACGAATTGGTCCTCTCTTAAACGCCGATTTACTTCTGCCCCTGTGTTGCGTCAGCTGGATGTTTCTCTTCCTTTTCAGGTTGAGGTTGACGCTTCTGAGATTGGGGCAGGGGCCTTTTTGTCTCAGAGGAGTTCTGATGGTTCTTTGATGAAACCGTGTGCCTTTTTTTTCCAGAAAGTTTTCGCCTGCGGAGCGCAATTATGATGTCGGCAATCGGGAGTTGTTGGCCATGAAGTGGGCATTTGAGGAGTGGCGACATTGGCTTGAGGGAGCCAAGCACCGCGTTGTGGTCTTGACCGATCATAAGAATCTGATTTACCTCGAGTCGGCCAAGCGGCTGAACCCTAGACAGGCTCGATGGTCCCTGTTTTTCTCCCGTTTTGATTTTGTGGTCTCGTATCTTCCGGGATCTAAGAATGTTAAGGCCCTCTCTAGGAGTTTTTTGCCTGATTCTCCTGGAGTCCTTGAGCCGGTTGGCATTCTTAAGGAAGAGGTGATTCTTTCTGCCATCTCCCCTGATTTACGGCGGGTGCTTCAGGAATTTCAGGCTGATAAACCTGACCGCTGTCCTGTGGGGAAGCCGTTTGTTCCTGATAGATGGACAAGTAAGGTAATTTCTGAGGTTCATTGTTCGGTGTTGGCTGGTCATCCTGGGATTTTTGGTACCAGAGATTTGGTTGCTAGGTCCTTTTGGTGGCCTTCCTTGTCGCGGGATGTGCGTTCTTTTGTGCAGTCCTGTGGGACTTGTGCCCGGGCCCAGCCTTGCTGTTCCCACGCTAGTGGGTTGCTTTTGCCTTTGCCGGTCCCTGAGAGGCCCTGGACGCATATTTCCATGGATTTTATTTTGGATCTTCCTGTTTCCCAGAAGATGTCTGTTATCTGGGTGGTTTGTGACCGGTTCTCTAAAATGGTCCATTTGATACCTTTGCCTAAATTGCCTTCCTCCTCTGACTTGGTTCCATTGTTTTTTCAGCATGTGGTTCATTTGCATGGCATTCCGGAGAATATTGTGTCTGACAGAGGTTCCCAGTTTGTTTCTAGGTTTTGGCGGGCCTTTTGTGCTAGGATGGGCATTGATTTGTCTTTTTCTTCGGCATTTCATCTTCAGACAAATGGCCAATCTGAGCGAACTAATCAGACCTTGGAAACCTATTTGAGATGCTTTGTGTCTGCTGACCAGGATGATTGGGTGGCTTTCTTGCCGTTGGCCGAGTTTGCCCTTAATAATCGGGCTAGTTCGGCTACTTTGGTTTCGCCTTTCTTTTGTAATTTTGGTTTTCATCCTCGTTTTTCTTCGGGGCAAGTTGAGCCGTCTGATTGTCCTGGTGTGGATTCTGTAATGGACAGGTTACAGCAGATTTGGACTCATGTGGTAGACAATTTGACGTTGTCTCAGGAAAAGGCTCAACGTTTTGCTAACCGCCGTCGGTGTGTTGGTCCCCGGCTTTGGGTGGGGGATTTAGTCTGGTTATCTTGTCGTCATGTTCCTATGAAGGTTTCTTCCCCTAAGTTCAAGCCTCGGTTTATTGGTCCTTATAAGATTTCTGAGATTATCAATCCGGCATCTTTTCGTTTGGCCCTTCCAGCCTCTTTAGCCATCCATAATGTTTTCCATAGATCTTTGTTGCGGAGATATGTGATGCCCGTTGTTCCCTCTGTTGATCCTCCTGCCCCGGTGTTGGTTGATGGGGAGTTGGAATATGTGGTGGAGAAAATTTTGGATTCTCGTTTTTCGAGGCGGAGGCTTCAGTATCTTGTCAAGTGGAAGGGTTATGGCCAGGAGGATAATTCTTGGGTTGTTGCCTCCGATGTCCATGCCGCCGATTTGGTTCGTGCTTTTCACTTGGCTCGTCCTGATCGGCCTGGGGGCTCTGGTGAGGGTTTGGTGACCCCTCCTCAAGGGGGGGTACTGTTGTGGATTCCGCCCTTGGGCTCCCTCCGGTGGTTGTAAGTGGCAATTTTGCAGGTTCTGCTCTTGGGCTCCCTCCGGTGGTTTTAAATGGTGCTGCTGCTCCTTGGATTTAGTAGTCAGCAGCTGCTTCCACTGATTGTCTTTCTGGCTCGACTATTTAGCCTGGTTCTATCCTTCAGCCTGTGCCAGTTTTCAATGGTTCCTGGTTGGATTCACATCTCTGCTTGGATTTCCCTGATATTCTGACCAGTTCAGCAAAGATAAGTCCTTGCGTTGTTCTTTTGCAGTCCACTTGTTGTGGACTTAATCTTTCTGCACTTTCTATGTTTTTTCTAGTCCAGCTTGTCAGTATGGATTTATTCAGTTAAGCTGGATGCTCTGGGAAGCAGATTTACCCTCCACACCTTTAGTCAGGTGTGGAGATTTTTGTAAACTCTGTGGTGATTTTTCTAGTTTTTAATACTGACCGCACAGTATTCTTTCCTGTTCTATTTATCTACTTAGACTGGCCTCCTTTGCTACATCCTGGTTTCATTCTGCGTATGTCATTTCCCTCTCCACTCACAGTCAATATTTGTGGGGGGCTGTCCTATCCTTTGGGGATTTTCTCTGAGGCAAGATAGCTTTCCTGTTTCTATCTTTAGGGGTAGTTAGTCCTCCAGCTGTGACGAGGTGTCTAGGGAGTGAGAGGAACATCCCACGGCTACTTCTAGTGTTGTGTTAAGCTCAGGAACTGCAGTCAGTACAGGTACCACCTCCTCCAGAGCACGTCCCATGTTGCTCCTAAACCACCAGCTCATAACAGTTACCTATGGGCAGCTATATATACACACACGCATTTTTTTTTATTACCGTATATACTCGAGTATAAGCTGACCCGAGTATAAGCCGACCCTCCTAATTTTGCCACAAAAAAACTGGGAAAACTTATTGACTCGAGTATAAGCCTAGGGTGGAAAATGCAGCAGCTACCGGTGAATTTCAAAAATAAAAATAGATGCTCCATACCGTTCATTATGGCCCCATAGCTTTGCCATATAGTGCTCTGCACCGTTCATTATTGCCCCATAGCTGTACCATAGAAAGCTGTGCCATATAGTGCTCTGCACCGTTCATTATTGCCCCCTAGCTGTGCCATATAGTGCTCTGCACCGTTCATTATTGCCCCATAGCTGTACCATAGAAAGCTGTGCCATATAGTGCTCTGCACCGTTCATTATTGCCCCATAGCTGTACCATAGAAAGCTGTGCCATATAGTGCTCTGCACCGTTCATTATTGCCCCATAGCTGTGCCATATAGTGCTCTGCACCGTTCATTTTTGCCCCATAGCTGTGCCATATAGTGCTCTGCACCGTTCATTATTGCCCCATAGCTGTGCCATATAGTGCTCTGCACCGTTCATTATTGCCCCATAGCTGTACGATAGAAAGCTGTGCCATATAGTGCTCTGCACCGTTCATTATTGCCCCATAGTTGTACCATAGAAAGCTGTGCCATATAGTGCTCTGCACCATTCATTATTGCCCCATAGCTGTGCCATATAGTGCTCTGCACCGTTCATTATTGCCCCATAGCTGTGCCATATAGTGCTCTGCACCATTCATTATTGCCCCATAGCTGTGCCATATAGTGCTCTGCACCGTTCATTATTGCCCCATAGCTGTGCCATATAGTGCTCTGCACCGTTCATTATTGCCCCATAGCTGTGCCATATAGTGCTCTGCACTGTTCATTATTGCCCCATAGCTGTGCCATATAGTGCTCTGCACCGTTCATTATTGCCCCATAGCTGTACCATAGAAAGCTGTGCCATATAGTGCTCTGCACCATTCATAATTGCCCCATAGCTGTGCCATATAGTGCTCTGCACCATTCATTATTGCCCCATAGCTGTGCCATATTGTGCTCTGCACCGTTCATTATTGCCCCATAGATGTACCATAGAAAGCTGTGCCATTGCTGCTGCTGCTGCAATAAAAAAAATGACATACTCACCTCTCTTGCTTGCAGCTCCTCAGCGTCCCGTCCCGGCGTCTCTCTGCACTGACTGATCAGGCAGAGGGCGGTGCGCACACTATATGCGTCATCGCGCCCTCTGACCTGCACAGTCAGTGCGGCCAAACCGTTCCATATCAGTTGTCATGCATTTGTATAGATCGGCCACCTTTTGCTTGCCTAGATCATTGCCACCCGCGTGCAACACTGTTATCACCGGGCATTTAGCCCTCCTTGCTATGCTAACCATCTCTTTGAACACCTGTTTCCATTGAAGGCCTCTGATACCCCTCCAGGTAACTTCTAGGCCCGGGAGGCCAAGACTTGTTCCTCCCAGACGCAGTCTGGCCCTTTTTTCGGCCCAGTAGACATAGGAATGTCCTACAATCCAAACTTCTACTCCTGTAAGAGGTAACATATGTTAATTCAGCAAATCAGGTCTTATGTATCTGGTGAAACATGTGGACTTCCAACGACCCATTCTCTGCACCTCGGCCTCTGACACTCCTGCCCTAGCTGCTTCTGTGGCTGCCTCGATCCAGAACGAATGTGTTTTGTACTCCTATGGATTTGCGCCAGTTTTTTCCAAGCATAGCTTGAACATTGACTGGAACTGGTACTTGGTCAGAGGGGCCCCTTTTGTATGAGTGAAGAAAAATCTACTTGCGTGTCTTATTACGGCGTATCTTTTAATGACTTTTAGCGGGCAAACTGGGCCATCTGTAGACTTAACCAGGACCCATGTGCCCCTACTGATGGGATCGCGCTTGGATTTTCGCCACATATAAGTATGTCCTCGTTAATTAGGTCTCCTTCCGACTCGTTTTTTGACCGTGGTAGTAATTCGCTAATGCGCAGTGCTCCAAAAAAGCAATTGCAAAAGCTGCCAATATCAGTTCCGCCTCGTATTGCGATGTGCAGACTGATGGGGATATCGAAATCATGTCATGCAATAGCCTCAGTGAAATGGGGCGGCGACATTCCTGGCTTAGCTGGAGCCTTTTCCAACCTTTAATGGCTTGCTTAATGAAGAAGAAATTAGTTACGTCTGCCCATCCCAGTAGTTGAAAGAAAAAGGCTAACCCTGATAATTTCCATTGCACTGACATCCCCGACGCCCCGCCTTCCCTCAGTCATAGTAGAAAATCGGCCGTCGCCGCGCTTCGTGCTCGGTCGCATTTATCAACTGGCCTACCCTGACTTAATGAGCACCACTCCTCCCAAGCCTTACTATAGACCTGCCAGGGAGCCGGCGAAACGGAGGACTGGATTAAGGGCATCAGTGATAGGCCACTGTGTCCCACAGGGACGGTGGACACTGAATACCCCAGGGTTGCTCATTGGGATGCTGGATTCTGAAAGCCTGCCAATTGGAAAATAACAGTGAGTTAATGGTATTGTCGTCTACCTCCGCCACCATGGTGGCTCTACACCAAATATTGTTTTCTAGACATAGCAGCGCCAGCCAGCGTAAGAGAGCAAGTATGGGCAAGGATGAGGATGGCGTGATTTAGACTCTTTACTGTTTTTGCATTTTTTGTTTGAAAATGAATGTTCATGTTTCTCAACTGATCAGCCCATATCTCGATAGCTGTCACCATTGCAAACATTTCCCACAGGGCTGGGTCTCGCCCCCAGTTTGATGTTGTCCATAGCTCCGGCCAATCGGATTTGCACCATTGGCTCTTATAAATTGCTGCAAAATCCTCTTTTTTGCTCCACCCTATTGCCAGCACTAATTCCTTGCTTGCAGTCTCTCTAGCCATGACACATGTGTGACCATTGTATGATTGCAGGAATGTCTGCCATACTAGTAAATCTGCTTTTAGCGCGCGAGTGAGCCTAATTCTATGGCCAGGCTGGGAAGCGCCTTTTGTTGCCAACGATAATCTGAACGAGAATGCTCTGCCGACCGGCATTATGCGGCAGGCGAATGTTAGTAGACCCAATAATGCCTGCATTTGCTGGAGGGTTACTTTGTTAACTTCACGAAAGCCTTCCAACATCTGCTGCGTTTTTTGTATTTTATCCATCGGTAAGCGGAAAACCATCGAATTGGTGTCCATTTCGATGCCTAAGAAAGGCAATGCATTGCATGGTCCCTCCGTTTTTTTACGGAGATAATGGTACGCCGAATTGCCGTGAGATAGCTTTGAATTTTTCTAGTTGGATGGAGCAAAGTTTAGAGTTTCTGGGGCCGATGAACAAAAAATCGTCGAGGTAGTGAATTAGGGATTTGGTGCCTGTTTCGTACCAAATTATCCAATCCAAGAAGGTACTGAATAATTCGAAATAGTGACATGAAATGGAACATCCCATTGGTAAACACATATCGAAATAATAGTGCTGGTTCACTTTGCCGCCCAGCAGGTGGAAACATTCAGGGTGCACAGGTAGTAAACGGAATGCCGATTCTATGTCGGATTTGGCCGCCCGGACTAGTTCCACTGCCTTATCGAAAGACGCATATGTGACGGATGCTTCTTCTGGGGAGATAGTGTCATTAACCAATTCGCCTTTTGGGTGAGACAGATGATGGATTAGACGATATTTACCGGGTTCCTTTTTTGGTATAATGCCTAACGGCGATATTTTTATGTTTTTGAAGGGGAGCGACTGAAAGGGGCCTGCTATTCTACCTAGTTCCACCTCCTTTTGTATTTCGGGAAATTCACAAGCAGATTTTAGGTCATCAGATAGAGTTGGCGTTCTTGTAAACTTGAAGGGGATAAAAAATCCATCCGTGAAGCCAGCTAGTAATTGCTGTGCCGCTTTCTTATTGGGGTAGAGATTTAGCAAGGGGGCCATCGCGGTTACACTCACTGGGGTTCTGCCTTGCAGGCGCTTTGTATGGCTGGAGAGTGCACCTTGAGGCTGGGTGCCCCCCCCCCCCCCGCAAGCTGAGCTATCATGTCTGAATTTGCGTAACGCGTGGAAACGGCAGTTTTCCTCGTTGAATAGCCAGCAGGCCCTGGGTTTTCGCACGACCACTGAGTTTTGACCTGCAGCTGCGGAGTAATTAGTGGTCATAGCCAAAAAGGGGGGCTGCTTCTGTGACAGCAACACGTCTGTAGCTTTCACCCCCCACCCTAGATCTGGCTGTAGATCGTCATACCGTCGCCAGGCGGAACCGCCATGCGATTTGTATGAGCTATATATCATGTCCTGATAAATAATTTGGAGCAGCGTTCCAGATGCTTCTGGCCCATAATACAGCCCAATACTGTGAAGGCCTGAAGCCAATTATTCATAGTTAATGCGATTTTTGATCTATTCCTATCGTATCCCCGTTTGTTAGCTTTATCCACCGTTTGTTGGCCGGCTGATAACAGCGACCATATGTCCATATGACCATATGTCAATATAATCGTTCCAGATTTTTTGTCTGGTTTCCTGGTCTATATGATCGCCTAGCGGGCTGATCCCGCAAAAGAAGGCGTCTTTGTGTAGATTCGCTGACTGTGGTGTTTTATTTTTCACCACTGTACCGCTAGGATGCGATAGGTATAGAATTAGGCCCTTTATCGCTGAGGTCAGTTCCATTTCCTTTAAGTTACCCCTGTAGCGTAACAGTTCCATGCTACCTTTGGAACACTCACTGCTTTGTGACTCTGGAGGAGTTTGCACTGATCCTGGAGGAGCCCCGGCTCCCGTTGATGCTGACGGGGTGATGTCACAGGACGGGGAAACTCTGGCTCCCGCTACAGTGATTGACCGGCCGATGTGTTGACTGGAAACCAGGGAAGCTTGAGAGGCGTATTCGGGGTTGTTAGCCAACGTTGGAGCGCATGACGATCTGTCGTGCGCTCGAGCCAAATTACAACCATGTGATGGCGGAATTACGGCTCTGTCTTGTGCAACTGCATGGCTGCTGGCGTGGCTGGAAGCCGTGAGGGATGGTTCTCCCCAGCCGATAGGTCTGGAGGGTGCACGTGACTTAGGAGTTTTGTCGTGTGCCCGATATCGCTCATCCGGGCTCTTCGATGTTTCGGACCCTTCAGATGTGGCTGACGAAAGCCATCCTGAGGCCCGCAATCTCCGGCAGCTCCTATGTGAGCTGCACCTGCGTCTGTGACGAGAGGGACGTTTAGAGGGGTGGTGGAATGGTGACGGGAGTTACCAGAGGCAGATTGGGAGGACGTGTGGCATCTATGCCTGCGTCCGCTGTTACTATGCGATGTGTTGGGGGAGATTATATCGGCTGCCAGCAGGGGGTTACTGGTCGCAGTCGGTCCAGTCATGCTGCTTAGAAGGGGGGGTGTTAGGAGGTAACTGTACTCAATCCAGTTGCTGGGATATGACGGGGCAGGGGTTAATGGGACATCTTTGTTAGGTATTTGGGCTGTGGGGGAGGTGTAAATGGGTCAGTATTTGGTGCCATTATTGATAAATCACATTGGTCCATATTGTGCACCTGTGGAGCGCTCTGATCGGTCTGGTTGGATTGAACAGCACGCTCTCCAGCTGCCATATTGTCTCTACAGCCTGTCCCCCAGTACCCCTGTGCAGGCATAAGGGCTGCGCCTGCTGGGGGTAGCCTGGAGGCCATTCCTGTACTGGGGCTCAAATCAGCGTGCTGCTCGGTCCGGTCTGGTTTATTGACTGCGCTCCTGTCAGCCTCCAGATTACCCCCTGCGGGCAGCATAGATGCGCCCGCAGGGCAGGTAATGGAGGACAGGCCAGCGCTGTTCTCCTCTGGACACGGCGGGGACCAGAAATGAGTGGGCGTGGCCCAGAAGTGACTGGGCGGAGCTTGGCCTGGACACCGAGAGGAGCCACAGGGAGCTGGAAGCCGCCGCCAGAAGCTGTGAGGCCAGAGCGGTGGCGACACTGCACCATCCCCCACCTGGAGCTGCTCTGGGGCGCGGAGTAACCACGCAGACCGCCTGCCCCCCGGTGCCACTGGCACAGTCTCCGGAGTGGCTGGGAAAGGTGGCGACGCCGCGTGCTGCCCGCCACCGCATGCCGCCCCAGCGAGAGGGGAGAGACCGCCGTTCCACAGGTGGGTGCGCCGCACAGCCCTGCCTTGCCGCCTCTGGGTGCCCGACTCTTGAGTGCCCGCAGCAGGGGGACCTCCGGTCGGCTGCGCTGCAGAGAGGGGTTGCCGCACGGAGATCTGTACCCCACCTACCTCCAGACCGCTGAGAAGCCGCGCTGAAGGCCCCTGGCCAGGGCGCTGGTCAGCAGCAAAGGTGAGCTAGCACGCGGCGTCAGGGCCACATGAGGACGAGGGTTAGGGAGGGCGATCCCCTAGTAGCTGGGCCGAGGCCGGACAAGGGCAGTGTAAACAGGGGGTCGGGAGAGGGCCCAGGGAGGTGAGCGCTGATGCCGGTAATTAGGGCTTGAAGCCAGTGCTCACCTTCCTGTGCCGCTCTCTGCCGCAGAGCCTCAACCAAAGGATCAGACATCACTGCAGGGACAAATGCTTCGGACATGCTGCTGAAGGTTCCAGGGAAGATTCTCCAACAAAAGCTTCCAGGTGTCCGCCGGGGAAAAAAAGAAGTTACTGGCACGAACACCTGGATTTAACACCTGTCGGAATGGCTTCAGGACCCTTCCCCTTTAGGGACCATTGGCCGGCTGGGGCATCCTAATTAGTGCATCGCCAAGGGGAGTGGTGCGAGGGGGAACTGGGCGCTGACCGCATTTTATTGTTGCTTGCTCTGTGTGCTCCCCAGTCAGAGGAGCGCACCTTATACAGTACCGCGCCTGCCAGCCAGGCTGAAATTTGCCAAAGACCTTAAGGATTGGATCATAGAGGACAGGAGTAAGGTAATCTTCTCTAATGAGTGTAATTTACAGCTTTGCCCAACACCAGGTCGTCTAATGGTTCGACGGATACCTGGAGAGGCGTACAAGCCACAGTGTCTTGCACCCACTGTGAAATTTGGTGGAGGATCGGTGATGATCTGGGGATGCTTCAGCAAGGCTGAAATTGGGCAGGTTGTTCTTTGCGAAGGATGTATGAATCAAGCCGCATACAAGGTTATCCTGGAAAAACTGTTGATTCCTTCTGCTCAGGCGATGTTCCCCAACTATGAGGACTGTTTTTTCCAGCAGGACAATGCTCCATGCCACACAGCTACAGTAGGTCAATCAAGATGTGGATGAAGGACCACCACATCAAATCCCTGTCATGGGCAGCCCAATCTCCAGACCTGAACCCCATTGAAAACCTCTGGAATGTAATCAAGAGGAAGATGGATAGTCACAAGCCACCAAACAAAGAAGAACTGCTTACATTTTTGTACCAGGAGTGGCATAAGGTCACCCAAAAGCAGGGTGAAAGACTGGTGGAAAGCATGCCAAGACGCATGAAAGCTGTGATTAAAAATCATGGTTATTCCACAAAATATTGATTTCTGAACTCTTCCTGAGTTTATACATTAGTATTGTTGTTTCTACATGATTATGAACTTTTTTTTGCGTTATTTGTGGTCTGAAAGCACTACTTTTTTATTATTATTTTGACCATTTCTCATTTTCAGAAAATAAATATTTAAAAATGTATTGCTTGGAACTTCGGAGACCTGTTGTCCGTAATTTATAGAATAAAAGAACAATTTACATTTTACTCAAAAACATACCTACAAAGAGAAAAATCAGAGAAACTGATCATTTTGAAAAGGTCTCTTAATTTTTGCCAGAGCTGTATAATAATATACAGGAGATGCCCAGGTTATACCAGCTGTACATATATAATTATGTACAGGAGATGCCCAGGTTATACCAGCTGTACATATATAATTATGTACAGGAGATGCCCAGGTTATACCAGCTATACATATATATATGTACACATATATAATTATATACAGGAGATGCCCAGGTTATACCAGCTGTACATATATAATTATATACAGGAGATGCCCAGGTTATACCAGCTGTACATATATAGTTATATACAGGAGATGCCCAGGTTATACCAGCTGTACATATATAATTATATACAGGAGATGCCCAGGTTATACCAGCTGTACACATATAGTTATATACAGGAGATGCCCAGGTTATACCAGCTGTACATATATAATTATATAGAGGAGATGCCCAGGTTATACCAGCTGTACATATATAATTATATACAGGAGATGCCCAGGTTATACCAGCTGTACATATATAATTATATAAAGGAGATGCCCAGGTTATACCAGCTGTACATATATAATTATATACAGGAGATGCCCAGGTTATACGAGCTGTACATATATAATTATATAGAGGAGATGCCCAGGTTATACCAGCTGTACATATATATATATGTACACATATATAATTATATACAGGAGATGCCCAGGTTATACCAGCTGTACATATATAATTATATACAGGAGATGCCCAGGTTATACGAGCTGTACATATATAATTATTTAGAGGAGATGCCCAGGTTATACCAGCTGTACATATATAATTATATACAGGAGATGCCCAGGTTATACCGGCTGTACATATATAATTATATAAAGGAGATGCCCAGGTTATACCAGCTGTACATATATAATTATATACAGGAGATGCCCAGGTTATACGAGCTGTACATATATAATTATATAGAGGAGATGCCCAGGTTATACCAGCTGTACATATATATATGTACACATATATAATTATATACAGGAGATGTCCAGGTTATACCAGCTGCACATATATATTTATATACAGGAGATGCCCAGGTTATACCGTCTGTACATATATAATTATATACAGGAGATGCCCAGGTTATACTAGCTGTACACATATAGTTATATACAGGAGATGCCCAGGTTATACCAGCTGTACATATATAATTATATACAGGAGATGCCCAGGTTATACCAGCTGTACATATATAATTATATACAGGAGATGCCCAGGTTATACGAGCTGTACATATATAATTATATAGAGGAGATGCCCAGGTTATACCAGCTGTACATATATAATTATATACAGGAGATGCCCAGGTTATACCGGCTGTACATATATAATTATATAAAGGAGATGCCCAGGTTATACCAGCTGTACATATATAATTATATACAGGAGATGCCCAGGTTATACGAGCTGTACATATATAATTATATAGAGGAGATGCCCAGGTTATACCAGCTGTACATATATATATATATATATATATATATATATATATATATATATATATATATATATATATATATATATATATATATATGTACACATATATAATTATATACAGGAGATGCCCAGGTTATACCAGCTGCACATATATATTTATATTCAGGAGATGCCCAGGTTATACCGGCTGTACATATATTTATAATGAACCAAAATGAGATTCAGAAACCGGGCGGCACCAGGTTAGTCAATCTTCACAGGCTATTCACTAAGCGAAAGCAAGCAGACTTGAGACACTTCCAGACTAAGCAATCAAGGGTGGTGCACTAATAATGTTCAATAGTAAAACAGAGACTTCACTTATAGCAACCAATATAACAGATCTGGCACTCACCCCGAAGATGCTGTGATTAATGTCCTTTATTTGCTACGACCAGCATTTAGACATACATGGAGAGGTGGCAGGGAATGAAGAGAGGAGGGTGCGGGGAGACAAGTGAGGACGACGGCCGTTTCGCGCGAATGCGCTTCCACGGGTCCAAGGGACCATATCTGTTATATTGGTTGGTACATATATTTATGTACAGGGGATGCTCAGGTTATACCAGTTGTACAAATATATTTATATACAGGAGATACCCAGGTTATGTCAGCATATGATTGGCTTTACTTGCAGTTTTTTATTACCTATGTATGTAACTGTTATTATCTTTTATGGTGTGCCGTAATGTAATACTCATATAACGCACAGCTCATTCATTCTATGTCTTTCCTCACATGTAGTGTCATTATCCCCTGCCTGTGTACCAGTGGGAGATGGCAGCTGGAGACGCCGCTTCTGGTCTCTTCTCAGTTAATTAGGCATCGGGACAAACCAGTTTAGGAGCAATTTACTGGTAATTGAATGATTGGTGGCTCCAGGGAGGCTAAGGGTTGTCTGGAGATTTTGGTTGCAAAAGTGACATCATAATTTGTGAAATTGGAGGAGCCACCAGCAATTACTTTTCTGTATAATGGAGCTGAGTGCAATCTCTGTGTCATGCAATAATTACCCAATTCTCCGATTCTGGTCATACATCATTAAATGATTGCCAACTCTCCCACATGTCCAGAAAGCTCCCAGAAAAAAGGAGACCACCTGGACAGCACTGTGTACCCGTAAAGGAGACCACCTGGACAGCACTGTGTACCCGTAAAGGAGACCACCTGGACAGCACTGTGTACCCGTAAAGGAGACCACCTGGACAGCACTGTGTACCTGTAAAGGAGACCACCTGGACAGCACTGTGTACCCGTAAAGGAGACCACCTGGACAGCACTGTGTACCTGTAAAGGAGACCACCTCGACAGCACTGTCTACCCGTACAAGAGACCACCTGGACAGCACTGTGTACCCGTAAAGGAGACCACCTGGACAGCACTGTGTACCCGTAAAGGAGACCACCTGGACAGCACTGTGTACCCATAAAGGAGACCACCTGGACAGCACTGTGTACCCGTAAAGGAGACCACCTGGACAGCACTGTGTACCCATAAAGGAGACCACCTGGACAGCACTGTGTACACGTAAAGGAGACCACCTGGACAGCACTGTGTACCCGTAAAGGAGACCACCTGGACAGCACTGTGTACCCGTAAAGGAGACCACCTGGACAGCACTGTGTACCCGTAATTTTCTTTTTCACCTCGCTCTGCTGGGGACAATTTAGTTCCTCCAGGGTCAAAGTGTGTAGAAGTCTGTAAGAACTCAGATCTGAACTGGTTATAGGGGATATCTGCAGGTTGTGGGCAGTTTTGTATTTTTAAGGGGCCTAGTCATGTGTTTCTTCTAGGTTCTGTATTTGATTAAGGGGGTCTGCTATGGCGTATATGTATGTTACAGGTCAGGCGGGAGTGTATGGAGTAAACATAGGTGGCTCTGTCTGTGGTCGCCTGGCAGCTCTAATTAGGGCCTCCGTGGAAAGGCTTTGTGCTAGCTACTCCGACTATCAGGTCTCAGTGGAGCCCTGGTCTTCCACCCTAAACTACTGCAAAGGGATGTGGACTTACACAGGGAACCTGGGTTGAGTCCTTGGAGTAGCCTCTGGCCAGTGGACTGTGGTGGCAGGAATGGTCAAGTTACTGGATCATTATCAGAAGGGATGAAAAGAGACAAAATCGTAAGTCAGAAGAATCATCACTTACCTGACTGAGGACAAGAAGAGAATCAATTAGATAGATTAGAAAATGAGAAACAGAGGTGAACCAGAGGTAGTATAGGCTATTACTGGCATCTCTCAGCTGTAAGCTAGACGGGTGTGGTGCTGTCCAATTGGCCACAACAAGGAGCTGATTTCTCCAGCTGATCAGCACACACACACATACAGACTGGACTAGACTTTCGGTTGGACTCTGTGACTGGACTGAGCCTGTCCTGCTTAAAGTCTCAAGTCCTGACATCTCCTCCATCACCAGCACCAACCACAGAATGGTGACAGAAGATTATATGCTCCTCATCTACCAAAGATTTGTTATGGCCTTATATGTCCCCACAAAGTGTGAAATAAATAAAGTAGAAGAAATAAAAAGCCATTGTCAGTAAGAATTAATTTTGTGCCAGACGAAAAAAACCCAAACAAATAAACATGAACATAAGTCAGTTACGTAAAAATAATTATTGAGGAAAGGAGAACACAATTTAAAATGTTTGCGGTAGTAAAAAAAAAGAAAATAAATGTGCCTGGTCACGAATGGGGGAAAATGATCTGGTCTTGAACTGGTTAATTTAAAATCTTATGGATTGGAAATGTCTGTATCATACCCAATGATTTGATTCCCATCAGTCAGAATCTGCTCCATTTGTCGTAACAAATTAGGAAGGGTTTTTTTTGGAAATGAAGAAGCATGTGCTTGGCTCTTTTAAGCTACGTTTCCATAATGAGCTTTTGGTGACTTTTCGATGTTGCCGATTTTCGGCACCATTTCTGAACCTATTAACTCTTTCACCGCAAAGCCTTTTTTTCACATTCCTGAACAGGCCATTTTTTCAATTTTCACCACTGTTATATGTGGTAATTACTCTCAAACACTTCAACAGATCCCACTGATTATGAGAAGGTTTTTTCGTGATTTTTTGTATTTCATGATGGTGGTAAAATTTATTTGATATGACTTACATTTATTTGTGAAAAAATCAGAAAATTTGTGAAAATGTAGCAATTTTCAAACATTTCATTTTTATGCCCTTACATCAGAGAATCATATCGTACAAAGTAGTTAATAAGTAACATTTCCCCCATGTCTACTTTACATCAGCACAATTTTTGAAACATACACAGTACAGACTAAAAGTTTGGACACACCTTCTCATTTAAAGATTTTTCTGTATTTTCATGACTATGAAAATTGTACATTCACACGGAAGGCATCAAAACTATGAATTAACACATGTGGAATTATATACTTAACACAAAAGTGTGAAACAACTGAAATTATGTCTTATATTCTAGGTTCTTCAAAGTAGCCACCTTTTGCTTTGATGACTGCTTTGCACACTCTTGGCATTCTCTTGATGAGCTTCAAGAGGTAGTCACCGGGAATGGTTTTCACTTCACAGGTGTGCCCTGTCAGGTATAATAAGTGGGATTTCTTGCCATATCAATGGGGTTGGGACCATCAGTTGTGTTGTGCAGAGATTTCTCATTTTTACAACACAATTTACAAAGCTATTATTTTAGAGAGCACCTCACATTTGAAGTGACTTTGAGGGGTCTATATGACAGAAAATACCCAAAAGTGACACAATTCTAAAAACTGCACCCCTCAAGGTACTGAAAAACACATTCAAGAAGTTTATTAATCCTTCAGGTGCTGCACAGGAATTAATAGAATGTGGAAAGACAAAAATTAACATTTACCTTTTTTTCACAATAAATTTCCTTTAGACCCAATTTTTCTACTTTCATAGGGGTAACACAAGAAAATGGACCCCAAAATTTGTTGTGCAATTTCTCCTGACCATGCCGAAGTCCCATATTTAGGGAAAAACCACTGTTTGGGCGCATGGCAGGGCTCGGAAGGGAATCAGCACCATTTGACTTTTTGAATGCAAAATTTGCTGGAATAATTAGCGGACGCCATGTCACGTTTGGAGAGCCCCTGATGTGCCTAAACAGTGGAAACCCCCCCACAAGTGCCCTCATTTTGGAAATTAGACCCCTCAATGAATTTATCTAGATGTGTGGTGAGCACCTTGAAACCCCAAGTGATTCACAAAAGTTTATAATGTAGAGCCATGAAAATAAAAAAATCAAATTTATCCAACAAAATGTTTTTTAGTCCCAATTTTGCATTTTCATAAGGGTAACAGGAGAAGTCACAGAATTTTATACCATTGGGCAGTGAAGTATAATAATTTCATTTTCACCACCAATATTTTGTGTTATTCTCAGATTTTACATTTTCATACTGGGAAATGGGTAAAAATGGCACCAAAACGTGTGTCACAATTTCTGCTGAACGTGGCAATACCCCATATGTGGCTGTACAGTACTGCTTAGCCATACGGAGAGACTCGGGAGGTCGGAGCGCTATTTGCCTCCTGGAGCAGATTTTCCTAGAATAGTTTGTGGACTCCATATACAGAGCCCCCTAAGTGCTAGAAAAGCAGAATCCCCCCTCAAGTGACCCCATTTGGGAAATGATACCCCTTTGGTAATTTATCTACAGGTGTAGTGACGATTTTGACTTCATGGATGTTTTCCAGAAACAAGCAGCAGTGGATAGCAAAACCATTAATTGCCTAGATCAATGGCACCTAGATCAATATATGCAATCCTATAAACGCAAGGAAGCCTTATGCCAAGTATATAAAAAATGAGTATCTTTATTTAAACGTATACATACACAAAAATGATTTAAAAATTGGGGTGATAAAAGTACAAGGGTGTATACTGATTCCCTCAAGGATTGAGAAACTCCATATATCATCATGGCTTGCCTATTGTTACAGAACAATGGTCTAAAGAGGTTGTTTGTAGAAGCTGCCTGAGACCAGTATAGATGAGTCTGGAAGGAGATGAGCCACATACACAAAAATTAGAGAAGAGTACAGGTAGATAGGCTTAGTAGGCCTTATTAATAGATATTAAGAGTCAGTGTTGCTCTTGTTTTCAATTTCTGAGAATGGGGGGGATCTCCTATGGTAAAGGTCTGGTAGTATGAAAGCCTGAGTAATGCACTGATATATAAAGAAAATTTATTTCAATATTCAAATATTGACTTATCTTGGAGAGAGTGCTCAAGAAAAATGTATTAGAATGCTTTAGTGCATAAGCATAGTGCATAATTAAACATTAATATAAAAATATACTGCAGTCAAAATTGATATAGAAATACCTTTAAACATAGAGCAGCACACCACGGTAAAATTTTAGAAGCACATCACATGGAGTAGCAGCACAGTTACACTGGGAATAGGCATACAAGGTAAAAATAGCCTCACAATATAAGGTAGGTAGGTAGGCAAAGCAAGAACACACAACCTAAGGATGCAGCACTGGTCCCCAACGCGCGTTTCGCATTAGCTTCTTCCTGTGAGGTTCTGTGCAGAAACGCGCATTTTTGTGTATGTATTCATTTAAATATAGATACTTGTTTTCTGTATACTTGGCATAAGGCTTCCTTGTGTTTATAGGATTTCAAGTAGCAGAGGATGTTGCTGAGTGGAAATGCCAAACATGTGGATGCTATATGTGGTTTAGGCACACTGGAGCTCAAAAGTGAGAGGGGAATTTGGATTTGGGAATGCAGAATTTGATGAATTTCTTTTCCAGAGCCCTTGTGCTATCAGTAACGTGGAAGCACTCTATATTTCTGTTAACAGATGACAGACCTGAGTGGGGACTTGTTTTTTTGTGGATTGAGTTGAAGCTTTTATTGGGAACAATTTACATAACATTTAGAGTCACATTTATCCTGCGCTCTACGCTGAGCACTTACTTTGGGGTTTCCATCTAAATTTCTGATTGATGTGACAGATGAAACCCCCGATGGATCCATTCACTATAATGAGGCAGCAGAGTCACTATTGACTTCATCTGACCTCTATTCAGCAGTGTCCTTCTTTTCAGAGGTGAACAAAACTATAGTCAATCACACTTTTATGCACCCCTAAAATGACAGACACCGCCAGATCACAGGTCCTACGGTGTCTACAGTGCCTTCTTCTGCCTCATTATAATCATAATGACACAGTAGGGTTACTCTGGACTCCATCTGTCCTCTTTTCAGCAGTGTCCTTCTATTCAGAGGTGCACAAAACTGTAGTCATCCATACTTTTATGCACCCCTAAGAAGACAGACACCACCAGATCACAGGACCTACAGCGTCCACACTGCCTCCTTCTGCCTCATTATAGGGACTCTTCCACCGGGGATTGCATCTGAATCATGTATTTCAGAGATTTACACAGAAACCCTGATGTAAATGATCAGTGCAGAGCGCAGGATAAATGTATGCCGAGCCTTACTGCGGTCTTTGGGCGGCTGAATGAACAAATCAACAGCAGGTGAAGAATTGGTGTATTTATTTTTCATCAACAAAGGTAAAACGAAAAGTAGGTCTTCGAGTCAGTAAAATTACAGTGATACCAGATTTATATCGGGTTTTTATGTTTGGCTGCTGTCACACACTAAAAGATATTTTTTATTGCAAAAAATAGTCTTTGCATCCCCATATTTAGACAGCTATAATTTTTCCATATTTTTGCTAACAGAGTCACGTGGCAGCCTCTTTTTGGGGGACGAGCTGACATTTTTATTGGTACCATTTTCGGGCACATGACATTTTTTGATCGCTTTCTATTCCAATTTTTGGGAGGCAGAATGAACAAACATCAGCAATTCAGAATTTTTTTTTTAATACCGTTCCGAGTGTGGTAAAATTGATAAGGCAGCATTATTCTTCGGGTCAATACGATTACAGTGATACCCTATTTATGTCTTTTTTTATGTTTTGATGCTTTTACACAATAAAAACTATTTTATAGGAAAAATAATTATTTTTGCATCATTTTATTCTGAGAGCTATAACTTTTTTATTTTTTCACTGATGGAGCTTTGTGATGGCTTGTTTTTTTGCAGGACAAGTACCATTTTTATTTACATTCGTCTTATTGATCGCTTTTTATTACACTCTTTGTTTGGTGGTATGATGATAAAGCATAATTTTTTTGTGGTGTTCACTAAAGGGGTTAACTAGTGGGAACGTTTTATAGGTCTGGTCGTTTCGGATGAGGCAATACCAAATATGTGTACTTTTTTTCTTTATTTTCTTTTTTAGATAAATACAGTAAATGTATTTATTTGAATAATAGTTTTTCATTTTTTTGTACTTTATTTGGGGTCTATTTGGGAATTTTTCTGAATATTTTCTCACGCTAGAGTTCATATAAGTTTATGCCAGCAGGGGGCGCATCACTGCAAGTCTAGGTAGCTATGTTCCCCTACATTTCATTCATTCCCCAGTTTTACAAGCCTGAGCAACAGCTGCATTAGCAGGCTCCTGGTTGTAAAATTATTTAACCTCTTCAAATGGATTTACAGCGTGGGACATGACTGAGTGCAGGAGAGGTATAGGATATTGTTGCTTTTTTCTTTTTTTTTCTTTTACAGAACGAGGGTCTTCAGGTAGATTAAGCATATAATAAAGATTTTACAACGCCATGTGTGTATTAATTTCATTAAAATACTTTATTCATAATGTGTGTATGTATTATTAACCCTTTATTACTATTGGATTAATAATGGATAGGTGTCTTATTGACATCTCTGCATTATTAACTAGGCTTAATGTCACCTTACATTAGCAAGGTGACATTAACCCTTTATTACCCCATATCCCACCGCTACTCGGGAGTGGGAAGAGAGTGGCTAAGTGCCAGAATAGGCGCATCTTACAGATGTGCCTTTTCTGGGGTAGCTGGGGGCAGATGTTTTTAGCCAGGGGGGGGGCAATATCCATGGTCTCTCTCTTCTAGGCGATTAATATCTGGCCTCAGTCACTGGCTTTCCCACTCTTGCAGAGAAAATTGCGCAGGAGCCCACGCTAGTTTTTTTAGGATTTAACACTTTATTTTAACAGCTAGAGCCCCCAAATTTTGCACACACACTCCACTAACATTAGTAGTGAGGAATATGTAAAAAAATAAGGAATATGAAATAGTTTACTGAATGTAAACCATGTCTCATATCCTGTCGTGTTTGATAAGGAGATAGCAAAAGCCGGCAATTGAATTACCGGCTTTTAAGCTATCTAGCGCTGTATGAAATATAAATATATATGTGTCTCACATATATATATATATACATATATATATATATATATATATATATATATATATATATAGACTGTATATATGCTTTCATGAATATTTGAGCCCATGGATCCATTATGTGTCTATTTTGCAAGGTTGCGAGAAAAAAACGCAGTACGGATGCCATACGGATTACATACGGAGGATGACATGCGTAAAATACACTGCCACACCCTGCCTATGGATAACATACGGATCACTGTTTTGGGATCATTTTTGCATATTACGCCTGTAAAAAATGGACCGTATTTCCCTATGCTGAGTGTGACCCCAGCCTTATACTGATCTGATACTCTGCAATGCTTCTGAACTGCAGAGCATCAGTTCAGCTTCTGACAGGCAGGGAGGGATGCTTGTCACCTCCTGCTCTTAGTACGCTCTCACAAGCCACCTTACTTGAAGGACCCTGACGGAGCCCATGGCCATCTTGCAGCCCGGGGTCACCGTAGAGACCATCAGCATAACGTGATCGCATCATGCTGTGCTGATAGGAGCAGACAGGGAGTTCACTCCCTCTGCGATACTGCTTGACAGCAGCATTGGAATGAGTTAAACGTCCACTATCGGGGCTAGCACAATAGTGGGTGTTGCTGCATGATATCAACTCTCATATAGAGCTGACTCCCATACTTGATCGTGTCGGCGCTGAACATGAGCCCACGTGATCGAGATTAAGTAAATGTATGGCGGTTTGCCGAAAAACAGTGCCGTACATATATGGCACCTGTTGGAAGGGGTTAAGTAAAATTGGTTACTTGAATTTTTTCAAAAACACGCAGCAGAAAAACCTCACCAAAAACTTGACTTAACCTTAGTGTCCATTATCCTAGTTGAGCTCTGGTATAACATAAGCAAATTTGCCAAGTCAATGGTCACATGCCCAAACTGACATGTGGTTGATGTCTCACTGATACTGATACAGAACTGGTAACATAAGGGGGTCACATACTTTATAAGCAGTCACTAATCATTGAAGTGTGGAATGGGTTAAGTTCTCAGCTATAAGATTTTTTTTCTAGCCCTGGAAAGAGCAGATTGTTCAATTCGCTTTGCTTCTCTCTAAATAGCTGTGGGAATTGTGAAACGCGTGCGAAGGGCGAGGAGGGGTGTCAGGCGGAGGATAATCTGTGCAATTATTTCATTTGGTGAGACATGTTGTAGCCTGACGTGTGAGCTCCCCAGCGGCCATTCAGCGAGAGATCTGCTGGAGTGTACGTCTGCGGTGAGCACCAGGAATAGTGAGGCCGGAGCCGAGCGGCTGTCACAGTGTCGTAACCCACAAAGAGGAAGTGTGCATCTACATAGAGAGAGAGATAGATAGATAGATAATAAATAGATAGATAGATAATAAATAGATAGAGAATATATAATAGATAAGAGTGATAAATGATAGATAATAGATAGGAGATAGATAATAGATAGACAGATAATAGATAGATAGATAATTGATAGAGAGATAATAGATAGATAATATATAGATAGACAATATATCATAGATTGATAAATAATAGATAGATAATAGATAGATAGATAGATAGATAGATAGATAGATAGATAGATAGATGGATAATAGATAGATGATAGGTAATAAATAGACAGAGAATATATAATAGATAAGAGTGATAAATGATAGATAATAGATAGGAGATAGATAATAGATAGACAGATAATAGATAGATAGATAGATAGATAGATAGATAGATAGATAGATAGATAGATAAAAATGAAATGGAAAGATAGAGGGGCATACAAAGAAATTGTGGGGCCGAATAAAAAAGTGCAAATTGGGCTAGAAAACCTTTTAAGCTGTACCCCTAATCCTGACAGTCCTCAAATAGTGCTCTGACTGAAGCCCCTTAGTGTGCCCCACACACATGATCTCCCACTGTCCCGCACACATGATTCTCCCATGGTGCCCCACACACGAGTCCCCACTGTGCCCCCTACATGATTCTCCCATGGTGCCCCCACACATGATTCTCCCACTTTCCCTCCCTACATGATTCCTCCACTGTGCCCCCTTACATGATTCTCCCATGGTGCCCCATTACATGATTCTCCCATGGTGCCCCCCACACATGATTCTCCCACTTTCCCTCCCTACATGATTTCCCCATGATGCCTCACACACATGACTCTCCCACTGTGCCCCCCTACATGATTCCCCCATGGTGCCCCACACACATGATTCCCCCATGGTGCCCCACACACTGTATGATGCCCCTGACACATTATGACACACACAAACATTTTGAGTGTTCACACAGTGTCCCCGATACAGCATGCTGCCTCCATACATTACATTGGGCCCTCATCAGAATATGAAGCTGTTACAGTGAAAAAAACGAAAATTAGCTGCAGAGGCAAAAGGTTAAAAAGGCTATCCAGGCTGGGGACAAAGGGATGCAGCAGCCCTCATGCTAAAGGTGGGGCAGCACTGGGGCAAAATACTGATGTAATGACCATCTACCAATTCATGGAGGGGGTGGCTGCCTGGCATTCTGACTGCACACCGATGGAGCTTGCATAGGACACCAGTCACACAGATGCACAGTGTCTGGCTTACAGTTTATTAGTGACGCCCATACTGTTAAATCAGGCAGGCTGCCCGGGACTGAATAAGTCCACCCCAGATAAACAGAAACTCCAACTTCCCAGCCAACAATAAATTTCCTGGCTGCATACAACGTCTCCATTACAGATAAGCCAGCGGACAGGTATTTGGCATTTGATGGGTATGTTAGAGGATAGAGAAAAAACTTTATGCCACAACTAAGAACCTTCCAATAGAATAGGCTTAAAACGCGTAGGACGCGATGGCTATCATGTTTTGGCTATCATGTTTTGAACTTGAACTCTTCACAGGTTTTAGAACACATCTGTTTCTAATTTGATATTATCAAGCATTTGATTTTTTTTTCTCACCCTATCAGACGAGTGCCGAAAATTTGTTTTCGCTCCTCTATGGGATCCTTAAGCTAGAAAATTTCCATAGGCTTGTAGGACCAAAGCGTCCTCGTGCCAAAAGTGCAGCCAATGGTCAGTGAAGGCAAGGATGGATAGACCAATGGGGATAATTCATCTACTCTGGAAAACCCGCCAGGTTTATGATTCATAGAGGTTACATTAGGGCTCACAAAATGATATGTATCCACCAGTGATGAACAGGAATGATGACATTCGAAGTCGCCAAATCGCGCGGATTTTAGTGAAAAATTCGTAAATTTATTTTCCGTGAATTAAATGTACCTTTTTATGCCCTAAATTGTGGAAACGTACCAGAAAATAATAAAAGTAAGATGTAGAAACACAAAAAAATTAATGAAGGGCTCAATCAGACGTCAGTCTTTTCCATGTACAAAAAAGTGGACCAGTTATTTTGATAAGGCTCTGATCTGACTTTGGCCAAGTGTCATCACTTTTTCTCTCACGTGGAGTTAAAAAAAAAGTTTCTCCAGCTTCTCCTGATGTCATCCGAATGCGGTCCGATTTTTTCACAAGCCTGTAGACTTACTTTGTCAAATTTAACACGATCCTCGGATCAAAATTGGACATGTTTCTGTGATTTTCCCTGGAGCTCTTGGTGTGCAATAAATTCACTAATGCGTGAATGACCTCAAAAATTGGGTCAGGCACAAAGACTCATAAGCGAAATTCGAATATCTGAATTAACCCTTATACTCACTCCACAGCTGACCCCTGCTGCCCACTATCCTCCGTATGGTCCTATTTTTACTACCACCGTGTGGCATCTTCATGCTATGCGAAGTCTAGTGGCAACCAGATGTCCTGGCCTAGAGTCCATATCCTAAGTTTGCGGCACCCATCATGACGTAAGTCACAACTTTATGGCACAAACTCAAAACCTGGACTTTTATCTATGACTAGGCATCGGACGTCCCTGCGCATGCAAGCCAACCCACCATCTCCTTGAATTCGTTAGGGGCACATTACAAAAAATCCGCATTTAGGAGAATACAGATTTTCGTAAAATTTGAGTAGCATTCACTTCCTCTGGAGTAGATTCCCCCAACTCTAGTGTCCACCTCAAGGACCTGTGGTCCCACGATCTGTACGGTGAAGGTCTCCGATGGTGATCTTGTATCTCCCTGTGTGTAATGTTTCTGTAGACTACAACTTCTTGTCCTGTGTATATAATTATAACTAATGTGGAAGGTTTATATCACATAACGAATGGTAAATATTCACCTGTTGCATCATCAGTGATCACAAGTTGTAGCCAAGTCTATAATTATAGAGCAGCTGCTTCTTCCCACACGACAACCTCAGCTTACTGATTTCTCATAGTGAATCCCACAATCATCGTTTCTGGAAAAAACTTGTACGAATCACAAAAAAAATTGGTAATTTTTTTTGTTACAGAATTTGCACATTATTAGAAAATGAAACTCTATGAAAGAGCAAAAACTTGATGTAAACTAGGCCAAAAAGCCAATGAAGAAACTCAACAGTATCATATTAACTGTGTTATGTTGTAATATCACTAGATGGAGCCATCTACCTATGAAATGAACATGAATATGTCATATTTCCAAAAATTTAGGGCACACTGTCAGGGACCATGTCCAAAGAACACTCACACCCCCCAATATTTTTTAACCCCTAAAAGACAGGACATTTTTTTCCATCTTTGTTTTTTCTTTGCCTTCTTATGAGAGACATAACATTTTAATTTTGTCCCCCAACATAACCCTACGAGGGCTTGTTTTTTTTTCCAAGATGAGTTGTGATGTTTATTAACATCGTCCATTTTTGCATTTGATGCCCAGGAAAACAGGAAAAAAAAATTCCAATTGCGGTGAAATTGTAAAAAAAAAACTAATTGTACATCCACAATTATTTTTTGTTTTTGTGTTTAAGGTGTTCATTGTTTGGTAAAAGTGAACCTGTAATATGATTTTCCAGGTCATTATGATTACGGCAATGCCCTAACTTGAAAATATTATTTCTTATTTAAATGGTGAAAAAAAGCGTAAATTTGTTATAAAAAAATGAATATTTTACTTATGTTATTATTTTCTGAGACCTTTTCATTTCAGTCAATAAAAATCTGTCAGGGCTTGCTTTAAAATTGACAAGATGACATTTTCAGTGATACTATTTTAGCCCGGTTTCACACGTCCTGATATTTCCAGTACCCGAAAAACTGGTACTGGAGATATCCATGTCCGTGTGTGTAATACGTGCGCCACACGTGTGGCGCATCAGTACCACACACATCGGCACTGGGGAAGAAGCGCTACAGGTAGCGCTGTTCCCCGGCGGCAGATGCTGAAAACAGCTCTCATCATTCTCCCCTGCTCTGCTGGCGATTGGCGCGAGCAGAGAAGAATGATGAGAGTTATAATAAAGTCAGAATGATGACAGAAGGCAGGGGCTTTTGGGATTCTAACCCATCATCCCACACCTGCTGCCACTAATAAGGCCGGCGTCACACATGCGTGTTTTACGGACAAAAGAGCGCAGAAACAACGTGCGTAAAACTCGCATTACATACGGCACAATGATTCTCAATGGGTCTCGTCCTATCAGCCGTATATTACGGATCCGTAATATACGGCGTTCTACGGCCGTACAAAATCGCAGCATGCTGCATTTGTCAGCGTATTGCGCAAAAAATCGCCAATGAAAGTCTATGGGGGCGAGAAAAATATGGATTCCACACGGACCAGCAGTGTGACTTGCGAGAAATACGCAGCGGTGTTAGTGAAAAGTCGGTAATTCAATTGCCGGCTTTTCATTTCTCCTGCCTAAACCCGACAGGATATGAGACATGATTACATACAGTAAACCATCTCATATCCCCATTTTTTTTGCATATTCCACACTACTAATGTTAGTAGTGTGTATGTGCAAAATTTGGGCGCTGTAGCTGCTAAAATAAAGGGTTAAATGGTGGAAAAAATTGGCGTGGGCTCCCGCACAATTTTCTCCGCCAGAGTGGTAAAGCCAGTGACTGACGGCAGATATTAATAGCCAGGAGAGGGTCCATGGTTATTGGCCCCCCCGTGGCTAAAAACATCTGCCCCCAGCCACCCCAGAAAAGGCACATCTGGAAGATGCGCCTATTCTGGCACTTGGCCACTCTCTTCCCACTCCCGTGTAGCGGTGGGATATGGGGTAATAAAGGGTTAATGCCACCTTGCTATTGTAAGGTGACATTAAGCCAGATTAATAATGGAGAGGCGTCAGTTATGACACCTATCCATTATTAATCCAATTGTCTGAAAGGGTTAAAAAACACACACACACATGAATAAAAAGTATTTTAATGAAAGAAACAAACAGGTTGTTTTAATAATTTATTGCTCTCTCAATCCATTTGCAGGCCCTCGCTTGGCAAAATAATAAACACACAATATACATACCTTCTGATGTCCTATCACGTCCCACGAGGTAATCCATCTGAAGGGGTTAACTAATATTACAGGCAGGAGCTGCGATAAACCACTCGCTCGTGCCTGTAATCCCCGGGTGCTGAAAGTAAAGCAGTGATCAGTACTTACATTGAGTCGTGGTGAGGCGCCCCTGCTGGATGTCCTCATGAACTGCAGCCTGGGAACTTTTTCCCACGCTCCAGGTCATATGAGGACATCCACCAGGGGGCGCATCACTGCGACTGAAGGAAATGTAGGTCAATGACCTACATTTCCTTCATTCGCCGGGGAATTACAAGCACGAGCACAGCTGCATTTGCAGGGCTCCTGCTTGTAAATTATTTTAACCCCTTCAGATGGATTACCTCGTGGGACGTGACGGTTCAACAGAGGGTATGTATCTTGTGCATTTATTGTTTTGCCAAGCGAGGGCCTGCAAATGGATTGAGAGAGCAATAAAATATTAAAACAACCGCTGTGTTTATTTCATTAAAATACTTTTAAATCATGTGTGTGTGTGTTTTTTAACCCTTTCAAACAATTGGATTAATAATGGATAGGTGTCATAATTGACGCCTCTCCATTATTAATCTGGCTTAATGTCACTTTACAATAGCAAGGTGGCATTAACCCTTCATTACCCCATATCCCACCGCTACACGGGACTGGGAAGAGAGTTTCCAAGTGCCAGAACAGGCACATCTTCCAGATGTGCCTTTTCTGGGGTGGCTGGGGGCAGATGTTTTTAGCCATGGGGGGGCCAATAACCATGGACACTCTCCTGGCTATTAATATCTGCCCTCAGTCACTGGCTTTACCACTCTGGTGGAGAAAATTGCGCGGGAGCCCACGCCAATTTTTTCCACCATTTAACCCTTTATTTTAGCAGCTACAGCGCCCAAATTTTGCATACACACACTACTAACATTAGTAGTGTGGAATATGCCAAAAAAATGGGGATATGAGATGGTTTACTGTATGTAACCATGTCTCATATCCTGTCGGGTTTGGGAAGGAGAAATGAGAAGCCGGCAATTGAATTACCGGCTGTTCACAGATATCGCACTGAAGTAAATATAAATACAGAATATATATATATGTGTCTCAATGACATATATATATACACTGTATATATGTTTTCCCGAACATTTGAGCACATAAATCCATTAGATGTCGGTTTTGCAAGCCTGTGAGAAAATCTCGCAGTACGGATGCCATACGGATTACATACGGAGGATGCCATGCGCAAAATACGCTGACACACCCTGCCTACAGATCACTATTTTGGGAACATTTCTCCGTATTACGGCCATATTACGGCCGTAAAATACGGACTGTATTGTCTTACGCCAAGTGTGACGCCGGCCTAACAGTGACAGCAGGAGCGGATGATCTGGGTATTCCACAGCCGCCGCCTGTGATATAACTAAATAAATGAATGAAAAACTCGACGTGGGTTCCTCCCTATTTTCCTTTACCAACCAGGCAAAACTCACAGCTGGAGGCTGCAACCCTCAGCTGTCAGCTTCAGCAATGTTAGTTATCAAGAATAGAGGGGTCCCCACGCTGTTTTTTTAATTATCAATAGTTTTTTATTTTTCTGTACTGTTCCAGTTGATGACAAGCAGTCAAAAGCCTTAGCAAAATTGATTTCCTTTAAGACGTTGGAAATGGGTTGGGTTGCTGTCTCTCAATAATGACTATGGATTTCTGGAGTCACAAATCCTCAAAGAAGAACTGCAGAAGTTCGGTGTATGCATCTCTTATCATGAGACATTTGGTCAAGGGACTTATTTAACAAAATTACAGGCCTTTGCAAACATTATCATTCAGTCCTCAGCAAAAGTTATCATACTGTTCTCCACAATGAACACACAGCCAGAATAAAGTATTTTATTTGAAATAAAACAAAACACACTTTTCCATTTTTATTTAAAAATAAGAAACACAATCATACTCACCTAACGCCTAATTCCTCTGAATCCATCATCTCCTGTAATAAAAAAATAAAAAATAAACAACAATATCCCTCACCTGTCCATCATTCTGTCCCTCTCCCTAATCCATGTCTGGGGGATAAATAGTTTTCAACCTGGTCGGTGCCAAGATGCAGCAGTCCAAGCTGATAACCACTGGGAAAAGAGCTGCTGCGAGCTCAGCCTCAGTGACTAGCGTTGATGTCACTGAGGTTACTGCCGGTCACTGAGGCTGCAGTCCCAGCTGGGCTGAACTGTGGTGACCTTGGTGAGATCCCCGCTAGCACAGTGAGAGAAAGTCTCACAGTGCAGAGGCAAGTTCACCGTAGTTCAAATTCACCGCAGTGAATTTCTCTTGGTGAACTGCTGTGGACTCACCTTGGCACTGTGAGACTTTCTCTCACTGTGCTAGCGGTGATCTCACCGAGGTCACCACAGTCCAGCCCGGCTGGGACTGCAGCCTCAGTGACTAGCAGTAACCTTGATGATGTCACAGCTAGTCACTGAGGCTGTGCTCACAGTAGCTCATTCCAGATTGAAAACTATTAATCCTCAGACATGGATGACGGCGTGGGACAGAACAACAGACAGGTGAGGGATATTGTTGTTTTTTTATTTTTGTTTTCTTACAGGAGATGAGGGATTAGCAATGGAGAGATGTCTTTTAGACACCTCTCCATTACTTAGCTGTGAGTTTGATGTCACTGGACAATACAAAGGTGACATCAATCCCAAAAATATATGCCTCACTTACCACAACTACAGGGCAAGTGGGAAGAGCCGGTCAAAGCACCAGAATTGGCACACCTAATAGATGCACCATTTCTGGGTTGCTGCGGGCTGCTATTTTTAGGTTGGGGGGGCAATATCCATGGTCCCTTATCAGCCTGAGAACACCAGCCTCCACCAGAAAGTCTGTGCTACTGTTTGAGTTCGGCACCCCGAACATCGGGTGATTGTAGCGCTGTCATGTGCATGACAGTGTGGCAAACACTGCTTCTGATCGGCAGTAAAATCATCATTGCCAGTCAGACAGCTGCAGTTCTCAAGCTGTCAAATAAAAGCGTGAGCCCGCAGCTATGATTGGAGGTATAAAGTTTACCTCCGGTCATTGGTGTCAGCTAATGATAGACTACTGCTCCCATCAGCCGATTCCTGCTGCCGCTAATAACAGTGAGAGCAGGATTGATGGGAGTATTCATCAGCCGGCTCCTGTGCTGTAAATAAATAATGAAAAAAAAAACGTTTTGGGTTCTTCTGCATTTTTGATAACCAGCCAGGCAAGACACACAGCTGAGGCTGCAACTCTCAGCTGTCAGCTTCATCAAGGCTGGTTATCAAGAATAGAGGGGTCCCCAAGCTGTTTTTTAATGATTTAATTACATTATTTTAAAAACCGGTGTGGGGACCCCAATTTTTTACAGCCAGTCTTGCTAAAGCAGACTGCTGGGGGATTGTGTTCTCAGGCTGGTAAGGGGCCATGAATAGTGGATCTCAGCCTAATAATAGCAGCCCTCAGCTGCCCAGAAAATTCACATCTATTAGATGCACCAATTCTGGTGCTTTGCCTGGCTGTTCCCAGTTGCCCTGTAGCGGTGGCAAGTGGTGTTCATATTTGTGGGGTTGATGTCACCTTTGTATTGTATAGTGATATGAAGCCCACGGCTTAGTAATGGTATCCATTGCTAATCCTATAGTTATATTGTAAATGAACACACAGCCAGAATAAAGTCTTTTATTTCAAATAAAACAAAACACACTTTTACATTTTTATCTGAAAATAACAAACACAATCATGCTCATTTAACGCCTAATTCCACTGATTCCATTGTCTCCTGTAATAAAACAAAAATAAATTAACAACAATATCCCTCACCTGTCCATCATTCTGTCCCTCTCCCTAATCCATGTCTGGGGGATAAAGAGTTTTCAACCTGGTCGGTGCCAAGATGCGACCATCCAGGCTGATAACCACTGGGAAAAGAGCTGCTGTGAGCTCAGCCTCAGTGACTAGCGTTGATGTCAGTGAGGTTACTGCTGGTCACTGAGGCTGCTTTCCAAGCTGGGCTGACCTGTGGTGACCTTGGTGAGATCCCCGCTAGCACAGTGAGAAAAAATCTCACAGTAGAGAGGCAAGTTCACCGTAGTTCAAATTCACCGCAGTGAATTTCTCTTGGTGAACTGCTGTGGACTCACCTCTGCACTGTGAGACTTTCTCTCACTGTGCTAGCGGTGATCTCACCGAGGTCACCACAGTTCAGCCCTGCTGGGACTGCAGCCTCAGTGACAATCAGTAACCTTGATGATGTCACAGCTAGTCACTGAGGCTGTGCTCACAGTAGCTCATTCCAGATTGAAAACTATTAATCCTCAGACATGGATGACGGCGTGGGACAGAACAACAGACAGGTGAGGGATATTGTTGTTTTTTTATTTTTGTTTTCTTACAGGAGATGAGGGATTAGTAATGGAGAGATGTCTTTTAGACACCTCTCCATTACTAAGCTGTGGGTTTGATGTCACTGGACAATACAAAGGTGACATCAATCCCAAAAATATATGCCTCACTTACCACAACTACAGGGCAAGTGGGAAAAGCCGGGCAAAGCACAAGAATTGGAGCACCTAATAGATGCACCATTTCTGGGTGGCTGCGGGCTTCTATTTTTAGGTTGGGGTGGCAATATCAATGGTCCCTTACCAGCCTAAGAATACCGGCCCCTAGCTATCTGATTTAGCAAGGCTGGTTGTCAAAAATGAGAGGAGACCTCACTCCATTTTTTTAAATTATTTATTTGAATAATTAAAAAATATAGCATGGGGATCCCTCTATTGTTGATAACCAGCAGCCTCAAGCTGTGAGTTTTGTCTGGCTGGTTATAAAAAATACAGAGGAACCCACTCCATTTTTTTTCTTAATTATTTAGTGCAGGTGCTGACTGATGAATATTCCCATCAGCTGCTCCTGCTCTCACTGTTATTAGCAGCAGCAGGCGTCGGCTGCAGTAGTACCATCAGCTGACACCATTGACGGGAGGTAAACTTCATACCTCTGATCACAGCTGCGCACTTACACTTAGCGTGGGAACCGCGGCTGTCTGACTTGCAGTGGTTGATTTTACCCCCGATCAGAAGCGGTGTTTGCTGCGCTGTTTGCTGCCCTGTTATGCGCATGACAGTGTGACAAACACTGGATGTTTTGGCTGACCATTCAAGTGAATGGAGTCCGGGTTCGGGTTCGGAACCGGATACTGTTCTGATACCCGAACTTTTTGAAACTGTTCTGTGGAATCGGCTGGACCCCTATATCTAGGTGTCTGCCCATCTCTACCCTTCAGGCAACAATATTCTTGAGTGTCCCCTTAAAGTAACAATCCCCCACAAAAAAATAAAAATGCATCCTGAGTACCCCAATGAAAACCTATAATGACCACATTTACAACAAATAATGTCCTCTGAGTACCCACATAACTCTGTATATACAGTATGATGGCTCTACATCCCTATTCACAATATCATGGCTCCTATAGCCCTTTATTATACATTGAGAACCCCAGAGCTCCCTATATATAGTATAATTGTTACAGAGCTCCCCTATATACAATAAGATGTCCCCACAGCACCCTATATATAGTATGAGGTCCCGACAGCCCCTCTATATATAGTATGAGACCATACATTTTCCTATTTAAAGTATGATGGTGCCCATATCTCCCTACAAATAGTGTGATTGCTCCACAATCCCCTATATAAAGTATGATGGCTACCACAACTCACTATTTAAGGTATTATGTCTCCCACAGCACCCTATATATAGTATAATGGCCCCACATATATAGTATGATGGCCCCACTGCCCCACATATATAGTATGATTCCCCCACCCCCATATATAGTATGATTCCCCCACCCCCATATATAGTATGATTCCCCCACCCCCATATATATAATGATTACCTCACCCCCATATATATAGTTTGATGGCCCCATTGCCCCACATATATAGTATGATTCCCCCACCCCATGTATAGTATGATTCCCCCACCCCCATATATAGTATAATTCACCCACCCCCATATATACAGTATGATTACCTCACCCCCATATATACAGGATGATGGCCCCAATTCCCCATATATCTCTACCCGATAATATAAAAAATCAATAAAGATGATGCTCACCTAATCTTGATATGTGGTGCAGCAGCTTCAGTCTCCTCTCCGACCTTTATGACGGGCTTGCAAAGGGTACGCTGACGTCTCATAAACCACAGGCCTATTGCAACCTGCGGCTTACAAGATGGATATTGATAGAGAAGGGAGCTTCGACTCCAGGCTCTATCATGGGATTGAACTGTAGCAGCATCATGTTGACGCTGACACAGTTCAATGTGGTGGTTGCAGGAGATCCAGGGCTCCGGCCAAGAAGTTTGGGTATTTATCATGACTCCGAACTATACCTTCATGCTAATGTTTAATTCTGGCCAAAACACACAGCTAGGGTTAATACTACTTCTACTACTAATAATAATAATTTTATTTCTATAGAGCCAACTTATCCCACAGCACTTTTCATTTTAGAGGAGACTTGTACAGACAGTGAAAGACATTACAGAATAACAATAATCACATAAATCAACAGATACCAAGAGGAATGAGGATTCAACATATTTGTCTAAATAAATATTTTGGTTTACAGTCAGTTATTTAGCCCATCCGATTTATAGATCCAACAGCTAACAACAGCAGCCAGCACAAATATTGTTGACCTTTGCATCTGCGGTTAGTTCTCCAAGACATATGGAAAAATCTCACAAATATGGTGAAAGTCAAGAAAGACAGTTTATTCCATCAAAATTACTCCAGAATTCTGGAACATTTAGCTTGATAAATATGGCCTAGTGTGTTTTTGGTTGAGATAATTTATAGAAACGATAAATTATGACAATTTTTCCATTTAATAACCAGAATATTCCTCAGAGTAATAAAATGAGTAGTAAAAACAATTCAAAATTGGATAAAGCCCTGGAGATATCAATATCTAATCATTCCAGGAGGAGAAAGTCTCTCTATATATCATACCAGGTAAGCATGCTGGTGGGATGAAGAGTGACAGTCAACCAGCCACGCACTCTCACTCCAGCACCTTGAACTGAACAATAAAAGGTAAGGAGGTCCTGTCTCAATATCTTGATGGAAAGATCTCAGTGTCTTGATTTTCATTTCTCTTCATAAATTGATTTTTCTCCCTCTTTCACACCCTATTATTCTTCTCTTCTCTCTATGTACTTCCATAATACTTACTGTACTTCCGTCCACTAATCTCATATTTTCATGATTGCTATGATTCAATCTATCTCCATATTTATGATAATGACTCTACATACCCCCCTTTTGTGTTACTACAATCTCTACCTTATGTATCTCAATAACTTTCTTCTCACCTTTTGTCCACATGTCCTTGGGTTCTCATGTAACCAGCTCTTTCCTCACTAGGCTTTTCTGATCACACATTGGTTAGGCATTATTATGTCTTCTAAATCAAGCAAGCACAATCCTTTCTGGTATGAGGGCCACATTGACAGGTTTTCCCACTCCCAGGAGCCACAAAGAATAAATAACATACATTTATTGCACAGTATTCCTCAGATAAATACTCAAAAGACTTATTTTCAAACCATATCCATCCTATGTATGTCCATGTTAAATAGACAACCTGTATGTCCTTACTGTGTATCTCCATGTCTTCCTCTTTGAACCCATCTTTATGGTACCGCTTCGTCCTGACTATATTTCTCTTATATTCCTTTATAAACTTTCTCCTCTTTCACTAGCTTCCTTTCATTGTATCTGAAAAGTATTGTCCAATCTGGTACAGATATGGCTTATTGACAAGGCGTGCCTTGAAAGTCCATTAGATGCGGGTCTCACCAATTTCATACATGTTTTCTCTGCAATTTTTAGAGCCTTCAGAGAGTGAATGTGACCACCTCTCCATTCTCGACAAGATAGGCCACAAAAGTCCAATATATGCAAGTCCCATTGAGTACCTATGAATTTACGCTGTAATTTTCAGAGACCCTATAGCAATGAATGAAGAGAGACACCATACATGGCCATGGCCACCTCTCCATTCCAGAGAGTTCATGGGAGAGTTTTGTTCTTCAAATTGATGTGGGGTCAGCACTAGAACCCTCATCAACTTTTTATGTTTTCAAGATTGTCTTTTCTCCATCAGTCTCTGTTTTCTTGTTTCCCTCTCTATGCATCCTACTCTTTCTTGCATCTCCTCACCATGTTCATAATTCTCAACTCTTTTCCCTAATTTTCTCAATGCATCTTTCATGTTGTCCCTTTTCGGTGTATCTTTATGTCATCCTGTTTTCCTGCTTGTATTACTCCATGTCATCTTGATCATCTCCTTATGTCCTTCAACACCTTCTTTTCAATGTATTGGTCCTCAGATTTCTTCCAATACATCTTGATGTCTTCTCGATAGTCATCAGTGTAATTCCATCTCTTACTACCATCGTTTCAGTTACTGTCTTAACTACCTTCTATGTTTTTTCCAAAAGATTGTTTTCTGCTTATGTTCCATGTCTTCCTGTTTCTTCTCCATCCTTTTCCATGTCTTCTTGATCGTCTTCTCTTTATTTTCCTCAGCTTCTTATTACCTTCCAACATTATACTCTCATGCTTTTTAGTCTGGCAAAAAATGGTACAAATTACAAACTTGAAGATACGACACCTTCTAGAGTTAAGGAATTCCTGATCCTTGAACATAAATTTAACATATTAAAGAATATTTTTCAGAATTTTTTACATCTGTGCTATGCATTAGAAAATGGGCCAAATGAATGAATAAATTCAATCAACTCTGAATGCTGACTATTATTGGAAACATCCCATAATAGGAAGGTCACCAAAACCCTTAAATATAATTGACCTTAGAAACACACAGATAATCAGTCTGATAGTGTTCTTTGGCGCTTAATGGCCCTTGATAAGTGGCAAAAAAATGGGAACACGCTAGAAATGTCATCCAGTCCCACCCATTGATAATTTCAATTTTACATAATTAATATTTTTCCTTTTTTACCATTTATAATTAGTATCTATGCTTAAGGTTGATGTTTTTACTTCCTGAAATATAAAGTTTAAAAAGGTTAGAAATGTTTTATTTTTCCAGCTTATAAAGGACCTGTCACTTGCTTAAAAATATTGAGGACCTTTCAGCAAATTTTTCATGTTTGACTGGGTGCATGATGTAACAGTGGAATAAAACTTTTTTTGTGCTTTTTTTATTTTGCCTCTTTCTTGTGGAGATATTAGCAATCAAAGTATTTGGCACACAATGAGTTGTCTTTTGTTAAGTCTGTGTTATCAGATAGCAACTCATACAGTTAGAAGAAGTACATGCCCCCAGTAAAAAGTATCTAGTAACATCTACTTGGACTTAACTAAGTTATCTAATTAGGCGCCAAGCACTCTGCTTATATCTCCTCAAAAAAGCGGAGAAATTAGAAAAAAGTTTTATTCTGATATACATCCACTTTTACATCTTGTGCCCAGGTTAACATTGAAAATTTGGTGAAAGGTTCTGTTTAGATCATTTTTTTTTTTTAAATCCTGATTCTGCTGTTCTTTTCCATTTTGTTCTATCTCACTCAATTGCAGGGATATTCACACTTATCTCTTCCGGAGTGCTGTATGTGAAATCTCTGCTTTGCAGTCCAACTGGGCAGTTCTTTAATTACTTCTTTGGGGGTGCGCGCTTTTACCCCATCTCTTCCAGCCACTGAGAATTACGGCGCAGCATCTGGTCTGGCCTATTAATCTATCAGTGTCAGATGCTGCTGAGCTGTGATTGGCAATATCTGGGAGAAGACTCTGAAAAAACACTCAGTTGGAATGCAAAACAGAGATTTCACATAGTGAACCGCATGAAAAACAAATGTGAATATCTCTACAATGGACTGGCGCAGTGCAAAAAGGAAAAAGCAACAGAATAAGGGGAGGTCTGGAATTTTTACACGGTATGCATCTCACTCAACTTTTTTGAGCAAGTGACAAGTCTTCGTTAACCAATTCATGACTGGGCAATTTGTCTACCTTTCCAGACAATGGACATTTTCAGGTTTTATCACATACTAGCTGAAGAGCCCGGCGTTGCCTGGGCATAGTAAATATCTGTGGTTAGTTATAGCACCTCACTTCTCTTATTTTCCCATCACGCCTCTCATTTTCCCCCTCACATCTTTCATTTTCCCCCCACATCTCTCATTTTCTCCCTCACACCTCTCATTTTCCCCTTCACTCCTCTTATTTCCCCCCTCACTCCTCTCATTCCCCACTAACACTTGTCATTTCGACCTCACATCTGTCATTTTCTGATCAATCTACTATTTTCACCTCACACCTCTCATTTTCACCTCACACCTCTCATTTTTCCCTCAATATATACATGTTTGTCATCTCCCTTAAAAATAGTATACACCTGTATGTCATCTCCTGTATATAGTATATACCTGTATGTCATCTTGCCTGTATATAGTATATACCTGCATGTCATCTCCCCTGTAAATAGTATATACCTGCTTTATGTCATCTCCTCCTGTATATTGTATATACCTATGTGTCATCTCCTCCTGTATATAGTATATACCTGTATGTCATCTCTTCTGTATATAGTATATACCTGTATGTCATTTCCTCCTATATATAGTATATACCTGTATGTCATCTCCTGTATATAGTATATACCTGTATGTCATCTCCCCTGTATATAGTATATACCTGCTGTATGTCATCTCCTCCTCTATATACCTATGAGTCATGTCCTCTTTTATATAGTATATACCTGCTGTATGTCATCTCCTCCTGTATATAGTATATATGTGTGTCATCTCCTCCTGTATATAGTATATACCTGTATGTCATCTCCTCCTGTATATAGTATATACCTGTAAGTCATCTCCTCCTGTATATAGTATATATGTGTGTGTCATCTCCCCTGTATATAGTATATACCTGTGTGTCATCTCCTCCTGTATATAGTATATATCTATGTGTCATCTCCCCTGTATATAGTATATATGTGTGTGTCATCTCCCCTGTATATAGTATATACCAGTGTGTCATCTCCTCCTGTATATAGTATATATCTGTGTGTCATCTCCTCCTGTATATAGTATATACCTGGGTGTCACCTCCCCTATATATAGTATATACCTGTGTCATCTCCCCTGTATATAGTATATACCTGTGTGTCATCTCCTTCTGTATATAGTATATACCTGTGTGTCATCTGCTCCTGTATATAGTATATACCTGTGTGTCATCTCCCCTGTATATAGTATATATCTGTGTGTCATCTCCTCCTGTATTAGACCTCGTTCACACATTATTTGGTCAGTATTTTTACTTCAGTATTTGTAAGCTAAATTGGCAGCCTGATAAATCCCCGCCTACAGGAAGCCCTCCCACTGGCAGTGTATATTAGCTCACACATACACATAATAGACAGGTCATGTGACTGACAGCTGCCGTATTTCCAATATGGTGCATTTGTTGCTCTTGTAGTTTGTCTGCTTATTAATCAGATTTTTATTTTTGAAGGATAATACAAGACTTGTGTGTGTTTTAGGGCGAGTTTCAAGTGTCACGTTGTGTGTGTTGAGTTGCGTGTGGCGACATGCATGTAGTGACTTTTGTGAGATGAGTTTTGTGTGGCGACATGCATGTAGCAACTTTTTGTGTGTCGAGTTACATGTGACAGGTTAGTGTAGCAAGTTGTGTGTAGCAAGTTCTGTGCAGCAAGTTTTGCACGTGGCGAGTTTTGCGCGTGGCGAGTTTTATGTGTGGTGCGTTTTGAGTATGTGCAAGTTTTGTGTGAGGCAACTTTTTCATGTGTGGCAACTTTTGTGCATGAGGCAATTTTTCCAAGTGTGCAAGTTTTGCATGTGGCGAGTTTTCCATGAGGTGAGTTTTGCGTGAGCCTAGTTTTGCGTGAGCCTAGTTTTCCATGTGGTGAGTTTTGCACGTTGCGAGTTTGGAGCGGTAACTTTTGTGTTTCGACTTTTATGTGGGAGGTTGGTGTATGTGTGGTGAAATGTGTGCTGAGGGCGGTATATGTGTTCAAGCACGTGTTAGTGTGTGGCGCATTTTGTGTGTGTGTTCATATCCCTGTGTGTGGTGAGTATCCCATGTCGGGGCCCCACCTTAGCAACTGAACGGTATATACTCTTTGGCGCCATCGCTCTCATTCTTTAAGTCCTCCTTGTTCACATCTGGCAGCTGTCAATTTGCTTTTTTCTTTTTTTTTGTATTATTTAAGTCATTATTTTTTCATTTATCTTATGCACTGTGTCCCCAATAAGGTCTAAAATAATAGTATATTAGCCACAGTTACAAGGGAATTTTATCCTGCAGGCTTTATAACAAATTAGACCATGATTCCAAGTACCCAACAGCTCCTGTTCTCTCCCTATACCCATGTCATTACATTGGGTCTGGAGAAGGAAGCAGGGTAAGTGCTTCCTAATCTATATACACAGTGATGGTTTTCCACTATATATTTAGAGAAGGTGAACATGGTAATATACATGTTTATCTTCTCTTATCTGAACATATTAAAACATCAGTGCATAGATAAGAGTTGATTGTCCAGACATTTATAGTCTAGGTGAAATGCAGAAACAGTTAAAGAACTTAAGGAAAAAAATATAATTTGTAATAAAAAATATATAAACTGATAGATATACCTTCTTCCTATTCATGCATTGGTTATATAATCTTCTGTGGATTTTCTTCATGTTTTTATCATTATTTTTTATACTTATCTAAATGTACTCAAGACTGTCATCACTTGGGTGTACCTCTATGCCTTTCTCATATGGTTTTCTATTGAAATCCATGACCTCGTAATCATATTCCTTCTACTAATATCCATAACCGTGTGATGAATGAGTAACCCTTACCTCCTCATTATCCATTTGCATATGGCTCCTTGTACAGTTATTTGGGAATCAGATATTCTCAGAATTATATTTTTCCATTTCTTAACATGTCATCTTCCCTTGTAGCTGGGAATATTATAGTATCCTGTATGCATTTTTACTTCCTGATACTTATCTTATCTTCATTCAAATCTAAATTATTGCTTAATATTTTTCTTATTATATTTCTCAGTTCTTTCAGTGACTTTCTAATCCATCGTTTGAAAGCCTTAAATTACAAAATTAATTTTTCTGTTATGTGAGAAATATTCCATGTTGGGCAATACAAATATATAATAATATATTAAACATTTGATGCTCAGAATTTTCAATTTTTTTAGAGTAATCTACAAATAACTAACTTTTTAGGTCAAAAGATTATTATTATTATTTTTTATATAGCACCATTAATTCCATGGTGCTGTACATGAGACGGGGTTATATAAAAATGCAAATATCACTTACAGTAAACAAACTAACAATGGCAGACTGGTAAAGAGGGGCAAGGACCCTGCCCTTGCGGGCTTACATTCTACAGGATGGTGGGGAAGGAGGCAGTAGGTCGGGGGTTGCACTAACTCCGATGGTGTTGAGATGGCCGAGTGGTCATTAAGGTTTTAAGTTTCTTTGAAGAGATGGGTTTTCAAGTTCCATTGAAGGATCCAAATGTGGTGGATAACCGGACGTGTTGGGGCACAGAATTCCAGAGGATGGGGGATATTCGGGAGAAGTCTTGGAGGCGGTTGGCTGAAGACCGAATAAGCGTGGAGGAGAGAAGGAGGTCTCGTGAGGACCGGAGATTACGTGAGGGAAGATATTGAGAGATTAGTACGGAAATATACAGAGGATAAAGGTTATGGATGGCTTTGTAGGTCAGTGTTAGTAGTTTAAACTGGAAACACTGAGAAATTGGGAGCCAGTGAAGGGATTTGCAAAGACGGGAAGCAGGAGTGAAGCGAGGGGAGAGATTAATTAGTAGGGCAGCAGAGTTAAGGAAGAACTGGAGGGGTGCAAGAGTGTTAGAGGGTAGCCCATAAAGGAGGATTTTGCAGTAGTCGAGGCGGGAGATGATTAAGGCATGCACAAGCATTTTGGTAGAGTGGGGGTTGAGGAAAGGACGGATTCTGGAAATACTTTTTAGCTGGAGGCGACAGGAGACGGCGAGAGCTTGGATGTGCGTTTTAAAGGACTGGGCAGAGTCAAGGGTTACTCCGAGGCAGTGGGTTACTGGGACAGGGGAAAGTGTGAATTAATTTATTGTCATAGATAGATCAGGTAGGGAAGATGTGCGAGATGGAGGAATGATAATTAGTTCGGCTTCGTCCACATTAAGCTTGAGGAAGCTCAAGATTGAACTTTCATCAGAAAATCAACTATTTTCCCTCCAGTTGATAACTATAGTATGACACAATTTTATACTACACTTTCAATACCTCTTTTCCTTGCAGTCCATTTGTCTAAGGAAGGTATGACTTGGGTCGAAACGCCTTTTATTTCTGGGGATTAACTAATAAATGACGAACCTTGAGTCCTAAAAAAGTGTCGGGTTCTTCATTTGCTAAAGTCTTACTGTACTTTAAGTTCCATAAACTGAGAGATATTAGTTCAAAAACAATTCAAATGAACTGTCTGCTTCAGAATCAGTTTTTGGAGTGTGGGGAAATTGCTAGTCAACCAATATTCAATGGAGAATGGTAATTTTTTTAATATTTGCAACACATGATGATACGGGGCCCACATGTTACAGAAATGTTCATAGGCTATCATGGATGGATGAAACTCACTATGCCTTAAGATGAATATGTGCATGAAGCGTAACTTTTGGAATTTTTGATTTACATATTATTTTTTACAAATACATATTTATTGACTAGCCTTAATTTTGTTCCATGTTTTCTTCCTCAGCATGGTCCTGGACATCATCATCTACATCTCCATAACGTATTTCCATGTTTGCTTCAGTCTTTCTCCCGCTTGTAGTCTCTACAGCCCTCCTCGGGAAGGGTATTTTCAAGATGGGGACATCATAATAGGGGGATTTTTCCCAATTTACGCATCATTTCCGGAACAAAATTATTTATTCACTGAAAGGGTCCAATCTGTCAGCTGCTATTCGTGAGTGTCCAATCATATTACTATCATCTTCTATTATGTTTTATTGTCATTTATAAACCTGAATGTTTTCTATTGGACGTTCAACACTAAATTATATTTCTTAATTTAGAATGTCATGCCATACTGAACAAAAGTATGAATGCAACACTTTTGTTTTTGCTCCCATTTTTCATGAGCTCAACTCAAAGATCTAAGACTTTTTCTATGGACACAAAAGGCCTTTTTCTGTCAAATATTGTTCACAAATTTGTCTACATCTGTGTTAGTGGGGTCTTCTCCTTTCCGGAGATAATCCATCCACCTCACAGGTGTGGCATATCCAGATGCTGATTAGACAGCATGATTATTGCACAGGTGGGCCTTAGGATGGCCAGGATAAATGGCCACTCTACAATGTGCAACTTTACAGTATTGGGGTGTCTGGGGGGGTTCAGAAAACCAGTCAGTATCTGGAGTGACCACCATTTGCCTCACGCAGTGCAACACATCTCCTTTGCATACAGTTGATCAGGTTGATGATTTTGTCCTGTGAAATGTTGCTCCAATCCTCTTCAGTGGCAGTGCGAAGTTCTTGAATCCCTTGCATGTTCACCGACATGTCACCTATTGAGCATGTTTGAGATACTCTAGATCAACGTGTACGACAGCATGTTCAATTTCATGCCAATATCATGAAACTTCGCACAGCCATTAAGAGGAGTGGACCAACATTCCACAATCAACAACCTGGTCAACTCTATGTGAAGGAGATGTGTTGCACTGAATGAGGCAAATGGTTGTCACACCAGATACTGACTGTTTTTCTGGCCCCCATGGAATCTCCCAATACTGTAAAACTGCACATTGTAGAGTAGCCTTTTATTGTGGACACTGAAGCCCACCTGTGCAATGATCATACTGTCTAATCGCCATCTGGATATGCCACACCTGTCAGGTGGATGGATTATCTTGGCAAAGGAGAAGAGATCACCAACACAGATTCAGAAAAATGTGTGAACAATATTTGACAGGAAAAGGCCTTTTGTGCACATAAAAGAAGTCTTAGATCTTTGAGTTCAGCTCATGAAAAATGGGAGCAAAAGCAAAAGTGTTGTGGTTATCTTTTTGTTCTGTATATTTTGGAGATTTATTTTCACTCATGCTTTTGTTTTTTAGCTATGTCTGGTATCTCACGGCAGGTCAACTTTTCATGAATGTGACCTTCAGAGAGATTTATTAGCAGAGAGGACATATATGTCAATGACCCTAAAAATCCATTAACAGTTATTATTGGGAATTTCTATGGAAAATCTACTTACAATCATTTTAGCTATGTCATAAATGCAAATGAGAAGATCCTATAAGTGAAGTTTGTAGTTTTAGACCACCAATGATTTCCACAGTGAAAGAGGTCTATAAAAAAATGTCTTTATCACTGCCCATCACTTATGCTACTCTCTAAACAAAGAAGACTTTAAGGGTTTGCTTAGAATATTGAGTCACATTTCTAGAGGTTTGCTCACTCTTTAGTTTACCAGAAATCAATGGTGGTCCCAGATCACAGACTCCACCAATGGTATTCCTTCATATGTATCTGTGACGTATGTGAATACCATTGTGACTAGAAGTACTATTGACATCTATATCCAATGTATCTGTATTATCACCTATTTTTGACAATCTGATTTTCGCCATTTCTACTTTCTTGACTTAGGTACAGCACTATTTCTTACAGCTGGATGCACACCATGATTTATGCCACAAAAGAGATAAACGCCATGGAGTTTTTACTCCCCAATATTTCTCTAGGCTATCAAATTACTGACACATGCGCACAGACTTCAGAAACTCTCTGGGGAACTATTTGGACTCTGTCTGGAGAGCATAATCCAGTTTTGAATTACCAGTGCAAGCAGAAGGTTCCTCTTTCTATCATTGGAGGTGCTTCTTCAAAAACCTGTATAGCAGTGGCTACTGTTTTAGGGACATACATGTTCCCTCAGGTAAATAAAGTTATAGGACTTGGTCCTACACAGTTTTAGGCCTGTACTAAAAATTGAACATTCATTTTACCAACTTTCTTTTTCTGGAGAACATTTTTACCAAAACTTTACTTCTAAAAAAAAAAATCCATTAATCTTTAATTTCACTACATGAAGCATAGTTATAGTATATTGATTGTTTTGTGATAGGCTATTCTTCTTTCTTCACATACTCCCCATTTTTCATTTTCTTTTTTTCTCTAAAGATCAGCCCTACAGCAACTGTCGCTTCTCTGAGTAACCGTCTACTGTACCCATCATTTTTCCGAACCAGTGCTAGTGACAGCAAACAAGCCAGGGCCTTGGCTGCACTTGTTGCCTATATGGGATGGAATTGGGTTGGCTTATTGTCCCTGAATGAAGACTATGGAATTGTAGGTTCCCAAGTTCTCAAAGAGGAGCTCAAAAAACTGGGAGTGTGCCTTGCATACGATGAATCATTTGGTTTTACAACATCCCTTAAGAAATTAAACAACATTGTAGACTTGGTTGTTCAGTCATCAGCTAAGGTTGTTATAATATTTTCCAGAGATCCTTTCGTCCATCCTTTGATGGCTCTTCTTTTAGAGAAAGACAACACTGAGCGCATTTGGCTTGGCACCGAAGGTTGGTCAAATTCACCCTACCTTGCTACCAAAAAGTTTAGTAAAATTTTAATGGGGACTCTTGCACTGTGTTTGCATGAGATGGAGATTCCTGGGCTGAAAGAATATCTGCTTGCTCTTCGGCCTTCTACTTCACTTCCTCAGGATATCTTCATTGAAAGTTTCTGGGAGATAGTCCACAGTTGTCGATGGCCAAATAAGATCAGTGATACAAAGAATGGAACTGTGTGGTGCACAGGAGAAGAGAAATTGACCAGATTTACGGGCATGGAATATGAGTTTAATGAATTTGACTTTAGGATACATTATTTGGTGTACAATGCTGTCTATGCTGTGGCCTATGCCCTACATGAGCTAATCTTTTGCTCATCTAGTCATGATCACATTGGAAAATGCGGAATTAAAAAAACAGTAGTGCCTTGGCAGGTACATTGTACATTTTTCTCTACTAAATGCTTTAAGACATATTCAGAAATATTTAGTTTGAGCTCACCAAAGGAGATGATTCTTGTAATATGGCAAGGCAAGTTAAAGGGTCAATATTGACTTTTAGGATTCCTACTTCCAATAAGTGGAACTAGACTTCTAGTCCTCTTGCTCTTTGAAGGGACAATTTTTATATTCAGTCTGTGGTCACATGGCAGCTCTAAAATTGGGTGTCGAGAACAGACTTAATGCAAGCCACTAAGGTTTACCAGATTCCAGGCAGTGTCCTGGCTTCCACCTTTTAACCACAGTACTGGGTTCTGGACTTACACAGGGTTCCTGGCCTGGGGACTTGGAGTCAGCTGCTGGATGGTGGTGAAGTCTGTCAGGAGTTGTCAAGTAGAGGGCAAAAAAGATGCAAAAGTAGTCAATGAGCAGGCTGGGGTCAAAACAGGAAACAAATACACAAGGCAGGATCTGAGCACACAGGGCTGAACCAGAAGAGAACGAGGCTATATCTGGCAGCTTCCAGAAATATGCTGAAGCTTTAGCAGAGTGTAGGACCTTCCAATTACCTGAAGCAGGGAGCTGATTACTTCAGCTGGACCACACATAGACCCATACTGCCAGACTGGACAGTATTATGGATCTAAGGTCTCAGCTATCTTAATATTAGTGTCTGAAAGAGCCTGTGCTGCTCCGAGCTTCTGGTTTTGATGTCTTCTTCATCAATGACTCTGCCCACAGAATGCATAAGGTGTCGCTTGCTGACAGAAGCAGATGTCACAGGAGCAGTTCCTGGAGAATATTTGACAATTCTAAGGCTTATTCTCTATATTTACAGCACTTGTACCTGTCCATTTTTAATTACACTATAATCTTTGTTGTTTCTTACCACACATAGGACACGGTAATTATAAACCGCCTCATAAGAAATAGCGGCAAGTAAAAATGATCAAATCTGCCTAAATTCAAATTTCGCAAATCACATGAATTTGAAAGAGCTAATCGATTTGCCTCAAAATAGTTTGATGCAAATTGAGTGCACAAAATTATGCTCCTAGTGTTTCTACAGATTACAGAGCATAGTAATCATAGTTTGTGAAAAAAACCTTAATAAGCACCTCACCACACACCTGTCTTGCTGATCTCGTAGTCAAATACTCCACGACTTGTTTTTCACTTTCTACCCTCATACACATACTCATTGACCTAATTCACTCTATGCCAAGTAGGCCTCTGACGTCACTGCACTATGCACCACCATGACGTGCATGTGCAGGACAGGTGAGAGGTAAGGTCAGGTGGCCGCAATTTTACTAAATTCATGCAGAACGAATTCCAAAATGGAAAATAGGAAAATTCAATTCCATTCGAATAAACTACAGGGTTTATTTTTATTCTCCATTTATATTGTAGATTGTCCATTCCTTAAAAAATGTTCATTTTAGAAATCCAATGGGGCAAGAAATGTATTTTGATTCTAGCGGAAACTCACCAACAGACTATGATGTGGTCAATTGGCACAGGAACCCTGATGGATCAGTCAAATTTGTGACAGTTGGGCGTTACAATATACGTAACTCTCAAGAGGAGGAGCTCATCATCAATAGCACTGCCATTAGGTGGATCTCTGGAGAACAAGAGGTATAATACCTACTACACATAGACCTGAAACATGGGATGTGATTCAAGTACTGGTCTGTTAAAAGAATAATAATTTCTACCTATAGATCCCCCGCTCTGTTTGCTCTGAAAGTTGCTCTCCTGGATTTCGAAAGGCTGTTCAAATTGGACAACCGATGTGCTGCTTTGACTGTGTTCCATGTTCAGAAGGAGAAATTTCTGACCAGATGGGTAGGTGTCATACATCAAGTTAGACTGAGGTTCCTTATGTCACAAACTAATGTAAGTCACATCATCTGTTTTAGAGCTGCTGGGTAGCTGAGGAGAACTATGTAACATGCCATGTGCCCATAAGACCCCACCATGTTGGATGTATATACCAAATGTTCAACTTCCAGAGATATTTATATAAGGCTTAGATTTGGTCTCCATTGGTTCCATATATTAGTTTTCAGAGCAGAAACTGAGCAAAACCTCTAAGCTTCTGAGAACTTTCAGTTTTTGAGGAGGATTTGGGTTATGTGCATATAGAGTTTTTCTAGGAGTTTTTTGAAACAGAAACAGAGCTGAAACTCTTTAAAACTTCCTCAAAATCTGGAGTTCTCGCTCCAAAACTGTGCAAAGACAACTCAGTGTGCACATAACCTTAACTGATCACCCTGCTATCATCTAATTGTTGGTCTGGAAAGCTGTTTACTATAGTTTTGAGAACCAATCTACAAAAAATCTAATTGGAAATTCTGATTTATTAGAAAGGATAACTATTTTTTAGGCCTTCTTCACACGTCCACTGATTTTGGTACTGGAAAAAAACAGCACTGGTGAAATATGTAGTCTGTGTCCGCGTGCCATCCGTGTGTACGTATGTGACATCTGAGTGATATCAGTGTGTCCGTGTGCTGTCCGTATCTGTGTGCGGTCAGTGTAAAATGTATGGAGTGAGATGCAGCATAGAAACTAAAGATTTTTAAGTATTAAAGATGTTCAAAGATAGAAATATTTGATGAATGCTAGATAGAAATATGACAGTGTTCTTTATAATCAGTGCCTTGCGTGTTTTTTTCTGTGCTTGTGTTTTATTTTTAAATAAATGAATATAAAAAATGATGTGGGCTCCTGCATAATCTTCATAACCAGCAGAGGGAAAGCTGACTGCTGTGGGCTGATATTAATAATCTGGGAAAGGAGCCATTAGCTCTAAATGTTCCCAAGCTATTAATGAGAGCTCACAGCTGTTTGTTTAGTTTTTACTAGTTAGTTTACAAGGGGACCCCAGAAAATAATGATGTAGGGTACCTCTATAAATTCTAACCACCAAATGCTAAACAGAAAGCTGTGGGCTGATACTGACAACCAGGGAAGGGGCCATGGATATTGGCCCCATCCCAGACTAACATAAGCCTTCAGCTGCCCCAGAAATTGTGCATCAATAAAATGCACCAAATCTGGCACCTAGCCTCACTCTTTCCACTTTTCCTGGTGTCGTGGCAAGTGGGGGAATGGGGTTAGAGTTGATGTCAGTTGTTTTATGGTCGCTGACATCAAGCCCAGGGGTTTTTATCGGAGAGACATCTATAAGACACCCCCATTACTAACCTCATGGTCATACTGTAAAAAATACACAGCCAGAATAAAAATCTTTAATTGAAAGAAAGACACAGGCTTCTTTCTTTGAAATCAACAGTTCCCACGATCTTTTACCTATTTATTAGTGTAAAATTAAAAATTAAAAACACCATATTCCTCACCTGTTTGACAATAATCCATTTGTCCCATGCCATAATCTATCTCTGCTTCATCTGGATGCCTTGCTGAATGGTAGCATGATGAGACCATTCAGCCTGGCATCCAGGAGTCACTGAGCAGAGTGTCAGAGCGCAGCTTCAAAATCTTTGGTTCCCCGGGCAGCTTATTGCGAGCAGTGACTTCAATGAGTTCTAAAGGTGGTAACGTAACAAAGTTTACTGCAGTTCATTGGCCAATTCACAGTCAACTGAGTGTGGGAACAGCTGGCAGTAACTGGCAGTAACCTCAATGACGTTAGTGCTCAAGACTGAAGCTGCAATTTGACACTCAGCTCAGTATCTCCTGGATACCAGGTTGAATGGTTGCATCATGCCATCGTTCAGCAAGGCATCCAGTTCAAGCAGAGATGGATTATGGCATGGGACAAAAGATCATCATCAGATAGGTGAAGATTTTTAATTATTTTTATTTTTACACTAATAAATGCCTCTCCATTGCTTAATCCTAGGCTTGACGTCAGCTGACATCAACCCCAACCCTGTTACCACACTTGACACCGCACCAGGGCAAGTGGGAAGAGCGAGGCTAAGGCCAGAATTGGAACATCTTGTGGATGCATCATTTCTAGGGCATCTGAGGGATGATGTTGGTAGCCTGGGAAGGGGGGCAATATCTCTGTCCCCTTCCCTGGCTTTTAATATCAGCCCACAGCTGATATTAGCCTACATCATTTTTTTTCTGGGGTCCCCTTTAAACTAACCAGTAAAAACTAGGCAAGCAGCTGTGAGCAGTTATTAATAGCCTGGGAACCTTTTGGGATATTGTCCCCTTTCCCAAGTTAGGGACATCATCTGCCAGCCATGAGCTTTCCCTCAACTGGTTGTCACGGCTATGGCCTGGAGGACCTTGACCCGGAAGTCCTCCTGCACACCATGTATTTAAGGTACACCCTTCCTCTGATCCTTGCCTTATTGTCATTTGTCCTCATTTGACCCAGGTCCCTCTGTACCTTGCTCTGTCCTGAGCATCCGTTATTCTCTGCATGTCTTGTGTTTCCGCCGTAGCTTGCTCTGTCCTGAGCGTCCATCATACTCTGCCTGTCCTGTGTTTCCGCTGTACCTTGCCCTGTCCTGAGCATCCGTCATACCTTGCCAATCCTGTGTGTCTGCCACATCCTGCCTGTCCTGTGTTTCCACCATACCCTGCCTGTCCTATATTACCGCCATACCCAGTCCGTCTTGAATGTCCACCATATCCAGTCTGTCCTGGGCGTCCGCCATATTCTACCAAATCTTAGTCTCAGTCTTTGCTAATCTGCCCTGTTTCTCCATCATAGTCAGTGCTGCTTCTTTTCCGCTCCTACTCCCTGTTCCCAGGTATCATCTTCTGCGGCAATAGTCTCCCTCGGGCCTGCCCCTAACGCTCCCTCTATTGGGGGTGGTCCACCAGGCCAGCTCACCCGTGGAAGGTTCGTTGTCGTGGATCTGCGGGTTCACTTTAGGAGTTCCTAAAGCTGTGACACTGGTTATCAAAACTATGCATAAGCCCATGCCAATTGTTTTGTTTAATTTTTAATCAATCATTGTCGCCTGGTCATACTGAGCTCAGGGAGACCAGGCAACAATGATCACAACTGTCTTCAGCATCCAGGGCCAGGGAATAGTGCAAACTGTACCGCATTTTCCCAGGCACCGGTATGTGTCACACTCATGACACACGGGTGTCATCCATGTTACATCAGTGTGCACGTATGCATGATGTTTTTCAACACTGGGTTTTTCACATGGTCTGTGTGAAAAGCCTGACATGTGCGCACCACCATTGGATATAATGGGTGTATGTGTCCATATTTCCAGTCCTTAAGAGGGGCCACATACAGAAATGAAAAACAGATGTGTGAAGGGGGTCTTAGCCAGAGCAGTAATTAGCTACAAAAAATATTCCTAACTCTGATGGACTCAAAACGAACAGCCAGTTGACTAAAAGAGAGTTTGTTCTCCTGTGGTGGAGCTGCAGGGATATTGATACTTCCCATTCAGTTGTCTCACAGGCTACAATATAAGTTTAGCTTTTTTTTATTTACCTGATTTAATTTGTTTTCCAGATTCTAGAAACTGTTTTTCTTGTCAAGAGGAAATGTGGCCAAATACAAATAAAACCAAATGCATACCAAAAGTCATTGAGTTTTTATCCTACTGGGAACCACTTGGAATTACTCTGACCGCAACCTCCGTCATTTGCTCACTCATCACTGTCAGCATATTATGCGTGTTCATCAAATACAAAGAAACGGCCATAGTCAAAGCCAACAATAGAGACCTCACCTACCTTCTACTTACTAGTCTATCCCTGAGTTTCTTGTGCTCAATACTTTTTATTGGGGAGCCTCAAAAACTCACTTGCCGCTTTCGTCAAGGAGCCTTTGGTGTCATCTTTGTTCTCAGTGTTTCATGTGTCTTGGCCAAGACCATCATGGTGGTCATAGCCTTTAGAGCTACTAAACCAGGAAGCAACATGAGGACATGGATGGGACCTAAAGTTCCAGCGTCAGCCATTTCTCTATGCACCTCCATCCAGTTTTTTATTTGCATTTACTGGATTCTTCAATGTTCCCCATTCCCAGAAAGAAATATGAAGATCCAATCTGGAGTCATTATCTTCCAATGCAATGAATGTTTGGATACCCTTCTATGGTGCATGCTGGGATATATGGCATTTTTGGCTTGTGTCAGCTTTCTTATGGCATTCCTGGCCAGAAAATTACCAGACAGCTTTAATGAGGCCAAGTGGATCACGTTTTCCATGTTGATCTTCTTGAGTGTCTGGGTCTCCTTTGTCCCAGCCTATCTCAGCACTCAAGGCAAGTTCATGGTTGCTATTGAAGTTTTTGGAATTTTATCCTCCAGTGCAGGGATTGTAGGTTTCATATTTATCCCCAAATGTTATATTATATTATTAAGACCAGAGCTGAACACTCGACAGAACCTAATGAGCAAAGGAACAATCAAGAAGTCATAGAGCGGATTTTCTCATTATTTAGTGGATCATGGTACTTTTTCTAAGTCATTTTAAGAAATCAGAAGGAGATTAATAGGTTCTTGACATGAGTAGCAGAAGTTTTTGGATAGACACCTGTAAAAAAATTGAGAGTCACATGATTAATGCTTTATATGATGCAATGTTTACAATACAAAGTCCAATTAACCACATAATGATAAATGATGAACATAGCACTTCATGAGCAGGTGTCAGTTCCTGCAGCATGATGTGCTATGTCCGTCATGGCTTAAAACTGTCACTGTACTTAGAGCGCTGTGATTGGCCAGTCAGTCTGACTCACCGATCACAGCATGATCATGCAGGAGGTGCTAATATTGCAGCTAACAGCCCAGTTCCTACAGTGAGAGCCAGTGACAATGCCAGCTCCACCCCTGGCTCATTAACCAGTCAGATATCGCAATCGAGAGAGATCATGACATTTGGAAGGTTGCGAGAGTAAGGGGGCTTCCTTCCTCACCCCCATTGGCACCCCGTGATAAAATCACGGGGAGCCGATGGTTGTCATGGCACCCAGAGGTCAAACAATGATGTCCTGGTGAGCAAGGTACAGTGGTCCGTTACACCCAGCCACTGCCTGTGTAATCACACAGGTCTCATGCAGTCCAATTGGGGTATCGGCATACTTAGGAGAAATTGTACAACAAGTTTTGGGGTCCAATTTCTCCTGTTACCCTTGTGAAAAATTAACAAAATTGGGCTAAAAGAACATGTGATTTTATATATTTTCACAGCTCTACGTTATACACTTCTGTGCAGCACCTGAGGGTTTCAGTTGCTCACTACAAATCTAGATAAAATCCTTGAGGGGTCTAGTTTCGAAAATGGGGTCACTTGTGTGGGGTTTCCATTGTTTAGGCACATAAGGAATTTTGCAAAATCAACAAGGCATCTTCAAAGTACTCCTTCCTTTCAAAGCCCTGCCATATGCCCAAACAGTAGTTTTCTCCAACATATGGGGTATTGGCATACTCAGGAGAAATTGCATGACAAGTCCAGTTTCGCTTGTTACCCATGTGAAAATTAAACATGAGGGCAAAAAGAAAATTTTTGTGGGAAGTATGTTATTATTTTTATTTTCACGGATCTGTGTTATAAACTTCTGTGCAGCACCTGAGGGTTCAAGTTGCTCAAAAAAAATCTTTATAAATTCCTTGAGGGGTCTTGTTTCCAAAATGGGGTCACAAAAGTAAAATGGTGCTCCTTCTCTTCCGAGCACTGCCGTTCGCACAAACAATAATTTTCCCCCACTTTTGGGGTATCGGCATGCTCAGCAGAAATTTTGTTGTCCATTTTCTTCTGTTACTCTTGTTAAAATAAAAAAATGGGGCTAAAGTATCATTTTTGTGAAAAAAGTAAAATAGTAATTTTTCTTCCACATTGCTTTAGTTCCTGTGAAACAACTGAAGGGTTAATAAACTTATAGAATGTGGTTTTGAAGACTTTGAGGGGTGCAGTTTTTAGAATGGTGTCACTTTTGGTAATTTCTGTCATATAGGCCCCTAAAGTCACTTAAAATTTGATGTGGTGCCTACAAAAATAGTTTTGAACATTTTGTCAGAAATATGAGAAATTGCTGATAAACTTTTAACCCTTACAACTTCCTAACAAAAAAAGATTATGTTTCAAAAATGATGTAGAAGTACAGTAGACATGTGGGAAATGTTATTTATTAACTATTTTGTGTGGTATAGTTATCTGATTTAAGGGCATAATTATGTAAAGTTTGAAAATTGCTAATTTTTTTTTTGTCAAATTTTCCATATTTTTCTAAACACAAATCTTATAGACCCTAATTGACCACTAACCATAATGTTGTTATGTAATGTTGGTATACTTGTGCAAGATTTGTGTCCTAATATTTTATGTACTGCTGTTTGTATTGCTGCTGTAATATCGTAATTTCCCCCCAGGATCAATAAAGTGTATTGCATCGTAACATGAAGTACAACATGCCATGAAAAACAATTTCATAAACACTGGGTATGTTAAAGCGTTTCAGAGTTACTACCACATAAAGTGACACTGGTCAGATTTGGAAAATGAGGCTCAGGCATTAACACACAAAGTGGTCAAGTGGGTTAGTTAGACCGGAATAAAAAGTCATCTTCAGACACAGAAGGGACTGTGAAACAAATTCCAACATTTCAATTAAGAATAAAGTTGATAATGTGATTCAAATCAACAGAAAGAGCTACATAAGTTATTTATAGCCTGATAAGAAAGTGTTCTTGACAACTACATTTCAAGGGGTTGTCCAGGGAATAAAAATGATTTTAAAAATATCTCGAACTGCTCTAAAAAATAACAGACATAATACTCACCGTAACTTGTTCTCTGGCACTCCTGTTCGGATGCACACCTAGTTCTTTCTGGACGTTAATTCTTGGTCTGGCTTCAACACACCAAAAATGGTTGGAATTGCTCACTGAGCCAATCACTGGTTGAGATGGGTCATTGAGGGTCGCTAGAATACATACACTGAACTAATATCACAAAACAGGAGAAAATCCAGCTCAACGAACTTGTAAATAAACTTCTTTTATTCACCAAAGTGCTCAGTCAAGGATAAAACAGCATCAGAGATGTAAATTACATGGCTTGCAACATTGACGCGTTTCAGGTGACTACGCATCCTTATTGATGATGATGTCCAGCATTTTGATAAGTAACTCTTTTTATACGTTCCGGTGAGAACATTGGTGTGCTGATAAGCATAAGTAAAGTATATTAATGGTATTAACTTAAAGGGAACCTGTCAACCCCCCAGGTGTTTGTAACTAAAAGAGCCACCTTGTGCAGCACTAGTGTTGAGCGATACCATCCGATACTTGAAAGTATCGGTATCGGATAGTATCGGCCGATACCCGAAAAGTATCGGATATCGCCGATACCGATACCCGATACCCATACAAGTCAATGGGACACCAAGTATCGGAAGGTATCCTGATGGTTCCCAGGGTCTGGAAACTCTCCTTCAGGCCCTGGAATCCATATCAATGTGTAAAATAAAGAATTAAAATAAAAAATAGGGATATACTCACCTCTCCGGCGGCCCCTGGACTTTACCGACGTAACCGGGAGCCGTTGTTCCTAAGAATGCGCTCTTGAAAGACCTTAGATGACATCGCGGCTTCTGATTGGTCGCGTGCTCAGTCAAGGATAAAACAGCATCAGAGATGTAAATTACATGGCTTGCAACATCGACGCTTTTCAGGTGACTACGCATCCTTATTGATGATGATGTCCGACATTTTGATAAGTAACTCTTTTTATACTAAGTTCCGGTGAGAACATTGGTGTGCTGATAAGCATAAGTAAAGTATATTAATGGTATTAACTTAAAGGGAACCTGTCACCCCCCAGGCTTTTGTAACTAATAGAGCCACCTTGTGCAGCACTGATGCTGCATTCTGACAAGGTGGCTCTTTCAGTTCGGGTCCCTGGCACTGCTGAAAGAATCGATTTTGAAATTTGTTCCTCATACAGTGAAATCGCCCCGGGGGCAGGTCTTTCCCCCCGAATCCAGATGCCTTCCAGCCATCAATCATGGCCACTGCACGCTGGGCGCCGCCTCCTCTTCCTTCATTAGCATCCTGTTATGATCTGGTGGCCTAGGAGCAGCATGAGACGTACTCTGGAGAAGGTGGTATCTGTACTGACCGCGGACCCCGAACCCAACACCGCAACTAGAAGTAGCCGTGGGATGCACCCACTGATCCCAGACACCTCGACACAGCCGGAGGACCAATTAACCCTATAGATAGAAAAGGGAAAGCTATCTCGCGTCAGAGAAAATTCCCAAAGGACAGGCAGCCCCCCACAAATATTGACCGTGAGAGGAGAGGAAAAAACATAAACAGGCTGAAAACAGGATTTAGCAAAGGAGGCCAATCTAGCTAAAATAGGAAAGATAGGACAGAGAACTATGCGGTCAGTATTAAAATACTAGGAAATATCCACCACAGAAAATACAAAAAACTCCACATCTAACTAAAGACATGGAGGGTATATCTGCCTCTCCAGAGATTCCAGCTTGACTGCATAAATCCTTACACAGATTAAGCTGGACAAGAAAAAATATGAAATGCACTGAACAATAAGGCCCACAAAATGTAGGCTGCAAAACAAGCAGGACTTATCTTGGTGAAAAGACCAGGAAGCAGGAGAGACCATGAAGAGATGTGAATCCTCCAGAAACAATGGACAACTGGCACTCACTAAAGGGTGAAGCCAGACTAAATAGCCCAGTTCAGAGTGGACACACCTGATAACTGCTGTGAAGGACAGACAGCAGCGCTACCACTTATAACCACCGGAGGGAGCCCAAGAACAGAATTCACAACAGCGTCCCCGGCGCCACCCGTTTCATGAAAAAATCTATGTATCCCAAGGTGCATTTCATCACACCAAGTCTAAGAACATGCTCTGATCGAAATGTGTCTGGTGGTAGTATTCCCTTCTTTTTTCCTCCCATGTTCCCCCCATTTTTCTTATCATGGATGTTGATTAAATAAAAAATAAAAAAAGAAAGGACAATTTGAACTGAACTCCTTTGTATTTCTCCCCTCTACTACCCTACCGAAACCTGATGTTTCCATTTCCATGAGTGGTTCTCCCATAACTCCCAAGCATGCACATTGTCTTGGAGTTATATTTAACTCAGATCTTTACTTCACTCCTTATATCTAATCACTCACTTGTTCATGTCACCTACACCTTTAAAAACATCTTGAGAATTCGACCTTTTCTTAACTTTGACTCTGCAAAAACTCTTACTCTTACTCTGATTCATTCTTGCCTGGACTGTTGTACCTCTACTCTAAGGCTCTACTAAAAGGCTTCACGCTTACTAAACTCACCCCTCTCCTATCTATCCCAAATGCAGCAGCCAGAATCATTTTTCTGTCCAGCCATTACACCAATGCCTCCCCTTTGTGCCAGTCATTGAACTAGTTACCCATCCGCTACAGAGTACAACAAAAACTTATATCTGTAACTCACAAAGCTCTCCACAATCCTGCATTGTTCTCCATCTTCTCCCTCATCTCTGTCAACCACCCTACCCTTTCTCTCTGTTCTGCTAATGACTTAAGGCTAACATCTTCTATTATCAAAACTTCCCACTTTCGGCTTCAAGACCATGCTTGTGCTGCCTCAGTTCTCTGGAATGCACTATCCTGAACAATTCAATTATTTACCAGTTTCCACCTTTTCAATTGTGCTGTAAAAACACATTTCATTTAACTGGCATGCCACCTCCCCTCATTAATGCCAGACAGGAGGACCAGGAGATTGTGCTGTCTTTGCCCCAGAGAGAAATCAAGGTGCAGAAATTTCAGGTTGCTTGTAGGTAAAACTTTATTCAAACTGATAAAATCTATATAAAAATGCATTTCAGCTGTTTGCAGGCTTCTTCAGGTAATCCAAGGTGCAGAAATTTCAGGTTGCTTGTAGGTAAAATTTTATTCAAACTGATAATAGCTAAATACACAGCACGTTTCGGCTATTTGCAGCCTTCTTCAGGAGTGTCAGGTGTCTCCCTCATCACATTTGCCCATCTAATTTGGATCTTCATTGCCTACCAGCAGCATAGATAAACCACATTTGTCTCCTTTTTTTTCTCTTTCCCGGTTGGACCCATGGGTCTTCAGTAGAGTTGAGCGACTTTTACTTTTTTCGGATCGAGTCGGGTTTTGCGAAACCCGACTTTGTCAAAAGTCGGGTCGGGTGAAATAGGCTGATTATTGCGAAAAGTCGGGGGCCGACTAAAACACGAAACCCAATGCAAGTCAATGGGGAATCAAAGTCGGCAGTGAGTGGAGGACAGGAAAACACCTACAGTGCCCATTTTAATGCCAGAAACATCAATTCTTATTACTTAAGCTTGTCAATCTTAATTTACTTTATAATAATAGTTAGGCATTGAAAATTGGGGGTCATTTGGCTAAAGTTGTGGGGGGGGGGTAGGGCTGGCTCAAGATTTTCGTGGGCCCAGGAAACGCGGAATACGTCACGGCGGTGGAGCAGGGAGAAGTAAGTATTTCAACTTTGCAAGTGCTGTGATCCTGAGCAAGCAGTGGGGGCCCACTCGTTGGCACTGGCACAGGGCCACTCAAAGTACGGTGGTGTGTTTGACGGTGGGTGGCGCCTCCCACTGGCAGAGACACTTTTGCATTCTATGAGGGGCCCTGTGCCAGTGACGTCGCCAACGAGTATGCCCCCCACCTGATGAAGGAACCTGCACTTTCACCTGCACCTTCCTCTTTGTCCCCGTGTAAGGTGCTATAGTATGCGGGAAGGGGAACCTGACTTTCAGCAGGGTCAGATTCTGGCTGTGTAGAGTGCAAGGGGAATGTAGTGGTCTGGGTCAATGTACCAGCAGACTCATCTAGCAGTGGCTGGGCAATGGGCAGGATGAGGAGGAAACACAGATATAGGCCCAAATAATAAAGTGGGCTAAATGCAGTTCAAAATTGGTAACCGGACTAAACAGGCGGCATTGCTTTGTTCAGTGGAGGAAAACTGTAATGAGCGGCAGACACAGTTAGTAGGCCCAAAAAATAAAGTAGGCTAAATGCAGTTCAAAATTGGTAACAGGACTAAACAGGCGGCATTGCTTTGTTCAGTGGAGGAAAACTGTAATGAGTGGCAGACATAGTTAGTAGGCCCAAATAATAAAGTAGGCTAAATGCAGTTCAAATGTGGTAACAGGACTAAACAGGCGGCATTGCTTTGCTCAGTGTCGGAAAATTGTAATGAATAACAGACTAAGTTAGTAGGCCCAAATAATAAAGTGGGCTAAATGTCTGCCAAAAAATTGCTCATAAATAAGCAGGTGGCATAGCTAGGTACAGGGGTGGGCTCCTCTGCTGAGTAGCAGACAGTGGTAGTAGGCGCAAATTATTAAATGGTCTAAATGGAGGCCAGGGCCCCTGTATATTTTAACTATCATCTATCATTTCAACAAATTTGTATTGGCAGTGCCATTGAAAGATTTAACAGCACAGACTACACAGTGGTGGAGCAGGGAGAGGAAAGTATTGCAAGTGGTAGAGCGCTGTTCGAGCCGGGGGGGGAACACGCTCGAGGGCGGCAGTACTCACACAGGGCCCCTCATATTACGACGGTGTGTCTGACGTTGGTTGTGCACCACCACCATCAGAGACACTTCATTGTACTATGAGGGACCCTGTGCCAGTGCCGTCGCCCAAGAGTGGGCACACCCACCTGTCCAGGCAAACGGCACTCGCACGGGTGCTTGCGCCAGGTGGTGACCACGGCCCTGTGGGGGGAGTCAGCCCATTTAGGGAGGTATAAAAATGGCCTATGGTGGACATTCAGCAGCTGCAAATAGAGGAATTGGAGCAGTTAGTAAGAGGAGGCCAAAAGCAAGACATTTTTCAGGCAAGCTACGTGTCAGCAGGGGAAGGTGGGGCAAAATAATTTGAAATCTACCTCCGGCCTTAGGTGCTATTGTGCTTTTGCCATTACCACCAGGTGCGCCACAACCACCAGATGCACCACCACCACCACCACCACCACCATCAGTACCAGCTGGCAACCACCGCCCACGGGTTCTTCCACCAGACTTCCTCATTTTTTGGAAAATCTAACCAAAATAACAACCGTTATATGGTACTGTGAAACAAGGTAGAAGGTGTATATAAACTTGTATTTAAATCTCCCTTTTTTTTTTTGGGAGACTGAGGCCCAGTGTATAAAACAACACAATGTGAGTGGTAGCAAGTGGCTGGCTGATATACGACAAACTAACAGGACTGAAGTATATCCACTTTGTGAGAATTTGAATCTCCCTTTTTTTTTTGGGGGGGGGGAGACTGAACCAAAACTCAGGCCCAGTGTATAACACAACACTATGTAAGTGGCAGCAAGTGGCTGGAAGGTATATGAAAAAATCCAAGGACTGTAGTACAATTTCAGTCTCCCTACAATGATCTCAGAACAAGTATGGCAGCAATAAAAAGGACTACTGCACACAAAAGTGTGGACAAATAAACAAGATAACTGTGCAGAAAGGAGCAACAGGATTTTTTCTTTTACAAAAGCAGTTGGTTTGCACAGCAGCGGTGCAAACAGCAATGCAGCTATCAGGGAGCCTTATAAGCAGCCTAATAAGCTACAGAGCTGATGCACAAAGATATAACCTCCACTGTCCCTGCAAAACAAAGGTGGTGTTGGACAGTGGAAATCGCTACAGCACAAGCGGTTTGGGGGTTAATCTTCCCTCCCTAACTATGTCCCTTCTTCTGATGAAGCTGCAGCAACCTCTCCCTATGCTCAGATCGGCAGAAGTAAGATGGCGGTCGGCGTGCACGCCCCTTTATACCCCCTGTGACGCCGCAGAAAGCAAGCCAATCACTGCCATGCCCTTCTCTAAGATGGTGGGGACCGAGACCTATGTCATCACGCTGCCCACACTCTGCGTCCTTCTTCATTGGCTGAAAAATGGCGCTGAAAGCGTCATACGAAACGCGACTTTCGCGCACAGATCGGCGACCTCATGGCTGATCCCACACTAGGATCGGGTCGGGTTTCATGAAACCCGACTTTGCCGAAAGTCGGCGATTTTTGAATTTGTCCGATCCGTTTCGTTCAACCCTAGTCTTCAGCAGTGGTTTTCATGCGTATTTATGGTTGTTGTGTCACACAACCTTATCTGGTTAGCATATCCTTTACTTGCTTAATTGTTATTCTCCGAGAAGACCCTATCTGTGCTTTTTTGCTTCTAGTTTCTACCATATAGCATAGAAGGTGGAAATACCATGCAGAGAAAAAAATCTGTGCTAGACAAATAAATCAGAAAAGTCATTAAGTGTCAAACAAGAAAAGCTAAAAAAAAAAAAGCATATACCTAAGGAAAACAACGAGACAGCCATATACAGCTCTAGCAAAAATCAGGAGACCACTGCAAAATGTGCAGTTTGTCTAATTTTTCTCTTTTTAGGTATATTTTTGAGTAAGATGTAAATTTTTCATTTATTCTATAAACTTCTGACAATGTCTTCGAATTTGAAAGCAATTAATTTTTTATTTTTTTTTTAAAAGGAGAAATGGTCAAAATTAAAAAAAGCAACCAATGATTTCAGACTTCAAATAATACAAAGAAAACAAGTTCATAATAATTTAGAAACAACAACACTAGTGTTTTAGAAATCAATATTTTGTGGAATAACCATGATTTTTAATCACAGCTTTCATGCGTACGACGGATCTGTTGCACGACGGATGCGACGTGTAGCTATCCGGTGCGATCCGTCGCTAATACAAGTCTATGGGAAAAAAACGCATCCTGCGAGCACATTTGCAGGATCTGTTTTTTCCCAAAACGACGGATTGCAACGGAACGCTAAAAACGCAAGTGTGAAAGTAGCCTTAGAAACATCGGCCTTTCTTTTATATATCTATGGATATATCTATCTATAGATATATTTATAGATAAATATATCTATAGATACATAGATGTATCTATCCATATATCTCGCTGCTTTCACACATCAGGTTTTTGCTGTCAGGTACAATCCGGCTAGTTTTGGAAAAAAATGATCCTTTTTTTCCGTCGGATCCATTTTTTTTCCACCGGATCCATTTTTTTCCACCGGATCCGGTTTTTTCCACCGGATCCCGTTTTTTCCGCCAGATCCGTTTTTTCCGCCGGATCCGTTTTTTTCACATAGAGTTGTATTAGCGCCGGATTGCGCCTGATGGCCACACGTTTCATCCGTTTTTTGCAGGATCCATCAAAAAAGCTGTTTCCGCCGGACGGAAAACACATACAGAGGAAAGGTTTTTCTGTCCGGCGAAAAAACGCACAGCGACGGATCCAGCAAAAAACGGATGAAACTGAGATGTGAAATGATGAATCCGGCCTCCGAATCCATTTTTTCATGCATGTTTCCATTCAAATCATGCACATTTTCCGTTTATTTATTTATTTCCAAAAACTACATCAAAACCGGTCAAAAAACGGAACGAAAACTGCATCAAAAACAGCATCAAAAACTGCATCAAAAACCGCACCAAAAACTGCACAAAAAACCAGCATCAAAACCTGCACCAAAAGCTGCACCAAAAACTACATGTTGTGTTTTGGCGGACCGTCAGCACGAAAAAAACGTTCAAGTGAACTTTTTTTCTCCGTCGCGTCTGCCATTTTCTAACGTGCATGCGCTGCAGAAACTCCGCCCCCTCCTCCCCGGACTTCAGAATGGGGGCGCATAGCAACGGACCCATACCGACGCAAGTGTGAAAGAGGCCTTTATGAGCGTTGAATTTAAAAAAAAAAAATAAATGGAAAAAAATGGCATGGGCTCCCGCACAATTTTCTGTGCCAGAGGGGGAAAGCCGACAGCTGGGGGCCAATATTTGTAGCCTGCTATGAATATCAGCCCGCTGCTGTCTGCATAGCCTTTACTGGCTATTAAAATAGGGGGACCCCCTAAAAAATGACGTGGGGTCCCCCTATATTTTATAGCCAGAAAGGCTATGCAGACAGCTGCAGGCTGATATTCATAGCCTAGAGAGGGGCCATGGATATTGCCCCCCCGGCTACAAATACCAGTCCGCAGCTGCCCCGGAAATGGCGACGGGCGTAATGGCGTAAGATGCGCCAATTCCAGCATTTAGCCCCTCTCTTCCCACTCCTGTGTAGCGGTGGGATATGGGGTAATAAGGGGTTAATGTCACCTTGCTATTGTAAGGTGACATTAAGCCTGGTTAATAGCGGAGAGGCGTCAATAAGACGCCTATCCGTTATTAATCCAATAGTAAGAAACGGTTAATAAAACACGCACACATTAGGAAAAAGTATTTTAATATTCTTCATTTCACCATACTTACCATACTTCTGCACCTGCAAAAAATGTAAAATAATAAACCGCATACTACCTGTCCGCCGTAGTCCAATTAATGTGTCCCATGACGATCTCTCCTATAGAACAGTGACATCAGGTGAGTGACACACAGACAGGAGACAATGGCTTCTGCAGTGCATCACTGAGAGGTTACTAGAGTTCAAAGTCTCACTTTATGGCAATTGCTGCCTGGGAAAATTTATCATACAGCAATGGCATAAAGTGAGACTAGGGACTATTTTTTTACAGCGGCGGAGGAATACCTTCCTCCCGTCATTGTGTTTCTGGGGCCCCTGGAGAGCGGTTGCAACAGCTGTTGCTGCTCTTTCTCCACGGGAGATCGTCATGGGACACTCATGGATTTCTGCGGCCAGGGAGTATATTGGTTGTTTGTTTTTTTCATATTTTTTACAGGTTGACACTGGCTTTGGGGATCAAAATGACAAGTAATGGTGAGTATGTAATCTATGTTTAATGTACTGTATGTCTATATGTATGTCATGTATGTAATGTATGAAAGTATTGTATGTAGTATGTATGTAGTATGTATGTAGTATGTATGTATGTATGTATGTGCAGCGCCCCAGAGTCCTGGTCATTGCAGTAATGTTGCTCTCCCACCAGGGGGAGTGATATTACATCTGATGGTACTAAAGGAGTTCATCTGATCAGGTATCACAAGACACACACTACACTTCACACTCCAGTCCACCAGGGGGAGCCTTGCTTCTATCTATTAGGGCACTCCTCACACACGGGTAAAACTGGTGGGTTGGATAGGAAGTTAGAGAGAAGCTATCTGGGTTTGACCCAGAGAGGACCTGTCAGGCAGACAGGGGGAGAAGGAGGAACATCTGAGCTGCAGACAGAGGGTCCCTGTCAGGGGTGGGATCCTGACAGAGGCCAAGCACGAGATTGCGGCAGCATCCTAAGAAAGGACACGAAGCGAAGTATATTGTGGAGAGTGAGAAGCGAAGTCACGGCACAAGGAGATAACACCGGGAGGAGCCCTGCCCCAAGATCGGCAGCCTCCTTCTGAGGCACGTAGCCGGTGGCCGGAACACCGAGGGAGTAATTAACTCTACCTATTACGTCAGAAATCGGCAGGGCAGTTAATTCCAAGTTGGCTGTCCAACCTTATTACCTAAGAAGACACGGAGGCAATATGTGGGAGAGGGGCGACGCTAGGGTCCCTATAAAATAGCTCCAGGCCTACCCCATCATACGGGTTGTCCTATCCATACCATCTGGGGGACAGAGAGAGATAACATCAGAGACATCTACGAAAGTTGTGAGGACTATCCCATGGTGCTCAGCAGGGAGGTACTACAACACACAGGCGCTAGTAGGAAGGCTACTGATTTCCACCTGATTAAGGGAACTCTGGATGTTCCTTCGGACCGGCCGGATTCTATCTGCCCTGTGAACGGTACTCTGGACTGTGGACTCTGAGGTCTTCAGTAAAAGGTAAAGAGACTGCAACCTTTGTGTCCTCGTTATTCACTGCGCCTTACAATGCCCACCATCACCACCTACACAGCAGGGAAGCCCTGGGGACCTACTTCACCTGTGGGAAGGTATACCATTTAGCTGCCATAACATCACCCCAGCGGACCCCTCAGCAGCATCGGTCACCCTGACCGAGTACCACAGGTGGCGTCACGAACACCAGACAAACTACACCTTTAATTTGGGCGCCCCTCAAAGGGCCACGGACCGGGTCGGGCCACCGTGACATCTCCAGCATCGAGGGAGGGAGAGATTGACCCGGTACCGAGTACCCCATTGCCCTTACTCGTGGGGGCGCTCCATATGTATGTAGTATGTGTGTATGTATGTATGTAGTATGTAGGCAGTATGTATGTAGTATGTATGTATGTAGTATGTATGTATGTAGTATGTATGTATGTATGTAGTATGTATGCAGTATGTATGTAGCATGTATGTAGCATGTATGTAGTATGTAGCATGTATGTAGCATGTATGTAGTATGTATGTAGTATGTAGCATGTATGTAGCATGTAGCATGTATGTAGCATATATGTAGCATGTATGTAGTCTGTATGTAGCATGTATGTAGTATGTATGTAGTATGTAGCATGTATGTTGCATGTATGTAGCATGTATTTAGTATGTATGTAGTATGCAGCATGTATGTAGCATGTATGTAGCATGTATGTATGTAGCATGTATGTAGCATGTACGGAGTATGTATGGAGTTTTTTTTTTTTTACATTCAACACATGATGGGATGATGGGACTACTACTGTCCCATCATTGGCTAAGGTGTCAACCACTGTCATTGGAGCCCCGGCAGGCCGCACAGACCCCCCAGAAGGCCGTACAGACCCCGGAGAGGCCGCACAGACCCCCCGGCAGGCTGCATAGACCCCCCGGCAGGCCGTACAGACCTCGGAGAGGCCGCACAGACCCCGGAGAGGCCGCACAGACCCCCCGGCAAGCCGCACAGACCCTAGAGAGGCCGTACAGACCCCCCGGCAGGCCGTACAGACCCCGGAGAGGCCGCACAGACCCCCCGGCAGGCCGTACAGACCCCGGAGAGGCCGCACAGACCCCCCGACAAGACGCACAGACCCCGGAGAGACCGCACAGACCCCTGGCAGGCCGTACAGACCCCCCAGCAGGCACGCACAGACCACCCACGGTCCCGCAGAGACCCAGCTGGCACAGAGACACGCAGTCTCCGCCCATGCACCGCCCACACTCCATTATACTGCATTTTTGCACTGTGGGAACTTCCGATTCCGGTATCCGATATCTCAAATATCGAAACTCGGTATCGGAATTCTGATACAGCGAATATCATCCAATACCCAATATTTGCAGTATCGGAATGCTCAACACTATTGACGAGCCGCACATGCGCAGTGATGTAATGTATGCTATGCCCACAGTTGGGCAAAGCATAATGCACAGGCGCGAGTGCCGAATGCACTACGCAACTGCAAAAAAAGGGCGCGATCTGTGGTATTCACAGATCTATTTACGTCAGACGCGCCGAGGAGCGGGGGGAGAAACAGTGATTTCACAACGCCCATTTGACCGGACAAGCGTGATTGACAGGCAAAGACGGCGATTTTAGCAAGGTATTTCGGCAGCATAGGTGGAGAATCAGGGGACAAAAAATACACTATTATAAAGCACAGCTCAGGCCCTATTTAACGGTATTTTTATCTCATATTGAAAAAACGGGGTGACAGGTTCCCTTTTAAGGTGTTCATTGTTTGGTAAAAGTGAACCTGTAATATGATTTTCCAGGTCACTATGATTACGGCAATGCCCTAACTTGTAAATATTATTTTTTATTTAAATGGTGAAAAAAAATGTAGATTCGTTATAAAAAAAAGAATACTTTGCTTATGTTATTATTTTCTGAGACCTGCAGCGTTTTTATTTATCAGCCAATAAATATATGTCAGGGCTTGTTTTAAACTTGACAAGATGACATTTTCATTGATACTATTTTAGCCCGGTTTCACACGTCCTGATATTTCCAGTACACGAAAAACCTGTACCGGAGATATCCGTGTCCGTGTATGTAATACGTGCAGCACACGTGTGGCAACCATGTTACACCCGAGCGCCGCATCAGTACCACACACATCGGCACTGGGGAAGAAGTGCTACAGGTAGCGCTGTTCCCCGGTGGCAGGTGCTGAAGACGGCTCTCATCATTCTCCCCTGCTCTAACGGCGATTGGCGTGAGCAGAGAAGAATGATGAGAGTTATATTAAAGTCAGAATGATGACAGAAGGTAGGGGCTTTTGGGACTCTTACCCATCATCCCACACCTGTTGCTGCTAATAACAGTGACAGCAGGAGCGGATGATCTGGGTATTCCACAGCCGCCGCCTGTGATATAACTAAATAAATTAATGAAAACCTCGACGTGGGTTCCCACCTATTTTCCTTAACCAACAAGGCAAAACTCATAGCTGGAGGCTGCAACCCTCAGCTGTCAGCTTCAGCAATGTTGGTTATCAAGAATAGAGGGGTCTCCACGCTGTTTTTTTAATTATCAATGGTTTTTTATATCCATCATTTTTCTGTACTGTTCCAGGTGATGACAAGCAGTCAAAAGCCTTAGCAAAATTGATTTCCTTTAAGACGTTGGAAATGGGTTGGGTTGCTGTCTCTCAATAATGACTATGGAATTCTGGGGTCAAAAATCCTCAAAGAAGAACTGCAGAAGTTCCACTGAATCCATTGTCTCCTGTAATAAAACAAAAATAAACAAACAACAATATCCCTCACCTGTCTCCATCAGTCTGTCCCTCTCTCTAATCCATGTCTGGGGGATAAATAGTTTTCAACCTGGTCGGTGCCGAGATGTGACCGTCCAGGCTGAGAACCACTGGGAAATGAGCTGCTGCGAGCTCAGCCTCAGTGACTAGCGGTGATGTCACTGAGGTTACTGCCGGTCACTGAGGCTGCTTTTCAAGGTGGGTTGACTTGTGGTGACCTTGGTGAGATCCCCGCTAGCACAGTGAGAAAAAGTCTCACAGTGCAGAGGCAAGTTCACTGTAGTTCAAATTCACTGCAGTGAATTTCTCTTGATGAACTGCTGTGGACTCACCATTGCACTGTGAGACTTTCTCTCACTGTGCTAGCGGTGATCTCACTGAGGTCACCACAGTTCAGCCCGGTTGGGACTGCAGCCTCAGTGACTATCAGTAACCTTGATGATATCACAACTAGTCACTGAGGCTGCGCTCACAGCAGCTCATTCCAGATTGAAAACTATTAATTCCCAGACATGGATTACGGTGTGGGACAGAACAATGGACAGGTGAAGGATATTGTTTTTTTAATTTTTGTTTTCTTACAGGAGATGAGGGATTAGTAATGGAGAGGTGTCTTTTAGACATCTCTCCATTACTAAGCTGTGGGTTTGATGTCACTGGACAATACAAAGGTGACATCAATCCCAAAAATATATACCTCACTTACCACCACTAAATGGGCAAGAGGGAAGAGCTGGTCAAAGCTCCAGAATTGGCTCACCTAATAAATGCACCATTTCTGGGTGGCTGCGGGCTGCTATTTTTAGGTTGAGGGGCAATATCCATGGTCCCTTACCAGCCTGAGAACACCAGCCTCCACCAGGAAGTCTGTGTTACTGTTTGAGTTCGGCACCCCGAACACCGGGTGATAGTCGTGCTGTCATGTGCATGACAGTGTGGCAAACACTACTTCTGATCAGCAGTATAATCATCATTGCCAGTCAGACAGCTGCAGTTCTCAAGCTGTCAAATAAAAGCGTGAGCCCGCAGCTATGATTGGAGGTATAAAGTTTACCTCCGGTCATTGATGTCAGCTAATGATAGACTACTGCTCCCATCAGCCGATGCCTGCTGCCGCTAATAACAGTGAGAGCAGGAAAGGCTGATGGGAGTATTCATCAGCCGGCTCCTGTGCTGTAAATAAATAATGAAAAAAAAAACGATTTGGGTTCCTCTGCATTTTTGATAACCAGCCAGGCAAGACACACAGCTGAGGCTGCAACTCTCAGCTGTCAGCTTCACCAAGGCTAGTTATCAAGAATAGAGGGGTCCCCAAGCTGTTTTTTAATGATTTAATTACATTATTTTAAAAACCGGTGTGGGGACCCCCATTTTTGACAGCCAGTCTATCTAAAGCAGACTGCTGGGGGCTTGTGTTCTCAGGCTGGTAAGGGGCCATGAATACTGGACCTCAGCCTAATAATAGCAGCCCTCAGCTGCCCAGAAAATTCACATCTATTAGATGCACCAATTCTGGTGCTTTGCCTGGCTCTTCCTAGTTGCCGTGTAGCGGTGGCAAGTGGTGTTCATATTTGTGGGGTTGATGTCACCTTTGTATTGTCTAGTGATATGAAGCCCACGGCTTAGTAATGGTATCCATTGCTAATCCTATAGTTATATTGTAAATGAACACACAGCCAGAATAAAGTTTTTTATTTCGAATAAAACAAAACACACTTTTACATTTTTATCTAAAAATAACAAACACAATCCTGCTCATTTAATGCCTAATTCCACTGAATCCATTGTCTCCTGTAATAAAACAAAAATAAATAAACAACAATATCCCTCACCTGTCTATCATTCTGTCCCTCTCTCTAATTCATATCTGGGGCATAAACAGTTTTCAACCTGGTCGGTGCCAAGATGCGACTGTCCAGGCTGAGAACCACTGGGAAAAGAGCTGCTGCGAGCTCAGCCTCAGTGACTAGCGGTGATGTCACTGAGGTTACTGCTGGTCACTGAGGCTGCTTTCCAAGCTGGGCTGACCTGTGGTGACCTTGGTGAGAAAAATTCTCACAGTGCAGAGGCAAGATCACCGTAGTTCAAATTCACCGCAGTGAATTTCTCTTGGTGAACTGCTGTGGACTCACCTCTGCACTGTGAGACTTTCTCTCACTGTGCTAGTGGTGATCTCACCGAGGTCACCACAGTTCATCCTGGCTGGGACTGCAGCCTCAGTGACTACTAATCAACCAAAAGATCCAGCAATAATTATGTGCTGTCAATTACATATAATACCTTGATCATGTCACAGCAGCTCATTCCAGATTGAAAACTATTAATCCCCAGACATGGATTACAGTGTGGGACAGAACGACGTACAGGTGAGGGATATTGTTGTTTTTTTATTTTTGTTTTCTTACAGGAGATGAGGGATTAGTAATGGAGTGGTGTCTTTGATGTGAGTTTGATGTCACCTGACAATACAAAGGTGACATAAATTCCACAAATATAAACCCCACTTGCCCCCACTTCAGGGCAAGTGGGAAAAGCCGGGCAAAGCATCAGAATTGGAGCACCTGATAGATGCACCATTTCTGGGTGGCTGCGGGCTTCTATTTTTAGGTTGGGGTGGCAATATCAATGGCCACTTACCAGCCTGAGAATACCAGCCCCTAGCTAACAGTTCAATGTGGTGGTTGCAGGAGATCAAGGGCTCCAGCCAAGAAGTTTGGGTATTTATCATGACCCTGAACTATACCTTCATGCTAATGCTCAATTCTGCTCAAAACACACAGCTAGGGTTAATACTACTACTACTACTAATAATAATTATTATTATTATTTTATTTCTATAGAGCCAACTTATCCCACAGCACTTTTCATTTTAGAGGAGACTTGTACAGACAGTGAAAGACATTACAGAATAACAATAATCAGATAAATCAACAGATACCAAGAGGAATGAGGAATCGGATTCAACATATTTGTCTAAATAAACATTTTGATTTACAGTCAATGATTTAGCCCATTCGATTTATAGATCCAAGAGCTAACAACAGCAGCCAACACAAATGTTGTTGACCTTTGCATCTGCGGTTAGTTTTCCAAGACATATGGAAAAATCTCACAAATATGGTGAAAGTCAAGAAAGACAGTTTATTCCATCAAAATTACTCCAGAATTCTGGAACATTTAGCTTGATAAATATGGCCTAGTATGTTTTTTGTAGAGATAATTTATAGAAACGATAAATTATGACACTTTCATAGAAGGGAACAATTAATATTTCCATTTTATGACCAGAATATTCCTCTGAGTAATAAAATGAGTAGTAAAAACAATTCAAAATTGGATAAAGCCCTGGAGATATCAATATCTAATGATTCCAGGAGGAGAAAATCTCTCTATATATCATACCAGGTAAGCATGCTGGTGGGATGAAGAGTGACAGTCAACCAGCCACGCACTCTCACTCCAGCACCTTGAACTGAGCAATAAAAGGTAAGGAGGTCCTGTCTCAATATCTTGATGGAAAGATCTCAGTGTCTTGATTTTCATTTCTCTTCATAAATTAATTGTCTTCCTCTTTCACACCTTATTATTCTTCACTTCTCTCTATGCACTTCCATAATACTTCTCCACTAATCTCATATTTTCATGATTGCTATGATTCAATCTATCTCCATATTTATGATAATGTCTCTATATACCCCCCTTTTATGTTACTACTATCTCTACCTTATGTATCTCAATAACTTTCTTCTCACCTTTTCTCGACATGTCCTTGGATTCTCATGTAACCAGCTCTTTCCTCACTAGGCTTTTCTGATCACACATTGGTTAGGCATTATTATGTCTCCTAAATCAAGCAATCACAGTCCTTTCTGGTATGAGGGCCACATTTACAGGTTTTCCCACTCCCAGGAGCCACAAAGAATAAATAAGATACATTTATGGCACAGTATTCCTCAGATAAATACTCAAAATACTTATTTTCAAACCATATCCATCCTATGAATGTCCATGTTATATAGACTATGTCCTTACTTTGTATCTCCATGTCTTCCTCTTTGAACCCATCTTTATGGTAAGAATTCGTCCTAACTATATTTCTCTTATATTCCTTTATAAACTTTGTCCTCTTTCACTAGCTTCCTTTCATAGTATCTGAAAAGTATTGTCCAATCTGGTACAGATATGGCTTATTGACAAGGCGTGCCTTAAAAGTCCATTAGATGCAGGTCTCACTAATTTCATACATGTTTTCTCTGCAATTTTCAGAGCCTTCAGAGAGTGAATGTGACCACCTCTCCTTTCCCGACAAGATAGGCCACAAAAGCCCAATATATGCAACTCCAATTGAGTACCTGTGAATTTACGCTGTAATTTTTAGAGACCCTATAGCAATGAATGAAGAGAGACACCATACATGGCCATGGTCACCTCTCCAGAGAGTTCATGGGAGAGTTTTGTTCTTCAAATTGATGTGGGGTCAGCACTAGAACCCTCATCAACTTTTTATGTTTTCAAGATTGTCTTTTCTCCATCAATCTCGGTTTTCCTGTTTCCCTCTCTATGCATCTTGATCTTTCTTGCATCTCCTCACCATGTTTATAATTCTCAACTCTTTTCCCCAATTTTCTCAATGCACCTTTAAGTTTGTCTCTTTTCAGTGTATCTGTATGTCATCCTGTTTTCCTGCTTGTATTACTCCATGCCATCTTGATCATCTTCTCCTTATGTCCTTAAACACCTTCTTTTCAATGTATTGGTCCTCAGATTTCTTCCAATACATCTTGATGCCTTCACGATAGTCATCAGTGTAATTCCATCTCTCACTACCATCGTTTCATTTACCATCTTAACTACCTTCCAAGTTTTTTCCAAAAGATTGTTTTCTGCTTATGTTCCATGTCTTCCTGTTTCTTCTCCATCCTTTTCCATGTCTTCTTGACCGTCTTCTCTTTATTTTCCTCAGCTTCTTATTACCTTCCAACATTATACTCTCATGCTTTTTAGTCTGGCAAAAAAAGGGTACAAATTACACACTTGAAGATACAACACCTTCTAGAGTTAAGGAATTCCTGATCCTTGAACATAAATTGAATACATTAAAGAATATTTTTCAGAAATTTTTACATCTGTGCTATGCATTAGAAAATGGGCCAAATGAATTAATAAATTCAATCAACTCTGAATGCTGACTATTATTGGAAACATCCCATAATAGGAAGGTCACCAAAACCCTTAATTATAATTGACCTTAGAAACACACAGATATCCAGTTTGACAGTGTTCTTTGGCGCTTAAAGGCCCTTGATAAGTGGCAAAAAATGGGAAGATGCTAGAAATGTCATCCAGTCCCACCCATTGATAACTTCAATTTTACATACTTAATATTTTTCCTTTTTTACCATTTATAATTAGTATCTATGCTTAAGGTTGATGATTTTACTTCCTGAAAGATAAAGTTTAAAAAGATTAGAAATGTTTTACTTTTCCAGCTTATGGAGGACCTGACACTTGCTTAAAAATATTGAGGACCTTTCAGCAAATTTTTCATGTTTGACTGGGTGCATGGTGTAACAGTGGAATAAAACTTTTTTTGTGCTTTTTTATTTTGCCTTTTTCTTGTGGAGATATTAGCAATCAAAATATTTGGCACACAATGAGTTGTCTTTTGTTAAGTCTGTATTATCAGGTAGCAACTCATACAGTTAGAAGAAGTACATGCCCCCAGTAAAAAGTGTCTAGTAACATCTATTTGGACTTAACTAAATTATCTAATTAGGCGCCAAGCACTCTGCTTATATCTCCTCAAAAAAGTGGAGAAATTAGAAAAAAGTTTTATTCTGACATATAGCCACTTTTACATCTTGTACCCAGGTTAACCTGGAAAATTTGGTGAAAGGTCCTGTTTAGATCATTTATAAAAAAAAATCCTGATTCTGTTGTTCTTTTCCATTTTGTTCTATCTCACTCAATTGCAGAGATATTCACACTTATCTCTTCTGGAGTGCGGTATGTGAAATTTCTGCTTTGCAGTCCAACTGGGCAGTTCTTTAATGACTTCTTTGGGGGTGCGTGCTTTTACCCCATCTCTTCCAGCCACTGCCAATTACAGTGCAGCATCTGGTCTGGCCTATTAGTCTATCAGTGTCAGATGCTGCTGAGCTGTGATTGTCAATATCTGGGAGAAGACTCTGAAAAAACACTCAGTTGGACTGCAACACAGAGATTTCGCATAGTAAACTACATGAAAAACAAATGTGAATATCTCTACAATGGAGTGTCACAGTGCAAAATGGAAAAAGCGGCAGAATAAGGGGAGGTGTTATGACCTGGTGGTTAGGAGCACCCGGAATGACCTGATGGGTAACAAGAAATTAAGGACAAGCTCTGGGTATGTGGGAGCTCTACTGACCGCAACCCTGATCCTATCACACACACTAGAAATAGCCGTGGAGCGTACCTAACTCTCCCTAGACGCCTCTTCACAGCCTAAGAGCTAACTATCCCTAAAGATAGAAACAAAGCCTTACATTGCCTCAGAGAAATTCCCCAAAGGAAAAGGCATCCCCCCACAAATATTGACTGTGAGTTAAGAGGAAAGTCACAAACACAGAAATGAAACAGGTTTTAGCAAAGGAGGCCAGACTTCACTAAATAGTCAGAGGATAGTAAAGGGAACTGTGTGGTCAGTACAAAAACCTACAAAAAACCACGCAGAGTGTGCAAAAAGGCCCCCACACCGACTCAATATGAGAAGGTGCAGCTCTGCACCCCCAGAGCTTCCAGCTAGCAAGGAAATATCATGAAAGCAAGCTGGACAAGAACTTAGAATGTACTAATACATATATTCAAAAGGTAATGAACAACAGATGAACTAGCAGGGACTTAGCTTCTGCTGAAGTAGACAGGTCATCAGAGAAATCCCAGAGAGCTGAACCAGTGCTAAGACATTGACAGCTGGCATGAAGTAACTATCTGAGTGGAGTTAAATAGGGAAGCCAGCCTAGCAATAAACGAGGGCAGCTGAGGAAGCCAAGCTCAAAGACCAGCAATTCCACTCAAAGCCACCAGAGGGAGTCCAAGGACAGAACTCACCAAAGTACCATTCATGACCACAGGAGGGAGCCCGAGAACGGAATTCACAACAGGGAGGTCAGGAATTTTTACACGGTATGCATCTCATTCAACTTTCTTGAGCAAGTGACAAGTCTTCTTTAACCCCTTCCTGACATCAGACGTACTATCCCGTCGAGGTGGGGTGGGCCCGTATGACCACCGACGGGATAGTACGTCATACGCAATCGGCCGCGCTCACGGGGGGGGCGCGGCCGATCGCGGCCGGGTGTCAGCTGCATATCGCAGCTGACATCCGGCACTATGTGCCAGGAGCGGTCACGGACCGCCCCCGGCACATTAACCCCCGGCACACCGCGATCAAACATGATCGCGGTGTACCGGCGGTATAGGGAAGCATCGCGCAGGGAGGGGGCTCCCTGCGGGCTTCCCTGAGACCCCCGGAGCAACGCGATGCGATCGCGTTGCTCCGAGGGTCTCCTACCTCCCTCCTCGCCGCAGGTCCCGGATCCAAGATGGCCGCGGCATCCGGGTCCTGCAGGGAAGGAGGTGGCTTACCGAGTGTCTGCTCAGAGCAGACACTTGGTAAGCCTGCAGCCCTGCACAGCAGATCGTCGATCTGACAGAGTGCTGTGCACACTGTCAGATCAATGATCTGTGATGTCCCCCCCTGGGACAAAGTAAAAAAGTAAAAAAAAAATTCCCCACATGTGTAAAAAAATAAATAAAAAAATATCCTAAATAAAGAAAAAAAAAAAAATATTATTCCCATAAATACATTTCTTTTGCTAAATAAAATTAAAAAAACAATAAAAGTACACATATTTAGTATCGCCGCGTCTGTAACGACCCAACCTATAATACTGCCCCACTAGTTAACCCCTTCAGTAAACACCGTAAGAAAAAAAAAAAAAAAACGAGGCAAAAAACAACGCTTTATTATCATACTGCCGAACAAAAAGTGGAATAACACGCGATCAAAAAGATGCATATAAATAACCATGGTACCGCTGAAAACGTCATCTTGTCCCGCAAAAAACGAGCTGCCATACAGCATCATCAGCAAAAAAATAAAAAAGTTATAGTCCTGAGAATAAAGCGATAACAAAATAATTATTTTTTCTATAAAATAGTTTTTATCGTATAAAAGCGCCAAAACATAAAAAAAATGATATAAATGAGATATCGCTGTAATCATACTGACTTGACGAATAAAACTTCTTTATCAATTTTACCAAACGCGGAACGGTATAAACGCCTCCCCCAAAAGAAATTCATGAATAGCTGGTTTTTGATCACTCTGCCTCACAAAAATCGGAATAAAAAGCGATCAAAAAATGCCACCTGTCCAAAAATGTTACCAATAAAAACGTCAACTCGTCCCGCAAAAAACAAGATCTCACATGACTCTGTGGACTCAAATATGGAAAAATTACAGCTCTCAAAATGTGGTAACGCAAAAAATATTTTTTGCAATGAAAAGCGTCTTTCAGTGTGTGACGGCTGCCAATCATAAAAATCCGCTAAAAAACCCGCTATAAAAGTAAATCAAACCCCCCTTCATCACCCCCTTAGTTTGGGAAAAATAAAAAAAATTAAAAAATGTATTTATTTCCATTTTCCCATTAGGGCTAGGGTTAGGGCAAGGGTTAGGACTAGGGTTAGGGTTAGGGCTAGGGTTGGGGCTAGGGTTAGGGTTAGGGCTAGGGCTAGAGTTGGGGCTAGGGTTAGGGCTAGGGTTGGGGCTAGGGTTGGGGCTAGGGTTAGGGCTAGGGCTAGAGTTGGGGCTAGGGTTAGGGCTAGGGTTAGGGCTAGTGTTAGGGCTAGTGTTACGGCTAGTGTTAGGGCTAGTGATAGGGCTAGGGTTATTGCTAGGGTTAGGGCTAGGGTTAGGGTTGGGGCTAGGGTTGGGGCTACAGTTAGGGTTGGGGCTAAAGATAGGGTTAGGGTTTGGATTACATTTACGGTTGGGAATAGGGTTGGGTGTGTCTGGGTTAGAGGAGTGGTTAGGGTTACTGTTGGGATTAGGGTAAGGGGTGTGTTTGGATTAGGGTTTCAGTTAATTGGGGGGTTTCCACTGTTTAGGCACATCAGGGGCTCTCCAAACGGGACATGGCATCTGAATTCCAGCCAATTCTGCGTTGAAAAAGGAAAACAGTGCTCCTTCCCTTCAGAGCTCTCCCGTGTGCCCAAACAGGGGTTTACCCCAACATATGGGGTATCGGCGTACTCAGGACAAATTGGACATCATCTTTTGGGGTCCAATTTATCCTGCTACCCTTGGGAAAATACAAAACTGGGGGCCAAAAAATAAGTTTTGTGGGAAAAAAAGGATTTTTTATTTTCACGGCTCTGCGTTATAAACTGTAGTGAAACACTTGGGGGTTCAAAGTTCTCACAACACATCTAGATAAGTTCCTTGGGGGGTCTAGTTTCCGATGTGGGGTCACTTGTGGGGGGTTTGTACTGTTTGGGTACATCAGGGGCTCTGCAAATGCAACGTGAAGCCTGCAGACCAATCCATTTAAGTCTGCATTCCAAATGGCGCTCCTTCCCTTCCGAGCTCTGTCATGCGCCCAAACAGTGGTTCCCCCCACATATGGGGTATCAGCGTACTCAGGACAAATTGGACAACAACTTTTGGGGTCCAATTTATCCTGATACCCTTGTGAAATTACAAAACTGGGGGCTAAAAAATCATTTCTGTGAAAAAAAAAAAGAATTTTTATTTTCACGGCTCTGTGTTATAAACTGTAGTGAAACACTTGGGGGTTCAATGTTCTCACAACACATCTAGATAAGTTCCTTGGGGGGTCTAGTTTCCAATATGGGGTCACTTGTGGGGGGTTTGTACTGTTTGGGTACATCAGGGGCTCTGCAAATGCAACGTGATGCCTGCAGACCAATCCATTTAAGTCTGCATTCCAAATGGCGCTCCTTCCCTTCCGAGCTCTGTCATGCGCCCAAACAGTGGTTCCCCCCCACATATGGAGCATCAGCGTACTCAGGACAAATTGGACAACAACTTTTGGGGTCCAATTTATCCTGATACCCTTGTGAAAATACAAAACTGGGGGCTAAAAGATCATTTTTGTGAAAAAAAAAGGAATTTTTATTTTCACGGCTCTGCGTTATAAACTGTAGTGAAACACTTGGAGGTTCAAAGCTCTCACAACACATCTAGATAAGTTCCTTGGGGGGTCTAGTTTCCAATATGGGGTCACTTGTGGGGGGTTTGTACTGTTTGGGTACATCAGGGGCTCTGCAAATGCAACGTGACACCTGCAGACCAATCCATTTAAGTCTGCATTCCAAATGGCGCTCCTTCCCTTCCGAGCTCTGTCATGCGCCCAAACAGTGGTTCCCCCCCACATATGGGGTATCAGCGTACTCAGGACAAATTGGACAACAATGTTTGGGGTCCAATTTATCCTGATACCCTTGTGAAAATACAAAACTGGGGGCTAAAATATCATTTTTGTGAAAAAAAATAAATTATTTTTATTTTCACGACTCTGCGTTATAAACTGTAGTGAAACACTTGGGGGTTCAAAGCTCTCAAAACACATCTAGATAAGTTCCTTAGGGGATCTACTTTCCAAAATGGTGTCACTTGTGGGGGTTTTTAATGTTTAGGCACATCAGGGGCTCTCCAAACGCAACATGGCATCCCATCTTAATTCCAGTCAATTTTGCATTGAAAAGTAAAATAGCGGTCCTTCCCTTCCGAGCTCTGCTATGCGCCCAAACAGTGGTTTACCCCCACATATGGGGTATCGTCGTACTCAGGACAAATTGCACAACAACTTTTGTGGTCTAATTTCTTCTCTTACCCTTGGGGAAATAAAAAAATGGGGGCGAAAAGATCATTTGTGTGAAAAAATATGATTTTTTATTTTTACGGCTCTGCATTATAAACTTCTGTGAAGCACTTGTTGGGTCAAAGTGCTCAACACACATCTAGATAAGTTCCTTAAGGGGTCTACTTTCCAAAATGGTGTCACTTGTGGGGGGTTTCAATGTTTAGGCACATCAGGGGCTCTCCAAATGCAACATGGCGTCCCATCTCAATTCCAGTAAATTTTGCATTGAAAAGTCAAATGGCGCTCCTTCCCTTCCGAGCTCTGCCCTGCACCCAAACAATGGTTTACACCCACATATGGGGTATCAGCGTACTCAGGACAAATTGCACAACAATTTTTGGGGTCCAATTTCTTCTCTTACCCTTGGGAAAATAAAAAATTGGGGGCGAAAAGATCATTTTTGTGAAAAAATATGATTTTTTATTTTTACGGCTCTGCATTATAAACTTCTGTGAAGCACTTGGTGGGTCAAAGTGCTCACCACACATCTAGATAAGATCCTTAGGGGGTCTACTTTCCAAAATGGTGTCACTTGTGGGGGATTTCAATGTTTAGGCACATCAGGGGCTCTCCAAATGCAACATGGCGTCCCATCTCAATTCCAGTCAATTTTGCATTGAAAAGTCAAATAGCGCTCCTTTCCTTCCGAGCTCTGCCATGCGCCCAAACAGTGGTTTACCCCCACATATGGGGTATCGGCGTACTCAGGACAAATTGTACAACAAATTTTGGGGTCTATTTTCTCCTGTTACCCTTGGTAAAATAAAACAAATTGGAGCTGAAATAAATTTTGTGTGAAAAAAAGTTAAATGTTCATTTTTATTTAAACATTCCAAAAATTCCTGTGAAACACCTAAAGGGTTAATAAACTTCTTGAAAGTGGTTTTGAGTACCTTGAGGGGTGCAGTTTTTAGAATAGTGTCACACTTGGGTATTTTCTATCATATAGACCCCTCAAAATGACTTCAAATGAGATGTGGTCCCTAAAAAAAAATGGTGTTGTAAAAATGAGAAATTTCTGGTCAACTTTTAACCCTTATAACTCCGTCACAAAAAAAAATTTTGGTTCCAAAATTGTGCTGATGTAAAGTAGACATGTGGGAAATGTTACTTATTAAGTATTTTGTGTGACATATGTCTGTGATTTAAGGGCATAAAAATTCAAAGTTGGAAAATTGCGAAATTTTCAACATTTTCGCCAAATATTCGTTTTTTTCACAAATAAACGCAAGTTATATCGAATAAATTTTACCACTATCATGAAGTACAATATGTCACGAGAAAACAATGTCAGAATCGCCAAGATCTGTTGAAGCGTTCCAGAGTTATAACCTCATAAAGGGACAGTGGTCAGAATTGTAAAAATTGGCCCGGTCATTAACGTGCAAACCACCCTTGGGGGTGAAGGGGTTAACCAATTCATGACTGGGAAATTTGTCTACCTTTCCAGACAATGGACATTTTCAGGTTTTATAACATATATGCGTCTAATGCGTTAATAATTTTTCTCATTTAGATATACAAATATTTTTTCCCTTCTATCTGGAAAACATATTTTGGTTTTTTTGGCTGACATCGAGGGGGAAGGGGGGGATTATAAAGGAAAATAGAAGACGTGTCAATTTTTATCTTTACTTTTGATATTTTTTTTATCACTAACACCACTACAAACACTTTAAATTGGTTCCACTTTCAGTAGAATTTATTGTTACATAGTGGACATATTTTTTCAATGCAGACTAGTCTAGGAACAGAGATTTACACTTACAACATCAATTTTTATTCCTTAATTTGATTTTTTCTTTTTTTGTATTATTTATGTCATTATTTTTTCATTTATCTTATACACTGTGTCCCCAATAAGGTCTAAAATAATAGTATATTAGCCACAGTTACAAGGGAATTTTATCCTGCAGGCTGCATAACAAATCAGACCATGAGTCCAAGTACCCAACAGCTCCTGTTCTCTCCCTATACCCATGTTATTACACTGGGTCTGGAGAAGGAAGCAGGGTAAGTGCTTCCGAATCTATATACACAGTGCTGGTTTTCCACTATATATTTAGAGAAGGTGAACATGGTAATATACATGCTTATCTTCTCTTATCTGAACATATTAAAACATCAGTGCAGAGATAAGAATGGATTGTCCAGACATTTATAGTCTAGGTGAAATGCAGAAATAGTTAAAGAACTTAAGGAAAAAAATATAATTTGTAATAAAAAATATATAAACTGATAGATCTATCTTCTTCCTATTCATGCATTGGTTATATAATCTTCTGTGGATTTTCTTCATGTTTTTATCATTATTTTTGATACTTATCTAAATGTACTCAAGACTGTCATCACTTGGGTGTACCTCTATGCCTTTCTCATATGGTTTTCTATTGAAATCCATGACCTCGTAATCATATTCCTTCTACTAATATCCATAACCATGTGATGAATGAGTAACCCTTGCCTCTTCATTAATCCATTTGCATATGGCTCCTTGTACAGTTATTTGGGAATCAGATATTCTCAGAATTATATTTTTCCATTTCTTAACATGTCATCTTCCCTTGTGGCTGGAAATATTATAGTATCCTCAATGTATTTCTACTTCCTGATACTTAACTTATCTTCATTCAAATGTAAATTATTGCTTAAGATTTTTCTTATTATATTTCTCAGTTATTCAGTGACTTTCTAATCCATCATTTGAAAGCCTCAAAGTACAAAATTAATTTTTCTGTTATGTGAGAAAAATTCAATGTTGGGCAATACAAATATATAAAAATATATTAAACATTTGATTCTCAGAATTTTCAATTTTTTTAGAGTAATTTACAAAAAATAATAATTAACTTTTAGGTCAAAAGATTGAACCTTCGGTAGATAATTGACAATTTTTCCTCCGGTTGATAACTATATTATGACACAATTTTATACTACACTTTCAGTGCCTCTTTTCCCTGCAGTCTAATTGTCTAAGGAAGGTATGACTTGGGTCGAAACACTTTTCATTTCTGTACAGGGTGGGCCATTTATATGGATACACCTGGGTGGGCCATTTGTAAAGTTGCATCCAAAATGGCCCACTTCAAAATGGCCGCCATGGTCACCATCTATCTTGAAAAGTTTTCCCCGCCCATATACTATTGGGCCACAAACAGGAAGTTGATAGCACCAACCATTTCCGTTTTATTTAGATGTATCCATATAAATGGCCCACCCTGTAGATTAACTGATAAATTACGAAGCCTAGAGTACTAAAAAAAGAGTCTTGTTCTCTATTTACTAAAGTCTTACTGTACTTTCAGTTCCATAAACTGACAGATATTAGTACAAAAGCAATTCAAAGGAACTGTCTGCTTCAAAATCAGTTTTTGGAGTGTGGGGAAATTGGTAGTCAACCAATATTCAATGGAGAATGGCATTTTGTTTTAATATTTGCAACACATGATGATACGGGGCACACATGTTACAGAAATATTCATAGGCTATCATGGATGGATGAAACTCGCTATGCCTTAAGATGAATATGTGCACGAGGCGTAACTTTTGGAATTTTTTATTTACATATTATTTTTTTACTAATACATATTTATTGACTAGCCTTTATCTCGTTCCATGTTTTCTTCCTCAGCATGGTCCTGGACATCATCATCTACATCTCCATAACGTATTTCCATGTTTGCTTCAGTCTTTCTCCTGCTTGTAGTCTCTACAGCCCTCCTCGGGAAGGGTATTTTCAAGATGGGGATATCGTAATAGGGGGATTTTTCCCAATTCACTCATTAATTGAGGAACAAAATTATTTATTCACCGAAAGGGTCCAATCTCTCAGCTGCAATTCGTGAGTGTCCAATCATATTACTATCATCTTCTGTTATGTTTTATCGTCATTTGTAAACCTGACTGTTTTCCATTGGACGTTCAACACTAAATTATATTTTTTTATTTAGAATGTCATGCCATACTGAACAAAAGTATAAATACAACACTTTTGTTTCTGCTCCCATTTTTTCATAAGCTGAACTCAAAGATCCAAGACTTTTTCTGTCAAATATTGTTCACAAATTTGTCTACATCTGTTAGTGACTGAGCTCTTCTCCTTTGCCAAGATAATCCATACACCTGACAGGTGTGGCATATCCAGATTCTGATAATAATAATAATAATAATAATTTTTATTTATATAGCGCCAACATATTCCGCAGCACTTTACATTATAGAGTAGACTTGTACAGACAATAGACATTACACAGCATAACAATAATCACAGATACCAGGAGGAATGAGGGCCCTGCTCGCAAGCTTACAATCTATGAGGAAAAAGGCGGTGACACGAGAGGTGGATGGTAACAATTGTTTAAGTTATTTGGACCAGCCATAGTGTAAGGCTCGGGTGTTCATGTAAAGCTGCATGAACCAGTTAACAGCCTAAGTATGTAACAGTACAGACACAGAGGCTATTAACTGCATGTAGTGTATGAGAAAATGATGTGAGGAACCTGATTATGGTTTAAGTTTTTTGAATGGGCCACACAGGGATAGTTAGGGTAATGCATTGAGGCAGTAGGCCAGCCTGAACAAATGCATTTTTAGGGCACGCTTAAAACTGTGGAGATTAATCGCATTAACCTGGGTGGTGCATTCCAAAGAATCGGCGCAGCACGTGTAAAGTCTTGGAGACGGGAGTAGGAGGTTCTGATTATTGAGGATGCTAACCTCAGGCCATTAGCAAAATGGAGGGCACGGGTAGAGTGGTAGACTGAGACCAGGGAGGAGATGTAGGGTGGTGCTGAGCCATGGAGTGCTTTGTGGATGAGGGTAATAAGTTTGTACTGGATTCTGGAGTGGATGGGTAACCAGTGTAATGACTGGCACAAGGTAGAGGCATCGGTGTAATGATTGGTGAGGAATATGATCCTGGCAGCAGCATTCAGGACAGATTGGAGCGGGGAGAGTTTGGTAAGAGGGAGGCCGATTAGTAGAGAGATACAATAGTCCAGACGAGAATGAATGAGTGAGACAGTAAGAGTTTTTGCAGAGTCGAAAGTAAGAAAAGGGCGAATTCTAGAAATGTTTTTGAGATGCAGATAAGAAGAGCGAGCCAGTGATCTGATGTGGGGGGTGAATGAAAGCTCGGAATCAAGGATGACCCCAAGGCAGCGGGCATATTGCTGGGGAGTAATGGTGGAACCACACACAGAGATGGCAATGTCAGGCAAAGGTAGGTTAGTAAAGGGAGAGAACACGAGTTCAGTTTTTGACAGGTTCAGTTTCAGATAGAGGGAGGACATGATGTTAGAGACAGTCACTGGTGTTTTCTAAAAAGACAGGCGTGATATCAGGAGAAGAAGTGTATAATTGGGTGTCGTCAGCATAGAGATAGTACTGGAAACCAAATGTACTGTTTATCCAATAGGGGCGGTATACAGAGAGAAGAGGAGGGGGCCTAGGACTGATAATTGAGGAACCCCAACAGTAAGGGGAAGGTGAGAGGAGGAGGAACCAGCAAAAGATACAGTAACAGAGCGGTCAGAGAGATAGGAGGAGAACCAGGGGTGTTGTGAATTCTGCTCTTGGGCTCCCTCCGGTGGTTGTTAGTGGTAGTTCAGTTGTCTCTGGGTTTGAATCCAGGGCAGGTGTGTCTGCTGATTACAGCTTTATTAGTTATTTAGGTGTGTAGGATCCAGGAGTCCAGTTGTCAATTGTTCTTGGAGGGATTGCATCTCTGTCTGGCTCCTCATGCCCTGCTGTCAATTCAGCTAAGATAAATGTCACTGTCTGGTTTTTTGTCCCTGCAGCATACTTGCAGTGTGCTTTACTGTTCAGTGCAATTAATTGTGTTTTTGTCCAGCTTAGACTTTGTTTTGATTTTTCTGTCTTGCTGGATTCTCTGGAGATGCAGATATACATTCTATGTCTTTAGTTAGATGTAGAATATAGTATTTTCTGCTGTGGATTTTTAGGATTTTAATACTGACCGCTTAGAATTCTGTCCTATCCTTTTCTATTTAGCTAGAAGTGCCTCTTTTGCTAAATCCTGTTTTTCTGCCTGCGTACGTCCTTCCTCTTAAACTCACAGTCATTATTTGTGGGGGGCTGTCTATCCTTTGGGGTTCTGCTCTGAGGCAAGATAGAATTCCCATTTCCAACTTTAGGGGTATTTAGTCCTCCGGCTGTGTCGAGGTGTCTAGGCCGTGTTAGGTACATCCCACGGCTACTTCCATTTGCGGTGTCAGTTTAGGTTTGTGGTCAGTACAGGTACCACCTACTCCAGAGATAGTCTCATACGGCTCCAGGGTCACCGGATCATAACAGTACAACTGGCCCCCAATGAGTTAAACGCATCTCAGAAGAAGGGAAGAAAAGTGCTGAGCCATTTTTTTTTTTCTGTAGTCTGTTTTGTCTTTCCTTCCCTCTTTTCCTCTGGGTGACTGAGGAGTTTGGTGCTAGCATGGATGTTCAGGGATTAGCTTCTCGTGTAGACCAGCTTGCTGCCAGGGTACAGGGTATTTCCGATTATATTGTTCAGACTCCGGTTTTAGAGCCTAGGATTCCTACTCCTGATTTGTTTTTTGGGGACAGGTCCAAATTTTTGAGTTTTAAAAATAACTGTAAACTGTTTTTTGCTCTGAAACCTCGTTCCTTTGGTGATCCCATTCAGCAGGTTAAAATTGTCATCTCCCTGCTGCGTGGCGATCCTCAGGATTGGGCATTTTCCCTGGAATCTGGGAATCCGGCCTTGCTTAATGTAGACACCTTTTTTCAGGCTCTAGGGTTATTATATGATGAACCCAATTCTGTGGATCATGCAGAGAAGACCTTGTTGGCCCTGTCTCAGGGTCAAGAAGCAGCAGAATCGTATTGTCAGAAATTTAGAAAATGGTCTGTGCTGACTAAATGGAATGAGGATGCTTTGGCAGCAATTTTCAGAAAGGGTCTTTCTGAATCCGTTAAAGATTTTATGGTGGGGTTTCCCACGCCTGTCGGTCTGAGTGATTCTATGTCTCTGGCCATTCAGATTGATCGGCGCTTGCGCGAGCGCAGAGTTGTGCGCACTGTGGCGTTGTCCTCCGAGCAGAGTCCTGAGCCTATGCAGTGTGATAGGACTCTGTCTAGAGCTGAACGACAAGGATTCAGACGTCAGAATAGGTTGTGTTTCTACTGCGGCGATTCTGCTCATGTCATTTCGGTCTGCCTTAAGCGTACAAAGAGAATCGCTAGTTCAGTTTTCATCAGTACTGTACAGCCTAAATTTCTGTTATCTGTGACCTTGATCTGCTCATTGTCATCATTTTCTGTCATGGCGTTTGTGGATTCAGGCGCTGCTTTGAACTTAATGGACTTGGAATTTGCCAGGTGTTGTGGTTTCCCCTTGCAGTCTTTGCAGAACCCTATTCCTTTAAGGGGCATTGATGCTACACCTTTGGCTAAAAATAAACCCCAGTTTTGGACACAGGTGACCATGTGCATGGCGCCAGCCCATCAGGAAGATTGTCGTTTTCTGGTGTTACATAATTTGCATGATGCTATTGTGCTGGGTTTTCCATGGTTACAGGTACATAATCCGGTGTTAGATTGGAAATCTATGTCTGTGACTAGTTGGGGTTGTCAGGGGGTTCATAATGACGCTCCTTTGATGTCAATTTCCTCTTCCCCCTCTTCTGAAATTCCTGAGTTTTTGTCTGATTTTCAGGATGTATTCAATGAGCCCAAGTCCAGTTCCCTTCCACCGCATAGGGACTGTGATTGTGCTATTGACTTGATTCCAGGCTGTAATTTCCTAAAGGCCGACTTTTCAACCTGTGTTATGACCCCAATGGCAGGGGGTCTCAAGACAAATAGCGAAGTCTGCAAACATAAAACCCAGCTCATAGGGCAGTGGTAACTGGGCTGACCATATACCTGAACCTAGCACACAAATAACAGCAGCCGGGGAACGTACCTACGTTGATTCTAGACGTCTCGCGCCAGCCGGAGAACTAACTAACCCTAGCAGGAAAAGAAAGACCTTTCTTGCCTCCAGAGGAAATACCCCAAGAAGTTGGATACAAGCCCCCAACAAATAATAACGGTGAGGTAAGAAGAAAAGACAAACGCAAGAAATGAACTAGGTTTTAGCAAAGAGAGGCCCACTAACTAATAGCAGAATATAGGAAGATGACTTATATGGTCAGCAAAAACCCTCTCAAAAACTCCACGCGGAATATTCATGAACCCCCGAACCGTCTAACGGCACGGTGGGAGAACATCCGCCCCCTAGAGCTTCCAGCAGTATCAGAAATCACATTTAGTACAAGCTGGACAAAAATAGGAGCACAGTAAATAATCAAAAACAAGAAAGCAGGACTTAGCTTAATTTTGCAAAGAACCAGGACCAGCAGGAAGGAGCAAACAGAAGGATCTGATTACAACGATGCCAGGCACCAGACTGAAAATCCAGGAAGTTCAAATAGCGACACCCCTGGACTAACGAGGCCAGGTGGGTGCCAAGCAAGGGAAGGAATAACAAAGTGTCATATCACTAGTGACCACAAGAGGGAGCCAAAAAGTCTAATTCACAACAACCTGTCTGTGCCAGAACATACCGCCATGCGGAGTTATGTTAAGGAGTCTTTGGAGAAAGGGCATATTTGGCCATCTTCTTCACCATTGGGAGCGGGTTTTTTTTTTTGTTGCCAGAAGGATGGCTCCTTGAGACCCTGTATTGATTATCGCCTCTTGAATAAGATCACGGTCAAATTTCAATACCCTTTGCCTTTGCTTTCTGATTTGTTTGCTAGGATTAAGGGGGCTAGTTGGTTTACTAAGATTGACCTTCGAGGGGCATATAATCTTGTTCGTATTAAGCAGGGTGACGAATGGAAAACTGCGTTTAATACGCCCGAAGGCCATTTTGAATACCTTGTGATGCCATTCGGGCTCTCTAATGCTCCATCTGTTTTTCAGTCCTTCATGCACGATATTTTCCGGAATTATCTTGATAAATTCATGATTGTATATTTGGATGACATTTTTGATTTTTCCGATGATTGGGAGTCTCATGTGAAACAGGTCAGGATGGTATTTCAGATCCTTCGTGATAATGCTTTATTTGTGAAGGGGCCTAAGTGTCTCTTTGGAGTGCAGAAGGTTTCTTTTTTGGGCTTCATTTTTTCTCCCTCATCTATAGAGATGGATCCGGTTAAGGTTCAGGCCATTCATGATTGGATTCAGCCCACATCCGTGAAGAGCCTTCAGAAATTTTTGGGCTTTGCTAATTTTTATCGCCGTTTCATTGCTAACTTCTCCAGTGTGGTTAAACCCCTGACCGATTTGACGAAGAAAGGCGCTGATGTGACGAATTGGTCCTCTGCAGCTGTCTCTGCCTTTCAGGAGCTTAAACGCCGATTTACTTCTGCCCAGGTGTTGCGTCAGCTGGATGTTTCTCTTCCATTTCAGGTTGAGTTTGACGCTTCTGAGATTGGGGCAGGGGCCGTTTTGTCTCAGAGGAATTCTGATGGTTCCTTGATGAAACCATGTGCCTTCTTTTCCCGAAAGTTTTCGCCTGCTGAATGCAATTATGATGTTGGCAATCGGGAGTTGTTGGCTATGAAGTGGGCGTTTGAGGAATGGCGACATTGGCTTGAGGGAGCCAAGCACCGTATTGTGGTCTTGACAGATCATAAAAATCTGATTTACCTCGAGTCTGCCAAACGGCTGAATCCTAGACAGGCTCGATGGTCCCTGTTTTTCTCCCGTTTTGATTTTGTGGTTTCGTATCTTCCTGGTTCTAAGAATGTTAAGGCTGATGCCCTCTCTAGGAGCTTTTTGCCTGATTCTCCTGGGGTCCTTGAACCGGTCGGCATTCTGAAGGAAGAGGTGGTCCTTTCTGCCATCTCCCGTGATTTACGACGGGTTCTTCAGGAATTTCAGGCTGATAAACCTGACCGCTGTCCAGTGGGGAAACTGTTTGTTCCTGATAGATGGACTAGTAAAGTGATTTCTGAGGTTCATTGTTCTGTGTTGGCTGGCCATCCTGGTATTTTTGGTACCAGAGATTTGGCTGGTAGGTCCATTTGGTGGACTTCTTTGTCGTGGGATGTGCGTTCTTTTGTGCAGTCCTGTGAGACTTGTGCGCAGGCCAAGCCTTGTTGTTCCCGCGCTAATGGGTTGCTTTTGCCTTTGCCGGTCCCTGAGAGGCCCTGGACGCATATTTCTATGGATTTTATTTCAGATCTTCCGGTTTCCCAGAGGATGTCGGTTATCTGGGTGGTTTGTGACCGGTTTTCTAAGATGGTTTATTTGGTGCCTTTGCCTAAATTGCCTTCCTCTTCTGATTTGGTTCCGTTGTTTTTTCAGCATGTGGTTCGTTTGCATGGTATTCTGGAGAATATTGTGTCCGACAGAGGTTCCCAGTTTGTTTCTAGGTTTTGGCGGGCCTTTTGTGCTAGGCTGGGCATTGATTTGTATTTTTCTTCCGCATTTCATCCTCAGACAAATGGCCAGACCGAGCGAACTAATCAGACTTTGGAAACTTATTTGCGATGCTTTGTGTCTGCTGATCAGGATGATTGGGTGGCTTTCTTGCCATTGGCCGAGTTTGCCCTTAATAATCGGGCTAGTTCGGCTACCTTGGTTTCGCCCTTCTTTTGTAATTTTGGATTTCATCCTCGTTTTTCTTCAGGGCAGGTTGAGCCTTCTGATTGTCCTGGTGTGGATTCTGTGGTTGACAGGTTGCAGCAAATTTGTGCTCATGTGGTGGACAATTTGGTGTTGTCTCAGGAGGAGGCTCAGCGTTTTGCTAACCGTCATCGGTGTGTTGGTTCCCGGCTTCAGGTTGGGGATTTGGTCTGGTTGTCTTCCCGTCATGTTCCTATGAAGGTTTCTTCCCCTAAGTTCAAGCCTCGGTTTATTGGTCCTTATAGGATTTCTGGGATTATCAATCCAGTGTCTTTTCGTTTGGCCCTTCCGGCCTCTTTTGCCATCCATAATGTTTTCCATAGCTCTTTATTGCGGAAATATGTGGTGCCCGTTGTTCCCTCTGTTGATCCTCCTGCCCCTGTGTTGGTTGATGGAGAGTTGGAGTATGTGGTTGAGAAGATTTTGGATTCTCGTTTTTCGAGGCGGAAGCTTCAGTACCTTGTCAAATGGAAGGGTTATGGCCAGGAGGATAATTCTTGGGTTTTTGCCTCTGATGTCCATGCTGCTGATTTGGTCTGTGCCTTTCATCAGGCTCGTCCTGATCGGCCTGGGGGCTCTGGTGAGGGTTCGGTGACCCCTCTTCAAGGGGGGTACTGTTGTGAATTCTGCTCTTGGGCTCCCTCCGGTGATTGTTAGTGGTAGTTCAGTTGTCTCTGGGTTTGAATCCAGGGCAGGTGTGTCTGCTGATTACAGCTTTATTAGGTATTTAGGTGTGTAGGATCCAGGAGTCCTTGCCAGTTGTCAATTGTTCTTGGAGGGATTGTATCTCTGTCTGGCTCCTCATGCCCTGCTGTCAATTCAGCTAAGATAAGTGTCTGGTTTTTTGTCCCTGCAGCATACTTGCAGTGTGCTTTACTGTTCTGTGCAATTTATTGAGTTTTTGTCCAGCTTAGACTTTGTTTTGATTTTTCTGTCTTGCTGGATTCTCTGGAGATGCAGATATACATTCTATGTCTTTAGTTAGATGTAGAATATAGTATTTTTTGCTGTGGATTTTTAGGATTTTAATACTGACCGCTTAGAATTATTTCCTATCCTTTTCTATTTAGCTAGAAGTGCCTCTTTTGCTAAATCCTGTTTTTCTGCCTGCGTACGTCCTTCCTCTTAAACTCACAGTCATTATTTGTGGGAGGCTGTCTATCCTTCGGGGTTCTGCTCTGAGGCAAGATAGAATTCCCATTTCCAACTTTAGGGGTATTTAGTCCTCCGGCTGTGTCAAGGTGTCTAGGCCATGTTAGGTACATCCCACGGCTACTTCTAGTTGTGGTGTCAGTTTAGGTTTGCGGTCAGTAAAGGTACCACCTACTCCAGAGATAGTCTCATGCGGCTCCAGGGTCACCGGATCATAACACAGGAGAGAACAGTGTCCTTAAAGGGAACCTGTCACCCCGTTTTTTCCGTATGAGATAAATATACAATTAAATAGGGCCTGAGCTGTGCATTGCAATAGTGTATTTTGTGGACCCCAATTCCCCACCTATGCTGCCAAAATACGTTACCAAAGTAGTCGTTTTCGCCTGTCAATCAGGCTGGTCTGGTCAGATGGGCGTGGTGTCTTCCCCCAGATCTTGCTTAGTTTTCCGTTGGTGGCGTAGTGGTGTGCGCATGCCCAAGGTCCCGAATCCACTGCACAGGGGAGGGAAAAGAGCGTGATGTGCGCTCTTTCATTGGTGATCGGTGGGGGCGCCCATCTTCCTTTGGCCGCGAGTGCGCAGAAGCGGCGCTCTGCTGACCGCGGCTTCAGGAAAATGGCCGCGGGATGCCGCGCGTGCGCAGATGGAGATTGCGGCGGCCATTTTCCTGAAGCAGAGTTCGCATCTCGGCTTCAGGAAAATGGCCGCCGCGATCTCCATCTGCGCACGCGCGGCATCCCACGGCCATTTTCCTGAAGCCGCGGCAGCAGAGCGCTGCTTCTGCGCACGCGCGGCCAAAGGAAGATGGCCACCCCCACCGATCACCAATGAAATAGCGCACATCGCGCTCTTTTCACTCCCATGTGCAGTGGATTCGGGACCTTGGGCATGCGCACACCACTACGCCACCAACGGAAAACTAAGCAAGATCTGGGGGAAGACACCACGCCCATCTGACCAGACCAGCCTGATTGACAGGTGAAAACGACTACTTTGAACGTATTTCGGCAGCATAGGTGGGGAATTAGGGTCCACAAAATACACTATTGTAATGCACAGCTCAGGCCCTATTTAACACTATTTTTATCTCATACGGAAAAAACAGGGTGACAGGTTCCCTTTAAGGCCGATGGAGCGCAGCATAGTGAGGAGGAGATGATGATCCACAGTCTGGACAGCATGACTATTGCACAGGTGTGCCTTAGGATGGCCATGATAAATGTGCGTCTTTACAGTATTGTCTGGGGGGTTCAGAAAACCAGTCAGTATCTGGGGTGACCACCATTTGCCTCACGCAGTGCACATCTCCTTTGCATACAGTTGATCAGGTAGATGATTTTGGCCCATGAAATGTTGCTCCAATCCTCTTCAGTGGCTGTGTGAAGTTCTTGTATGGCTAGCATGCTCACCGACATGTCACCTATTGAGCTTGCTTGAGATACCCTAGATCGGCGTGTATGACAGCATGTTCAAGTTCCTGCCAATATCCTGCAATTTCACACAGCCATTAAGAGGAGTGGACCAACATTCCACAATCAACAACCTGATCAACTCTATGTGAAGTAGATGTGTTGCAGTGAGTGAGGCAAATGGTGGTCACACCAGATACTGACTGTTTTTCTGACCCCCATGGAATTTCCCAATACTGTAAAACTACACCTTGCAGAGTAGCCTTTTATTGTGGCCGGAATAAGGCCCACCTGTGCAATAATCATACTGTCTAATCACCATCTGGATATGCCACACCTGTCAGGTGGATGGATTATTTTGACAAAGGAGAAGAGCTCACCAACACAGATTTAGAAAAATGTGTAAACAATAGTGTTGAGCATTCCGATACCGCAAGTATCGGGTATCGGCCGATACTTGCGGTATCGGAATTCCGATACCGAGATCCGATACTTGCCGTGTATCGGATACCGGAATTGGAAGTTCCCAGGATTCAAACTGCACAAATTCAGCCAATGAGGAATGATTCCAAGTGTGGGCACATCCTGTTCAGCATGGAGGGCATGAAACTACTGGCAAGGCTGTGATTGGCTGCTGAAATGATGTCATGCTGCAGTTTAAAAGTCGCTGGCGCCATTTTGCGCTCACTCTGCTGTGAATTCAGTTAGTGACAGGATGCTGTTTGCTGACTGAGGGCCAGTTTAGAGATAGCGATTTGCTTCATTGTTCTTTTCCAAGGCTAATTTAGCAACCGCTGTGTTCACCTACTAATCACCTTGCTTTTGCCTTGCAGCGCTGTTTTCACAGCGATCTGCAAGGTCTGTGTGTGTGTGTGTGTGTGAGTGCAGCCCACTCTCTAGTCTGTGTGCAGCCATAGGCCATAGCTGGTTGTATTCAGTTCAGGGAGGGTGGTTCACTGCCTCATACTGTTCTATTTTTTTTTTTTTTTTCAAGTAGTGCAGGCTGCTGCACATTTTTTCTAATAATTCCTATTAGTGACTTTCCACCCGTATCCAGCTAACTTGTGGAAAAACACTATATAGGATAACGTAGAGGAGTGTTTTTGGGCCTTGCAGCGCCATTTACGGCTGTCTGCACGGTCTCCGTGTGACTGCAGCTCGCCCTGTAGTTTGTGAGCAGCCATAGCCGGTTGTATCCAGCTCAGGGTTCTTCACTGCGTCATACCGTAAAATCAATTTTCCTTTTGTTTTAAGTAGTGCAGGCTGCTGCACATTTTTTCAAAAAATTCCTATTAGTGTCTTTCCACCCGTATCCAGCTAACTTGTGGAAAAACACTACATAGGATAACGTAGAGGAGTGTTTTTGGGCCTTGCAGCGCCATTTACGGCTGTCTGCACGGTCTCCGTGTGACTGCAGCTCGCCCTGTAGTTTGTGAGCAGCCATAGCCGGTTGTATCCAGCTCAGGGTTCTTCACTGCGTCATACCGTAAAATCAATTTTCCTTTTGTTTTAAGTAGTGCAGGCTGCTGCACATTTTTTCAAAAAATTCCTATTAGTGTCTTTCCACCCGTATCCAGTGTGAGTGCAGCTCTCCCTGTTGTCAGTTCAGCCCCCAAAAAATAAATAAATAATAAAGTTCACCAAACACACCACTTTACATTTGTGTAGGCCATATTAGCTCATATTAAAGTCTAGTCCACACTTTAGAAAATTAGTGTTTCTTATACCTGTTAGGAGCTGTTCAGGAATAAGCACACTAAGCCGTTAGTACTCTTCTGCTTATCATTATCAGTCAACCAAGATGAAGAAGGCAGGGAGTAAGGCACATAGGCGTGGGCGCGGAGCAGGGAGAGGACGTGGGGATTCTGTGCCTGCTGCGGGCACCGGTGACTCATCAGCACCCACTTTCAGCAGGGAACAGTTGTTCATTCGCAGCTTTGTCGGAGAGCGCCATACACCGCTGCTGCATGAAGAACAAATTGAAGCCGTTGTCGGATGGATGGCAGCTAATGCATCGACTTCAATTAGTGCCACATACTCTCAGACACAGAGCACTGGAGAGCACCCATCTGTCTCTTCACCACCTGCCAAATTGCCCAGGCAGATAGAGAGCCCAGGACAGGAGCCGTCTCTACTTCTGTTCTCTGAATCTCTTGGCTTGGAAACAGGGGGCCAGCCAAGCAGCATTGGAGAAATGGAAGAAGAGGCAGGGTGCAGTGATGCCCAACAGCTTTTTCTCTCTGAGTCTGAAGAGGTGGGTGGGCCAGTGCCTCCGGTCACCACATCGCAGGACGCATCCGCTGATGACACTCAGGTGCCACTTTCTGGTGCGTGCTCTGCTGCTGAGACTACCCAGGAGGAGCAGTTGGTGGAAGAGGGTAGTGTAGATGATGAGGTCCTTGACCCATCTTGGCGTGAGGGACAGGAAGGTGGTGGGAGCAGCTCTGAGGAAGAGATTCCCCGAACGGGCCAAAGAGGGAGAGGGAGGGGGAAGACTGCGGATCCTGCAGCCTCCACTTTGGCACCCGTTAGGAGCATGTCTCTTCCAAAAGCCAAAAAGGGCGCTCCCAAGACTTGCAGTGCCTGGTCCTTTTTTGACACAGTTGCAGATGACATTTGCTATGTCAAATGCAAGGTGTGTCATCACAAAGTCAAAAGAGGTCGAAATGTCAACAACCTCAATACCTCCAACATGTGGAAACATGTGCGGACCAGGCACGCGGCGGAGTTAGAAAAACACACTGAAGAGCTAGGCCAACCAACAGCGGCAGCTACCACCTCTTCAGCTCGTGTTGCCTCTTCCTCCAGCTCACACGCAGCTGGTTCGGCTTCCTCCCAGGATCGCCGTTGAAGAACCTCTGGCCCTGTTGTCCAGAGACCCACTGTAATTCCACCCGCAGCACCACGTTCCCAGTCATCCTCACACTCCCAGCCCAGTCTACAGCCATCAGTAGTACAGGCATGGGAGAAAAGGCGGCCTTTCTCATCAAACCACCCACGAGCACAGGCTCTGACTGCAGGCATTGCCAAACTTCTGTCACTGGAAATGCTGTCATTCAGGCTGATGGAGACTGACAGCTTCCGTGACTTGATGTCATTGGCAGTCCCACAGTACAATGTGCCCAGCCGCTTTTACTTCAGCAGGCAAGCTGTCCCTGCCCTGCACAACCATGTGGAGGGACACATAAAACACGCGCTACTGAACACCGTCAGTAGCAAGGTCCACCTCACCACCGATGCGTGGACCAGTCAACATGGACAGGGGCGATACCTTTCCCTCACAGCCCATTGGGTTAATGTTGATGAGCCGGGTACAGATCGTGCGAGTGGCGCAGGACATGTCCTGCCCACTCCAAGGATTGCAGGAATCCAGTCTGTACGCATTGACTCCTCCTCTTACACCAGTTCCTCAGAATCATCGCTGCAGGAGCCGTCACAGTCCACCTCCACATGGACCCGTGATGAACGTTTACCTGTTACGACCGACATGAGCACAGCCATGGCCAAACGTCAACAGGCCGTCTTGAAATTAATTTCTTTGGGGAATCGTAGCCACACAGCGCAGGAGCTCTGGAATGCCATCAAGCAGGAGAGCGATGTGTGGTTTGTGCCAGCGAATCTCCAGCCAGGCATGGTAGTGTGTGATAATGGCCGAAATCTGGTGGCAGCTCTGGGCCTCGGCAACCTCACTCACATCCCATGTCTGGCACATGTGCTCAATTTGGTCATGTAGAGTTTTTTGAGGGACTATCCAGATCTTGATGCACTGCTGCACAAGGTCCGCCTAGAGTGTGCTCACTTGCGGCGTTCCAGCACGGCAAAATCGCGCATTGCGGCTCTGCAGCGCCGATTCCGCCTTCCGGAACATCGCATTATATGTGACCTACCTACCAGGTGGAATTCCACGTTACATATGTTGGAGCGGTTGTGTGAGCATCAGCAAGCTGTAATGGAGTACCAGCTGCATCAGGCGCAAAGAAGTCACACGCCGCACCGTTCAGACTTCACAACCACAGAGTGGGCCACTATGAAGGACGTCTGCCAGGTTTTGCGTCCCTTCGATTATTCCACGCGGATGGCGAGTGCAGATGATGCACTAGTCAGCATGACTGTCCCCCTTATCTGCCTGCTTGAAAAATCACTGCAAGCGCTAAGGGATGATGTTGTGGAAGAGGTGGAGGATGAGGATTCACCACTTCCATCATCTTCTGGACAGTCAGCGCCACGTGGTTCCTCACAAACGCGTAGGCAGGGGACAGTTTGTGAGGAGGATGAGGAGGAGTCAATGGAGGAGGAAGACATCCGTCCAGAGGAGGGAGTTACACAATTGTCCAGTAGTCAGTGTGTACAGCGAGGGTGGGGTGATGACGAGCGGGCAGAGATCACGCCTCAAGCAGGGGACAGCATTTCTTGGCCAGTTGGCAGTCTGCAGCACATGGTAGATTACATGCTGCAGTGCATGAGAAACGACCGCCGCATTGCCCACATTCTCAACATGTCTGATTATTGGGTGTTCACCCTCCTCGATCCTCGCTACCGGGACAACGTAGAAAGCCTCATCACACCGTTGAACCGGGAGCGAAAAATGCGGGAGTACCAAGACAAACTTTTGAATTCCATCATCTTCTCCATTCCAACTGAGAGAAGTGCTGCTAGTGCATTACAAAGCAGCTCAGTGCGTCCAGGCAGTGGAGGAGGCTCTGCACAAAGAGGGAGCAGAAGCAGTGCCTCTGCCCAAGGCAAGACCAGTATGGCCCAACTGTGGCACAGTTTTGTGTTCCCGCCACAAAAGTCTACACCATCACAGACGGCTCCAGTAAGCTGGAGGCAACGGTTCCGTCAGATGGTGACAGACTACATGTCTTGCCCTCTTGCTGTACTCCCAGACGGCTCTTCCCCTTTCAAGTTTTGGGTCTCAAAGCTGGATACATGGCCAGAGCTAAGCCAGTATGCATTGGAGGTGCTGGCTTGCCCTGCGGCTAGTGTATTATCGGAACGCGTCTTTAGTGCTGCAGGTGGTGTACTAACTGACCGTCGCATGCGACTATCCTCCGATAACGTTGACCGGCTTACTTTCCTGAAAATTAACAAGGCCTGGATCTCGCAGGAATTTGCCACTCCTCTTCCTGATTAAATAATTAGGTGACTGTCTACAGTATCCAGGTCTCCTGTTGTGTTCATCTTTCTACCACCTGAACTTTAATTCCTGGGCTCCAACACCGCCAGTTGAGGCTCAGAAGTGCCGTCTGCACAGTCAAAACATACGACCCAGTGTTATTGGGTGTCAGTAACGTCAGCTGATCCCCAGCTGTGTAGCCGGCAATGTGTCCTGCGACCGCCACGCTGACACAACAACTGAAATGTAAGGGAACCTGTCCCCCCCCCCAAGGCGTTTGTTACTGAAAGAGCCACCTTGTGCAGCAGTAATGCTGCACAAGGAAAAGGTAGCTATTTTTGTTTAGCTCCTTGCACACGCAGAACTTAACACTTATAAAATGTGTCCACTGATACCGTAAAACCGTCCCGGAGGTGGGACTTTCCTTCGTAATGTGACGCAGCACAGCCGTCATTCTTACCCCCCCGGCGCCGTGCGCCGGCTCCTCAGCATTGTATGATTCTGTCTCGAAGCCTGCGCTGTTATGTTATCCCTTGGCTAGGCACACTTAGCGCTGCCCCTCTTCTGACATCATTTGGTGTCAGGCTGACTGCTCTTGTGCGGCCGCGCTGGCCGAGATCCCGCCTCGCAGTGTCTTCTGATTTAATCACACTGCGGGCATGGGATCCATGGGCATGCACAATGCATATCTTCACCTCCGCCTCTCACTCAGTCATCTCCCTTCGCCTTCTTCAGACTGTGCACTGTCAGCTGATCCCTAATAGCATGCCACGGCCGTGACACCGCACAGTCTGAAGAAGCCGGAGGGAGGGGAGTGAGAGGCGAGGATATGCACTGCGCATGGCCACGGATCCCAGGCCCATGGTGGGATTACATTAGATGACGCTGCTAGGCGGGCTCTCGGCCAGCGCGGCCGCACAGGCGCAGCCAGAGTGACACCAAATGATGTCAGAAGATGGGCAGCGCTAAGTGTGCCTGGCCAAGGGATAACATAACAGCGCAGGCTCCGGGACAGAATCAAACAACGCTGAGGAGCCGGGGTACGGCGCCAAGGGGATAGGAATGACGGCTGTGCTGCGTCATATTACGAAGGAAAGTCCCACCTCCGGGACGGTCTCACGGTATCAGGGGACACATTTTATAATATGTGTTTAGTTCTGTGTTTGCAAGGAGCATAATGAAAAGAGCCACCTTTTCCTTTTGCATCCTTTGTGCTGCACAAGCTGGCTCTTTCAGCTACAAACGCCTTGGGGGGGGGGTTAAAGGTTCCCTTTCGACTTTCTCCAATCGGGCTTCGGCCTACATTGTGTTCCTCTGCTCCTCCTGCTGTCCCTGGGCTCCAACACCGCTAGTTGTTGTCCGAAAGTGCTGTCCGCACAGTCACCAGTCACTCCTCTGTTATTGGGGTTCAGTAACGTCAGCTGTTCCCCAGCTGTGTGTGTGGCAATCCCTCCTATCTCCTCCACCTCCTCCTGCTGTCCCTGGGCTCCAACACTGCTAGTTGTTGTCCAGAAGTGCTGTCCGCACAGTTACCAGTCGCTCCTCTGTTATTGGGGTTCAGTAACGTCAGCTGTTCCCCAGCTGTGTGTGTGGCAATCCCTCCTATCTCCTCCACCTCCTCCTCCTCCTGCTGTCCCTGGGCTCCAACACCGCTAGTTGTTGTCCGGAAGTGCTGTCCGCACAGTCACCAGTCACTCCTCTGTTATTGGGGTTCAGTAACGTCAGCTGTTCCCCAGCTGTGTGTGTGGCAATCCCTCCTCCACCTCCACCTCCTCCTGCTGTCCCTGGGCTCCAACACCGCTAGTTGTTGTCCGGAAGTGCTGTCCGCACAGTCACTCCTCTGTTATTGGGGTTCAGTAACGTCAGCTGTTCCCCAGCTGTGTGTGTGGCAATCCCTCCTCCACCTCCACCTCCTCCTGCTGTCCCTGGGCTCCAACACCGCTAGTTGTTGTCCGGAAGTGCTGTCCGCACAGTCACCAGTCAGACTGTGCAACATCAGCTGATCCCTAATAGCATGCCACGGCCATGACGCCGCACAGTCTGAAGAAGCCGTAGGGAGGGGAGTGAGAGGCGAGGATATGCACTGCTCATGCCCATGGATCCCAGGTCCGCAGAGTGATTACATTAGATGACACAGCGAGGCGGGATCTCGTCCAGCGCGGCCGCACAGGCGCAGCCAGCCTGACACCAAACGATGTCAGAAGACAGGCAGCGCAAAATGTGTGCATGGCCAAGGGCTAACCTAACAGCGCAGGCTCCGGGACAGATTCAAACAACGCTGAGGAGGCAGCGCATGGCACCAAGGGGGTAAGAATGACGGCTGTGCTGCGTCACCTGACAAAGGAAAGTTCCACCGACCGGACGGTTTAACGGTGTGAGGGGACACATTTCATAAGTGTCAAGTTCAGCGTTTGCAAGGACCATATTTAAAAGAGCTAAGTTTACCTTTTCCAGCATTAGTGCTGTACAAGATGGCTCTTTCAGCTACAAACGCCTGGGGGGGGTTAAAGGTTCCCTTTCAACTTGCTCCAGTGCAGGCTTCGGCCTACATTCTGCTCCTGCTGCTGACCCTGGGCTCCAACACCGCCAGTTGGCGCCCGGAAGTGCTGGCTGCACAGAGCAAAACACCCGCCACTCTGTCAGTGGGGTTCAGCACCACCAGCTGTTCGCCTGCTGTGTAGCCGGCAACGTGTCCTGCAAAAGCCACGCAGACACAAAGCTGCCGCCAGTGCAGGCTTCGGCCTACACTCTGCTCCCTCTGCTCCTCCTGCTGACCCTGGGCTCTAACATCGCCAGTTGGGGCCCAGAAGTGCTGGCTGCACAGAGCCAAACACCTCGCCAATTTGTCAGTGGGGTTCAGTAATGCCAGCTGTTCCCCTGCTGTGTAGCCGGCATCGTGTCCTGCAACAGCCACGCAAACACAAGAACTGAAATTGAAGGGAACCTGTCCCCCCTCCCCCAGGCGTTTGTATGTTTTTTCAGCCGCCTTGTACAGCAGTAATGCTGCATGTGTGCAAGGTGGCTCATAAACTTATTCTCCTTGCACATGTTGACCTGAACACGTCTAAAATGTGTCCTCTGACACCATTAAACCATCCCTGAGGTGTGACTTTCCTTTGTAATGACATGCAACAACCCCCTTGGTAGCGCTGCCCATCTTCTGACATCATTGTTTGGCTGGCTGCGCCTCTGCGGCCGCCCTGCCCGACACAACGCCCCTCGGTGTCTTATTTATTTTGACTGCGAGGTTGTGATTGACGGGCATGAGCAGTGCATTTCTTCGCCTGTCCCTCATCTCCTTCCGCCTTCTTCAGACTGTGCGGCTTCATGGCCGTGGCATGCGATAAGGGATCAGCTGACGCCACATAGTCTGAAGCAGGTGTAAGAACCCAAGCGAGAGGCGAACATATGTACTGTGCAAGGCCATGAAGCCCAGCCCCGCAGTGTGAATAAATGAGAAGACACTGCGGGGCTGGTATTCATGGTCATCGCGAACCGCACCGGCCGACATTAAATGATGTCAGTAGACGGGCAGCGCTAACAGCGCAAGGCCAAAGGATAACACGACTCCTGTACAGCAAATAACGATGCTCAGGAGGCTGCGCCCAGCACCAAGGTGGGATTTTTGACAGCTGGGCTGCGTCTCATTAACCCCTTCATGACCCAGCCTATTTTGGCCTTAATGACCTTGCCGTTTTTTGCAATTCTGACCAGTGTCCCTTTATGAGGTAATAACTCAGGAACGCTTCAACGGATCCTAGCGATTCTGAGATTGTTTTTTCATGACATATTGGGCTTCATGTTAGTCATAAATTTAGGTCGATAATTTCTGAGTTTATTTGTGAAAAAAACGGAAATTTGGCGAAAATTTTGAAAATTTCTCAATTTTCACATTTTGAATTTTTATTCTGTTAAACCAGAGAGTTATGTGACACAAAATAGTTAATAAATAACATTTCCCACATGTCTACTTTACATCAGCACAATTTTGGAAACACATTTTTTTTTGCTAGGAAGTTATAAGGGTTAAAATTTGACCAGTGATTTCTCATTTTTACAACAAAATTTACAAAACCATTTTTTTTAGGGACCACCTCACATTTGAAGTCAGTTTGAGGGTTCTATATGGCTGAAAATACCCCAAAGTGACACCATTATAAAAACTACACCCCTCAAGGTGCTCAAAACCACATTCAAGAAGTTTATTAACCCTTCAGGTGTTTCACAGCAGCAGAAGCAACATGGAAGTAAAAAATGAACATTTAACTTTTTAGTCACAAAAATGATCTTTTAGCAACAATTTTTTTATTTTTCCAAGGGTAAAAGGAGAAACTAGACCATGAATGTTGTTGTCCAATTTGTCCTGAGTACGCTGATACCTCATATGTGGGGGTAAACCACTGTTTGGGTGCACGGCAGGGCTCGGAAGGGAAGGAGCGCCATTTGACTTTTTGAATGAAAAATTGGCTTCAATCTTTAGCGGACACCATGTCACGTTTGGAGAGCCCCCGTGTGCCTAAACATTGGAGCTCCCCCACAAGTGACCCCATTTTGGAAACTAGACCCCCCAAGGAACTTATCTAGAAGCATAGTGAGCACTTTAAACCCCCAGGTGCTTCACAAATTGGTCCGTAAAAATGAAACAGTACTTTTTTTTCACAAAAAAATTATTTTAGCCTCAATTTTTTCATTTTCACATGGGCAACAGGATAAAATGGATCCTAAAATTTGTTGGACAATTTCTCCTGAGTACACCAATACCTCACATGTGGGGGTAAACCACTGTTTGGGCACATGGTAAGGCTCGGAAGGGAAGGAGCGCCATTTGACTTTTTGAATGAAAAATTATCTCCATCGCTAGCGGACACCATGTCACGTTTGGAGAACCCCTGTGTGCCTAAACATTGAAGCTCCCCCACAAGTGACCCCATTTTGGAAACTAGACCCCCAAAGGAACTTATCTAGAAGCGTAGTGAGCACTTTAAATCCTCAGGTGCTTCACAAATTGATCCGTAAAAATGAAAAAGTACTTTTTTTTCACACAAAATTTCTTTTAGCCTCAATTTTTTCATTTTCACATGGGCAACAGGATAAAATGGATCCTAAAATTTGTTGGGCAATTTCTCCTGAGTACGCTGATACCTCAAATGTGGGGGTAAACCACTGTTTGGGTGCACGGCAAGGCTCGGAAGGGAAGGCGCGCCATTTGACTTTTTGAATGGAAAATTAGCTCCAATCATTAGCGGACACCATGTCGCTTTGGAGAGCCCCTGTGTGCCTAAACATTGGGGCTCCCCTACAAGTGACCCCATTTTGGAAACTAGACCCCCCAAGGAACTTATCTAGATGCATAGTGAGCACTTATAACCCTCAGGTGCTTCACAGAAGTTTATAACGCAGAGCCGTGAAAATAAAAAATAATTTTTCTTTCCTCAAAAATGATTTTTAGCCCAGAATTTTTTATTTTCCCAAGGGTAATAGGAGAAATTGGACCCCAAATGTTGTTGTCCAGTTTGTCCTGAGTACGATGATACCCCATATGTGGGGGTAAACCACTGTTTGGGCGCACGGCAGGGCTCGGAAGGGAAGGCACGCCATTTGGCTTTTTGAATGGAAAATTAGCTCCAATCATTAACGGACACCATGTCGCGTTTGGAGAGCACCTGTGTGCCTAAACATTGGAGCTCCCCTACAAGTGATCCCATTTTGGAAACTAGACCCCCCAAGGAACTTATCTAGATGCATAGTGAGCACATTAAATCCCCAGCTGCTTCACAGAAGTTTGTAACGCAGAGCCATGAAAATAAAAAATAATTTTTCTTTTCTCAAAAAATGATTTTTAGCCCCAAATTTTTTATTTTCCCAAGGGTAACAGGAGAAATTTGACCCCAAAAATTGTTGTCCAGTTTCTCCTGAGTACGCTGATACCCCATATGTGGGGGTAAACCACTGTTTGGGCACATGCCGGGGCTCAGAAGGGAAGTAGTGACGTTTTGGAATGCAGACTTTGATGGAATGGTCTGCGGGCATCATGTTACGTTTGCAGAGCTGTTGTGAATTTGGATTCTGGGCTCCCCCGGTGGCCGCTTGTGGAATTGGACTTGTCATCCTCTTTCCTGTTTCACCTGGTTCCATCAGTAGTGGGTGTCGCTATTTAAGCTCATTTCTCTGGTGGTTTCTTGCCGGTCAACAATGTTATCTGATGCCTCTCAGTGCTTGTTCCTGCTTCTAGACAACTACTAGATAAGTTGGACTTTTGTCCATGTTTTGTTTTGCCTATTTGTTCCAGTTCACAGCTGAAGTTTTGTTACTGTGTCTGGAAAGCTCTCGTTGATCAGGGATTGCTACTCTGGCGTTATGAGTTAATGCCAGAGTTTAAGGTAATCTCTGGATGGTGTTTTGTTAGTGTTTTCCTGCTGACCATGAAAGTATACTATCTGTCTTCTGCTATCTAGTAAGCGGACCTCAAATTTGCTAAGACTATTTTCCTGCTGCGTTTGTTGTTTCATCTGAACTCACCGTCATTATATGTGGGGGGCTACTGTCTTCTTTGGAATATTTCTCTAGAGGTGAGCCAGGTCTTATATTTCCCTCTGCTAGCTATTTAGGTCTTAGGCCAGAGCTGGGCATCTAGCGATAAATAGAAAATGCTACCTGGCTATTTCTAGTTGCGCGGCAGGCTTAGTTCATGGTCAGTATAGTTCCATCTTCCGAGAGCTTGTCCCTCTATAGGCTTGCTATGATCTCTGACTGCAGAGATCATGACAGTTTGACCGGCCAGTAAAGTGTTAAAGACCCAGGTTGAGAAAGGAGAGTTATAAGAAGTCTGCTGGAATTTTTTTTTTTTTTTCTCCTCCAGTCTGTCTTGCTGCAGTCTTTTTTCTCTCTCTCCTCCTAATCTCTGTATGGCTCTGTGTGCACCTGACAATAATGGATCTCCAGAGTGTAACTGCGGGTTTGAATAATCTCATCATGAAAGTACAAAATTTACAAGATTTTGTGGTACATGCTCCGGTATCTGAGCCGAGAATTCCTTTGCCGGAGTTCTTCACAGGGAATAGAGCTAGCTTCCAGAATTTCCGAAATAATTGTAAGCTTTATTTGTCCCTGAAGTCTCGTTCAGCTGGAGACCCTGCTCAGCAGGTTAGGATTGTGATTTCCTTGCTCAGGGGTGACCCTCAAGATTGGGCCTTCTCATTGCCAGCAGGGGATCCTGCGTTACGCGATGTGGATGCGTTTTTTCTGGCCTTGGGCTTGCTTTATGAGGAACCTCATTTGGAACTTCAGGCAGAAAAAACTTTGATGGCACTATCTCAGGGGCAAGACGAAGCTGAAGTTTTCTGCCAAAAATTCCGTAAATGGTCTGTGCTTACTCAGTGGAATGAGTGCGCCTTGGCGGCAACTTTCAGAGAAGGTCTCTCTGATGCCGTTAAGGATGTTATGGTGGGGTTCCCTGTGCCTGCAGGTCTGAATGAGTCCATGACAATGGCTATTCAGATTGATAGGCGTCTGCGGGAGCGCAAACCGGTGCACCATCTGGCGGTGTCTATGGAAAAGACGCCAGAAAGTATGCAGTGTGATAGAATTCTGTCCAGGAGCGAGCGACAGAATTTTAGACGGAAGAATGGATTGTGTTTCTATTGTGGGGATTCTACTCATGTTATATCAGCATGCTCTAGGCGTACAAGGAAGCTTGATAAGTCTGTTTCCATTGGCACCATTCAGTCTAAGTTTATTTTGTCTGTAACCTTGATTTGCTCTTTGTCATCCATTGTCACGGACGCCTATGTTGACTCTGGCGCCGCTCTGAGTCTTATGGATTGGTCCTTTGCCAATCGTTGTGGTTTTGATTTAGAGCCTTTGGAGACTCTTATTCCTCTGAAGGGGATTGACTCCACCCCATTGGCTAATAATAAACCACAATACTGGACACAAGTAACCATGCGTATCAATCCGGATCACCAGGAGATTATTCGTTTCCTGGTGCTGTATAATTTACATGACGATTTGGTACTGGGATTGCCATGGTTGCAGTCTCACAACCCAGTCTTGGACTGGAGAGCAATGTCTGTGTTGAGCTGGGGATGTAAGGGTATTCATGGGGACTTACCTTTGGTTTCTATTTCGTCGTCCATTCCCTCTGAAGTCCCTGAGTTCCTCTCTGATTATCAAGACGTCTTTGACGAACCCAAGCTTGGGTCGTTACCTCCGCACCGTGAGTGCGATTGTGCCATAGATTTGATACCGGGTTGTAAATATCCAAAGGGTCGTTTGTTTAATCTGTCTGTGCCGGAACATGCTGCTATGCGGGAATATATAAAGGAGTCTTTGGAAAAGGGACATATTCGTCCATCTTCTTCTCCCTTGGGAGCTGGGTTTTTCTTTGTCTCAAAAAAAGACGGCTCTTTGAGACCATGTATTGATTATCGGCTTCTGAATAAGATCACTGTTAAGTATCAATACCCATTGCCATTGCTTACTGATTTGTTTGCTCGTATAGAGGGTGCTAAGTGGTTCTCTAAAATTGATCTTCGTGGGGCGTATAATTTGGTGCGGATCAGGCAGGGGGATGAGTGGAAGACCGCATTTAATACGCCCGAGGGCCACTTTGAGTATTTGGTCATGCCTTTTGGTCTTTCTAATGCCCCTTCAGTTTTCCAGTCTTTTATGCATGATATTTTCCGCGATTTTCTGGATAAATTTATGATAATATATCTGGATGATATTCTGATTTTTTCTGATGACTGGGACTCTCATGTCCAGCAGGTCAGGAGAGTTTTTCAGGTTCTGCGGTCTAATTCTTTATGTGTGAAGGGGTCTAAGTGCGTTTTTGGGGTCCAGAAAATTTCCTTTTTGGGGTATATTTTTTCTCCCTCTTCCATTGAGATGGATCCCGTCAAGGTGCAAGCTATTTGTGACTGGACTCAGCCCTCCTCTCTTAAGGGTCTTCAGAGATTTTTGGGCTTTGCCAACTTTTACCGCCGATTTATTGCTGGTTTTTCGGATGTCGTTAAACCACTGACTGATTTGACCAGACAAGGCGCTGATGTTGCTAATTGGTCCCCTCATGCTGTAGAGGCCTTTCAGGAGCTTAAGCGCCGTTTTGCCTCTGCCCCTGTGTTGCGTCAGCCTGATGTGAATCTGCCTTTTCAGGTTGAGGTTGACGCTTCGGAGATCGGAGCTGGGGCAGTGTTGTCGCAGAAAGGTTCCGACTGCTCCGTCATTAGGCCTTGTGCCTTCTTTTCTCGCAAATTTTCGCCCGCAGAGCGGAATTATGATGTTGGGAATCGGGAGCTTTTGGCCATGAAGTGGGCGTTTGAGGAGTGGCGCCATTGGCTCGAGGGGGCTAGGCATCAGGTGGTGGTATTGACTGACCACAAAAATTTGATTTATCTTGAGACTGCCAGACGCCTGAATCCTAGACAGGCGCGCTGGTCTTTATTTTTTTCTCGCTTTAATTTTGTGGTGTCATACCTACCGGGTTCTAAGAATGTTAAGGCAGATGCCCTTTCTAGGAGTTTTGACCCGGACTCTCCTGGTAATTCTGAACCCACAGGTATCCTTAGGGAGGGAGTAATTTTGTCGGCCGTTTCTCCTGATCTGCGGCGGTCCTTGCAAGAGTTTCAGGCGGATAGACCGGATCGTTGTCCGCCTGATAGACTGTTTGTTCCGGATGATTGGACCAGCAGAGTCATCTCTGAGGTACATTCTTCTGCATTGGCAGGTCATCCCGGAATTTTTGGTACCAGGGATTTGGTGGCAAGATCCTTCTGGTGGCCTTCCCTGTCACGAGATGTGCGAGTCTTTGTGCAGTCATGTGACGTTTGTGCTCGGGCCAAGTCTTGTAGTTCTCGGGCTAGCGGACTGCTGTTGCCCTTGCCTATTCCTAAGAGGCCTTGGACACACATCTCGATGGATTTTATTTCAGATCTGCCTGTTTCCCAGAAGATGTCTGTCATCTGGGTGGTCTGTGACCGTTTCTCTAAAATGGTCCATTTGGTTCCTCTGCCCAAGTTGCCTTCTTCTTCTGAGTTGGTTCCTCTGTTTTTTCAGAATGTTGTCCGATTGCACGGTATTCCTGAGAATATTGTTTCTGACAGAGGTACCCAATTTGTGTCTAGATTTTGGCGGGCATTCTGTGCTAGGATGGGCATAGATTTGTCTTTTTCATCTGCTTTTCACCCTCAGACTAATGGCCAGACCGAGCGGACTAATCAGACCCTTGAGACATATCTGAGGTGTTTTGTCTCTGCTGACCAGGATGATTGGGTTGCTTTTTTGCCATTGGCAGAGTTTGCCCTCAATAATCGGGCCAGCTCTTCCACCTTGGTGTCCCCGTTTTTCTGTAATTCGGGGTTTCACCCTCGATTTTCCTCCGGTCAGGTGGAATCCTCGGATTGTCCTGGAGTGGATGCGGTGGTGGAGAGATTGCATCACATCTGGGGGCAGGTTATGGACAATTTGAAGTTGTCCCAGGAGAGGACTCAGCGTTTTGCCAACCGTCATCGTCGTGTTGGTTCTCGGCTTTGTGTTGGAGATTTGGTGTGGTTGTCTTCTCGTTTTGTCCCTATGAGGGTCTCTTCTCCTAAGTTTAAACCTCGGTTCATCGGCCCTTATAGAATATTGGAGATTCTTAATCCTGTTTCTTTCCGTTTGGACCTCCCTGCGTCCTTTTCCATTCATAACGTTTTTCATCGGTCGTTATTGCGCAGGTATGAGGTACCTGTTGTACCTTCAGTTGAGCCTCCTGCTCCGGTGTTGGTTGAGGGTGAGTTGGAGTACGTTGTGGAGAAAATTTTGGACTCTCGTGTTTCCAGACGGAGACTCCAGTATCTGGTCAACTGGAAGGGTTACGGCCAGGAGGATAATTCTTGGGTCAATGCATCTGATGTTCATGCTTCTGATCTTGTTCGTGCCTTCCATAGGGCTCATCCTGGTCGCCCTGGTGGATCTGGTGAGGGTTCGGTGCCCCCTCCTTGAGGGGGGGGTACTGTTGTGAATTTGGATTCTGGGCTCCCCCGGTGGCCGCTTGTGGAATTGGACTTGTCATCCTCTTTCCTGTTTCACCTGGTTCCATCAGTAGTGGGTGTCGCTATTTAAGCTCATTTCTCTGGTGGTTTCTTGCCGGTCAACAATGTTATCTGATGCCTCTCAGTGCTTGTTCCTGCTTCTAGACAACTACTAGATAAGTTGGACTTTTGTCCATGTTTTGTTTTGCCTATTTGTTCCAGTTCACAGCTGAAGTTTTGTTACTGTGTCTGGAAAGCTCTCGTTGATCAGGGATTGCTACTCTGGCGTTATGAGTTAATGCCAGAGTTTAAGGTAATCTCTGGATGGTGTTTTGTTAGTGTTTTCCTGCTGACCATGAAAGTATACTATCTGTCTTCTGCTATCTAGTAAGCGGACCTCAAATTTGCTAAGACTATTTTCCTGCTGCGTTTGTTGTTTCATCTGAACTCACCGTCATTATATGTGGGGGGCTACTGTCTTCTTTGGAATATTTCTCTAGAGGTGAGCCAGGTCTTATATTTCCCTCTGCTAGCTATTTAGGTCTTAGGCCAGAGCTGGGCATCTAGCGATAAATAGAAAATGCTACCTGGCTATTTCTAGTTGCGCGGCAGGCTTAGTTCATGGTCAGTATAGTTCCATCTTCCGAGAGCTTGTCCCTCTATAGGCTTGCTATGATCTCTGACTGCAGAGATCATGACACAGAGCTCCTGATGTGCCTAAACAGTAGAAACCCCCCACAAGTGACCCCATTTTGGAAACTAGACCCCCCAAGGAACTTATCTAGATGTGTAGTGAGCACATTCAACCCCCAAGTGCTTCACAGAAGTTTACAACGCAGAGCCGTGAAAATAAAAAAATCATTTTTCTTTCCTCAAAAAAGATGTTTTAGCAAGCAATTTTTTATTTTCCCAAGGGTTACAGGAGAAATTTGACCCCAAAAGTTGTTGTCCAGTTTCTCCTGAGTACGCTGATACCCCATATGTGGGGGTAAACCACTGTTTGGGCACACGTCGGGGCTCGTAAGGGAGAGAGCACCATTTGACTTTTTCAACGCAAGATTGGCTGGAATCAATGGTGGCGCCATGTCGCGTTTGGAGACCCCCTGATGTGCCTAAACAGTGGAAACCCCTCAATTCTAACTCCAACACTAACCCCAACACACTCCTAACCCTAATCCCAACCCTAACCCCAACACACCCCTAACCCTAGTCTTAACCCTAATTCCAACCCTAACTCTAATTCCAACCCTAACCCTAAGGCTATGTGCCCACGTTGTGGATTTGTGTGCGGATTTTTCCGCACTGTTTTTGAAAAATCTGCAGGTAAAACGCACTGCGCTTTACCTGCTGATTTACCGCGGATTTCCAGTGTTTTTTTGTGTGGATTTCACCTGCGGATTCCTATTATGGAGCAGGTGTAAAACGCTGCGAAATCTGCACAAAGAATTGACATGCTGCGGAAAGTACAACGCAGTGTTTCCGCGCTGTATTTTCTGCACCATGGGCACAGCGGATTTGGTTTTCCATAGGTTTACGTGGTACTGTAAACGTGATGGAAAACTGCTACGAATCCGCAGCGACCAATCCACTGCAGATCTGCAGCCAAATCTGCACCATGTGCACATAGCCTAATTCTAACCCTAATTCCAACCCTAGCCCTAATTCTAACCCTAACTCTAACGCTAATTGTAACCCTAACCCTAATTCTAACCCTATCCCTAAGTGCAACCCTATCCCTAAGTGCAACCCTAAGTGCAACCCTAAGTGCAGCCCTATCCCTAAGTGCAGCCCTATCCCTAAGTACAGCCCTATCCCTAAGAGCAGCCCTATCCCTAAGTGCAACCCTATCCCTAAGTGCAACCCTAAGTGGAACCCTATCCCTAAGTGCAACCCTAAGTGCATCCCTAAGTGCAACCCTAAGTGCATTCCTAAGTGCAACCCTAAGTGCATCCCTAAGTGCAACCCTAAGTGCATCCCTAAGTGCAACCCTAAGTGCATCCCTAAGTGCATCCCTAAGTGCAACCCTAAGTGCATCCCTAAGTGCATCCCTAAGTGCAACCCTAAGTGCAACCCTAAGTGCATCCCTAAGTGCATCCCTAAGTGCATCTCTAAGTGCATCCCTAAGTGCAACCCTAAGTGCATCCCTAAGTGCAACCCTAAGTGCAACCCTAAGTGCATCCCTAAGTGCAACCCTAAGTGCATCCCTAAGTGCAACCCTAAGTGCATCCCTAAGTGCAACCCTAAGTGCATCCCTAAGTGCATCCCTAAGTGCATCCCTAAGTGCATCCCTAAGTTCATCCCTAAGTGCAACCCTAAGTGCATCCCTAAGTGCAACCCTAAGTGCATCCCTAAGTGCAACCCTAAGTGCATCCCTAAGTGCAACCCTAAGTGCATCCCTAAGTGCATCCCTAAGTGCAACCCTAAGTGCATCCCTAAGTGCATCCCTAAGTGCATCCCTAAGTGCAACCCTAAGTGTAACCCTACCCCTAACCCTACCCCTAACCCTAACCCTAACCCTAACCCTGGTTCTGAACCTAGTGGGGGAAAAAAAAAATATATATTTTCTTTATTTTATTGTTGTCCCTAGCTATAAGGGTGATAAAGGGGGGTGTCATTTTTTTTTTTTTTATTTTGATCACTGTGATAGGTTTTCACAGTGATCAAAATGTACATTTTGGCAGATTCGGCGGGCGTACTGCGCATGCGCCCGCCATTTTGGAAGATGGAGGCGCCCAGGGAGGAGACGGACCGACACCGGGAGGCTCGGTAAGTATGAGGGGGTAAGGGGGGTGAGCTCGGGGGGTGGATCGGAGCACAGGGGAGGTGGATCGGAGCAAGGAAGGAGCGGGCAGGAGGACGGGGGAGCGGACAGGAGGACGGAGGGGACCGGGCCACATAACGGACGATTGGGGAGGCGATCGGTGGCGGTGGGGGGGCAGATCAGGTTTTCCAGCCATGGCCGATGATATTGCAGCATCGGCCATGGCTGGATTGCAATATTTCACCATTTTCATAGGTGAAATATTGCAAATTGCTCTGATTGGCTGTTGCACTTTCAACAGCCAATCAGAGCGATCGTAGCCACGTGGGGGCAAAGCCACCCCCCTGGGCTAAAGTACCACTCCTCCTGTCCCTGCAGATCGGGCGAAATAGGAGTTAACCCTTTCACCCGATCTGCAAGGACGCGATCATTCTGTGTCACAGCATATGCGTCACAGGTCGGATTGGCACCGACTTTCATGACGCATACGCTGTGTCACAGGTCGGGAAGGGGTTAAGAAGGAAACTCCCGCCTCCAAGACAGTTTGACTGTATAAGGAGCTAAATGTTATACGTGTTTCTTTCAGCGTGTGCAAGGAACAAAATTTAAAAGAGCAACCTTTGACTTGTGCAGCATTACTGCTGCCCAAGGTGTGGCTCTTCTAGTTTGTAACCCCTGAGGGGGGGTTAAAGGTTACCTTTAAAATTGGTTCAATTAGGCTTCGGCCTACACTCTGCTCCTCCCACAGAGCCTGGGCTCTAACACCACCAGTTGGGGCCCGGAAGTGCTGGCTGCACAGAGCAAAACACCCGCCACTCTGTCAGTGGGGTTCAGCACCGCCAGCTGTTCCCCTGCTGTGTAGCCGGCAACGTGTCCTGCAAAAGCCACGCAGACACAAAGCTGCCGCCAGTGCAGGCTTCGGCCTACACTCTGCTCCCTCTACTCCTCCTGCTGACCCTGGGCTCTAACACCGCCAGTTGGGGCCCCGAAGCGCTGGCTGCACAGAGCAAAACACCCGACACTCTATCAGTGGGGTTCAGCACCGCCAGCTGTTCCCCTGCTGTGTAGCCGGCATCGTGTCCTGCAAACGCCATGCAGACACAACAGACCTACAAATGCCTCCAGTGCAGGCTTCGGCCTACACTCTGCTCCCCCTGCTGACCCTTTGCTCCAACACTGCTAGTTGGGGCTCTAGGAAGACAAGCTTGAATAGGTCCCCATCCTGGTTCCAGCACCGTCAGCTGGTTCCGGGCAGAGCCTTTGGCTTTGGTGCCTCCTTCTGGGTATCCGAGTTCCACCAACGTCAGGTGGTCCTTTGGTAGTGCTTTCAGGCACGGGTACCTCCTGCTTAGTAACCGGGTTCCAGTAACGTCAGCTGGTCCTCGGTAGTTCCATTGGCTCTTTGACCTTCGGCTACCCATCCGGGTTCCAGTACCGTCAGCTGGTTCTCGGCAGTGTCTTTTGCTCTTGTACCTTCTGCTCCCCATCCTGGTTCCAGTACCATCAGCTGGTTCCGGGCAGAGCCTTTGGCTTAGGTGCCTCCCTCTGGGTATCCGAGTTCCACCAACGTCAGGTGGTCCTTGGTAGTGCTTTCAGGCACGGGTACCTCCTGCTTAGTAACCGGGTTCCAGTAACGTCAGCTGGTCCTCGGTAGTTCCATTGGCTCTTGGACCTTCGGCTACCCATTCGGGTTCCAGTACCGTCAGCTGGTTCTCGGCAGTGTCTTTTGCTCTTGTACCTTCTGCTCCCCATCCTGGTTCCAGTACCGTCAGCTGGTTCCGGGCAGAGCCTTTGGCTTAGGGGCCTCCCTCTGGATATCCGAGTTCCACCAACGTCAGGTGGTCCTTGGTAGTACTTTCAGGCACGGGTACCTCCTGCTTAGTAACCGGGTTCCAGTAACGTCAGCTGGTCCTCGGTAGTTCCATTGGCTCTTGGACCTTCGGGTAGCCATCCGAGTTCCAGTTCCATCAGCTGTTTCTCGGCATTTTCTCAGCCTTCTTGTACCTTCTGCTACATTTCCAAGTTCAAGAGACTAAAGACGATGACCCGGAATACCACCCCTAAGATGATGACGACACCAGAGACAACAACCACTGAGATGACGACGACCCTGGAGACGATGACCCTGAAGACCACCCCGATGACGACGACCCCGGAGATGACGACCCTGGAGACGACGACGACCTGGAAGACCGAGAAGCAGAAGAACAAGAGGCTGCAGAACAAAGAGCAGAAGAACATTAAGCATAACACTAAATATCAGAGCAAAAGATATTATCTAAATTATAAGCAGAAGAAGACTAAGCAGTGTATGGGGGTGAGTCCGTTCCTCCTTGTGGTGCCCCTGGATAAAGCCTGATGCTGCAGGCCAAACTGAACGCGGACAAATGTAACTCTTTTGTGACAGGCAGAATGGAAGGTGTAATCTTCAAACTTTTATAGATAACAACTACGGGAATGCCTGTCACAAATAAGAATATGATGAAGAAGTTGAATATGAAGAAGAATAATAGTTAAATATAACGAATATGAACAATGTAACAAAAAATAAAATAGGTAGAAGATGAAGAAGAAGATGAATAAGGTGAAGAAGTTGATGTCAAAGATGCTGATGATGATGAAGAAGAAAGTGTGGGAGAAGTAAAAAAGAGGGTGAAGGGCGTGGAAGTAGTGAAACATCAATATCTGACAAAATAAAAAAAATCTTAACATAGTCAATATCTTTGTAACTCCGAACGTCTTAAAAAAAATTACAATTCCTCCTATTCTATTTGATTGGGCTAAACCTCTATGCCTTTAATGTCTCCGCCACCTCCCCCAATACATCCTACATTATTCTTAGTTGTTTTCCTTCATGTAGAATGAACCTACAAGGAAAGAAAGGGTTTATTTTAATTCCGATATTTTCGTCCCATTGACTTGCATTGGGATCAGGTATCGGAATCGGCGAAATCCGATGCTTTGCCGGTATCGGCCGATACTTTCCGATACCGATACTTTCCGATATCGGAAGGTATCGCTCAACACTACCGGTGAGTGCTATCTGCATATTTCTTTTTTGCTTCATATGTATCTGTGACCTATGTGAATACCATTGTGACTAGAAGTACTATTGACATCTATATCCAATGTATCTGTATTATCACCTATTTTTGACAATCTGATTTTCTCCATTTCTACTTTCTTGACTTAGGTACAGCACTATTTCTTACAGCTGGATGCACGCCATGATTTATGCCACAAAAGAGATAAATGCCATGGAGTTTTTACTCCCTAATATTTCTCTAGGCTATCAAATGACTGACACATGCGCACAGACTTCAGAAACTCTTTGGGAAACTTTTTGGACTCTGTCTGGAGAGCATAATCCAGTTTTGAATTACCAGTGCAAGCAGAAGGTTCCTCTTTCTATCATTGGAGATTTCTCTTCAAAAACCTCTATAGCAATGGCTACTGTTTTAGGGACATACATGTTCCCTCAGGTAAATAAAGTTATAGGACTTGGTCCTACATAGTTTTAGGCCTGTACTAAAAATTGAACATTCATTTTACCAACTTTCTTTTTCTGGGAAAGAACATTTTTTACCAAAACTTTACTTCTAAAAAAAAAAATCTATTAATCTTTAATTTCACTACATGAAGCATAGTTATAGTATGTTGATTGTTTTGTGATAAGCTATTCTTCTTTCTTCGCATACTCCCCATTTTTCATTTTCTTTTTCTTTTCTCTAAAGATCAGCCCTACAGCAACTGTCGCTTCTCTGAGTAACCGTCTACTGTACCCATCATTTTTCCGAACCAGTGCTAGTGACAGCAAACAAGCCAGGGCCTTGGCTGCACTTGTTGCCTATATGGGATGGAATTGGGTTGGCTTATTATCCCTGAATGATGACTATGGAATTGTAGGTTCCCAAGTTCTTAAAGAGGAGCTCCAAAAATTGGGAGTGTGCCTTGCATACGATGAATCATTTGGTTTTACAACATCCCTTAAGAAATTAAACAACATTGCAGACTTGGTTGTTCAGTCATCAGCTAAGGTTGTTATAATATTTTCCAGAGATCCTTTCATCCATCCTTTGATGGTTCTTCTTTTAGAGAAAGACAACACTGAGCGCATTTGGCTTGGCACCGAAGGTTGGTCAAATTCACCCTACCTTGCTACCAAAAAGTTTAGTAAAATTCTAATGGGGACTCTTGCACTGTGTTTGCATGAGATGGAGATTCCTGGGCTGAAAGAATATCTGCTTGCTCTTCGGCCTTCTACTTCACTTCCTCAGGATATCTTCATTGAAAGTTTCTGGGAGATAGTCCACAGTTGTCGATGGCCAAATAAGATCAGTGATACAAAGAATGGAACTGTGTGGTGCACAGGAGAAGAGAAATTGACCAGATTTACGGGCATGGAATATGAGTTTAATGAATTTGACTTTAGGATACATTATTTGGTGTACAATGCTGTCTATGCTGTGGCCTATGCCCTACATGAGCTAATCTTTTGCTCATCTAGTCATGATCACATTGGAAAATGCGGAATTAAAAAAACAGTAGTGCCTTGGCAGGTACATCGTACATTTTCTCTACTAAATGCTTTAAGACATATTCAGAAATATTTAGTTTGAGCTCATCAAAGGAGATGATTCTTGTAATGTGGCAAGGCAAGTTAAAGGGTCAATATTGACTTTTAGGATTCCTACTTCCAATAAGTGGAACTAGACTTCTAGTCCTCTTGCTCTTTGAAGGGACAATTTTTATATTCAGTCTGTGGTCACATGGCAGCTCTAAAATTGGGTGTCGAGAACAGACTTAATGCAAGCCACTAAGGTTTACCAGATTCCAGGCAGTGTCCTGGCTTTCACCTTTTAACCACAGTACTGGGTTCTGGACTTACACAGGGTTCCTGGCCTGGGGAGTTGGTGTCAGCTGCTCGATGGTTGTGAAGTCTGTCAGGAGTTGTCAAGTAGAGGGCAAAGAAGATGCAAAAGTAGTCAATGAGCAGGCTGGGGTCAAAACAGGGAACAAATACACAAGGCAGGATCTGAGCACATAGGACTGAACCAGAAGAGAACGAGGCTATATCTGGCAGCTTCCAGAAATATGCTGAAGCTTTAGCAGAGTGTAGGACCTTCCAATTACCTGAAGCAGGGAGCTGATCACTTCAGCTGGACCCCACATAGACCCATACTGCCAGACTGGACAGTATTATGGATCTAAGGTCCCAGCTATCTTAATATTAGTGGCTGAAAGAGCCTGTGCTGCTGCGAGCTTCTGGTTTTGATGTCTTCTTCATCACTGATTCTGCCCACAGAATGAATAAGGTGGCGCTTGCTGACAGAAGCAGATGTCACAGGAGCAGATCCAGGAGAATATTTGACAATTCTAAGGCTTATTCTCTGTATCTACAGCACATGTACCTTTCCATTTTTAATGACACTATAATCTTTGTTGTTTCTTACCACACATAGGACACGGTAATTATAAACCGCCTCATAAGAAATAGCGGCAAGTAAAAATGATCAAATCTGCCAAAATTCAAATTTGGCAAATCACATGAATTTGAAAGAGCTAATCGATTTGCCTCAAAATAGTTTGATGCAAATTGAGTGCGGAAAATTATGCTCCTAGTGTTTCTACAGATTACAGAGCATAGTAAACATAGTTTGTGAAAAAAACCTTAATAACCACCTCACCACTCACCTGTCTTGCTGATCTCGTAGTCAAATACTCCACGACTTGTTTTTCACTTTCTACCCTCATACACATACTCATTGACCTAATTCACTCTATGCCAAGTAGACCTCTGACGTCACTGCACTATGCACCATCGTGACGTGTATGTGCAGGACAGGTGAGAGGTGAGGTCAGGTGGCCGCAATTTTACTAAATTCATGCAGAACGAATTCCAAAAAAATAAATAATATTTTGTAGCATCTCAATTTTTGGAAAATAGGAAAATTCAATTCCATTCGAATAAACTACAGGGTTTATTTTTATTCTCCTTTTACATTGTAGATTGTCCATTCCTTAAAAAATGTCCATTTTAGAAATCCGATGGGAGAAGAAATGTATTTTGATTCTAGCGGCGGAAACTCACCAACAGACTATGATGTGGTCAATTGGCACAGGAACCATGATGGATCAGTCAACTTTGTGACAGTTGGGCGTTACAATATACGTAACTCTCAAGAGAAGGAGCTCATCATCAATAGCACTGCCATTAGGTGGATCTCTGGAGAACAAGAGGTATAATACCTACTACACATAGACCTGAAACATGGGATGTGACTCAAGTACTGGTCTGTTAAAAGAATAATAATTTCTACCTATAGATCCCCCACTCTGTTTGCTCTGAAAGTTGCTCTCCTGGATTTCGAAAGGCCGTTCAAATTGGACAACCGATGTGCTGCTTTGACTGTGTTCCATGTTCAGAAGGAGAAATTTCTGACCAGATGGGTAGGTGTCATACATCAAGTTAGACTGAGGTTCCTTATGTCACAAAGTACTGTAAATCAGAGCTGCTGGGTAGCGGAGGAGAATTAAGCAATATGCCATGTGCCCATAAGACCCCACCATGTTGGATGTATATACCAAATGTTCAACTTCCAGAGATATTTATATAAGGCTTAGATTTGGTCTCCATTGGTTCCATATATTAGTTTTCAGAGCAGAAAGTGAGCAAAACCTCTAAGCTTCTGAGGACTTTCAGTTTTTGAGGAGGACTTGGGTTATGTGCATATAGAGTTTTTCTAGGAGTTTTTTGAAACAGAAACAGAGCTGAAACTCTTTAAAACTTCCTCAAAATCTGGAGTTTTCGCTCCAAAACTGTGCAAAAAAAATTCAGTGTGCACATAACCTTAACTGATCACCCTGCTATCATCTAATTGTTGGTCTGGAAAGCTGTTTACTATAGTTTTGAGAACCAATCTGCAAAAAATCTAATAAGAAATTCTGATTTATTAGAAAGGATAACTATTTTTTAGACCTTCTCCACATGTCCACTGATTTTGGTACTGGAAAAAAACAGCACTGGTGAAATATGTGGTCTGTGTCCGCGTGCCATCCGTGTGTACGTATGTGACATCTGAGTGATATCAGTGTGTCCGTGTGCTGTCCGTATCTGTGTACGGTCAGTGTAAAATGTATGGAGTGAGATGCAGCATAGAAACTAAAGATTCTTAAGTATTAAAGATGTTCAAAGATAGAAATATTTGATGAATGCTAGATAGAAATATGACAGTGTTCTTTATAATCAGTGCCTTGCGTGTTTTTTTCTGTGCTTGTGTTTTATTTTTAAATAAATGAATATAAAAAATGATGTGGGCTCCTGCATAATCTTCATAACCAGCAGAGGGAAAGCTGACTGCTGTGGGCTGATATTAATAATCTGGGAAAGGAGCCATTAGCTCTAAATGTTCCCAAGCTATTAATGAGAGCTCACAGCTGTTTGTTTAGTTTTTACTAGTTAGTTTACAAGGGGACCCCAGAAAAAATGATGTAGGGTCCCTCTATAAATTCTAACCACCAAATGCCACACAGAAAGCTGTGGGCTGATACTAACAACCAGGGAAGGGGCCATGGATATTGGCCCCCTCCCAGACTAACATCAGCCTTCAGCTGCGCCAGAAATTGTGCATCAATAAAATGCGCCAAATCTTGCACCTAGCCTCACTCTTTCCACTTTTTCTGGTGTCGTGGCAAGTGGGGGAATGGGGTTGGAGTTGATGTCAGTTGTTTTATGGTCGCTGACATCAAGCCCAGGGGTTAGTAATGGAGAGACATCTGTAAGACACCCCCATTACTAACCTCACGGTCATACTGTAAAAAATTCACAGCCAGAATAAAAACCTTTAATTGAAAGAAAGACACAGGCTCCTTTATTTGAAATCAACACTTCCCACCATCTTTTACCTATTTATTAGTGTAAAATTAAAAATAAATAAACACCATATTCCTCACCTGTTTGACAATAAACCATTTGTCCCATGCCATAATCTATCTCTGCTTCATCTGGATGCCTCGCTGAATGGTAGCATGATGAGACCATTCAGCCTGGCATCCAGGAGTCACTGAGCAGAGTGTCAGAGTGCAGCTTCAAAATCTTTGGTTCCCCGGGCAGCTTATTGCGAGCAGTGACTTCAATGAGTTCTAAAGGTGGTAACGTAACTGCAGTTCATTGGCCAATTCACAGTCAACTGAGTGTGGGAACAGCTGGCAGTAACCGGCATTAATCTCAATGATGTTAGTGCTCAACACTGAAGCTGCAATTTGACACTCAGCTCAGTATCTCCTGGATACCAGGTTGAATGGTTGCATCATGCCATCGTTCAGCAAGGCATCCAGTTCAAGCAGAGATGGATTATGGCATGGGACAAAAGATCATCATCAGATAGGTGAAGATTTTTTATTATTTTTATTTTTACACTAATAAATGCCTCTCCATTGCTCAATCCTAGGCTTTATGTCAGCTGACATCAACCCCAACCCTGTTACCACACTTGACACCGCACCAGGGCAAGTGGGAAGAGCGAGGCTAAGGCCAGAATTGGAACATCTTGTGGATGCGTCATTTCTAGGGCAGCTGAGGGATGATGTTGGTAGCCTGGGAAGGGGGGCAATATCTTTGTCCCCTTCCCTGGCTATTAATATCAGCCCACAGCTGATATTAGCCTACATCATTTTTTTTTCTGGAGTCCCCTTTAAACTAACCAGTAAAGGCTAAGCAAGAAGCTGTGAGCTGTTATTAATAGCCTGGGAACCTTTTGGGATATTGTCCCCTTTCCCAGGTTAGTGACATCATCTGCCAGCCATGGGCTTTCCCTCAACTGGTTGTCACGGCTATGGCCTGGAGGACCTTGACCCGGAAGTTCTCCATGTATTTAAGGTACGCCCTTCCTCTGATCCTTGCCTGATTGTCATTTGTCCTCATTTGATCCAGGTCCCTCTGTACCTTGGTCTGTCCTGAGCATCCGTTATTCTCTGCCTGTCTTGTGTTTCCGCCATACCTTGCTCTGTCCTGAGCGTCCATCATACTCTGCCTGTCCTGTGTTTCCACCATACCCTGCTTGTCCTGTATTACCACCATATCCAGTCTGTCTTGGGTGTCCGCCATATCCAGTCTGTCCTGGGCATCCGCTATATTCTACCAAATCTTAGTCTCAGTCTTTGCTAATCTGCCCTGTGTCTCTGTCATAGATAGTGTTGCTTCTTTTCTGCTCCTACTCCCTGTTCCCAGGTATCAGCTTCTGCGGCAATAGCCTCCCTCGGCTAAAGGCTTTATTCTCAAGTCCTCCTCTCCTGCTGGTGCTGTTTTTTTCTTCATTAAGAAGAAGGATGGATCCCTCCGTCCATGTATTGATTACCGGCGCCTCAACAATCTCACGATCAAAAACAAGTATCCTCTACCTCTTATTCCAGAGTTGTTCGATTGCCTTAGGGGAGCACGAATTTTCACAAAGTTGGATCTTCGTGGAGCTTACAACCTAATCCGAATTCGTTCTTGTGACGAGTGGAAAACTGCCTTTAACACCCGAGACGGCCACTATGAGTATCTAGTAATGCCTTTCGGCCTGTGTAGTGCTCCTGCAGTGTTCCAGGAGTTCGTGAATGATGTCTTCAGGGATCTACTCTACTCCTGTGTGGTGGTATATTTGGACGACATTCTTGTGTTTTCCTCGGATCTTGCTTCCCACAGGAGAGATGTCCGCCAAGTTCTGTCTTGTCTTAGACAGAATAATCTCTATGCCAAACTCGAGAAGTGTGTCTTTGAACAATCCTCGTTACTGTTCCTCGGCTATGTCATCTCTGACTCTGGCTTATGAATGGATCCAGATAAAGTGTCTGCTGTTCTTAACTGGCCACGTCCTCAAGGGGTAAAAGCAATTCAACGCTTCTTCGGGTTCACAAATTACTAGTTTATTCCACATTTCTCTACTCTGGTCTCCTCAATTTCTACCTTGACTCACAAAGGATCCAATCTTCACATCTGGTCTTCAGAAGCTGAAGAAGCATTTCTGTCTCTTAAGCAAGCCTTTGCTTCCGCTCCTGTACTTCATCGTCCTGAGGTAAACAAGCCTTTCATCCTTGAGGTAGATGCTTCTGCCATTGGCGCTGGCGCGGTTCTTTCCCAGAGATCATCTTCCGGACAACTGGCTACTTGTGGTTTCTTCTCCAAAATCTTCTCTATCTCAGAGAGAAATTACACCATAGGCGACAGAGAACTATTGGCCATCAAGTTGGCACTGGAGTAGTGGCGGTATTTGCTGGAGGGAGCTATTCACCCTTTCAAAATCTATACCGACCACAAGAATCTGGAATACATCCATTCTGCGCAAAGACTAAATCCCTGACAGGCCAGATGGTCATTATTCTTTGCCCGCTTTGACTTTGAATTACATTTCCGTCCTGGCAACAAAAACCTCAAAGCTGATGCCTTTTTCAGATCTTTTCTTGCGTCCGATGTAGAAGAAGAACCTTCACATATCATGGATTCCAGCAAGATCATTCTAGTAGCTCCGATCAGCATGTCTTCCTTACCTCCAGGTAAGACCTTCGTCCAGGCAAACAAGAGGTCTCGAGTAGGGTTGAGCGAAACGGGTCGATCATTTTCAAAAGTCGCCGACTTTTGGCTAAGTCGGCGTCTCATGAAACCCGATCCGACCCCTGTGCTTGTCGGCCATGCGGTACGCGACTTTCGCGCCAAAGTCGCGTTTCAATGACGCGAAAAGCGCCATTTCTCAGCCAATGAAGGTGAACGCAGAGTGTGGGCAGCGTGATGACATAGATCCTGGTCCCCACCATCTTAGAGAAGGGCATTGCAGTGATTGGCTTGCTGTCTGCGGCGTCACAGGGGCTATAAAGGGGCGTTCCCGCCGACCGCCATCTTACTGCTGCTGATCTGAGCTTAGGGACAGGTTGCTGCCGCTTCATCAGAAGCAGGGAGAGCGTTAGGCAGGGTCCACTAACCACCAAACCGCTTGTGCTGCAGCGATTTCCACTGTCCAACACCACCTTCGGTGTGCAGGAACAGTGGAAGCTATTTTTTTTTTTTTTTCCCCTCAGCGCTGTAGCTCATTGGGCTGCCCTAGAAGGCTCCGTGATAGCTGTATTGCTGTGTGTACGCCACTGTGGAAACCAACTGCTTTTTTCAAAGCACATATCCTCTTGTTCCTTCCTTTCTGCACAGCTATCTTTTTTGTTTGTCCACACTTTTTATTTAATTTGTGCATCAGTCCACTCCTATTGCTGCCTGCCATACCTGGCTTACATTACTGCAGGGAGATAGTAATTGTAGGACAGTTTTTTTTTTTTTTTTGATTTTTTTTTGGGGGAGATTAAGATTGGCATTTCTGCTACAGTGCCATCCCTGTGTGTGCCATCTCTCACTGAGTGGGCCATAGAAAGCCTATTTATTTTTTCCGTGATTTGTGTTCTAAAATCTACCTCAACACAGAAACACTACATCAATCAGTGGGAGAAAAATATTGGCCTCAGTCAGGGCTTGTGTGCCACTGCTGTGTGTGCGCTATCTCTCATTCAGTGGGCTATAGCAAGCCTATATTTTTTTTTTTTTTTTTTTTTTAATATTATTTGGTTTCAAAAGTCTCCCTGAAAAAAAAAAAAAACCTAAAAAAACAGTGGGAGAGTAATATTGCCCTTTCAGCTTGTGTGCCAGTCTTGACTCCTGGGTGTGCCACCTCTCTCCCTCTCATTCAGTGGGCCATAGAAAGCCTATTTATTTTTTTTTTTAAATATTATTGGGTTTCTAAAGTCTCCCTGAAAAAAACAAAAAATACATAAAAAAACAGTGGGAGAGTAATATTGCCCTTTCAGCTTGTGTGCCAGTCTTGACTCCTGGGTGTGCCACCTCTCTCCCTCTCATTCAGTGGGCCATAGAAAGCCTTTTTTTTTTTTGGTTTTTTTAATATTATTTGGTTTCTAAAGTCTCCCTGAAAAAAACAAAAAAAAACATAAAAAACAGTGGGAGAGTAATATTGCCCTTTCAGCTTGTGCGCCAGTCTTGACTCCTGGTTGTGCCACCTCTCTCTCTCTAATTGTGGGCCATAGAAAGCCTTTTTTTTTTTTTAAAATATTATTGGGTTTCTAAAGTCTCCCTGAAAAAACAAAAAATACATAAAAAAACAGTGGGAGAGTAATATTGCCCTTTCAGCTTGTGTGCCAGTCTTGACTCCTGGGTGTGCCACCTCTCTCCCTTTCATTCAGTGGGCCATAGAAAGCCTATTTATTTTTTCCGTGATTTGTGTTCTAAATTCTACCTCAACACAAAAACACTACATCAATCAGTGGGAGAAAAATATTGGCCTCAGTCAGGGCTTGTGTGCCACTGCTGTGTGTGCTATCTCTCATTCAGTGGGCTATAGCAAGCCTATTTTTTTTTTTTTTTTTTTTTTTTTAATATTATTTGGTTTCTAAAGTCTCCCTGAAAAAAAAAAAAAACCTAAAAAAACAGTGGGAGAGTAATATTGCCCTTTCAGCTTGTGTGCCAGTCTTGACTCCTGGGTGTGCCACCTCTCTCCCTCTCATTCAGTGGGCCATAGAAAGCCTATTTATTTTTTTTTTTAAATATTATTCGGTTTCTAAAGTCTCCCTGAAAAAACAAAAAATACATAAAAAAACAGTGGGAGAGTAATATTGCCCTTTCAGCTTGTGTGCCAGTCTTGACTCCTGGGTGTGCCACCTCTCTCCCTTTCATTCAGTGGGCCATAGAAAGCCTATTTTTTTTTTTTTAATATTATTTGGTTTCTAATTCTCCCTGAAAAAAAAAAAAAAACCTAAAAAAACAGTGGGAGAGTAATATTGCCCTTTCAGCTTGTGTGCCAGTCTTGACTCCTGGGTGTGCCACCTCTCTCCCTCTCATTCAGTGGGCCATAGAAAGCCTATTTATTTTTTTTTTAAAATATTATTGGGTTTCTAAAGTCTCCCTGAAAAAACAAAAAATACATAAAAAAACAGTGGGAGAGTAATATTGCCCTTTCAGCTTGTGTGCCAGTCTTGACTCCTGGGTGTGCCACCTCTCTCCCTTTCATTCAGTGGGCCATAGAAAGCCTATTTTTTTTTTTTTTAATATTATTTGGTTTCTAATTCTCCCTGAAAAAAAAAAAAAAACCTAAAAAAACAGTGGGAGAGTAATATTGCCCTTTCAGCTTGTGTGCCAGTCTTGACTCCTGGGTGTGCCACCTCTCTCCCTCTCATTCAGTGGGCCATAGAAAGCCTATTTATTTTTTTTTTTAAATATTATTGGGTTTCTAAAGTCTCCCTGAAAAAACAAAAAATACATAAAAAAACAGTGGGAGAGTAATATTGCCCTTTCAGCTTGTGTGCCAGTCTTGACTCCTGGGTGTGCCACCTCTCTCCCTTTCATTCAGTGGGCCATAGAAAGCCTATTTATTTTTTCCGTGATTTGTGTTCTAAATTCTACCTCAACACAAAAACACTACATCAATCAGTGGGAGAAAAATATTGGCCTCAGTCAGGGCTTGTGTGCCACTGCTGTGTGTGCTATCTCTCATTCAGTGGGCTATAGCAAGCCTATTTTTTTTTTTTTTTTTTTTTTTTTAATATTATTTGGTTTCTAAAGTCTCCCTGAAAAAAAAAAAAAACCTAAAAAAACAGTGGGAGAGTAATATTGCCCTTTCAGCTTGTGTGCCAGTCTTGACTCCTGGGTGTGCCACCTCTCTCCCTCTCATTCAGTGGGCCATAGAAAGCCTATTTATTTTTTTTTTTAAATATTATTCGGTTTCTAAAGTCTCCCTGAAAAAACAAAAAATACATAAAAAAACAGTGGGAGAGTAATATTGCCCTTTCAGCTTGTGTGCCAGTCTTGACTCCTGGGTGTGCCACCTCTCTCCCTTTCATTCAGTGGGCCATAGAAAGCCTATTTTTTTTTTTTTAATATTATTTGGTTTCTAATTCTCCCTGAAAAAAAAAAAAAAACCTAAAAAAACAGTGGGAGAGTAATATTGCCCTTTCAGCTTGTGTGCCAGTCTTGACTCCTGGGTGTGCCACCTCTCTCCCTCTCATTCAGTGGGCCATAGAAAGCCTATTTATTTTTTTTTTTAAATATTATTGGGTTTCTAAAGTCTCCCTGAAAAAACAAAAAATACATAAAAAAACAGTGGGAGAGTAATATTGCCCTTTCAGCTTGTGTGCCAGTCTTGACTCCTGGGTGTGCCACCTCTCTCCCTCTCATTCAGTGGGCCATAGAAAGCCTTTTTTTTTTTTGGTTTTTTTAATATTATTTGGTTTCTAAAGTCTCCCTGAAAAAAACAAAAAAAACATAAAAAACAGTGGGAGAGTAATATTGCCCTTTCAGCTTGTGCGCCAGTCTTGACTCCTGGTTGTGCCACCTCTCTCTCTCTAATTGTGGGCCATAGAAAGCCTTTTTTTTTTTTTTTTTTAATATTATTTGGTTTCTAAAGTCTCCCTGAGAAAAAAAAATAAATAAATTAGGTGGGAGATTAATATTGACATTAGTGCTTGAGTGACAGTCCTGCGTGTGTGTCATCTCTGTGATTTTGTGCCACAGAAAACAGAGTGTGTAACATTGTGCCTGATTTTCCTTGTGGTCTCACCAACCTGTTAAGGGATATTGAAATCATACTGAAGTTATAGCTCACCGTGTAAGTTGTTTGATAGCAACAAATAAAGTTACTTTGGTTAAGATTTTAAAACAATGAGGAAGTCTGGTGCAAGAGGTCGTCGTGGGCGTTCATTGTCAGCTGGTAATGATGGTAGTGGTAGTGGAGCATCAGGTGGTCGTGGGGATAAAAATATTCCACCTAAGTCTGGAGCTGTGGAGCCAGTTTCGTCGTCAGGCTACACAAGGCCTCGAACGCTCTCTTTTCTGGGAGTAGGAAAACCGCTTTTAAAGGCGGAGCAGCAACAGCAAGTTTTGGCTTACATTGCAGACTCAGCCTCTAGCTCTTTTGCCTCCTCTTCCGAAACTGGTAAATGTAAAAGCAGCGCGTCGCTTGTGGATGTTCACGGTCAGGGACAAGTCGCTTCCTTGTCCTCCTCAGCAAAAACTACAACAAGAGAGAAGGATGCAGCAGGCGACACAACGGGTCACTCCATGGAGCTCTTTACACATACCGTCCCTGGCTTAGAAAGTGAAACATTTAACAGGCCATGCCCATTACAAGTATATTCTGACATGGAGTGCACTGATGCACAGCCACAGCCAGAGTACTATGCTGCTCCTTTGACTCAGACCACCACATTGCCCTCTCAGGGTACAGATCCACAATCAGACCCTGATGAGACTATGTTGCCCCGCCACGAACGCTATACCACCGACCGACACAGTGACACAGACGAAGTTGCACACGAGCTCGAAGAGGAGGTAATAGATGACCCAGTTATTGACCCCGATTGGCAGCCATTGGGGGAACAGGGTGCAGGCGGCAGTAGTTCAGAAGCGGAGGTGGAGGAGGGGCCGCAGCAGGCATCAACATCGCAACAGGTTCCATCTGCCGGGCCCGTATCTGGACCAAAACGCGTGTCAAAGCCAAAACCTGTTGGAGCACAGCGTTGCCATCCGGTTAAAGCTCAGTCTGCAATCCCTGAAAAGGGATCAGAGTCTAGGAAGAGTGCAGTCTGGCATTTTTTTAAACAACATCCAACTGATCAGCGCAAAGTCATCTGTCAAAAATGTTCAACTAGCTTAAGCAGAGGTCAGAATCTGAAAAGTCTAAATACTAGTTGCATGCATAGACACTTAACCACCATGCATTCTCAAGCCTGGACTAACTACCAAACGTCCCTCAAGGTTGTAGCACCCTCGGCCAATGAAGCTAGTCAGCAACGCAACATCCCTTCCGTCACTGTAAGGCCACCATTTTCCGCACCACCGGCAGTATCTGTGCAGGTTTCTTTGCCAGCCAAAAGCAGTCAGGGTCAGGGAATCACCAGTTTTGTAGGAGGAAATATTGCATGTAGGGCACCGGCGGAAACAATACCGTCTCCAACCGTCTCTCAGTCTGCCATGTCCACCGGCACACCCGAAAGTTCCACGATCTACAGCTCTCCAGTCCAGCTCACCCTACATGAGACTCTGGTTAGAAAAAGGAAGTACTTATCCTCGCATCCGCGTACACAGGGTTTTAACGCCCACATAGCTAGACTAATCTCGTTAGAGATGATGCCCTACCGGTTAGTTGAAAGCGAAGCTTTCAAAGCCCTGATGGAGTACGCTGAACCACGATACGAGCTACCCAGTCGACACTTTTTTTCCAGAAAAGCCATCCCAGCCCTGCACCAGCATGTTAAACAGCGCATCGTCCATGCACTCAGGCAATCTGTGAGTACAAAGGTGCACCTGACTACAGATGCATGGACCAGTAGGCATGGCCAGGGACGTTATGTGTCCATCACGGCACACTGGGTGAATGTGGTGGATGCAGGGTCCACAGGCGACATCAATTTAGGGACAGTTGTGCCTAGCCCACGGTCTAGGAAACAGTTGGCTGTAGGCGTTCGCACCCCCTCCTCCTCCTCCTCGTCCTCCTGCAGAAGCTACAGCTCTTCCACAGAACGCAGTCGGCCAACCACTCCATCGGCAGATGACACTGTTGCACACCAGTTGTCCCATTATGGGCCAGCTACTGCCAAGCGTCAGCAGGCTGTATTGGCTATGAAGTGTTTGGGCGACAACAGACACACCGCGGAAGTTCTGTCCGAGTTCTTGCAACAAGAAACGCAGTCGTGGCTGGGCACAGTAGATCTTGAGGCAGGCAAGGTAGTGAGTGATAACGGAAGGAATTTCATGGCTGCCATCTCCCTTTCCCAACTGAAACACATTCCTTGCCTGGCTCACACCTTAAACCTGGTGGTGCAGTGCTTATTGAAAACTTATCCTGGGTTCTCCGACCTGCTCCTCAAAGTGCGTGCACTTTGCTCACATATCCGACGTTCGCCTGTACACGCCAGCCGTATGCAGACCTATCAGCGGTCTTTGAACCTTCCCCAGCATCGCCTAATCATAGACGTTGCAACAAGGTGGAACTCAACACTGCACATGCTTCAGAGACTGTGCGAACAGAGGCGTGCTGTTATTTATTTGTGGGAGGATACACGGGCAGGCAGTAGGATGGCAGACATGGAGTTGTCAGGTGTGCAGTGGTCGAAGATACAAGACATGTGTCAAGTCCTTCAGTGTTTTGAGGAATGCACACGGCTGGTTAGTGCAGACAACGCCGTAATAAGCATGAGCATCCCCCTAATGCGTCTGCTGATGCAAAGTTTGACGCACATAAAGGAGCAGGCGTCTGCACCAGAGGAAGAGGGAAGCCTTGATGACAGTCAGCCATTGTCTGGTCAGGGCAGTGTACAGGACGAGGTAGCGGGCGAAGAGGAGGTGGAGGACGAGGAGGATGATGGGGATGAGTATATTTTTAATGCGGAAACTTTCACGGGGGCACAGGAAATTGGTTGCGTGTCACGGCCGGGTTCTGGTTTTTTGAGGGACACAAGTGACGTAGATTTGCCTGCAACTGCCCCTCAACCAATCACAACCGGAGATTTGACAAGTGGAACTTTGGCCCACATGGCGGATTATGCCTTACGTATCCTACAAAGGGACACACGCATTACGAAAATGATGAACGATGACGATTACTGGTTGGCCTGCCTCCTTGATCCACGCTATAAAGGCAAATTGCAAAATATTATGCCACATGAGAACTTGGAACTAATATTAGCAACCAAACAATCAACTCTTGTTGACCGTTTGCTTCAGGCATTCCCAGCACACAGCGCACGTGATCGTTCTCACACGAGCTCCAGGGGGCAGCAGACTAGGAGTGTTAGGGGTGCACACATCAGAAGTGGCGTTGGACAGAGGGGTTTTCTGACCAGGTTGTGGAGTGATTTTGCTATGACCGCAGACAGGACAGGTACTGCTGCATCAATTGAAAGTGACAGGAGACAACATTTGTCCAGTATGGTTACTAACTATTTTTCATCCCTTATCGATGTTCTCCCTCAACCGTCATTCCCATTTGATTACTGGGCCTCCAAATTAGACACCTGGCCAGAATTGGCAGAATATGCATGGCAGGAGCTTGCTTGCCCGGCAGCAAGTGTCCTATCAGAAAGAGTATTCAGTGCTGCAGGGTCAATATTAACCGAAAAAAGGACTCGTCTGGCTACCCAAAATGTTGACGATCTAACATTCATTAAAATGAACCACAACTGGATTTCAAAATCTTTTGCCCCACCTTGCCCGGCCGACACCTAGCTTTCCTATGAAAAGCTCTTGCCTGTGAATTACTTTTCTAATGTCTAATTTGCTGCTGCAGATTGTACAGCATACGACATGTTTACACCTCCCTAAATGGCCAAACTCCCCACACGGGGCCGTGGTATCGCGACTTGGCGCAAGCACCCGTGAGACTGCTGTTTGTCTGAAGAGGTGGGTGTGCTCGCTTTTGGTTGACGGCATTGCTACTGGGTCCCTCATAGTACAATGTAGTGTCTCTGGCGGTGGTGGTGCGCACCCAACGTCAGACACACCGTTGTAACATGAGTGGCCCTGGGGCGGTCCCGCCGGCCTCAAGAGAGTTCCCCCCTACCCCAGCTCAAACTGGGCTCTACTACGTGCAAAATTATGTCGCACAGCTCCACCAATCTTTAGTCTATTCGCTGACATCATTCAATGTCTGGCACTGACAATACAAATTTGTAGACATCTATGATGCAACTTAAAGTAGTCTGTGTCTGTGTCCTATATTGGCACCATTAAATAGTTACTGCCAAATTACTATGTCAGAAACACAGCAGATGAGCCCACCCCTGTACCTAAGTATGCCATCTTTTTTTTTGTTTTGGTTGTTTTGCGAGACATTAACATCTATTTATATTTTGGGAGTACTGGGACAGACACTCCTTGCACTACTCCTCCACTCAGCACCAAGCTGCCTGCCCGTGTATCCATGTAACCGCTGTAAAACTGCCATGAGCCTATTGTTTGTTATTTTAGGCCTTTGATAGCCTGTCTGCGGTCCCTACTCCTCCACTGACCACCAAGCTGCCTGCCCGTGTATCCATGTAACCGCTGTAAAACTGCCATGAGCCTATTGTTTGTTATTTTAGGCCTTTGAAGCCTTTCTGCGCTCCCTCCTTCCACTAGTCCTCCACTGACCAGACCACTGCTGCCCGTGTACCCCTGGAACCAATTTTAAAGTGCCTACAGCCAGCCCATTTTATTGTGTTAGGCCTTCGAAGCCTGTCTGCGGTCCCTCCTTCCACTAGGCCTCCACTGACCAGACCACTGCTGCCCGTGTACCCCTGGAACCAATTTTAAAGTGCCTACAGCCAGCCCATTTTATTGTGTTAGGCCTTCGAAGCCTGTCTGCGGTCCCTCCTTCCACTAGGCCTCCACTGACCAGACCACTGCTGCCCGTGTACCCCTGGAACCAATTTTAAAGTGCCTACAGCCAGCCCATTTTATTGTGTTAGGCCTTCGAAGCCTGTCTGCGGTCCATACTTTAAATACTCCTCCACTCAGCACCAAGCTGCCTGCCCGTGTATCCATGTAACCGCTGTAAAACTGCCATGAGCCTATTGTTTGTTATGTTAGGCCTTTGATAGCCTGTCTGCGGTCCCTACTTTAAATACTCCTCCACTCACCACCACCAAGCTGCCTGCCCGTGTATCCATGTAACCGCTGTGAAACTGCCATGAGCCTATTGTTTTTTTATGTTAGGCCTTTGATAGCCTGTCTGCGGTCCCTACTTTAAATACTCCTCCACTCACCACCACCAAGCTGCCTGCCCGTGTATCCATGTAACCGCTGTAAAACTGCCATGAGCCTATTGTTTGTTATGTTAGGCCTTTGAAGCCTTTCTGCGCTCCCTCCTTCCACTAGTCCTCCACTGACCAGACCACTGCTGCCCGTGTACCCCTGGAACCAATTTTAAAGTGCCTACAGCCAGCCCATTTTATTGTGTTAGGCCTTCGAAGCCTGTCTGCGGTCCATACTTCCACTAGTCCTCCACTGACCAGACCACTGCTGCCCGTGTACCCCTGGAACCAATTTTAAAGTGCCTACAGCCAGCCCATTTTATTGTGTTAGGCCTTCGAAGCCTGTCTGCGGTCCATACTTCCACTAGGCCTCCACTGACCAGACCACTGCTGCCCGTGTACCCCTGGAACCAATTTTAAAGTGCCTACAGCCAGCCCATTTTATTGTGTTAGGCCTTCGAAGCCTGTCTGCGGTCCATACTTTAAATACTCCTCCACTCAGCACCAAGCTGCCTGCCCGTGTATCCATGTAACCGCTGTAAAACTGCCATGAGCCTATTGTTTGTTATGTTAGGCCTTTGATAGCCTGTCTGCGGTCCTTACTTTAAATACTCCTCCACTCACCACCTAGCTGCCTGTGTATCCATGTAACCGATGTAAAACTGCCATGACTGCCTACTGTTTGTTATTTTAGGCCTTTGATAGCCTGTCTGCAGCCCCTACTTGCAATACTCCTCCACTGACCACACCAATGCTGCCCGTGTACCCCTGGAACCTATTTAAAAGTTCATAGAGCCTAGTTATATATTTTATTTACTATTAATAAGGCCATGATGGACTACGCTGTACCACGCTACAAGCTAACCAGTCGACACTTCTTTTGCGAGAAAAGCCATCCCAACCCTCCACCAGCATGTAGAAGACCGCATTGTCCATGCACTCTGGCAATCTGTGAGTACAAAGGTGCACCTGACAACAGACGCATGGACCTGTAGGCATGGCCACGGAAGATTACGTGTCCATTACGGCGCAATGGGTTAATGTGGTGGATGCATGGTCCACAGGGGACAGCCTACTAAGTCTGTCTGCAGTCCCTAATTCAAATTGTCCTCCACTGTCTAAATCGGAACTTCCACCTTCTGGCTTTCGGCCTATAGTATCAGAAATTAAACTGCATTTGGCCTTCAACTTTGGTTAGGGCCTACTAACGGCTTCTGCCCCTCCCTGGTGTTGCCCTCAACTAAATAAAGCTGAGCTTCAACCTTCCGGCTCTCATTATGTGGTTTTAAAAAAAAAAATGGTGGTTAGGGCCTACTAACGGCTTCTGCCCCTCCCTGGTGTTGTCCTCAACTAAATAAAGCTGAGCTTCAACCTTCCGGCTCTCATTATGTGGTTTAAAAAAAAAAAATGGTGGTTAGGGCCTACTAACGGCTTCTGCCCCTCCCTGGTGTTGTCCTCAACTAAATAAAGCTGAGCTTCAACCTTCCGGCTCTCATTAAGTGGTTTTAAAAAAAAAAAAAATGGTGGTTAGGGCCTACTAACGGCTTCTGCCCCTCCCTGGTGTTGTCCTCAACTAAATAAAGCTGAGCTTCAACCTTCCGGCTCTCATTAAGTGGTTTTAAAAAAAAAATGGTGGTTAGGGCCTACTAACGGCTTCTGCCCCTCCCTGGTGTTGTCCTCAACTAAATAAAGCTGAGCTTCAACCTTCCGGCTCTCATTAAGTGGTTTTAAAAAAAAAAAAAATGGTGGTTAGGGCCTACTAACGGCTTCTGCCCCTCCCTGGTGTTGTCCTCAACTAAATAAAGCTGAGCTTCAACCTTCCGGCTCTCATTAAGTGGTTTTTAAAAAAAAATGGTGGTTAGGGCCTACTAACGGCTTCTGCCCCTCCCTGGTGTTGTCCTCAACTAAATAAAGCTGAGCTTCAACCTTCCGGCTCTCATTAAGTGGTTTTAAAAAAAAAAAAATTGGTGGTTAGGGCCTACTAACGGCTTCTGCCCCTCCCTGGTGTTGTCCTCAACTAAATAAAGCTGAGCTTCAACCTTCCGGCTCTCATTATGTGGTTTAAAAAAAAAAAATGGTGGTTAGGGCCTACTAACGGCTTCTGCCCCTCCCTGGTGTTGTCCTCAACTAAATAAAGCTGAGCTTCAACCTTCCGGCTCTCATTAAGTGGTTTTAAAAAAAAAATGGTGGTTAGGGCCTACTAACGGCTTCTGCCCCTCCCTGGTGTTGTCCTCAACTAAATAAAGCTGAGCTTCAACCTTCCGGCTCTCATTAAGTGGTTTTAAAAAAAAAATGGTGGTTAGGGCCTACTAACGGCTTCTGCCCCTCCCTGGTGTTGTCCTCAACTAAATAAAGCTGAGCTTCAACCTTCCGGCTCTCATTATGTGGTTTTAAAAAAAAAATGGTGGTTAGGGCCTACTAACGGCTTCTGCCCCTCCCTGGTGTTGTCCTCAACTAAATAAAGCTGAGCTTCAACCTTCCGGCTCTCATTAAGTGGTTTTAAAAAAAAAAAAAATGGTGGTTAGGGCCTACTAACGGCTTCTGCCCCTCCCTGGTGTTGCCCTCAACTAAATAAAGCTGAGCTTCAACCTTCTGCTCCAAATTACCATTTTAAAAAATGCAATAGGCTTTTCCGGCCTACTAAAGGTGTCTGCCCCTCCCTGGTGTTGTCCTCAACTGAACAAAGCTGAGCTTCCACATTCTGGCTTTCGCCCTATACTATCAGATATTAAACTGCATTTGGCCTACTAGTGTGGTTAGGCCCTTGAAACAGTGTCTGCTGCTCTTGGGTTTGCTACTCCACTGAACAAAGCAATGCCGCCTGTTTAGTCCTGTTACCAATTTTGAACTGCATGTAGCCTACTTTATTCTTTGGCCCTATATCTGTTTCCTCCTCATCCTGCCCATTGCCCAGCCACTGCTAAATGAGTCTGCTGGTACATTGACCTAGACCACTACATTCCCCTTGTACTCTACACAGCCAGAATCTGTCCCTGCTGAAAGTAAGGTTCCCCTTCCCGCATGTTATACCACCTTACACAGGGACAAAGAGGAAGGTGCAGATGAAAGTGCAGGTTCCTTCATCAGGTGGGGGGGCATACTCGTTGGCGACGTCACTGGCACAGGGCCCCTCAGAGTACACAAAAGTGTCGCTGCTGGTGGGAGGCGCCCCCGCCATGCAAACACACCGCCGTACTTTGAGGGGCCCTGTGCCAGTGGCAATGCGAACGAGTGGGCCCCCCCTGCTTGCTCAGGATCACAGCACTTGCAACTTTTAAATACTTACCTTTCCCTGCAACACCGCCGTGACGTAGTCCGCATTTCCTGGGCCCACGAAAAACTTGAGCCAGCCCTACTCCCCCCACAACTTTCCCCCAATTCCCTATGCCCAACTATTATTATACAGTTAATTAAGATTGGCAAGCTTCAGAAACAAGAATGGATGTTTTTGGCATTAAAATGGGCACTGTAGGTGTTTTCCTGGCCTCCACTCACTGCCGACTATGCTTCCCCATTGACTTGCATTGGGTTTCGTGTTTCGGTCGATCCCCGACTTTTAGCGATAATCGGCCGACTGCACTCGACTCGACTCTGGACAAAATCGGGTTTCCCAAAACCCTACTCGATCTTAAAAAAATGAAAGTCGCTCAACCCTAGTCTCGAGTTCTACGTTGGGGTCATGCCTCCAAATTAGCAGGCCATATACGGTACAAGAAGACACTCACTCTACCCACATGCTATTATTGTTAGCCGTCTCTCTTACAGGACGTCCGAAGTTTTGTCACCTCATGTCCTTCTTGTGTGAGGATCAAGGTTCCTAGACATCTACCCTCTGGCCTCCTGCATCCGCTTCCAGTTCCTTCGGCTCCCTAGCAACACATTGCCATGGATTTTATTACTGATCTTCCTCGCTCTTCTGGACATTCGGTCATTTTTGTAGTTGTGGATCAATTTTCCAAGATGGCTCAGTTTGTCCCTTTGCCTGGTTTACCTTCCGCTCCAGAGTTGGCAAGAATCTTCATTGCTCACATCTTCCGGATTCACGGTTTTCCTCTACACATAGTCTCTGATAGAGGAGTCCAGTTCACATCTCGATTCTGGTGTGCTCTATGCAAGCTGATGAATGTTGCTTTGGATTTCTTTTCCGCTTACCATCCACAGACCAACAGACAAGCTGAGCGCAGTAACCAAATTCTAATGACTTATCTCCATCATTTTTCCAACAGTCATCATAATAACTTGGGCCGAATTCACGTACAATAACCATATCAATGACTCTTCTTCCAAATCTCCCTTCTTCATCATCTATGGGCAACATCCTGGAGTTCCTCTGCCGGTGCTTCCTGTCTCGGGTGTGCCAGCGGCCGACCTTCTATCTGAGGAGTTCTCCAGGGTCTGGTAGGAGACCAAAATCGCTCTTGAACAGGCACAAGTCAGGATTAAGAGACATGCTGATAAGAGACGCCTGGATCCTCCGTTATGTCGGCCAGGTGATAAGGTCTGGTTGTCTTCCAGATTCATTCATCTTAAGATCCCCTCGTACAAGTTGGGTCCTCGGTACATAGGTCCCTTCAAGGTTTTGGCTCGTATCAACGATGTTTCCTACAAGTTGAAGTTGCTCGCTTCACTTCGCATACCCAACTCTTTTCACGTTTCCCTTCTCAAACCTCTCATTTTCAATCAGTTCCATGCTTCTTCTGCTCAAACTCCTTTACCGGTTTCTGACCCGGATATCTTTGAGGTTAAAGATATTCTTGCCATGAAGAAGTCTAGCGGTAAAACTGTCTTTCTGGTCGATTGGAAGGGTTTTGGTCCTGAGGAGAGGTCTTGGGAACCCCGTGAAAACATACAGGCTCCTTGTATTCTAGCCAGATTCCTTTCTCGTCTTAGAAAGAGGGGGAGTAAGGGGAGGGGTACTGTCATGGTGCCGCTCGGCACCACCACTCCTGCCGCCCTGCCTGCCGCTCCGCCTCCCGCTCGCCGGCATACTTACCCTCTCTGGTACGCTCCTCTTGCAGGCGCGTGTTCTCCCTTCTTCTCCTCCTGATGCACTGCAGCTTCCTGGTGTCCGCCGGCTGTGCATGCGCACTCCATCTCTCTCTGCGCATGTGCACTTCCTCTGTGACATACTGGCGCACTGCTTCTCCTGTCTATGGCCTGGAGGACCTTGACCCAGAAGTCCTCCTGCACACCATGTAGTTAAGGTACCCCCTTCCTCTGATCCTTGCCTGATTGTCATTTGTCCTCATTTGACCCAGGTCCCTCCGTACCTTGCTCTGTCCTGAGCGTCCATTATTCTCTGCCTGTCTTGTGTTTCTGCTGTACCTTGCTCTGTCCTGAGCGTCCATCATACTCTGCCTGTCCTGTGTTTCCGCCGTACCTTGCCCTGTCCTGAGCGTCCGTCATACCTTGCCAATCCTGTGTGTCTGCCACATCCTGCCTGTCTTGTGTTTCCACCATACCCTGCCTGTCCTGTATTACCGCCATACCCAGTCCATCTTGGGTGTCTGCCATATCCAGTCTGTCCTGGGCATCCGCCATATTCTACCAAATCTTTGTCTCAGTCTTTGCTAATCTGCCCTGTGTCTCCATCATAGTCAGTGCTGCTTCTTTTCCGCTCCTACTCCCTGTTCCCAGGTATCAGCTTCTGTGGCAATAGTCTCCCTCGGGCCTGCTCCTAACGCTCCCTGTATTGGGGGTGGTCCACCAGGCCAGCTCACCTGTGGAAGGTTCGTTGTCGTGGATCTGCGGGTTCACTTTAGGAGTTCCTAAAGCTGTGACACTGGTTATCAAAACTATGCATAAGCCCATGCCAATTGTTTTGTTTAATTTTTAATCAATCATTGTCGCCTGGTCATGCTGAGCTCAGGGAGACCAGGCAACAATGATCACAACTGTCTTCAGCATCCAGGGCCAGGGAATAGTGCAAACTGTACCGCATTTTCCCAGGCACCGGTATGTGTCACACTCATGACACACGGGTGTCATCCATGTTACATCAGTGTGCATGTATGCATGATGTTTTTCAACACTGGGGTTTTCACATGGTCTGTGTGAAAAGCCTGACATGTGTGCACCACCATTGGATATAATGGGTGTATGTGTCCGTATTTCCGGTCCTTAAAAAAGGGCCACATACAGAAATGAAAAACAGATGTGTGAAGGGGGCCTTAGCCAGAGCAGTAATTGGCTACAAAAAATATTCCTAACTCTGATGGACTCAAAACGAACAGCCAGTTGACTAAAAGAGAGTTTGTTCTCCTGTGGTGGAGCTGCATGGAAATTGATACTTCCCATTCAGTTGTCTCACAGGCTACAATATAAGTTTTGCTTTTTTTATTTACCTGATTTCATTTGTTTTCCAGATTCTAGAAACTGTTTTTCTTGTCAAGAGGAAATGTGGCCAAATACAAATAAAACCAAATGCATACCAAAAGTCATTGAGTTTTTATCCTACTGGGAACCACTTGGAATTACTCTGACCGCAACCTCCATCATTTGCTCACTCATCACTGTCAGCATATTATGCGTGTTCATCAAATACAAAGAAACAGCCATAGTCAAAGCCAACAATAGAGACCTCACCTACCTTCTACTCACTAGTCTATCTCTGAGTTTCTTGTGCTCAATACTTTTTATTGGGGAGCCTCAAAAACTCACTTGCCGCTTTCGTCAAGGAGCCTTTGGTGTCATCTTTGTTCTCAGTGTTTCATGTGTCTTGGCCAAGACCATCATGGTGGTCATCGCATTTAGAGCTACTAAACCAGGAAGCAACATGAGGACATGGATGGGACCTAAAGTTCCAGCATCAGCCATTTCTCTATGCATCTCCATCCAGTTTTTTATTTGCATTTACTGGATTCTTCAATGTTCCCCATTCCCAGAAAGAAATATGAAGATCCAATCTGGAGTCATTATCTTCCAATGCAATGAATGTTTGGATACCCTTCTATGGTGCATGCTGGGATATATGGCCTTTTTGGCCTGTGTCAGCTTTCTTATGGCATTCCTGGCCAGAAAATTACCAGACAGCTTTAATGAGGCCAAGTGGATCACGTTTTCCATGTTGATCTTCTTGAGTGTCTGGATCTCCTTTGTCCCAGCCTATCTCAGCACTCAAGGCAAGTTCATGGTTGCTGTTGAAGTTTTTGGAATTTTATCCTCCAGTGCAGGGATTGTAGGTTGTATATTTATCCCCAAATGTTATATTATATTATTAAGACCAGAGCTGAACACTCGACAGAACCTAATGAGCAAAGGAACAATCAAGAAGACATAGAGTGGATTTTCTCATTATTTAGTGGATCATGGTACTTTTTCTAAGTCATTTTAAATAGTGTTGAGCAATACCATCCGATACTTGAAAGTATCGGTATCGGATAGTATCGGCCGATACCCGAAAAGTATCGGATATCGCCGATACCGATACCCGATACCCATACAAGTCAATGGGAGACCAAGTATCGGAAGGTATCCTGATGGTTCCCAGGGTCTGAAGGAGAGGAAACTCTCCTTCAGGCTCTGGGATCCATATCAATGTGTAAAATAAAGAATTAAAATAAAAAATAGGGATATACTCACCTGTCCGGCGGCCCCTGGACTTTACCGCCGTAACCGGGAGCCGTTGTTCCTAAGAATGCGCGCTTGAAGGACCTCAGATGACGTCGCGGCTTCTGATTGGTCGCGTAGCGGTCGCGTGACCGCTACGCGACCAATCACAAGCCGTGACGTCATCTAAGGTCTTCAAGCGCTTGAAATACCTTAGATGACATCGCGGCTTCTGATTGGTCGTGTGAGCGGTCGCGTGACCGCTATGCGACCAATCAGAAGCCGCGACGTCATCTGAGGTCCTTCAAGCGCACATTCTTAGGAACAACGGCTCTCGGTTACGGCGGTAAAGTCCAGGGGCTGCCGGACAGGTGAGTATATCCCTATTTTTTATTTTAATTCTTTATTTTACACATTGATATTAATCCCGATACCGATTCCCGATACCACAAAAGTATCGGAACTCGGTATCTGAATTCCGATACCGCAAGTATCGGCCGATACCCGATACTTGCGGTATCAGAATGCTCAACACTAATTTTAACAAATCAGAAGGAGATTAATAGGTTCTTGACATGAGTAGCAGAAGTTATTGGGTAAACACCTGTAAAAAAAATTGAGAGGCACATGATTAATGCTTTATATGATGCAATGTTTACAATACAAAGTCCAATTAACCCCATAATGATAAATGATGAACATAGCACTTCATGAGCAGGTGTCAGTTCCTGCAGCATGATGTGCTATGTCCGTCATGGCTTAAAACTGTCTCTGTACTTAGAGCGCTGTGATTGGTCAGTCAGTCTGACTCACCGATCACAGCATGATCATGCAGGAGGTGCTAATATTGCAGCTAACAGCCCAGTTCCTACAGTGAGATCCAGTGACAATGCCAGCTCCACCCCTGGCTCATTAACCAGTCAGATATCGCAATCGAGAGAGATCGTGACATTTGGAAGGTTGTGGGAGTAAGGGGGCTTCCTTCCTCACCCCCATTGGCCCCCCGTGATAAAATCACGGGGAGCCGATGGTTGTCATGGTGCCCGGAGGTTAAACAATGACCTTCTGGTGAGCAAGGTACAGTGGTCTGTTACACCCAGCCACTGCCCGTGTAATCACACAGGTCTCATGCATTCCAATTGGGGTATCGGCATACTTAGGAGAAATTGCACAACAAGTTTTGGAGTCCAATTTCTCCTGTTACCCTTGTGAAAAATCAACAAAATTGGGCTAAAAGAACATTTTTTTTGTTGGAAAAATGTGATTTTTTTAATTTTCACAGCTCTAAGTTATACACTTCTGTGCAGCACTTGAGGGTTTAAGTTGCTCACTACAAATCTAGATAAATTCCTTGAGGGGTCTAGTTTCGAAAATGGGGTCACTTGTGTGGGGTTTCCATTGTTTAGGCACACAAGGGATTTTCCAAAATCAACAAGGCATCTGCAAAGTACTCCTTCCTTTCAAAGCCCTGCCATATGCCCAAACAGTAGTTTTCTCCCACATATGGGGTATTGGCATACTCAGGAGAAATTACATGACAAGTTTTGGAGTCCAGTTTCCCTTGCTACCCATGTCAAAATAAAATATGAGGGCAAAAAGAAAATATTTGTGGGAAGTATGTGATTTTTTATTTTATTTTCACGGCTCTGTGTTATAAACTTCTGTGCAGCACCTGAGGGTTCAAGTTGCTAAAAAAAAATCTATATAAATTCCTTGAGGGGTCTAGTTTCCAAAATGGGGTCACAAAAGTAAAATGGTGCTCCTTCTCTTACGAGCCCTGCCGTACGCACAAACAATAATTTCCCCCCACTTTTGCGGTATCGGCATGCTCAGCAGAAATTTTGTTGTCCATTTTCTTCTGTTACTCTTGTTAAAAAAAATGAGGCTAAAGTAGCATTTTTGTGAAAAATTTGAAATGGTAATTTTTCCTTCCACATTGCTTTAGTTCCTGTGAAACAACTGAAGGGTTAATAAACTTATAGAATGTGGTTTTGAAGACTTTGAGGGTATGTGCACACGTCAGGATTTCTTGCAGAAATTTCCTGAAGAAAACCGGAAATTTTCAGCAAGAAATCCGCATTTTTTTTTGCGTTTTTTAGCATTTTGCAAGCGTAATTAGCTTGCAGAATGCTAAAGTTTTCCAAGCGATCTGTAGCATCGCTTGGAAAACTGACTGACAGGTTGGTCACACTTGTCAAACATTCTGTTTGACAAGTGTGACCAACTTTTTACTATAGATGCTGCTTATGCAGCATCTATAGTAAAAGATAGAATGTTTAAAAATAATAAAAAAAATTAAAAAATGGTTATACTCACCCTCTGAAGACAGCTGATCTCCTCAGCGGCTTCCGTTCCTATAGATGATGTGTGTGTGCAGGACCTTCGATTACGTCGCGGCTTGTGATTGGTCGCGTGAGCGGTCACATGAGCGGTCACGCGACCAATCACAAGACAGTGACGTCATCGCAGGTCCTTCACCACACCATCTATAGGAACGGAAGTGGCAGCATGCAGCGCTGAGAGGCGGGAACACTCCGGGGGCCATCAGAGGGTGAGTATATCACTATTTTTTATGTTAATTCTATTTTTTTTTAACAACTATATGGTGCCCAGTCCATGGAGGAGAGTCTCCTCTCCTCCACCCTGGGTACCAACCGCACATGATCTGCTTAATTCCCGCATGGTGTGCACAGCCCCGTGCGGAAAGTAAGCAGATCAATGTACTCCTAGGTGTGCGGAATTCCCGCAATTCCGCAAATTTAATGAACATGTTGCTTTTTTTTCCGTGATGCGATTTTTTCGCAGAAAAAAATGCAGCACGTGCACAAAATATGCGGAATACACTGAAAATAATGGGAGGCATGTGTATACGGTTTTTTTCGTGTTTTTATCACGTTTTTATAGCAAAAAAACGCAAAAAAAACCGCAAAAAATACTGAACGTGTGCACATGGCCTCAGGGCTGCAGTTTTTAGAATGGTGTTACGTTTGGTAATTTCTGTCATATAGGCCCCTAAAGTCACTTAAAATTTGATGTGGTGCCTACAAAAATAGTTTTGTACATTTTGTCAGAAATATGAGAAATTGCTGATAAACTTTTAACCCTTACAACTTCCTAACAAAAAAAGATTATGTTTCAAAAATGATGTAGAAGTACAGTAGACATGTGGGAAATGTTATTTATTAACTATTTTGTGTGGTATAGTTATCTGATTTAAGGGCATAATTATGTAAAGTTTGAAAATTGCTAATTTTTTTTTGTCAAATTTTCCATATTTTTCTAAACACAAATCTTATAGACCCTAATTGACCACTAACCATAATGTTGTTATGTAATGTTGGTATACTTGTGCAAGATTTGTGTCCTAATATTTTATGTACTGCTGTTTGTATTGCTGCTGTAATATTGTAATTTCCCCCCAGGATCAATAAAGTGTATCGTATCGTAACATGAAGTACAACATGCCATGAAAAACAATTTCATAAACACTGGGTATGTTAAAGCGTTCCAGAGTTACTACCACATAAAGTGACACTGGTCAGATTTGGAAAATGAGGCTCAGGCATTAACACACAAAGTGGTCAAGTGGGTTAGTTAGACCGGAATAAAAAGTCATCTTCAGACACAGAAGGGACTGTGAAACAAATTCCAACATTTCAATTAAGAATAAAGTTGATAATGTGATTCAAACCAACAGAAAGAGCCACATAAGTTATTTATAGCCTGATAAGAAAGTGTTCTTGACAACTACATTTCAAGGGGTTGTCCAGGGAATAAAAATGATTTTAAAAATATCTTGAACTGCTCTAAAAAATAAAAGACATAATACTCACCGTAACCTGTTCTCTGGCACTCCTGTTCGGATGCATACCTAGTTCTTTCTGGACGTTAATTCTTGGTCTGGCTTCAACACACCAAAAATGGTTGGAATTGCTCACTGAGCCAATCACTGGTTGAGATGGGTCATTGAGGGTCGCTAGAAAACATACACTGAACTAATATCACAAAACAGGAGAAAATCCAGTTCAACGAACTTGTGAATAAACTTCTTTTATTCACCAAAGTGCTCAGTCAAGGATAAAACAGCATCAGAGATGTAAATTACATGGCTTGGAATTCTAGGAATTTAGGACATGAGAATTACGTCACGGCTTGTGATTGGTCGCTGAGCAGTCACGTGGGCGGCCGCGACCAATCACAAGCCGTGATGTCATCTAAGGCCCTTCACGCGCTCATTCTTAAGAAGGAAGGCTGCCGGAAAGAAGCAGGGCGAGTCCGAGGGTGAGTATGTACCTAATAGGAATATACACACCCTCGGCTTCTTTCCGGCAGCCTTCCTTCTTAAGAAGGAGCGCGTGAAGGGCCTTAGATGACGTCACGGCTTGTGATTGGTCGCGGCCGCCCACGTGACCGCTCAGCGACCAATCACAAGCCGTGACGTAATTCTCATGTCCTAAATTCCTAGAATGAGGAATTTAGGACCTGAGAATTACGTCATGGCTTGTGATTGGTCGCTGAGCGGTCACGTGGGCGTCCGCAACCAATCACAAGCCGTGACGTCATCGAAAGGTCTTTCAAGTGCCATTCTTAGGAACGGAAGATGCCGATTACTACCAGGGCGCATCAGAGGGTGAGTATAGCAATATTTTTTATTTTAATTCTTTATTTTACACTTAAATATGGATCCCAGGGCCTGAAGGAGAGTTTCCTTTCCTTCAGACCCTGGGAACCATAGTATCCCATTGCACTGCATTGGGTTTCGTGTTTCGGCCGACCCTGACTCCGACTTTTTTATAGGATCGGCCGATTTCACTCGACCTGACTTTTTGAGAAAGTCGGGTTTTGTGAAACCCGACCCGATCCTATAAAAATAAAAGTCGCTCAACCCTATTCAGGACAGTGGATCTCCAGTTCAGATATGATTGACTCTGGTGCAGGTGGCAATTTCATGGATATCGCATTTGCCAAGGAACATGGTATTAAAATTCAGTCGCTCAACCCTAGCGGCGAGCAGATGTCTCTGGGACTAAGTCCTGCTTTTCCCCTTCTGAGCATGTGGAGCGCTCCCACTGCCGCAGGGCCGAGGGGTACCCGGTACCGGGCCTCAAAGTCTCTGTTCTGGGGGTTTGTGGTCACGGTGGCTAGTGTTATGACCCCAATGGCAGGGGGTCTCAAAGACAAATAGCGAAGTCTGCAAACATAAAACCCAGCTCATAGGGCAGTGGTAACTGGGCTGACCATATACCTGAACCTAGCACACAAATAACAGCAGCCGGGGAACGTACCTACGTTGATTCTAGATGTCTCGCGCCAGCCGGAGAACTAACTAACCCTAGCAGGGAAAAGAAAGACCTTTCTTGCCTCCAGAGGAAATACCCCAAAAAGTTGGATACAAGCCCCCAACAAATAATAACGGTGAGGTAAGAAGAAAAGACAAACGCAAGAAATGAACTAGGTTTTAGCAAAGAGAGGCCCACTAACTAATAGCAGAATATAGGAAGATGACTTATATGGTCAGCAAAAACCCTCTCAAAAACTCCACGCGGAATATTCAAGAACCCCTGAACCGTCTAACGGCACGGGGGGAGAACATCCGCCCCCTAGAGCTTCCAGCAGTATCAGGAATCACATTTAGTACAAGCTGGACAAAAATAGGAGCACAGTAAATAACCAAAAACAAGAAAGCAGGACTTAGCTTAATTTTGCAAAGAACCAGGACCAGCAGGAAGGAGCAAACAGAAGGATCTGATTACAACGATGCCAGGCACCAGACTGAAAATCCAGGAAGTTCAAATAGCGACACCCCTGGACTAACGAGGCCAGGTGGGTGCCAAGCAAGGGAAGGCATAACAAAGTGTCATATCACTAGTGACCACAAGAGGGAGCCAAAAAGTCTAATTCACATCAGTACCCCCCCTTAAGGAGGGGTCACTGAACCCTCACCAAGACCACCAGGGCAATCAGGATGAGCAACGTGAAAGGCACGAACCAAATCGGCCGCATGCACATCAGAGGCAACCACCCAGGAATTATCTTCCTGACCATAGCCCTTCCACTTGACCAGATACTGAAGCCTCCGCCTGGAGAGACGAGAATCCAAGATCTTTTCCACCATGTACTCCAACTCGCCCCCAACCAACACCGGAGCAGGAGGCTCAACAGAAGGAACCACAGGCACAACGTACCGCCGCAACAAAGACCTATGGAACACGTTGTGAATGGCAAACGACACAGGAAGTTCCAAGCGAAAGGACACTGGATTAAGAATTTCCAAAATCTTATAAGGACCGATGAAGCGAGGCTTAAATTTAGGAGAGGAGACCTTCATAGGAACAAAGCGAGAAGACAGCCACACCAAATCCCCAACGTGAAGTCGGGGACCCACACCACGGCGGCGGTTGGCAAAACGCTGAGCCTTCTCCTGTGACAACTTCAAGTTGTCCACCACATGATCCCAAATCCGCTGCAACCTATCCACCACGGAATCCACCCCAGGACAGTCAGATGGCTCCACATGTCCCGAGGAAAAACGAGGATGGAAACCAGAGTTGCAGAAAAATGGCGAAACCAAGGTAGCGGAACTTATCCGATTATTAAGGGCAAACTCAGCCAACGGCAAGAAGGTCACCCAATCATCCTGATCTGGAGAAACAAAACATCTCAAATAAGCCTCCAGAGTCTGATTTGTTCGCTCAGTTTGGCCATTAGTCTGAGGATGAAAGGCAGATGAAAACGACAAATCAATGCCCATCTTAGCACAAAAGGATCACCAGAACCTGGAAACAAACTGGGATCCTCTGTCAGACACGATATTCTCAGGAATGCCGTGCAAACGAACCACATTCTGAAAGAATAACAGAACCAGATCGGAAGAGGAAGGCAGCTTAGGCAAGGGCACCAAATGGACCATCTTGGAAAAGCGATCACATACCACCCAGATGACAGACATGCCCCGAGACACTGGAAGATCCGAAATGAAATCCATGGAAATGTGTGTCCAAGGCCTCTTCGGGACAGGCAAGGGCAAAAGCAACCCGCTGGCACGAGAACAGCAAGGCTTAGCCCGAGCACAAGTCCCACAGGACTGCACAAATGACCGCACATCCCGTGACAAAGAAGGCCACCAAAAGGACCTAGCCACCAAATCTCTGGTGCCAAAAATTCCCGGATGCCCTGACAACACCGAGGAGTGAACCTCGGAAATGACTCTACTGGTCCATTTAACAGGGACAAACAGTCTGTCAGGTGGACAAGAGTCAGGTCTACCAGCCTGAAATCTCTGCAACACACGTCGCAAATCCGGAGAAATGGCCGACAAGATTACTCCCTCTTTAAGAATACCAACCGGCTCTGAGGCTCCAGGAGAGTCAGGCACAAAGCTCCTAGAAAGAGCATCAGCCTTAACAGTCTTTGAACCAGGTAGGTACGAGACCACGAAGTCAAAACGGGAGAAAAACAATGACCAACGGGCTTGTCTGGGATTCAGGCGTTTAGCAGACTCGAGGTACATCAGATTTTTGTGATCAGTCAAAACCACCACACGATGCTTAGCACCCTCGAGCCAATGACGCCACTCCTCAAATGCCCACTTCATGGCCAACAACTCCCGATTGCCAACATCATAATTCCGCTCAGCAGGCGAAAATTTCCTGGAAAAAAAAGCACATGGTCTCATTACTGAGCAACCAGGGCTTCTCTGCGACAAAACGGCCCCTGCACCGATCTCAGAAGCATCCACTTCAACCTGGAAGGGAAGCGAGACATCAGGCTGACACAAAACAGGCGCCGAAGTAAACCGACGCTTCAGCTCCTGAAAAGCCTCCATGGCTGCAGGAGCCCAGTTAGCAACATCAGAACCTTTCTTGGTCATATCCGTCAAAGGTTTAACGACGCTAGAAAAATTAGCGATAAAACGACGGTAGAAGTTAGCAAAACCCAAGAACTTCTGAAGACTCTTAACCGACGTGGGCTGAGTACAATCATGAATAGCTCGGACCTTGACCGGGTCCATCTCCACAGCAGAAGGGGAGAAGATAAAACCCAAAAAGGGAACCTTCTGCACACCAAAGAGACACTTTGAGCCCTTAACAAACAAAGCGTTCTCACGCAAAACCTGAAACACCATCCTGACCTGCCTTACATGGGAGTCCCAATCATCAGAAAAAAACAGAATATCATCCAGATAAACAATCATAAATTTATCCAGATACTTCCGGAAGATGTCATGCATAAAGGACTGAAACACTGAAGGAGCATTAGAGAGCCCAAAAGGCATCACCAAGTACTCAAAATGACCTTCGGGCGTATTAAATGCAGTTTTCCACTCATCTCCCTGCTTAATGCGCACAAGGTTGTACGCACCACGAAGATCTATCTTGGTGAACCACTTGGCACCCTTAATCCGGGCAAACAAGTCCGACAACAGAGGCAAAGGATACTGAAATTTAGTGATTTTATTCAGAAGTCGATAGTCTATACAAGGTCTCAAAGATCCGTCCTTCTTGGCCACAAAGAAAAATCCCGCACCAAGAGGGGAAGAGGATGGACGAATATGTCCCTTCTCCAGAGATTCCTTGATATACGAACGCATTGCGGTATGCTCAGGTACAGACAGATTAAATAATCTTCCCTTAGGAAACTTACTACCCGGAATCAAATCTATAGCGCAGTCACAGTCCCTATGAGGAGGAAGAGCACTGGACCTGGACTCGCTGAATACATCCTGATAATCAGACAAATACTCAGGAACATACGAAGGAGTAGAGGAAGCAATAGACACCGGCGGAGAATCGCAATGAATTCCCTGACAGCCCCAACTTGACACTGACATTGCCTTCCAATCCAAAACTGGATTGTGAGTTTGTAACCATGGCAGACCCAAAACGACCAAATCATGCATTTTATGCAAAACAAGAAAACGAATCACCTCTCGATGTTCAGGAGACATGCACATGGTCACCTGTGTCCAAAACTGCGGCTTATTTTCCGCCAATGGCGTAGCATCAATACCTCTCAGAGGAATAGGATTAACCAAAGGTTCCAGAACAAAACCACAGCGCTTGGCAAACGACAGATCCATAAGACTCAGGGCAGCACCTGAATCCACAAACGCCATAACAGGATAGGAAGACAAAGAGCAAATTAAAGTCACAGACAAAATAAATTTAGGTTGCAAATTACCAATGGCGACCGGACTAACCACCTTTGTTAAGCGTTTAGAGCATGCTGATATAACATGAGTAGAATCACCACAGTAGAAGCACAACCCATTCTGACGTCTATGATTTTTCCGTTCAATTCTAGTCTGAACTCTATCACATTGCATTAACTCAGGTGTCTGTTCAGACAACACCACCAGAGGATTAGCGACTTTGCGCTCCCGTAAACGCCGGTCAATTTGAATAGCCAACGCCATGGAATCATTCAGACTTGAAGGAACGGGGAAACCCACCATCACATTCTTAATGGCTTCAGAAAGGCCATTTCTGAAATTTGCGGCCAGAGCACACTCATTCCACTGAGTAAGCACGGACCATTTCCGAAATTTTTGGCAATAAACTTCAGCTTCATCCTGGCCCTGAGAGATAGCCAGCAAAGCTTTTTCTGCCTGAATTTCAAGATTGGGCTCCTCGTATAGCAACCCAAGCGCCAGAAAAAACGCATCAACATCTGCCAATGCCGGATCGCCTGACGCTAACGAGAAGGCCCAATCCTGAGGGTCGCCCCGTAAAAAAGAGATAACAATTTTTACTTGCTGAGCTGAGTCTCCAGACGAACGAGGTCTCAGAGATAGAAACAATTTGCAATTATTTCTGAAATTTCTAAACTTAAAACGGTCTCCAGAGAACAATTCCGGAATAGGTATTTTAGGTTCTGACATAGGACTGCTAGTAACAAAATCTTGAATACTCTGCACACGAGCAGCAAGCTGATCCACACTAGTAATCAAGGTCTGGACATTCATGTCTGCAGCAAGGCTCCAGCCACTCTGAGATAAAGGGGAGGAAAGAAAGAAAAAAAAAAAAAACTCAGAATTTCCTTTCTTATAATCCCACTTCTGCAATGCATTAAATATTCACTTATGGCCTGGCATACTGTTATGACCCCAATGGCAGGGGGTCTCAAAGACAAATAGCGAAGTCTGCAAACATAAAACCCAGCTCATAGGGCAGTGGTAACTGGGCTGACCATATACCTGAACCTAGCACACAAATAACAGCAGCCGGGGAACGTACCTACGTTGATTCTAGACGTCTCGCGCCAGCCGGAGAACTAACTAACCCTAGCAGGGAAAAGAAAGACCTTTCTTGCCTCCAGAGGAAATACCCCAATAAGTTGGATACAAGCCCCCAACAAATAATAACGGTGAGGTAAGAAGAAAAGACAAACGCAAGAAATGAACTAGGTTTTAGCAAAGAGAGGCCCACTAACTAATAGCAGAATATAGGAAGATGACTTATATGGTCAGCAAAAACCCTCTCAAAAACTCCACGCGGAATATTCAAGAACCCCCGAACCGTCTAACGGCACGGGGGGAGAACATCCGCCCCCTAGAGCTTCCAGCAGTATCAGGAATCACATTTAGTACAAGCTGGACAAAAATAGGAGCACAGTAAATAACCAAAAACAAGAAAGCAGGACTTAGCTTAATTTTGCAAAGAACCAGGACCAGCAGGAAGGAGCAAACAGAAGGATCTGATTAAAACGATGCCAGGCACCAGACTGAAAATCCAGGAAGTTCAAATAGCGACACCCCTGGACTAACGAGGCCAGGTGGGTGCCAAGCAAGGGAAGGCATAACAAAGTGTCATATCACTAGTGACCACAAGAGGGAGCCAAAAAGTCTAATTCACAACAGGCTAGGCCCGGTCCGTGGCCCTGCCAGTCAGTGGGAGACGTCCGGTGAAAGAGTAGTGAGTGATGGTGTAGTTGTGAAGTGCCAGTCGCAGTAAATGACGAGGACACCAGGTTGCAGTCTCTTTACCTCTTTACTGAAGATCTCTGGGTCCTCAATCCGGAATACGGTCAACCAGGCTGCGCAAGTCCGGCCGGTCCAATGGCACCTCCAGAGTTCTCTTTGCAGGTGGAAATCTGTGCCTTCCTGCTAGCGCTATGTGTTGTGGTCCTTCCCTGCTGTGCTTACGGAAAGTCCCCACAACTGTTGTGTCTGTTTCTCGTGTTCCCTCACAACTCGATTAGATGATGTTCTGCTAATCCTCCGTCCCTCCCTGATGTTACGGTTAGGACGGCACCCGTATGACGGGTAGGCTCGGAGCTCTTCCGGGACCCTAGAGTAGCCCCTCTCCACAGGTTGCCCCCTATGTCTTCGTAGGTGATTTAGGTGAGACAGCCCGCCTATGACTGACTGTCCTGCTGTTGGTTTGAAGTATTGCTTGAAGCTAGATTTATAAATACTTCCTCGGCGTTCCGGCCGCCGGTTGTGTGCCTCAGTAGGATGTTGCCTCGATCTTACAGCACGACTCCCACTGGTATTCTCCTTGTTGCTTTGATCTCATTTCTCACTCAGCATAATCCATCTCACTTCTAATCCTTCCTTGGGCACCGCCGCTATGCTGAGCAGGCATGGTCCCGTGACGTTCTCTCAAGTTGCCAGGCCTCTGTCAGGATCCCACCCCTGACAAGGGCCCTACCGAATCTTCCCCCACAACACCCTCTGCCACAAGGTGTTGCCTGGTTCCAACCCAGTCAGCTTTCTAATCTAACTTCCTGCCTGACCCCCAGTTTTACCAGTATGTGAGGAGTGGCCTAGTGAATAAAACCCTTAGCTCCCCCTGGAGGCCCGACTGTGAAATGTATTGGTGTCTGTGATACCTGGTCAGATGAACTCCTTCAGTGCCATCAGACGTACCATAGCTCCCCTTAGTGGCGGAGCCACAGTACTGCAACGACCAGGACTCTGGGGCGCTGCACTCCCCCCGGTTAAATCCAGTACTCCTGGACTGGGAAGAAAACAACAATACAGGTTAGCAAAAGACATACAATTTTGAAAATGCAATAACAATAAGTAAGCTTGAACAGAGCTTCCCTTTATGGGAGGTAAGGACACTTGAACGTTACAAACATGGTTAAACATTATAACTTACAGGCCATACATAACTCCTGTTACCCAACCGGGTATTCTACTTAATGCAAACTTTTGAACAATAAGTTAACATTGTCTTTAAGGACGTACACTTCCTATCCACTAAAGACTTACTTATAAAACATTATAATATCAATTAACTCTCACTTTCATTCTCCTTCGTTAAATCTGCAGGACCGCCTGTCCTAACGGCACCAGACCTTCTGCCTCTCCTTTCTTTACAGGACCGCCCCTTTCAGCCCGGGCCTACTGCCTTTTCAACTACTATACACAGTATAGAATATAACATTACTTTCAGTTTTGAAATCACTGAGCCATCCCCATATGACTCTTAGGAGGACTCACTGACTAACCCCGTACGGGTCCACTTTCTGTCCTCATGCTTCTATCAACATTATCAAACATTTCTTACAATCAACTAGTTTTCTACATATAACTTTTACATGTAAGCATCATCATCACTTTCTTTTGTCAAGACATTATTGCTATCTGTCTTAAAGCAATACCACTTTTTAAGTGCAACACATGAACATCCCCTTTAAGAGAGGACCAAGTCTTTATGAGGTAGCACATCTTCTCAAGCTACCAGTCCGTACTCAGCAAAGGCTCCGGTGCGGTATCTTCGCAAAGAGTCCTTCTTTAAGTAAAACCAGTAGGGAGCACCTTTAAGAAGGTGCAAACTATTTACAAGAAGTTTGTATCATGCACTGTTCATGATTGCGGCAGTTCTTGATAACGAAGAAGAAAATAGAAAATAACCAAAAAGCAGTAGGGATCCCGGGTCAACAAAGGGATCCCTTTAAGAGTTAACCCTAGACGGGTTTAGCAGCAAAATCAGGAAAGCAAACAGTTAAATGAACTATATACATGTCAGCATACTAAAATGTTTATTTAAACCATTCAGGGGGCAGCACCGGCGGAGGCAACCCCTTTGGGTATTGCGAACCGCCCGGTACTGCATAGGGGGGTCTGTTATCCCAGCTGGGGCTCTGTGTACCCACAGTCTTCAGTTCTGGAGCAGCAGACACGCGGGTCACCTGAGGAGGCACCTGCGTGGCCACGGCAGCGGTGGAGGTCATAATGCGGCACGTTGTGGTCTCAGTGGTGATCGTGGGCCGACCACAAGGGGGCACCTTGGCCACGGGAGAGATCTTCTCCGCCACCTTAGTCGGGGGTTCCACCAGCTTTTTCCTGTGGACATTCAAAGCGAACCATCCCTTCTCCCCAAAGTGCCGGGTGTAGGTAACTGCATCCCCTGGGTGGAGGTCCCGGTCCGGGTGACCCTCCCTCAAGTGAGACTCTACATCCCTCCGGTTAACGAACACTTCCGCACACAGGCCCGGTTCCTTGATGAAGCCCCAGCCTCCGCGGAGCCTGAAGGTGACAACGGTGCCCTGCCTGCGCGGGGCCTGGTGAGCGGTGGGGTCCTTGCGGGCCCAGTCCTTGACCGCCAGGTCTTTTTGGTGGTAGGCCTCTAGCCCGGCCTGGTATTCCTTCTGTTTCTCCTCCCATTGCTGCTCTAGCTGGACCTGGTATTCTTCCCAGCTTAGGGCCTGTACCATCTCGCCCTCATGGGTCTTCACCCCGGGGAACCCCATAAGGCTGGATCCTGGGTTCACCCAGCAGCACACTGTGTGCTCTGCACGGACTTCACACAGCAGAGCGGTGGGTGAAATCGGGGCTTTCAAGCGGTGTTCCATACCCGTGGGGTCCTCCCATGGCAACAGGCGCTGAAGTCTATGGGTCCCAGGGAGAGGGGGTGCCGCTACGGGGCCTACTAGCAAGCCCTCGGCCGGCGGGACAGGGTCGGCGGACTCACCAGCTGATGCAGGCTCCTCCTCCGCGACGGGTTCCTCTGGCGGTGTCAGCGAGAACCTCGGCAGCAGTATAAGATCTGATGCTGGGAGACTGCTGTCCGGCGCCGCCTGGTGCGGAGCCTGGGCCTTCACATGCAGCTGAAGGAGCTGGTCGAGCAAGCTCTCCATCTCGACCTGCAGGAGTTCGGTGCTGTCCACGGAGAACTGGCTGCTGCGCTCATCCGGGTAGTCGGGGGAGACGTTCGCTTCAACCCCACTTTCGGTCTCAGAGCTGCTGGCCATGGCGTCCTCCACGTGGGTCACTTCCTGGTCTTTTTCCCGCTCTCTCCTTCGTGGGCGGTTCCGTTTTCTCTGTTTCCGCCCTCCATTGAGGATTAGGAGGCGGATCTCTGCTGCTGACGGACTCGTCCTCACAGTGCAGAAATATTTAGACTGGGCGGCCATTGTCTTTCGCGCTCTCCAGCTTGTCTACGCCCACTCCACGCCCCTCTTCTTCTTCTGCGCTTCTCCTCAGTGCTGCAATGGCGGCGGTTTTGGCGGTAACTTCTGACGGCAAGCAGTAGTACACAGTCTCTCAATAAAGCACAGTCCAAGCACAGTAAATCACAGTTCCAAGGCACACATGACCCGATTCTTCAGGCTTAAGTAGATCCTGTTCGTGACGCCAAAATGGTGAGCCCCCGCTGCTGCAGGGCCGAGGGGTACCCGGTACCGGGCCTCAAAGTCTCTGTTCTGGGGGTTTGTGGTCACGGTGGCTAGGCCCGGTCCGTGGCCCTGCCAGTCAGTGGGAGACGTCCGGTGAAAGAGTAGTGAGTGATGGTGTAGTTGTGAAGTGCCGGTCGCAGTAAATGATGAGGACACCAGGTTGCAGTCTCTTTACCTCTTTACTGAAGATCTCTGGGTCCTCAATCCGGAATACGGTCAACCAGGCTGCGCAAGCCTGGCCGGTCCAATGGCACCTCCAGAGTTCTCTTTGCAGGTGGAAATCTGTGCCTTCCTGCTAGCACTATGTATTGTGGTCCTTCCCTGCTGTGCTTACGGAAAGTCCCCACAACTGTTGTGTCTGTTTCTTAAGTTCCCTCACAACTCGATTAGATGATGTTCTGCTAATCCTCCGTCCCTCCCTGATGTTACGGTTACGACGGCACCCGTATGATGGGTAGGCTCGGAGCTCTTCCGGGACCCTAGAGTCGCACCTCTCCACAGGTTGCCCCCTATGTCTTCGTAGGTGATTTAGGTGAGACAGCCCGCCTATGACTGACTGTCCTGCCGTTGGTTTGAAGTATTGCTTGAAGCTAGATTTATAAATACTTCCTCGGCGTTCCTGCCGCCGGTTGTGCGCCTCAGTAGGATGTTGCCTCGGTCTTACAGCACGACTCCCACTGGTATTCTACTTGTTGCTTTGATCTCGTTTCTCACTCAGCACAATCCATCTCGCTTCTAATCCTTCCTTGGGCACCGCCGCTATGCTGAGCAGGCACGGTCCCGTGACGTTCTCTCAAGTTGCCAGGCCTCTGTCAGGATCCCACCCCTGACAGGGGCCCTACCAAATCTTCCCCCACAACACCCTCTGCCACAAGGTGTTGCCTGGTTCCAACCCAGTCAGCTTTCTAATCTAACTTCCTGCCTGACCCCCAGTTTTACCAGTATGTGAGGAGTGGCCTAGTGAATAGAACCCTTAGCTCCCCCTGGAGGCCCGACTGTGAAATGTATTGGTGTCTGTGATACCTGGTCAGATGAACTCCTTGAGTGCCATCAGACGTACCATAGCTCCCCTTAGTGGCGGAGCCACAGTACTGCAACGACCAGGACTCTGGGGCGCTGCACATGCCCAAAGGAAGACCTCTCAGTGGAGATCTGGGGTCACATACTCAGGTACTGCAGCAGCTCCTATTGGTCCTCTAGGAAGGTGCTGAAGTTGCCCAGTTACTGTAGCAGTTCTCATTGGTCCTCTAGGAAGGTCCTGAACTTGCTGAAGCTATAAAAAGTTTGCATGGCCGCACGGCCATATGCTAATATACACTTGTTTATGTGTGTGTGTTGTGAGTGAAAGTCGCTCTTTAATCATCCCCTTCCTTGTGTTTGAATGCTCGCATAAGGAGGATGATTGTAATCTAGCGCCCGACTTGTAACCAACACTGGTACACAAACAGCGTCTATTGCTGTGACCGCCAGTGCGGCACCATGTGCTATCACCGCACTTTCCAAACCCAAGTCTGGGTGGTTAGTGGCGTCCGCCAGTGTGGCACCGCATGCACTCTCATGCTATTTAATTATTATTTCTGTTACGTGCGGTACTACGGCCCTGTGACGCAACAGGGTAGGCTTCCTTCACACAGGGTGAAGCTAACCCATGTGTGTATCCTCATTGTACCGCCATATAGTCCGTCATTGCTTAGCAGCAGGTTCCATCTCTGCATGGTGGGCTGCGAACGCACCTTATTCTTTTTCTCTGATTATTTGGTGGATTCCACTGGCCCTAACAATTGGTATATGTCTGCAGTCACTGCATGTGCAGCGCCCCCACTGCCGCAGGGCCGATGGGTACCCGGTACCGGGCCTCTGAGTCTCTGTTTTGGGGTTGTCACGGTGGCTAGACCCGGTCCGTGACCCTGCTGAGGGGCGTACAATGAAATGTGGTGGTATGATGCAGTGGAGGTAGTGGTGTGGTGCAGGTCGCAGTAAATAACGAGGACACCAGATTGCAGTCTCTTTACCTCTTTACTGAAGAATTCTGAGTCCTCAATCCGGAATACGGTTAACCAGGCTGCGCAAGTCCGGCCGGTCCGATGACACCTCCAGAGTTCCCTTTGCAGGTGGAAATCTGTGCCTTCCTGCTAGCGCTGTGTGTTGTGGTCCTCCCCTGCTGTGCTTACGGAAAGTCCCCACAACTGTTGTGTCTGTTTCTCGTGTTCCCTCACAACTCGATTAGATGATGTTCTGCTAATCCTCCGTCCCTCCCTGATGTTACGGTTGGGACGCACCCGTATGACGGGTAGGCTCGGAGCTCTTCCTTGGACCCTAGAGTCGCCCCTCTCCACAGGTTGCCCCTATGTCTTCTTAGGTGATTTTGGGTGAGACAGCCCGCCTGTGACTGACTGTCCTGCCGTTGGTTTGAAGTATTGCCTGAAGCTAGATATATATAAATACTTCCTCGGCGTTCCGGCCGCCGGTTGTTTACGCCTCAGTAGGATGTTGCCTCGATCTTACAGCACGACTCCTACTGGTATTCTCCTTCTTGCTTTGATCTCGTTTCTCACTCAGCACAATAAATCTCGCTTCTTATCCTTTCTTAGGGCACCGCCGCGATACTGTGCAGGCACGGTCCCATTACGTTCTTTCTGGTTGCCAGGCCTCTGTCAGGATCCCACCCCTGACAGGGACCCTACCGAATCTTCCCCCTACAACACCCTCTGCCACAAGGTGTTGTCTGGTTCCAACCCAGTCAGCTTTCCTCTCTAACTTCCTGCCTGACCCCCAGTTTTACCAGTTTGTGAGAAGTGGCCTAATGAATAGTACCCTTAGCTCCCCCTGGAGGCCCGACTGTGAAATGTATTGGTGTCTGTGATACCTGGTCAGATGAACTCCTTCAGTGCCATCAGACGTAACATCACCCCCCTTAGCGGCAGAGCGACATTACTGCAACGACCAGGACTCTGGGGCGCTGCATATGTGATGGCAGACATGATAATCCTCACAGTGCAGTGTGCGTGCTGTCAGGATTTTTTGCTGCCAGCACTGGAAACTGGCCATCATGCATTGTGATTTGCAGTCATGTAGTAGATGTGAGCGGACGGACTCAGTACAAGTGAATTGAGCAAGGCCAGATACATGTAGTTGAAATGTGACTGGAAGCATGCAAATCTATTACTTGTGGTCACATGACTGCCTGCTCCCAAGTCAGCACAAGAGAATTCTGATAGTGTGCACAATGCCCACCATGAGGATTGACAAGTTTGCAGTCACATTAAATGTGCTTGATTGGTCAACAAACTTGTCTGACCTTAACTCCATAGAGAATCTATAGGGTATTGTCAAGAGGAAGATGAGAGACACCAGACCCCAAAATGAAGACAAGCTGAGGGCTGCACTCAAAGCAACCTGGGCTTCCATAACCCCTCAGCAGTGCCACAGGCTGATCGCCTCCATGCCACGCCACATTGATGCAGTAATTGATGCAAAGGGAGCCCCGACCAAGTACTGAGTGCATTTACTGAACATACATTTCAGTAGGCCAATGTTTCAGATTTTAAAATCATTTTTTCAAGCTGGTGTTATAAAGTATTCTAATTTTCTGAGATAATGACTTTTGGGTTTTCATTGGCTGTAAGCCATAATCATCAACATTAACAGAAATAACGCTTGAAATACATCACTTTGCTTGTAATGACTCCACATAATATATGAGTTTCACTTTTTATATTGATGAAATGAAATAAATTACATTTTTGATGATATTCTAATTTTGTGGGATGCACCTGTATACCTTTTTAACATTGAAATTGCAACATCACATTAAAGTTATGGAACAATGGAAATGATTGGATCGATAGACATGGTGCAATTTATTGAGTGTGGTGTAAGATTTATGGCATGTGGTGGTATAATGTTTTGTAGCCGGATCCCTCTAGTTTTCATTCCAGGTAAAGTAATAACTTGGCAATACATTGATTTGGTCTTGGAACCTGTGGTGTGACTATTTCTCAAAAATGTCCCAGGAGTAGTGTTGAGCGATACCGTCCGATACTTGAAAGTATCGGTATCGGAAAGTATCGGCCGATACCGTCACAGTATCGGAATCCAATCCGATACCGATACCCGATACCAATACAAGTCAATGGGACTCATGTATCGGACGGTATCCCTGATGGTTCCCAGGGTCTGAAGGAGAGGAAACTCTCCTTCAGGCCCTGGGAACCATATAAATGTGTAAAAGAAAGAATTAAAATAAAAAATATCGCTATACTCACCTGTCCGACGCAGCCGGGACTTCAGCGAGGGAACCGGCAGCGTTGTTTGTTTAAAAATCGCGCTATTACTTGGTTACGTGAATTCCCGGCTTGTGATTGGTCAGGTCGGCCATGTTGCCGGGACGCGGACCAATCACAGCAAGCCGTGACGAAATTACGTCACGGCTTGCTGTGATTGGTCCGCGTCCCGGCAATATGGCCGCCCTGACCAATCACAAGCCGGGACGTCACGGGAGGCTGGACACGCGCTCATTTTAAAATGGGCGCGTGTCCAGCCTCCCGTGACGTCACGGCTTGTGATTGGTTGCGCCGCGATCAACCAATCACAAGCCGGGAGGCTGGACGCGCTCATTTTGAAATGGGCGCGTGTCCAGCCTCCCGTGACGTCACGGCTTGTGATTGGTTGCGCCGCGATCAACCAATCACAAGCCGGGAGGCTGGACGCGCTCATTTTGAAATGGGCGCGTGTCCAGCCTCCCGGCTTGTGATTGGTTGACCGCGACGCAACCAATCACAAGCCGTGACGTCACGGGAGGCTGGACACGCGCCCTTTTTAAAATGAGCGCGTTTCCAGCCTCCCGTGACGTCACGGCTTGTGATTGGTTAATGGCGGCCATGTTGCCGGGACGCGGACCAATCACAGCAAGCCGTGACGTATTTTCGTCACGGCTTGCTGTGATTGGTCCGCGGCCCGGCAACATGGCCGCCCTGACCAATCACAAGCCGGGACTTCGCGTAACCATGTAAAAGCGGGAATTTTAAACAAACAACGCTGCCGGTTCCTGCGCTGAGGTCCCGGCTGCGTCGGACAGGTGAGTATAGCGATATTTTTTATTTTAATTCTCTATTTTACACATTTTAACATTAATGTTGTTCCGATACCCGATACCCGATACCACAAGAGTATCGGAATCCCGGCATCGGAATTCCGATACAGCAAGTATCGGCCGATACCCGATACTTGCAGCATCGGAATGCTCAACACTACCCAGGAGCCATATTTGAACACAACAACACCAGATCGTATGTTGCTTATGCTACTGTGAGCAACCTTCATGGCCTAAATGTGCTCTAATGGCCACAGCGTCTCCAGACTTGTCTCCCATTGAGCAAATTGGGGACAGCATTGGTTGGTGATTATACAGGAGCTGCCAGCAACGGATCTTCTTGATGATTTATCCAAGTGCATACAGCAGCAGAACCTTCCTCAGATGACAACTAATAACCTTACTGATAGCATCCAAGTCTGTAAGTGTCGGGGTTTCTGCCTCCGATGCTTATATTCAATACTGAATAAATTGAGATGTTTATAAAATGTTGTTTCCATTCTTTCATCAAAGCCAGATAATTCACCTGTCTTATCAATCCTGTAATTTTCATCTTTCCCTTACTTTTTCTTCTTGACAAAAATGTAATAATCGAGGTTTCAGAGGGTGCGACCGGAACTGGACCTGAGCTGATACCGGGGCACTTAGCTCATTAACATTTAATTTATTGAATTAAATATTTCATCTGCCCAAACAGTTCACAGTGATGGAATTACCCAATTGATGTGCATTTTCTTCAATGGTGCTCTAGGTGTGTTGAACATCTGAAGAGAAAATCACTTTCAGCTACAGTTCATCCATTTACAAGTTTATGCTCAAATCATATAAATTTGTCATTCATTTTGTCAAACAAGCCTATTGGACCGCTTTCATCTCCTCACCTTCCAACAATTAAAGTTGACTCTTTGACACATTACCTCTTTAGCTTTAAAGTGCAGGCCACAATCATCAACATCAGCGCTGATGACCTGGACAGTTATTTAAAATTAAAAATGCACTGTATTCAACAGGAAGTTTTCTCCCATTCTCCAAACAAATTGAATCCTCTTCCTTCTGGCACTTCAACAAGTTTATTTTCCATCTTTAAATCGGTCACAGAAGAAAAAGTTACCACCCTCCTGGCGTTTTCACACCCTACTACATGTGCCAGTGACCTTATTTCTTCACACTTCCTCCAGTTCCTCTCCCCAACTGTAACTACCCATCTAACTAAAATATTTAACCTTTATTTTTCATCCTGTATCTTTCCCTCCTTCTCCTTCAAACATGCCATCATAATTGCTTTATTAAAAACTCATTCGACTAGAGCTACTCTGCTAAATACAGGCCAGTCACTAATCTTCCCTTGATGTCTAAACTCCTGGAAAGCTTAGTCCACTCTAGTAGTCCATGAGCCAAGAACCAAATTTGACGATATCGGTACCAAGCGGAGTGACTAATTCTCTTTGGTATTTTTAGGTAGATGCATGTCTGTAGTTTATTTTTTGATATGATAGCCCTTACATATACGTAGCTTATTAACCCCTTCAGCCCTAGGCCTATTTGTACCCAAGTGCCTAAGCCAATCTGACCTGTGCCACTTCATGGGCTAATAACTTTGGAACGCTTTCACCTATCCAAGCCATTCTGAGATTGTTTTCTCGTGACATATTGTACTTCACGTCAGTGCTAAATGGGAGTCAATATATTTTACCTTTCTATATAAAAAAATGCTAAATATTCGGAAATTTTGGAAAAATCGGCAATTTTTTAACTTTGAAATTCTCTGCTTTTTACAAAAATACTGATACCCCCCATAATAGTTATTAATTTACACTCCCCACATGTTTACTTCATATTGGCATCATTTTGAAAATGAAACCTTATTGTTTTACGACGTAATAGGGCTTATAGTTTTATGCGCAATTTTTCACATTTACAGCAAAACCCACTTTTCAAAGGACCAAGTCACTTCTGAAGTCACTTTAAGGGGCTTACATAACAGAAACCACCCATAAATTACCCCATTTTGCAAACTACACCCCTCAAGCTGTTCAAAACTCATTTTTAAAAACTGTTAACCCTTTAGGTGTTCCACAGGAATTTTAGCATGAGCCAAGAACCAAATATGACGATATCGGTACCACCCGGAGTGACTAGATGTAGTATTTGTAACAAAATTTAATCCAAGTTATGTAAATACACACTGAACATGTCATGTGCATATATATATATATATATATATATATATATATATATATATATATATATATATATATATATATATGTTACTCCATAATATCTTCAACATCGGACTCTGAATCTGACTGTTGTTCTACTGGCTCGTCTTCAGTACCCTTGTTCTGGCATGTCTGTAATCTGCACATGTCTGTGCACTTCAGGCCATTGCTGAGGCAAGTACACTGAGGAAGTTCACATGACCGCACACACTTGCAGGACAGTAGCTGTATAATAGCTTCTGGTGCTGGTGCCCCTTGCATCCACTTGACAACAAGCTTTCCGTCGTTATCTATCATCCAACCGCAGTCTGTTGGGTTTGCAACCCATGGCTGGCTCTGCAGACTTCTCCTCCAGATCGCAGCCTGGTAGTTTGCACGCAGTGCATGCATGAAAAGGCAGTCCTGGCAAGGAGGGAGTTGACTTGACTCTACCACTCCACGTCTGGCACAGAACAGCTGATAACGGAGCCTGTTTACCTCAGTTGTTTGGGTAGTTGGCAGGTACATGTGGCAGGTGATTTCCTGTAACTTCTCAAAAAGTTCGGTAGACACTTCCCATGAACGACCAACTTCCTGAAAGGCATCCTGGTATGTCTTGTTCATCTTCAACTGCTTGAGTGTCGTCATCTTCCCACGGCCAGCGAATGCACTGACGGTGTCACAGCCTGTAAATGCATGCATACCAATCAATGAATCACATACGCTGCCTCCCAATGTTCGGCTCAGAGTGGTGATATCCAGGAATCTTGTCCGGTTCTGTGTACCGCATTTCTGGAACAGGTGGGATGGGATTTTGTGGCACATGCCCAGACACAGGACCATGACATCAGTATCCTCCGAAGTGATGATGACCGACTTGTAACCAGATTCTGCTGCATGAAGAGCATGGAGAAGGAGGCGTGTGTCTGCTTCTTCTTGATTTGACTTAAGGTCAGCAGCCTCTTCCCACTGTTCTTTGGTGATCTTAAAGCAGAGCTGCTCACATGTGACATACAGCTCCTTCTCCTCAAGCTTCTCCCTGTGGTGTTTCGCCTTCCATTCTTCTACCAGAAACTTTATGAGACTTGCCTTGTTGGAGGAACTACTTAGAAGCTTTTTCCACTGCTGGATGTTGTGCCCATGTTGAATGTTCTTGAAATGGATCCCTGTGCCTTCATATCTGTTGACTCTTTCTGTATCTTTGATGGATGTCTCCTTGTAGACGTCAAAGACAATATCAATGCGCTTGCTCTTAGCACCCTCATGGATAGCGCGACTCATTGCTGTGCCTGCTAGCTGGCCAAATGTTGCATTGTTTCCCTTCAGTTTCTGAACCAGGCTCATCCCATCAATGATGGTTGCAGAGGGCTCGGGGATCACTTCTGCAGGACGAGCATTCCTCTCCAACTCCCTTGCGAGGGCAGCCTTGTTGGTCTTGCGGATAGACCCATCACCATTGGCAAGTGCCCATGGCAATGGACCCAGGGGATGAGTCAAGACATCACTCATTTGTAGCTTTCTGTTCTCAGCTACAAGTATCATCTGGCCAAATAGGTTTCTGTCAGCCTTCAAAATTACCTCCTTGCCAAGACCTTGTCTGCGTGTCTTCATTTGGATGTTAGAGAACGTTTTAAGTTTGTTCTTCGTCATCTTGTCATGAAACAATGTAGTTGGCTTATCGGTACCCAAACGCTCATCCTTGAATGTTTGATATGCATCCTCTCCTATACTGTATGCCCCTTGAAGGTCTTTGGCTACATCTGGTGGTGCTACAGTCGCTGTTGACAAACTGATAAGTTCACCATTATGCTCTTTGTTGAAGGGGTTCACCCAACCTGTCTCCAGCAGTTGAACGAAAGATTGGACATCGGCTTCATCTCTTCTAATCCTAGACACCTGTAGGTCTGAATGGCTGAAGTCAGTATATTGTTGGCCTACCAGGGCCCTCAGCTGCCTCAAGTACATACTGCGGTACTCTGATGTCAGGTAGAACCTGGAAACAGCTCCAACTTTGAGGCTGAAGCCTTTTGTGCCCCCTGGTGTCTGGGTGTCTTTGTTGATTGTCTCTTCAATGGTCTGGTCCACAGGAATTCGTCCAAAAGGATTCTTGCTACCGATCTGGACCGAAAAGCCACCTTGCATGAAGTATTCATGGACCTCTGGGTGTTCTATGGGCAGCCGAGACATTGTGGCATAGTAATAGGTTAGGTATCGGGCATAGTTGACCTTGTCATAGGCAAAACACCATGGTATCATCTGTCGGATTGCTCAGTGTGTGTGCGTGTGTTGGGGCACCTCAGGGTGTCTTCAAATGTGACATAGCCCCCTAGATTTCTTCCAGTAAAATTTGCACTCCAAAAGTCATTTGGCGCTCCTTCCCTTCCGAGGCCTGCCGTTCCCCAATACTGCAGTGTACGACAACATATCGGGTGTTGTTGTGTTCGGGAGAGATTGGTGAACAAATAGTGGGGTGCATTTTTTGCTGGTACACCTCTTAAAAATAAAAAAATGAGCCTAAAATGACACCTTCATGTAAAAAATGCACTTTTTCCATTTTCTCAACCAAGTGTTTCCAACTACTGTGAAACACTGGTTGGGTCAAAGTGGTCACTATACCCCCTAAAAGATTCCTTGGGGGTGTAGTTTCCAAAATAGGGTCACTTTTTGGGGTTTCCACTGTGGGGGTACCTCAGGCAGCCTTCAAATGTGACATGGCCCCCTAGATTTCTTCCAGTGAATCCGCCACCCAAAAACCACATAGCGCTCCTTCCGTGTTGAGCTGTGCTGTGTGCCCATACTTTAGTTTACGAGTACATGTGGGGTGTTTCTATAAACTGCAGAATTAGGGTAACCAAGTTTGGGTTTGCCGTTAACCCTTGCTAGGTTGCAGGTAAAATTGGATTACAATGTAATATCTGGAAAAAAAATTAAATTTTGAAATTTCGCCTTCATTCTGCTAAAATTCCTGTGGAACACCTAAAGGGTTAACAGTTTTTAAAAATGAGTTTTGAACAGCTTGAGGGGTGTAGTTTGCAAAATGGGGTAATTTATGGGTGGTTTCTGTTATGTAAGCCCCTTAAAGTGACTTCAGAAGTGACTTGGTCCTTTGAAAAGTGGGTTTTGCTGTAAATGTGAAAAATTGCGCATAAAACTATAAGCCCTATTACGTCGTAAAACAATAAGGTTTAATTTTCAAAATGATGCCAATATGAAGTAAACATGTGGGGAGTGTAAATTAATAACTATTATGGGGGGTATCAGTATTTTTGTAAAAAGCAGAGAATTTCAAAGTTAAAAAATTGCCGATTTTTCCAAAATTTCCGAATATTTAGCATTTTTTTATATAGAAAGGTAAAATATATTGACTCCCATTTAGCACTGACGTGAAGTACAATATGTCACGAGAAAACAATCTCAGAATGGCTTGGATAGGTGAAAGCGTTCCAAAGTTATTTGCCCATGAAGTGGCACAGGTCAGATTGGCTTAGGCACTTGGGTACAAATAGGCCTAGGGCTGAAGGGGTTAATAAGCTACGTATATGTAAGGGCTATCATATCAAAAAATAAACTACAGACATGCATCTACCTAAAAATACCAAAGAAAATTAGTCACTCCGGGTGGTACCGATATCTGGCCCGGCTCATGGACTATAGGATTCGCTGTCTCTCAGATTACTTTCTTCTTGACTCTTTACAAGCTGATTTATGTTCTTTACATTCTACAGAAACTGCACTCATCAAAGTCTCTAATGATCTCTAAGAGCTAAATCTAATGGTCACTGCTCTCTGATGATTCTTTTGGATTTCTCATCAGTTTTTGACACTGTTGATCACCAACTCCTTCTCACAATGCTCTGGTCTTTCAGACTCAAGGACACCATTTTCTCTTGAATCATTCCCTACCTCTCCGAGCAATCCTCCTTCATTGTATCATTTGCCAGCACTTTTCCCTCTTCCTCTTCTTACTGGGGTTCCAGTAGTTCATAGAATCATAGAATGGTAGAGCTGGAAGGGACATCCTGGGTCATCTGGTCCAAAACCCTGCTCAAAGCAGGATTCACTAAATCATCCCAGACAGATGTCTGTCCAGCCTCTGTTTGAAGACGTCCATTGAAGGAGAACTTACCACCTCTCGTGGCATCCTGTTCCACTCATTGATCACCCTAACTGTCAAAAAGTTTTTTCTAATATCTAATCTGTGTCTCCCCCCCCATTCAGTTTCATCCCATCATACAGTATTAAGTCCCCTCATCTCCTTTCTATACATTCCACCTATTTGACAAACCATAAGCAGATTTGGTTTTCAGTACCATCCTTATATAGATGACCCCCAATTCTACACATCGTCGACTGACATCACTCCCACATTACTACAAAATACAGTGATTGTCTGTTTGCTGTTTCTTACATCATGTCCTCTGTTGTGAATTTACCTTTTGGCTCCCTCTAGTGGCTACTAGTGATTTTTCTCTGGGTATGTCTATCATCCCTTGTATGCTCACCTGGGTCGTTAGGTCAGGGGTGTTGCTATATAAGCTCCCTGGACCTTCAGTTCAATGCCTGGCAACGTTGATATCAGAGCTAATCTGTAGTGCTCTTGTCTACTGATCCTGGTTCCTGCGTTATTAAGCTAAGTCCGCTTTCTTGCTTTTTGCTATTTGTTTTTGTTTGCATTTTTGTCCAGCTTGTTCATTATCTGTATCCTTTCCTTGCTGGAAGCTCTAGGGAGGCTGGAGTTCTCCCCCCGGGCCGTTTGACGGTTCGGGGGTTCTTGAATCTCCAGTGTGGAATTTTGTTAGGGTTTTTGTTGACCATATAAGTTATCTTACTACATTCTGCTATTAGTAAGCGGGCCTCTCTTTGCTAAACCTAGTTCATCTCTGTGTTTGTCATTTCCTCTTTCCTCACCGTTATTATTTGTGGGGGGCTTGTATCCTACTTTTGGGGTCTATTCTCTGGAGGCAAGAGAGGTCTTTGTTTTCCTCTTCTAGGGGTAGTTAGTCCTCCGGCTGGCGCGAGACATCTAGCGACCAACGTAGGCATGTTCCCCGGCTACTTCTAGTGTTGGCGTTAGGAGTAGATATATGGTCAACCCAGTTACCACTGCCCTATGAGCTGGATTTTTGTACTTCGCAGACTTGCTGATATCTCTGAGACCCTCGCCATTGGGGTCATAACAGTTTGCCAGGCCCATATTAAATGTTAAATGCATTGCAGAAGCGGGATTATAAGAAAGAAAGTTCTGAGTTTTTTTTTTCTCTCTCTCTCATTTTTTTTTCTTTTCCCCTTTAACTCTGAGTGGCTTGTGATTGCTGCAGACATGAATGTCCAGACCTTGATTACAAGTGTGGACCAGCTTGCTGCTCGTGTGCAGGGTATACAAGATTATGTTATCAGAAATCCTATGTCAGAACCTAAGATACCGATTCCTGAACCATTTTCCGGAGACCGATTTAAATTTAGAAATTTCAGGAATAATTGTAAATTGTTTTTGTCCCTGAGACCCTGTTAATCTGGAGACTCCGCTCAGCAAGTAAAAATTGTTATTTCTTTTTTACGGGGCGACCCTCAGGATTGGGCCTTCTCGCTGGCGCCAGGAGATCCGGCATTGGCTGACATTGATGCGTTTTTTCTGGCGCTCGGTTTGCTTTATGAGGAACCCAATCTTGAGATTCAGGCAGAAAAAGCCTTGCTGGCGATGTCTCAGGGCCAGGACGAGGCCGAAGTGTATTGCCAAAAATTTCGGAAATGGTCCGTGCTGACCCAGTGGAATGAGTGTGCATTGGCTGCAAATTTTAGAAATGGCCTTTCTGAAGCCATTAAGAATGTGATGGTGGGTTTTCCCATTCCCACAGGTCTGAATGATTCTATGGCCCTGGCTATTCAAATCGACCGGCGGTTGCGGGAGCGCAAAACCGCAAATCCTCTCATGGTGTTGTCTGAACAGGCACCTGATTTAATGCAATGTGATAGAATCCTGACTAGAAATGAGCGGAAAATTCATAGACGCCAGAATGGCTTGTGTTACTACTGTGGTGATTCTACACATGTTATCTCAGCATGCTCTAAACGTCTTACTAAGGTTGTTAGTCCGGTCGCCATTGGTAATTTGCAACCTAAATTTATTCTATCTGTAACTTTGATTTGCTCACTGTCATCGTATCCTGTCATGGCGTTTGTGGACTCAGGTGCTGCCCTGAGCCTTATGGATCTGTCATTTGCCAAGCGCTGCGGATTTGTGCTTGAGCCATTGGAAAATCCTATCCCTCTTAGGGGTATTGACTCTACGCCATTGGCAAAAAATAAACCGCAGTTTTGGACACAGGTTACCATGTGCATGACTCCCGAACATCGGGAGATAATACGTTTTCTTGTTCTACATAAAATGCATGATTTGGTTGTTTTGGGTTTGCCATGGTTACAGACCCATAATCCAGTCTTGGACTGGAAGGCTATGTCAGTGTCAAGCTGGGGCTGCCATGGAATTCACGGAGATTCCCTGCCCTTGTCTATTGCATCTTCTACGCCTTCGGAAGTTCCGGCGTATTTGTCTGATTATCAGGATGTCTTCAGCGAGTCTAAGTCCAGTGCACTGCCTCCTCATAGGGAATGTGACTGTGCAATAGATTTGATTCCTGGCAGTAAGTTTCCTAAGGGGAGACTGTTTAATCTGTCGGTACCTGAACATACCGCGATGCGTTCATATATCAAGGAGTCTCTTGAGAAGGGGCATATCCGTCCTTCTTCTTCCCCTCTTGGTGCGGGATTCTTTTTTGTGGCCAAAAAGGACGGATCTTTGAGGCCTTGTATTGACTATCGGCTTTTAAATAAGATCACTGTCAAATTTCAGTATCCTTTGCCGCTGTTGTCAGATTTGTTTGCCCGGATTAAAGGTGCCAAGTGGTTCACCAAGATAGACCTTCGTGGTGCGTACAACCTTGTGCGCATTAGGCAGGGCGATGAATGGAAAACCGCATTCAATACGCCCGAAGGTCATTTTGAGTACTTGGTGATGCCATTTGGGCTCTCTAATGCACCTTCAGTTTTTCAGTCCTTCATGCATGACATTTTCCGGAAGTATCTGGATAAATTTTTGATTGTTTATCTGGATGATATTCTGTTTTTTTCTGATGATTGGGACTCGCATGTGGAGCAGGTCAGGATGGTTTTTGAGATTCTGCGTGAAAATTCTTTGTTTGTAAAAGGCTCAAAGTGTCTCTTTGGTGTACAGAAGGTTCCCTTTTTGGGGTTCATTTTTTCCCCTTCTGCTGTGGAGATGGATCCAGTCAAGGTCCGAGCTATTCATGATTGGACTCAACCCTCGTCCGTTAAGAGTCTTCAGAAGTTCTTGGGTTTTGCTAACTTCTACCGTCGTTTTATCGCAAATTTCTCTAGCGTTGTTAAACCGCTGACGGATATGACCAAGAAAGGCTCTGATGTAGCTAACTGGGCTCCTGCTGCCGTGGAGGCTTTCCAGGAGTTGAAACGCCAGTTTACTTCGGCGCCTGTTTTGTGTCAGCCTGACGTCTCACTTCCCTTTCAGGTTGAGGTGGATGCTTCGGAGATTGGGGCAGGGGCCGTTTTGTCGCAGAGAGGCCCTGGTTGCTCTACTATGAGACCTTGTGCCTTTTTCTCTAGGAAATTTTCGCCGGCAGAGCGAAATTATGATGTGGGCAATCGGGAGTTGTTGGCCATGAAGTGGGCATTTGAGGAGTGGCGTCATTGGCTCGAGGGTGCTAAGCATCGTGTGGTGGTCTTGACTGATCACAAAAATTTGATGTATCTCGAGTCTGCTAAACGCCTGAATCCTAGACAGGCCCGCTGGTCATTGTTTTTCTCCCGTTTTGACTTTGTGGTCTCGTATTTACCAGGTTCTAAGAATGTGAAGGCCGATGCTCTGTCTAGGAGCTTTGTGCCTGATGCTCCTGGAGTCGCTGAACCTGAGGGTATTCTTAAGGAAGGAGTTATCTTGTCAGCTATTTCTCCAGATCTGCGACGTGTGTTGCAGAGATTTCAGGCTGGTAGGCCTGACTCTTGTCCACCTGACAGATTGTTTGTGCCTGCTAAATGGACCAGCAGAGTCATTTCCGAGGTTCATTCCTCAGTGTTGGCAGGGCACCCGGGAATTTTTGGAACCAGAGATCTGGTGGCCAGGTCCTTTTGGTGGCCTTCCTTGTCAAGGGATGTGCGGTCATTTGTTCAGTCCTGTGGTACTTGTGCTCGAGCTAAGCCTTGCTGTTCTCGTGCCAGCGGGTTGCTCTTGCCCTTGCCTGTCCCGAAGAGACCTTGGACACACATCTCTATGGATTTCATTTCGGATCTTCCAGTGTCTAAGGGCATGTCTGTCATCTGGGTGATATGTGATCGTTTCTCCAAGATGGTCCATCTGGTTCCTTTGCCTAAGCTGCCTTCCTCTTCTGATCTGGTTCCTGTGTTCTTCCAGAACGTGGTTCGTTTGCACGGCATTCCTGAGAATATTGTGTCGGACAGAGGATCCCAGTTTGTTTCCAGGTTCTGGCGATCCTTTTGTGGTAGGATGGGCATTGATTTGTCGTTTTCCTCCGCTTTTCATCCACAGACTAACGGACAAACGGAACGAACTAATCAGACTCTGGAGGCGTATTTGAGGTGTTTTGTCTCTTCTGATCAGGATGATTGGGTGACCTTCTTGCCGTTGGCTGAATTTGCCCTTAATAATCGGGCTAGTTCTGCCACCTTGGTTTCGCCATTTTTCTGCAACTCCGGTTTCCATCCTCGTTTTTCCTCGGGACATGTGGAGCCTTCTGACTGTCCTGGAGTGGATTCTGTGGTGGATAGGTTGCAGCGGAACTGGAATCATGTGGTGGACAACTTGAAGTTGTCACAGGAGAAGGCTCAGCGTTTTGCCAACCGCCGCCGCGGTGTGGGTCCCCGACTTCGTGTTGGGGATTTGGTATGGCTGTCTTCTCGATTTGTTCCTATGAAGGTCTCCTCTCCCAAATTTAAGCCTCGATTCATTGGTCCTTACAGGATATTGGAGATCCTTAATCCTGTGTCCTTTCGCCTGGATCTTCCGGTGTCGTTTGCCATTCACAACGTATTTCATAGGTCCTTGTTGCGGCGGTACGTTGTGCCTGTGGTTCCTTCTGCTGAGCCTCCTGCTCCGGTGTTGGTTGAGGGCGAGTTGGAGTACGTGGTGGAGAAGATCTTAGATTCTCGTCTCTCCAGGCGGAGGCTTCAGTACCTGGTCAAGTGGAAGGGCTATGGTCAGGAGGATAATTCCTGGGTGGTCGCCTCTGATGTGCATGCGGCCGATTTAGTTCGTGCCTTTCACGCCGCTCATCCTGATCGCCCTGGTGGTCTTGGTGAGGGTTCGGTGACCCCTCACTAAGGGGGGGGTACTGTTGTGAATTTACCTTTTGGCTCCCTCTAGTGGCTACTAGTGATTTTTCTCTGGGTATGTCTATCATCCCTTGTATGCTCACCTGGGTCGTTAGGTCAGGGGTGTTGCTATATAAGCTCCCTGGACCTTCAGTTCAATGCCTGGCAACGTTGATATCAGAGCTAATCTGTAGTGCTCTTGTCTACTGATCCTGGTTCCTGCGTTATTAAGCTAAGTCCGCTTTCTTGCTTTTTGCTATTTGTTTTTGTTTGCATTTTTGTCCAGCTTGTTCATTATCTGTATCCTTTCCTTGCTGGAAGCTCTAGGGAGGCTGGAGTTCTCCCCCCGGGCCGTTTGACGGTTCGGGGGTTCTTGAATCTCCAGTGTGGAATTTTGTTAGGGTTTTTGTTGACCATATAAGTTATCTTACTACATTCTGCTATTAGTAAGCGGGCCTCTCTTTGCTAAACCTAGTTCATCTCTGTGTTTGTCATTTCCTCTTTCCTCACCGTTATTATTTGTGGGGGGCTTGTATCCTACTTTTGGGGTCTATTCTCTGGAGGCAAGAGAGGTCTTTGTTTTCCTCTTCTAGGGGTAGTTAGTCCTCCGGCTGGCGCGAGACATCTAGCGACCAACGTAGGCATGTTCCCCGGCTACTTCTAGTGTTGGCGTTAGGAGTAGATATATGGTCAACCCAGTTACCACTGCCCTATGAGCTGGATTTTTGTACTTCGCAGACTTGCTGATATCTCTGAGACCCTCGCCATTGGGGTCATAACAGTCCTCCCTCTGTCTAAGACAAAATCTCTCCAACACTGAACTCCTTTGTATTTCTCCCCTCTACTACCCTACCGAAACCTAATATTTCCATTTCCATGAGTGGTTCTCCCATAACTCCCAAGCACGCTCATTGTCTTGGAGTTATATTTGACTCAGATCTTTACTTCACTCCTTATATCTAATCACTCACTTGCTCATGTCACCTACACCTTAAAAACATCTTGAGAATTCAACATTTTCTTACATTTGACTCTGCAAAAACTCTTACTGTTACTTTGATTCATTCTTGCCTGGACTGTTGCACCTCTCTTTTAAAAGGCTATAAATTTACTAAACTCACCCCTCTCCTATCTATCCCGCATGCAGTAGCCAGAGTCATATTTCTGTACAGCCATTACACCAATGCCTCCCTTTTGTGCCAGTCATTGAACTAGTTACCCATCCATTACAGAGTACAATAAAAATGTATTACTGTTACTCACAAAGCTCTCCACAATCCTGCACTGTTCTCCATCTCCTCCCTCATCTCTGTCTACCACCCTACCCTTTCTCTCTGTTCTGCTAATGACTTAAGGCTAACATCCTCTATTATAAAAATTTCACACTTCCGTGTTCAAGACCATGCTTGTGCTGCCTCAGTTTTCTGGAATGCACTATCCTGAACAATTCAATTAATTACCTGTTTCCGCCTTTTATTTGTGCTCTAAAAACAAATTCTTTTAACTGGCATATCGCCTCCCCTCATTAATGCCAGACAGGGGGACCAGGAGATGGGGCTGTCTTTGCCACCAAGAGAAATCAAGGTACAGAAATTTCAGGTTGCTTGTAGGTAAAACTTTATTCAAACTGATAATAACTATATACACAACACGTTTCGGCTATTTGCAGCCTTCTTCAGGTGTATCAGGTGTCTCCCTCATCACATTTGCCCATCTAATTTGGATCTTCATTGCCTACCAGCAGCATGGATAAACCACATTTGGCTCCCTTTTTTTCTATTTCCTGGTTGGAAGTCCCATGGGTCTTCAGCAGTTGTTTTCATGCGTATTCATGGTTGTTGTGTCACACAACCTTATCCGGTTAGCATATCCTTTATTTGCATAATTGTTATTTTCCAAGAAGACCCTATCTGTGCTTTTTTGCTCCTAGTTTCTACTATATAGCATAGAAGGTGGAAATACCATGCAGAGAAAAAAATATGTGCTAGACAAATAAATCTGAAAAGTCATTAAGTGTCAAACAAGAAAAGCTAAAACAAAATCACATACCTAAGGAAAACAAGGAGAAAAGGAGAAAACCATTCATTTCAAAGCAAACTTACGGTATCTAACATTTTTCAAAAACTTTTTCATTTGTCACAATTTGAATTTGATTTCTCTGCATTTTGATTTCCTTGAATCCAGTAAAGTTCCAGACCATATTTTTTTCTAAAATTCAAAAGGGCCAGGAAAAATTAAAATAAATAAATAAAAAAACTCATTGGAACTTCAAATATCTTTCTTGGTCTGGTCACCAGTGTGATCTTTACTGACTTATCTTTGTCACCTGCCCTAGTCTACAGTACATGCCATGCAATGTCATGATAGGCATCACATGTCTTCAGAACATCATGGCCTAGTCAGTGTAGGAGACACTGAAGATGCTGAGTCTTTAAGAAGATGCTGAAGATGGTCCATTGAAGACTATCGTTGACTGGACTGAAGAATATGACATGTTTGTGCAGCTGTACAGAAAAGGGTTTGGTGAACATACATTTTTTAATCTCTTTTCTTTACATATGTATATTACGCTCTGGGGTTTGGATCCTTATAACATAACAATTTATAGGACAATTGATTCAAATTGAAAAAAATTAACGCAAATGGAATTTTCAGGCCAAATTCAAGCTGAATTCAAATTACGGTATGTCAAATTTTCAGATTTTCTCATCAATACCACTTGTGCCTGGCATAGAGAGAATTATTAATAGTGATGATGAGATTACACTTATATTTTATTTTGAAGTCTGAAAATGGTTTATTAGCTTTTCTTTTAAAAATGTTACTATGAAGGATGGCACTGGAGAGATCACGCAAAATCCCACGTCTGCCACGACTTGTGAGGAACTCTCACTTCGCCACCCCGCCTGATGTCACCATTACGTCCGAGGAATCACGTAGTACACTCTCATCACTTGTACCAAGTGACGTTCAGCACTCCCTGGGAACACGTAAGGTGAGCTTGGCTCAGTTTTACCCAGACACCCTTCTGTTCACAAGAGCCCAGGAAGGCACAGAGAGTGAGAAAATGTGGCCCACACAGTCACTGACATGATAACACACTAGCTCACAACTGTAACAGGTCCCTTTCACTTGCACCAGTGAAACAGTGCCTGGTCAGCCTGATAGGACTGCCACCAGTTCTTCATTAGATATAAGCCTGGTCTGTTCATGGGATTATATAAGTCAAAATCATGGACCTATGAATTCGTGGATCGCGCTGAAAGAGCAACCCAAGGTTAAATTATATATTTAATCGCCTTAAAGGCACACTAGACAAAACACTATGCACACAATGGTCATATAGTACATATACAGTGGTCAGATATGCAAATAAAATAGTGGCTGGACAAAGTATGCAGATATAAGAGTAAGTTACCAGTCAGATAAAAGGCCTGGCTTGCGGAGCTGGGGATTTCACATGGGAGGTTGGTGGTCCCCTCTGTTCCTTGACTTCTCCCCACATGATGTCATTGTGACCTCCCAAGAGAAAAGCAATAGGCCATGCTTTACATCAGCATTTAACCCCTTTGGGTTATCCCCTCCTCCCCCTGGGCTAAACCCAAATTCCCTCCCCTTGCAGCTAAAAACTCGAAAACCTAAGATGGGTCATAACTCCTTAATGGACGGTCCAAGGGAAGTGGTTTTGCATCATTGGATCTGGCTGGACACCTGCTATGCGTTGAGACCAAACACAGCTTTGCTCCCCACTCTGGGGTTCTAGAACAGATCAAGACCCTGGAAGGCGTTCAACCTGTTCCAGAGATATCAAAAAATTTAACTGGTGTGTGGCTTGGATGTACAATAAGTCCATATTCTCCTTATGAAATTCTAGCTGTCTGAACAAAGCAGTCACACTGCATGGACTCGATAATGCAAACAAGCCTTTTCTCCTGAGCTTAGCTGTGTGAGATCTATCACTCACAGTTTTTGAGGCTTGACCACCTGTAGAGCTAGGTGTCCTGTTACAACTGGAGAAATGAAGTAGGTTTATAATCCCATGTCAAATAGGATACAAATGATTGACATGAAATTATATCTCCAATATTCTTCACAGTTTATTCTGCACTAGACAGTATGAATCCCTATGCCAACTTCATCCTAATTATAATGTGATGCATAGAATGTCATCTATTACAGCGCACATTTCCATCTCTTCTCATCCTCTGGAGTTCGGACTGATGACAGCTGCATAGACGATATGTTCTTCCTGATTTTGGTATGAAGCTAGATTTCTTGGTTGCAGCTTGGCCTTGTTTAGTTCAGTATAGAGAATGTTCTCCTAGGAGGAAAAGTTCATATATGTTTATATTTCTAATAAACAGTAATAAATCAAGAAAATGAAGAAATATGCCCACGCACATTCTTATGAATGTGAAAATGTAGCAATCAGCTCACCTGTCCAGGTGCACTGCAAAATAGTCCAGTAATAGCAACAGTCCAAATGATAGCCGACACTCGCATCTTCTTAAAATAATTGCTTTATTAATCCAGTTGTATAAAAGGCACAAAAAATGGTTGAACATAACAGCACAATAATTAAAAAGGCAGACAAGAAATATCTGCTGTGCTCCCAGGCATTATGTTTCAGACCTACTTGGTCTTTTGTCAAGCCTTACAAAGGACCTTGTAGGTCTGAAACATGTTGCCTGGGAGCACAGCAGATCTTTCTTTTCTGCCTTGTTAATGTTTGGGCTCTTGTGTCAACCATTTTTTGTGCCTTTTATACAACTGGATCAATAAAGTGCTGGTGATCATTTAGACCGTTGACATTCTTATAAATGTATTGTTTGTCTTTTTAAGCTAAAGCTATATTTTTAGAAACTTAAAAGATGCAGAAAAGTGCACAGTTCAGATCAGTAGTGCTACCATGTCACTGGCACAAACTGCCAATATTCAGGAGAGCACTGCAAGTAGGAAGCTGGAAGACAGAATATTATAAATAACATAAATAATATAAAACAGAGCTATTCAGAAGCAATACATGTATACCAATATACCATTATCTGCATAAATCATTTTCAATCCATAAAAACATATAAGAATTGATATTCTCCTAATATTTTCTCTAAAAAAAAAGAAACATCTTGGAGACTTTAAACCATTTGCTAAAGTATAAAATGGTGATAAGAAAGGAAAACTGAATTGGAAGCTAATTTAAGTATAAAAAACAAGCACAAAATTTACTTAAACTAGTTACTGTATATACATTGACCCTTTTTCCTGGTTATTCAGAATTAAACTCAGACATCTGTGAAACAGTCTGAGTACGGACTCATGTACAGATTGGCCGTGGATATTCTGTAACTCGACAGCTTCATCACTGTTAAATTTGGGTTAGGAGACCTGCATTTTTTCCCTAATAAAATGAATGAATGCAACAATGGATGGAATACTAATGCACCTGTGTTTTAACCCCTTCACGACAATTGATGTAAGTTTACGATCAGAAGGCAATTCCCACAAAATGATACAAATTTTCAAAATGATACAAATTTTATATCATGGCGATCATGCGGGCACAGGAGCTGGGTCCGCACAATCGCCGCCTCGTGGTACTTATAGCCAAGCTCTGGCTGTCACGGACATAAGAATGCACGCACTGCCACAGTCCATTTATTCCTGTAAATGTCGCGATTGATAGCCACCGTATAGCTCCATCAGCAGAGAAATAAAAAAGGAATAACTCTCAGAATATAGCACTGCAAAAACAATTCTTGGTTTTTGTTCATTCTGCCTCTCAAAGCTCAGAATGAAAAGAGATAAAGTAAAGATATGTGCTTGAAAGAGGTCCAATAAAGACATCAACTCGTCCCGCAGAAAACAAGCTCTCACATGACTCTATCAGCAGAAATATGTTAAAATGATAGCTCTCAGAATATGGCGATTCAAAAACTGTTTTTTTTTGCAAACAAAAGGAGTTTAGTGTATAAAAGCAGCCAAACATTAATTTGGCATCTCTGCAACCGCACCGACCCAAAGAATAAAGCTGTCTAATCACTTACACATCATGAGGAATGGTGTAAAAATGGATAAAACTAAGTATTGACCTGCTGTTGATTTGTTCTTTCTGCCTCTCAAAAATCACAGAAAGGCTCAGTGCACATTTATCCTGTGCTCTGCGCTGAGCGCTTACACCATGGTTTCTGTGTAAATCTCTGAAATACGTGAGTCAGACAGAACCCCCGGCTGAAGATACCCTATAATGAGGCAGATGGAGACACTGTAGATGCCATCTGAACTGTGATCTGGTAGTGTACGTTTTATTAAACATGCAAAAATAGCACGGGCCGCCACAGTTTTAAGCACCTTTGAAAAATAGTACAACACTGGATAAAGGCCAGATGGATTCCATAGTATCTCTGCTGACTTATTATAGTGAATGGACCTTTCAAGGGTTTCATCTGAATCACATAATTTGGATACTTAGAAGGAAGTGCACAGCTTGGAGCACAGGATAAATGTGATCCAAAATGTTATGTAACATGTTCCCAATAAAAGCTTCCACTCAATTCACAAAAAAAGCAAGTCCCTACTCTGGTTGGTCATCTGTCAATAAAAATATGTGGGGGTTGCACTTTACTGGTAGTAAAAAAGCATTGCAAAAGAAAAATGGCTCCTTGCATCCCAAATCCAGTAAATTCCGGGCTCCCAAATCCAAATCGCCCTTCCCCCGAGCCCCAGTGTGTCTAAACCATATTCATCATCCACATGTTTGGCATTTCTGTAGCGATGAGAGCCAGCCTAATTTATGGGTGCATGTTTCCAGAAGCATGAGCTGGGCATAATGTACTGGTCACTACAACATACTGGTCACTACAACGGCATATATGCAATTTTCACTTGGCAACATCCACTGATGCTTGTTTCTGGAAGACATGCATGGAGTCAAAATCATGACTTAGCTAAATTCCCAGAGGGGTGTAATTTAAAAATGGGGTTACACGAGGAAAGATTCTGCTTTGTGGGCACTTAGGGGCACTTTATATGGAGTTCCCAAACTATTCTAGGAAAATCTGTGCTCCAGGAGGTAAATAGCGCTCCGTCCCTCCTGAGTCTCGCCATATGGCTAAGCAGTACTGTACAGCCACATAAGGGGTATTACCACGTTTAGCAGAAATTGTGGGTCAAATTTTGGTGCCATTTTTACCCATTTGCTAATGTGAAAATGTAAAACAATATTTGGTATAGTGTAAAATGAGGTTATTTAAAGAGGATTTAGGCTGTTCTGGCACCTCAGGGGCTCTCCCAGTGGGTCATGGCACCTGCAAACAATAACAGCAAAATCTGCACTGTAATCTGGCGCTCCTTGCCTTCTGAGCTTTGCACTGTGCCTGAAAATTAATTCCCGATTATATGTAGGGTATTGGTGCTCTCAGGAGAAATTGCAGAACAAACTAAAATTTGTAAAAATTATTTTAGGCTAGGTTCACATTCCGTTAACAGCAGCCCATTCAACACATGCGTTAACAGGCTGCTGTTAACACAAGTGCTGACATGACATCGCGCTAGCGCAGATAGAGCTAGCAGATGCTCTATCTGCGCTAGCAGTGATGGACCCGGAAATGCTGCAGCCCACATCCCGGGGTCCGTCACTCAATGACGGCACATCGCTCGCGAACGCCCATTGTGGGCATGCGCTAGCGATGCGTCCGACATTGGATGGCGTTAACGGACTGCGTTATACCACGTTATTCCGCGGTGTGCGACGGATGTGTCGTGTTGTGGTGGACCGTCGGCACAAAAAAAGTTACATGTAACTTTTTTTGTGCGTCGTGTGTTGTGAATTCTGCTCTTGGGCTCCCTCCGGTGGTTATAAGTGGTAATGTTGTGAGTTCTGCTCTTGGGCTCCCTCCGGTGGTTATAAGTGGTACTGCTGCTCCTTTGGATTTCAGTAGTCATCAGGTGCTTCCACTTATTACCAATTCTGACTGGGCTATTTAGTCTGGCTAGATCCTTTAGTTAGTGCCAGTTGTCCATTGTTTCTTGGTGGATTCACATCTCTCCTGGATTCTCCTGCTATTCTGTCCAAATCATCAAAGATAAGTCCTGGCTTTGTTTTTGCAGTCCACATACTGTGGACTTTATTGTTCAGTGCATTTCTATGTTTTTTTGTCCAGCTTTGTCAGTGTGGATTTATTCAGTCAAGCTGGAAGCTCTGGAGAAGCAGATTTACCCTCCATGCCTTTAATTAGGTGTGGAGATTTTGTATTCTCTGTGGTGGATATTTTCTAGTATTTTAATACTGACCGCATAGTACTCTGTCCTATCCTTTCTATTTAGCTAGAAGTGGCCTCCTTTGCTAAATCCTGGTTTCATTCTGCATATGTTATTTCCTCTCCTCTCAGTCAATATTTGTGGGGGGCTGTCTATCCTTTGGGGATTTTCTCTGAGGCAAGATAGCTTTCCTGTTTCTATCTTTAGGGGTATCTAGTCCTCCGGCTGTGTCGGGGTGTCTAGGCCGTGTTAGGTACATCCCACGGCTACTTCTAGTTGTTGTGTTAAGTTCAGGGTCTGCGGTCAGTACAGGTACCACCTCCTCCAGAGCACGTCTCATGCTGCTCCTAAGCCACCAGATCATAACAGTACAACTGGCCCACAATGAGTTAAATGCATCTCAAAAGAAGGGAAGAAAAGTGCTGAGCCATTTTTTTTCTGCAGTCTACTTTGTCTTCTTTTCCCTCTTAATCTCTGGGTGGTTCAGGAGTTTGGCGCTGGCATGGATGTTCAGGGTTTGGCTTCTCGTGTGGATCAACTTGCTGCAAGAGTGCAGGGTATTTTTGATTATGTTGTCCAGGCTCCGGTTTTAGAGCCTAGAATTCCAACTCCTGATTTGTTTTTTGGGAACAGGTCCAAGTTTTTGAGCTTTAAAAATAACTGCAAACTGTTTTTTGCTCTGAGACCCCGTTCCTCTGGTGATCCCATTCAGCAAGTTAAAATTGTCATCTCCCTGCTGCGTGGCGACCCTCAGGACTGGGCATTTTCCCTTGAATCAGGGAATCCTGCTTTACTTAATGTAGACACCTTTTTTCAGGCACTAGGGTTATTGTATGATGAACCTAATTCAGTGGATCATGCAGAAAAAACCTTGTTGACCCTGTGTCAGGGTCAGGAAGCGGCAGAATCATACTGACAGAAATTTAGAAAATGGTCTGTGCTCACTAAATGGAATGAGGATGCTTTGGCGGCAATTTTCAGAACGGGTCTTTCTGAAGCCGTTAAAGATGTTATGGTGGGGTTCACCACGCCTGCTGGTCTGAGTGATTCTATGTCTCTGGCCATTCAGATTGATCGGCGCTTGCGCGAGCGCAGAGTTGTGCACACGATGGCGTTGTCCTCTGAGCGGAGTCCTGAGCCTATGCAGTGTGATAGGATTTTGACTAGAGCTGAACGGCAAGGATTCAGATGTCAAAATAGGTTGTGTTTTTACTGCGGCGATTCTGCTCATGTTATTTCTGATTGTCCTAAGCGTACTAAGAGAGTCGCTAGGTCTGTTACCATCAGTACTGTACAGCCTAAATTTCTCTTATCTGTGACCTTGATCTGCTCATTGTCGTCATTTTCTGTCATGGCGTTTGTGGATTCAGGCGCCGCTTTGAACTTGATGGACTTAGAATTCGCCAAGCGTTGTGGTTTCCCCTTGCAGCCTTTGCAGAACCCTATTCCTTTAAGGGGCATTGATGCTACACCTTTGGCTAAAAATAAACCTCAGTTTTGGACACAGCTGTCCATGTGCATGGAGCCAGCACATCAGGAAGATTGTCATTTTCTGGTGTTGCATAATTTACATGATGTTATTGTACTGGGTTTTCCTTGGTTACAGGTACATAATCCGGTGCTGGATTGGAAATCTATGTCTGTGACTAGTTGGGGTTGTCAGGGGGTTCATAATGATGTTCCTTTGATGTCAATTTCCTCTTCCCCCTCTTCTGAAATTCCTGATATTTTGTCAGATTTCCAGGATGTGTTTGATGAGCCCAAGTCCAGTTCCCTTCCTCCGCATAGGGACTGTGATTGTGCTATTGACTTGATTCCAGGATGTAAGTTCCCTAAGGGCCGACTTTTCAACCTGTCTGTGCCAGAACAAACCGCCATGCGGAGTTATGTTAAGGAGTCCTTGGAGAAAGGGAATATTCAGCCATCTTAGTCACCATTGGGAGCGGGATTCTTTTTTGTTGCCAAGAAGGATGGCTCCTTGAGACCCTGTATTGATTATCGCCTCTTGAATAAGATCATGGTCAAATTTCAATACCCATTGCCTTTGCTTTCTGATTTGTTTGCTAGGATTAAGGGGGCTAGTTGGTTTACTAAGATTGACCTTCGAGGGGCGTATAATCTTGTTCGTATTAAACAGGGTGACGAATGGAATACTGCGTTTAATACGCCCGAAGGCCATTTTGAATACCTTGTGATGCCTTTCGGGCTTTCTAATGCTCCATCTGTGTTTCAGTCCTTCATGCATGATATTTTCTGCAATTATCTTGATAAATTCATGATTGTATACTTGGATGATATTTTGATTTTTTCCGATGATTGGGAGTCTCATGTGAAACAGGTCAGGATGGTATTTCAGATCCTTCGTGATAATGCTTTATTTGTGAAGGGGTCTAAGTGCCTCTTTGGAGTTCAGAAGGTTTCTTTTTTGGGTTTCATTTTTTCTCCTTCGTCTATAGAAATGGATCCTGTTCAGGTTCAGGCCATTCATGATTGGGTTCAACCCACATCTGTGAAGAGCCTTCAGAAATTTTTGGGCTTTGCTAATTTTTATCGCTGTTTCATTGCCAATTTCTCCAGTGTGGTTAAACCCCTGACCGATTTGACGAAGAAAGGCGCTGATGTGACGAATTGGTCCTCTGCGGCTGTTTCTGCCTTTCAGGAGCTTAAATGCCGATTTACTTCTGCCCCTGTGTTGCGTCAGCTGGATGTTTCTCTTCCTTTTCAGGTTGAGGTTGACGCTTCTGAGATTGGGGCAAGGGCCGTTTTGTCTCAGAGGAATTCTGATGGTTCCTTGATGAAACCGTGTGCCTTCTTTTCCCGAAAGTTTTTGCCTGTGGAACACAATTATGATGTCGGCAATCGGGAGTTGTTGGCTATGAAGTGGCCATTTGAGGAGTGGCGACATTGGCTTGAGGGGGCCAAGCACCGTGTTGTGGTCTTGACCGATCATAAGAATCTGATTTACCTCGAGTCTGCCAAGCGGATGAATCATAGACAGGCTCGATGGTCCCTGTTTTTCTCCCGTTTTGATTTTGTGGTCTCGTATCTTCCGGGTTCTAAGAATGTTAAGGCTGATGCCCTCTCTAGGAGCTTTTTGCCTGATTCTCCTGGAGTCCTTGAGCCGGTTGGAATTTTCAAGGAAGGGGTGATTCTTTCTGCCATCTCCCCTGATTTACAATGGGTGCTTCAGGAATTTCAGGCTGATAAACCTGATCGCTGTCCAGCGGGGAAACTGTTTGTTCCTGATAGATGGACTAGTAGAGTGATTTCTGAGGTTCATTGTTCTGTGTTGGCTGGCCATCCTGGGATTTTTGGTACCAGAGATTTGGTTGGTAGGTCCTTTTGGTGGCCTTCTTTGTCACGGGATGTGCGTTCTTTTGTGCAGTCCTGTGGGACTTGTGCGTGGGCGAAGCCCTGCTGTTCCCACGCTAGTGGGTTGCTTTTGCCTTTGCCGGTCCCTGAGAGGCCTTGGACGCATATTTCTATGGATTTTATTCAGATCTCCCTGTTTCCCAGAAGATGTCTGTTATCTGGGTGGTTTGTGATCGGTTCTCTAAGATGGTTCATTTGGTACCCTTGCCTAAGTTACCTTCCTCTTCCGATTTGGTTCCATTGTTTTTTCAGCATGTGGTTCGTTTGCATGGCATTCCTGAGAATATTGTGTCTGACAGAGGTTCCCAGTTTGTTTCTAGGTTTTGGCAGGCCTTTTGTGCTAGGATGGGCATTGATTTGTCTTTTTCTTCCGCATTTCATCCTCAGACAAATGGCCAAACCGAGCGAACTAATCAGACTTTGGAAACTTATTTGAGATGCTTTGTGTCTGCTGATCAGGATGATTGGGTGGCTTTCTTGCCATTGGCCGAGTTTGCCCTTAATAATCGGGTTAGTTCGGCCACTTTGGTTTCGCCCTTCTTTTGTAATTTTGGTTTCCATCCTCGTTTTTCTTCAGGGCAGGTTGAGCCTTCTGATTGTCCTGGTGTGGATTCTGTGGTGGACAGGTTACAGCAGATTTGGACTCATGTGGTAGACAATTTGACGTTGTCTCAGGAGAAGGCTCAACGTTTTGCTAACCGTCGTCGGTGTGTTGGTCCCCGGCTTCGGGTTGGGGATTTGGTCTGGTTGTCTTCCCATCATGTTCCTATGAAGGTTTCTTCCCCTAAGTTCAAGCCTCGGTTTATTGGTCCTTATAAGATTTCTGAGATTATCAATCCTGTGTCTTTTCGTTTGGCCCTTCCAGCCTCTTTTGCCATCCATAATGTTTTCCATAGATCTTTATTGCGGAGATATGTGGTGCCCGTTGTTCCCTCTGTTGATCCTCCTGCCCCGGTGTTGGTTGATGGGGAGTTGGAGTATGTGGTTGAGAAAATTTTGGATTCTCGTTTTTCGAGGCGGAGGCTTCAGTATCTTGTCAAATGGAAGGGTTATGGCCAGGAGGATAATTCTTGGGTTGTTGCCTCCGATGTTCATGCGGCTGATTTGGTTCATGCTTTTCATTTGGCTCGTCCTGATCGGCCTGCGGGCTCTGGTGAGGGTTTGGTGACCCCTCCTCGGGGGGGTACTGTTGTGAATTCTGCTCTTGGGCTCCCTCCGGTGGTTATAAGTGGTAATGTTGTGAGTTCTGCTCTTGGGCTCCCTCCGGTGGTTATAAGTGGTACTGCTGCTCCTTTGGATTTCAGTAGTCATCAGGTGCTTCCACTTATTACCAATTCTGACTGGGCTATTTAGTCTGGCTAGATCCTTTAGTTAGTGCCAGTTGTCCATTGTTTCTTGGTGGATTCACATCTCTCCTGGATTCTCCTGCTATTCTGTCCAAATCATCAAAGATAAGTCCTGGCTTTGTTTTTGCAGTCCACATACTGTGGACTTTATTGTTCAGTGCATTTCTATGTTTTTTTGTCCAGCTTTGTCAGTGTGGATTTATTCAGTCAAGCTGGAAGCTCTGGAGAAGCAGATTTACCCTCCATGCCTTTAATTAGGTGTGGAGATTTTGTATTCTCTGTGGTGGATATTTTCTAGTATTTTAATACTGACCGCATAGTACTCTGTCCTATCCTTTCTATTTAGCTAGAAGTGGCTGCTTTGCTAAATCCTGGTTTCATTCTGCGTATGTTATTTCCCTCTCCTCTCACAGTCAATATTTGTGGGGGGCTGTCTATCCTTTGGGGATTTTCTCTGAGGCAAGATAGCTTTCCTGTTTCTATCTTTAGGGGTATCTAGTCCTCCGGCTGTGTCGAGGTGTCTAGGCCGTGTTAGGTATATCCCACGGCTACTTCTAGTTGTTGTGTTAAGTTCAGGGTCTGCGGTCAGTACAGGTACCACCTCCTCCAGAGCACGTCTCATGCTGCTCCTAAGCCACCAGATCATAACAGTCGTGTCCGCCATTTCCGACCGCGCATGCGTGGCCAAAACTCCGCCCCCTCCTCCCAGGACATTACAATGGGGCATCGGATGCGTTGTAAAACTGCATCCGCTGCCACCGTTGTGTTTTTTTTTCACAGTATGCGTCGGTACGTCGGCACGTCGCATTGCGTCGTACGACGCTAGTGTGAAAGTAGCCTTACTGGCAGGATCTGGGTGCATTACAATACTCAAGGCAAATTGATCTTCTCCAGGAATAGTGATCATATGCAGCATATTTATCTGTATGTAAAGAAATAGAGGAGTGGACCTGTAGACAGGTCCATTGGAGACTCAATCTGCTGCTACTTACTGTTTCCTGCTCATCTACTTCTCTTTCCATCTTCTTTTCCTTTGCACTCTCTTTGACCTCCTCTGCTTGGTTATATTTTGTGTTCTAAAAATGAATGACATTAATTATATCTACACTCCTCAACATTGAAATTGCAGCACAAAGAAAGGAAAACGGTGGAATTATGGAAATCACAGGATGGATAGGCATGTTAATGATAGGCAAGTGATGAAAAAATGGAAACTAAATTTTCAAAACAAATTGATATATTGAGTGCAGAAATCTTTGCACTTACAGCCTCAGCTACTATCAACGAGGTTAATAGTGGTCATCAGAGGAAGGTTTTGCTATGTTGTATGAACATGAGCACACAAATCATCAAGATCCACTGCTGGCAGTACCCTATACAATTGTTGACCAATTATATCCCAGATGTGATAATGGGAAATAAGTCTGGAGATGCTGCAGCTGTCATTCTCCAGGTAATGACTCATTGTCTTTTGTTAGAGATCTACATGAAAAAGCATTTGACCAATTTTTTTATGGACCATTTATGTAATTGAACAAATTAATCATGTCCCCCACCTTAGACATCTTGTCTCATGACTAATTGTGTTTATTTTAATCTATCCAAATAGCTAAGCTCATCCATGTACCTTATCAGTTTTCTGACTCCTCTTTATACCTTTCCTAACTCCAGGGCCTCCTTTCTATGAACTGGTGCCCAGAACTAAACTGCATATTCCAGATGCGACAGCCTGAACGCTTTGTAGAGTAATAGTATTACGTTCCTGTCCAGTGAGTCCATCCGGTACCTATTTTAGTACGTGACAATATCCTGTTGCCTTTAGAAGTTGCTTATTGACATTCTATGTTGTTACTTAGTCTGTAATCTACAAGAGCACCCAGATCCTTCCCTACAAGTGACTCTCCTAGTCTTACTCCCCGTAGAACATATAGTGCTCATGTGCATAATTTTACAATTTTCCATTCCCAACCTCATCTGCCAAGTCGATGCCTAAACACTTAGTTTCTCCCAAGTCAGGTTCTAACTTACGAAGATCCTCCATAGACTACATTATATAGTTTAGTGTCATCTGCAAAAATAAAAACACCACTATGAATCCCATTTTATATATCAATAATAAATAAATTGAACAAAATTGGACCAGCACTTAACCTTGTGGTCACCACTTATAACTGGAGACCATCAAGAGTAGAAGTCTATTTGAGTCACATCTAATACAATTCCAGGCTGAATTTCAGTGATTGTGAGTGACACAATCCAATTTTGCCATATTTGCACAACCTTTCTGAAACCTAGATACAAATACACCCCTGCTACCATCCAATGTTGATAAAAAGAGTACCAGAATCCCAAAATTCCTAACAGATTCTTCAAATGTAGGCAGTCACAGAATCCAAACGATCTCTTTAATTTATTTAGGGTAATTGAGATTCTCACCATTGTTGAAATTTCACAATATGGCCTTTCTTCCAAAGGTAACTCTTCTGGAAATTAAATTAAAGCAGAAATTTAGTTATGTAAGAAAAAAATCCTGAAACAGAAACAAAAACAATCTGTAATATTTAAGTAAAAGGCTGAAATTTCAGCATCAGTTCTTTATGACTCTTTTCCCACCCAAAAACATTTCACTTTAATTTTCAACTGCATTGTTCAGATTACGGGAGACATTAAAGGTGGAAAATGTTCTGAAATTGTTTTTCTGAGTAGGATTTTTTTTTTTTTACATGACAAAAACTTTAGATTTTAACAGGGGTGTGAAAACTTTTTCTATCCACTGCATAGACTGTGAAATACGCCTGTATGAGCCCAGGAAACACATCCTGGTCATAAAGGCGATTTTACAATCTGCTCCACATTGCATATACTGATGGACATTTGAGACCTCGTTGTACCGGGGTATGATTATATTTTGTTTTTAAATAAGTTTTTGGAGCTTATTCACACTGTGCTTTTATGAGGATAAACAGGCTCTGCTCAAAAATCCACATAACAATCTGCTTTATTGGAAAAGTCTATAGTGCTGGGATTTTTTTTTTAGGAAAATCGACATGTCTATCCTTGAAGTGTTTCTGCTCAATTAAAGCAAAAACATACCCCTACACAAAAATAGCAACAAATAAAATAAAAACATAATAAGAATGTGTTCACACTGAGTTTTTCTGCTGAGTATTTAGAGCAGGAACTATAAAAAAACCTAAAGTTTTTATCTGAGAGTTAGAGTTCGTGCTGTCTTTTTCCACTGTTTGGAAACATTGATTATTAAGCAGTAGATGACTCAATGCCCTCTCGTTTACTCTGATGTTTAGTAATCTTGAAGAATATTTAGCTAGTGTTTTCTTTTTGTTGTTTTCTGTTTTTTTTTTAGGTTTCTGCTTCTAGTGTTTTTAGGGTTTGTTTTGAACTTCATTAAGCTACTAAACAAAATGATGGTTTTCTTTGTGGCAGGAAATGTTTTAGAAATGCTCAAAAATCACCAGGACATCTTGTGGCATCTGAAGAGTTTCAAACATTCTTCAAAGCCCAATCATATGTAATATATACAGTGGGTGAAATAAGTATTGAACACGTCACCAATTTTTTCAGTAAATATATTTCTAAAGGTATTATTAACATAAAATTCTCACCAAATGTTGATAACAACCCATTCAATCCACACAGGCACAGAAATCATCCATGGCTGTCAATAAATTATGTGTAATAATGAAAAATGACACAGGGAAATAGTTTGGAACACATGAAGGAAGAGAGGAGCAAAAAGCCATGGAAAGTCCTGACACCAGCTGAAATCTCTCAGCAATTAGAAATCAATTCTGCCACTTAGCGACTAATAATTTCAACTGATGGCTTTAAAATGGTGTCTCACTACCAAGTGCCACAAAAGAAACATCTCATGATGGGTAAAACCAGTGAACCAAGACCTTCCCAACCTTAGTTTTGCAAAACATACTGATGACATAGGTTACAGAAAAATTTCTAAACTACTGAAGGTTCCAGTGATCATTGTTGGGGCCATAATCTGGAAGTAGAAAGAACATCTTTTCACCATAAACCGGCCACGGCCAGGTGCTCACTGCAAGATTTCAGACAGAGGAGTGAAAAGAATTATCAGAAGAGTTGTCCAAGAGTGGATGACCACCTGTGGAGAGCTACAGAGAGACCTGGAATCAGCAGGTACAATTGTTTCAAAGAAAACAATGAGTAATGCACTCAACCTCCATGGCCTGTCAACATGCAAGACTCCATTACTGAACAAAAACTATGTTCAAGGACATTTATGATTTGCTCAACAACATTTAGACAAGCCTGTGAAATACTGGTAGAATATACAGGGTGGGTCATTTATATGGATCCACCTGAATAAAATGGGAATGGTTGGTGACATCAACTTCCTGTTTGTGGCACATTAGTATATGGGAGGGGGAAAACTTTTCAAAATGGGCGGTGACAATTGTGGCCATATTGAAGTCGGCCATTTTGGATCCAACTTTATTTTTGCAATAGGAAGAGGGTGATGTGACACAAACTTATTGAGAATTTCACAAGAAAAACAATGGTGTGATTGGTTTTAACATAACTTTATTATTTCATGAGTTATTTACAAGTTTACAACCACTTATAAAATGTGTTCAAAGTGCTGCCCATTGTGTTGAATTGTGAATGCAACCCTCCTCTCCCACTCTTGACACAGTGATAACAACACCGCAGAAGAAATTCTAGCACAGGGTTCCAGTATCCGTTGCTTCAAATGCTGCACATCTCGTATCTTCATAGCATAGACAATTGCCTTCAGATGACCCCAAAGATAAAAGTCTAAGGGGGTCAGATCAGGGGACCTTGGTAGCTATTCAGCTGGCCCATGATGACCAATCTACTTTCCAGGAAACTGTTCATGTAGGAATGCTTGGATCTGACACCCATAATGCTGTGGTGCACCATCTTGGGTGTCAGGTTCGAGCATTCCTACATGTACAGTTTCCTGGAAAATGGATTGGTCATCATGGGCCAGCTGAATAGCCACCAAGGTCCCCTGATCTGACCCCCTTAGACTTTTATCTTTGGGGTCATCTGAAGGCAATTGTCTATGCTGTGAATATACGAGATGTGCAGCATCTGAAATAATGGATACTGGAAGCCTGTGCTAGCATTTCTTCTGTGGTGTTGCTATCAATATGTGAAGAGTGGGAGAAGAGGGTTGCATTGACAATCCAACATAATGGCAGCACTTTGAACACATTTTATAAGTGGTCATAAACTTGTAAATAACTCATGAAAGAATAAAGTTACATTAAAACCAAGCACACCATTATTTTTCTTGTGAAATTCTCAATAAGTTTGATGTGTCACATGACCCTCTTCCCATTGGAAAAAATAAAGTTGGATCCAAAATGGCCGACTTCAAAATGGCCGCCATGGTCACCACCTTTCCTGAAAAGTTTTCCCCCTCCCATATACTAATGTGCCACAAACAGGAACTTGATATCACCAACCATTCCCATTTTATTTAGGTGTATCCATATAAATGTTTTATTGTTTTATTGTTTAAATAATGAATCTACCTTTTATCCCTGGATGGCTGTGCTGAAATTTTTCCCTGTCTATTTTGTCTATTCTCCTGTGATCACCAGTGGAATCGACACCCTCAGCAGTGCCGGGTATTGATGCGTGAGTTTCTCGCATCACACTTGCAAGTGTGACCCCGGCCATAAACTTACAATGCGGTAAGCTCCTTCATCCCTCTCAATTTTTGATGGTAGTGGTTCCTTAAGTAATTGTCGTGAGCATGAATATTTATATATATATATTGCAGCTATTGTTCTACAACAACACTCTGACCTAAGTGTATGTATTTTCTAGTACAGTCATTGTTCTGGGACAGGTTATCTACTAGTGAAACAATATGAAAAGCAAAACATTGTTATGAATTTTAGAAATGAATGTGTTTATTCTTTTTATGTTTTTTTTTGGAGGATGACATTTTCTGCCTAACACAACCTTAGAGAGTTTCTGTTCCGAAAACTTGGCAAAATAAACCTCAGGGTGGACACACCTAAGGCTATTTGCAAAAGGCGTAGTTTAGACTCCAGCGCTGCTGCCGAGTTTTGCCAGGCAAAGCCACTTCAAGAAAACACAATCCTTCGTTGGCTTTCTCAGAAGTTTTGCCATCGATCTTGTGGTGGCTCTCACTCTACACTGAGAGGTATGAAGAATGGAAGCCGCCCAAAGAACGAGCATGTCATGTTTACTGCATCTTATGGGGTACCTTTGCGATGCTTTGTCAGGCAGATTCTGCACGAAATCTGCCTGAAAATACGAAGTGTTCACAATTAGAAAACTGGGAAGCGTTTCCATAAATCTATAATTGAAAACTAGAACTTTGCCTATAGAAACATCCTATTGTTTGAGAACACATTATCAATCGTTATCTCTACGAAGTATTTCAAACAGTTTAAGAGAATTTGATTTTATTTCACATTTTTAATAAAAAAAGTAATCTTCAAAAGGTAATGGTCATACGTGTCACATTTATAATTACCCTCTTCTGCATTATCCATGGTCTTCGGTTGCCTAGGTATATGAAAAAAAATTGAAAAATTAAATGTGCGAGCAGGTCAATTTCTTCTTGTTCATTTCCATATACAGGAGTGATCCGGCCACAGAAGTGGTCATTCTCTCGAGAGAATTGGATTGATTATGCTTATGACACTGAGTGTCAGTTAGTGTGGCCCAGTTTTCTTGGATGAGAAGTTGGAGAACAAAATTTCTCTATCTTCTCCATTCTCTGAGTCCGCGGAAATCGGACTGCACACAGATGTTATCCGAGTGAAGTCTCATGATTTCCACACACCCATAGACTTGAATAGCCAAGTGCGATCTGATTTACGCAGCAATTTTTTTTCTCATGCTGAAACGGTATGAGATAAAAGCGTAAATCTGCAGTTCCCCATGGTATAACACTGGGATAAAACATCAGACAGCACTGATCCGATGTATACGCCAGTGTGAACGAGCCCTTATTTGCATTGTGCTTTTGTGCTGTGAATTGATATAGGGAGAAATAAACTGATATCTATAAATGCCGTATTATTGAGATGAACAGCACTGGCAGAAACACTGGTTAGGAAAGGGTTAACGAGGACATATCATCATCACATCAAAAGTGTCTAGTTGTTATTATTTTTTATCCCTGTTGCTACATTGCCTATTAAAAAATGTTTGCTTTTTTTTTTTTAAATCGTTTCAGACGCATCAGACTTTTTTAATGCAAATTTTTAATGTCTTTAGCAAGGGGGCGGTGCTTAGTGGTAATTATGCAGAAAAACAACTCCTTGGTAAATAGCATAAAAATTAGTACAACGGATTTAGAAAGTAAAATAGAAATTCTCAGGAGAACAGTAGCAATAAAATAACAACAACTGTACACGTTTGACAGGTCCTCTTCAAGAACTAATTAAGGGACTGTAGCAATTCCTAGAAGACAGCCCCTGGGCGGGGTCAGTGAGGAGGAGTGAGTTGGAGGTTATGTGTGGGGACAGTGAGCTCTGTGAGATCATGAATTAATCTTAATGAAAAGTGACAGATTTGATTGAAAAGTCACAGCAAGGGGAGATGAAAACTACTGGTGCCACAGTATTAAAACAAAGAACAAAAAGGGAGCTGGTTCAGCCGTGAGAAGAGACAAGAGTTGGACAGATAACAGTTTGGGTTAGTGGGGACCCTGAGACAGCAAAGAGAAACAAGGACAATTTAGTCAATTCGTAGAAATTTTGGTGACAAAACATCGGGTTATCAAGCTGGATCACTTAGATCAAACTGCATTCCTCGAGGGCCGCCAACAGGTCATGTTTTCAGGTTTTCCTTAGCATTCCACAAGGTGCTGGAATCATTCTGTGCAGGTGATTAAATTATCACCTGTGCAATACAAGGAAATCCTGAAAACATGACCTGTTGGTGGCCCTCGAGGAATGCAGTTTGACACCTCTGACTTAGATACTGTACTGAAGCTGGGCCATGGAAAGCAAAGAAATTATAAGAAGACTGAATGGACCAAGTGTACGGTGTATTAAAAATGTAATGGTTCCCTCAAGTGTTACACTACCACTGAAAACCACAAAGCTTGAAGATCTGGTCTTTTTGTCTTATTTTGCTTTATTATTGTATTGTTAACATTGTTACCTATGACTTGTGTTTGAAACTGTTAAACTGTAAAGCGCTGCGGAATATGTTGGCGCTATATAAATAAAGATTATTATTATTATTATTATTATTATTATCTGGTAACGGCAGTAAATGTATTCACTGTGTTGTTCCTGGTGGCATCTGAAATGTTAATCAACTTCTATAATCAGGAAATATTTATTGCTATAATCTTGGGTCTCCTTGTTCCTAAGGTAAATGAGGGGTCCCAAGTTTTATGTCAGTTGGAAGAATTCAGCCACCAAGGAAATAACCTGTTTCCACTGTTTTTTGGGGTCACTGATGTGATCCTTGGCCATTGCAACCCTTAGAACCAGGTATTTTTATTTTTTAGAAGATGTGTTATTATAGGGTTTTGCCGCCCACTACACAGGTAACCCCTTCTTAGAAAACACAGGAAATCCTCAATGTAAAATAAAAACACATTATACTCACCTCCCATGCTGGCCCCATTCCAGCGATGTGTGCACATGGTCTCTCGAGCCTCCCATGACAATGTTATACCATGTGAGTCCTGCAGTCAATCAGTGGCTGTTATTGAGCTGCTCGGCCCTCATTTTCTCTGAGCAAACCTCGGACGTCAACGCTGATTGGCTGCAGGGATCATGTGACATAACAATTTTATGTAATACCCTGGGAGACTTGAGAGAAGGGAAGGTGTAGAGCAGAGAAAGTCATGAGAACTAGGAGTAGGACCTGTTATGGCGTTGTATAAGCTTTGCCGGGCTCTCAGCTTAATTATGTTTTAACAGACACTTGGCAGCAGCACATGGTAGATGGTAGCACAACTTTAAAGGAAACCGGTCACCTTACGAAAAGCTACTTACCTACAGATATAAGTTAAATGTGTAGGTTAATGGCATAACAATGCTTCCTGGCTGTCTGAAAGTGCGGGTACCAGGAGAATTGAACTAGCTTTCTCCTGGGAGACACCAGCTTTCAGTCACAGAGGCGTGTACAGAATATAGTGACCAATTACAGCACAGCCCCCTATACATTGAGAAGGGGCTTGAACTATTTCCCAGCATTGGGTGATTGACAGCACATTGTGCAAAGATTGCATTGCCAGCTGTCAATGAATATGCCGGAGTGTGCTTACAGCCGCTGGTCACACTATAATGAGTGATGGCTTTGGCCACGTCATGCATGACCCCATGACTGAAAACCGTTGGCTCCTGGGAGGAAATAAATTAATTTTCTCCCGATAAAGGCACTCTCAGTAAGGAGGCCGGGCAGCATCGTAGTGCTGTGTACCTGCAGATTACTCATATATTCCTATTTCCAAGGTGACATGTTGCCTTTAATGAAGACTATTTAGAAATTTTCATAACTTTACATTTAAGAAGCAAATAAGCAATGAAATAATATGTGCAAAGTTGTGCATAACCCTAAGATAGGAGCAATAATATATGATTATTTGTGCTTTTATTTCAGTGAATAAAATGATGTGGCCAATGCCCTTGTGCCGAAGGGAACAATCTGCACTAGATATTTATTGCTTAGGATGGGATCGTGATACTTACACATTTTTCTTTTTACAAATGACTCCTAAAAAATATAAGCAGAATTAGCCAATAGAATAGATTTCTACATCTAGTTTTGTATTCTGTCTGGCACTGAAAGTAAATACAGAGTAAAGTAAATGAACCCAACAGCAAAAAGAGGGTTCTTGGCAAGGGCAGAACAAACCATACACTGTTGTTTCATGTTCCGGTTTTATCCTCGGGAAATCAAACTCCTCTACAGTCTTAACAAAACTGTTTTTGGGGGGATTTTTGCAAATGCAAAGAGAAAAAAAAAAACCTCATTCCACCTTCTGTTATTATAGGCGTGGTCTGGTAAAGTGGGGCCAAATAGACGAGTATGGGTCTCATCTACTGACTCAGTAGAGTGCAAGACAAAATGAGGATTTGGTGCATGAGAAGAAAAATAAAGCTGGAAGACCCGTGAAAACATCAACTGAAACCCTAACGCTCAACACAACTCTCTTGAAAAAGACTCTATACTATAAACATTAAGATGGAAGGCTGTCCTGGAACTGAGTACATAATTCTCCTACCTTTGGTTTTCAAGATAATCAATATCACACACAGAATCAACAGGACCGCCATAGAGATGGAAATAATGATCACTAGTTGGTAGTCACCAAGGCCATTCTCAGTTTCTGTAGAAGAATGAATAACAAAAATGATTGATTGTACATGAATCATGGAGGCCACCTCATAAAATATCTATAATGTACAATATGTATACACAAAGATTATTTTTGTGATGAGCTTCTCTATAATGCTTATAGAAAGCTTTAAAGGGTTTCTCCACTGAAGTCATTAACCACACAATAATTGACAAATGAGCAACTTTGGCTCAAGCATGTCCACTCATCGATACTGGCATGTACATACTGTCCTATAGTATTGTCACATTAATCACCCACAAATAGGGTACCAAGGAGATTGGAAGGGCACATGTGCAGATGTGAGGTGGAATGCCAGGAGCCCATTAGATGAGTATTTGTTTTTTTCTTTAAAACCACAATGAGGTCACTGTTAAAAATGTAGTGAGCAAGACAGTTAGTGGCAGGAGACACTACTTTTCATTCACCAAGGTCAAACACTGAGTGATTACAGCTCTAGTCATGCATTGTTGCCTAAAGCTCTTTTTACTTGAAGTGCCCTACTACAAAAGATAAAGTATTGTGTGTGGGAAGACTGCTCGATTCAGTCTTCTGGTCTTCAATAAAATGATGCCAGAGTCGGCGCATGTTCGGATCAAGATCTGCTCGCATTTTATTGAAGACCTGAAAAGCAGATGTGAAATCTCACACTGCTCACACACTGCCCACCCAATGATGGAAGCAGCTCGAAATCTCAGAATGAAGACAGGTTACTAAATAATGACCTGTAGAAACACAAGAGGCAGGCAGAGGGGCCAGAGCTGAAGAAGATTCAACTACTCCAACAGCCTTGATGCACAGAAATAAAATGTAAAACTATGACAAAAAATACCTCTGATCGGATTCTTTCAACAAAGGTATCAATTTAATCAGTGTAATAGCGCCATTATGGCCATATCTTTGTGTTATATTGAGAAATCCTCAAGACAGGTTCCCCTTAAGAGTGAGAGACTATTGATTTCAGAAAATAGACTGTGTGAGGGCTGAAGAATTCCAGAAAAGCTACAGCAGAGCATGTCTACCAAGAGATGGAAGTGTGCTGCTCTGATTGAGTCTCCCAGTAAGAAGGAGACGTTTCCGAGAAGAGTGCCAGCAAGCGAACTGTTGTAAATGCAAAACTTCCTGCCTTGGTTCAAGTTACTTCCTCTTGTGAGATCGTGTAGGACCACTATGTTTCCGTTTGGGACACAATGTAACCATCAAGCTCATTGCCTTCTGTGAGTAAAGATGTTTTTGAACTCTCTCCAGTGCATATGTTCCTTCTGCCAATTCAGTCTTTCCTACTAGTGTTGGCCTACTTTATATTATTTAGTGTGTAGGTCAAAGCTGGAAAGTAATTTACCAAAGGAGTATCAGTTTATTTTATATTCCATTTTTTATGTTTATTGCTCTTTCAGCTGTTTAATTTGATGTCATTACAGTATTTAATTCTGTTCAAGGTAAAATTAAGTACATAAATGTTTATAGGCATTGTTTTTTACCTTTCACAATTAGCCTGGTTCCTTCTCCATGCTGAATTATTTTTTGGTATTCACTATTTCCGGTGCACAGTTTGAGCATCACAAAGCAGTAATACATGGAATCGTCTGACGTCTGAAGCCCCCGTATGTGGAGATCCGCTGCTCCCTTCATTTCTACTCTGTCTTTATAACTGGAATGAACCATTTCTTTGTAGGGGTGGTAGACATAAGGGCCACTTTTATTGCCCGCTCTCCAGTAAATATTAACCCAGAGGACATCATTTTCTTGGTATTGGCTGTGAGAGCAGGTGAGCGTTATAGAGTCTCCTTCGCGACCTGTGATATTATGTGGCTGCATTACAGTAAATGGCGCAGAGGACCGAGAACCTAGAAAAACACAATGAATAAAAATATTCCAATTTTAAAAAGTGATTCATTAGACTATGAAGACATACTACAGACTCTCAGGGTTCATACTCTACACGTTAATCCACATATACTTATTTACCAATTTGATTAAGAATTATTGATCAATCTTTGCAAAGTTCTGAATCTTTGTAATATTTGCCATTTTCTTATCCTGCTTCTTTTTCTCCCAAACCCCATGTCGTAAGGCCTGTATGAGCTCAATCATCCAACTTAGGGCCACTGACTTGAAATTAAGGTTTCTCAGATATCTGCATTCCTGTCCCCCTCTTAAAAGATTAGATTAGTTAGTTACTCTTTTGAAGTTGGCCATTTTGGATCCAACTTTATTTTTTCCAATGGGAAGAGGGTCATGTGACACATAAAACTTATTGAGAATTTCACAAGGAAAACAATGGTGTGCTTGGTTTTGCCATAACTTTATTATTTCATGAGTTATTTACAAGTTTCGCTTTGTTTGCAGCCATTGACATGTTGCAGAGGTTAACACATGAGGAGTGGATAGAAATTGTGTTGATGTCTGGTGAACGCAGTACCCGGGTCATTGCAGCAGATTTCAATGCAAGACGCCTTACTCAAGAAAACTGTCACCATTCCCATGTTATTTAGGTGTATCCATATAAATGGCCCACCCAAAAAAGTTTGCCTCATCACTGAACATAATATTCTGTGTAAACTGAGGGTCCTGTTCCAATTTCTGTTTTGCCCATTCTGCAAATTCAGCACACCGACTGAGTCATCCTGGTTGAGATGCTGCAGCAGCAGCTGGATTTTGTAAGGGGGCCATTTGTGAGTAGCTAATATCCGCCGAAGGGATGTTCGACTGATGCCAGATCGGCGCACTGAATTTGCAGAATGGGCAAAACAAAAATTGGAACAGGACCCTCAGTTCACACAGAATATTATGTTCAGTGATGAGGCAAACTTTTTTGGGTGGGCCATTTATATGGATACACCTAAATAACATGGGAATGGTGACAGTTTTCTTGCGTAGGGTGTGTAGCATTGAAATCTGCTGCAATGACCCAGGTACTGTGTTCACCAGAGATCAACACAATTTCTATCTGCTCCTCATGTGCTAAGCTCTGCGACAAGTCAATGGCTGTAAACAAAGAGAAACTTGTAAATAACTCATGAAAGAATAAAGTTACGTTAAACCAAGCACGCCATTGTTTTATTTTTCTTGTGAAATTCTCAATAAGTTCGATGTGTCACATGACCTTCTTCCCATTGGAGAAAATAAAGCTGGATCCAAAATGGCCGACTTCAAAATGGCCGCCATGGTCACCACCCATCTTGAAACGTTTTCTCCCTCCCATATACTAATGTGCCACAAATAGGAAGTTGATGTCACCAAACATTCCCATTTTATGTAGGTGCATTAATATACATGGCCCACCCTGTACAAGAGTTGGGGTCCATTGCGATTGCATGCACTTTGCTGTGGTGGGAAGGCTTTTATGCTTTTTTGAAAAAATAGCGTTAACTAAGACCCCCATGTTACTTCCATGTACTATTACTATTTACTTACTGTAGGGTATTTTCTCATTTTGTCTTTATCCTAGGTTCTTTCTGTTAATGGTCACATTATGAATGTGCACCTACACATTACACATATACCAACATGTGTTCCGGCTCATTTCTTTGTTTTTAGATTAGTTTTTTTGTACTTTGTACATACAGGTCCATGGCTCTCTCTTTTTGGGCACTGCATTTAGTCTATATAGTTTTACATGGACAGGTGCAAAACACAGAGGACTGGTTCTTACTCTGCCCCATCTACTTTGATGTGGATACATAATGAGGTAAACTACAAGAGTTAGTGTCCATCCTGGTTGAGTACACCTTGTCGTGTGGGATGACTTTTACACTCTTTTGACCAAACTAGGGTTAATTAAATCCCCAATGTTATTTACATGTATTATTTACTTATTTACTTTTTGCAGTATATATGATCATCTTGTTTTTATCATCTTTAAATATACCGTATTTTCCGGCATGTAAGATGACTTTTTAACCCCTGAAAATCTTCTCAAAAGTCGGGGGTCATCTTATATGCCGGGTTTTGTCTTATAGGGTGGGTGCAGAGCAATCTGTGGTCGCCGTATATGGTGGGGGGAGCAGTCCCGATGACTAGGTGAAGGGCGCCTCACCGGGAAGGTGTAAGTGAAGCAAGCATGACTCAGGCCTAGGAAACTTGCTGATCATGCCCAGTGCATGATGAGCAAATTTCTCTGTCAGTGCAGTGCTGACAGTTTATACTGCATGGGGATGCAGCTACATCCCTATGCTGTAGAAGCGATCATCCTGCGAAAAAATATTGTATCTCTAAATAAATATTTGAATGAAAAAAACAAAACAATGAAAGTACACATATTTGGTATCACTGCGTCCGCAACATCCCGATCTATAACATTTTCCCCTTATGTAAACGCCATAAAAAAATTAAAAAGAAGGCAAAAAACAATGCTTTATCATACCACCGAACAAAAAGTGGAATAAAACGCGATAAAAAAGACGGATATAAATAAACATGGTACAGCTGAAAGCGTCATCTTGTCCTGCAAAAAACACACCCTGATACAGTTCCATCAGCGGAAAAATAAAAAAGTTCTAACTCTCAGAATAAAGTGATTAAAAAATAATTACTTTTTCTATAAAATGGTTTTTATTGTATAAAAGTGCCAAAGCATGAAAAAGATATAAATGAGGTATCGCTGTATTCATACTGACCTGAAGAATAAAACTGCTTTATCACACAGGGAACGGCATAACCCCCCCAAAAGAAATTCCTGAATTGCTGGTTTCTGTTCATTCTGCCTCCCAAAAATTGGAATAGAAAGCGATTAAAAAATGTCATGCCTGAAAATGATACCAATTAAAATATCAACTCATCCCGCAAAAAAAACCAGACCCTCACATGACTCTGTGGGCCAAAATATGGAAAAATTATAGGTCTCAAAATGTGGTGATGCAAAAACCATTTTTTGCAATAAAATGCATCCTTTAGGGTGTGACAGCAGCCAAACATAAAAACCTGATATAAATCTGGTATTGCTGTAATTGCACGGACCAAAGAATAAAGTCACCTAATCACTTGTACCTCACAAGGAACGGCATTAAAAATAAATAAAACCAATTCTTCACATGCTGATGATTTTTTCATTCTACCTCCCAAAGATTGCAGTAAGGATTGGCTCACATTTATCCTGCACTCTGTGCTCAGCGCTTACTCCGGGGTTTCCGTGTAAATCTCTGAAATATGTGAATCGGACGTAACCCCACAGAAGATTCCCTATAATGAGGCAGATGGAGGCACTGTGGACACCGTCTGACCTGCGATCCCGTGGTGTACGTCTTTTTAGGATTGCATAAAAGTGCCGTCGGCCACAGTTTTGTGCACTTCTGAAACGAAGGACATTGTTGAACAGAAGCCAGATGGAGTCCAGAGTAGCTCTGCTGCCTCATTATTATAGATGGATCTCTTAGGGGTTTCATCTTAATCAAGTCATTCAGAGATTTAGATAGAAACCACAAAGTAAGTGGTCATCAGAGAGCACCGGATAAATGTGATCCCAAACGTTATGTAAAATGTTCCCAATAAAAGCTTCAACTCAATCCACAGAAAAGCAAGTCCCCACTCAGGTCTGTCATCTGTTCACGGAAATATAGGGTGCTTCCTTGTTTCTAGTAGCACAAAGGCTCTGGAAAAGCGAAATGGCTCCTCACCCACCAAAAGAAATTCAGCAAATTCTGTGCTCCCAAATCCAAATGCCCTCACTCCTTTCTGAGCCCCATAGTGTATCTAAACCACATATTGCGTCCACATTTGGCATTTCTGAAGAAATGAGAGCCCACCTAACTTATGCGTCCATGCCTCCAGAAGCATGGGTTGGGCAAAATGTACTGGTGACTGCAATGTACTGGTCACTACAACGGCAGTTTGCAATTTTCACTCGGTAACATTCATTGCTGCTTGTTTCTGGAGAATACCCATGGAGTCAAAATCGTCTCGACACTTATAGATAAATTCGCCAAGAGGGAAAGTTTCCCAAATGGGGTCACTTGAGGGGGTTTCTGCTCTTCTAGCAATTAGGGGCTCTGTATATGGAAAATCTATGCTCCATGAGACAAATAGTGCTCTGTTCCTCCTGAGTCTCTCTGTATGGATAAGTAGTACTGTACAGCCACATATGGGGTATTGCCATGTTTAGTAGAAATTGTGGGACATGTTTTGGTGCCATTTTTTACCCACTTCTTGTGTGAAAAAGTAAAATCTGGGGCTAAAACTAAATTTTGGTGGTAAAAATGTAATTATTTTGTATTCACTGCCCAATGTCATAAAATTCTGTGACACACCTATGGTGTCAATATAATCACTGCACACCTAGATAAATTCATTAAGAGGTGTAGTTTGTAAAATGAGGTCACTTATGGGGGTTCTGATGTTCTGGCTCCTCAGGGGCTCTCCCAGTGGATCATGGCATCTGCAAACCATAACAGTATAATCTGGTGCTCCTTGCATACTTAGCTTTGCACTGTGCCTGAAAAATATTTCCTGATTACATGTAGGATATTGGCACACTCAGGAAAAAGTGGACCTCAGTTTGTTGAAAAAAAAATCTCCTATTAGCCCTTAGAAAAATTAAAAACTTGAGGCTAAAACAACATTTTAGTCGTAAAAATGTAATTTATATTTTCTTCACCGCTCAGTAGTATAAAGCTCTGTGGAGGCACATGTGGTGTCAATATGATCCCTGCACCCTTAGGCCGGCCTCACACTAGCGAGTTTTACGGACGTATGAGTGCCGAAAATACGTCCGTAAAAAACGCATTACACACGGCCCAATTATTATCTATGGGGCTGCTCCTATCAGCCGTATATTACGCATCCGTAATATACGGTCTTGTACGGCCGTAGAAAATCGCAGCATGCTGCGTTTGTCACCGTATTGCGCAAAAAATAATCGCCAATGAAAGTCTATGGGGGCGAGAAAAATACGGATTCCACACGGACCAGCAGTGTGACTTGCGAGAAATACGCAGCGGTGTTAGTGAAAAGCCGGTAATTCAATTGCCGGCTTTTCATTTCTCCTTCCCAAACCCGACAGGATATGAGACATGGTTTACATACAGTAAACCATCTCATATCCCCTTTTTTTTTTGCATATTCCACACTACTAATGTTAGTAGTGTGTATGTGCAAAATTTGGGTGCTGTAGCTGCTAAAATAAATGGTTAAATGGCGGGAAAAATTGGTGTGGGCTCCCGCGCAATTTTCTCCGCCAGAGTGGTAAAGCCAGTGACTGAGGGCAGATATTAATAGCCTAGAGAGGGTCCATGATTATTGCCCCCCCCTGGCTACAAACATCTGCCCCCAGCCACCCCAGAAAAGGCACATCTGGAAGATGCGCCTATTCTGGCACTTGGCCACTCTCTTCCCACTCCCATGTAGCGGTGGGATATGGGGTAATGAAGGGTTAATGTCACCTTGCTATTGTAAGGTGACATTAAGCCAGATTAATAATGGAGAGGCGTCAATTCTGACACCTATCCATTATTAATCCAATTGTATGAAAGGGTTAAAAAACACACACACACATGATTAAAAAGTATTTTAATGAAATAAACACACAAGTTGTTTTAATATTTTATTGCTCTCGCAATCCATCTGAAGACCCTCGCTTGGCAAAATAATAAACCAACAATATACATACCCTCTGATGAACTGTCAGGTCCCACAAGGTAAATCCATCTGAAGGGGTTAAAATATTTTACAGGCAGGAGCCCTGCTAATGCAGCTGTGCTCGTGCCTGTAAACCCCGGGGACTGAAGGAAATGTAGGTCAATGACCTATAGTTACCTTCAGTCGCGGTGATGTGCCCCCTGCTGGTTGTCCTCATATGACCTCAAGCGTGGGAAAAAGTTCCCAGGCTGCAGTTCATGAGGACAGCCAGCAGGGGCGCATCACCGTGACTGAAGGTAACTATAGGTCATTGACCTACATTTCCTTCAGTCCCCGGGGTTTACAGGCACGAGCACAGCTGCATTAGCAGGGCTCCTGCCTGTAAAATATTTTAACCCCTTCAGATGGATTTACCTCGTGGGACCTGACAGTTCATCAGAGGGTATGTATATTGTTGGTTTATTATTTTGCCAAGCGAGGGTCTTCAGATGGATTGCGAGAGCAATAAAATATTAAAACAACCTGTGTGTTTATTTCATTAAAATACTTTTTAATCATGTGTGTGTGTTTTTTTAACCCTTTCATACAATTGGATTAATAATGGATAGGTGTCATAATTGACGCCTCTCCATTATTAATCTGGCTTAATGTCACCTTACAATAGCAAGGTGACATTAACCCTTCATTACCCCATATCCCACCGCTACACGGGAGTGGGAAGAGAGTGGCCAAGTGCCAGAATAGGCGCATCTTCCAGATGTGCCTTTTCTGGGGTGGCTGGGGGCAGATGTTTGTAGCCAGGGGGGGCCAATAACCATGGACCCTCTCCTGGCTATTAATATCTGCCCTCAGTCACTGGCTTTACTACTCTGGCGGAGAAAATTGCGCGGGAGCCCACCCCAATTTTTTCCACCATTTAACCCTTTATTTTAGCAGCTACAGCACCCAAATTTTGCACATACACACTACTAACATTAGTAGTGTGGAATATGCAAAAAAAAAGGGATATGAGATGATTTACTGTATGTAAACCATGTCTCATATCCTGTCGGGTTTGGGAAGGAGAAATGAAAAGCCGGCAATTGAATTAGCGGCTTTTCACATATCTCGCGCTGAATTAAATATAAATACAGAATATATATATATGTGTCTCAATGACATATATATATATATATATACTGTATATATTTTTCAACGACCATTTGAGCACATAAATCCATTAGATGTCGGTTTTGCAAGCCTGCGAGAAAATATCGCAGTACGGATGCCATACGGATTACATACGGAGGATGCCATGCGCAAAATACGCTGACACACCCTGCCTACGGATGACATACGGACCACTATTTTGGGGACTTTTCTGCGTATTACGGCCATATTACGGCCGTAAAAAATGGACCGTATTGTCTTACGCTGAGTGTGACGCCGGCCTTAGATGAATTCACTGTGGAGTTTTGTTTGTAAAATGAGTTCACGCATAGGGGGTTTCGGTAGATCTGGCACCTCAGAGGCTCTGTCAATGTGACCTGGCACCCTCAAACCATTCTTGCAAAATCTGAACTCCAACATGGCGCCTCTTCCCTTCTGAGCTTTGTACTGTCCCTCAAAAGTAGTATTCCCCCACATATGGGGAATTGGCTTACTCAGGAGAAATTGCACAAAAAATTGTATGGTGCAATTTTTCCTGTTTCCCCTATGAAAATGCAAAATTTGGGGCTAAAATAACATTTTTGTGAGGACAATGTGATTTTATTATTTTGACAACTCAACATTATAAACTTATATGAAGCACAAGGAGGTTCAAGGTGCTCACCATGCAACTAAATACATTCCTTGAGGGGTCTAATTTCTAAAATAGTGTCACTTATGGGGGTTTCCACTGTTTAGGCACATCAGCGGATCTTCAAATGGGATATGATGTCTGCTGATGATTCCAGAAAATTTAACATTCTAAAAGTCACATGACACTCTTTCCCTTCTGAACCCTGTTGTGCGCCCAAACAGAAGTCTTCTCCTTCATATGGGGTATCGACATACTCAGAAGAAATTGCATAACAAATTGTATGGTGCAATTTCTCCTTTTACACTTATGAAAATGCAAAATTTTGTGTTAAAAACATATTTGTGGGGAAATTTTTTATTTTTTTTATTTTGACGACTCAACGTTCTAAACTTCTGTGCAGCACCTGAGGGTTAAATGTACTCACCACACATGTAGATCAGTTCCCTGAGGGGGTCTAGTTTCCAAAATGGTGTCACTCGTGGAGGATTTTCACTGTTTAGGCATAGTTTCCACACCTGACATGGCATCTGCCAATTGTACCAGCAAATTTTGCATTCAAAAGTCAAACGGCGCTCTTTCCCTTCCGAGCTCTGCCGTGCGCCCAAACAGTGGTTTTCTCCCTCAAATGGGGTATCGGCATGCTCAGGAGAAATTTTGGAGTAAATTTTACCTGTGACCCTTGACAAAATAAAAAATGTTTGCATCTGAAGTAAATTTTTTGTGAAAAAAAGTTAAATGTTATTTTTTTTCCTCATTCCAAAAATTCCTGTGAAGCACCTGCATTGTTAATAATCTTCTTGAATGTGGTTTTGAGCACCTTGAGGGGTGCAGTTTTTAGAATGGTATCGCTTTTAGGTATCTTCTATCATATAGACCCCTCAAAGTGACTTCAAATGTGATGTGGCCCCTTAAAAAAATGGTGTTGTAAAAATGAGAAATTGCTGGTCAACTTTTAACCCTTATAAGTCCCTAACAAAAAAAATGTGGGTTCCAAAATTGTGCTTATGTTAAGTAGACATGTGGGAAATGTTACTTATTAATAATTTTGTGTAATATATCTCTGTGATTTAAGGGCACGAAAATTCAAAGATGGAAAATTGTGAAAACCACTCTCGGGTGTAAGAGGTCAACCCCTTCACCCCGAAGCCTGTTTTCACCTTCCTGACCGGGCCAATTTTTCAATTCTGACTACTGTCACTTTATGAGGTCATAACTCTGGAATGCTTCAATGGATCCGTTTCAGGGTTTAATTCTGTCTGCCCTTTTTCCGGGCAGATCATCTCAAGGGTTAACTTTGCTCTGCCTTATTCTGGGTTCACTAATATAGAAGAATAGGAGACAAAAAAGCGCATATAGGGTCTTATCCTTAGGACTGCTCTTAAAGAATTATAAGAGAACTGCTCACCTGATGGTGCAAAGTAAAAGCGTGTAATTTGTCAGCTGCTGCAGATCCACAGGTCGGCGCTGCGACCTCTTAGAGACGTTATAGTAGATAAATGTGGATAAAATCTGCGCTGCTGTGTCAAATAATGAATCCAGATATAGTTGTAAGGTGTTCAGGTGGTTTATTCAACGCGTTTCAAAGCTCATGGCTTCTTCTTCAGGAAGTTTCCACACAAAGATCACATCAGCATCTGACAGGCAGGAAAGGAGGCATGTCAGTGACTGCTCTCTGCAAGCATTCACAAACCACATTCCATGCAGGACTCTGAAGGACCCTGCATCCAACTTGCGGCCATGGTGACCATCAGGATAGCGTGATCGCGGTCACTATGTCGCTGTCACTTTTTACAGCGGCATCAGAGGGGTTAAATGCCCACAATCAGTGCTAGCACCGATTGTGGGTGCTGCTGCGGAGTGTTAGCTCTCATAAAGAGCTGACACCCGCACCCAATCGCTGCGGCATTCAGCGTGAGGCCACATGATTGTGCCGCCGTACATACACTGCTGTTTGTGGGAATGCAGCTCCCGCAGAGCAGTGTATGTCTGGTGCATGTCGGGAAGGGGTTAAAGTATTTAACCCCTTTAGCCCCCAAACCTGTTTTCACCTTCATGACCAGGCCAAATTTTACAATTCTGACCACTGTTACTTTATGAGGGAATAATTCTAAAAAAGCTTCAATGGATCCTGGTGATTCTGAGACTGTTTTTCATGACATATTATACTTTATGATCGTGGTAACATTTATTCCACACGACTTACGTTTATTACTGAAAAAGATGAAAATGTGGGAAACTTTCAAACCTTAATTGTTATGCTCTTAAATCGGAGAGATGTCACACAAAATAATAAATAACATTTTCCACATGTCTACTTTACATTAGCACAATTTCTGGAAGATTTTTTGTTGTTAGATTAAATATTGACCAACGTTTCTAATTTTTCCAACCAAATTTACAAAACTATTTTTTTAGGGACGACATCACATTTGAAGTGACTTCGAGGGGCCTATATGACAGAAAATACCCAAGAGGGACACCATTCAAAAAATTGCACCCCTCAAAATGCTCAAAACCACATTCAAGAAGTGTATTAGCCCTTCAGGTAATTCACAGGAATTTTTGGGATGTGGAATGATAAAATTAACATTTAACTTTTTTTCAGAAAAATTTTATGACCCAATTTTTTTTATTTTTGCAAGGGTAACAGGAAAAAATGGACTCCAAAATTTGGTGTGCAATTTCTCTTTGATACCCCATATGTGGAGTAAAACCTTTGTTTGGGCGCACAGCAGGGTTTGCAATGGAAGGAGCGCCATTTGACTTTTTAATGCAAAATTTGCTGAAATAATTAGCGGACATCGTTTCGCGTTTGGACAGCCCCTGATGTGCCAAAACAGCGGAAACCCCCAACATGTGACACCATTTTGGAAATTAGACCCCTCAGGGAACTTATCTAGATGTGTGGCTTTCACCTTGAACCCCCCAGGAGCTTCACAGACGTTTATAACATAAAACCTTGAAAACCAAAAAATCTTAATCTTCCCACAAAAATATTCTTTTAGTCTCAATTTCTTTTTCACATGGTAACATGAAAAAAGGACCTCAAATTTTTGGGGGCAATTTCTCATGAGTACGCAGATGCTACATATATGGGGAAAAACCTCTGTTTGGGCACATGGCAGTGCTCAGAAAGGAAGATGAACATTTTGGAACTCAGGTTTTGATGGAATGGTCTTCAGGTACCATTGTCATGTCGTGTTTGGAGAGAGCCTGATGTGCCTAAACAGTGGGCACACCCCAAAAGTGACCCCATTTTTTAAACTAGACTCATCAAAGAATGTATCCAGATGTGTGGTGAGCACCTTGAACCTCCAGGTGCTTCACAGAAGTTTATCATGTAGAGCCATGAAAACAAAAAAAAAAAATTAATTTTTCTCACAAAAATGTTGTTTAAACCCCAAATTTTTTATTTTCACAAAGATAACAGGAGAAAATGAAAACCAATATTCCTTGTGCAATTTCTCTTGAGTATATGTGGTCAAAAACTACAGATTTTGCAGGACTGGTTTGAGGGTTCAGTGTCATATTGGCAGAGCCCCTGAGGTGTGAAAACAACAAAAAAACCATAAAAGACCCAATTTTACAAACTGCATCTCTCAATGAATTCATGTAGTGGTCCAGTGATTATATTGACACCACAGGTGGGTCACAGAACCATTCTGCAATGAAGAAAAAAATAATTACATTTCTACAACCAAAATTTAGATTTAGCCCCAGATTTTACATTTTCACACTGGGAACTGGGTAAAAATGGCTCCAAAATGTGTCCCACAATTTCTGCTAAATGTAGAAATACCCCATATGTGGCTGTACAGTACTGCTTGTCAATACAGGAAAACGCAGGAGAGATGGAGAGCCATTTGATTCCTGCAGCGCAGATTTTCCTAACATAGTTTCTGGACTCTGTAGACAGACCCCCTAAGTACTAGAATAACAGCAGAATTCCCACTAACTGGTGTTTTCCAGAAACAAGCAGCAGTGGATATTGCTGAGTGAAAATTACAAACTGCCATTATAGTGACCAGTATGTTGGAGTGACCAGTATGTTGTAGTGCCCAACTTATGCTTCTGGAGACATGCACCTGTATATTAGATGGGTTCTCATCGCTACAAAATGCCAAACTTGTGGACTTTAAATGTGGTTTAGGCACACTGGGCCTCAGAAGGGAAGGGGGTATTTGCATTTGGAAGTACAGAATTTGCTGAATTTCTTTTGGGGTACAAGGAGACATTTCACTTTTCCAGAGCCTTTGTACTACCAGTAACTTATTTGTTCCATTGACAAATGATAGACCTGAGTGGGGACTTTCTTTTTTTCTGGATTGAGCTGAAGCTTTTATTGGGAACATTTTACATAACATTTTGGTTCACATTTATCCTGCGCTCTACGCTGAGTACTTATATCAAGGTTTCCATCTAAATCTCCCAGTGACGTGATTCGGATGAAACCCCCAAGGGATCCATTCACTATAAAGAGTCAGCAGCATTACTCTGGATTCTGTCTGGCCTCTGTTCAGCATTGTCCTTCCTTTCAAAAGTGCACAAAACTGGTGCTGAAGACATGCCTAAAAACGTTGACAATGCCAGATCACAGGCCAGACTGCATCCACATTGTCTTAATCTGCCTCATTAAAGGGAATCTTCTGCCAGGGATCCATTTGAACCATATATTTCAGAGATTTACATGGAAACCCTGGTGTAAACGCTCAGCATAGAGCACAGGATAAATGTGCGCTGAGCCTTACTGCGATCTTTGGGAGGCAGAATGAAAAAATCAACAGCAGGTGAGGGATTGGTTTTATTTATTTTTTATGCCGTTCCTCATGCATTATAAGTGATTAGAAGGCTTTATTCTTCGTGTCGGTGCAATTACAGTGATGCCAGATTTAAATAATTTTTTGTTTTTGTCAGCTGTCACACACTAAAAGACACTTTTTTGCAAAAACTAGTTTTGCATAGCCATATTTTGATAGTTCTAATTTTTCAATATTTTGGCTGACAATGTCATGTGAGGGATGAGTTAATGTTTTTATTCATACCAATTTTGGGTACTTGACATTTTTTGATCGCTTTTTATTCCCATTTTTGGGAGGCAGAATGAACAAAAATCAGTAATTCAGGAATTGTGTGGTAAAATTGATAAGGCAGCTTTATTCTTCAGGTCAGTATGATTACCAAATTCACTTTTTTTTATGTTTTGGTGCTTTTACACAATAAACATTTTTTTTTATAGAAAAAAACTATTATTTTTGCATCTCTTTTTTATTTTTCAGCTTATGAGCTGTATGGCAGCTTGTTTTTTGTGGGTCAAGATTACATTTTCAGCTATACCATTTTTATTTAGATTTATCTTTTTGGTCGCTGTGATGTCACAACATTTATTCTTAATTATCCAGAGGTATTATTTCAGTAGTCCCAGTGGATGAGCTATTTTTCATATGAGAATGAATGATATTTCTTTTTGTCAATTGAATTAATGTTTAATGGTTGCTATTTGTTAAATGTCTGCTGATGAGCTATTGTATCTGTCCTTGCATTTTAGTCCTAGTATTGTTCTACTATCCTTGGGAAACAAAGGCACGGGATAATTGAACAATATTTGTTAACATGTTGATAACCCATTGGTGCTCTGCAAATATGAAGGTGAATCTATGCATGTTGTTTGAACACTCCAGCATTGAGGGATGGCCTCCTTCCACCTTCTCCCAAGCCTGTGGAGGAATGCCCGAATGAGAGTTGTGAACTATAAAAAGGAGGAACTGCCTATATTTAGGGAGGCTCCACATTACAATAGCCATGGGATCATGAAATACAGAGCTTCTTCATTGACCATCACTGAACCCTCAAAGATGTTTACAAAATCCAGGTTGGGACAATCAAGTCACCTGGAATCATACATCAATGGACTGTCAGCTTCCTTATCACCGCTTGTATCTACAAGCCTTTCCCGGATCCCTCCACCTGGAGACACAAGCACGGAACCCTCTTTACCGGATATCCACAGTGGAATTTATACCCCCTTCTTCTCCTAATGAAGAACTATTACAAAAGACAGACATTTCGTAAAAAAGGCTAATCAGCCGAAATGTTGAATGTGATATATATGTCTGTAAGAACCTTCAGAAAAACTGCTTCTATTTTTGGGAGTCCTACCATCTGGATTTTTTTCTAATAAAATAAAATATTATATACATTTATTTAAGTGTACTGGAGTTTATCTATCTTACTGTCTTAATTATGATGCAGAGTTGTGCATATATAGTGTAGAGCTGTTCATATAGTAGAGTGCTGTGTATATAATACATAGTGTGGAATCTGTTATGGACCTGGTGGTTAGGAGCACCTGGAATGACCTGATGAGTAAACTCAAAAACGGAACTAGCTCTGGGGAAGTGGGAACTCTGCTGACCGCAAATTCTACTCCTATCGCACACACTAGAAATAGCCGTGGAGCGTACCTAACTCTCCCTAGATGCCTCTTCACAGCCTAAGAGCTAACTACCCCTAAAGATAGAAACAGAAGCCTAACCTTGCCTCAGAGAAATTCCCCAAAGGTAAAGGCAGCCCCCCACATATATTGACTGTGAGTTAAGAGGAAAGTCACAAACACAGGAATGAAACAGGTTTCAGCAAAGGAGTCCAGACTTACTAAACAGTCAGAGGATAGAAAAGAATACTATGCGGTCAGCATAAAAAAACTACAAAACCACGCAGAGTATGCAAAAAGACCCCCGCACCGACTCACGGTGTGGAGGTGCAACACTGCACCCCAGAGCTTCCAGCTAGCAAGGAAATATCATGATAGCAGGCTGGACTACAATTTAGCAGTACTAAGAAATATATTCAGGCAGCAGTAACAACAAATGAACTATAGCAACATAACGAGAGCAGCTGATAAAGCCAACCTAGTGACCAGCAGTTCCGCTCGAAGCCACCAGAGGGAGCCCAAGAGCAGAACTAATCAAAGTACCATTCATGACCACAGGAGGGAGTCCGAGAACGGAATTCACAACAGTACCCCCCCTTGAGGAGGGGTCACCGAACCCTCACCAGGGCCCCCAGGCCAATCAGGACGAGCCAAATGAAAGGCATGAACTAAATCGGCAGCATGGACATCGGAGGCAACAACCCAGGAATTATCCTCCTGACCATAGCCCTTCCACTTAACCAGGTACTGAAGCTTCCGTCTTGAAATACGAGAATCCAAAATCTTTTCCACCACATACTCCAACTCCCCCTCAACCAACACCTGAGAAGGAGGATCAACAGAGGGAACCATAGGCACCACGTACCTCTGCAACAACGACCTATGGAACACATTATGGATGGCAAAAGAAGCTGGAAGGACCAAACGAAATGACACAGGGTTGAGAATTTCAGAAATCTTATAAGGACCAATGAAACGAGGCTTAAACTTAGGAGAAGAAACCTTCATAGGAACATAACGAGAAGACAACCAAACCAAATCCCCAACACGAAGTCGGGGACCAACACAACGACGGCGGTTAGCGAAACATTGAGCCTTCTCCTGGGACAACGTCAGATTGTCCACTACATGAGTCCAAATTTGCTGCAACCTGTCCACCACAGAATCCACACCAGGACAGTCAGAAGGCTCAACCTGCCCCGAAGAAAAACGAGGATGAAAACCAGAATTGCAAAAAAAAGGCGAAACCAAAGTAGCCGAACTAGCCCGATTATTAAGGGCGAACTCAGCCAATGGCAAGAAGGTCACCCAATCATCCTGATCAGCAGAAACAAAGCATCTCAGATAGGTTTCCAAAGTCTGGTTGGTTCATTCGGTTTGGCCATTTGTTTGAGGATGGAAAGCCGAAGAAAAAGACAAATCAATGCCCATCTTAGCACAAAAGGACCGCCAAAACCTAGAGACAAACTGGGAACCTCTGTCCGACACAATGTTCTCCGGAATGCCATGCAAACGAACCACATGTTGAAAAAATAATGGCACCAAATCCGAGGAAGAAGGTAATTTAGGCAAGGGTACCAAATGGACCATCTTAGAAAAGCGATCACAAACCACCCAGATGACAGACATCCTTTGAGAGATAGGAAGATTTGAAATAAAATCCATTGAAACATGCGTCCAAGGCCTTTTCGGGACTGGCAAGGGCAAAAGCAACCCACTGGCACGAGAACAGCAGGGCTTAGCCCGAGCACAAGTCCCACAGGACTGCACAAAAGAACGCACATCCCGTGACAAGGAAGGCCACCAAAAGGACCTAGCCACCAAATCTCTGGTACCAAAAATCCCAGGATGACCAGCTAACACTGAGCAATGAACCTCAGAAATAACTCTGCTAGTCCATCTATCAGGGACAAACACTTTCTCCGCTGGACAACAATCAGGTCTATCAGCCTGAAACTCCTGCAGCGCCCGCCGCAAATCAGGGGAGATGGCAGACAGAATTACCCCCTCTTTGAGAATACCAGCCGGCTCAGGGACTCCCGGAGAATCAGGCACAACACTCCTAGAAAGGGCATCCGCCTTCACATTCTTAGAACCTGTAAGGTACGAGACCACAAAATCGAAACGGGAGAAAAACAGCGACAATGTCTAGGATTCAACCGCTTGGCAGACTCGAGATAAGTCAGATTTTTGTGATCCGTCAAGACCACCAAGCGGTGCTTGGCTCCCTCAAGCCAATGTCGCCACTCCTCGAATGCCCACTTCATAGCCAGCAGCTCCCGATTGCCAACATCATAATTATGCTCAGCAGGCAAAAACTTTCTAGAAAAGAAGGCACATGGCTTCATCACAGAGCCATCAGAACTTCTTTGAGACAAAACAGCCCCTGCTCCAATCTCAGAAGCATCAACCTCGACCTGAAAAGGGAGCGAAACATCTGGCTGACGCAACACAGGGGCCGAAGAAAAACGACGTTTCAGCTCCTGAAAAGAATCAACGGCCGCAGAGGACCAATTCACCACATCAGCACCTTTCTTTGTCAAATCAGTCAAAGGTTTAACCACACTAGAAAAATTAGCGATGAAGCGACGGTAAAAATTAGCAAAGCCCAGGAATTTCTGAAGGCTCTTCACAGATGTAGGTTGAGTCCAATCATAAATGGCCTGAACTTTAACAGGATCCATCTCGATAGTAGAAGCGGAAAAAATGAAGCCCAAAAAGGAAACCTTCTGAACTCTGAAGAGACATTTAGACCCCTTCACAAACAAGGAATTAGCACGAAGGACCTGGAATACCATTCTGACCTGTTTCACATGAGACTCCCAATCATCTGAAAAGACCAAAATATCATCCAAATATACAATCATGAATCTATCCAGATACTTTCGGAAGATGTCATGCATAAAGGACTGAAACACAAATGGAGCATTTGAAAGCCCGAATGGCATTACCAGGTACTCAAAATGGCCCTCGGGCGTATTAAATGCTGTTTTCCATTCATCGCCCTGTTTAATACACACAAGGTTATACGCCCCTCGAAGATCTATCTTGGTGAACCAACTAGCCCCCTTAATCCGAGCAAACAAATCAGACAGCAGAGGCAAAGGGTACTGAAATTTGACCATGATTTTATTGAGAAGGCGGTAATCTATACAGGGTCTCAGAGAACCATCCTTCTTGGCCACAAAAAAGAACCCTGCTCCCAACGGTGATGAAGACAGGCGAATATGCCCTTTCTCCAAGGACTCCTTTATATAAGTCCGCATAGCGGCGTGCTCTGGCACGGATAAATTGAAAAGTCGGCCCTTAGGAAACTTACTACCAGGAATCAAATTTATAGCACAATCACAATCCCTATGAGGGGGTAGGACACTGGATTTGGGCTCATCAAATACATCCTGGTAATCCGACAGAAACTCAGGGACTTCAGAAGGAGTGGAAGCAGAAATTGACACCAATGGAACATCGCCATGTACCCCTTGACAACCCCATCTAGACACAGACATTGATTTCCAATCCAATACTGGATTATGAACCTGTAGCCATGACAAACCCAACACGACCACATCATGCAAATTATGCAACACCAAAAAGCGAACATCTTCCCGATGCGCAGGAGCCATGCACATGGTCAACTGAGTCCAGTACTGAGGTTTATTCTTGGCCAACGGCGTGGCATCAATTCCCCTTAAGGGAATAGGATACTGCAAAGGCTCCAAGAAAAAACCACAGCGCCTGGAAAACTCCAAGTCCATCAAATTCAGGGCAGCGCCTGAATCCACAAATGCCATAACCGAATAGGATGACAAAGAGCAAATCAGAGTAACAGACAAAAGGAATTTAGGCTGTACAGTACCAATGGTGACAGACCTAGCGAACCGCTTAGTGCGCTTAGGACAATCAGAGATAGCATGAGTGGGGTCACCACAGTAAAAACACAGCCTATTCTGACGTCTGTGTTCTTGCTGTTCAGTTCTGGTCAAAGTTCTATCACATTGCATAAGCTCAGGCCTCTGCTCAGAGGACACCGCCAAACTGTGAACAATTTTGCGCTCGCGCAAACGCCGATCAATTTGGATGGCCAAGGACATTGACTCATTCAGACCAGCAGGCGTGGGGAATCCCACCATAACATCCTTAAGGGCTTCAGAAAGACCCTTTCTAAAAATTGCTGCCAGGGCACACTCATTCCACTGAGTAAGCACAGACCATTTTATAAACTTCTGACAATATATCTCCGCTTCATCCTGACCCTGACACAAAGCTAGCAAAATTTTCTCTGCCTGATCCACTGAATTCGGTTCGTCATAAAGTAATCCAAGAGCCAGAAAAAACGCATCTACATTAAGCAATGCAGGATCTCTTGGCGCAAGGGAGAATGCCCAGTCTTGAGGGTCACCACGCAACAGAGAAATAATAATTTTTACTTGCTGAATGGGGTCACCAGAGGAGCGGGGTTTCAAAGCAAGAAACAGTTTACAATTATTTTTGAAATTCAGAAACTTAGATCTATCCCCAGAAAACAAATCAGGAATTGGAATTCTAGGCTCTAACATCGGATTCTGAACTACATAATCTTGAATGCTTTGTACCCTTGCAGTGAGATGATCCACACAAGAGGACAGACCTTGAATATTTATATCTACACCTGAGTCCTGAACCACCCAGAGGTTAAGGGGAAAAGAGAGACAAAACACACTGCAAATAAAAAAAAATGGGTTCAGAACTTCTCTTATCCCTCTTTTGAGATGCATTAACACTTTACTGGCCAGCTGTACTGTTATGGACCTGGTGGTTAGGAGCACCTGGAATGACCTGATGAGTAAACTCAAAAACGGAACTAGCTCTGGGGAAGTGGGAACTCTGCTGACCGCAAATTCTACTCCTATCGCACACACTAGAAATAGCCGTGGAGCGTACCTAACTCTCCCTAGACGCCTCTTCACAGCCTAAGAGCTAACTACCCCTAAAGATAGAAACAGAAGCCTAACCTTGCCTCAGAGAAATTCCCCAAAGGTAAAGGCAGCCCCCCACATATATTGACTGTGAGTTAAGAGGAAAATCACAAACACAGGAATGAAACAGGTTTCAGCAAAGGAGTCCAGACTTACTAAACAGTCAGAGGATAGAAAAGAATACTATGCGGTCAGCATAAAAAAACTACAAAACCACGCAGAGTATGCAAAAAGACCCCCGCACCGACTCACGGTGTGGAGGTGCAACACTGCACCCCAGAGCTTCCAGCTAGCAAGGAAATATCATGATAGCAAGCTGGACTACAATTTAGCAGTACTAAGAAATATATTCAGGCAGCAGTAACAACAAATGAACTAGCAGGGACTTAGCTTCTGCTGGAGTAGACAGGTCCTCAGAGAAGTCCAAGAGAGATCTGAACCAATTCTGATACATTGACAGCTGGCATGAGGTAACGATCTGAGTGGAGTTAAATAGGGAAGCCAGCATAGCAACATAACGAGAGCAGCTGATAAAGCCAACCTAGTGACCAGCAGTTCCGCTCGAAGCCACCAGAGGGAGCCCAAGAGCAGAACTAACCAAAGTACCATTCATGACCACAGGAGGGATTCCGAGAACGGAATTCACAACAGGAATCCACACTATATACACTGGCACAGCTCTACACAATTTATATGGGTACACCTGGGTGGGCCATTTATAAAGTTGCATCCAAAATGGCTGACTTAAAAATGGCCGCCATGGTCACCATCTATCTTGAAAAGTTTTCCCCCTCCATATACTAATGTGCCGCAAACATTAAGTTGATATCACCAACCATTTCCATTTTATTTAGGTGTATCCATATTTGGCCCACTCTGTATACTGCATATAATCCTGGATATATGTGCTATACGGTAGTGTATTATCATTATGTAAGGGGGCAGATATCATATCATTTAGACTTGGTCCATCAGCCTTGGGGAAGTGCAATATACGTATACGGTTGCTATTTTGCACGGGTTTGATTTGCACTTTATTGGTGGCAGAGTGTATAATAGGGCACATGAGGGCCAGCCGATGTTGAGCGCTGGCGCCATTTCATTCATATTAGGGTGACAACCTCAGTGGCAAGGTAGTGAATTTTTAAGGAAGAGTATAGGGACAGTCACCTTAACCCTATTTATACAACTACTAATTGCATTGTCTTGGATTCCCTACTATGGCAGTGTGCAACACGGCACTTATTTAAGATTTTAGAGTGTAAAACCTGTAGTGCATTTTTTTTTTGCTTTGAACAAAGAAAGTATTACTGTTTTAAGTTTTTTTTTCTTTCCTTTTGGTTCTTGTACTGCATCAAGAATTAAAACAAAATGGTGTTATTAAGGTGCAGCATTGCGGAATATCATACATCATCAATTTATAGCAAGACTGACTCTGCAGGTCCGGCACCTCTGTAACACCCCAGGTAACTGGTTATTACAGTGGTATTGCCTTCCTCACGGGGAGGGTGATTCCATGCTTGGAAGTGGGGAAGGATCCCTTTAACAGGTAACCAGTAGTGATGAGCAAACGTGCTCGCCACTACTCGGTACTCACCAGAGTATCACTATGCTGGGTCTCCTCCTTTTACTTTTTAGAGAGCCAATCAGCATGCAGGGATTGCCTGCCATGCACTGTAATACCGCAGCCATCTTTGTTGTGGTATTACAGTAATTGGCTGGTTGCACAGCATCATCAGGTCTATAAGAGACCTGGCAGTGCCCTGTTCGCCACATTCTGCTCTGGACTCAGCTAGTGTAGGGAGAGCTGCTGCTGAGATAGGGTCAGATTCTTACATTTATTAGTTAGTGTGGGTCTGCTAGTGTTCAGTCCACAAATCCTGATAAACCAACAGTCCTTTTTAGGGCTAATTCGGGGGTACATATATTGCAGCCCTAGGTAGGCAGGGGAGTCTATGTGCACATATCCACATCAGTGCAAGGCATGCAGGCACTGTATGTAACTACATAGGTCTCACTGCATACCTCCAAAAGCTCCATTACAGTCTGCTGCAGCATATTTTATATATATACTACAACAAAACCAGAGCACATGTTTTGAAGAGAGGGAGGGGCCCATTAACGCTAAATAGAGATAAAGGACCCACAGCCAAAAGGGGAAACAACCCACTCCATAATAGCAATGAAGAAAAGGAGAACAAGGAGTATCATGGGTATAAAAGTATCTAAATTTATTAAATATACAAAATAATCATAAACAAATGTCAACAAAAAATTATATTACAAAGACATAAAATAGAAAGTGCATAAGGGTAGTTTGAAGGAACAGGTATCCACCGGTGTGCAATGCCCAAAGCGTGGACCAGTCTGAAGAAATCAGTAAACTGGTAATAAAGATAGCCGCAAGTCGCCGCCATAACAGGAAATACAATAGCCTAGGACAAAGTCCCCAGTATCAAATGTATATAATGAGACGCTTACCGCTGCAGTTGAGGGCAATGAGACACACCGGGCTGGAACCAAAATGGGATGAGAGACCCCCGACGCCCGTTTCGCTCTTGTGATTACCGCTTTCTCAAGGGGAAGTGAACTGTTATACCGAATAGGACCTTAATATGGGCCGGGTTAAGTACACGTGACCCATCACATGCTGTGAGTCGACCAATGAAATGTGGCAAGAGCGGCGCATGCGCCGGTCAGCCGGCAGGTCCTGCACCAGAGATCGGAATCTGGCGTCCCAACGTGTGTGGGCTGTGCCGCGCTTCTGTAGATAGTAAGAATCTTTGAATACAAAAAAATTGTGGGTGAGGACAAAGCGCAGCAACTCGAGGATAAAATTGCACAGAGGGCCGCCCAGGTCGGAGGCTCCCAGAAAGAGGCGGACCGCTTCTAAACCATGCTCATGAAGTGCGACACAGCCATGGGTGCGGCCTGTGCACCCTCGTACGCCAATCTCTTCCTGGGACACTGGGAGAGATTCTTGTTTGGCGACAGGGGGGCACGGGCCGCTGACCATGTGCTGTGCTGGCTACGATATATAGATGATATTCTATTTTTGTGGGGGGGGAACGGCGCAGCAGCTTGAGGCCTTTATGAGTCAGCTGAATGATAATCCATTCAATATTTCTTTAACTTACCAATATGATTCGAGTCATATTGATTTTCTGGACATCAGTCTGGAGATTGACAGTACATGCCGGGTCCAGACTGATGTTTTCAGAAAGCCAACGGCTGTCAACGCTTTACTTCATGCTGACTCGGCACATAATCCAGCAACTGTGAGGGCCATCCCAGTCAGACAGTTTCTGAGGATGAGGCGGATCTGCTCTACAGAGGATAAGTTTCAAGCCCAGGCTGTGGCTCTCAAGGCACTCTTTGAGGCATGCGGCTACAGCCGTAGGTGCATCAGGCGTGGCTATGACAGAGCCAGGAGAACACCTAGGAGGGATATTCTCTATACCACAGGCAATAGAGCTAAAACCGGGTTAAAGGATGAGAAAATAAGATTCATAACGACATGTAACCATGAATGGTTTAATGTGCGAGACATCCTTACCCGGCATTGGCCAATTTTGGGAACAGAGCCATCCCTGGGTCCCGTCCTGGGTGACTATCCCTCCATGACAGCAAGGAGGTCTCCAAATTTAAATAACATGCTTGTCCGGAGTCATTATGTCCCTCCTGCCCGCAACCCCTTTGGTACCAGAGGTCCCCTGCTCGGATGTTTCCAGTGCGGTCACTGTTTGGCTTGTGCCAACATCGTACGGACAGCTTCTTTTTTATCATCTGATGGATCTAGGACATTCTCTATCAGACACCACATATCCTATGGCACCACGAATGTCATATATTATGCCACATGTGGTTGTTCTTTGATTTACATAGGTCTTACGTCTAGGGAGCTACGTATCCGTACTAGGGAACATGTACGCGACATACGGGCAGCTAGGAACGCAGCCGATACCTCGGACCTAAAGACATTACCCCGTCACTTCAAATTACATCATGACTTTGACGCGGGGTCACTACGGGTCAGGGGTATTGACTGTGTACATCTTGGCACACGAGGGGGCAATTATAAGAAGGTGCTGGCACAACGCGAAGCCAGTTGGATTGTCAGACTTAATACTGTTGTGCCTGCTGGTCTGAACGAATCACTCAGTTTCTCTTCATTTCTTTAAATTATGTTGCTTGGGATAATTTCTTGCATTGGCAGTTTCTCTCCCTTCTCCCTGATATCCTGTTCGGTCCTCCTTTTATAGGAACAGATTTCCATGTACTGGTTCCTGTTTTTATCATGTTTTTATTCATGTTTTCACTGTGATCTTGTACTTTTCATATTTTCTGTTTTTTATAGTTTCTTTGTATGCTCTGTCATGCCGGTGTGGATGTTCACTACCATCTGCCTCAGTGGATGATCTGGTATCAAGTTTATGGAAGAATCAGACTGATTTCCCCAATTATACTAAATAACTGTTTACAAGTATTGGACTGTTTTGTGGGATTTCGTCAGTATTTTATTTTATTTCATCATGATTCTCCCATGTATACCACCTGTCATGTATCCCCTGGGGCTTTTTGTCTTTTTTGATTTGTTTTATTTTCTTATGGCCTGGGGCTTATATTTGCTCCCATTAGTATTATCTATGCTGTGTGATCGCAGCCTTTACATTGGTGGCAGTGCGCATGCGTTGCTCTGGTCGTCTGTCTCCTGCTCCCGGGCGGCGTCTTATCTGCCTCCCACATGTGTCCGGGGCACCCTCCCCACCCACACGTTGGGACGCTAGACGCCGATCTCTGGCGCAGGACCTGCCGGCTGACCGGCGCATGCGCCGCTCTTGCCACATTTCATTGGTCGACTCACAGCATGTGATGGGTCATGTGTACTTAACCCGGCCCATATTAAGGTCCTATTTGGCATAACAGTTCACTTCCCCTTGAGAAAGCGGTAATCACAAGAGCGAAACGCGCGTCAGGGGTCTCTCATCCCATTTAGTGTCATGATCTCCATGGCCAGAGAACTAGCATAAGCCTCTATAGGAACAAGCTCTTGGAAGATGTAACTGTACTGACCATGAACTAAACCTACCGCATCATCTAGAAGTAGCCAGGTAGCATGTCCTACTTTTTATCCCTATATGCCCAGCGCCGGCCGGAGAACTAAATAATGCTAGCAGAGGGAAATATAAGACCTGACTCACCTCTAGAGAAATGCCCAAAAGGAGACAGAAGCCCCCCACATATATTGGCGGTGATATGAGATGAAACAACAAACGCAGCAGGAAAATAGTTTTAGCAAATTTGAGGTCCGCTTTCTAGATAGCAGAAGACAGAAAGCATACTTTCATGGTCAGTAGAAAACCCTAACAAAACACATCCAGAAATTACTTTAGGACTCTGGCATTAACTCATAATACCAGAGTGGCAATTCCTGATCAACAAGAGCTTTCCAGACACAGTAACGAAACTGCAGCTGTGAACTGGAACCAAAATACAAAAACAAACATGGACGAATGTCCAACTTATCTAGTAGATGTCTGGGAGCAGGAACAAGCACAGAGAGGCTTCTGATAACATTGATTGACCGGCAAGCATCTAACAGAGAAGCCAGGTTATATAGCGACACCCAGATCTAATCAGAACAGGTGAACAGGGAAGATGATGTCACAAGTTCAATTCCACCAGTAGCCACCGGGGGAGCCCAGAATCCAAATTCACAACAGTACCCCCCCCTCAAGGAGGGGGCACCGAACCCTCACCAGAACCACCAGGGCGATCAGGATGGGCCCTATGAAAGGCACGAACCAGATCAGAGGCATGAACATCAGATGCAGTGACCCAAGAATTATCCTCCTGGCCGTATCCCTTCCACTTGACCAGATACTGGAGTCTCCGTCTGGAAACACGGGAGTCTAGGATTTTTTCCACAACGTACTCCAACTCACCCTCAACCAACACCGGAGCAGGAGGCTCAACGGAAGGCACAACCGGTGCCTCATACCTGCGCAATAACGACCGATGAAAAACGTTATGAATAGAAAAGGATGCAGGGAGGTCCAAACGGAAGGAAACAGGGTTAAGAATCTCCAATATTTTATACGGACCGATGAACCGAGGCTTAAACTTAGGAGATGAGACCCTCATAGGGACAAAACGAGAAGACAACCACACCAAATCTCCAACACAAAGCCGAGGACCAACACGACGGTGACGGTTGGCAAAAAGCTGAGTCTTCTCCTGGGACAACTTTAAATTGTCCATCACCTGCCCCCAGATATGATGCAATCTCTCCACCACCGCATCCACTCCAGGACAATCCGAGGATTCCATCTGACCGGAGGAAAATCGAGGATGGAACCCCGAATTACAGAAAAACGGGGAAACCAAGGTGGCAGAGCTGGCCCGATTATTGAGGGCGAACTCCGCCAATGGCAAAAAAGCAACCCAATCATCCTGGTCAGCAGACACAAAACACCTCAGATATGTCTCCAGGGTCTGATTAGTCCGCTCGGTCTGGCCATTAGTCTGAGGGTGAAAAGCAGACGAAAAAGACAAATCTATGCCCATCCTAGCGCAAAATGCCCGCCAAAATCTAGACACAAATTGGGTTCCTCTGTCAGAAACGATATTCTCAGGAATACCATGCAAACGAACAACATTTTGAAAAAACAGGGGCACCAACTCGGAAGAAGAAGGCAATTTGGGCAGGGGAACCAAATGAACCATCTTAGAAAAACGGTCACACACCACCCAGATGACAGACATCTTCTGAGAAACAGGCAGATCTGAAATAAAATCCATCGAGATGTGTGTCCAAGGCCTCTTAGGAATAGGCAAGGGCAACAATAATCCACTAGCCCGAGAACAACAAGGCTTGGCCCGAGCACAAACGTCACAAGACTGCACAAAGCCTCGCACATCTCGTGACAGGGAAGGCCACCAGAAGGATCTTGCCACCAAATCCCTGGTACCAAAAATTCCAGGATGACCTGCCAACGCAGAAGAATGCACCTCAGAGATGACTTTACTGGTCCAATCATCAGGAACAAACAGCCTATCAGGCGGACAACGATCCGGTCTATCCGCCTGAAACTCCTGCAAGGCCCGCCGCAGGTCTGGAGAAACAGCTGACAAGATAACTCCCTCCTTAAGAATACCTGTGGGGTCAGAGTTGCCAGGTGAATCAGGCTCAAAACTCCTAGAAAGGGCATCCGCCTTAACATTCTTAGAACCTGGTAGGTACGATACCACAAAATTAAACCGAGAAAAAAATAATGACCAGCGCGCCTGTCTAGGATTCAGGCGCCTGGCGGTCTCAAGATAAATCAAATTTTTGTGGTCAGTCAATACCACCACCTGATGTCTGGCCCCCTCGAGCCAATGGCGCCACTCCTCAAACGCCCACTTCATGGCCAAAAGCTCCCGATTCCCAACATCATAATTCCGCTCAGCGGGCGAAAATTTACGGGAAAAGAAGGCACAAGGCCTCATCACGGCGCAGTCAGAACTTTTCTGCGACAACACTGCCCCAGCTCCGATCTCAGAAGCGTCGACCTCAACCTGAAAAGGAAGAGTCACATCAGGCTGACGCAACACAGGGGCAGAAGAAAAACGGCGCTTAAGCTCCTGAAAGGCCTCCACAGCATCAGGGGACCAATTAGCAACATCAGCACCCTGTCTAGTCAAATCGGTCAATGGCTTAACGACATCCGAAAAACCAGAAATAAATCGACGATAAAAGTTGGCAAAGCCCAAAAATTTCTGAAGACTTTTAAGAGAAGAGGGCTGCGTCCAATCACAAATAGCTTGAACCTTGACAGGATCCATCTCAATGGAAGAGGGAGAAAAAATATATCCCAAAAAGGAAATTCTCTGAACCCCAAAAACGCACTTAGAACCCTTGACACACAGAGAATTAGACCGCAAAACCTGAAAAACCCTCTTAACTTGCCGGACATGAGAGTCCCAGTCATCCGAAAAAATCAGAATATCATCCAGATACACTATCATAAATTTATCCAAAAAATCGCGGAAAATATCATGCATAAAGGACTGGAAGACTGAAGGGGCATTAGAAAGACCAAAAGGCATCACCAAATACTCAAAGTGGCCCTCGGGCGTATTAAATGCGGTTTTCCACTCATCCCCCTGCCTGATCCGCACCAAATTATACGCCCCACGGAGATCAATCTTAGAGAACCACTTGGCCCCCTTTATGCGAGCAAACAAATCAGTCAGCAACGGCAATGGGTATTGATATTTAACCGTGATTTTATTCAAAAGCCGATAATCAATACATGGTCTCAAAGAGCCGTCTTTTTTTGACACAAAGAAAAAACCGGCTCCTAAGGGAGATGACGATGGACGAATATGTCCCTTTTCCAAGGACTCCTTTATATATTCTCGCATAGCAGTATGTTCAGGCACAGACAGATTAAATAAACGACCCTTTGGGTATTTACTACCCGGAATTAAATCTATAGCACAATCGCACTCACGGTGCGGAGGTAGTGAACCCAGCTTGGGTTCTTCAAAGACGTCACGATAATCAGACAGGAACTCAGGGATTTCAGAGGGAATAGATGATGAAATGGACACCAAAGGTACGTCCCCATGAGTCCCCTTACATCCCCAGCTCAACACAGACATAGCTCTCCAGTCAAGGACTGGGTTGTGAGACTGCAGCCATGGCAATCCCAGCACCAAATCCTCATGTAGATTATACAGCACTAGAAAACGAATAGTCTCCTGGTGATCCGGATTAATACACATAGTCACTTGTGTCCAGTATTGTGGTTTATTATTAGCCAATGGGGTGGAGTCAATCCCCTTCAGAGGAATAAGAGTTTCCAAAGGCTCTAAATCATACCCACAACGATTGGCAAAGGACCAATCCATAAGACTCAAAGCGGCGCCAGAGTCGATATAGGCGTCAGTAGTAATAGATGACAAAGAGCAAATCAGGGTCACAGACAAAATAAATTTAGACTGTAAAGTGCCAATGGAAACAGATTTACCAAGCTTTTTAGTACGCTTAGAGCACGCTGATATAACATGAGTAGAATCCCCACAATAGAAACACAACCCATTTTTCCGTCTAAAATTCTGCCGCTCGCTTCTGGACAGAATTCTATCACACTGCATGCTTTCTGGCGTCTTCTCAGTGGACACCGCCAGATGGTGCACAGGTTTGCGCTCCCGCAGACGCCTATCGATCTGAATGGCCATTGTCATGGACTCATTCAGACCCGCAGGCACAGGGAACCCCACCATAACATCCTTAATGGCATCAGAGAGACCCTCTCTGAAAGTAGCCGCCAAGGCACACTCATTCCACTGAGTAAGCACAGACCATTTACGGAATCTTTGGCAGTAAATTTCAGCTTCATCTTGCCCCTGCGATAGGGACATCAAAGTTTTTTCTGCCTGAAGTTCCAAATGAGGTTCCTCATACAGCAAGCCCAAGGCCAAAAAAAACGCATCCACATTGCGCAACGCAGGATCCCCTGGTGCCAATGCAAAAGCCCAGTCTTGAGGGTCGCCGCGGAGCAAGGAAATCACAATCCCAACCTGCTGTGCAGAGTCTCCAGCAGAACGAGATTTCAGGGACAAAAATAGCTTACAATTATTTCTAAAATTCTGAAAGCTAGATCTATTCCCTGAGAAGAATTCCGGCAAAGGAATTCTCGGCTCAGATACCGGAGCATGAATAATAAAATCTTGCAAATTTTGTACTTTCGTGGTGAGATTATTCAAACCTGCAGTTACACTCTGAAGATCCATTATTAACAGGTGAACACAAAGCCATTCAAAGATTATAAGGAGAGAGAAAAAAAAGAAAGACTGCAGCATAGACAGACTGGCAAGTGATCCAATTAAGAGCACAGAGGAAAAAAAAAAAAAAAAAAAACTCTCAGCAGACTTCTTATTTCTCTCCTTTCTCAGCCAAGGATTTTAACCCTTTAGTGGGCCGGTCAAACTGTCATGATCTCCATGGCCAGAGAACTAGCATAAGCCTCTATAGGAACAAGCTCTTGGAAGATGTAACTGTACTGACCATGAACTAAACCTACCGCATCATCTAGAAGTAGCCAGGTAGCATGTCCTACTTTTTATCCCTATATGCCCAGCGCCGGCCGGAGAACTAAATAATGCTAGCAGAGGGAAATATAAGACCTGACTCACCTCTAGAGAAATGCCCAAAAGGAGACAGAAGCCCCCCACATATATTGGCGGTGATATGAGATGAAACAACAAACGCAGCAGGAAAATAGTTTTAGCAAATTTGAGGTCCGCTTTCTAGATAGCAGAAGACAGAAAGCATACTTTCATGGTCAGTAGAAAACCCTAACAAAACACATCCAGAAATTACTTTAGGACTCTGGCATTAACTCATAATACCAGAGTGGCAATTCCTGATCAACAAGAGCTTTCCAGACACAGTAACGAAACTGCAGCTGTGAACTGGAACCAAAATACAAAAACAAACATGGACGAATGTCCAACTTATCTAGTAGATGTCTGGGAGCAGGAACAAGCACAGAGAGGCTTCTGATAACATTGTTGACCGGCAAGCATCTAACAGAGAAGCCAGGTTATATAGCGACACCCAGATCTAATCAGAACAGGTGAACAGGGAAGATGATGTCACAAGTTCAATTCCACCAGTAGCCACCGGGGGAGCCCAGAATCCAAATTCACAACAATTTAGGTTCCAGCCCGGTGTGTCTCATTGCCCTCAACTGCAGCGGTAAGCATCGCATTATATACATTTGATACTGGGGACTTTGTCCTAGGCTATTGTATTTCCTGTTACGGCAGCGACTTGCGGCTATCTTTATTACCAGTTTACTGATTTCTTCAGACTGGTCCACGCTTTGGGCATTGCACACCGGTGGATACCTGTTCCTTCAAACTACCCTTATGCACTTTCTATTTTATGTCTTTGTAATATAATTTTTTGTTGACATTTGTTTATGATTATTTTGTATCTTTAATAAATTTACATACTTTTATACCCATGATACTCCTTGTTCTCCTTGTCTTCATATTTTATATATACGTAGCTGCAGGTATCCGTGGCAATTTTTGTTTTTTGCACCTTATACCTGCTAATTTTATTAGAAATTAATCCATAGCCCCCTTTTTCTACATTTATTTGCTTGGTCACGCTGCAGACTACAGCCAGGTCATTGCAATACAAGAGCGTGAAAACCTAAGAATTTTATTATTTTTTTGCCACAGGCAACAGATATGAGTGCGCAGAAAAATCTGGCCTTTTTTTTTGTACTGTATTATTTTTTGGAGTTTCTTACAAAATTTTTGAACACCATTTTGCTGCCCCAAAAATCTGTAACTGGCCCAAAAATATTTAGCTACAGTTCTTATATTTATCACAGTGATTTGAATGCCACACGCATCGCATATCAATGCGCTAAACATTTTACAATTTTAGTAGTCCAATTCTTTTTGTGTCATAGCCTACTTATTGCCACAATTTTGGTGGGCCCCAAAAAATCAAGGCCACATTTTGATCAGTCTGTTATCTTTGTCTGCTGCCTGGTCTGTCTGTGGTCTCCAAATTCTTACTTTTCAGGCATACATTGCATTTTAAATTTAATTTTTTTTTTTTTTAAAGGCCACATATTTAAACAGTCTGTTATCTCCGTCAGACGCCCGGTGTATCTGTGGTGTCAAAATCCTCGCTTTGTGGGCATACATTATATTTTTTTGTCTGCTAGCCTTGGTCTACTCAGTATTTAGTGGTTTAAAAATTAAAAAAGGCCACATATTTAAACAGTCTTATCTCTGTCAGACACATGGTGTATCTGTGGTGTCAAAATTCTTGCTTTTCAGGCATATATTGCATTGTTTTGTGTGCTAGCCTTGGCTTACTCATTATTTTGTGGTTTAAATGTATTTACTTTTTTTAAAATGGCCACATATTTAAACAGTCTGTTATCTCAATCAGAAGCGCGGTGTATCTGTGGTGTCAAAATCCTCACTTTGCAGGCATACATTATATTTTTTTGTCTCCTAGCCTTGGTCTACTCAGTATTTAGCGGTTTAAATTTTTTTTAAAAAAAGGTCACTTATTTAAACAGTCTGTTATCTCCGTCAGACGCCCGGTGTATCTGTAGTTTCAAAATCCTCGCTTTGCAGGCATACATTGCATTGTTTTGTCTGCTAGCCTTGCTCTACTCATTATTTTGTGGTGTAAATTTTTTTTTTTAAAAGGCCACATATTTGAAAAGTCTTTTATCTCCGTCAGACACCCAGTGTATCTGTGGTGTCAAAATCCTTGCTTTGCAGGCATACGTTTTCTTTTTTTGTCTGCTAGCCTTGGCCTACTCAATATTTAGTGGTTTAAAAAATAAAAAAAGGCCACATATTTAAACAGTCTGTTATCTCCGTCAGATGTCTGGTCTATCTGTGGTTTCCAAATCCTTGCTTTTCAGGCATACATTCCAGTTGTCGCGGCGCCACCGGCCCCAGCTCCTGCCTCGCGCCTGCTGCTCACTCTGCTCGCCGACATACTTACCCATCCCGGAGCGCTCCGGCGGTGTGCGTGTGCCTCCGGTCTCTTCTTCTCCAGACTCACTCTATTACCCTGTAGGATCTTTACCCGGAAGTTCTGCAGCACTCGGTCTATTTAAGGTGACTCCTTCCTCTGCTCCAAGCCTGATTGTCATTTGCTTTTTCATGTGACCCAGGTCCCTCCTTGCCCTGTGCCTTTGCCATAGCCAGTCTGCCCTGCACCTTTGCCATAGCCAGTCTGTCCTCTGTCTCTGCCATAGCCAGTCCATCCTGTGTCTCCGCCATAGCCAGTCTGTCCTGTGTCTCTGCCATAGCCAGTCCATCCTGTGTCTCCGCCATAGCCAGTCTGTCCTGTTTCTCCACCATAGCCAGTCTGTCCTGTGTCTCTGCCATAGCGAGTCTGGTCTATACAGTATTTTGTGGTTAAAAAAATACAGGCCACATATTGAAACAGTCTGTTATCTTCGTCAGATGCCTGGTCTATCTGTGGTCTCCAAATACATGCTTTTCAGGCATACTGATCACATATAAATTTTCTCAAAATTAATCCATTTGTATTGAACTTTTCAAATATTTCATTAGTCCATTTAAAATGGGCAAGACAACGGGCAAGGGATGGGGAAGTGTATGTGATGATGCATGCAGAGGACGAGGCTGTGGCCAAGCTGAAAGTGGGCCACAACAAAGACCCACATCTCGCTCAACCTTCCTGTCCCAGTTTCTAGGGGACCACAGCACACCACTATTGAAGCTAGAGCAGTGAGTGTGAAACGGTTGTTGGTTGGATAGCAGATAATGCTTAATGCCAGTTAGCCACCACCACCACCACGACTTCCACACAGTCAAGTCTGAGAAGCCATGAGTGTGGACCGCATATTACTCATCCTGATCCTCCTTCCTCCCACCATGCCGAATGCCCTGAGACAACTGATCCCACACTTGGACACTCTGAAGAGCTGCTTAGTTTTCCCTTTAAAGATTCCAGACTCTCAGCCGGTCAACTTGAAGTGGGGCCAGATGAGATCGCATGTAGCTGTGCCCAAAGATTTGAACAGCCAAGGTCATAAGAAGGAGATGGTGGGAACGTGTCACAAGAGGTGAACGATGATGAGACACAACTACCAGAAAGTCAAGAGAAGGAGCAGGGTGGAAGATGAGGTGGTGGATAGGGTTGAGCGAAACGGGTCGATCATTTTCAAAAGTCGCCGACTTTTGGCTAAGTCGGCGTCTCATGAAACCCGATCCGACCCCTGTGCTTGTCGGCCATGCGGTACGCGACTTTCGCGCCAAAGTCGCGTTTCAATGACGCGAAAAGCGCCATTTCTCAGCCAATGAAGGTGAACGCAGAGTGTGGGCAGCGTGATGACATAGATCCTGGTCCCCACCATCTTAGAGAAGGGCATTGCAGTGATTGGCTTGCTGTCTGCGGCGTCACAGGGGCTATAAAGGGGCGTTCCCGCCGACCGCCATCTTACTGCTGCTGATCTGAGCTTAGGGACAGGTTGCTGCCGCTTCATCAGAAGCAGGGAGAGCGTTAGGCAGGGTCCACTAACCACCAAACCGCTTGTGCTGCAGCGATTTCCACTGTCCAACACCACCTTCGGTGTGCAGGAACAGTGGAAGCTATTTTTTTTTTTTTTCCCCTCAGCGCTGTAGCTCATTGGGCTGCCCTAGAAGGCTCCGTGATAGCTGTATTGCTGTGTGTACGCCACTGTGGAAACCAACTGCTTTTTTCAAAGCACATATCCTCTTGTTCCTTCCTTTCTGCACAGCTATCTTTTTTGTTTGTCCACACTTTTTATTTAATTTGTGCATCAGTCCACTCCTATTGCTGCCTGCCATACCTGGCTTACATTACTGCAGGGAGATAGTAATTGTAGGACAGTTTTTTTTTTTTTTTTGTTTTTTTTTTGTGGGAGATTAAGATTGGCATTTCTGCTACAGTGCCATCCCTGTGTGTGCCATCTCTCACTGAGTGGGCCATAGAAAGCCTATTTATTTTTTCCGTGATTTGTGTTCTAAAATCTACCTCAACACAGAAACACTACATCAATCAGTGGGAGAAAAATATTGGCCTCAGTCAGGGCTTGTGTGCCACTGCTGTGTGTGCGCTATCTCTCATTCAGTGGGCTATAGCAAGCCTATATTTTTTTTTTTTTTTTTTTTTTAATATTATTTGGTTTCAAAAGTCTCCCTGAAAAAAAAAAAAAACCTAAAAAAACAGTGGGAGAGTAATATTGCCCTTTCAGCTTGTGTGCCAGTCTTGACTCCTGGGTGTGCCACCTCTCTCCCTCTCATTCAGTGGGCCATAGAAAGCCTATTTATTTTTTTTTTTAAATATTATTGGGTTTCTAAAGTCTCCCTGAAAAAAACAAAAAATACATAAAAAAACAGTGGGAGAGTAATATTGCCCTTTCAGCTTGTGTGCCAGTCTTGACTCCTGGGTGTGCCACCTCTCTCCCTTTCATTCAGTGGGCCATAGAAAGCCTATTTATTTTTTTTTTTAAATATTATTGGGTTTCTAAAGTCTCCCTGAAAAAACAAAAAAAACATAAAAAAACAGTGGGAGAGTAATATTGCCCTTTCAGCTTGTGTGCCAGTCTTGACTCCTGGGTGTGCCACCTCTCTCCCTCTCATTCAGTGGGCCATAGAAAGCCTATTTATTTTTTTTTTTAAATATTATTGGGTTTCTAAAGTCTCCCTGAAAAAAACAAAAAATACATAAAAAAACAGTGGGAGAGTAATATTGCCCTTTCAGCTTGTGTGCCAGTCTTGACTCCTGGGTGTGCCACCTCTCTCCCTCTCATTCAGTGGGCCATAGAAAGCCTTTTTTTTTTTTGGTTTTTTTAATATTATTTGGTTTCTAAAGTCTCCCTGAAAAAAACAAAAAAAACATAAAAAACAGTGGGAGAGTAATATTGCCCTTTCAGCTTGTGCGCCAGTCTTGACTCCTGGTTGTGCCACCTCTCTCTCTCTAATTGTGGGCCATAGAAAGCCTTTTTTTTTTTTTTAAATATTATTGGGTTTCTAAAGTCTCCCTGAAAAAACAAAAAATACATAAAAAAACAGTGGGAGAGTAATATTGCCCTTTCAGCTTGTGTGCCAGTCTTGACTCCTGGGTGTGCCACCTCTCTCCCTTTCATTCAGTGGGCCATAGAAAGCCTATTTATTTTTTCCGTGATTTGTGTTCTAAATTCTACCTCAACACAAAAACACTACATCAATCAGTGGGAGAAAAATATTGGCCTCAGTCAGGGCTTGTGTGCCACTGCTGTGTGTGCTATCTCTCATTCAGTGGGCTATAGCAAGCCTATTTTTTTTTTTTTTTTTTTTTTTTTAATATTATTTGGTTTCTAAAGTCTCCCTGAAAAAAAAAAAAAACCTAAAAAAACAGTGGGAGAGTAATATTGCCCTTTCAGCTTGTGTGCCAGTCTTGACTCCTGGGTGTGCCACCTCTCTCCCTTTCATTCAGTGGGCCATAGAAAGCCTATTTATTTTTTCCGTGATTTGTGTTCTAAATTCTACCTCAACACAAAAACACTACATCAATCAGTGGGAGAAAAATATTGGCCTCAGTCAGGGCTTGTGTGCCACTGCTGTGTGTGCTATCTCTCATTCAGTGGGCTATAGCAAGCCTATTTTTTTTTTTTTTTTTTTTTTTTTTAATATTATTTGGTTTCTAAAGTCTCCCTGAAAAAAAAAAAAAACCTAAAAAAACAGTGGGAGAGTAATATTGCCCTTTCAGCTTGTGTGCCAGTCTTGACTCCTGGGTGTGCCACCTCTCTCCCTCTCATTCAGTGGGCCATAGAAAGCCTATTTATTTTTTTTTTTAAATATTATTGGGTTTCTAAAGTCTCCCTGAAAAAACAAAAAATACATAAAAAAACAGTGGGAGAGTAATATTGCCCTTTCAGCTTGTGTGCCAGTCTTGACTCCTGGGTGTGCCACCTCTCTCCCTTTCATTCAGTGGGCCATAGAAAGCCTATTTTTTTTTTTTTTAATATTATTTGGTTTCTAATTCTCCCTGAAAAAAAAAAAAAAACCTAAAAAAACAGTGGGAGAGTAATATTGCCCTTTCAGCTTGTGTGCCAGTCTTGACTCCTGGGTGTGCCACCTCTCTCCCTCTCATTCAGTGGGCCATAGAAAGCCTATTTATTTTTTTTTTTAAATATTATTGGGTTTCTAAAGTCTCCCTGAAAAAACAAAAAATACATAAAAAAACAGTGGGAGAGTAATATTGCCCTTTCAGCTTGTGTGCCAGTCTTGACTCCTGGGTGTGCCACCTCTCTCCCTTTCATTCAGTGGGCCATAGAAAGCCTATTTTTTTTTTTTTTTTAATATTATTTGGTTTCTAATTCTCCCTGAAAAAACAAAAAAAAACCTAAAAAAACAGTGGGAGAGTAATATTGCCCTTTCAGCTTGTGTGCCAGTCTTGACTCCTGGGTGTGTCACCTCTCTCCCTCTCATTCAGTGGGCCATAGAAAGCCTATTTATTTTTTTTTTTAAATATTATTGGGTTTCTAAAGTCTCCCTGAAAAAACAAAAAATACATAAAAAAACAGTGGGAGAGTAATATTGCCCTTTCAGCTTGTGTGCCAGTCTTGACTCCTGGGTGTGCCACCTCTCTCCCTCTCATTCAGTGGGCCATAGAAAGCCTTTTTTTTTTTTGGTTTTTTTAATATTATTTGGTTTCTAAAGTCTCCCTGAAAAAAACAAAAAAAACATAAAAAACAGTGGGAGAGTAATATTGCCCTTTCAGCTTGTGCGCCAGTCTTGACTCCTGGTTGTGCCACCTCTCTCTCTCTAATTGTGGGCCATAGAAAGCCTTTTTTTTTTTTTTTTTTAATATTATTTGGTTTCTAAAGTCTCCCTGAGAAAAAAAAATAAATAAATTAGGTGGGAGATTAATATTGACATTAGTGCTTGAGTGACAGTCCTGCGTGTGTGTCATCTCTGTGATTTTGTGCCACAGAAAACAGAGTGTGTAACATTGTGCCTGATTTTCCTTGTGGTCTCACCAACCTGTTAAGGGATATTGAAATCATACTGAAGTTATAGCTCACCGTGTAAGTTGTTTGATAGCAACAAATAAAGTTACTTTGGTTAAGATTTTAAAACAATGAGGAAGTCTGGTGCAAGAGGTCGTCGTGGGCGTTCATTGTCAGCTGGTAATGATGGTAGTGGTAGTGGAGCATCAGGTGGTCGTGGGGATAAAAATATTCCACCTAAGTCTGGAGCTGTGGAGCCAGTTTCGTCGTCAGGCTACACAAGGCCTCGAACGCTCTCTTTTCTGGGAGTAGGAAAACCGCTTTTAAAGGCGGAGCAGCAACAGCAAGTTTTGGCTTACATTGCAGACTCAGCCTCTAGCTCTTTTGCCTCCTCTTCCGAAACTGGTAAATGTAAAAGCAGCGCGTCGCTTGTGGATGTTCACGGTCAGGGACAAGTCGCTTCCTTGTCCTCCTCAGCAAAAACTACAACAAGAGAGAAGGATGCAGCAGGCGACACAACGGGTCACTCCATGGAGCTCTTTACACATACCGTCCCTGGCTTAGAAAGTGAAACATTTAACAGGCCATGCCCATTACAAGTATATTCTGACATGGAGTGCACTGATGCACAGCCACAGCCAGAGTACTATGCTGCTCCTTTGACTCAGACCACCACATTGCCCTCTCAGGGTACAGATCCACAATCAGACCCTGATGAGACTATGTTGCCCCGCCACGAACGCTATACCACCGACCGACACAGTGACACAGACGAAGTTGCACACGAGCTCGAAGAGGAGGTAATAGATGACCCAGTTATTGACCCCGATTGGCAGCCATTGGGGGAACAGGGTGCAGGCGGCAGTAGTTCAGAAGCGGAGGTGGAGGAGGGGCCGCAGCAGGCATCAACATCGCAACAGGTTCCATCTGCCGGGCCCGTATCTGGACCAAAACGCGTGTCAAAGCCAAAACCTGTTGGAGCACAGCGTTGCCATCCGGTTAAAGCTCAGTCTGCAATCCCTGAAAAGGGATCAGAGTCTAGGAAGAGTGCAGTCTGGCATTTTTTTAAACAACATCCAACTGATCAGCGCAAAGTCATCTGTCAAAAATGTTCAACTAGCTTAAGCAGAGGTCAGAATCTGAAAAGTCTAAATACTAGTTGCATGCATAGACACTTAACCACCATGCATTCTCAAGCCTGGACTAACTACCAAACGTCCCTCAAGGTTGTAGCACCCTCGGCCAATGAAGCTAGTCAGCAACGCAACATCCCTTCCGTCACTGTAAGGCCACCATTTTCCGCACCACCGGCAGTATCTGTGCAGGTTTCTTTGCCAGCCAAAAGCAGTCAGGGTCAGGGAATCACCAGTTTTGTAGGAGGAAATATTGCATGTAGGGCACCGGCGGAAACAATACCGTCTCCAACCGTCTCTCAGTCTGCCATGTCCACCGGCACACCCGAAAGTTCCACGATCTACAGCTCTCCAGTCCAGCTCACCCTACATGAGACTCTGGTTAGAAAAAGGAAGTACTTATCCTCGCATCCGCGTACACAGGGTTTTAACGCCCACATAGCTAGACTAATCTCGTTAGAGATGATGCCCTACCGGTTAGTTGAAAGCGAAGCTTTCAAAGCCCTGATGGAGTACGCTGAACCACGATACGAGCTACCCAGTCGACACTTTTTTTCCAGAAAAGCCATCCCAGCCCTGCACCAGCATGTTAAACAGCGCATCGTCCATGCACTCAGGCAATCTGTGAGTACAAAGGTGCACCTGACTACAGATGCATGGACCAGTAGGCATGGCCAGGGACGTTATGTGTCCATCACGGCACACTGGGTGAATGTGGTGGATGCAGGGTCCACAGGCGACATCAATTTAGGGACAGTTGTGCCTAGCCCACGGTCTAGGAAACAGTTGGCTGTAGGCGTTCGCACCCCCTCCTCCTCCTCCTCGTCCTCCTGCAGAAGCTACAGCTCTTCCACAGAACGCAGTCGGCCAACCACTCCATCGGCAGATGACACTGTTGCACACCAGTTGTCCCATTATGGGCCAGCTACTGCCAAGCGTCAGCAGGCTGTATTGGCTATGAAGTGTTTGGGCGACAACAGACACACCGCGGAAGTTCTGTCCGAGTTCTTGCAACAAGAAACGCAGTCGTGGCTGGGCACAGTAGATCTTGAGGCAGGCAAGGTAGTGAGTGATAACGGAAGGAATTTCATGGCTGCCATCTCCCTTTCCCAACTGAAACACATTCCTTGCCTGGCTCACACCTTAAACCTGGTGGTGCAGTGCTTATTGAAAACTTATCCTGGGTTCTCCGACCTGCTCCTCAAAGTGCGTGCACTTTGCTCACATATCCGACGTTCGCCTGTACACGCCAGCCGTATGCAGACCTATCAGCGGTCTTTGAACCTTCCCCAGCATCGCCTAATCATAGACGTTGCAACAAGGTGGAACTCAACACTGCACATGCTTCAGAGACTGTGCGAACAGAGGCGTGCTGTTATTTATTTGTGGGAGGATACACGGGCAGGCAGTAGGATGGCAGACATGGAGTTGTCAGGTGTGCAGTGGTCGAAGATACAAGACATGTGTCAAGTCCTTCAGTGTTTTGAGGAATGCACACGGCTGGTTAGTGCAGACAACGCCGTAATAAGCATGAGCATCCCCCTAATGCGTCTGCTGATGCAAAGTTTGACGCACATAAAGGAGCAGGCGTCTGCACCAGAGGAAGAGGGAAGCCTTGATGACAGTCAGCCATTGTCTGGTCAGGGCAGTGTACAGGACGAGGTAGCGGGCGAAGAGGAGGTGGAGGACGAGGAGGATGATGGGGATGAGTATATTTTTAATGCGGAAACTTTCACGGGGGCACAGGAAATTGGTTGCGTGTCACGGCCGGGTTCTGGTTTTTTGAGGGACACAAGTGACGTAGATTTGCCTGCAACTGCCCCTCAACCAATCACAACCGGAGATTTGACAAGTGGAACTTTGGCCCACATGGCGGATTATGCCTTACGTATCCTACAAAGGGACACACGCATTACGAAAATGATGAACGATGACGATTACTGGTTGGCCTGCCTCCTTGATCCACGCTATAAAGGCAAATTGCAAAATATTATGCCACATGAGAACTTGGAACTAATATTAGCAACCAAACAATCAACTCTTGTTGACCGTTTGCTTCAGGCATTCCCAGCACACAGCGCACGTGATCGTTCTCACACGAGCTCCAGGGGGCAGCAGACTAGGAGTGTTAGGGGTGCACACATCAGAAGTGGCGTTGGACAGAGGGGTTTTCTGACCAGGTTGTGGAGTGATTTTGCTATGACCGCAGACAGGACAGGTACTGCTGCATCAATTGAAAGTGACAGGAGACAACATTTGTCCAGTATGGTTACTAACTATTTTTCATCCCTTATCGATGTTCTCCCTCAACCGTCATTCCCATTTGATTACTGGGCCTCCAAATTAGACACCTGGCCAGAATTGGCAGAATATGCATTGCAGGAGCTTGCTTGCCCGGCAGCAAGTGTCCTATCAGAAAGAGTATTCAGTGCTGCAGGGTCAATATTAACCGAAAAAAGGACTCGTCTGGCTACCCAAAATGTTGACGATCTAACATTCATTAAAATGAACCACAACTGGATTTCAAAATCTTTTGCCCCACCTTGCCCGGCCGACACCTAGCTTTCCTATGAAAAGCTCTTGCCTGTGAATTACTTTTCTAATGTCTAATTTGCTGCTGCAGATTGTACAGCATACGACATGTTTACACCTCCCTAAATGGCCAAACTCCCCACACGGGGCCGTGGTATCGCGACTTGGCGCAAGCACCCGTGAGACTGCTGTTTGTCTGAAGAGGTGGGTGTGCTCGCTTTTGGTTGACGGCATTGCTACTGGGTCCCTCATAGTACAATGTAGTGTCTCTGGCGGTGGTGGTGCGCACCCAACGTCAGACACACCGTTGTAACATGAGTGGCCCTGGGGCGGTCCCGCCGGCCTCAAGAGAGTTCCCCCCTACCCCAGCTCAAACTGGGCTCTACTACGTGCAAAATTATGTCGCACAGCTCCACCAATCTTTAGTCTATTCGCTGACATCATTCAATGTCTGGCACTGACAATACAAATTTGTAGACATCTATGATGCAACTTAAAGTAGTCTGTGTCTGTGTCCTATATTGGCACCATTAAATAGTTACTGCCAAATTACTATGTCAGAAACACAGCAGATGAGCCCACCCCTGTACCTAAGTATGCCATCTTTTTTTTTGTTTTGGTTGTTTTGCGAGACATTAACATCTATTTATATTTTGGGAGTACTGGGACAGACACTCCTTGCACTACTCCTCCACTCAGCACCAAGCTGCCTGCCCGTGTATCCATGTAACCGCTGTAAAACTGCCATGAGCCTATTGTTTGTTATTTTAGGCCTTTGATAGCCTGTCTGCGGTCCCTACTCCTCCACTGACCACCAAGCTGCCTGCCCGTGTATCCATGTAACCGCTGTAAAACTGCCATGAGCCTATTGTTTGTTATGTTAGGCCTTTGAAGCCTTTCTGCGCTCCCTCCTTCCACTAGTCCTCCACTGACCAGACCACTGCTGCCCGTGTACCCCTGGAACCAATTTTAAAGTGCCTACAGCCAGCCCATTTTATTGTGTTAGGCCTTCGAAGCCTGTCTGCGGTCCATACTTCCACTAGTCCTCCACTGACCAGACCACTGCTGCCCGTGTACCCCTGGAACCAATTTTAAAGTGCCTACAGTCAGCCCATTTTATTGTGTTAGGCCTTCGAAGCCTGTCTGCGGTCCATACTTCCACTAGGCCTCCACTGACCAGACCACTGCTGCCCGTGTACCCCTGGAACCAATTTTAAAGTGCCTACAGCCAGCCCATTTTATTGTGTTAGGCCTTCGAAGCCTGTCTGCGGTCCATACTTCCACTAGTCCTCCACTGACCAGACCACTGCTGCCCGTGTACCCCTGGAACCAATTTTAAAGTGCCTACAGCCAGCCCATTTTATTGTGTTAGGCCTTCGAAGCCTGTCTGCGGTCCATACTTCCACTAGGCCTCCACTGACCAGACCACTGCTGCCCGTGTACCCCTGGAACCAATTTTAAAGTGCCTACAGCCAGCCCATTTTATTGTGTTAGGCCTTCGAAGCCTGTCTGCGGTCCATACTTCCACTAGGCCTCCACTGACCAGACCACTGCTGCCCGTGTACCCCTGGAACCAATTTTAAAGTGCCTACAGCCAGCCCATTTTATTGTGTTAGGCCTTCGAAGCCTGTCTGCGGTCCATACTTTAAATACTCCTCCACTCACCACCAAGCTGCCTGCCCGTGTATCCATGTAACCGCTGTAAAACTGCCATGAGCCTATTGTTTGTTATGTTAGGCCTTTGATAGCCTGTCTGCGGTCCTTACTTTAAATACTCCTCCACTCACCACCTAGCTGCCTGTGTATCCATGTAACCGATGTAAAACTGCCATGACTGCCTACTGTTTGTTATTTTAGGCCTTTGATAGCCTGTCTGCGGCCCCTACTTGCAATACTCCTCCACTGACCACAATGCTGCCTGGAGTGCCTGCCTGTGTATCCATGTAACCGATGTAAAACTGCCATGACTGCCTACTGTTTGTTATTTTAGGCCTTTGATAGCCTGTCTGCGGCCCCTACTTGCAATACTCCTCCACTGAGCACAATGCTGCCTGGAGTGCCTGCCTGTGTATCCATGTAACCGATGTAAAACTGCCATGACTGCCTACTGTTTGTTATTTTAGGCCTTTGATAGCCTGTCTGCAGCCCCTACTTGCAATACTCCTCCACTGACCACACCAATGCTGCCCGTGTACCCCTGGAACCTATTTAAAAGTTCATAGAGCCTAGTTATATATTTTATTTACTATTAATAAGGCCATGATGGACTACGCTGTACCACGCTACAAGCTAACCAGTCGACACTTCTTTTGCGAGAAAAGCCATCCCAACCCTCCACCAGCATGTAGAAGACCGCATTGTCCATGCACTCTGGCAATCTGTGAGTACAAAGGTGCACCTGACAACAGACGCATGGACCTGTAGGCATGGCCACGGAAGATTACGTGTCCATTACGGCGCAATGGGTTAATGTGGTGGATGCATGGTCCACAGGGGACAGCCTACTAAGTCTGTCTGCAGTCCCTAATTCAAATTGTCCTCCACTGTCTAAATCGGAACTTCCACCTTCTGGCTTTCGGCCTATAGTATCAGAAATTAAACTGCATTTGGCCTTCAACTTTGGTTAGGGCCTACTAACGGCTTCTGCCCCTCCCTGGTGTTGCCCTCAACTAAATAAAGCTGAGCTTCAACCTTCCGGCTCTCATTATGTGGTTTTAAAAAAAAAAATGGTGGTTAGGGCCTACTAACGGCTTCTGCCCCTCCCTGGTGTTGTCCTCAACTAAATAAAGCTGAGCTTCAACCTTCCGGCTCTCATTATGTGGTTTTAAAAAAAAAAATGGTGGTTAGGGCCTACTAACGGCTTCTGCCCCTCCCTGGTGTTGTCCTCAACTAAATAAAGCTGAGCTTCAACCTTCCGGCTCTCATTATGTGGTTTTAAAAAAAAAAATGGTGGTTAGGGCCTACTAACGGCTTCTGCCCCTCCCTGGTGTTGTCCTCAACTAAATAAAGCTGAGCTTCAACCTTCCGGCTCTCATTATGTGGTTTAAAAAAAAAAAATGGTGGTTAGGGCCTACTAACGGCTTCTGCCCCTCCCTGGTGTTGTCCTCAACTAAATAAAGCTGAGCTTCAACCTTCCGGCTCTCATTAAGTGGTTTTAAAAAAAAAAAAAATGGTGGTTAGGGCCTACTAACGGCTTCTGCCCCTCCCTGGTGTTGTCCTCAACTAAATAAAGCTGAGCTTCAACCTTCCGGCTCTCATTATGTGGTTTTAAAAAAAAAAATGGTGGTTAGGGCCTACTAACGGCTTCTGCCCCTCCCTGGTGTTGTCCTCAACTAAATAAAGCTGAGCTTCAACCTTCCGGCTCTCATTAAGTGGTTTTAAAAAAAAAAAAAATGGTGGTTAGGGCCTACTAACGGCTTCTGCCCCTCCCTGGTGTTGTCCTCAACTAAATAAAGCTGAGCTTCAACCTTCCGGCTCTCATTAAGTGGTTTTAAAAAAAAAAAAAATGGTGGTTAGGGCCTACTAACGGCTTCTGCCCCTCCCTGGTGTTGCCCTCAACTAAATAAAGCTGAGCTTCAACCTTCCGGCTCTCATTATGTGGTTTTAAAAAAAAAAATGGTGGTTAGGGCCTACTAACGGCTTCTGCCCCTCCCTGGTGTTGTCCTCAACTAAATAAAGCTGAGCTTCAACCTTCCGGCTCTCATTATGTGGTTTTAAAAAAAAAAATGGTGGTTAGGGCCTACTAACGGCTTCTGCCCCTCCCTGGTGTTGTCCTCAACTAAATAAAGCTGAGCTTCAACCTTCCGGCTCTCATTAAGTGGTTTTTAAAAAAAAATGGTGGTTAGGGCCTACTAACGGCTTCTGCCCCTCCCTGGTGTTGTCCTCAACTAAATAAAGCTGAGCTTCAACCTTCCGGCTCTCATTAAGTGGTTTTAAAAAAAAAATGGTGGTTAGGGCCTACTAACGGCTTCTGCCCCTCCCTGGTGTTGTCCTCAACTAAATAAAGCTGAGCTTCAACCTTCCGGCTCTCATTAAGTGGTTTTAAAAAAAAAAAAAATGGTGGTTAGGGCCTACTAACGGCTTCTGCCCCTCCCTGGTGTTGTCCTCAACTAAATAAAGCTGAGCTTCAACCTTCCGGCTCTCATTATGTGGTTTTAAAAAAAAAAATGGTGGTTAGGGCCTACTAACGGCTTCTGCCCCTCCCTGGTGTTGTCCTCAACTAAATAAAGCTGAGCTTCAACCTTCCGGCTCTCATTATGTGGTTTTAAAAAAAAAAATGGTGGTTAGGGCCTACTAACGGCTTCTGCCCCTCCCTGGTGTTGTCCTCAACTAAATAAAGCTGAGCTTCAACCTTCCGGCTCTCATTATGTGGTTTTAAAAAAAAAAAAAATGGTGGTTAGGGCCTACTAACGGCTTCTGCCCCTCCCTGGTGTTGTCCTCAACTAAATAAAGCTGAGCTTCAACCTTCCGGCTCTCATTAAGTGGTTTTAAAAAAAAAATGGTGGTTAGGGCCTACTAACGGCTTCTGCCCCTCCCTGGTGTTGTCCTCAACTAAATAAAGCTGAGCTTCAACCTTCCGGCTCTCATTATGTGGTTTTAAAAAAAAAATGGTGGTTAGGGCCTACTAACGGCTTCTGCCCCTCCCTGGTGTTGTCCTCAACTAAATAAAGCTGAGCTTCAACCTTCCGGCTCTCATTAAGTGGTTTTAAAAAAAAAAAAAATGGTGGTTAGGGCCTACTAACGGCTTCTGCCCCTCCCTGGTGTTGCCCTCAACTAAATAAAGCTGAGCTTCAACCTTCTGCTCCAAATTACCATTTTAAAAAATGCAATAGGCTTTTCCGGCCTACTAAAGGTGTCTGCCCCTCCCTGGTGTTGTCCTCAACTGAACAAAGCTGAGCTTCCACATTCTGGCTTTCGCCCTATACTATCAGATATTAAACTGCATTTGGCCTACTAGTGTGGTTAGGCCCTTGAAACAGTGTCTGCTGCTCTTGGGTTTGCTACTCCACTGAACAAAGCAATGCCGCCTGTTTAGTCCTGTTACCAATTTTGAACTGCATGTAGCCTACTTTATTCTTTGGCCCTATATCTGTTTCCTCCTCATCCTGCCCATTGCCCAGCCACTGCTAAATGAGTCTGCTGGTACATTGACCTAGACCACTACATTCCCCTTGTACTCTACACAGCCAGAATCTGTCCCTGCTGAAAGTAAGGTTCCCCTTCCCGCATGTTATACCACCTTACACAGGGACAAAGAGGAAGGTGCAGATGAAAGTGCAGGTTCCTTCATCAGGTGGGGGGGCATACTCGTTGGCGACGTCACTGGCACAGGGCCCCTCAGAGTACGCAAAAGTGTCGCTGCTGGTGGGAGGCGCCCCCGCCATGCAAACACACCGCCGTACTTTGAGGGGCCCTGTGCCAGTGGCAATGCGAACGAGTGGGCCCCCCCTGCTTGCTCAGGATCACAGCACTTGCAACTTTTAAATACTTACCTTTCCCTGCAACACCGCCGTGACGTAGTCCGCATTTCCTGGGCCCACGAAAAACTTGAGCCAGCCCTACTCCCCCCACAACTTTCCCCCAATTCCCTATGCCCAACTATTATTATACAGTTAATTAAGATTGGCAAGCTTCAGAAACAAGAATGGATGTTTTTGGCATTAAAATGGGCACTGTAGGTGTTTTCCTGGCCTCCACTCACTGCCGACTATGCTTCCCCATTGACTTGCATTGGGTTTCGTGTTTCGGTCGATCCCCGACTTTTAGCGATAATCGGCCGACTGCACTCGACTCGACTCTGGACAAAATCGGGTTTCCCAAAACCCTACTCGATCTTAAAAAAATGAAAGTCGCTCAACCCTAGTGGTGGATGACATAGTAACTGACCTCACCTGGCAGGGGGACGCAGAGCGAGGACAGCAGCACACATGGGGAAGGAGGCATATCACCCCAACAGGCAGGAAGAAGCAGTGTGGTGGCCACAGACAGACGGAGTGCATCAGTTCCCCGTAACACCAACATGACGGAAGTTGCCATTCCAACTATTAGATCTTCCCGAGTCTGGTTATTTTTTAAAGACTCTGCCGATAACCACAAACCGGCCATTTGCACCACCTGCCATGCCCGCATCAGCGGGGGTAGCAAAACTACCAGCCTGACCACCACAAGTATTATCAGGCACATGGCAGCAAAGCACCCAACATTTTGGGCCGAACCCCAGGCTCCAGGAACACTGTCTGCAGGTGACACCACTGCCTTTTCCACTGTTTTGCGTAGAAGCCAATCCTCAGTCCACGGTGCATGTGAAGATGCCTCGTGCCCTGCACTTGTTGTTGCCCACAGTAAAGCAGCACCATCATCAAGCCTGTCTAGATCCTTGTCCCAGCGCTGCCTTCAGTTTTCTATACCCCAATCATTGGAATGCAAGTGGAAATATAAAGCCAATGCGCCACAGGCCACAGTACTAAATTCTAACATTTCTCGTCTGGTTGTGCTCAAAATGTTGCCTTTTAGGCTCGTTGAGATGGAAGCTTTCCACAACCTGATGGTGGCAGCCTTCCCAAGGTACTCGGTCACAAGTTGCCACTATTTCTCCCAGTGTGCCGTATCGGCATTACATCAGCACCTATCCCAGAACATTACCTATGCTCTCAACAATGCTGTTACTGGGAAAAGACACGTGGACAAGTGCTTGTGGGTAAGGTCGGTATATCTCACTGATGGCACACTGGGTTAACATAGTGGAAGCCAAGACCCAGTCAGACCTTGGGATGGAACACATCCTCCCCACGTCAAGGGTTGCAGGCCCTAAGTCAATCAGGGTTGCCCCCACAGTCTACAGTTCCTGCACCTCCTCCTCCTCCTCTTCATCCTCCATCTCTGAAATGAGCACATCAGTCAGAAGCTGGAAGCACTGAAGCATTGCCTCAGCCAAGTGGCATCAGGCTGTGCTGAAGCTAATCTGCTTAGGTGACAAACCACACAATGCTGAAGAGTTGTGGACAGCACTGAAAGAGCAGTCAGATTTTTGGATGACACCGCTGAGCCTACAGCCAGGCATGGTCGTGTGTGACAGTAGCCGGAACCTGGTGGTGTCTCTAAGGCAAGGTGAGCTCACACATGTACCTTGCCTGGCGCATGTGCTTAACCTCATCATTCACCGTTTTCTCAAAAGCTACCCGGAGCTGCAGGATCTGCTAGCAAAAGTACGCTGCCTGTCTGCCCATTTTAGAAAGTCAGCTACAGCTTCATCCACCCTTGCCGTGTTTCAGCAGCGTTTGCAGCTTCTGGCTCAACGACTGGTGTGTAATGTCCCCACGCGTTGGAACTTCACACTGCATATGTTGGAAAGGATTTGTGAGCAGAAGAGGGCAGTTGTTGACTTCCAGCATCAACAAGGCCATCGTTATTCAGTTCAGACTCCACACATAAGACCTCAGGAGTGGACATGGCTGTCAGACATATGTATCATTCACAAAAACTTTGAGGACTGCACCGAGATGGTGAGCGCCGATGACGCCATAATTAGCATCATCATCCCGCTTCTCTGCATTCTGAAAACCTCTCTGCTCATAATTAAAAACTCTGTTGGATTCCTCTGGTGCCATCCACCCCATTCTGGTGTTAGCTGCTGGTAAGCGCCATTTACAACTAATTGCTTTGATGATTATGTGGTTACTTTGGGTTAGCACTTCATTTTTTTTTCTTTAGTGCTACTCATTTCATTTGGTGCTGGCTGCAGGGAAGTGCTATTGTATAAGAATTTATTCAATGTGACCATACTATTGCACTGTATTAGCACTTTCATTATGGCATGCCTTCCTGAGTTATGTGATACTGGCAGCTACATGGGGTATATGGCACTCATGATCTTTCGTGTCATCCTGTTGTAATTTTTACTGTGTGTTACACTTTATTAAATTTTCACAATAAAATAATCTTTTTAACCTAAGTACTCCCTTTTTCTCCTAATTTTTCTAGATAGTATATGGAGTTGGTTTCCTTTGCTGTCCTCTTTTTTGAGGCTTTGTTTTGCATAATTTTATGCAAGGTATTTAGACAATGTGGGTATCTGGTATCTGTGTCTCATAATTAAAGATGATGCATTGCATTACAGGCGGAGCACAAGGACATGGAGCAAGGAACCATACAGGGTGATTACACTCAGCCCAGCATTATTTCATCCCAACATTGATTGGTAGACGATGAGGAAAAGGAAGAGGAGGAAGAACAGGAGCTACTTTCATGCGCTACAGACGGTACTACAAACACAGCTGTCATACTGTCTGTTCAGCGTTGAAGGCCTGATGACAGGGAGGAGGAGGATGATGAGGAGGAGGACTGTTATGATCTGGTGGCCTAGGAGCAGCATGAGACGCACTCTGGAGAAGGTGGTACCTGTACTGACCGCAGACCCTGAACTTAACACAACAACTAGAAGTAGCTGTGGGATGTACCTAACACTCCCTAGACATCTCGACACAGCCGGAGGACTAAATACTCCTAGAGATAGAAAAGGGAAAACTATCTTGCCTCAGAGAAAATCCCCAAAGGATAGACAGCCCCCCACAAATATTGACTGTGAGAGGAGAGGGAAATAACATACGCAGACTGAAATCAGGATTTAGCAAAGGAGGCCGCTTCTAGCTAAATAGAAAGGATAGGACAGAGTACTATGCGGTCAGTATTAAAACACTAGAAAACATCCACCACAGAAAATACAAACTAAATCTAACTAAAGATATGGAGGGTATATCTGCATCTCCAGAGATACCAGCTTGGCTGAACAAATCCTTATACAGACCAAGCTGGACAAGACAAAACATGAAAAAGAACTGAACAATAAGGCCTACAGCATGTGGACTGCAAAAAACAAGGCCAGAACTTAACTTTGATGAAATGAACAGCAAAGAAGGAGAAACCAGGCAGGGATGTGAATCCTCCAGGAACAATGGACAACTGGCACTGACTAGAGGGTCAAACAAGACTAAATAGCCCAGTCAGACTTGCAATAAGTGGACACACCTGATGAATGCTGCGATCCAAAGACAGCAGCACTACCACTTATAACCACCGGAGGGAACCCAAGAGCAGAATTCACAACAGAGGACAGCATGTTCAGTCATCCTGTTGGTGAGGACACGGAAGCCTTGCTGGTTAGCAGTCTGGCACACATGGCTTACTTTATGTTGCCGTGCGTTTCCTGTGACCCTTGCATTATTAAAATTTTCAGTGACACTCATTACTTGTTGGTGACACTTCTAAACCCACACTACAAGGAGAACTTTCAATCTCTTCTTCCAGAGGCAGACAGGTGTACTAAAATCTTCTGAGAATGCTGGCAACAGATGTCAGAGTTTGTTGTACAACCAAGGAGTCCAAGCGGGGGAGACAGATCAGGCAGGGGAACAATGGCAAAGTTCTGGGACAGTTCTCTCAGACCCTCCCATTGTGTCAGCACAGAGGCAAGGGGTGCTGTCACAAGAAGTGAAATGTTTGGGAAAATGCTGAGGGAGTACCTTGCTGATCGTACGTGATTCCTCTGTGCCTTTTAATTTTTGGGTATCCAAGCTGGACACGTGGCATGAACTGGCTCTCTACGCTTGGAGGTCCTGGCCTGTCCTGCTGCTAGCGTTCTGTCAGAGCAGGTTGTTAGTGCCGCTGGTGGAATTATAACAGATAAGCGCATCCGCCTGTCAACTGAAAATGCTGACAGGCTGACTCTTATATAAATGAACAACGGCTGGATTGGGTAAGACTTCTGTACACCACTGTTGTGAACTCTATTTTTGGGCTCCCTCTAGTGGTCACAAGCGGTACTGTGTAGTGTTGTCTTTCTGCAGGTTGGCTTCATCAGCTGGTTCGTTATCCTTGGTTGGTTTCCTATTTAGCTCACCTGGATACTCAGTTCCTTGCCTGCTATCAATGTGTTCAGTGCTCTTCAGATTCCTGATGACTACCTTGCTCCCAGTCTCTCCAAGACAAGCTAAGTTTTTGTTTGTTTATTTTAGGATCATCAGCATTTATCATGTTACTTGTCCAGCTTGCTAAAATGTGATTTCCTCGCTTGCTGGTTGCTCTAGGGGACTGAGTTTCTCCCCCCACACCGTTAGTTGGTGCGGGGGTTCTTGAAATCTCAGTGTGCATATTTTGTAAGGGTTTTTTACTGACCGCATAGACCCCTTTACTATTTTCTGCTATCTAGTATTAGTGGGCCTCATTTGCTGAATCTGCTTTCATCCTGTGTATGTGCCTTCCTCTTACCTCACCGTTATTATCTGTTGGGGGCTTCTATATCTTTGGGGATTATTTCTCTGGAGGCAAGAGAGGTCTTTCTTTCTCTCTAGGGGTAGTTAGTTCCTCAGGCTGGCTTGAGACGTCTAGGATTTTCAGGCATGTTCACTGGCTACTTCTAGTGTGTTTGGATAGGTTCAGATTTGCGGTCAGTCCAGTTTGCCACCTCCCTAGAGCTTGTCCTATGTTTGTTACTTAGCTGGAGCAATTTGTGATCCTCAAACCACTAAGGATCATAACACACCACCGAATGAAAACAGCGAAGCATAACCTCAAATACATTGCCTTTTTTGTGGAGGTGTATTCTCATGCAGCTCTTCACAACCACACATGGGTATATGCTTCCTGATTTGGTCTGTTTGGTGTTATCCTCCTCCTTATCCTCGTCCTCATCATCCACAACCATACAAACACCAGGGTGAACGTATTCCGTGATGCAAAAGTCACTCATTTTTTGTGAAAGGCTGTTTTTATGATGCCCGTTAATGATTTTATTCCCAAAAATTTTTTACTCCCCCAGGGGAAAATGTTTGTCAGCGCATTACAAGTCTAGGAGACCTGCTCCTTTACATTGGATTTAGTTTTTAATGAGGCCTTCATCAACGTCTCATCATTCTCCGCCACTAGATCACCAGTGTTAACGTGTTCCGTGCTGCTACAGCCCGTCCAATTTTTGGCAAGAGTGTCTGATGCCGATAAAATATTTTTAAAATATGTACCCCCATGGAGAAATGTTTGTCAGCCCATGCACTCAGTGTATGGGCATTACAAGTCTAGGAGACCCACTCCTTTACATTGGGCCTAGTTGTTAATGAGGCCATCCTCAACATCTCATCATTCTCCACCACTAGATCACCAGGGTTATCGTGTTCCGCGCTGCTACAGCCAGTCCAATTTTTGGCAAGGGTGTCTATGATGCCCATAAAATATTTTTTAAAAATGTACCCCCATGGGGAAATGTTTGTCAGCCCATGCACTTAGTGTTTGGGCATTACAAGTCTAGGAGACCCACTCCTTTGTAATGGGACAGTTTTTATTCTAAGGCCTTCCTCCATGTTTCTTCCAAGGGGGCATTGTGTTGCTTGACCCAAATTTGCAAGGTGACCCTTGCATTTAATGCATAAAGAAACAGTATGACAGCACCAACTGAAGAATGTATAGTAGGTTTTTCTGTGGCCATCCAGTACCTGAGTTTAAAGGCTTATTGGGGTCCATATGACTGGGTAGCAGGGCAGGCCTTGCAGGTAATACATAAGAAAACAGTATGGCAGGACCAACTGAAGAATGTGAAGTGGGTTTTCCTGTGGCCTTCCATTATCTGGGTTCAAAGGATTCTTGGGGTGCATATGACTTGATAGCAGGGCAGGCCTTACATTCAATGCAACATTTTTTTCAGGAAGCCCTCCTGTACCTCTCGTGAAAGGGGTATTGGGGTGAATCATAATTCTTGGCAGCCGAGCCACTAACTGCATAGGCAATAACGGCATAGGAGACCCATTATTTAATAATGGCCCTTTAAGAATATTAATACCACCTGATGCCCCTCTAAAATAGGCTAAGTGACTTTAAAAGTCCCTCCTTCATAAATAAAACAAGATGGGTCTGCTTATGTGTCACACACCACATGGCCAGCTAGGGTTGTTAAATGTTACAATGACATTTCTCAGTGAATGCATTTGTATTGGTTGAAAGCAATGTTAAAGTTGAAAAACACATCAAAAACGCTGCATGTGAACATATCCCAAGTGGTGGAGGAACATTTTGGTCTGGAGTTAATTACTTTGCCTTATATACATGTCATTACCCTGGAAAGGATGTAACTTAACATATTTCTCAGCATTTTGGTTTACTTTTTGTATGTTTTTTGGTGCACCTGTAAAAATGGCATGAAAATCTCACAACATTGCTTACAGCTGTGACCTTGGAGTCAGAAATGCTTCCAGGGGCGATCCCCATTATGTTCCTGTGTCATTTGAGCAGTGTTTCCATCATTTTCAGACATTTTTAGACCTTAAAAAGGGCCCTCGGGGGATCGCGGTAAAAATACTCGGGTTTCCCATAGACTTACATTGGGCTCGTTGTTCTGGCCGAGTACCCGAGTATTGCAATTTGCTCGACCCAATCAACGAGCACTCGATCATTTTTGTGCTCGCTCATCACTATTAACCAGTACATGCAACACTGTTCTGACTCCAGGCCAGAAAGGGGAGCTCGAGACCCGGATTCAGGGGAATATCCCTATATATTCTGGCTGGAGGAGGAGTTGGTTAGTCAGTCTGTCAGAGGGACAGAGGAGAGAGGAAGCAGACAGAGAGAGTCTGAGAAAGGAAAGCTGGGGCATGCAGACAAGTGGTGCTGCAGCTCCTGGACGGAGAGAAGACGGAGAGTAGTGTTGTGAACTGTGTTTCTGGGCTCCCTCTGGTGGTCACTAACGGTACTGTGTTAGGCATGTCTTGTTGCAGGCCTGGGCTCCAGCTGGGTCATTAAGCAGCGGGTGTTTCCTATTTAGGTCTCCTCTGGACTCAGTCTCTTGCCTGGCATTGTTGTATCCAGTCCTATAAGGTTTCCTCCTGATTCCTTTCCATCTGTCTCATGCAAGAAAAGCTAAGTCCGTTTTGAATACTTTGATCATTTGCATTTTTCAGTGTTTTTGTCCAGTTTGCTTTATATGTGATTTTCTGGCTCGCTGGAAGCTCTAGGGTGCTGATATTCCCCCTCCGCACCGTCAGTCAGTGTGGGGGTTCTTGTAATATTCAGCATGGATGTTTTTGCAGGGTTTTCTGCTGACCGCATAGTCCACTTTCTATTTTCTGCCTATCTAGACTAGTGGGCCTCACTTTGCTGAATCTAGTTCATCTCTACGTTTGTGTTTTCCTCTTGCCTCACCGTTATTATTTGTTGGGGGCTTCCTATATCTTTGGGGTTCAATTTCTCTGGAGGCAAGTGAGGTCTTATTTTCCCTCTAGGGGTAGTCAGTTCTCTGGCTGGCTCGAGACGTCTAGAATCAACGTAGGCACATTCACCGGCTACTTCTAGTTGTTGTTGTTAGGATCAGATATGCGGTTAGCCCAGTTTCCACCTCCCTAGAGCTGTTCCTATGATTTTTGTTGACCTTGCCGGAATACCGGAGATCCTCTACCACTGGGATCATAACAGAATGCCAGGCCAAAAGAAAATGTTTATTGCATTGCAGAAGCGGGATTAAAAGAAGTTCTGAGTTTTTTTTTTTTTTTTGTGTTGCTGCAGTTCGCCTAGCTTCTTCCATCCCCTTTCTCTCTGAGTGGCTTGAGCTCTGCTGCAGATATGAATGTCCAGACTCTGACTTTTAGTGTGGATCAGCTTGCTGCTAGGGTGCAAAGCATTCAGGATTTTGTTATCCATAGCCCTATGTCTGAACCAAAAATACCTATTCCTGAGCCGTTTTTTGGAGATAGATCTAAGTTCCTGAATTTTAGGAATAATTGCAAATTGTTTCTGTCTCTGAAACCTCGTTCCTCTGGTGATCCTGCTCAGCAAGTTAAGATTGTTATCTCCTTCTTGCGCGGCGACCCTCAAGATTGGGCCTTCTCTCTGGCGCCAGGAGATCCTGCATTGGTGAATGTTGATGCGTTTTTTCTGGCACTTGGTTTGCTTTATGAGGAGCCTAATCTTGAGAGTCAGGCTGAAAAGACGTTGCTGGCTATCTCTCAAAGCCAGGACGAAGCTGAGGTGTATTGTCAAAAATTTCGGAAATGGTCCGTGCTTACTCAATGGATTGAGTGTGCCCTGGCCGCAAATTTCAGAAATGGTCTTTCTGAAGCCATTAAGAATGTGATGGTGGGGTTTTCTATCCCTACAGGTCTGAATGATTCAATGGCTCTGGCCATTCAAATTGATCGACGTTTGTGGGAGCGCAAATCTGCTAATCCTTTGGCAGTGCTGTCTGAACGGTCACCTGATTCTATGCAATGTGACAGAATTCTGACCAGAGCCGAGCGGCAAAGTCATAGACGTCAAAATGGGTTGTGTTTTTACTGTGGTGATTCAACACATGTTATCTCAGCATGCTCTAAGCGCTTAAAAAAAATTGTTGTTAATCCTGTCGCCATTAGTACTTTTCAGCCTAAGTTTATTTTGTCTGTGACTTTAATTTGTTCATTATCTTCTTACTCAGCTATGGCTTTTGTAGATTCTGGTGCTGCTCTGAGTCTGATGGATTTGTCGTTTGCCAGGCGCTGTGGTTTTGTCAAGGAGCCTTTGGAAAATCCTATTCCTCTTAGAGGAATTGATGCTACGCCATTGGCAGAGAATAAACCTCAGTATTGGACGCAGGTGACCATGTGCATGACTCCTGTGCATCAGGAGGTGATTCGTTTTCTGGTACTGCATAAAATGCATGATGTTGTTGTTGTTTTGGGTCTGCCATGGTTACAGGCCCATAATCCAGTTTTAGATTGGAAAGCTATGACTGTGTCAAGTTGGGGTTGTCAGGGGATTCATGGCGATTCTCCATTGGTGTCTATTGCTTCTTCTACTCCTTCTGAGATCCCTGAGTTTTTGTCAGACTATCAGGATGTATTTGATGAACCCAGGTCCAGTGCCCTTCCTCCTCATAGGGACTGTGATTGTGCTATAGATTTGATTCCTGGTAGTAAATTTCCTAAGGGACGACTCTTTAATTTATCTGTGCCAGAGCATGCCGCGATGCGGAGTTATATAAAGGAGTCTTTGGAGAAGGGACATATTCGCCCATCCTCTTCTCCTCTTGGTGCAGGATTCTTTTTTGTGGGCAAGAAAGACGGGTCTTTGAGACCTTGTATAGATTATCGTCTTCTGAATAAGATCACGGTGAAATTTCAGTATCCTTTGCCATTGTTGTCTGATTTGTTTGCTAGGATTAAGGGTGCCAGTTGGTTCACCAAGATAGATCTTCGCGGTGCGTATAACCTTGTGCGCATAAAGCAGGGAGATGAATGGAAAACAGCATTTAATACGCCCGAGGGTCATTTTGAGTACCTGGTGATGCCTTTTGGACTCTCTAATGCTCCTTCTGTGTTTCAGTCCTTCATGCATGACATCTTCCGGAAATATCTGGATAAATTTATGATTGTTTATCTGGATGATATTTTGGTTTTTTCTGATGATTGGGAGTCCCATGTGAACCAGGTCAGGATGGTGTTTCAGGTTCTGCGTGAGAATGCTTTATTTGTGAAGGGTTCAAAATGTATCTTTTGGGTACAGAAGGTTTCCTTTTTGGGTTTTATTTTTTCCCCTTCTACTGTGGAGATGGACCCAGTCAAGGTCCGTGCCATTCATGACTGGACTCAGCCCACGTCTGTTAAGAGCCTGCAGAAGTTCTTGGGCTTTGCTAATTTTTACCGTCGTTTTATCGCTAATTTTTCTAGCGTGGTTAAACCTTTGACGGATATGACCAAGAAGGGTTCTGATGTTGCTAATTGGTCTCCTGCGGCCGTGGAGGCCTTTCGGGAGCTGAAGCGTCGGTTTACTTCAGCGCCAGTCCTGTGCCAGCCGGATGTCTCTCTTCCCTTCCAGGTTGAAGTTGATGCTTCGGAGATTGGTGCAGGGGCCGTTTTGTCGCAAAGAAGTTCTGATGGCTCCGTGATGAAGCCATGCGCCTTCTTTTCAAGAAAATTTTCGCCTGCTGAGCGGAACTATGATGTTGGTAATCGGGAGTTGTTGGCTATGAAGTGGGCATTTGAGGAGTGGCGACATTGGCTCGAGGGAGCTAAACATCATGTGGTGGTCTTGACTGATCATAAAAATCTTATTTATCTCGAGTCTGCCAAGCGCCTGAATCCGTTGGTCGTTGTTTTTCTCCCGTTTTGACTTTGTGGTCTCGTACCTGCCTGGTTCGAAGAACGTGAAGGCTGATGCACTTTCTAGGAGTTTTGTGCCTGACTCTCCTGGAGTCTCGGAGCCGGTTGGTGTTCTCAGAGAGGGAGAGATTTTGTCTACCATCTCCCCAGATTTGCGACGAGTGCTGCAGAAATTTCAGGCTGATAGGCCTGATCGTTGCCCACCGGAGAGACTGTTTGTCCCTGACAGATGGACCAGCAGAGTTATTTCTGAGGTTCATTCCTCGGTGTTGGCGGGGCATCCTGGGATTTTCGGTACCAGAGATTTGGTGGCTAGGTCCTTTTGGTGGCCTTCCTTGTCGCGGGATGTGCGTTCGTTTGTGCAGTCCTGTGGGATTTGTGCTCGGGCTAAGCCTTGCTGTTCTCGTGCCAGCGGGTTGCTTTTGCCCTTACCTATCCCGAAGAGGCCTTGGACGCACATTTCCATGGATTTCATTTCGGATCTTCCGGTATCTCGGAAGATGTCTGTCATCTGGGTGGTGTGCGATCGTTTTTCTAAAATGGTCCATTTGGTGCCCTTGCCTAAGTTGCCTTCCTCCTCTGATTTGGTGCCTTTGTTCTTTCAGAATGTGGTTCGTTTGCACGGCATCCCTGAGAATATTGTGTCTGACAGAGGATCCCAGTTTGTGTCCAGATTCTGGCGGTCCTTTTGTGCTAGGATGGGTATTGATTTGTCTTTTTTGTCGGCTTTTCATCCTCAGACTAATGGCCAGACCGAGCGAACTAATCAGACGTTGGAGACTTATTTAAGATGTTTTGTTTCTGCTGATCAGGACGACTGGGTTACCTTTTTGCCACTGGCCGAGTTTGCCCTTAATAATCGGGCTAGTTCTGCCACTTTGGTTTCACCCTTTTTCTGCAACTCTGGTTTTCATCCTCGTTTCTCCTCGGGTCAGGTTGAACCTTCTGACTGTCCTGGGGTTGATTCTGTGGTGGATAGGTTGCAGCGGATTTGGAACCATGTGGTGGACAATTTGAAATTGTCACAGGAGAAGGCCCAGCGTTTTGCCAACCGCCGCCGCGGTGTGGGTCCCTGACTTCGTGTTGGGTATTTGGTTTGGTTGTCTTCTCGGCATGTTCCTTTGAAGGTCTCCTCTCCTAAGTTTAAGCCTCGCTTTTTCGGTCCTTATAAAATTTTGGAAATCCTTAACCCGGTGTCTTTTCGCTTGGACCTTCCAGCGTCATTTGCTATTCATAATGTGTTCCATAGGTCCTTGTTGCGGCGGTACGTGGTGCCTATGGTTCCTGCTGTTGAGCCTCCTGCCCTGGTTTTGGTTGAGGGCAAGTTGGAGTACGTGGTGGAGAAGATTTTGGATTCTCGTATCTCTAGACGGAGACTTCAGTATTTAGTTAAGTGGAAAGGCTATGGTCAGGAAGATAATTCCTGGGTTGTCGCCTCTGATGTTCATGCGACTGATTTGGTTCGTGCCTTTCACACTGCTCATCCTGATCGCCCTGGGGGTCTTGGTGAGGGTTCGGTGACCCCTCCTCAAGGGGGGGGTACTGTTGTGAACTGTGTTTCTGGGCTCCCTCTGGTGGTCACTAACGGTACTGTGTTAGGCATGTCTTGTTGCAGGCCTGGGCTCCAGCTGGGTCATTAAGCAGCGGGTGTTTCCTATTTAGGTCTCCTCTGGACTCAGTCTCTTGCCTGGCATTGTTGTATCCAGTCCTATAAGGTTTCCTCCTGATTCCTTTCCATCTGTCTCATGCAAGAAAAGCTAAGTCCGTTTTGAATACTTTGATCATTTGCATTTTTCAGTGTTTTTGTCCAGTTTGCTTTATATGTGATTTTCTGGCTCGCTGGAAGCTCTAGGGTGCTGATATTCCCCCTCCGCACCGTCAGTCGGTGTGGGGGTTCTTGTAATATTCAGCGTGGATGTTTTTGCAGGGTTTTCTGCTGTCCGCATAGTCCACTTTCTATTTTCTGCCTATCTAGACTAGTGGGCCTCACTTTGCTGAATCTAGTTCATCTCTACGTTTGTGTTTTCCTCTTGCCTCACCGATATTATTTGTTGGGGGCTTCCTATATCTTTGGGGTTCAATTTCTCTGGAGGCAAGTGAGGTCTTATTTTCCCTCTAGGGGTAGTCAGTTCTCCGGCTGGCTCGAGACGTCTAGAATCAACGTAGGCACGTTCACCGGCTACTTCTAGTTGTTGTTGTTAGGATCAGATATGCGGTTAGCCCAGTTTCCACCTCCCTAGAGCTGTTCCTATGATTTTTGTTGACCTTGCCGGAATACCGGAGATCCTCTACCACTAGGATCATAACAGAGTAGTCTGTAGGAAACTGATAGGGGAGGAGAAGCACAGGAGAAGTAAAGAGCTGGAGGTGAGCTGCGACTGAGCTCCCTCCATGCTGAAGCGCAAGAAACCGGTAGCCGGAAGACCAAGGTTGTGGGGGTAACTGTATGCCCCACAGCAGAAACCAGCAGACAGGAGATTGCAGGTCGCCTGCCCAACATTATCACCCGAAGGCACAGCAACACACAGAGCCTGGAGTCATACTTAGAGACACCTGTAAAAAGGCTTGAGTTGCCTGCTATGGGGGTAGTGTTCTACTAGAAGGGACAGAGAGAAAGTGAGGACCTTGTGTGAAGCCTAAGGCAGCAAAGGACTACAACACAGCGCAGAGAGGAAGGCTTCCAACCCCACCTGGCTAGGGGAATTTCTGAATCACTTCCAAGCTGGCCGGACCTTACCATCACCTATGATCCATACCCTGGACTGTGGCTGCCTTACCCCAGTAAAAGGTAAAGAGACTGCAACTTTGTGTCCTCTGATTCTTTGTACACCATCTACCACCTGTCCCTACTACATCGGGAGCCCTGGGGACTAAGCTTCACCTGTTGGATGCCATACCATCCCTCATGCAGTACCATCACCCCAGTGGACCCCTTTAAGCAGCGTCAGTCATCCCTGACCAAATACCACAGGTGGCATCACAAACATTCTTTATTCAAACAATCCCTTTAAAGACCTTCCCTTTTACTTGGATGCTCAGGGCCACGGACCGGGTTGCTGCCACCGTGACTACCCCTTTAACGACCACCGGACAAGGCCCGAGTACCCCAAGGTCCTAGCGGGTGCTCCACCTCCCTAGCACTTGGATTAATGATTGTTCCCAAACTAAGACTATCATTCCCATTTTCTATGTTCTTCAGCACTGCAGCAGTATATCACACTGGAATTTTGACATTCTGTATATATCTGTAAAATACAAAATGGCTACTAATTTCCCTACCCTCATCGTTTTATAAACTGCCAGTTCTAATCCCCACTGCTAGAGCATATGATGTGATAGCTGCAAGGCACTATGAAGCAGCCCATACTGCCGCACCTGGCATCTTGTGAGCCTACTCTCTTTACACCAATGTGTAAAACGGCATTGGAAATTTTTTTAGAGGGTTCAGGATGTCAACAAATTAAATCACATATTGCTGAAATTCATCTATAAATAAAAATATCAGGCAATTTAGCTGAAATTTTCAGCAGATTGATTTAATCATCTCTACTGATAAGCCTAAAGGGCAAAAAGAATACAAAAATGTCAAGGCTCCTTTTCCAACAAGATTCTATTTCTTTACCTGCTATGATCAGCTCGGTACCATATCTGCTTTTTATGACTTCATTGTTGACGGTTACTTGGCAGCAAAAATGGTGGTATTCACTATCCTGGACAGTGCGTATACGCAGAGAGACGTCTTCAGGAAAGTTCACCAGTGAATATCGCTTGTTACTGCTTGTTTTTCCCCAGGTATCAATTCTGTTCTTATTAAAGGAGCATAGATCACTTTCTCCAGTATACCAGGTCACTTCTTGGGCCATCCCGAGCTTCTCCACTGGGTAATAGCACGGGATGATCAACTCTTCTCCTGGGACAGCGATTAATTCCTCCATCTGAGACACTTGTTTCTCACCTATAAAACGAAGCCAGGGGAATAAATATATATATAAACTCCTCAACAGTGAAATTTCAACATCAGGTAGGAAAAGTCATGGAATCAAAGTAATGACAGGATGGATAGACATGTTAATGATATGCAAATGGTGAAAAAATGGGGAAAAAATGTTCCATTTCATTTTAATTGATTATGAGCCATGTGCAGAAATCCTTCCAGACTCAGTTGAGGTCACTGGGGTTATTAATGGTCATCTTAGGAAGGTTCTGCTTCTGAAAGCACTTTGGAAAATCAGCAAGATCTTCTGCTCGCTCACCAAGCCTCGCTTCAGTCTGTGCAGTGTGAACTGAGACTCTACATAGGAAGCACAATCTACAGTAGTTACAATCTCCTGTCTGCTGCTCTTAGGCTCAGACAGCTCCATGTTCCACCCTTGTTTTCTACAGTACAATTATCCTGAAGATGCAGATACCACTGAAATTGTGATTCTGAGAGGATTCTTGGTTAGGGGAAGGACTGGAGGCAATAGCGGTCACATGGTTGCTGCTAATTCTTGTACGCCTATGATTATAGCTGTATATAGAACAAGAAAAAAAAAAGAATTGCAGTATTAGGTCCCCTGAGTTGACGTCAAGAGGAAAATATAAAATGAAAAAGTTTGTAACCATATCAAAGGAAAATATAACAACTCAAATAATTCCCCGTTTTCCTCTTTAAAAGTAGAGAAATAAAATAAATAAATTATATATATATACACATTAACCCATTGAAACCTAAAAAATGCAATAAAAAGCATTCAAAATATTGTGTAATGCAAATCAATAAAACCATCAGCTCAACGTACAAACATTGAGCCCTCATACATTGATGCAAAAATGAAACCATTATAGGTATCAGAAAACGCTGTTTAAAACCAATTTTTTATTTTTTCAAATTTCTAAGTTGTATTTTACCATTTAAATTACCAAAACAAATTGCACGTTTTCTATGGCAGTAATGATACCGACCTGAAGATCATACTGCAAGTTCTCTGTACTGATCATTACTGCACAGTGAAAACCATAAAAACAAAACCCCTAAGGCTATGTGCACACGGTGTGGATTTTTTTGCGGATCCGCAGCGTTTTTTTCTGCGCAGAATTGCACCAAACCTGCAAAGGATTGCTCAAACAAGGTTAATCAATGGGAATCCAGAATTGGAGTGCACATGCTGCGGAAAATTCCTTCCTGATTCGCAGCGTTTTATTTTCCGCAGCATGTCAATTCTTTTTGCGGATCTGCAATGTTTCGGCACCATTTGACTTCCATTGAGTCAGTCAAATCTGCAGCAAAAACGCAGGTGTAAAAAGGTTTGCGGAATTTGCTACTGATTTATTGCCATAAACGCTGCAGAAAGGAAATTATGTCAGAAAGAGGAAGAGTGTGTGGGCGGAGAATAAGTGCGAGTGGAGAATATGTGTGTGTCTGTCTGTTTCTGTCTGCGGGTGTCTGGGTGTGTCTGTCTGTGGGTGCCTGTGTGTGTACCCAGGCGTCATTTTATGGAACTACTACTCACATCCGGCCAAGTCTGCTGTCACATATAACAGAGACCGCACGAGCCGATGATGGGAAAGTATTCCCATCATCCAGTGCCTGTGTTCAATTGTAAAAAAAACCCAAAACATTTACATAATCACATACATATTCACATACAAAGTACATACTCACCAAACACCTAATCCCCGATGCCCGTGTCTCCTGCAAACAATCAAAAATAATAAACCAACATATACTCCCTGTCCGCCATAGTCCATTTAATACCGAGTGTCCCACAACGATCTCGTGTGTAGAACAGTCACATCGGGAGATGTAGCCACCCTACCCGGTCTCCATCCCTATACTGACAGGAAGTAATCGCTCCCGCAGTGTATCACTGAGTTGCTGTGAGAGTCACCGGAGTTCATCAGCTCCGGTGCCCTCACTTACGGCACTACGACTGTGTGAGAACTTTCCCATGCAGCAGTGCCGTAAGTGAAAGCTGATGAACTCTGGTGAACTCTGGTGAACTCTCATGGCAGCTTAGCAGTATACTGCAGAAGCGATTACCTCCTGTTCATGTATCGCCGGAGGCCAGGTAGAGTGGTCACATCTACTGATGTGACTGTTTTACACGTGAGATCGTCATGGGACACTTGGTATTAAATGGACTATGTCGGACAGGGAGTATAATACGTTGGTTTGTTATTTTATTTTTGTTGCAGGAGACAAGGGCGTCGGGGATTAGGCATTCAGTAAGTATGGTAAATTTAGATTCAATAAATGAGTCTGTGTATTTCAAATAAAGAACTTTATTCTGGCTGTGTCTTTATTTACCATATAACTATGGGGTTAGTAATTGATACGTGTCTTATAGACGCATCTCCATTACTAACCTGTGGGCTTGATGTCACCTGAAAATAAAAAGGTGACATCAAGCCCACAAATATGAACCTCACTTGCCATTGCTATAGGGCAAGTGGGAAGAGCGAGACTAAGTGCCAGAATTGGTACATCTATAAGATGCACCATTTCTGGGATGGCTGAGAGCTGATGTTTTTACCCTGGGGGGTGTCAATATCCATGGCTCCTTCCCAGGCTATTAATATCAGCCCGCAGCTGTCTGCCTAGCCTTTGCTGGTGTGATTTTATAGGGGGACCCCATGTCAATTTTTTTCTGGGGTTCCCCTGTAAACTAGCCAGTAAAGGCTGATATTAATCGCCTGGGAACCTTTATGGCTATTGGCTCCTTCCAAAGAATATTAACATCTGCCATCAGCTGTCAGCTTTCCCTCTGCTGGTTATTAAAATTATGCAGGAGCCCACAAATTTTTTTTTTATTTAAAAAAAAAACAGATATTGCATTTCACGCAGATTTCTGGCAGTTGTTTTTTTGCTACAGCATATGTAGGATAATTATATTAATACACCTAAATAGGCTGGTGTGTGTGTGTTTGTCTCTTTATTTAATATTAATGAGGGTATCTGGCTGAAGGGGTTGAACAAGGAAATTACATCACAATTCTTTTTTTTTTTTTAAATAATATATCTTTATTTAGCTTCATGGATTTACGAAAATGCATCAAATCTGCATAAAAAACGCGTGGAATTTCCAATGCGTCTTCTGCCAAGAGATGCTGAACTGCGCAGAAATTTCCCCAAACAAATCTGCAATGTGAGCACATAGCCTAAAACAGTTTTTCACCATTGCACTACAAGAAAAGCTACATCTTATACAACATAAGTAACATCATTTGATAGTTTTATATGAAATATTTCTACCTGCAAAGTATAGAGAGGTCCCAAACTTATCATAAAATGGAAAGGAATCTTGACTTCCTGAACAGCAGAACGTGATTCCATCTGAAGCTTTCACTTCTCGGATTATGAGATGCTCAGTCCGGTTGTTACCAGGAGGTTTTACTATAGAAATCCGGTCTTTATACTCATCTATAATATTCCCAGAATGGTCTGTGATGGGTTTGTTGATACTGCAGTACAGTCCATCACGCTCCCCCCAAGTTACTCTAATCTGTGAATCCTTGATGTACTCAGGATAGATGTATGAACACGGGATGGAGACTGAGTTTCCCTCTATCACGGAGAGAGATTTTGGTTGGTAAACACAGTAATGAGATGTCCAGCAAGTTCCTGTAATAAACCACAAGGGTCAATTAGAGAAGAATTATAAAATCATTTTAACAGTTCATATAACAGTGTTACAGAGGGAAAGGCAATCCAAAGTAAGCAGTAGGGTATGAGTAAGAAGTAGCACTTCGAAACGTATCAACATTGATTGTCTTTTTCGGGATGTTTTCCTCTGATTGATTATGACATTTTTTTAAGTTTGTATTCAACTGGATATTAGTCATAATCAAGCGTGCTCCCCACTGCTCTATATTCGATTGAGCATTGGGGTGGATACTCTGGTGCACTTCTTACTCGATTGAGTATCATGGGTGCTCGAGCACCATGCTTGTGTTCCCACCCTGCATGGGTTGTGGTCATTAGACAGCCAATAAAATTGTGGGGATTGCCTGCCATGCACCATAATGCCGTAGCCATGTTGGCTAGTGGCTTTACTGTGTTGACCGACGGCATTGAGTCTTATATAAGACCCTGTGACGCAATGCTCGGCATACTGTCCTCTGAAAGCAGTTCAGGTAGAGTTTATCTAGGATAGAGAGCTTACCATAAGTTAGAGCAGGCATATAGGCAATGTTGATGTAAACCTATCAAATTGTCACCATGGCCAAATGGGACATCCCCTTTAAGCCTAAACAACCAAACCGTAACAAAACGGATCTATGAATATTTAAGTATGGCTAGAAGATCTAAATATAAATGTAAATGTAAAAATATTTCATCAAAGATCCAATAAAACAAGGGGATTAATACAAATCAATATAAATTTTATTGCACAAAAACAGCAAAAAAAGCAGGTAATAAGGTAAGGTATGATACAAAATAGCAGCTAAAAAGACCGGTGCTGACCATAATTTATAAATGGATATAATAAAGCACCGAGAAGAGAAACAGACGTCTTACTACAGACACCCACACAGGGCCACATACATGAGAATTAAATGTCCACAAGAAATACAGTACAGACCAAAAGTTTGGACACACCTTCTCATTTAAAAATTTTTCTGTATTTTCATGACTATGAAAACTGTAAATTCACACTGAAGGCATCACAACTATGAATTAACACATCTGGAATTATATACTTAAAAAGTGTGAAACAACTGAAATTATGTCTTATATTCTAGGTTCTTCACATTAGCCACCTTTTGCTTTGATGACTGCTTTGCACACTCTTGGCATTCTCTTGATGAGCTTCAAAATGCAGTCACCGGAAATGGTTTTCACTTCACAGGTGTGCCCTGAAAGGTTTAATAAGTGGGATTTCTTGCCTTATAAATGGGTTTGGGACCATCAGTTGTGTTGTGCAGAAGTTTGGTGGATACACAGCTGATAGTCCTACTGAATAGACTGTTAGAACTTGTATTATGGCAAGAAAAAAGCAGCTAAGTAAAGAAAAATGAGTGGCCATCATTACTGTAAGAAATAAAGGTCAGTCAGTCCGTAAAATTGGGAAAACTTTGAAAGTGTCCCCAAGTGCAGTGGCAAAAACCATCAAGGGCTACAAAGAAACTGGCTCACACGAGGACCGCCCCAGGACAGGAAGACCAAGACTCACCTCTGCTTCTGAGAATAAGTTTATCCGAGTCACCAGCCTCAGAAATCACAGGTTAACAGCAGCTAAGATTAGAGACCAGGTCAGTGCCACACAGAGTTCTAGCAGCAGACACATCTCTACAACAACTGTTAAGAGGAGACTTTGTGCAGCAGACCTTCATGGTAAAATAGCTGCTAGGAAACCACTGCTAAGGACAGGCAACAAGCAGAAGAGACTTGTTTGGTCTAAAGAACACAAGGAATGGACATTAGACCAGTGGAAATCTGTGCTTTGGTCTGATGAGTCCAAATTTGAGATCTTTGGTTCCAACCACCGTGTCTTTGTGTGATGCAGAAAAGGTGAACGGATGGACTCTACATGCCTGGTTCCCACCATGAAGCATGGAGGAGGTGTGATGGTGTGGGGGTGCTTTGCTGGTGACACTGTTGGGGATTTATTCAAAATTGAAGGCATACTGAACCAGCATGGCTACCACAGCATCTTGCAGCGGCATGCTATTCCATCAGGTTTGCGTTTAGTTGGACCACAATTTATTTTTCAACAGGACAATGACCCCCAAACACACCTCCAGGCTGTGTAAGGGCTATATGACCAAGAAGGAGAGTGATGGGGTGCTACGCCAGATGACCTGGCCTCCACAGTCACCAGACCTGAACCCAATCGAGATGGTTTGGGGTGAGCTGGACCGCAGAGTGAAGGCAAAAGGGCCAACAAGAGCTAAGCATCTCTGGGAACTCCTTCAAGATTGTTGGAAGACCATTTCCGGTGACTACCTCTTGAAACTCATCAAGAGAATGCCAAGAGTGTGCAAAGCAGTCATCAAAGCAAAAAGTGGCTACTTTGAAGAACCTAGAATATAAGACATAATATCAGTTGTTTCACACTTTTTGTTAAGTATATAATTCCACATGTGTTAATTCATAGTTTTGATGCCTTCAGTGTGAATGTACAATTTTCATAGTCATGAAAATACAGAAAAATCTTTAAATGAGAAGGTGTGTCCAAACTTTTGGTCTGTACTGTATGTAAACAAGGGGATAATAACACCAGCTCCCAATGGCTAGCCTGCACATGCCCCAGTACGGAGCCTTAAAAAGTCATATGCCGATTAATATCATTAAAGTGTAGGCTACAAGATCAATGACCACATGCTAGCAACAGAGGCATGATAATCTCAGACATGAAAGTGCTTAAATAAAGAGAAAATGAGATGTAGAATTACCTTGGGACATGATGTGAGCCACATGCGGTGGCTAAGAGTGGGACACGCTAAAACCTCGACTCGCGTTTCACCAACCACGCCTTCGTCAGGAGGCCATATATGCAGGCAATGTTTAATTGCTATTGCAATACTTATAAACTGCTGCTGCACCACTAAAACAACAGTCCTTTTCAGGGCTTCATACCATTAATTTGCTTTTAAAGCCAATGTTACCTGCATTCAGTGGAGGGATAGCTGGTGGAGGAGGGACAGTTTTGGATTAGAGGTATATAGGCAGGGTTTAAAGCTTTAGGGTATGTGCACGCGCTGCGGATTCCATTGCGGAATTTTCCGCAGCGGATTTGATAAATCTGCAGTGCAAAACAGCTGCGGTTTTTACTGCGGATTTATCGCGGTTTCTATTGCGGTTTCCGCTGCGGGTTTACACCTGCAGTTTTCTATTGGAGCAGGTGTAAACCCGCAGCGGAATCCGCACAAAGAATTGACATGCTGCGGAATATAAACTGCTGCGTTTCCGCGCTGTTTTTTCCACAGCATGCGCACTTCGGATTTCGTTTCCCATAGGTTTACATGGTATTGTAAACTCATGGGAAACCGCTGCGGATCCGCAGCAAAATCCGCAGCGTGTGCACATACCCTTAGAGTCCTTCTACAGGTATTCAGCTGCTGCAGTCCTTTTCAGGGCTACATATTTTTTTCCCTATTAATACCGAAAAGCTTGCAGACATGTAGTATATACCTAATTTAAAATACGCAAGGCATGCGGTAAGGGATAGGAAAGTGGACGTGCTGCTGATGGTGCATGCAGAAGCTGAGTCTGTCTGCCAGATGGAATTGTGCCGGCTGTGGAAGCACAAAAATCATGCTCATCCACAAGATCTAGCTTCCTGTCCCACTTTGCAGGGGAGTCTGGAATACCACTATTGAAACCAGAACAGTGCAAACTGATGGTAGATTGGATGGATAATAATGCTTCCAGTATGCTTCCCAGCAACCCTCCATGCGGTCCAGTCTGAGTAGTCAAGAGTTTGGACCACATAATATTCACCCTGATTCTCCTTCCTCCCACCGTGGCGAGTCCCAGGTGACAAATGATCCCATACTAGGACACTTCGAGGAGTTCTTTACATTTCCATGTATTGATTCTAGCCTCTCACCCCCACTTTTCAAGAGGGACATGAGGAGATTGCGTGTAGTGATGACCAAATATTTGAGCAGCCACAGTCAGAAGAAGATGACGATGGGGAACAGCAATTACAGTCTCAAGATATAGATGATGATGATGAGACACAGTTGCCAACACGTGATGTTGTTAAGTCAACTAGTCACGAGAGCCTGAGTGCAAAAGTAGAAGGCAAAGTGGTGGATGATGAAGTCACTGACCCAGCCTTAGGAAATGCCATGCAGAGTGAGCAGGGACATGACCACTACCAGCCTAACCACCACCAGCATTCTCAGGCTCATGTCAACAAAGTACCCGACTAAGTGGGCTGAATGCCTGTGTCCACAATCAGTGTCTGTGGTTGACACCACTGTTTCTTTCCCTGTGCTATGTGCTTGCTAATCCACTGCCCAGGTCACAAGTGCGGATGCCTCCTACCCTGCACCTCACGTTGCACATTCGCAAGCACCATCAGCAACCTGATCAAATTCTCTGTCCCATCAAAGGGTTCAGCTATCCCTGCCCCAGACCTTGGAACTTGCAAGCGGAAATACCCAGCCATCCACCCACAGACTCAAACACTAAATGTGCACATTTACAGACTGCTTGCCATGGAAATGTTGCCATTTATGCTTGTAGACGAGTATTTCCTCATGGTGGCAGCCGTCTCTCGCTACTCAGTCCCCAGCAGCAGCTATTTGTCTCAGTGTGCTATCCCTGTATTATACCAGCACACGTCCCAGGGTGTATTGCAGTCCCTCCTTCTAATTTTTGGCAGCTCTTGCACTTAGTGCATAGCCTTTATGATTCTAGGAATCCCACTACCTAACATTGTGAACAGAATATGTATAAGGCCCTCCATTATGTCTTATACAGGGTGTATCGAAGTCCCTCTTCCTACTGATTTTTGGCAGTTCCAGCATTTTCCCCATAGGCTTTATGCATTGTAGAGTCCATCCTTCATAAATTAAACAGGATGTATCTGACCATGTCACACTCATCACATGGTCAGATAAGGTAGTTGTGACACTAATCACTACTCACAGACGAACCGTGAGACAGAAGAGTCAGACGTTCTGGAGTCAATACCAAGAGAGTATGTAGATAGCCAATAGCCAATGGGAAAGACAAAGGCATTAGTCAGATCACAGTCCAGGTTCAATTCCAAGTGATGGCTGATCAAAAGCTAAAGGACAAGACAAAAGGATAGTCAGAACATGGTCCAAAGGGTCAGGCAGCAGAAGATCAGAACTCAGAGCAACAGAATCAGGCTAACACTCACCAAGAAGCACTAACTACATCTGTCAGGAATCAGGAGCAGACAGCTGAGATAAGTAGCTGGACAATCACGAGAGCACTGAACACCTGGAGAAAGTCCCGCACCTCCCAGTCACAGATTGGACAACTGAGCTGTCAAGGCACCGACAGCTCCGCAAGCCCATCACAGTATTGGACAGCCAGGCTGTCAATCAAGACACAGACAACTCAGCTATACGGTTTCCATAGAACAGCATAACAATCAGTCACTGAGCAGAGGAATCATGACAGTAGGGAAATTAGAAAATCACATTTACCAGTGATTACCAGAGGATAATTTCCTCCCCCTTATGTTATGTTACCTACTGTAGTCATAGGCAGAATTGAAATATCGTGAGCGATGGCATGGCTATTAATGGGTGGAGGAGGTGTTTTTTTTAATCTTTTTAGTTTTGCCTTATATGCAAGTCATTATACAGGAGAGAATGTTTCTATTTTATCTACAGTTTTGTATGTTTTACTGTGAGTCTGTAAAATTAGCGCAATACTCTGACACCATTGTTCCCAGTGGAGCGCCCCCACTGCCGCAGGGCCGAGGGGTACCCGGTACCGGGCCTCAGAGTCTCTGTTCTGGGGGTTGTCACGGTGGCTAGGCCCGGTCCGTGGCCCTGCCTGTCAGGGGGACGTCCGGTGAACGAGTGGTGAATGACGGTGTGGTTGTGAAGTGCCGGTCGCAGTAAATAACGAGGACACCAGGTTGCAGTCTCTTTACCTCTTTACTGAAGATCTCTGGGTCCTCAGTCCGGAATCCGGTTAACCAGGCTGCGCAAGTCCGGCCGGTCCAATGGCACCTCCAGAGTTCTCTTTGCAGGTGGAAATCTGTGCCTTCCTGCTAGCGCTATGTGTTGTGGTCCTTCCCTGCTGTGCTTACGGAAAGTCCCCACAACTGTTGTGTCTGTTTCTCGTGTTCCCTCACAACTCGATTAGATGATGTTCTGCTAATCCTCCGTCCCTCCCGGTGTTATGGTTGGGACGCACCCGTATGACGGGTAGGCTCGGAGCTCTTCCGGGACCCTAGAGTCGCCCCTCTCCACAAGTTGCCCCCTATGTCTTCTTAGGTGATTGGTGTGAGACAGCCCGCCTATGACTGACTGTCCTGCCGTTGGTTTGAAGTATTGCTTGGAGCTAGATATATAAATACTTCCTCGGCGTTCTGGCTGCCGGTTGTGCGCCTCAGTAGGATGTTGCCTCGGTCTTACAGCACGACTCCTACTGGTATTCTCCTTGTTGCTTTGATCTCGTTTCTCACTCAGCACAATATATCTCGCTTCTGATCCTTTCTTAGGGCACCGCCGCTATGCTGAGCAGGCACGGTCCCGTGACGTTCTTCCTTGTTGCCAGGCCTCTGTCAGGGTCCCAAACCTGACAGAGACCCTACCGAATCTTCCCCCACAACACCCGCTGCCACAAGGTGTTGCCTGGTTCCAACCCAGTCAGCTTTCTGAACAAACTTCCTGCCTGACCCCCAGTTTACCCACAATGGTGAGGAGTGGCCTAATAAATAGCACCCTTAGCTCCCCCTGGAGGCCCGACTGTGAAATGTATTGGTGTATGTGATACCTGGTCAGATGAACTCCTTCAGTGCCATCAAACGTACCATAGCCCCCCTTAGCGGCAGAGCTTCAGTACTGCAACGACCAGGACTCTGGGGCGCTGCACTCCCCCCCGGTTAAATCCAGTACTCCGGGACAGGGAAGAAAACAACAATACAGGTTAGCAAAAGACATACAAATTTTTGTGAGTGCAATAACAATAAGCATACTTGAACAGAGCTTCTCTTTATGGGAGGTGAGGACACTTGAACGTTACAAACATGGTTAAATACTTTAAATAACTTAGTATAAATAACTTTTCTTACCCAACCGGGTATTCTACTTAGTGCAAATTCTCGAACAATAATTTAACATTGCCCTTAAGTAGGGTTGAGCGAAACGGGTCGATCATTTTCAAAAGTCGCCGACTTTTGGCTAAGTCGGCGTCTCATGAAACCCGATCCGACCCCTGTGCTTGTCGGCCATGCGGTACGCGACTTTCGCGCCAAAGTCGCGTTTCAATGACGCGAAAAGCGCCATTTCTCAGCCAATGAAGGTGAACGCAGAGTGTGGGCAGCGTGATGACATAGGTCCTGGTCCCCACCATCTTAGAGAAGGGCATTGCAGTGATTGGCTTGCTGTCTGCGGCGTCACAGGGGCTATAAAGGGGCGTTCCCGCCGACCGCCATCTCACTGCTGCTGATCTGAGCTTAGGGACAGGTTGCTGCCGCTTCGTCAGAAGCAGGGAGAGCGTTAGGCAGGGTCCACTAACCACCAAACCGCTTGTGCTGTAGCGATTTCCACTGTCCAACACCACCTTCGGTGTGCAGGGACTGTGGAAGCTATTTTTTTTTTTTTTTTTCCTCAGCGCTGTAGCTCATTGGGCTGCCCTAGAAGGCTCCGTGATAGCTGTATTGCTGTGTGTACGCCACTGTGGAAACCAACTGCTTTTTTCAAAGCACATATCCTCTTGTTCCTTTCTGCACAGCTATCTTTTTTGTTTGTCCACACTTTTTATTTAATTTGTGCATCAGTCCACTCCTATTGCTGCCTGCCATACCTGGCTTAGATTACTGCAGGGAGATAGTAATTGTAGGACAGTCCCTGTTTTTTTTTTTTGTTTTTTTTTTTGTGGGAGATTAAGATTGGCATTTCTGCTACAGTGCCATCCCTGTGTGTGCCATCTCTCACTGAGTGGGCCATAGAAAGCCTATTTATTTTTTCCGTGATTTGTGTTCTAAATTCTACCTCAACACAAAAACACTACATCAATCAGTGGGAGAAAAATATTGGCCTCAGTCAGGGCTTGTGTGCCACTGCTGTGTGTGCTATCTCTCATTCAGTGGGCTATAGAAAGCCTATTTATTTATTTATTTTTTTTCTTATTATTTGGTTTCTAAAGTCTCCCTGAAAAAAAAAAATAAATAAAAAAACAGTGGGAGAGTAATATTGCCCTTTCAGCTTGTGTGCCAGTCTTGACTCCTGGGTGTGCCACCTCTCTCTCATTCAGTGGGCCATAGAAAGGCTATTTATTTTTTTGGTTTTTTTAATATTATTTGGTTTCTAAAGTCTCCCTGAAAATAAAAGAAAAAAAACTTAAGAAAACAGTGGGAGAGTAATATTGCCCTTTCAGCTTGTGCGCCAGTCTTGACTCCTGGGTGTGCCACCTCTCTCTCTCTAATTGTGGGCCATAGAAAGCCTTTTTTTTTTGTTTTTTTTTTAATATTATTTGGTTTCTAAAGTCTCCCTTAAAAAACAAAAAATACATAAAAAAACAGTGGGAGAGTAATATTGCCCTTTCAGCTTGTGTGCCAGTCTTGACTCCTGGGTGTGCCACCTCTCTCTCTCATTCAGTGGGCCATAGAAAGCCTATTTATTTTTTGGGTTTTTTTAATATTATTTGGTTTCTAAAGTCTCCCTGAAAAAAAAACAACATAAAAAAACAGTGGGAGAGTAATATTGCCCTTTCAGCTTGTGTGCCAGTCTTGACTCCTGGGTGTGCCACCTCTCTCCCTCTCATTCAGTGGGCCATAGAAAGCCTATTTATTTATTTTTTTAAATATTATTGGGTTTCTAAAGTCTCCCTTAAAAAACAAAAAATACATAAAAAAACAGTGGGAGAGTAATATTGCCCTTTCAGCTTGTGTGCCAGTCTTGACTCCTGGGTGTGTCACCTCTCTCATTCAGTGGGCCATAGAAAGCATTTTTTTTTTTTTCCTTGATTTGTGTTCTAAAATCTACCTCAACACAAAAACACTACATCAATCAGTGGGAGAAAAATATTGGCCTCAGTCAGGGCTTGTGTGCCACTGCTGTGTGTGCTATCTCTCATTCAGTGGGCTATAGAAAGCCTATTTATTTATTTATTTTTTTTCTTATTATTTGGTTTCTAAAGTCTCCCTGAAAAAAAAATAAAAATAAAAAAACAGTGGGAGAGTAATATTGCCCTTTCAGCTTGTGTGCCAGTCTTGACTCCTGGGTGTGCCACCTCTCTCTCTCATTCAGTGGTCCATAGAAAGGCTATTTATTTTTTTGGTTTTTTTAATATTATTTGGTTTCTAAAGTCTCCCTGAAAAAAAAAAAAACATAAAAAAACAGTGGGAGAGTAATATTGCCCTTTCAGCTTGTGTGCCAGTCTTGACTCCTGGGTGTGCCACCTCTCTCATTCAGTGGGCCATAGAAAGCCTATTTATTTATTTTTTAAAATATTATTGGGTTTCTAAAGTCTCCCTTAAAAAACAAAAAATACATAAAAAAACAGTGGGAGAGTAATATTGCCCTTTCAGCTTGTGTGCCAGTCTTGACTCCTGGGTGTGCCACCTCTCTCATTCAGTGGGCCATAGAAAGCCTATTTATTTTTTTTTAAAATATTATTGGGTTTCTAAAGTCTCCCTTAAAAAACAAAAAATACATAAAAAAACAGTGGGAGAGTAATATTGCCCTTTCAGCTTGTGTGCCAGTCTTGACTCCTGGGTGTGCCACCTCTCTCTCATTCAGTGGGCCATAGAAAGCCTATTTATTTTTTTGTTTTTTTTAATATTATTTGGTTTCTAAAGTCTCCCTTAAAAAACAAAAAAAACATAAAAAAACAGTGGGAGAGTAATATTGCCCTTTCAGCTTGTGTGCCAGTCTTGACTCCTGGGTGTGCCACCTCTCTCATTCAGTGGGCCATAGAAAGCCTATTTATTTTTTTGGTTTTTTTAATATTATTTGGTTTCTAAAGTCTCCCTGAAAACAAAAAAAACATAAAAAAACAGTGGGAGAGTAATATTGCCCTTTCAGCTTGTGTGCCAGTCTTGACTCCTGGGTGTGCCACCTCTCTCTCTCATTCAGTGGGCCATAGAAAGCATTTTTTTTTTTTCCTTGATTTGTGTTCTAAAATCTACCTCAACACAAAAACACTACATCAATCAGTGGGAGAAAAATATTGGCCTCAGTCAGGGCTTGTGTGCCACTGCTGTGTGTGCTATCTCTCATTCAGTGGGCTATAGAAAGCCTATTTATTTATTTTTTTTTTTTCTTATTATTTGGTTTCTAAAGTCTCCCTGAAAAAAAAAAAAACATAAAAAAACAGTGGGAGAGTAATATTGCCCTTTCAGCTTGTGTGCCAGTCTTGACTCCTGGGTGTGCCACCTCTCTCTCTCATTCAGTGGGCCATAGAAAGGCTATTTATTTTTTTTGTTTTTTTTAATATTATTTGGTTTCTAAAGTCTCCCTTAAAAAACAAAAAATACATAAAAAAACAGTGGGAGAGTAATATTGCCCTTTCAGCTTGTGTGCCAGTCTTGACTCCTGGGTGTGCCACCTCTCTCTCTCATTCAGTGGGCCATAGAAAGCCTATTTATTTTTTTGGTTTTTTTAATATTATTTGGTTTCTAAAGTCTCCCTGAGAAAAAAAAAAAATAAATTAGGTGGGAGATTAATATTGACATTAGTGCTTGAGTGACAGTCCTGCGTGTGTGTCATCTCTGTGATTTTGTGCCACAGAAAACAGAGTGTGTAACATTGTGCCTGATTTTCCTTGTGGTCTCACCAACCTGTTAAGGGATATTGAAATCATACTGAAGTTATAGCTCACCGTGTAAGTTGATTGACAGCAACAAATAAAGTTACTTTGGTTAAGATTTTAAAACAATGAGGAAGTCTGGTGCAAGAGGTCGTCGTGGGCGTTCATTGTCAGCTGGTAATGATGGTAGTGGTAGTGGAGCATCAGGTGGTCGTGGGGATAAAAATATTCCACCTAAGTCTGGAGCTGTGGAGCCAGTTTCGTCGTCAGGCTACACAAGGCCTCGAACGCTCTCTTTTCTGGGAGTAGGAAAACCGCTTTTAAAGGCGGAGCAGCAACAGCAAGTTTTGGCTTACATTGCAGACTCAGCCTCTAGCTCTTTTGCCTCCTCTTCCGAAACTGGTAAATGTAAAAGCAGCGCGTCGCTTGTGGATGTTCACGGTCAGGGACAAGTCGCTTCCTTGTCCTCCTCAGCAAAACTACAACAAGAGAGAAGGATGCAGCAGGCGACACAACGGGTCACTCCATGGAGCTCTTTACACATACCGTCCCTGGCTTAGAAAGTGAAACATTTAACAGGCCATGCCCATTACAAGTAGATTCTGACATGGAGTGCACTGATGCACAGCCACAGCCAGAGTACTATGCTGCTCCTTTGACTCAGACCACCACATTGCCCTCTCAGGGTACAGATCCACAATCAGACCCTGATGAGACTATGTTGCCCCGCCACGAACGCTATACCACCGACCGACACAGTGACACAGACGAAGTTGCACACGAGCTTGAAGAGGAGGTAATAGATGACCCAGTTATTGACGCCGATTGGCAGCCATTGGGGGAACAGGGTGCAGGCGGCAGTAGTTCAGAAGCGGAGGTGGAGGAGGGGCCGCAGCAGGCATCAACATCGCAACAGGTTCCATCTGCCGGGCCCGTATCTGGCCCAAAACGCGTGTCAAAGCCAAAACCTGTTGGAGGACAGCGTGGCCATCCGGTTAAAGCTCAGTCTGCAATCCCTGAAAAGGGATCCGAGTCTAGGAAGAGTGCAGTCTGGCATTTTTTTAAACAACATCCAACTGATCAGCGCAAAGTCATCTGTCAAAAATGTTCAACTAGCTTAAGCAGAGGTCAGAATCTGAAAAGTCTAAATACTAGTTGCATGCATAGACACTTAACCACCATGCATTTTCAAGCCTGGACTAACTACCAAACGTCCCTTAAGGTTGTAGCACCCTCGGCCAATGAAGCTAGTCAGCAACGCAACATCCCTTCCGTCACTGTAAGGCCACCATTTTCCGCACCACCGGCAGTATCTGTGCAGGTTTCTTTGCCAGCCAAAAGCAGTCAGGGTCAGGGAACCACCAGTTTTGTAGGAGGAAATATTGCATCTAGGGCACCGGCGGAAACAATACCGTCTCCAACCGTCTCTCAGTCTGCCATGTACACCGGCACACCCGAAAGTTCCACGATCTCCAGCTCTCCAGTCCAGCTCACCCTACATGAGACTCTGGTTAGAAAAAGGAAGTACTTATCCTCGCATCCGCGTACACAGGGTTTTAACGCCCACATAGCTAGACTAATCTCGTTAGAGATGATGCCCTACCGGTTAGTTGAAAGCGAAGCTTTCAAAGCCCTGATGGAGTACGCTGAACCACGATACGAGCTACCCAGTCGACACTTTTTTTCCAGAAAAGCCATCCCAGCCCTGCACCAGCATGTTAAACAGCGCATCGTCCATGCACTCAGGCAATCTGTGAGTACAAAGGTGCACCTGACTACAGATGCATGGACCAGTAGGCATGGCCAGGGACGTTATGTGTCCATCACGGCACACTGGGTGAATGTGGTGGATGCAGGGTCCACAGGCGACATCAATTTAGGGACAGTTGTGCCTAGCCCACGGTCTAGGAAACAGTTGGCTGTAGGCGTTCGCACCCCCTCCTCCTCCTCCTCCTCGTCCTCCTGCAGAAGCTACAGCTCTTCCACAGAACGCAGTCTGCCAACCACTCCATCGGCAGATGACACTGTTGCACACCAGTTGTCCCATTATGGGCCAGCTACTGCCAAGCGTCAGCAGGCTGTATTGGCTATGAAGTGTTTGGGCGACAACAGACACACTGCGGAAGTTCTGTCCGAGTTCTTGCAACAAGAAACGCAGTCGTGGCTGGGCACAGTAGATCTTGAGGCAGGCAAGGTAGTGAGTGATAACGGAAGGAATTTCATGGCTGCCATCTCCCTTTCCCAACTGAAACACATTCCTTGCCTGGCTCACACCTTAAACCTGGTGGTGCAGTGCTTATTGAAAACTTATCCTGGGTTCTCCGACCTGCTCCTCAAAGTGCGTGCACTTTGCTCACATATCCGACGTTCGCCTGTACACGCCAGCCGTATGCAGACCTATCAGCGGTCTTTGAACCTTCCCCAGCATCGCCTAATCATAGACGTTGCAACAAGGTGGAACTCAACACTGCACATGCTTCAGAGACTGTGCGAACAGAGGCGTGCTGTTATTTATTTGTGGGAGGATACACGGGCAGGCAGTAGGATGGCAGACATGGAGTTGTCAGGTGTGCAGTGGTCTAAGATACAAGACATGTGTCAAGTCCTTCAGTGTTTTGAGGAATGCACACGGCTGGTTAGTGCAGACAACGCCGTAATAAGCATGAGCATCCCCCTAATGCGTCTGCTGATGCAAAGTTTGACGCACATAAAGGAGCAGGCGTCTGCACCAGAGGAAGAGGAAAGCCTTGATGACAGTCAGCCATTGTCTGGTCAGGGCAGTGTACAGGACGAGGTAGCGGGCGAAGAGGAGGTGGAGGACGAGGAGGATGATGGGGATGAGTATATTTTTAATGCCGAACCTTTCCCGGGGGCACAGGAAATTGGTTGCGTGTCACGGCCGGGTTCTGGTTTTTTAAGGGACACAAGTGACGTAGATTTGCCTGCAACTGCCCCTCAACCAATCACAACCGGAGATTTGACAACTGGAACTTTGGCCCACATGGCGGATTATGCCTTACGTATCCTAAAAAGGGACACACGCATTACGAAAATGATGAACGATGACGATTACTGGTTGGCCTGCCTCCTTGATCCACGCTATAAAGGCAAATTGCAAAATATTATGCCACATGAGAACTTGGAACTAATATTAGCAACCAAACAATCAACTCTTGTTGACCGTTTGCTTCAGGCATTCCCAGCACACAGCGCACGTGATCGTTCTCACACGAGCTCCAGGGGGCAGCAGACTAGGAGTGTTAGGGGTGCACACATCAGAAGTGGCGTTGGACAGAGGGGTTTTCTGACCAGGTTGTGGAGTGATTTTGCTATGACCGCAGACAGGACAGGTACTGCTGCATCAATTGAAAGTGACAGGAGACAACATTTGTCCAGTATGGTTACTAACTATTTTTCATCCCTTATCGATGTTCTCCCTCAACCGTCATTCCCATTTGATTACTGGGCCTCCAAATTAGACACCTGGCCAGAATTGGCAGAATATGCATTGCAGGAGCTTGCTTGCCCGGCAGCAAGTGTCCTATCAGAAAGAGTATTCAGTGCTGCAGGTTCAATATTAACCGAAAAAAGGACTCGTCTGGCTACCCAAAATGTTGACGATCTAACATTCATTAAAATGAACCACAACTGGATTTCGAAATCTTTTGCCCCACCTTGCCCGGCCGACACCTAGCTTTCCTATGAAAAGCTCTTGCCTGTGAATTACTTTTCTAATGTCTAATTTGCTGCAGCTGATTGTACAGCATACGACATGTTTACACCTCCCTAAATGGCAAAACTCCCCACACGGGGCCGTGGTATCGCGACTTGGCGCAAGCACCCGTGAGACTGCTGTTTGTCTGAAGAGGTGGGTGTGCTCGCTTTTGGTTGACGGCATTGCTACTGGGTCCCTCATAGTACAATGTAGTGTCTCTGGCGGTGGTGGTGCGCACCCAACGTCAGACACACCGTTGTAACATGAGGGGCCCTGGGGCGGTCCCGCCGGCCTCAAGAGAGTTCCCCCCTACCCCAGCTCAAAATGTGCTCTACCACGTGCAAAATTATGTCGCACAGCTCCACCAATCTTTAGTCTATTCGCTGACATCATTCAATGTCTGGCACTGACAATACAAATTTGTAGACATCTATGATGCAACTTAAAGTAGTCTGTGTCTGTGTCCTATATTGGCACCATTAAATAGTTACTGCCAAATTACTATGTCAGAAACTCAGTAGATGAGCCCACCCCTGTACCTAAGTATGCCACCTTTTTTTTTGTTTTGGTTGTTTTGCGAGACATTAACATCTATTTATATTTTGGGAGTACTGGGACAGACACTCCTTGCACTACTCCTCCACTCACCACCAAGCTGCCTGTGTATCCATGTAACCGCTGTAAAGCTGCCATGAGCCTATTGTTTGTTATTTTAGGCCTTTGATAGCCTGTCTGCGGTCCCTACTTTAAATACTCCTCCACTCACCACCAAGCTGCCTGTGTATCCATGTAACCGCTGTAAAGCTGCCATGAGCCTATTGTTTGTTATTTTAGGCCTTTGATAGCCTGTCTGCGGTCCCTACTTTAAATACTCCTCCACTGACCACCAAGCTGCCTGTGTATCCATGTAACCGATGTAAAACTGCAGTATTTTGCTTATAAAAAAGAAAATACTGGAGAGATATCAAATGCAGACATTTTAACATTAAAAACAAAAACACATACAACAAAAAACTGGTACAGTACAAAAATTGGCCACCAGCTACAAAAACTTGCTCCTGCAAGTAGTTAACTGAAAGGTTTTTTTCCATTGAAAACACAGATATGGCATCCACCGAGTGTTGTCCTGTCGCGTCTTCTTTATATTATTGCCAAGAAGCTGCAACTGAATGAAGCTGAGCTTCTACCTTCTGCCTCTTACTAACTGCTGTTTTTTTAAAAAATTGGCTGTTCCGGCCTACTAAAGGTGTCTGTCTGCCCCTGCCTGGTGTTGTCCTCAACTGAATAAAGCTGAGCTTCAACCTTCAGTTCCAAATTACCATTTTTAAAAATGCAATTGGCTGTTCCGGCCTACTAAAGGTGAATGTCTGCCCCTGCCTGGTGTTGTCCTCAACTGAATAAAGCTGAGCTTCTACCTTCTGTTCCAAATTACCATTTTTAAAAATGCAATTGGCTGTTCCGGCCTACTAAAGGTGAATGTCTGCCCCTGCCTGGTGTTGTCCTCAACTGAATAAAGCTGAGCTTCTACCTTCTGTTCCAAATTACCATTTTTAAAAATGCCATTGGCTGTTCCGGCCTACTAAAGGTGAATGTCTGCCCCTGCCTGGTGTTGTCCTCAACTGAATAAAGCTGAGCTTCTACCTTCTGTTCCAAATTACCATTTTTAAAAATGCAATTGGCTGTTCCGGCCTACTAAAGGTGAATGTCTGCCCCTGCCTGGTGTTGTCCTCAACTGAATAAAGCTGAGCTTCTACCTTCTGTTCCAAATTACCATTTTTAAAAATGCAATTGGCTGTTCCGGCCTACTAAAGGTGAATGTCTGCCCCTGCCTGGTGTTGTCCTCAACTGAATAAAGCTGAGCTTCTACCTTCTGTTCCAAATTACCATTTTTAAAAATGCCATTGGCTGTTCCGGCCTACTAAAGGTGTCTGTCTGCCCCTGCCTGGTGTTGTCCTCAACTGAATAAAGCTGAGCTTCAACCTTCAGTTCCAAATTACCATTTTTAAAAATGCAATTGGCTGTTCCGGCCTACTAAAGGTGTCTGTCTGCCCCTGCCTGGTGTTGTCCTCAACTGAATAAAGCTGAGCTTCTACCTTCTGCATCTTACTAACTGCTGTTTTTTTAAAAAATTGGCTGTTCCGGCCTACTAAAGGTGTCTGTCTGCCCCTGCCTGGTGTTGTCCTCAACTGAATAAAGCTGAGCTTCAACCTTCAGTTCCAAATTACCATTTTAAAAAATGCAATTGGCTGTTCCGGCCTACTAAAGGTGTCTGTCTGCCCCTGCCTGGTGTTGTCCTCAACTGAATAAAGCTGAGCTTCTACCTTCTGCCTCTTACTAACTGCTGTTTTTTTAAAAAATTGGCTGTTCCGGCCTACTAAAGGTGTCTGTCTGCCCCTGCCTGGTGTTGTCCTCAACTGAATAAAGCTGAGCTTCAACCTTCAGTTCCAAATTACCATTTTTAAAAATGCAATTGGCTGTTCCGGCCTACTAAAGGTGAATGTCTGCCCCTGCCTGGTGTTGTCCTCAACTGAATAAAGCTGAGCTTCTACCTTCTGTTCCAAATTACCATTTTTAAAAATGCAATTGGCTGTTCCGGCCTACTAAAGGTGAATGTCTGCCCCTGCCTGGTGTTGTCCTCAACTGAATAAAGCTGAGCTTCTACCTTCTGTTCCAAATTACCATTTTTAAAAATGCCATTGGCTGTTCCGGCCTACTAAAGGTGAATGTCTGCCCCTGCCTGGTGTTGTCCTCAACTGAATAAAGCTGAGCTTCTACCTTCTGTTCCAAATTACCATTTTTAAAAATGCAATTGGCTGTTCCGGCCTACTAAAGGTGAATGTCTGCCCCTGCCTGGTGTTGTCCTCAACTGAATAAAGCTGAGCTTCTACCTTCTGTTCCAAATTACCATTTTTAAAAATGCAATTGGCTGTTCCGGCCTACTAAAGGTGAATGTCTGCCCCTGCCTGGTGTTGTCCTCAACTGAATAAAGCTGAGCTTCTACCTTCTGTTCCAAATTACCATTTTTAAAAATGCCATTGGCTGTTCCGGCCTACTAAAGGTGTCTGTCTGCCCCTGCCTGGTGTTGTCCTCAACTGAATAAAGCTGAGCTTCAACCTTCAGTTCCAAATTACCATTTTTAAAAATGCAATTGGCTGTTCCGGCCTACTAAAGGTGTCTGTCTGCCCCTGCCTGGTGTTGTCCTCAACTGAATAAAGCTGAGCTTCTACCTTCTGCCTCTTACTAACTGCTGTTTTTTTAAAAAATTGGCTGTTCCGGCCTACTAAAGGTGTCTGTCTGCCCCTGCCTGGTGTTGTCCTCAACTGAATAAAGCTGAGCTTCAACCTTCAGTTCCAAATTACCATTTTAAAAAATGCAATTGGCTGTTCCGGCCTACTAAAGGTGTCTGTCTGCCCCTGCCTGGTGTTGTCCTCAACTGAATAAAGCTGAGCTTCTACCTTCTGCCTCTTACTAACTGCTGTTTTTTTAAAAAATTGGCTGTTCCGGCCTACTAAAGGTGAATGTCTGCCCCTGCCTGGTGTTGTCCTCAACTGAATAAAGCTGAGCTTCAACCTTCAGTTCCAAATTACCATTTTTAAAAATGCAATTGGCTGTTCCGGCCTACTAAAGGTGAATGTCTGCCCCTGCCTGGTGTTGTCCTCAACTGAATAAAGCTGAGCTTCTACCTTCTGTTCCAAATTACCATTTTTAAAAATGCAATTGGCTGTTCCGGCCTACTAAAGGTGAATGTCTGCCCCTGCCTGGTGTTGTCCTCAACTGAATAAAGCTGAGCTTCTACCTTCTGTTCCAAATTACCATTTTTAAAAATGCCATTGGCTGTTCCGGCCTACTAAAGGTGTCTGTCTGCCCCTGCCTGGTGTTGTCCTCAACTGAATAAAGCTGAGCTTCAACCTTCAGTTCCAAATTACCATTTTTAAAAATGCAATTGGCTGTTCCGGCCTACTAAAGGGGTCTGTCTGCCCCTGCCTGGTGTTGTCCTCAACTGAATAAAGCTGAGCTTCTACCTTCTGCCTCTTACTAACTGCTGTTTTTTTAAAAAATTGGCTGTTCCGGCCTACTAAAGGTGTCTGTCTGCCCCTGCCTGGTGTTGTCCTCAACTGAACAAAGCTGAGCTTCCACATTCTGGCTTTCGCCCTATACTATCAGATATTAAACTGCATTTGGCCTACTAGTGTGGTTAGGCCCTTGAAACAGTGTCTGCTGCTCTTGGGTTTGCTACTCCACTGAACAAAGCAATGCCGCCTGTTTAGTCCTGTTACCAATTTTGAACTGCATTTAGCCTACTTTATTCTTTGGCCCTATATCTGTTTCCTCCTCATCCTGCCCATTGCCCAGCCACTGCTAGATGAGTCTGCTGGTACATTGACCTAGACCACTACATTCCCCTTATACTCTACACAGCCAGAATCTGACCCTGCTGAAAGTAAGGTTCCCCTTCCCGCATGTTATACCACCTTACACAGGGACAGAGAGGAAGGTGCAGATGAAAGTGCAGGTTCCTTCATCAGGTGGGGGGGCATACTCGTTGGCGACGTCACTGGCACAGGGCCCCTCAGAGTACGCAAAAGTGTCGCTGCTGGTGGGAGGCGCCCCCGCCATGCAAACACACATCGCTGTACTTTGAGGGGCCCTGTGCCAGTGCCAATGCGAACGAGTGGGCCCCCCCTGCTTGCTCAGGATCACAGCACTTGCAACGTTGAAATACTTACCTTTCCCTGCAACACCGCCGTGACGTAGTCCGCATTTCCTGGGCCCACGAAAAACTTGAGCCGGCCCTACTCCCCCCACAACTTTTGCCAAATGACCCCCAATTCCCTATGCCCAACTATTATTATAAAGTTAATTAAGATTGACAAGCTTCAGAAACAAGAATGGATGTTTTTGGCATTAAAATGGGCACTGTAGGTGTTTTCCTGGCCTCCACTCACTGCCGACTATGCTTCCCCATTGACTTGAATTGGGTTTCGTGTTTCGGTCGATCCCCGACTTTTAGCGATAATCGGCCGACTGCACTCGACTCGACTCTGGACAAAATCGGGTTTCACAAAACCCGACTCGATCTTAAAAAAATGAAAGTCGCTCAACTCTACCCTTAAGGACGTACACTCTGCATCCACAAAAGACTTTCTTATAAAACATTATAATACTACTCAACTTTTCTACGTTCTCCTTCTTTATGTCTGCAGGACCGCCTGTCCTAACGGCTCCAGGCCTACTGCATCTCCTTTCTATGCAGGACCGCCCCGTTCAGCCCGGGCCTACTGCCCTTCCACCACTATACACAGTATAGAACATAACATCCAGCTTTCAGTTTAGGATCAATGAGCCATCTCTGTATGGCTCCCAAGAGGACTCACCACTAACCCCTACGGGTTCACTTCCTGTCCTCATTTTCTTGCACGTTATTAAACATTTCCTATTAAGTAAAACATTAAACTTCCTTCACTACTTTTCTTACTAACATGTATGCAGGACACTATGTCTACCCCTATGGGTCTGCTGCATCTTTCTTCTAGCTTTCACTTATGCAGGACTTTATGTCTACCCCTACGGGTCTACTGCACCTTTCCAATAATTACTTTATTCCAGAGCACATTATCAACATTTCTTATAATTGTCTAACTGACCACATATAACTCACTATATCAAAACATTATCACTTCTTTTTTCAAAACATTATTGCCAGCTAACTGTCTTAAGGCAATACTACTCGTAAGTGCAACATATGAACATCCCCTTTAAGAGGGGACCAAGTCTTTATGAGGTAGCGCAGCTTCTCCAGCTACCAGTCCGTACACAGTAAGGACTCCGGTGCGGTATCTTCGCAAAGAGTCCTTCTTTTATGTAAAACCAGTAAGGAGCACCTTTAAGAAGGTGCAAACTATTTACAAGAAGTTTGTATCATGCATCGTTCATGATCCAGCAGTTCTTTCAGTGATGAATAAACAGGAAACAAAACAAAAAGCAGAAGAAGGGATCCCGGGTAAACAAAGGGATCCCTTTAAGAATAACCCAGGTCGGGTTTAAAGTAGCAAAAAGCAGGGAAACAAACAGTTAACTATGTACAGTTTCAGGTTTCCGAGGTTTAGTTGGACGGCTTCCAGGGCTGCACCTGGCACTTAACCCTTCCTGGCCTGGGAAAAGTGAGGTCCAGGGTTGCACCCAGTGCTGGACAAACGCCGTTAATCCATCTTGCATGTATGGTTAAATTGGGCGCAGCGATGGAGGTCTGCGCAGCTTGAGTAGGGGCATTTGCTGCAGCAGAGGTAGCGGCTGCTGCAAGATCAGTCACTGGAACGGAGTCAGCAGCTTTGGCACTAGCAGTCACTGGAGTGGTGTCGGTCGTCAGGGCAGGGTCGTCCTTCATACCTGCTTCAGATGCGATCCCTCCGGTGCCGGTCTGCTCCGTCTCCACTGCGGCCTGTAGCGCTGGTTGCAGGGCCTCGCGCTGCGGCATTGTCATCTCTGCTTGCAGCATCTCGTTTTCTGGCAGGGCCTTGCTTTCCAGCTTCGGAGCGCTGGACCTTCTTTCCTGATCCGGACCAAGCGAGGCTGCCGACAGGCGTGTGGTGAGGCTCCCGATGATGGTCTTCTTCCACCCGGCCTCAGTGCTCAGCTCCGTCTGCAGGAGTTGGTGGATCAGCCCGTCCGCTCCGGTCTGCAGGAGGTCAGCGTCAACTGTGGAGGTCTGGCTGCGGTGCCTCTCCGGGTAGCTGGGGGAGTCCTCGGCTCCGACCCCACGCTCCCGCTCCGGGTGGCTCGCCATGGCATCCTCCATGTCTCTGACTTCTTCTTCCTGATCCTTTTCCCGCTCTCTCCTTCGTGGGCGGTTTCGCTTTCGTTGGCTCCGCCCCCCATTGAGGATCAGTAGGCAGATCTCGGCTGCTGACGGACACGTCCTCAAGGGGCAGAAATATATAGACTGGGCGGCCATTGTCTTTCGCGCTCTCCAGTTTGTCTACGCCCACTCCACACCCTTTTTCTTCTCCTGCGCTCTCCTTAGCGCTGTAATGGCGGCGGTTTTGGTGGGAACTTCTGGCGGCAAGTGGCAATACACAGTCTTCGCAATAAGTCACAGTCCAAACACAATAAATCACAGTTCCAAGGCACACATGACCTGATTCTTCAGGCTTAAGTAGATCCTGTTCGTGATGCCAAGTTGGAGCGCCCCCACTGCCGCAGGGCCGAGGGGTACCCGGTACCGGGCCTCAGAGTCTCTGTTCTGGGGGTTGTCATGGTGGCTAGGCCCGGTCCGTGGCCCTGCCTGTCAGTGGGACGTCCGGTGAACGAGTGGTGAATGATGGTGTGGTTGTGAAGTGCCGGTCGCAGTAAATAACAAGGACACCAGGTTGCAGTCTCTTTACCTCTTTACTGAAGATCTCTGGGTCCTCAGTCCGGAATCCGGTTAACCAGGCTGCGCAAGTCCGGCCGGTCCAATGGCACCTCCAGAGTTCTCTTTGCAGGTGGAAATCTGTGCCTTCCTGCTAGCGCTATGTGTTGTGGTCCTTCCCTGCTGTGCTTACGGAAAGTCCCCACAACTGTTGTGTCTGTTTCTCGTGTTCCCTCACAACTCGATTAGATGATGCTCTGCTAATCCTCCGTCCCTCCCGGTGTTATGGTTGGGACGCACCCATATGACGGGTAGGCTCGGAGCTCTTCCGGGACCCTAGAGTCGCCCCTCTCCACAAGTTGCCCCCTATGTCTTCTTAGGTGATTGGTGTGAGACAGCCCGCCTATGACTGACTGTCCTGCCGTTGGTTTGAAGTATTGCTTGGAGCTAGATATATAAATACTTCCTCGGCGTTCCGGCTGCCGGTTGTGCGCCTCAGTAGGATGTTGCCTCGGTCTTACAGCACGACTCCTACTGGTATTCTCCTTGTTGCTTTGATCTCGTTTCTCACTCAGCACAATATATCTCGCTTCTGATCCTTTCTTAGGGCACCGCCGCTATGCTGAGCAGGCACGGTCCCGTGACGTTCTTCCTTGTTGCCAGGCCTCTGTCAGGGTCCCAAACCTGACAGAGACCCTACCGAATCTTCCCCCACAACACCCGCTGCCACAAGGTGTTGCCTGGTTCCAACCCAGTCAGCTTTCTGAACTAACTTCCTGCCTGACCCCCAGTTTACCCACAATGGTGAGGAGTGGCCTAATAAATAGCACCCTTAGCTCCCCCTGGAGGCCCGACTGTGAAATGTATTGGTGTATGTGATACCTGGTCAGATGAACTCCTTCAGTGCCATCAAACGTACCATAGCCCCCCTTAGCGGCAGAGCTTCAGTACTGCAACGACCAGGACTCTGGGGCGCTGCACCAGCATTGCCCAGGAAGCCAGAGATACATCCAGGCATCTTCCCCATGTTGTTTCCATTCCATTTGAGTGATTTTCCTGCCTCCTCAAACCTCCTGTTGAGGTCTTCCGGAAAAATGCTCCAGTTTCCCATTGACTTCCATTGCACTCAGTATAGAAATAAAATATAACTTTTAATATTATCAATTAAAATATACAACCAACAACATATAGACAATTTTTTAAAAGAATATACATACTATACATACAGCATCCTAGACGTGAAGTGCAAAGACTCTAATACCTCTCAGGGGGTGAAGTAGAGGACTAGGATTTACGTCCAATATCCTACCATAGGGGACCTCATCCTATTATGGCAATTGCTGTGATGGAAAAACAATCCTGCCTCTGACAAACTAGTCCCCTTTATGGATTTATATCAAGGGGAGCTCTTGACATATAGTGATTAGTGAGAGCCATTAAGCAAACATTAACCAATATATTTTGATATACAAAAAATGGAACAATCTCACCCATGTGCAGAGTAAAGGATCATCTCCCCAGCCCGATATTGTAGTGTGGAAGTCCTATAGGATTGTAGAAGGGAAGACCTGGGTCCGGAACTGCTGGGGCCGAACCTCCTGTTCCTGGAAGAGCAAGATTGCAGCTGGAGCGAGCCAGTAACCAGTGTGAAAGGGGCGTGGCCAGTCAGTGTGAGGTAAAATGGGTTGCATGGCAACAGAAGCGGTCTTCCTGCCAGAACGCTGATGAGGTACAGACCGCAAACACTGAGAGGGGAGAGAGAGGCCGCGGCATGAAGAGAAAGGGCGGCATAGTGAGGGACTCACCGAAACCGGACGGTGTGCTGGGGAACGTGCGATCGACGGAGCATCACAGTATAGATGTCCGGGTGTCAGTCGATATCCAGAGAGGCACACGCCGGATAAAACATTGCAGTAAGCCCTTCAGGTCACAGCGGCTTCTCAAGGAGACTCGCACCGAGAGGAATCTTGTGGGGAGCTCTACTCTCTCACTCCACAAATATATGGACTAGGGGCTCAGCGGGTAGAACTGGAGACTGCCCGCTGCCACCAGAAGAAGGACCGTGTGCTAGACGATGACACCAGGAGACATTACACCGACCACCGCCGACATTCTGCGATCCACGGGGCCTTCAGAGAGTGACAGGCTACAGAGTCACGATAAGTGGAACCATTAACAAGAGACTGTTTAGCTAACCAACATTTATTCAGTTTTACCTTTGTACCCTTTGTTTTCCCTACTATCTCCCTGTGAGGAGTTTCCCCACTGTTAAACAATTAAATATAGTTTATCCCTGCTCTGCAGCATCTGTGTTACTGCAGCCCAGTGCCTGCTTATTACCGGGTCATCACATTATTCGAGCTAATAGATTCTGATGTGAGTAGCTTCCAATGCGTTTTCTCTTTTTTATTCATCCGGTGAGGCTCATATTGTTGGCGGAATACATCCCCACCATTAGATGCACAAAGCTGCCACAGATCAGGATTGTTTTTCCATCACAATTGCTGTAATAGGATGAGGTTCCCTATGGTAGGATATTGGACATAAATCCTAGTCCTCTACTTTACCCAATTAGGGTACCGTCTCACAGTGGCACTTTTGTCGCTACGACGGTACGATCCGTGACGTTCCAGCGATATCCATACGATATCGCTGTGTCTGACACGCAGCAGCGATCAGGGACCCCGCTGAGAATCGTACGTCGTAGCAGATCGTTTGGAACTTTCTTTCGTCGCTGGATCACCCGCTGTCATCATTGGATCGGTGTGTGTGACACCGATCCAACGATGCATTCGCTTGTAACCAGGGTAAACATCGGGTTACTAAGCGCAGGGCCGCGCTTAGTAACCCGATGTTTACCCTGGTCACCATCGTAAATGTAAAAAAAAACAAACAGTACATACTCACATTCTGGTGTCCGTCAGGTCCCTTGCTGTTTGCTTCCCGCACTGACTGACTGCCGGCCGTAAAGTGAAAGCAGAGCACAGCGGTTACGTCACCGGAAGCAGACGGCAAGGGACCTGACAGACACCGGAATGTGAGTATGTAGTGTTTGTTTTTTTTGGTAACCAGGGTAAACATCGGGTTACTAAGCACGGCCCTGCGCTTAGTAACCCGATGTTTACCCTGGTTACCTGGGCACTTCGGCATCGTTGGTCGCTGGAGAGCTGTCTGTGTGACAGCTCCCCAGCGACCACACAACGACTTACCAACGATCACGGCCAGGTTGTATCGCTGGTCGTGATCGTTGGTAAATCGTTTTGTGAGACGGTACCCTTAGAGGTACTGGAGTCTTTGCACTTCACGTCTAGGACGCTGTATGTATATACTTTTAAAAAGATGTCTATATGTTGCTTGTTGTTTATTTTAATTGATAACATTAAAAGTTAGATTTTAATTTCATAACATATCATTACGCTATAAAGATTTATAGTGATGTTTGAAAATATACCCAATTGCTAATATACACTGCTCAAAAAAATAAAGGGAACACTTAAACAGCAGAATATAACTCCAAGTAAATCAAACTCCTGTGAAATCAAACTGTCCACTTAGGAAGCAACACTGATTGACAATCAATTTCACATGGTGTTGTGAAAATGGAATAGACAACGATGGAAATTATTGGCAATTATCAAGACCCCCTCAATAAAGGAGTGGTTCTGCAGGTGGGGACCACAGACCACATCTCAGTACCAATGCTTTCTGGCTGATGTTTTGGTCACTTTTGAATGTTGGTTGTGCTTTCACACTCATGGTAGCATGAAACGGACTCTACAACCCACACAAGTAGCTCAGGTAGTGCAGCTCATCCAGGACGGCACATCAATGCAAGCTGTGGCAAGAAGGTGTTAGGACTGGCGTAACGCACCAAACAATAATTTGAGATGATATAAGGTGCGTTCGCAGTGGATGGAAAGAGAAAAGTATGGCGAACGCGTGGTACAGTTCATGATCCAAAGCATACCACCTCATCTGTAAAACACGGCGGAGGCAGTGTGATGGCTTGGGCATGCATGGTTGCCAGTGGCACTGGGTCACTAGTGTTTATTGATGATGTGACACAGGACAGAAGCAGCCGAATGAATTCTGAGGTATTCAGAGCCGCCATACTGTGTGCTCAGATCCAGCCAAATGCAGCCAAACTGATTGGTCGTCGTTTCATACTACAGATGGACAATGACCCAAAGCATAAAGCCAAAGCAACCCAGGAGTCTATTAAAGCAAAGAAGTGGAATATTCTTGAATGGCCAAGTCAGTCACCTGATCTCAACCCAATTGAGCAGCATTTCACTTGTTAAAGACTAAACTTCAGACAGAAAGGCCCACAAACAAACAGCAACTGAAAACCACCGCAGTGAAGGCCTGGCAGAGCATCAAAAAGGAGGAAACACAGCGTCTGGTGATGTTCATGAGTTCAAGATTTCAGGCAGGCATTGCCAACAAAGGGTTTTCAACCAAGTACTAAAAATTAACATTTTATTTAAAATTATTGAATCTGTCCAATTACTTTTGGTCCCTTTAAAAACTCGGTGGCACATGTTAAGGAGCTGAAACTCCTAAACCCTTCATCCAATTTTAATGTGGATACCCTCAAATGAAAGCTGAAAGTTTGAACTTCAACTGCATCTGAATTGTTTTGTTTAAAATTCATTGTGGTAATGTCTATAACCAAAATTGGAAAAATGTTGTCTCTGTCCAAATATTTATAGACCTAACTGTATGTCTTTAGCTGCTGGAATAAAAGCTATGGGATAAAACTTAACCTGTACTAAAATCCTTAAAATATAAAGAGTAACTTATTTGCTTTGGCACAAGGTTACTATATTCTACTAGATGGTGGCCCAATTCTAACGCATCGGGTATTCTAGAATATACATGTCCACTTAGTATATTGCACAGCCCACGTAGTATATTGCCCAGCCCACGTAGTATATTGCTCAGCCACGTAGTATATTGCCCAGTTACGTAGTACATTGCCCAGTGATGTAGTATATTGCCCAGCCACGTAGTATATTGCCCAGTTACGTAGTATATTGCCCAGTTATGTAGTATACAGCACAGAGCCATGTAGTATATTGCACAGCAACGTAGTATACAGCACAGAGCCACATAGTATATTGGCCAGTCACGTAGTATATTGCCCAGCTACGTAGTATATTGCCCAGCCACGTATGTCACAGGTTAAAAAATAAAAAATAAACATGTACTCACCTTCTGAGGGCCCCTTGTAGTTCTGTCACCTGTGTGCGGTGCACGCGGCAGCTTCTGGTCCCAGAGTTGGTATGAGCGCAGGACCTGTGATGACGTTGCGGTCACATGACCGTGACATCATGGCAGGTCTTTCTCGCATAGCATCCTTAGCACCGGAACCTGCAGGCGCGAGCGCATCATCGGACTACGGAAGGTGAGAATAGCAGGTTTTTTTTTTTATTTTATTATTTTTAACATCAGATCTTTTTACTATTGGGCCCTCTTCTTTTTAACATATTTATTAATGACCTTGTAGGGGGCATTCAGAGTAGAATTTCAATATTTGCAGATGACACTAAACTCTGCAGGGTAATCAATACAGGGGAGGACAATTTTATATTACAGGATGATTTATGTAAACTAGAAGCTTGGGCTGATAAATGGCAAATGAGCTTTAATGGGGATAAATGTAAGGTCATGCACTTGGGTAGAAGTAATAAGATGTATAACTATATACTTAATTCTAAACCTCTGGGCCAAACCGTCCATGAAAAAGACCTGGGTGTATGGGTGGATGACAAACTCATATTCAGTGGCCAGTGTCAGGCAGCTGCTACAAAGGCAAATAAAATAATGGGATGCATTAAAAGAGGCATAGATGCTCATGAGGAGAACATAATTTTACCTCTATACAAGTCACTAGTTCGACCACACTTAGAATACTGTGCACAGTTCTGGTCTCCGGTGTATAAGAAAGACATAGCTGAACTGGAGCGGGTGCAGAGAAGAGCGACCAAGGTTATTAGAGGACTGGGGGGTCTGCAATACCAAGATAGGTTATTACACTTGGGGCTATTTAGTTTGGAAAAACGAAGACTAAGGGGTGATCTTATTTTAATGTATAAATATATGAGGGGACAGTACAAAGACCTTTCTGATGATCTTTTTAATCATAGACCTGAGACAGGGACAAGGGGGCATCCTCTACGTCTGGAGGAAAGAAGGTTTAAGCATAATAACAGACGCGGATTCTTTACTGTAAGAGCAGTGAGACTATGGAACTCTCTGCCGTATGATGTTGTAATGAGTGATTCATTGCTTCAATTTAAGAGGGGACTGGATGCCTTTCTGGAAAAGTATAATATTACAGGGTATATATATTAGATTCCTTGATAAGGCGTTGATCCAGGGAACTAGTCTGATTGCCGTATGTGGAGTCGGGAAGGAATTTTTTTCCCCATGGTGGAGTTACTCTTTGCCACATGGGTTTTTTTTGCCTTCCTCTGGATCAACATGTTAGGGCATGTTAGGTTAGGCTATGGGTTGAACTAGATGGACTTACAGTCTTCCTTCAACCTTAATAACTATGTAACTATGTAATTGATGCTGCATAGGCAGCATCAATAGAAAAAACTTGGTCACACAAGGTTAATAGCGGCGGTAACGGAGTGTGTAACCCGCAGCATAACGCGGTCCATTACCGCTGGCATTAACAATGTGTGAGCGGTGACTGACTGACTGGAGGGGAGTATGCGGGCGCCGGGCACTGACTGCAGGGGAGTAGGGAGGGACTAATCGGACTGTGCCCATCGCTGATTGGTCGCGGCAGCCATGACAGGCAGCTGGGAAGACCAATCAGCGACGCGGGATTTCCGTGACGGAAGTTGCTGACAGAAAGACAGAAAGACGGAAGTACCCCTTAGACAATTATATGTATAGATATTTATGTCCTGTTATGACTACTAGTAGAGATGGCCTTTATGCCTAAAGAAAATCACAAATCACAATTACTGTAATAATTACTAAATACTGCACCCTATATCCAATACGCCGTACTGCCACTACAGCAAAAAAATAAAATCTATTACTGTTCTTAAGGGGAGTTGTTGTCCAGCTCCATATAGCAATCACTTTGTTACATTACTATCTCAAATATCATTACTGTCTCTATCCCTAAGGGCTCGCTCACATCATCGTATTAATCAGACGAGAGCTATCTACGAGTGTCCGGATACCCCCTACTGGGTATTTCAGTGTCAAATTGTTCTGTATGGGTATTTTAGTGATTATTAATAAAAGGTTTATCTTTTTATTGAATTCTATGGTTCTCTTCGTCTATGTCCACTGTTAAATCACAGTTGGACATTTGTTGTGTTTATGTATTGTGTATATGTTTAGGATTAGGGATAGAAGTTAGCATAGAGTAATAGCTGGGGTTAGAATAGAGGGGGGCACATTAGACATAGAGCATAGGATACATAAGAATGTTAGTTTAGGCACAGGCAGCAAGAGGTAATTCAGTGAGGAGGAGTCAGAACAGAGCAGCACAGAGCAGGGAGATATAGGAAAGGGACTTCCTGTTTAGAATCAGACACCCGGGCAGTCTGCCCAAGGGCAGGATGCATGCAGTGAGACAGTTACAGGCCTTGGGAGTAAAACTGCAGACAGCAGTAAGGGACCCCAGGCTGAAGAATAGTGCAGTCAGGCACCAGCTCAACACTTTCATCCAAAGGAAGGACAAGGGGCTGACAGGAAGCTGGTGAAGCTAAAGGCACAGAGGTATAGGACATGAACTGTCCAAAGATGCTGCCTGGATGGCAGGGGAAAGCGCAGACAGGACAGAGTCTGGCTAGAGGTATGGGAATGTCCTGGAGTGGACTGGACACCTGGAAGCACATGGTGAGGCCATGGACTGATGGCCTATGTGTTGGAATATCCTGGGGTGGACTGGATTCCTGGAAACACATGGTGAGGCCATGGACTGAAGGCCTGTGTGTTGGAAGTGCCTGGGACTGGACTTCCTGAATAGCGCACGGAGAGGCCGTATCTGCAGAGCCTGTGATGGCTACCGTGTTGGGGAAGCTACAGTTCCATCTGCAGGTCTGGACTATCCGAAGTGCCCTGGTCACAAGGACAGTGATCCCAGTTCGTCAGTTTCCCTGGGAACCAGGACTGACAGGAGTCAGTGTGTGGAGCAGGAGCTCCTGTAACGTAACGCCAGATAAATGGGGTTACGGGCAGAGAAGTATCTGCCATTGGAACAGACTGTCGGTGGTTAACCCCTTTCTGGGATAGTATGTCCGAGGTCAGATACCCCGCTTTGATGCAGGGCTCCGGCGGTCCTGCATCAAAGCCGAGACATGTCAGTTGTTTTGAACAGCTGACATGTGCCCTCAATAGCGGCAGGTGAAATCACGATTCACCCACCGCTATTAACTAGTTAAATGCCACTGTCAAACGCTGACAGCGGCATTTAACCAGCGCTTCCAGCCATCCGGCCGGAAATGAGCACATCGTTGTCCCCGTCACATTATTATTATTATTTATTGTTATAGCGCCATTTATTTCATGGCGCTTTATATGTGAGGAGGGGGTATACATAATAAAAACAAGTACAATAATGTTAAACAATACAGGTCACAACTGGTACAGGAGGAGAGAGGACCCTGCCCGCGAAGGCTCACAATCTACAAGGGATGGGTGAGAATACAGTAGGTGAGGGTAGAGCTGGTCATGCAGCGGTTTGGTTGATCGGTGGTTACTGCAGGATGTAGGCTTGTCGGAAGAGGTGAGTCTTCAGATTCTTTTTGAAGATTTTGATGGTAGGCGAGAGTCTGATGTGTTGTGGTAGAGGGTTCCAGAGTAGGGGTGATACGCGAGAGAAATCTTGTATACGATTGTGGGAAGAGGAGATAAGAGGGGAGTAGAGAAGGAGATCTTGTGAGGATCGGAGGTTGCGTGTAGGTAAGTACCGGGAGACGAGGTCACAGATGTATGTCACATGATCGGGGGTCAGCGATGCTTCTGCATAGTAACCATAGAGGTCCTTGAGACCTCTATGGCTACTGATCCCGGCTAGCTGTGAGCGCCACCCTGTGGTCATAGCACACCTGCAATTCAGCTACATAGCAGCAATCTGATGATCGCTGCTATGTAGCAGAGGCGATCAAGTCGTGCCAGCTTCTAGCCTCCTATGGAGGCTATTGAAGCATGGCAAAAGTAAAAAAAAAGTAAAAAAAATGTGAAAAAATAAAAAAATATAAAAGTTTAAATCACCCCACTTTGGCCCCATTCAAAATAAATCAATAAAAAAAAAATCAAATATACACATATTTGGTACCGCCGTGTTCAGAATTGCCCGATCTATCAATAAAAAAAGGATTAACCTGACTAAACGGCGTAGTGAGAAAAAAATTTGAAGCGCCAGAATTTCGTTTTTTGGTCGCCACGACATTGCATTACAATGTAATAAGGGGCGATCAAAAGAACGTATCTGCACCAACATATTATCATTAAAAACGCCAGCTTGGCACGCAAAAAATAAGCCCTCAATCGACCCCAGATCATGAAAAATGGAGACACTATGGGTATCGGAAAATGGCGCAATTTTTTTTTTTTTAGCAATGTTTGGAATGTTTTTTCACCACTTAGATAAAAAATAACCTAGACATGTTAGGTGTCTATGAACTCATAATGACCTGGAGAATCATAATGGCAGGTCAGTTTTAGCATTTAGTGAACCTAGCAAAAAAGCCAAACAGAAAACCAGTGTGGGATTGCACTTTTTTTGCAATTTCACTGCACTTGGAAGTTTTTTCCCGTTTTCTAGTACACAGCATGCTAAAACCAATGATGGCATTCTAAAGTACAACTTGTTTTGCAAAAAATAAGCCCTCACATGGCCATATTGACGGAAAAATAAAAAAGTTATGGCCTTGGGACGGAGGGGAGCAAAAAATGAACACGGAAAAACGGAAAATCCCAAGGTCAAGAAGGGGTTAATGTGTCCCGTTGATGTGTATAATGAATAGTGATGAGTGAATATACTCGCTACTCGAGATTTCTCGAGCACGCTCGGGTATCCTCCGAGTATTTTTTAGTGCTCGGAGATTTAGCTTTCATCGCCGCAGCTGAATGATTTACATCTGTTAGCCAGCATAAGTACATGTGGGGGTTGCCTGGTTGCTAGGGAATCCCCACATGTAATCAAGCTGGCTAAGAGATGTAAATCAATCAGTTGAGGTGAGGAAAATGAAATCTCTGAGCACTAAAAAATACTCGGAGGATACAAGAGCGTGCTCGAGAAATCTCGAGTAGCGAGTATATTCACTCATTATTATTATTATTTATTGTTATAGCGCCATTTATTCCATGGCGCTTTACATGTGAGGAGGGGTATACATAATAAAAACAAATACAATAATCTTAAACAATACAAGTCATAACTGGTACAGGAGGAGTGAGGACCCTGCCCGCGAAGGCTCACAATCTGCAAGAGCTCATCACTAGTGTTGAGCGATACCGTCCGATACTTGAAAGTATTGGTATCGGATAGTATCGGCCGATACCCGAAAAGTATCGGATATCGCCGATACCGATACCTGATACCAATACAAGTCAATGGGAAACCAAGTATCGGAAGGTATCCTGTATGGTTCCCACGGTCTGAAGGAGAGGAAACTCTCCTTTAGGCCCTGGGATCCATATTAATGTGTAAAATAAAGAATAAAAATAAAAAATATTGATATACTCACCTCTCCGACGCAGCCTGGACCTTTCCGATGTAACCGGCAGCTTCCGTTCCTAAGAATGAGCGCTTGAAAGACCTTAGATGACGTCGCGGCCTGTGATTGGTCGCGTGAGTGGTCACGTGACCGCCACACGACCAATCACAAGCTCTGACGTCATCTAAGGTCTTTCAAGCGCTTGAAAGACCTTAGATGACGTCGCGGCTTGTGATTGGTCGCGCCGCGGCAAATTTTAGGCCACGCCTCTGACCACACCCATTCATAATTAGTCACACACATATCCACGTCCCAACCACACCCATTTAGCACGCCGATCACACTGTTTCATATACAATAATTATAAACAAAAAAATATGGCCACACAGTGCCCCATACTGTATAATGGCCACACACGATGCTCCATACTGTACGATGACCACACATGACGCTCCATACTGTATACTGGCTGCACATGATGCTGCATACTGTATAATGGCCGCACATGATGCTCCATACTGTATAATGGCCGCACATGATGCTCCATACTGTATAATGTCCGCACATGATGCTGCATACTGTATAATGACCGCACATGATGCTGCATACTGTAGAATGGCCACACATGATGCTCCATACTGTATAATGACTGCACATGATGCTGCATACTGTATAAAGACCGCACATGATGCTGCATACTGTATAATGGCCACACATGATGCTCCATACTGTATAATGATCGCACATGATGCTCCATACTGTATAATGACTGCACATGATGCTCCATACTGTATAATGTCCGCACATGATGCTGCATACTGTATAATGACCGCACATGATGCTGCATACTGTATAATGGCCACACATGATGCTCCATACTGTATAATGACCGCACATGATGCTCCATACTGTATAATGACTGCACATGATGCTCCATACTGTATAATGACCACACATGATGCTCCATACTGTATGATGACCGCACATGATGCTCCATACTGTATAATGACCGCACATGATGCTCCATACTGTATAATGGCCACACATGATGCTCCATACTGTATAATGACCGCACATGATGCTCCATACTGTATGATGACCGCACATGATGCTCCATACTGTATAATGACCGCACATGATGCTCCATACTGTATAATGACTGCACATGATGCTCCATACTGTATAATGACCACACATGATGCTCCATACTGTATGATGACCGCACATGATGCTCCATACTGTATAATGACCGCACATGATGCTGCATACTGTATAATGACCGCACATGATGCTGCATACTGTATAATGGCCACACATGATGCTCCATACTGTATAACGACCGCACATGATGCTCCATACTGTATAATGACTGCACATGATGCTCCATACTGTATAATGACCACACATGATGCTCCATACTGTATGATGACCGCACATGATGCTCCATACTGTATAATGACCGCACATGATGCTCCATACTGTATAATGACCGCACATGATGCTGCATACTGTATAATGACCGCACATGATGCTCCATACTGTATAATGACCGCACATGATGCTGCATACTGTATAATGGCCGCACATGATGCTCCATACTGTATAATGGCTGCACATGATGCTCCATACTGTATAATGTCCGCACATGATGCTGCATACTGTATAATGACCGCACATGATGCTGCATACTGTAGAATGGCCACACATGATGCTCCATACTGTATAATGACTGCACATGATGCTGCATACTGTATAAAGACCGCACATGATGCTGCATACTGTATAATGGCCACACATGATGCTCCATACTGTATAATGACCGCACATGATGCTCCATACTGTATAATGACTGCACATGATGCTCCATACTGTATAATGTCCGCACATGATGCTGCATACTGTATAACGACCGCACATGATGCTGCATACTGTATAATGGCCACACATGATGCTCCATACTGTATAATGACCGCACATGATGCTCCATACTGTATAATGACTGCACATGATGCTCCATACTGTATAATGACCACACATGATGCTCCATACTGTATGATGACCGCACATGATGCTCCATACTGTATAATGACCGCACATGATGCTCCATACTGTATAATGACCGCACATGATGCTGCATACTGTATAATGACCGCACATGAAGCTCCATACTGTATAATGACTGCACATGATGCTCCATACTGTATACTGGCTGCACATGATGCTCCATACTGTATAATGACTGCACATGATGCTCCATACTGTATACTGGCTGCACATGATGCTCCATACTGTATAATGACCACAGTTCTCCATACTGTATAATGACATACAGGCACGCAGCTCACACCCACGCTCACACACAGCTCACACACACGGCTCACACACGCAGCACACACAGGCATGCAGCTCACACCCACGCACACAGCTCACACACACAGCTCACAGCTGACACACGCACGCAGCTCACACACATGCAGCATCACACACACAAACGCAGTATCACACATACACATGCAGCATCACAAACGCAGCTCACAAACACATGCAGCTTTGACACAAATGCATCACACGCAGCCATCACACACACACGCAGCCATCACACACACACACGCAGCCATCACACACACACGCAGCCATCACACACACACATGCAGCCATCACGCACACACACGCAGTATCACACATACACATGCAGCATCACAAACGCAGCTCACAAACACATGCAGCTTTGACACAAATGCACCACAGATGCAGCCATCACACACACACATGCAGCCATCACACACACACGCAGCCATCACACACACACACGCAGCCATCACACACACGCAGCCATCACACACACACACGCAGCCATCACACACACGCAGCCATCACACACATGCAGCCATCACACACGCAGCCATCACAGACACACACGCAGCCATCACAGACACACACGCAGCCATCACAGACACACGCAACCATCACAGACACATGCAGCCATCACACACACACACGCAGCCATCACACACACACGCAGCCATCACATACACACCAGATACCTCATACACACACATGCAGCATCACACAGCTCACACACGCACATCACACAATCTCCTCTGTAGTGCAGGGGTGGCTGATGTCCATGTGCAGCTCTTCAGTTTTTCCTGCTCACAGCTCTGCACTGTCCCTGCACCTCACCCATCTCTCCTTCTCTGCCGGGACAGCAGATAAGAGCAGGAGAAGCCGGAGCTCCGTGCACACACAGGAGGTAGTGAGTCGCTGACCTTTCATCTTGATTGCTGCTGGCTCTCTCCCTCACCGTGGCAGCGCCACACAGGGGGCGGGGGGGGGGCGGGGTCGGTCGGGAGGTGAGACCCAGCTTTTATAAAAAAAAAAAACAGACACAAACCTTATTCAGATGCCGCCCCCTGCTGCATTGTCCCCGCCCTAGGCACGTAATGCGGGGCAACTAATGTCCCGTCCGGGATCCCGGGGCTGACTGTCAAAATCAGGACAGTCCCGCGGGATTCGGGACGGTTGGGAGGTATGAGAATGTTTAAAGGAGTATGCAAGTCACATACTCAAAGTCATATAACCGCCTGCTGCCGTGTCTGGAGAATCCTCACAGTGTGCGATGTGAACGCTGTGAAGATTCAAATGTCTACACTCACATAGAGCAACTGAGAACAGCGGCATAAATAGAGTGTGATGGGTTGTGGTGCAAGATTTGAACCGGACCCCCGCATCATATCTATCTATAATATAACACTGGGAGCATCACTGTGTCTGAAGCCTTTATAAACTGAGCAAGCGCCTGTGCAGTCTGGACTCCACAGTGTTATGCATCTGGGGATGAGAATTGTGGCCCAGGAGATCGCAGTATGCGTAAGCACTGAACGCATACTGAGATCTCTGACGGAGAAGCACGGACGTGCCAGGAGGGCAAGTATGCAATATTCCCCTGTCCCCGTTCAACCACTGGGCTACGGCTTCCGCGTCCTCTGGCTGTGACGTTCAGGTCAGAGGGCGGGATTACGTGCTTAGTGCGCGCCATCTGACTGAACAGTCACAGCCAGAGACCCAGAAGACAAACTGGAGCACAGCGGTGGAACGGGGACAGGTGAATTTCGCAAGTGTCGGGGGCCTGAGCCATTTTTTTTTTTATCGCAGCAGCATACGGGGCATATTATGCTATGGAGCATCTTATGGGGACCATCAACCTTCATGGAGCAGCATACGGGGCATATGGATGGGAGCAGCACATGACAGAATGGGGGCGCAGGATGGGAGCAGCACATGACAGGATGGGGGCGCAGGATGGGAGCAGCACATGACAGAATAGGGGCACAGGATGGGAGCAAATGACAGGATGGGGGCGCAGCACATGACAGGATGGGGGCGCAGGATGGGAGCAGCACATGACAGAATGGGGGCGCAGGATAGGAGCAGCACATGACAGAATAGGGGCGCAGGATGGGAGCAAATCACAGGATGGGGGCGCAGGATGGGAGCATGTTAAATATTAATTATTGAATTATCCTGTACCGAGCATATTGTTTCTTGCTGACGTTACAAAAGCTATTTATGTATATAGGAGCTCAGAGCATAAGTCCACTCCATATACAGGGTAACACGTGGTCTGTAGAAACATATATATAAACGTCTCTTAGGAGGGTGGGGGTGGTTCTTTTGTCACGTGGGACTGTCACCTCCCATCTTCTTCATCATTCTCCATGGATGTCCGAGAAGGAAGGAACAACAGCTGTTAGCTGCCATGATGACCTTCAAACTTCAGACACACAGACAGATGGCTTCCATTCAGGACTTGGGAAAGAGGGGTAACTAATGCTGATCTCTACACATGGACAATCCGTTCATAACTATTTTCATCTGTTTTATGTTTTTGCTGCAAAGTGATTTTTCTATGGACAATCAATAAACCACTATACTTTTTATGAGAATATGACGACATTTTTCTTTTAAGAATAACGCACCTGGTTAAGTCTTGATTTAAATAAATGTGCAGAATAAGCATATTTAACATTGCCGAAGCCAGCCAGTTTTGATTTTTGTGCTATTTTTTCGTGAATTTCCTTCATTTTTGCACACGGGGGGAGGACAGAAGAGTTTGCAAGATTTTGTGCAAGTATTCAGAAATTTCACTTCAAAACTTCAAGTCACAAAGATCTTAAGAAGAACCTATGACTTTGTAAACGTAACAGAGACTAACAGGTGTTAGTTGAATTGACAAGTAGTAGGAGTACTACAAGTGCCGGACGTGTTGAAAATAGACCTGCTGAAAATAGCTGTAGTAAAGTGAAGTCTGGAGCCCAGCAAAAGATCTACAAGCTGAGATTTCAAGGTAGGACAAATGGATTTGATTAATTCATATGCTAAATCAAGTCAGATAGAATTTGTAAGTTTGTATAGATCTAGTGTAGAAATATTTTGGTTTTCGTTATTTGCGGAATGCAGAATCGCAAACTTGAAGTTAGATTCTAAGCTAGTATCTAGGAAAAAAGAAAAAGAGCAACTGAAAAATATATTACATATGGTTAATGTGTTTCATGAGTTTGTTACAGAGAAGTCCAAAAAAGATTGTGTAGAAAGAATTTCTAAGGAAATGGAAATTAATGATGTCCCCAAGATTGACTGTAATGTGAAGTGTGAGGAAGAGGAAGATGTGACGCACGTGTCTGTAATGGCGGCCACTCAAGGTGACCTTGACTTTGTGCCTCATGATGAAAAACAAGATGGAGGACACGTAGGAGACCTGACATCTGACAAAGATGATATACAAGGGCCACTAAAAATAGAAGACGGCTCAGAGGCCCAACTTCAAACTAAATCTAGGAAGACCTTGTTAAAATTATGTAAAATCATTCCTGCATATGATGACAAAATCGATGTGTGCAGAAATTCAGAGATTTTTGAAAATTTTGCCGATAAGTATGATCTGACTAATCAGGAGAAAAATAAATTATTTAAAATTTGGCTTCCAGTAAGTTTCTCCAGGAAATTCTCACTAAAAATGCAGAATGAAGAATTCCATGAAGAGATGACTGATGTAGAGAGATTAAAAATTTTGATATTTTGTGGACTAAAAGAAAATTATCCAGATCTTGATATTCTTCTAAAATTGAGGATTGGCCGGAAAGAATGTACTTTTTGAAAGGGTTTACAAACTGATCAGTACTAATTCCAGTAAAAAATCAATGATAAATTGTTTTGTAAACAAATTCAGATTCCTAAATCCTGTATCTCATGTTATTGCGTCACAGAAAGGTTCTTTATATGAATGTGCGCAGTCCATTGAATTTTTTAGAAAACATGAGAATCTTGAAAGGAAAACAAATCATACTAAGGTTTTTAAACCAAGCAGAATTATATCTTATCAGAAGCCAAAATCAAAATCTCCAAAATTGACCCAAAATCAAATCTATGAAGAATGAAGAAAATTACATATTTGCTACAAACCCTATGAGTCTTCCACTGAAGCTGTACTGAAAGGGTTAAAAGCTGGAGGGTCAGATCTGTCTGTAAAAATGGCGGAAATTGACAGACAGAAACAAGTGGTGAGTATCCCCGGGCCTGTTCAACTGAACACTCCATTATCTCAGTTCATAAGTTTAAAGATGATTTTATTAAATAGTGCTGTCCAACAAATTATCAACAGAGAGGTAAATTTTGGGTTAGGAATTGGCTAAAAATGTAATCAATTATATGAGGTGTAGGGGAGTTATACAATGTATTATTTATTAATATGTAATTATTTTATACAATATATTTCTGCAGATATATATATATTAATATAGTATACAGTAAATACTGTAGCATATTTGTATAAGTACAGACTATATTAACTGTATTTTTGTATGTATAGTGAAATAATTAGAATTTATTCCAGTAATACTTAGAATTACATTAATTACATATATTAAATATATGCATATGTATAACATATTTAAATTATTTTGTTTCTGAATAAATATGAAATTAACCTTTATCTTTTATTTTTCCTTAGAGCTTTCATTTCAAAAACAGAAATTGAACAAAAAAACCTTTTTACATGAATTTATGTTTTATTCACAGGAAGCTATAATAACTGCATGATTGTATATATTTAACACTTAAAAAAATAATACATAACTAATAAACTAAAAACTTGTTTTTTTCCTTTGCATGGAAATAATGTAGTTTTTTTCCTCCACTGCATGGTGCATGATGTGAATAGCTGTAAGTTAAAATATCATATATCCTTGTTTTAGTGTAAGGAGAATTTGAAGCTCCTCAGCCTTTACATTCAAACGGATTCAGTTGCAGACCTGTACTAAATATAACTGTACAACAAATGCACACATTTCATATGGAAGAGTCCTATCTATAGGTTAGAACATAGTGTTAAGTTAGTTAGTGTTAGAGAATAATATTTGGGGAATATTCAAATAAATATTAGAATACTAAATTTAATAGATTACAATGCGCATTGATTGATAATTAGGACACAATATTTTGGGTTAATATACATGTTGTTTGTATGTGAAATATATATATTGTCAACTTTTATGTGAGTGACAGATGACAGATGAGCAGCTGCTAAGTGCATTCAACGTAAGAATGAAGTGTAACGAAGGAGCGTGGAATGTGGAATGTACAGTTTGTAAGAGGCCTCATGATTTATGGTATGTAGAAAGAAAGAAAAAAAAAACCTTGTGTGTATGAAAATAAGAGTCAGTTAAATTACAATGTTAATATATATATTTAAATATTATTTACTCAACATATATTTACATATATTTCTTTAGTAATTATTTCTTGATTTAGTAAATAGTGAATAAGTGCAATTACACATCAATATGGTTAAATTATAATTTTTTTATATTCAGTGTTTTTTTAGTTACATAGATGGGTACACATTTTCAAACAAATATATGGCACAAGCTGATATGACAGTTCTAAAATTAACTAGATGGGTATTTCCTGAAGGAACTACAGATAGTGCTTTGGAATGGTGCCCGGGCTGCCCCTGCAAGACTTTCACACTTGGGCGCCCCTCAGGCGCTGGCTTGGTAGTTGTAGCCCCTAAAGGGGTGAGGCCACTCTGGGTCCGATTTGGTGGGCGGGGTCACTCTGGGTCCGATTTGGTGGCCCGGGTCACTCTGGGTCCGATTTGGTGGCCCGGGTCACTCTGGGTCCGATTTGGTGGCCCGGGTCACTCTGGGTCCGATTTGGTGGGCCGGGTCACTCTGGGTCCGATTTGGTGGGCCGGGTCACTCTGGGTCCGATTTGGTGGCCCGGGTCACTCTGGGTCTGATTTGGTGGGCCGGGTCACTCTGGGTCCGATTTGGTGGGCCGGGTCACTCTGGGTCCGATTTGGTGGGCCGGGTCACTCTGGGTCCGATTTGGTGGGCCGGGTCACTCTGACTGACAGCAGGATAAGGGAATGGCTGATAACAGAGAATAGACTGACAGCAGGACAAGGGAATGGCTGATAACAGAGAGAATAGACTGACAGCAGGACAGGGGAATTGCTGATAACAGAGAGAAATAGACTGACAGCAGGACGGGGAATGGCTGATAACAGAAAGAATAGACTGACAGCAGGACAGGGGAATGGCTGATAACAGAGAAAAATAGACTGACAGCAGTACGGGGAATGGCTGATAACAGAGAGAAATAGACTGACAGCAGGACGGGGAATGGCTGATAACAGAGAGAATAGACTGACAGCAGGACAGGGGAATGGCTGATAACAGAGAGAATAGACTGACAGCAGGACGGGGAATGGCTGATAACAGAGAGAATAGACTGACAGCAGGACAGGGGAATGGCTGATAACAGAGAGAAATAGGCTGACAGCAGTACAGGGAATGGCTGATAACAGAGAGAAATAGACTGACAGCAGGACGGGGAATGGCTGATAACAGAGAGAATAGACTGACAGCAGGACAGGGGAATGGCTGATAACAGAGAGAATAGACTGACAGCAGGACGGGGAATGGCTGATAACAGAGAGAACAGACTGACAGCAGGACAGGGGAATGGCTGATAACAGAGAGAAATAGACTGACAGCAGTACGTGGAATGGCTGATAACAGAGAGAAATAGATGGGTATTTCCTGAAGGAACTACAGATAGTGCTTTGGAATGGTGCCCGGGTTGCCCCAGCAAGACTTTCACACTTGGGTGCCCCTCAGGCGCTGGTTTGGTAGTTGTAGCCACTCTGGGTCCGATTTGGTGGGTGGGGCCCCTCAGGGGCCGATTTGGTGGGCGCTGTATACTGCGGGGCTCTGCGCTGTATACTGCGGGGCTCTGCGCTGTATACTGCGGGGCTCTGCGCTGTATGCTGCATGGCTCTGCGCTGTATAATGCGCGGCTCAGCGCTGTATGCTGCGCGGCTCCGCGCTGTATGCTGCGCGGCTCCGCGGTGTATGCTGTGCGGCTCCGTGCTGTATACTGCGCGGCTCTGTGCTGTATACTGCGCGGCTCTGCGCTGTATACTGCGGGGCTCTGCGCTGTATACTGCGGGGCTCTGCGCTGTGTACTGTAATAATAATAAGACTACAGATAGTGCTTTGAAATTGTGCTGTGCTATCACTTTAAGAGCTGATATTATCTGGCAAAACTGTGCTGGTGTGGTCATGTACAGTTCGCAGGCGTTGGCATAGTAACTGGGCCTGACTGCGCATATCAATGAGCTAATCAGCCAGGTGGCAGGTGGCAGGTACATTTCAAATTGCCTCAGAAACCCGGCCATTATAACCTATGGGAAAATTTCCCTATTGAAATGCATTACAATGAGGGGAAAAAACATTTTCAAACGCAAATTGCGCCAAAACTACAAATCCGATCGACACGAAAAATACTTAGCACACCTCTTGGGGACGCTGGCTTCGAAATGACACCTCACTGGAGTCTGTGAGTGAAGCGGTTCGGGCCGCATTACGTGCGGACTGAATAATAATAAGAACTAGATGGGTATTTCCTGAAGGAACTACAGATAGTGCTTTGGAATGGTGCCCGGGTTGCCCCAGCAAGACTTTCACACTTGGGTGCCCCTCAGGCGCTGGTTTGGTAGTTGTAGCCACTCTGGGTCCGATTTGGCGGGCGGCGCCACTCTGGGTCCGATTTGGTGGGCGGCACCACTCTGGGTCCGATTTGGCGGGCGGCGCCACTCTGGGTCCGATTTGGCGGGCGGCACCACTCTGGGTCTGATTTGGCGGGTGGCGCCACTCTGGGTCCGATTTGGCAGGCGGCGCCACTCTGGGTCCGATTTGGCGGGCGGCGCCACTCCGGGTCCGATTTGGCGGGCGGCGCCACTCCGGGTCCGGTTTGGTGGGCCGGGTCACTCTGGGTCCGATTTGGTGGCCCGGGTCACTCTGGGTCCGATTTGGTGGCCCGGGTCACTCTGGGTCCGATTTGGTGGCCCGGGTCACTCTGGGTCCGATTTGGTGGCCCGGGTCACTCAGGGTCCGATTTGGTGGCCCGGGTCACTCTGGGTCCGATTTGGTGGCCCGGGTCACTCTGGGTCCGATTTGGTGGGCCGGGTCACTCTTGGTCCGATTTGGTGGCCCGGGTCACTCTGGGTCCGATTTGGTGGCCCGGGTCACTCTGGGTCTGAGTTGGTGGCCCAGGTCACTCTGGGTCTGATTTGGCAGGCGGCGCCACTCTGGGTCCGATTTGGCGGGCGGCGCCACTCTGGGTCCGATTTGGTGGGCCGGGTCACTCTGGGTCCGATTTGGTGGGCCGGGTCACTCTGGGTCCGATTTGGTGGCCCGGGTCACTCTGGGTCCGATTTGGTGGCCCGGGCCACTCTGGGTCCGATTTGGTGGCCCGGGTCACTCTGGGTCCGATTTGGTAGCCAGGGTCACTCTGGGTCCGATTTGGTGGCCCGGGTCACTCTGGGTCCGATTTGGTGGCCCGGGTCACTCTGGGTCCGATTTGGTGGGCCGGGTCACTCTGGGTCCGATTTGGTGGGCCGGGTCACTCTGGGTCCGATTTGGTGGGCCGGGTCACTCTGGGTCCGATTTGGTGGGCCGGGTCACTCTGGGTCCGATTTGGTGGGCTGGGTCACTCTGGGTCCGATTTGGTGGCCCGGGTCACTCTGGGTCCGATTTGGTGGCCCGGGTCACTCTGGGTCCGATTTGGTGGCCCGGGTCACTCTGGGTCCGATTTGGTGGCCCGGGTCACTCTGGGTCCGATTTTGTGGCCCGGGTCACTCTGGGTCCGATTTGGTGGGCCGGGTCACTCTTGGTCCGATTTGGTGGCCCGGGTCACTCTGGGTCCGATTTGGTGGCCCGGGTCACTCTGGGTCTGAGTTGGTGGCCCGGGTCACTCTGGGTCCGATTTGGCGGGCGGCACCACTCTGGGTCCGATTTGGCGGGCGGCGCCACTCTGGGTCCGATTTGGCGGGCGGCGCCACTCTGGGTCCGATTTGGCGGGCGGTGCCACTCTGGGTCCGATTTGGCGGGCGGCGCCACTCTGGGTCCGATTTGGCGGGCGGCGCCACTCTGGGTCCGATTTGGTGGGCGGCGCCACTCGGGGTCCGATTTGGCGGGCGGCGCCACTCTGGGTCCGATTTGGCGGGCGGCGCCACTCTGGGTCTGATTTGGCGGGCGGCGCCACTCTGGGTCCGATTTGGCGGGCGGCGCCACTCTGGGTCCGATTTGGCGGGCGGCGCCACTCTGGGTCCGATTTGGCGGGCGGCGCCACTCTGGGTCCGATTTGGCGGGCGGCACCACTCCGGGTCCGATTTGGCGGGCGGCGCCATTCCGGGTCCAATTTGGCGGGCGGCGCCACTCTGGGTCCGATTTGGTGGGCTGGGTCCGATTTGGTGAGCGGGGCAATAATGATAAGACTACAGATAGTGCTTTGTAATTGTGCTGTACTGTCACTTTAAGAGCTGATATTATCTGACAAAACTTGTGACCTGGTGGGCTGGTAGAGTTTATAGGCGTTGGCATAGTAACTGGGTCTCACTGCGCATATCAATGAGGTAATCAGCCAAGTGGCAGTTATTTTTAGAAATTGCCTCAGAAATCAGGCCCATTATAAACGTATTGGAAAATTTCCCTATTGAAACGCATTGAGACACTTTTTTCAAACGCAAATTGCGCCAAAACTACAAATCCGATCGACACGAAAAATACTTAGCACACCTCTCAGGAACGCTGGCTTCGAAATGACACCTCACTGGAGTCTGTGAGTTTAGCGGTTCGGGCCGCATTACGTGCGGACTGAATAATAAGAAGAACTAGATGGGCATTTCCTGAAGGAAATACATGGTGCTTGAACAGCACTGCCAGCTGCCAATGAACCTCAGGAGCAAGTCTGGCATGCAGGGCCCTGCCCCTGGGTATCCAATTTGGCCCCTTGGTAGCCACTTTGATGTGCGGGGCCCCTTGTTAGCAACTTTGGCCCCTTGGTAGAAACTTTGAGGTGCGGGGCCCCTTGTTAGCAACTTTGGCCCCTTGGTAGCCATTTTGGCATGCAGGAATCCTTGGTAGCCATTTTGGCATTTAGGAATCCTCGGTAGCCACTTTAATCGGAGGCCGGGGACCCTCGGCCTCCGATTTGGTGGCCGGGGACCCTCGGCCCCCGATTTGGTGGCCGGGGACCCTCGGCCTCCGATTTGGAGGCCGGGGACCCTCGGCCTCCGATTTGGAGGCCGGGGACCCTCGGCCTCCGATTTGGAGGCCGGGAACCCTCGGCCTCCGATTTGGAGGCCGGGGACCCTCGGCCTCCGATTTGGTGGCCGGGGACCCTCGGCCTCAGATTTGGAGGCCGGGGACCCTCGGCCTCCGATTTGGTGGCCGGGGACCCTCGGCCTCCGATTTGGAGGCCGGGGACCCTCGGCCTCCGATTTGGAGGCCGGGGACCCTCGGCCTCCGATTTGGAGGCCGGGGACCCTCGGCCTCCGATTGGGAGGCCGGGGACCCTCGGCCTCCGATTCGGTGGCCGGGGACCCTCGGCCTCCGATTTGGAGGCCGGGGACCCTCGGCCTCCGATTCGGTGGCCGGGGACCCTCGGCCTCCGATTCGGTGGCCGGGGACCCTCGGCCTCCGATTCGGTGGCCGGGGACCCTCGGCCTCCGATTCGGTGGCCGGGGACCCTCGGCCTCCAATTTGGTGGGCGGGGCCGGGGGGGGCACTTACTTTTTACACATGGGGCTGGGGGGCACTTACTTTTTACACACGGGGCCGGGGGGCACTTACTTTTCACACACGGGGCCGGGGGGCACTTACTTTTCACACACGGGGACGGGGGGCACTTACTTTTCACACACGGGGACGGGGGGCACTTACTTTTCACACACGGGGCCGGGGGGTCACTTACTTTTTACACACGGGGCCGGGGGCACTTACTTTTTACACACGGGGCCGGGGGGCACTTACTTTTCACACACGGGGCCGGGGGGCACTTACTTTTCACACACGGGGACGGGGGGCACTTACTTTTCACACACGGGGCCGGGGGGCACTTACTTTTCACACACGGGGACGGGGGGCACTTACTTTTCACACACGGGGCCGGGGGGCAAATACTTTTCACACACGGGGCCGGGGGGGCACTTACTTTTCACACACGGGGACGGGGGGCACTTACTTTTCACACACGGGGCCGGGGGGTCACTTACTTTTTACACACGGGGCCGGGGGCACTTACTTTTTACACACGGGGCCGGGGGGCACTTACTTTTCACACACAGGGCCGGGGGGCACTTACTTTTCACACACGGGGCCGGGGGGCACTTACTTTTCACACACGGGGCCGGGGGGCACTTACTTTTCACACACGGGGCCGTGGGGCACTTACTTTTCACACACGGGGCCGGGGGGGCACTTACTTTTCACACACGGGGCCGGGGCACTTACTTTTCACACACGGGGCCGGGGGTGGGGGCACTTACTTTTCACACACGGGGCCGGGGGGCACTTACTTTTCACACACGGGACGAGAGGGTGTGATAGTCACTTTATTCTGATGTTTGACTTTGATAAATGATCATGTCCTAAAATGGACACCGTACATTTGCATAGCTGCCATCTTTGGAAGGTCAAGTTGGGGGTAATGGAAAGTTCTCCATTATTTCCAACGGGAATTTTTTTTTTTAAATGCGATTTAAATAAAATCTACATATCGGATCGACTATAAAAGTCATAGCACACCTGTCCCCACCGAGGCCTTCGAAACGCCGCCTGAACGGGGTCTCTGCGCCGAGCGGTTTTGGCCGCATTAATTGCGGAAAACGCGGAGAAGAAGAAGAATAATAAAATATAAGAAATCGGATTACAATATGTTGCTTGAACCTAGGAGGTTCAAGCACCATAACTAGATGGGCATTTCCTGAAGGAAATACATGGTGCTTGAACAGCGCTGCCAGCTTTACAGCAGCACTTTTCACACATGGGACCGGGGGGGCACTTACTTTTCCACACCCGTGACCGAGGGGGGCACTTACTTTTTCACATCTGGGACCGGGGGGGGCACTTACTTTTCCACACCCGAGACCGGAGGGCACTTACTTTTCCACACCCGGGACCGGGGGGCACTTACTTTTCCACACCCGGGACCGGGGGGCACTTACTCTTGCACACCCAGGGCGCACTTACTTTTGCACACCAGGGACGCACTTACTTTTGCACACCAGGGACGCACTTACTTTTGCACACCAGGGACGCACTTACTTTTGCACACCCGGGGCGCACTTACTTTTGCACACCGGGGGCGCATTTACTTTTGCACACCGGGGGCGCACTTACTTTTGCACACCCTGGGCTGGGGGCGCACTTACTTTTGCACACACGGGGGCGGGGGCGCACTTACTTTTCACACACGGGCCGGGGGGCACTTACTTTTCTCACACGGGGCCGGGGGGGCATTTACTTTTCACACACGGAGCCGGGGGGCACTTACTTTTCACACACGGGGCTGGGGGGCACTTACTTTTCACACACGGGGCCGGGGGGGCACTTACTTTTCACACACGGGGCCGTGGGGGCACTTACTTTTCACACACGGTACCGGGGGGCACTTACTTTTCACACACGGGGCCGGGGGGCACTTACTTTTCACACACGGGGCCAGGGGGGCACTTACTTTTCCCACACGGGGCCGGGGGGCACTTACTTTTCACACACGGGGCCGGGGGGCACTTACTTTTCACACACGGGGCCAGGGGGGCACTTACTTTTCCCACACGGGGCACTTGCTTTTCCCACACGGCGGCCGGGGGGCACTTACTTTTCACACACGGCGGCCGGGGGGCACTTACTTTTCACACACGGGGCCGGGGGGCACTTACTTTTCACACACAGGGCAGGGGGGGCACTTACTTTTCACACATGGGGCCGGGGGGCACTTACTTTTCACACATGGGGCCGGGGGGGCACTTACTTTTCACACACGGGGCCGGGGGGCACTTACTTTTCACACACGGGGCCGGGGGGCACTTACTTTTCACACACGGGGCTGGGGGGGCACTTTTCACACACGGGGCCGGGGGGCACTTACTTTTCACACACGGGGCCGGGGGGCACTTACTTTTCACTCACGGGGCTGGGGGGCACTTACTTTTCACACACGGGGCCGGGGGGCACTTACTTTTCACACACGGGGCCGGGGGGCAATTACTTTTCACACACGGGGCCGGTGGGGCACTTACTTTTCACACACGGGGCCTGGGGGCACTTACTTTTCACACATGGGGCCGGGGGGGCACTTACTTTTTACACACGGGGCCAGGGGGGCACTTACTTTTCACACACCTGACCGGAGGGTGTCATAGTCACTTTATTCTGATGTTTGACTTTGATAAATGATCATGTCCTAAAATGGACACCGTACATTTGCATAGCTGCCATCTTTGGAAGGTCAAGTTGGGGGTAATGGAAAGTTCGCCATTATTTCCTATGGGAATTTTTTTTTTTAAAATGCGATTTTTAAAAAAACTACAAATCGGATCGACTATAAAAGTCATAGCACACCTTTCCTCACCGAGGGCTTCGAAACGCCGCCTGAACGGGGTCTCTGCGCCGAGCAGTTCGGGCCGCATTAATTGCCAATTTGGTGGTGGGGCCCCTCGGCCTCCAATTTGGTGGGCGGGGCCCCTCGGCTTCTGATTTGGTGGGCGGGGCCCCTCGGCCTCCGATTTGGTGGGCGGGGCCGCTCGGCCTCCGATTTGGTGGGCGGGACCCCTCGGCCTCCGATTTGGTGGGCGGGGTCCCTCGGCCTCCGCTTTGGTGGGCGGGGTCCCTCGGCCTCCGATTTGGTGGGCGGGGCCCCTCGGCCTCCGCTTTGGTGGGTGGGGCCGCTCAGCTTTCGATTTGGTAAGCGGGGCTCCTCGGCTACCGAATTTGGTTGGTGGGGCCCCTCGGCCTCCGATTTGGTGGGCGTGGACCCTCGGCTTCCGATTTGGTGGGCGGGGACCCTCGGCCTCTGATTTGGTGGGCGGGGACCCTCGGCCTCCGATTTGTTGGGCGGGGCCCCTCGGCCTCCGATTTGGTGTGCGGGGGGACCCTCGACCTCCGATTTGGTGGGCGGGGACCTTCGGCCTCCAATTTGGTGGGCGGGGACCCTCGGCCTCCGATTTGGTGGGCGGGGACCCTCGGCCTCCGATTTGGTGGGCGGGGACCCTCCGCCTCCAATTTGGTGGGCGGGGACCCTCGGCCTCCGATTTGGTGGTCGGGGACCCTCGGAATCTAATTTGGTGGGCGTGGCCCCTCGGCCTCCGCTTTGGTGGGCGGGGCCGCTCGGCCTTCGATTTGGTGGGCGGGGCTCCTCAGCCTCCGATTTGGTTGGCGGGGCCTCTCGGCCTCCGATTTGGTGGGTGGGGACCCTCGGCCTCCGATTTGGTGGGCGGGGACCCTCGGCCTCAGATTTGGTGGGCGGGGACCCTCGGCCTCCGATTTGGTGTGCGGTGACCCTCGGCCTCCGCTTTGGTGGATGGGGTACCTCGGCCTCCGATTTGGTGGGCGGGGCCGCTCGTCCTTCGATTTGGTGGGCGGGGCTCCTCGGCCTCCGATTTGGTTGGTGGGGCCCCTCGGCCTCCGATTTGGTGGGCGGGGACACTCGGCCTCCGATTTGGTGGGCGGGGACCCTCGGCCTCTGATTTGGTGGGAGGGGCCCCTCGGCCTCCGATTTGGTGGGCGGGGCCCCTCGGCCTCCGATTTGGTGGGCGGGGCCCCTCGGCCTCCGATTTGGTGGGCGGGGACCGTCGGCCTCCGATTTGGTGGGCGGGGACCGTCGGCCTCCGATTTGGTGGGCGGGGACCGTCAGCCTCCGATTTGGTGGGCGGGGACCCTCGGCCTCCGATTTGGTGGGCGGGGACCCTCGGAATCTGATTTGGTGGGCGTGGCCCCTCGGCCTCCGCTTTGGTGGGCGGGGCCGCTCGGCCTTCGATTTGGTGGTGGGGCTCCTCAGCCTCCGATTTGGTTGGCGGGGCCTCTCGGCCTCCGATTTGGTGGGTGGGGACCCTTGGCCTCCGATTTGGTGGGCGGGGACCCTCGGCCTCCGATTTGGTGGGCGGGGACCCTCGGCCTCCGATTTGGTAGGCGGGGACCCTCGGCCTCCGATTTGGTGGGCGGGGACCCTCGGCCTCCGATTTGGTGGGCGGGGACCCTCGGCCTCCGATTTGGTGGGCGGGGACCCTCGGCCTCCGATTTGGTGGGCGGGGACCGTCGGCCACCGATTTGGTGGGCGGGGACCGTCGGCCTCCGATTTGGTGGGCGGGGACCCTCGGCCTCCGATTTGGTGGGCGGGGACCCTCGGCCTCCGTTTTGGTGGGCGGGGACCCTTGGCCTCCGATTTGGTGGGCGGGGACCCTCGGCCTCCGAATTGGTGGACGGGGACCCTCGGCCTCCGATTTGGTGGGCGGGGACCGTCGGCCTCCGATTCGGTGGGCGGGGCCGCTCGGCCTCCGTTTTGGTGGGCGGGGCCCCTCGGCCTCCGATTTGGTGGGCGGGGCCGAGGGGGCACTTACTTTTCACACACGGGGCCGGGAGGCACTTACTTTTCACACACGGGGCCGGGGGGCACTTACTTTTCACACACGGGGCCGGGGGGGCACTTACTTTTCACACACGGGGCCGGGGGGGCACTTACTTTTCACACACGGGACGAGAGGGTGTCATAGTCACTTTATTCTGATGTTTGACTTTGATAAATGATCATGTCCTAAAATGGACACCGTACATTTGCATAGCTGCCATCTTTGGAAGGTCAAGTTGGGGGTAATGGAAAGTTCGCCATTATTTCCTATGGGAAATTTTTTTTTTAAAATGCGATTTAAATAAAATCTACATATCGGATCGACTATAAAAGTCATAGCACACCTGTCCCCACCGAGGCCTTCGAAACGCCGCCTGAACGGGGTCTCTGCGCCGAGCGGTTCGGGCCGCATTAATCGCGGAAAACGCGGAGAAGAGGAATAATAAAATATAAGAAATCGGATTACAATATGTTGCGTGAACCTAGGAGGTTCAAGCACCAGAACTAGATGGGCATTTACTGAAGGAAGTACATGGTGCTTGAACAGCGCTGCCAGCTGCCAATGAACCTCAGGAGCAAGTCTGGCATGCAGGGCCCTACCCCTGGGTATCCAATTTGGCCCCTTGGTAGCTACTTTGATGTGCGGGGCCCCTTGTTAGCAAGTTTGGCCCCTTGGTAGCCATTTTGGCATGCAGGAATCCTTGGTAGCCACTTTGGAGCACACAGTCTCTCGGTAGCCGCTTTGACCACATTCTCTTATATACAGACATCACTCCTATATACAGACACCACTCCTATATAAAGACACAACTCCTACATACAGACATCCCTCTATATACAGACACCACTACCATATACAGAGATCCCTCTATATACAGATACCACTCCTATATACAGACATCCCTCTATATACAGACACCACTACAATATACAGACATCCTTCTATATACAGACACCACTCCTATATACAGACATCCCACTATACACAGACATCCCCCTATATACAGACACCACTCCTATATACAGACATCCCTCTATATACAGACATCTCTCCCTTATACAGACATCCCCCTATATACAGACACCACTTCTATATAAAGGCATCCCTCTATATACAGACACCACTCCTATACACAGACATCCCTCTATATACAGACACCACTCCTATATACAGACATCCCCCTATATACCGACACCACTCCTATATACAGACATCCCTCTATATACAGACATCTCTCCTATATTCAGACATCCCCTATATACAGACACCACTCCTATATACAGATATCCCTCTATATACAGACATCTCTCCTATATTCAGACATCCCCCTATATTGAGACACCACTCCTATATACAGACATCCCCCTATATACAGACACCACTCCTATATACAGAAATCCCTCTATATACAGACACCACTCCTATATACAGACATCCCCCTATATACAGACACCACTCCTATATACAGACATCCCTCTATATACAGACATCTCTCCTATATACAGGCATCCCCCTATATACAGACATCACTCCTATGTACAGACATCCCTCTATATACAGACACCACTCCTATATACAGACATCCCTCTATATACAGACACCACTCCTATATACAGACATCCCCTATATACAGACACCACTCCTATATACAGGTCAGAGTTGTGGGTCACTTACTTTACACACACGGGGCCGGGGGGCACTTACTTTTCACACACGGGGCCGGGGGGCACTTACTTTTCACACATGGGGCCGGGGGGCACTTAATTTTCACACACTGGGCTGGGGGGCACTTACTTTTCACACACGGGGCCGGGGGGGCACTTACTTTTCACACACGGGGCCGGGGGGAACTTACTTTTCACACACGGGGCCGGGGAGGCACTTACTTTTCACACACGGGGCCGGGGGGAACTTACTTTTCACACACGGGGCCGGGGAGGCACTTACTTTTCACACACGGGGCCGGGGGGCACTTACTTTTCACACACGGGGCCAGGGGGAACTTACTTTTCACACACGGGGCCGGGGAGGCACTTACTTTTCACACACGGGGCCGGGGGGCACTTACTTTTCACACACGGAGCCGGGGGCGCACTTACTTTTGCACACGGGGCCGTGGGGGCGCACTTACTTTTGCACACGGGGCCGGGGGTGCACTTACTTTTGCACATGGGGCCGGGGGCGCACTTACCTTTCACACACGGGGCCGGGGGGCACTTACTTTTCACACACGGGGCCGGGGGGCACTTACTTTTCACACACGGGGCCGGGGGGCACTTACTTTTCACACATGGGGCCAGGGGGAACTTACTTTTCACACACGGGGCCGGGGAGGCACTTACTTTTCACACACGGGGCCGGGGGGCACTTACTTTTCACACACGGGGCCGGGGGCGCACTTACTTTTGCACACGGGGCCGTGGGGGCGCACTTACCTTTGCACACGGGGCCGAGGGTGCACTTACTTTTGCACATGGGGCCGGGGGCGCACTTACCTTTCACACACGGGGCCGGGGGGCACTTACTTTTCACACACGGGGCCGGGGGGCACTTACTTTTCACACACGGGGCCGAGGGGCACTTACTTTTCACACACGGGGCCGGGGGCGCACTTACTTTTGCACATGGGGCCGTGGGGGCGCACTTACTTTTGCACACGGGACGAGAGGGTGTCATAGTCACTTTATTCTGATGTTTGAGTTTGATAAATGATCATGTCCTAAAATGGACACCATACATGTGCATAGCTGCCATCTTTGGAAGGTCAAGTTGGGGGTAATGGAAAGTTCGCCATTATTTCCTATGGGAAATTTTTTTTTTAAAATGCGATTTAAATAAAATCTACATATCGGATCGACTATAAAAGTCATAGCACACCTGTCCCCACCGAGGCCTTCGAAACGCCGCCTGAACGGGGTCTCTGCGCCGAGCGGTTCGGGCCGCATTAATTGCGGAAAACGCGGAGAATAATAATAATAATAATAATAATAATAAACTAGATGGGCATTTCCTGAAGGAAATACATGGTGCTTGAACAGCACTGCCAGCTTTACAGCAGCACTTTTCACACACCGGACCAGGGGGGCCACTTACTTTTCCACACCCGGGTCCAGGGGAGCACTTACTTTTGCACACGGGGCCGGGGGCGCGCTTACTTTTGCACACGGGGCCAAGGGCGCCATTACTTTTGCACACGGGGCCGGGGGCGCCATTATTTTTGCACACGGGGCCGGGGGCGCCATTATTTTTGCACACGGGGCCGGGGGCGCGCTTACTTTTGCACACGGGGCCGGGGGCGCGCTTACTTTTGCACACGGGGCCGGGGGCGCGCTTACTTTTGCACACGGGGCCAAGGGCGCGCTTACTTTTGCACACGGGGCCGGGGGCGCGCTTACCTTTGCACACGGGGCCGAGGGCGCCATTACTTTTGCACACGGGGCCGGGGGCGCCATTACTTTTGCACACGGGGCCGGGGGCGCCATTACTTTTGCACACGGGGCCGGGGGCGCCATTACTTTTGCACACGGGGCCGGGGGCGCCATTACTTTTGCACACGGGGCCGGGGGCGCCATTACTTTTGCACACGGGGCCGGGGGCGCCATTACTTTTGCACACGGGGCCGGGGGCGCCATTACTTTTGCACACGGGGCCGGGGGCGCCATTACTTTTGCACACGGGGCCGGGGGCGCCATTACTTTTGCACACGGGGCCCGGGGCGCCATCACTTTTGCACACGGGGCCCGGGGGCGCCATCACTTTTGCACACGGGGCCCGGGGGCGCCATCACTTTTGCACACGGGGCCCGGGGGCGCCATTACTTTTGCACACGGGACCGGGGGCACCATTACTTTTGCACACGGGACCGGGGGCGCCATTACTTTTGCACACGGGACCGGGGGCGCCATAACTTTTGCACACGGGACCGGGGGCGCCATTACTTTTGCACACGGGACCGGGGGCGCCATTACTTTTGCACACGGGACCGGGGGCGCCATTACTTTTGCACACGGGATCGGGGGCGCCATTACTTTTGCACACGGGACCGGGGGCGCCATTACTTTTGCACACGGGACCGGGGGCGCCATTACTTTTGCACACGGGACCGGGGGCGCCATTACTTTTGCACACGGGACCGGGGGCGCCATCACTTTTGCACACGGGGCCCGGGGGCGCCATTACTTTTGCACACGGGGCCGGGGGCGCCATTACTTTTGCACACGGGGCCAGGGGCGCACTTACTTTTGCACACGGGGCCGGAGGCGCCAATACTTTTGCACACGGGGCCGGGGGCGCCATCACTTTTGCACACGGGGCCCGGGGCGCCATCACTTTTGCACACGGGACCGGGGGCGCCATTACTTTTGCACACGGGGCCGGGGGCGCCATTACTTTTGCACACGGGGCCGGGGGCGCCATTACTTTTTCACACGGGGCCGGGGGCGCCATTACTTTTGCACACGGGGCCAGGGGCGCACTTACTTTTGCACACGGGGCCGAGGGTGCACTTACTTTTGCACATGGGGCCGGGGGCGCCATTACTTTTGCACACGGGGACGGGGGCGCCATTACTTTTGCACACGGGGGCGCCATTACTTTTGCACACGGGGCCGGGGGCGCCATTACTTTTGCACACGGGACCGGGGGCGCCATTACTTTTGCACACGGGGCCGGGGGCGCCATTACTTTTGCACACGGGGCCGGGGGCGCCATTACTTTTGCACACGGGGTCGGGGGCACACTTACTTTTGCACACGGGGCCAGAGGCGCCAATACTTTTGCACACGGGGCCGGGGGCGCCATCACTTTTGCACACGGGGCCCGGGGCGCCATTACTTTTGCACACGGGACCGGGGGCGCCATTACTTTTGCACACGGGACCGGGGGCGCCATTACTTTTGCACACGGGACCGGGGGCGCCATTACTTTTGCACACGGGACCGGGGGCGCCATTACTTTTGCACACGGGACCGGGGGCGCACTTACTTTTGCACACGGGGCCGGGGGCGCACTTACTTTTGCACACGGGGCCGGGGGCGCACTTACTTTTGCACACGGGGCCGGGGGCGCACTTACTTTTGCACACGGGGCCGGGGGCGCACTTACTTTTGCACACGGGCCCGGGGCGCACTTACTTTTGCACACGGGGCCGTGTGCTAAATGATCATGTCCTAAAATGGATACCGTACATTTGCATAGCTGCCATCTTTGGAAGGTCAAGTTTGGGGTAATGGAAAGTTCGCCATTATTTCCTATGGGAATTTTTTTTTTTTAAATGCGATTTAAATAAAATCTACATATCGGATCGACTATAAAAGTCATAGCACACCTGTCCCCACCGAGGGCTTCGAAACGCCGCCTGAACGGGGTCTCTGCGCCGAGCGGTTCGGGCCGCATTAATTGCGGAAAACGCGGAGAAGAATAATAATAATAATAAGAAAATATAAGAAATCGGATTACAATATGTTGCTTGAACCTAGGAGGTTCAAGCACCATAATAATAATAAGAAGTTTACCACGGTGGAATAACAGTATAGTGCTTTGTTCCAAAGCACTATAATTATTTTAATTTTGGTTTTTACAAATTATTTTTTTCATAAAATAATATTTTTTGACATTAAAGGGGGAAATGTGTTTTTGATCCAGATTACAACATCACATTTCATCAATACCTCTTTTTCACTCATTTTAATAAAAAAGAAATATTAACCCCTTAATGACTGCCAATATGCCTTTTAACTGACCTGAGATATAAGAGAATAGCCTCCCCATACAGGTGACAATCCAGCAGCTGTCAGCTGTAAACTATAGATGACAACTTGAGGCATTAGCCACGATCAGTGTTTGCCCAATCCAAATCTGTTTAACCCCTTAGATACTGCTGTCAATAGTGACTACATCATTATAAATGGTTAACAGAGTGTGGGGGCTTCCTCTTTATCCCAATTGGTGCCCTCAGATCACGATTTTGTGGCCCTGATGTTTGCCATGGCAATTCATGACCAAATAGCGGCCTTAGAGTCTGACAGCTGTAGTAATCTGTTCAGAAGTTAGAGGCATTTAGGTGGTAAAAATACACATTTTCATTTCTGTCATACCACTTTGCATTAATTCCTGTAAAGCACCTGAAGGGTTAATAAACTACCTGACTGCAGTTTTCGATATGTCAGGGGGTGCTGTTTTTAAAATGATATCACGTTTGGGGGTTTCCCAATATATGAGACCCCTAAAGTCACTTCAAACATGGATAAGTCCCTAAAAAAAAATAATTGAAAATTTCCTTAAAAAAATGAAAAATTGCTGCTACATTTTTAAACCTTCTAAAATGCTAACAAAATAAAACTAGATGGGCATTTCCTGAAGGAAATACATGGTGCTTGAACAGCGCTGCTAGCTGCCAATGAACCTCAGGAGCAAGTCTGGCATGCAGGGCCCTGCCCCTGGGAATCCAATTTGGCCCCTTTGTAGCCACTTTGATGTGCGGGGCACCTTGTTAGCAACTTTGGCCCCTTGGTAGTCATTTTGGCATGCAGGAATCCTTGGTAGCCACTTTGGAGCACACAGTCTCTCGGTAGCCACTTTGGCCACATCCTCTTATACACAGACATCACTCCTATATACAGACACCACTCCTATATACAGACACAACTCCTACATACAGACATCCCTCTATATACAGACACCACTACCATATACAGAGATCCCTCTATATACAGATACCACTCCTATATACAGACATCCCTCTATATACAGACACCACTACAATATACAGACATCCTTCTATATACAGATGAGTAAAGAAAATTGGCGCGCACTCAGAGTAATGGGGGAGCGAGGTGCAGGTGTAATGGGCTGTATAAGCCCTACGTACATAGAGAATATAGTACACCGCACACTCAATATGTGTATTTGCAAAAAAAGTGAAAAATTTATTTGACATGAAAAGCGACCAGAGGTAATTATAATGACGTTTCGGCCCTACCAGGGCCTTAATCATACAATCGCTTTAATGTGCACATAGAAGAGGGAAGAGTCCTTGTAGTTAGAGGCATACACTTAAATGCCGGGTAATAATGCGTGTATTGACGCAATGACCGCCCTGAGGTGGGTTTTGTGGACCTGGTACTTGTGGTAACTGTGCGGCGCTCCCGCGCCTTGCTGCCGGCAGCAAGGCGCGGGAGCGCCGCACAGTTACCACAAGTAACTTCTTCTATGTGCACATTAAAGCGATTGTATGATTAAGGCCCTGGTAGGGCCGAAACGTCATTATAATTACCTCTGGTCGCTTTTCATGTCAAATAAATTTTTCACTTTTTTTGCAAATACACATATTGAGTGTGCGGTGTACTATATTCTCTATCCTTCTATATACAGACATCTCTCCTATATACAGATATCCCTCTATATATAGACACCACTCCTATATACAGACATCCCTCTATATACAGACACCACTCTTATATACAGACATCCCTCTATATACAGACATCTCTCCTATATACAGATATCCCCCTATATACAGACACCACTCCTATATACAGACATCCCTCTATATACAGACACCACTCTTATATACAGACATCCCTCTATATACAGACATCTCTCCTATATACAGATATCCCCCTATATACAGACACCACTCCTATATACAGACATCCCTCTATATACAGACACCACTCCTATATACAGACATCCCTCTGTATACAGACACCACTCCTATATACAGACATCCCTCTATATACAGACACCACTCCTATATACAGACATCCCTCCATATACAGACACCACTCCTATATACAGACATCCCTCTGTATACAGACACCACTCCTATATACAGACATCCCTCTATATACAGACACCACTCCTATATACAGACATCCCTCCATATACAGACACCACTCCTATATACAGACATCCCTCTATATACAGACACCACTCCTATATACAGACATCCCTCTATATACAAACATATCTCCTATATTCAGACATCCCCCGATATAGAGACACCACTCCTATATACAGACATCCCTCTATATACAGACACCACTCCTATGTACAGACATCCCCTATATACAGACACCACTCCTATATACAGACATCCCTCTATATACAGACACCACTCCTATATACAGACATCCCTCTATATACAGACACCACTCCTATATACAGACATCCATCTATATACAGACACCACTCCTATATACAGACATCCCTCAATATACAGACACCACTCCTATACACAAACATCCCCCTATATAAAGACACCACTCCTATATACAGACATCCCTCTGTATACAGACACCACTCCTATATACAGACATCCCTCTATATACAGACACCACTCCTATATACAGACTTACCTCTATATACAGACACCACTCCTATATACAGACATCCCCCTATATGCAGACACCACTCCTATAAACAGACATCCATCTACATACAGACACCACTCCTATATACAGACATCCCTTTGTATACAGACACCACTCCTTTATGCAGACATCCCTCTATATACAGACACCACTGCTATATACAGACATCCCTCTATATACAGACACCACTCCTTTATATAGACATCCCTCTATATACAGACATCTCTCCTATATACAGACACCACTCCTATATACAGACATCCCTCTATATACAGACATCTCTCCTATATACAGACATCCCTCTATATACAGACACCACTCCTATATAGAGACATCCCCCTATATAAAGACACCACTCCTATATACAGACATCCCTCTATATACAGACACCACTCTTATATACAGACATCTCTCTATATACAGACACCACTCCTATATACAGACATCCCTCTATATACAGACACCACTCCTATATACAGACATCCTTCTTTATACATACATATCTCCTATATTCAGACATCCCCCTATATAGAGACACCACTCCTATATACAGACATCCCCCTATATACAGACACCACTCCTATATACAGACATCCCCCTATATACAGACACCACTCCTATATACAGACATCCCTCTATATACAGACATCTCTACTATATTCAGACATCCCCCTATATACAGACACCACTCCTATATACAGACATCCCTCTATATACAGACATCTCTCCTATATTCAGACATCCCCCTATATAGAGACACCACTCCTATATACAGACATCCCTATATATACAGACATCTCTCCTATATTCAGACATCCCCCTATATACAGACACCACTCCTATATACAGACATCCCTCTATATACAGACACCACTCCTATATACAGAAATCCCTCTATATACAGACACCACTCTTATATACAGACATCCCTCTATATACAGACACCACTCCTATATACAGACATCCCTCTGTATACAGACACCACTCCTATATACAGACATCCCTCTGTATACAGACACCACTCCTATATACAGACATCCCTCTATATACAGACACCACTCCTATATACAGACATCCCTCTATATACAGACACCACTCCTATATACAGACATCCCTCTATATACAGACACCACTCCTATATACAGACATCCCTCTATATACAAACATATCTCCTATATTCAGACATCCCCCGATATAGAGACACCACTCCTATATACAGACATCCCTCTATGTACAGACACCACTCCTATATACAGACATCCCCTATATACAGACACCACTCCTATATACAGACATCCCTCTATATACAGACACCACTCCTATATACAGACATCCCTCGATATACAGACACCACTCCTATATACAGACATCCCTCTATATACAGACACCACTCCTATATACAGACATCCCTCTATATACAGACACCACTCCTATACACAAACATCCCCCTATATAAAGACACCACTCCTATATACAGACATCCCTCTGTATACAGACACCACTCCTATATACAGACATCCCTCTATACACAGACACCACTCCTATATACAGACATCCCTCTATATACAGACACCACTCCTATATACAGACATCCCTCTATATACAGACATATCTCCTACATTCAGACATCCCCCTATATAGAGACACCACTCCTATATACAGACATCCCTCTATATACAGACACCACTCCTATATACAGACATCCCTCTATATACAGACACCACTCCTATATACAGACATCCCTCTAAATGCAGACATCTCTCCTATATACAGACATCCCTCTATATACAGACACCACTCCTATATAGAGACATCCCCCTATATAAAGACACCACTCCTATATACAGACATCCCTCTATATACAGACACCACTCTTATATACAGACATCTCTCTATATACAGACACCACTCCTATATACAGACATCCCTCTATATACAGACACCACTCCTATATACAGACATCCTTCTTTATACATACATATCTCCTATATTCAGACATCCCCCTATATAGAGACACCACTCCTATATACAGACATCCCCCTATATACAGACACCACTCCTATATACAGACATCCCCCTATATACAGACACCACTCCTATATACAGACATCCCTCTATATACAGACATCTCTACTATATTCAGACATCCCCCTATATACAGACACCACTCCTATATACAGACATCCCTCTATATACAGACATCTCTCCTATATTCAGACATCCCCCTATATAGAGACACCACTCCTATATACAGACATCCCTATATATACAGACATCTCTCCTATATTCAGACATCCCCCTATATACAGACACCACTCCTATATACAGACATCCCTCTATATACAGACACCACTCCTATATACAGAAATCCCTCTATATACAGACACCACTCTTATATACAGACATCCCTCTATATACAGACACCACTCCTATATACAGACATCCCTCTGTATACAGACACCACTCCTATATACAGACATCCCTCTATATACAGACACCACTCCTATATACAGACATCCCTCTATATACAGACACCACTCCTATATACAGACATCCCTCTATATACAGACACCACTCCTATATACAGACATCCCTCTATATACAAACATATCTCCTATATTCAGACATCCCCCGATATAGAGACACCACTCCTATATACAGACATCCCTCTATGTACAGACACCACTCCTATATACAGACATCCCCTATATACAGACACCACTCCTATATACAGACATCCCTCTATATACAGACACCACTCCTATATACAGACATCCCTCGATATACAGACACCACTCCTATATACAGACATCCCTCTATATACAGACACCACTCCTATACACAAACATCCCCCTATATAAAGACACCACTCCTATATACAGACATCCCTCTGTATACAGACACCACTCCTATATACAGACATCCCTCTATACACAGACACCACTCCTATATACAGACATCCCTCTATATACAGACACCACTCCTATATACAGACATCCCTCTATATACAGACATATCTCCTACATTCAGACATCCCCCTATATGGAGACACCACTCCTATATACAGACATCCCTCTATATACAGACACCACTCCTATATACAGACATCCCTCTATATACAGACACCACTCCTATATACAGACATCCCTCTAAATGCAGACATCTCTCCTATATACAGACATCCCTCTATATACAGACACCACTCCTATATAGAGACATCCCCCTATATAAAGACACCACTCCTATATACAGACATCCCTCTATATACAGACACCACTCTTATATACAGACATCTCTCTATATACAGACACCACTCCTATATACAGACATCCCTCTATATACAGACACCACTCCTATATACAGACATCCTTCTTTATACATACATATCTCCTATATTCAGACATCCCCCTATATAGAGACACCACTCCTATATACAGACATCCCCCTATATACAGACACCACTCCTATATACAGACATCCCCCTATATACAGACACCACTCCTATATACAGACATCCCTCTATATACAGACATCTCTACTATATTCAGACATCCCCCTATATACAGACACCACTCCTATATACAGACATCCCTCTATATACAGACATCTCTCCTATATTCAGACATCCCCCTATATAGAGACACCACTCCTATATACAGACATCCCTATATATACAGACATCTCTCCTATATTCAGACATCCCCCTATATACAGACACCACTCCTATATACAGACATCCCTCTATATACAGACACCACTCCTATATACAGAAATCCCTCTATATACAGACACCACTCTTATATACAGACATCCCTCTATATACAGACACCACTCCTATATACAGACATCCCTCTGTATACAGACACCACTCCTATATACAGACATCCCTCTATATACAGACACCACTCCTATATACAGACATCCCTCTATATACAGACACCACTCCTATATACAGACATCCCTCTATATACAGACACCACTCCTATATACAGACATCCCTCTATATACAAACATATCTCCTATATTCAGACATCCCCCGATATAGAGACACCACTCCTATATACAGACATCCCTCTATGTACAGACACCACTCCTATATACAGACATCCCCTATATACAGACACCACTCCTATATACAGACATCCCTCTATATACAGACACCACTCCTATATACAGACATCCCTCGATATACAGACACCACTCCTATATACAGACATCCCTCTATATACAGACACCACTCCTATATACAGACATCCCTCTATATACAGACACCACTCCTATACACAAACATCCCCCTATATAAAGACACCACTCCTATATACAGACATCCCTCTGTATACAGACACCACTCCTATATACAGACATCCCTCTATACACAGACACCACTCCTATATACAGACATCCCTCTATATACAGACACCACTCCTATATACAGACATCCCTCTATATACAGACATATCTCCTACATTCAGACATCCCCCTATATAGAGACACCACTCCTATATACAGACATCCCTCTATATACAGACACCACTCCTATATACAGACATCCCTCTATATACAGACACCACTCCTATATACAGACATCCCTCTATATACAGACATCTCTCCTATATACAGACATCCCTCTATATACAGACACCACTCCTATATAGAGACATCCCCCTATATAAAGACACCACTCCTATATACAGACATCCCTCTATATACAGACACCACTCTTATATACAGACATCTCTCTATATACAGACACCACTCCTATATACAGACATCCCTCTATATACAGACACCACTCCTATATACAGACATCCTTCTTTATACATACATATCTCCTATATTCAGACATCCCCCTATATAGAGACACCACTCCTATATACAGACATCCCCCTATATACAGACACCACTCCTATATACAGACATCCCCCTATATACAGACACCACTCCTATATACAGACATCCCTCTATATACAGACATCTCTACTATATTCAGACATCCCCCTATATACAGACACCACTCCTATATACAGACATCCCTCTATATACAGACATCTCTCCTATATTCAGACATCCCCCTATATAGAGACACCACTCCTATATACAGACATCCCTATATATACAGACATCTCTCCTATATTCAGACATCCCCCTATATACAGACACCACTCCTATATACAGACATCCCTCTATATACAGACACCACTCCTATATACAGAAATCCCTCTATATACAGACACCACTCTTATATACAGACATCCCTCTATATACAGACACCACTCCTATATACAGACACCACTCCTATATACAGACATCCCTCTGTATACAGACACCACTCCTATATACAGACATCCCTCTATATACAGACACCACTCCTATATACAGACATCCCTCTATATACAGACACCACTCCTATATACAGACATCCCTCTATATACAGACACCACTCCTATATACAGACATCCCTCTATATACAAACATATCTCCTATATTCAGACATCCCCCGATATAGAGACACCACTCCTATATACAGACATCCCTCTATGTACAGACACCACTCCTATATACAGACATCCCCTATATACAGACACCACTCCTATATACAGACATCCCTCTATATACAGACACCACTCCTATATACAGACATCCCTCGATATACAGACACCACTCCTATATACAGACATCCCTCTATATACAGACACCACTCCTATATACAGACATCCCTCTATATACAGACACCACTCCTATACACAAACATCCCTCTATATAAAGACACCACTCCTATATACAGACATCCCTCTGTATACAGACACCACTCCTATATACAGACATCCCTCTATACACAGACACCACTCCTATATACAGACATCCCTCTATATACAGACACCACTCCTATATACAGACATCCCTCTATATACAGACATATCTCCTACATTCAGACATCCCCCTATATAGAGACACCACTCCTATATACAGACATCCCTCTATATACAGACACCACTCCTATATACAGACATCCCTCTATATACAGACACCACTCCTATATACAGACATCCCTCTATATACAGACACAACTCTATATACAGACATCCCTCTATATACAGACACCACTCCTATATACAGACATCCCCCTATATACAGACACCACTCCTATATACAGACATCCCTCTATACACAGACACCACTCCTATATACAGACATCCCTCTGTATACAGACACCACTCCTGTATACAGACATCCCTCTATATACAGACACCACTCCTATATACAGACATCCCTCTATATACAGACACCACTCCTATATACAGACATCCCTCTATATACAGACATCTCTCCTATATACAGACATCCCTCTATATACAGACAACACTCCTATATACAGACATCCCCTTATATACAGAAACCACTCCTATATACAGACATCCCTCTTTATACAGACACCACTCATATATACAGACATCCCTTTATATACAGACACCACTCCTTTATACAGACATCCCTCTATATACAGACACCACTCCTATATACAGACATCCCTCTATATAAAGACACCACTCCTATATACAGACATCCCTCTATATACAGACACCACTCCTATATACAGATATCCCCCTATATACAGACACCACTCCTATATACAGACATCCCCCTATATACAGACACCACTCCTATATACAGACATCCCTCTGTATACAGACACTACTCCTATATACAGACATCCCTCTATATACAGACACCAGTCCTATATACAGACATCCCTCTATATACAGACATATCTCCTATATTCAGACATCCCCCTATATAGAGACACCACTCCTATATACTGAAATCCCCCTATATACAGAAACCATTTCTTTATACAGACATCCCCCTATATACAGACACAACTCCTATATACAGACATCCCTATATATACAGACATCTCTCCTATATTCAGACATCCCCCTATATACAGACACCAATCCTATATACAGACATCCCTCTATATACAGACACCACTCCTATATACAGACATCCCTCTATATACAGACATCTCTCCTATATACAGACATCCCTCTATATACAGACACCACTCCTATATACAGACATCCCCCTATATACAGACACCACTCCTATATACAGACATCCCTCTGTATACAGACACCACTCCTATATACATACATCCCTCTATATACAGACACCACTCCTATATACAGACTTACCTCTATATACAGATACCACTCCTATATACAGACATCCCCCTATATGCAGACACCACTCCTATAAACAGACATCCATCTATATACAGACACCACTCCTATATACAGACATCCCTCTATATACAGACACCACTCCTTTATGCATACATCCCTCTATATACAGACACCACTGCTATATACAGACATCCCTCTATATACAAACACCACTCCTATATACAGACATCCCTCTATATACATACATCTCTCCTATATACAGACATCCCTCTATATACAGACACCACTCCTATATACAGACATCCTTCTATATACAGACATCTCTCCTATATACAGACATCCCTCTATATACAGACACCACTCCTATATAGAGACATCCCCCTATATAAAGACACCACTCCTATATACAGACATCCCTCTATATACAGACATCCCCCTATATACAGACATCCCTCTATATACAGACATCTCTCCTATATACAGACATCCCTCTATATACAGACACCACTCCTATATACAGACATCCCTCTATATACAGACACCACTCCTATATACAGACATCCCTCTATATACAAACATATCTCCTATATTCAGACATCCCCCTATATACAGACACCACTCCTATATACAGACATCCCTCTATATACAGACACCACTCCTATATACAGACATCCCTCTATATACAAACATATCTCCTATATTCAGACATCCCCCTATATAGACACCACTCCTATATACAGACATCCCCTATATACAGACACCACACCTATATACAGACATTCCCCTATATACAGACACCACTCCTATATACAGACATCCCTCTAAATGCAGACATCTCTCCTATATACAGACATCCCTCTATATACAGACACCACTCCTATATAGAGACATCCCCCTATATAAAGACACCACTCCTATATACAGACATCCCTCTATATACAGACACCACTCTTATATACAGACATCTCTCTATATACAGACACCACTCCTATATACAGACATCCCTCTATATACAGACACCACTCCTATATACAGACATCCTTCTTTATACATACATATCTCCTATATTCAGACATCCCCCTATATAGAGACACCACTCCTATATACAGACATCCCCCTATATACAGACACCACTCCTATATACAGACATCCCCCTATATACAGACACCACTCCTATATACAGACATCCCTCTATATACAGACATCTCTACTATATTCAGACATCCCCCTATATACAGACACCACTCCTATATACAGACATCCCTCTATATACAGACATCTCTCCTATATTCAGACATCCCCCTATATAGAGACACCACTCCTATATACAGACATCCCTATATATACAGACATCTCTCCTATATTCAGACATCCCCCTATATACAGACACCACTCCTATATACAGACATCCCTCTATATACAGACACCACTCCTATATACATAAATCCCTCTATATACAGACACCACTCTTATATACAGACATCCCTCTATATACAGACACCACTCCTATATACAGACATCCCTCTATATACAGACACCACTCCTTTATGCATACATCCCTCTATATACAGACACCACTGCTATATACAGACATCCCTCTATATACAAACACCACTCCTATATACAGACATCCCTCTATATACATACATCTCTCCTATATACAGACATCCCTCTATATACAGACACCACTCCTATATACAGACATCCTTCTATATACAGACATCTCTCCTATATACAGACATCCCTCTATATACAGACACCACTCCTATATAGAGACATCCCCCTATATAAAGACACCACTCCTATATACAGACATCCCTCTATATACAGACATCCCCCTATATACAGACATCCCTCTATATACAGACATCTCTCCTATATACAGACATCCCTCTATATACAGACACCACTCCTATATACAGACATCCCTCTATATACAGACACCACTCCTATATACAGACATCCCTCTATATACAAACATATCTCCTATATTCAGACATCCCCCTATATACAGACACCACTCCTATATACAGACATCCCTCTATATACAGACACCACTCCTATATACAGACATCCCTCTATGTACAAACATATCTCCTATATTCAGACATCCCCCTATATAGACACCACTCCTATATACAGACATCCCCTATATACAGACACCACACCTATATACAGACATTCCCCTATATACAGACACCACTCCTATATACAGACATCCCTCTAAATGCAGACATCTCTCCTATATACAGACATCCCTCTATATACAGACACCACTCCTATATAGAGACATCCCCCTATATAAAGACACCACTCCTATATACAGACATCCCTCTATATACAGACACCACTCTTATATACAGACATCTCTCTATATACAGACACCACTCCTATATACAGACATCCCTCTATATACAGACACCACTCCTATATACAGACATCCTTCTTTATACATACATATCTCCTATATTCAGACATCCCCCGATATAGAGACACCACTCCTATATACAGACATCCCTCTATGTACAGACACCACTCCTATATACAGACATCCCCTATATACAGACACCACTCCTATATACAGACATCCCTCTATATACAGACACCACTCCTATATACAGACATCCCTCGATATACAGACACCACTCCTATATACAGACATCCCTCTATATACAGACACCACTCCTATATGCAGACATCCCTCTATATACAGACACCACTCCTATACACAAACATCCCCCTATATAAAGACACCACTCCTATATACAGACATCCCTCTGTATACAGACACCACTCCTATATACAGACATCCCTCTATACACAGACACCACTCCTATATACAGACATCCCTCTATATACAGACACCACTCCTATATACAGACATCCCTCTATATACAGACATATCTCCTACATTCAGACATCCCCCTATATAGAGACACCACTCCTATATACAGACATCCCTCTATATACAGACACCACTCCTATATACAGACATCCCTCTATATACAGACACCACTCCTATATACAGACATCCCTCTATATACAGACACAACTCCTATATACAAACATCCCTCTATATACAGACACCACTCCTATATACAGACATCCCCCTATATACAGACACCACTCCTATATACAGACATCCCTCTATACACAGACACCACTCCTATATACAGACATCCCTCTGTATACAGACACCACTCCTGTATACAGACATCCCTCTATATACAGACACCACTCCTATATACAGACATCCCTCTATATACAGACACCACTCCTATATACAGACATCCCTCTATATACAGACATCTCTCCTATATACAGACATCCCTCTATATACAGACAACACTCCTATATACAGACATCCCTCTATATACAGACATCTCACCTATAAACAGACATCCCTCTATATACAGACACCACTCCTATATACAGACATCCCCCTATATACAGAAACCACTCCTATATACAGACATCCCTCTTTATACAGACACCACTCATATATACAGACATCCCTTTATATACAGACACCACTCCTTTATACAGACATCCCTCTATATACAGACACCACTCCTATATACAGACATCCCTCTATATAAAGACACCACTCCTATATACAGACATCCCTCTATATACAGACACCACTCCTATATACAGATATCCCCCTATATACAGACACCACTCCTATATACAGACATCCCCCTATATACAGACACCACTCCTATATACAGACATCCCTCTGTATACAGACACTACTCCTATATACAGACATCCCTCTATATACAGACACCAGTCCTATATACAGACATCCCTATATATACAGACATATCTCCTATATTCAGACATCCCCCTATATAGAGACACCACTCCTATATACTGAAATCCCCCTATATACAGAAACCATTTCTTTATACAGACATCCCCCTATATACAGACACAACTCCTATATACAGACATCCCTATATATACAGACATCTCTCCTATATTCAGACATCCCCCTATATACAGACACCAATCCTATATACAGACATCCCTCTATATACAGACACCACTCCTATATACAGACATCCCTCTATATACAGACATCTCTCCTATATACAGACATCCCTCTATATACAGACACCACTCCTATATACAGACATCCCCCTATATACAGACACCACTCCTATATACAGACATCCCTCTGTATACAGACACCACTCCTATATACATACATCCCTCTATATACAGACACCACTCCTATATACAGACTTACCTCTATATACAGATACCACTCCTATATACAGACATCCCCCTATATGCAGACACCACTCCTATAAACAGACATCCATCTATATACAGACACCACTCCTATATACAGACATCCCTCTATATACAGACACCACTCCTTTATGCATACATCCCTCTATATACAGACACCACTGCTATATACAGACATCCCTCTATATACAAACACCACTCCTATATACAGACATCCCTCTATATACATACATCTCTCCTATATACAGACATCCCTCTATATACAGACACCACTCCTATATACAGACATCCTTCTATATACAGACATCTCTCCTATATACAGACATCCCTCTATATACAGACACCACTCCTATATAGAGACATCCCCCTATATAAAGACACCACTCCTATATACAGACATCCCTCTATATACAGACATCCCCCTATATACAGACATCCCTCTATATACAGACATCTCTCCTATATACAGACATCCCTCTATATACAGACACCACTCCTATATACAGACATCCCTCTATATACAGACACCACTCCTATATACAGACATCCCTCTATATACAAACATATCTCCTATATTCAGACATCCCCCTATATACAGACACCACTCCTATATACAGACATCCCTCTATATACAGACACCACTCCTATATACAGACATCCCTCTATATACAAACATATCTCCTATATTCAGACATCCCCCTATATAGACACCACTCCTATATACAGACATCCCCTATATACAGACACCACACCTATATACAGACATTCCCCTATATACAGACACCACTCCTATATACAGACATCCCTCTAAATGCAGACATCTCTCCTATATACAGACATCCCTCTATATACAGACACCACTCCTATATAGAGACATCCCCCTATATAAAGACACCACTCCTATATACAGACATCCCTCTATATACAGACACCACTCTTATATACAGACATCTCTCTATATACAGACACCACTCCTATATACAGACATCCCTCTATATACAGACACCACTCCTATATACAGACATCCTTCTTTATACATACATATCTCCTATATTCAGACATCCCCCTATATAGAGACACCACTCCTATATACAGACATCCCCCTATATACAGACACCACTCCTATATACAGACATCCCCCTATATACAGACACCACTCCTATATACAGACATCCCTCTATATACAGACATCTCTACTATATTCAGACATCCCCCTATATACAGACACCACTCCTATATACAGACATCCCTCTATATACAGACATCTCTCCTATATTCAGACATCCCCCTATATAGAGACACCACTCCTATATACAGACATCCCTATATATACAGACATCTCTCCTATATTCAGACATCCCCCTATATACAGACACCACTCCTATATACAGACATCCCTCTATATACAGACACCACTCCTATATACATAAATCCCTCTATATACAGACACCACTCTTATATACAGACATCCCTCTATATACAGACACCACTCCTATATACAGACATCCCTCTATATACAGACACCACTCCTTTATGCATACATCCCTCTATATACAGACACCACTGCTATATACAGACATCCCTCTATATACAAACACCACTCCTATATACAGACATCCCTCTATATACATACATCTCTCCTATATACAGACATCCCTCTATATACAGACACCACTCCTATATACAGACATCCTTCTATATACAGACATCTCTCCTATATACAGACATCCCTCTATATACAGACACCACTCCTATATAGAGACATCCCCCTATATAAAGACACCACTCCTATATACAGACATCCCTCTATATACAGACATCCCCCTATATACAGACATCCCTCTATATACAGACATCTCTCCTATATACAGACATCCCTCTATATACAGACACCACTCCTATATACAGACATCCCTCTATATACAGACACCACTCCTATATACAGACATCCCTCTATATACAAACATATCTCCTATATTCAGACATCCCCCTATATACAGACACCACTCCTATATACAGACATCCCTCTATATACAGACACCACTCCTATATACAGACATCCCTCTATATACAAACATATCTCCTATATTCAGACATCCCCCTATATAGACACCACTCCTATATACAGACATCCCCTATATACAGACACCACACCTATATACAGACATTCCCCTATATACAGACACCACTCCTATATACAGACATCCCTCTAAATGCAGACATCTCTCCTATATACAGACATCCCTCTATATACAGACACCACTCCTATATAGAGACATCCCCCTATATAAAGACACCACTCCTATATACAGACATCCCTCTATATACAGACACCACTCTTATATACAGACATCTCTCTATATACAGACACCACTCCTATATACAGACATCCCTCTATGTACAGACACCACTCCTATATACAGACATCCTTCTTTATACATACATATCTCCTATATTCAGACATCCCCCTATATAGAGACACCACTCCTATATACAGACATCCCCCTATATACAGACACCACTCCTATATACAGACATCCCCCTATATACAGACACCACTCCTATATACAGACATCCCTCTATATACAGACATCTCTACTATATTCAGACATCCCCCTATATACAGACACCACTCCTATATACAGACATCCCTCTATATACAGACATCTCTCCTATATTCAGACATCCCCCTATATAGAGACACCACTCCTATATACAGACATCCCTATATATACAGACATCTCTCCTATATTCAGACATCCCCCTATATACAGACACCACTCCTATATACAGACATCCCTCTATATACAGACACCACTCCTATATACATAAATCCCTCTATATACAGACACCACTCTTATATACAGACATCCCTCTATATACAGACACCACTCCTATATACAGACATCCCTCTGTATACAGACACCACTCCTATATACAGACATCCCTCTATATACAGACACCACTCCTATATACAGACATCCCTCTATATACAGACACCACTCCTATATACAGACATCCCTCTATATACAGACACCACTCCTATATACAGACATCCCTCTATATACAAACATATCTCCTATATTCAGACATCCCCCGATATAGAGACACCACTCCTATATACAGACATCCCTCTATGTACAGACACCACTCCTATATACAGACATCCCCTATATACAGACACCACTCCTATATACAGACATCCCTCTATATACAGACACCACTCCTATATACAGACATCCCTCGATATACAGACACCACTCCTATATACAGACATCCCTCTATATACAGACACCACTCCTATATGCAGACATCCCTCTATATACAGACACCACTCCTATACACAAACATCCCCCTATATAAAGACACCACTCCTATATACAGACATCCCTCTATATACAGACACCACTCCTATATACAGACATCCCTCTATATACAGACATATCTCCTACATTCAGACATCCCCCTATATAGAGACACCACTCCTATATACAGACATCCCTCTATATACAGACACCACTCCTATATACAGACATCCCTCTATATACAGAAACCACTCCTATATACAGACATCCCTCTATATACAGACACAACTCCTATATACAGACATCCCTCTATATACAGACACCACTCCTATATACAGACATCCCCCTATATACAGACACCACTCCTATATACAGACATCCCTCTATACACAGACACCACTCCTATATACAGACATCCCTCTGTATACAGACACCACTCCTGTATACAGACATCCCTCTATATACAGACACCACTCCTATATACAGACATCCCTCTATATACAGACACCACTCCTATATACAGACATCCCTCTATATACAGACATCTCTCCTATATACAGACATCCCTCTATATACAGACAACACTCCTATATACAGACATCCCTCTATATACAGACATCTCACCTATAAACAGACATCCCTCTATATACAGACACCACTCCTATATACAGACATCCCCCTATATACAGAAACCACTCCTATATACAGACATCCCTCTTTATACAGACACCACTCATATATACAGACATCCCTTTATATACAGACACCACTCCTTTATACAGACATCCCTCTATATACAGACACCACTCCTATATACAGACATCCCTCTATATAAAGACACCACTCCTATATACAGACATCCCTCTATATACAGACACCACTCCTATATACAGATATCCCCCTATATACAGACACCACTCCTATATACAGACATCCCCCTATATACAGACACCACTCCTATATACAGACATCCCTCTGTATACAGACACTACTCCTATATACAGACATCCCTCTATATACAGACACCAGTCCTATATACAGACATCCCTCTATATACAGACACCACTCCTATATACAGACATCCCTCTATATACAGACATCTCTCCTATATACAGACATCCCTCTATATACAGACACCACTCCTATATACAGACATCCCCCTATATACAGACACCACTCCTATATACAGACATCCCTCTGTATACAGACACCACTCCTATATACATACATCCCTCTATATACAGACACCACTCCTATATACAGACTTACCTCTATATACAGATACCACTCCTATATACAGACATCCCCCTATATGCAGACACCACTCCTATAAACAGACATCCATCTATATACAGACACCACTCCTATATACAGACATCCCTCTATATACAGACACCACTCCTTTATGCACACATCCCTCTATATACAGACACCACTGCTATATACAGACATCCCTCTATATACAAACACCACTCCTATATACAGACATCCCTCTATATACATACATCTCTCCTATATACAGACATCCCTCTATATACAGACACCACTCCTATATACAGACATCCTTCTATATACAGACATCTCTCCTATATACAGACATCCCTCTATATACAGACACCACTCCTATATAGAGACATCCCCCTATATAAAGACACCACTCCTATATACAGACATCCCTCTATATACAGACATCCCCCTATATACAGACATCCCTCTATATACAGACATCTCTCCTATATACAGACATCCCTCTATATACAGACACCACTCCTATATACAGACATCCCTCTATATACAGACACCACTCCTATATACAGACATCCCTCTATATACAAACATATCTCCTATATTCAGACATCCCCCTATATACAGACACCACTCCTATATACAGACATCCCTCTATATACAGACACCACTCCTATATACAGACATCCCTCTATATACAAACATATCTCCTATATTCAGACATCCTCCTATATAGACACCACTCCTATATACAGACATCCCCTATATACAGACACCACTCCTATATACAGACATCCCTCTAAATGCAGACACCACTCCTATATACAGACATCCCCCTATATACAGACTCCTATATACAGGTCAGAGTTGTGGGTCACTTACTTTTCACACACGGGGCCGGGGGGGCACTTACTTTTCACACACGGGGCCAGGGGGCACTTACTTTTCACACACGGGGCTGGGGGGCACTTACTTTTCACACACGGGGCCGGGGGGCACTTACTTTTCACACACGGGGCGGAACTTACTTTTCACACACGGGGCCGGGGGGGCACTTACTTTTCACACACGGGGCCGGGGGGCACTTACTTTTCACACACGGGGCTGCGGGGGCACTTAATTTTCACACACGGGGCCGCACTTACTTTTCACACACGGGGCCGGGGGCGCACTTTTGCACACGGGGCCGGGGGCGCACTTACTTTTGCACACGGGGTCGGGGGCGCACTTACTTTTCACACACGGGACGAGAGGGTGTCATAGTCACTTTATTCTGATGTTTGACTTTGATAAATGATCATGTCCTAAAATGGACACCGTACATTTGCATAGCTGCCATCTTTGGAAGGTCAAGTTCGGGGTAATGGAAAGTTCGCCATTATTTCCTATGGGAATTTTTTTTTTAAAATGCGATTTAAATAAAATCTACATATCGGATCGACTATAAAAGTCATAGCACACCTGTCCCCACCGAGGCCTTCGAAACGCCGCCTGAACGGGGTCTCTGCGCCGAGCGGTTCGGGCCGCATTAATTGCGGAAAACGCGGAGAAGAAGAAGAATAATAAACTAGATGGGCATTTCCTGAAGGAAATACATGGTGCTTGAACAGCACTGCCAGCTGCCAATGAACCTCAGGAGCAAGTCTGGCATGCAGGGCCCTGCCCCTGGGTATCCAATTTGGCCCCTTGGTAGCCACTTTGATGTGCGGGGCCCCTTGTTAGCAACTTTGGCCCCTTGGTAGAAACTTTGATGTGCGGGGCCCCTTGTTAGCAACTTTGGCCCCTTGGTAGCCATTTTGGCATGCAGGAATCCTTGGTAGCCATTTTGGCATTTAGGAATCCTCGGTAGCCTCCGATTTGGTGGCCGGGGACCCTCGGCCTCCGATTTGGAGGCCGGGGTCCCTCGGCCTCCGATTTGGAGGCCGGGGACCCTCGGCCTCCGATTTGGAGGCCGGGGACCCTCGGCCTCCGATTTGGAGGCCGGGGACCCTCGGCCTCCGATTTGGAGGCCGGGGACCCTCGGCCTCCGATTTGGAGGCCGGGGACCCTCGGCCTCCGATTTGGTGGCCGGGGACCCTCGGCCTCCGATTTGGAGGCCGGGGACCCTCGGCCTCCGATTTGGTGGCCGGGGACCCTCGGCCTCCGATTTGGAGGCCGGGGACCCTCGGCCTCCGATTTGGAGGCCGGGGACCCTCGGCCTCCGATTTGGTGGTCGGGGACCCTCGGCCTCCGATTTGGAGGCCGGGGACCCTCGGCCTCCGATTTGGAGGCCGGGGACCCTCGGCCTCCGATTTGGAGGCCGGGGACCCTCGGCCTCCGATTTGGAGGCCGGGGACCCTCGGCCTCCGATTTGGTGGCCGGGGACCCTCGGCCTCCGATTTGGAGGCCGGGGACCCTCGGCCTCCGATTTGGAGGCCGGGGACCCTCGGCCTCCGATTTGGAGGCCGGGGACCCTCGGCCTCCGATTTGGAGGCCGGGGACCCTCGGCCTCCGATTTGGAGGCCGGGGACCCTCGGCCTCCGATTTGGAGGCCGGGGACCCTCGGCCTCCGATTTGGAGGCCGGGGACCCTCGGCCTCCGATTTGGAGGCCGGGGACCCTCGGCCTCCGATTTGGAGGCCGGGGACCCTCGGCCTCCGATATGGAGGCCGGGGACCCTCGGCCTCCGATTTGGAGGCCGGGGACCCTCGGCCTCCGATTTGGAGGCCGGGGACCCTCGGCCTCCGATTTGGAGGCCGGGGACCCTCGGCCTCCGATTTGGAGGCCGGGGACCCTCGGCCTCCGATTTGGTGGCCGGGGACCCTCGGCCTCCGATTTGGAGGCCGGGGACCCTCGGCCTCCGATTTGGAGGCCGGGGACCCTCGGCCTCCGATTTGGAGGCCGGGGACCCTCGGCCTCCGATTTGGAGGCCGGGGACCCTCGGCCTCCGATTTGGAGGCCGGGGACCCTCGGCCTCCGATTTGGTGGCGGGGACCCTCGGCCTCCGATTTGGAGGCCGGGGACCCTCAGCCTCCGATTTGGAGGCCGGGGACCCTCGGCCTCCGATTTGGTGGCCGGGGACCCTCGGCCTCCGATTTGGAGGCCGGAGACCCTCGGCCTCCGATTTGGTGGCCGGGGACCCTCGGCCTCCGATTTGGAGGCCGGGAACCCTCGGCCTCCGATTTGGTGGCCGGGGACCCTCGGCCTCCGATTTGGAGGCCGGGGACCCTCGGCCTCCGATTCGGTGGGCGGGGCCGGGGGGGCACTTACTTTTCACACACGGGGCCGGGGGGGCACTTACTTTTCACACACGGGGCCGGGGGGCACTTACTTTTCACACACGGGGCCGGGGGGCACTTACTTTTCACACACGGGGCCGGGGGGCACTTACTTTTCACACACGGGGCCGGGGGGCACTTACTTTTCACACACGGGGCCGGGGGAGCACTTACTTTTCACACACGGGACGAGAGGGTGTCATATTGACTTTATTCTGATGTTTGACTGTGATAAATGATCATGTCCTAAAATGGACACCGTACATTTGCATAGCTGCCATCTTTGGAAGGTCAAGCTGGGGGTAATGGAAAGTTCGCCATTATTTCCTATGGGAATTTTTTTTTTTTAAATGCGATTTAAATAAAATCTACATATCGGATCGACTATAAAAGTCATAGCACACCTGTCCCCACCGAGGCCTTCGAAACGCCGCCTGAACGGGGTCTCTGCGCCGAGCGGTTCGGGCCGCATTAATTGCGGAAAACGCGGAGAAGAATAATAATAATAACTAGATGGGCATTTCCTGAAGGAAATACATGGTGCTTGAACAGCACTGCCAGCTGCCAATGAACCTCAGGAGCAAGTCTGGCATGCAGGGCCCTGCCCCTGGGTATCCAATTTGGCCCCTTGGTAGCCACTTTGATGTGCGGGGCCCCTTGTTAGCAACTTTGGCCCCTTGGTAGAAACTTTGATGTGCGGGGCCCCTTGTTAGCAACTTTGGCCCCTTGGTAGCCATTTTGGCATGCAGGAATCCTTGGTAGCCATTTTGGCATTTAGGAATCCTCGGTAGCCTCCGATTTGGTGGCCGGGGACCCTCGGCCTCCGATTTGGAGGCCGGGGTCCCTCGGCCTCCGATTTGGAGGCCGGGGACCCTCGGCCTCCGATTTGGAGGCCGGGGACCCTCGGCCTCCGATTTGGAGGCCGGGGACCCTCGGCCTCCGATTTGGAGGCCGGGGACCCTCGGCCTCCGATTTGGAGGCCGGGGACCCTCGGCCTCCGATTTGGTGGCCGGGGACCCTCGGCCTCCGATTTGGAGGCCGGGGACCCTCGGCCTCCGATTTGGTGGCCGGGGACCCTCGGCCTCCGATTTGGAGGCCGGGGACCCTCGGCCTCCGATTTGGAGGCCGGGGACCCTCGGCCTCCGATTTGGTGGTCGGGGACCCTCGGCCTCCGATTTGGAGGCCGGGGACCCTCGGCCTCCGATTTGGAGGCCGGGGACCCTCGGCCTCCGATTTGGAGGCCGGGGACCCTCGGCCTCCGATTTGGAGGCCGGGGACCCTCGGCCTCCGATTTGGTGGCCGGGGACCCTCGGCCTCCGATTTGGAGGCCGGGGACCCTCGGCCTCCGATTTGGAGGCCGGGGACCCTCGGCCTCCGATTTGGAGGCCGGGGACCCTCGGCCTCCGATTTGGAGGCCGGGGACCCTCGGCCTCCGATTTGGAGGCCGGGGACCCTCGGCCTCCGATTTGGAGGCCGGGGACCCTCGGCCTCCGATTTGGAGGCCGGGGACCCTCGGCCTCCGATTTGGAGGCCGGGGACCCTCGGCCTCCGATTTGGAGGCCGGGGACCCTCGGCCTCCGATATGGAGGCCGGGGACCCTCGGCCTCCGATTTGGAGGCCGGGGACCCTCGGCCTCCGATTTGGAGGCCGGGGACCCTCGGCCTCCGATTTGGAGGCCGGGGACCCTCGGCCTCCGATTTGGAGGCCGGGGACCCTCGGCCTCCGATTTGGTGGCCGGGGACCCTCGGCCTCCGATTTGGAGGCCGGGGACCCTCGGCCTCCGATTTGGAGGCCGGGGACCCTCGGCCTCCGATTTGGAGGCCGGGGACCCTCGGCCTCCGATTTGGAGGCCGGGGACCCTCGGCCTCCGATTTGGAGGCCGGGGACCCTCGGCCTCCGATTTGGTGGCGGGGACCCTCGGCCTCCGATTTGGAGGCCGGGGACCCTCGGCCTCCGATTTGGAGGCCGGGGACCCTCGGCCTCCGATTTGGTGGCCGGGGACCCTCGGCCTCCGATTTGGAGGCCGGAGACCCTCGGCCTCCGATTTGGTGGCCGGGGACCCTCGGCCTCCGATTTGGAGGCCGGGGACCCTCGGCCTCCGATTTGGTGGCCGGGGACCCTCGGCCTCCGATTTGGAGGCCGGGGACCCTCGGCCTCCGATTTGGAGGTCGGGGACCCTCGGCCTCCGATTTGGAGGCCGGGGACCCTCGGCCTCCGATTTGGAGGCCGGGGACCCTCGGCCTCCGATTTGGAGGCCGGGGACCCTCGGCCTCCGATTTGGAGGCCGGGGACCCTCGGCCTCCGATTTGGAGGCCGGGGACCCTCGGCCTCCGATTTGGTGGCCGGGGACCCTCGGCCTCCGATTTGGAGGCCGGGGACCCTCGGCCTCCGATTTGGAGGCCGGGGACCCTCGGCCTCCGATTTGGAGGCCGGGGACCCTCGGCCTCCGATTTGGAGGCCGGGGACCCTCGGCCTCCGATTTGGAGGCCGGGGACCCTCGGCCTCCGATTTGGTGGCCGGGGACCCTCGGCCTCCGATTTGGAGGCCGGGGACCCTCGGCCTCCGATTTGGTGGCCGGGGACCCTCGGCCTCCGATTTGGAGGCCGGGGACCCTCGGCCTCCGATTCGGTGGCCGGGGACCCTCGGCCTCCGAATCGGTGGCCGGGGACCCTCGGCCTCCGATTCGGTGGCCAGGGACCCTCGGCCTCCGATTCGGTGGCCGGGGACCCTCGGCCTCCGATTCGGTGGGCGGGGCCGGGGGGGCACTTACTTTTCACACACGGGGCCGGGGGGGCACTTACTTTTCACACACGGGGCCGGGGGGCACTTACTTTTCACACACGGGGCCGGGGGGCACTTACTTTTCACACACGGGGCCGGGGGGCACTTACTTTTCACACACGGGGCCGGGGGGCACTTACTTTTCACACACGGGGCCGGGGGAGCACTTACTTTTCACACACGGGACGAGAGGGTGTCATATTGACTTTATTCTGATGTTTGACTGTGATAAATGATCATGTCCTAAAATGGACACCGTACATTTGCATAGCTGCCATCTTTGGAAGGTCAAGCTGGGGGTAATGGAAAGTTCGCCATTATTTCCTATGGGAATTTTTTTTTTTTAAATGCGATTTAAATAAAATCTACATATCGGATCGACTATAAAAGTCATAGCACACCTGTCCCCACCGAGGCCTTCGAAACGCCGCCTGAACGGGGTCTCTGCGCCGAGCGGTTCGGGCCGCATTAATTGCGGAAAACGCGGAGAAGAATAATAATAATAATAATAAAATATAAGAAATCGGATTACAATATGTTGCTTGAACCTAGGAGGTTCAAGCACCATAATAATAAAATATAAGAAATCGGATTACAATATGTTGCTTGAACCTAGGAGGTTCAAGCACCATAAATATAAGAAATCGGATTACAATATGTTGCTTGAACCTAGGAGGTTCAAGCACCATAATAACATTTTACAAATGGTGCTGATGTAAAGCCGACATGTGGGAAATATTATTTATTAATGGTTTGCTGTGGTATGACCATCTGGATTAAAGGGATAATCATTCAAATTTTTTAAATTGCAAATTTTTAAACATTTTTCTCAAATTTTTTATATTTTTTATAAATAAACACAAAACATATTGACTAGTGTTGAGCATTCCGATACTGCAAGTATCGGGTATCGGCCGATACTTGCTGTATCGGAATTTCCGATACCGAGATCCGATACTTTTGTGGTATCGGGTATCGGGTATCGCAACAACATTAATGTGATAATGTGTAAAAAAGAGAATTAAAATAAAAAATATCGCTATACTCACCTGTCCGACGCAGCCGGGACCTCAGCGAGGGAACCGGCAGCGTTGTTTGTTTAAATTTCGCGCTTTTACTTGGTTACGTGAAGTCCCGGCTTGTGATTGGTCAGGGCGGCCATGTTGCCGGGACGCGGACCAATCACAGCAAGCCGTGACGAAATTACGTCACGGCTTGCTGTGATTGGTCCGCGTCCCGGCAACATGGCCGCCATTAACCAATCACAAGCCGTGACATCACGGGAGGCTGGACATGCGCGTATTTTGAAAAGCGCGCGTGTCCAGCCTCCAGTGACGTCCCGGCAACATGGCCGCCATTAACCAATCACAAGCCGGGACGTCACGGGAGGCTGGACATGCGCGTATTTTGAAAAGCGCACGTGTCCAGCCTCCCGTGACGTCACGGCTTGTGATTGGTCAGGGCGGCCATGTTGCCGGGACGCGGACCAATCACAGCAAGCCGTGACGAAATTACGTCACGGCTTGCTGTGATTGGTCCGCGTCCCGGCAACATGGCCGCCATTAACCAATCACAAGCCGTGACGTCACGGGAGGCTGGACATGCGCGTATTTTGAAAAGCGCGCGTGTCCAGCCTCCAGTGACGTCCCGGCAACATGGCCGCCATTAACCAATCACAAGCCGGGACGTCACTGGAGGCTGGACACGCGCGCTTTTCAAAATACGCGCATGTCCAGCCTCCCGTGACGTCACGGCTTGTGATTGGTTAATGGCGGCCATGTTGCCGGGACGCGGACCAATCACAGCAAGCCGTGACGTAATTTCGTCACGGCTTGCTGTGATCGGTCCGCGTCCCGGCAACATGGCCGCCCTGACCAATCACAAGCCGGGACCTCACGTAACCAAGTAAAAGCGTGAATTTTAAACAAACAACGCTGCCGGTTCCCTCGCTGAGGTTCAGGCTGCGTCGGACAGGTGAGTATAGCGATATTTTTTTATTTTAATTCTTTCTTTTACACATTAATATGGTTCCCAGGGCCTGAAGGAGAGTTTCCTCTCCTTCAGACCCTGGGAACCATCAGGAATACCGTCCGATACTTGAGTCCCATTGACTTGTATTGGTATCGGGTATCGGTATCGGATTGGATCCGATACTTTGCCGGTATCGGCCGATACTTTCCGATACCGATACTTTCAAGTATCGGACGGTATCGCTCAACACTAATATTGACCTAAAGTTACCATTATCATAAAGTATAATGTGTCACGAAAAAACAATCTGAAAATCACTGGAATTTGTTGAAGCGTTGCAGAGTTATTACCACATAAAGTGACACTGGTCAGATTTTAAAAATTTGGCTCCGTCACTAAGGGGTTAATAAGGTATTATTGTGTACAATACAATAAGTATTATAAAAAAAAAAGAAATATTAATAAGGTATTATTGGGTACAATACAATAAGTATTATAAAAGTCTTTTTTTTTTCTAATAAAGGTTATTATATGCAAAGTTGCATAATTTCAATATTTTGGTAATCCAAGGTTATGACAACATCTAGATAATGGAAATATTAAAGGGAATGTGTTATTGAGACATAACCTCTGCATTTATCATCAATATATAAAGGCCTTATTTTTATTTTTATTTTATTCTCATTTTTCATTTTTCACTATTTCTTATTTTTATTTGTTTATCATTTTTATTTTTCATTTTTCATTTTTTTCTTCAATTTTTATTCTTAAATTTTCATTTTTTATCTTAAAAAAAAGAAAAAATCAATATTTAATAAAGTAATGTCTAATACAAGTATATTGCTTTATCAAATATAATGATCATATGGTTTCATTATATAAGAAATGTTTCAATTCTGAGTTAAATACAAAAATTCTTTCATTTATTCATATTCATATATATTTATTCTTATTTTGGTTCATGGCTACACATTCTTACATATTATTGGTTATAGGTTATTAATAAAGTTTTAGTAATATCTGCATTTGTTACATAAAAGACAGACTGACATCTATGGGTTTAAAAAGAAATTACACCCATGACATAAAAATGTCCTATCACATGAAGAATATGGCTAATAATATCTTATCATTATTATTATTATTTTATTTTTCCAAATATGAGTTCCATATTAATATTCTGATAATAATTATATGGATATTATTGATTGCTATGGTAAGCTATGATATTATAGGTTAGGAAAATTACCAGATTTGGTATAGAATAGGGAATGAAGACTTCAATCAAGATATTAAAGTTATGTTAATAAAGACTTTTCATATTTTTAAATTCAATTAAAAGTTGCAAGAAGAAAAATCTGTTATCCAGAAGATTCACAAGGTAACAATGCTATGATTTCTGAGTAATAATAGACTGTGTCAAATACAATTCATGTCACCATTCACAACTACAGCATCCATCACTGACAAGTATGAGTACAGTATCCTACCTGCCAACCACGGAGAGGACGATGATCCTATGACGCTAAGATGAACTGTGTTATTACGTTCCAGTGGTTTCCTGTCACCTATAAGACTTCCATGAAAGCTGGTGAACAATCAGGTGATTGTCAGGACGCTACAACCCTGACATGTGTCCGGTGCACTAAAGACTGGTTATGGTGCTATATTTAGCAGGGAAGAGTCAATTTAACCCTTGCTGTGCTGACCAAAAACACCTGTTCCAAGACCACTACGGATGATATGGAGATTCCAGATGATTTCCAAGGCGAGCCAATGTAAGTCCAGGTTTTTAAAGGTGACACTGCACAGATATTAAAGCTACATCTCATCTATGAACTTTGTTTTCTTATCAACATTTGAATTTATGGACTTTGATTGACACATGACACACAGTCTCTACAACATCTACATGCTATCATCTATTTCAAAAAGAATTATAATAAAGATTGTTTAAAAAGAACCAAGAAGAAGACATCAAAATGAAGACCAGATGACATCAGATGACATCAGACCAGAGATGCTTCAAGTAGATATAGGGAAGTATAATCACATATATTATATGAATATTGGTCACGGCTTACCATAACATGAATTTACATACCATTATCAATATATTATTGAATATTGATATTATGAACATTAAATTATTTTGCTAAAGAAGAAGAAAAGAAGAAAGAAGATTTTATTAATATATATATTTAATTTGAGGGTTCCAATCAATGAATGTCTGTCACCCTCAAAAGGGGGAATTGTTAAATATTAATTATTGAATTATCCTGTACCGAGCATATTGTTTCTTGCTGACGTTACAAAAGCTATTTATGTATATAGGAGCTCAGAGCATAAGTCCACTCCATATACAGGGTAACACGTGGTCTGTAGAAACATATATATATAAACGTCTCTTAGGAGGGTGGGGGTGGTTCTTTTGTCACGTGGGACTGTCACCTCCCATCTTCTTCATCATTCTCCATGGATGTCCGAGAAGGAAGGAACAACAGCTGTTAGCTGCCATGATGACCTTCAAACTTCAGACACACAGACAGATGGCTTCCATTCAGGACTTGGGAAAGAGGGGTAACTAATGCTGATCTCTACACATGGACAATCCGTTCGTAACTATTTTCATCTGTTTTATGTTTTTGCTGCAAAGTGATTTTTCTATGGACAATCAATAAACCACTATACTTTTTATGAGAATATGACGACATTTTTCTTTTAAGAATAACGCACCTGGTTAAGTCTTGATTTAAATAAATGTGCAGAATAAGCATATTTAACAGAGCAGCACATGACAGGATGGGGGCGCAGGATGGGAGCAAATGACAGGATTGGGACGCAGGATGGAAGCAGTACATATCAGGATGGAGACCATATACCAATATAAATGCTCGCCACCCGGGCGTAGAACGGGTTCAATAGCTAGTCTATCTATAAACACACACTGGTATATGTCCCTTAAACTGGGCCTCATCTTGGTATATATATCCCCATCCTGGTAATATATATCCCTTATCTTGGTATATGCCCCCCCCCATTCTGGTGCTGTTCTTTAACTGCTTTATTACCTATGCCGTAATAGTACGACATAGGTAATAAACCCTGTTTCAGCGCGGGCTCCGGCGCTAAGCCCGCTCTGAACTGAGCATATCAGCTGATCTATACAGCGGAGCCGCGTGTGTGTACGAGGTGAACCGAGCGAAGCCGCATGTGTGTGTGTGTACGAGGTGTACCAAGCGGAGCCGCGTGTGTACGAGGTGAACCGAGGCGAAGCCGCGTGTGTGTGTGTGAGCGAGGTGTACCGAGCGGAGCCGCTTGTGTGTGTGTACGAGGTGTACCGAGTGGAGCCGCGCGTGTGTGTGTACGAGGTGTACAGAGCAGAGCCGCGCGTGTGTACGAAGTGTACCAAGCGGAGCCGCGTGTGTGTACGAGGTGCACCGAGTGGAGCCACGTGTGTGTCTGTGTACCGAGCGGAGCAGAGTGTGTACCGAGCGGAGCAGAGTGTGTACCGAGCGCAGCTGCTTGTAATTTTTGTGTAGAGCAATGAATTAAAGGGTACCTGTCACCTGAATTTGGCGGGACCAGTTTTGGGTCATATGGGCAGGGTTTTCAGGTGTTTGATTCACCCTTTCCTTACCCGCTGGCTGCATGCTGGCCGCAATAATGGATTGAAGTTCATTTTCTGTCCTCCATAGTACATGCCTGTGTAAGGCAATATTGCCTTGCGCTGGCGTGTACTCCGGAGGACAGAGAATGAACTTCAATCCAATATTGCGGCCAGCATGCATCCAGCGGGTAAGGAAAGGGTGAATCAAACACCCGAAAACCCCGCCCATATGACCCAAAACCGGTCCCGCCAAATTCAGGTGACAGGTTCCCTTTAATTGTGCCATGATTTGCTGTCTCATAGCACATGATGATACAGTGTCAGACTGTCACAGGGGCTTTGGTAGCCCTTTTATGCGTGGGGAAATAGCAGCCACAATAGCGTCGTGTCGTCACCCTCCCCGTGGGAGCTGCAGCTGCTCCTCCTCAAATGCCACTGACTGGAGACAGACGTGTCAGTGAGTCATCGATCTGTGACATGACTAGTGTTGAGCGATACCTTCCGACATCGGAAAGTATCGGTATCGGAAAGTATCGGCCGATACCGTCAAAGTATCGGATCTAATCCGATACCGATACTCGATCCCAATGCAAGTCAATGGGACGAAAATATCGGAATTAAAATAAACCCTTTCTTTCCTTGTAGGTTAATTCTACATGAAGGAAAACAACTAAGAATAATGTAGGATGTATTGGGGGAGGTGGCGGAGACATTAAAGGCACAGAGGTTTAGCCCAATCAAATAGAATAGCCGGAATTTTAATTTTTTTTATGACGTTCGGTGTTAGAAAGATTTTGATTATGTTAATTTTTTTTTTATTTTGTCAGATATTGATGTTTCACTACTTCCACGCCCTTCACCTTCTTTTTTACTTCTCCCACACTTTCTTCTTCTTTATTATCCTCATCATCAGCTTCTTTGACATCAACTATCTTCACCTTATTCATCTTCTTCTTCATCTTCTACCTATTATTTTTTTGGTTACATTGTTCATATTCTTTTTATTTAACTATTATCTTCTTCATATTCAACTTCTTCATCATATTCTTATTTGTGACAGGCATTCCCGTAGTTGTTATCTATAAAAGTTTGAAGATTACACCTTCCGTTCTGCCTGTCACAAAAGAGTTACATTTGTCCGCGTTCAGTTTGGCCTGCAGCATCAGGCTTTATCCAGGGGCACCACGAGGAGGAACGGACTCACCCCCATACACTGCTTAGTCTTCTTCTGCTTATAATTTAGATAATATCTTTTGCTCTGATATTTAGTGTTATGCTTAATGTTCTTCTGCTCTTTGTTCTGCAGCCTCTTGTTCTTCTGCTTCTCGGTCTTCCAGGTCGTCGTCGTCTCCAGGGTCGTCGTCTCCGGGGTCGTCGTCATCGGGGTGGTCTTCAGGGTCATCGTCTCCAGGGTCGTCGTCATCTCGGTGGTTGTCATCTCTGGTGTCGTCGTCATCTTAGGGGTGGTCTTCCGGGTCATCGTCTTTAGGGTCTTGAACTTGGAAATGTAGAAGAAGAAGGTACAAGAAGGCTGAGAAAATGCCGAGAAACAGCTGATGGAACTGGAACTCGGATGGCTACCCGAAGGTCCAAGAGCCAATGGAACTACCGAGGACCAGCTGACGTTACTGGAACCCGGTTACTAAGCAGGAGGTACCCGTGCCTGAAAGCACTACCAAGGACCACCTGACGTTGGTGGAACTCGGATACCCAGAGGGAGGCACCTAAGCCAAAGGCTCTGCCTGGAACCAGCTGACGGTACTGGAACCAGAATGGGGAGCAGAAGGTACAAGAGCAAAAGACACTGCCGAGAACCAGCTGACGGTACTGGAACCCGGATGGGTAGCCGAAAGTCCAAGAGCCAATGGAACTACCGAGGACCAGCTGACGTTACTGGAACCCGGTTACTAAGCAGGAGGTACCCGTGCCTGAAAGCACTACCAAGGACCACCTGACGTTGGTGGAACTCGGATACCCAGAGGGAGGCACCTAAGCCAAAGGCTCTGCCCGGAACCAGCTGACGGTACTGGAACCAGGATGGGGAGCAGAAGGTACAAGAACAAAAGACACTGCCGAGAACCAGCTGACGGTACTGGAACCCGGATGGGTAGCCGAAGGTCCAAGAGCCAATGGAACAACCGAGGACCAGCTGATGTTACTGGAACCCGGTTACTAAGCAGGAGGTACCCGTGCCTGAAAGGACCACCTGACGTTGGTGGAACTCGGATACCCGAGGGAGGCACCTAAGCCAAAGGCTCTGCCCGGAACCAGCTGACGGTGCTGGAACCAGGATGGGGACCTATTCAAGCTTGTCTTCCTAGAGTCCCAACTAGCGGTGTTGGAGCAAAGGGTCAGCAGGGGGAGCGGAGTGTAGGCCGAAGCCTGCACTGGCGGCAGCTTTGGGTCTGTTGTGTCTGCGTGGCTGTTGCAGGACACGTTGCCGGCTACACAGCAGGGGAACAGCTGGCGTTGCTGAACCCCACTGACACATTGGCGGGTGTTTGGCTCTGTGCAGCCAGCACTTCTGGGCCCCAACTGGTGGTGTTAGAGCTCAGGGTCAGCAGGAGGAGGAGAGGGAGCAGAGTGTAGGCCGAAGCCTGCACTGGCGGCAGCTTTGTGTCTGCGTGGCGTTTGCAGGACACGATGCCGGCTACACAGCAGGGGAACAGCTGGCAGTGCTGAACCCCACTGACACATTGGCGGGTGTTTTGCTCTGTGCAGCCAGCACTTCCGGGCGCCAACTGGCGGTGTTAGAGCCCGGGGTCAGCAGGAGGAGAGGGAGCAGAGTGTAGGCCGAAGCCTAATTGAACCAATTTTAAAGGTAACCTTTAACCCCCCCTCAGGGGTTACAAACTAGAAGAGACACACCTTGGCCAGCAGTAATGCTGCACAAGTCAAAGGTTGCTCTTTTAAATTTTGTTCCTTGCACACGCTGAATGAAACACGTATAACATTTAGCCCTTTATACTGTCAAACTGTGTTGGAGGCGAGAGTTCCCTTCGTAATGAGACGCAGCACAGCTGTCAAAAACCCCACCTTGGTGCTGGGCGCGGCCTCCTGAGCATCATTATTTGCTGCACAGGAGTCTGCGCTGTTGTGTTATCCCTTGGCCTTGCGCTGTTAGCGCTGCCCATCTTCTGACATCATTTAATGTCGGCCGTTGCGGTTCGCGATGCCCATGAATCCCAGCCCCGCAGTGTCTTTACATAGTTAAAACACTGCGGGGCTGGGATTCATGGCCTGGCGCAGTACATATGTTCGCCTCTCACACTCGGGTCCTTACACCTGCTTCAGACTGTGCGGCGTAAGCTGATCCCTTATCGCATGCCACGGCCATGAAGCCACACAGTCTGAAGAAGGCAGAAGGAGATGAGGGACAGGCAAACATATGCACTGCTCATGCCCATCAATCACACCCTCGCAGTCAAAATAAATAAGACACCGAGGGGCGTTGTGTGGGTCAGGGCGGCCGCAGAGGCGCAGCCAGCCAAACAATGATGCCAGAAGACGGGCAGCGCTACCAAGGGGGTTGCAGCGTGTCATTACAAAGGAAAGTCACACCTGAGGGACGTTTTAGTGGTCTCAGGGGACACATTTTAGACGTGTTCTGTTCCACGTGTGCAAGGAGGATAAGTTTATGAGCCACCTTGCACACATGCAGCATTACTGCTGTACAAGGTGGCTGTAAAACATAGAAACACCTGGGGGAGGGGGGACAGGTTCCCTTCAATTTCAGTTCTTGTGTCTGCGAGGCGTTTGCAGGACACGTTGCCGGCTACACAGCAGGGGAACAGCTGGCGGTGCTGAACCCCACTGACACATTGGCTGGTGTTTTTCTCTGTGCAGCTAGCACATCTGGGCCCCAACTGGCGGTGTTAGAGCCCAGGGTCAGCAGGAGGAGCAGGGGGAGCGGAGTGTAGGTTGAAGCCTGCACTGGCGGCAGCTTTGGGTCTGTTGTGTCTGCGTGGCTGTTGCAGGACACGTTGCCGGCTACACAGCAGGGGAACAGCTGGCGTTGCTGAACCCCACTGACACATTGGCGGGTGTTTGGCTCTGTGCAGCCAGCACTTCTGGGCCCCAACTGGCGGTGTTAGAGCCCAGGGTCAGCAGGAGGAGCAGGGGGAGCAGAGTGTAGGCCGAAGCCTGCACTGGCGGCAGCTTTGTGTCTGCGTGGCGTTTGCAGGACATGTTGCTGGCTACACAGCAGGGGAACAGCTGGCGTTGCTGAACCCCACTGACACATTGGCGGGTGTTTTTCTCTGTTCAGCTAGCACATCTGGGCCCCAACTGGCGGTGTTAGAGCCCAGGGTCAGCAGGAGGAGCAGGGGGAGTGGAGTGTAGGCCGAAGCCTGCACTGGAGCAAGTTGAAAGGGAACCTTTAACACCCCACCCCAGGCGTTGGTAGCTGAAAGAGCCATCGTGTACAGCACTAATGCTGGAAAAGGTAAACTTAGCTCTTTTACTTATGGTCCTTGCAAACGCTGAACTTGACACTTATGAAATGTGTCCCCTCACATGGTTAAACCGTCCGGTCGGAGGAACTTTCCTTTGTCATGTGACGCAGCACAACCGTCATTCTTACCCCCTTGGCGCCGTGCGCCTCCTCCTCAGCGTTGTTTGAATCTGTCACGGAGTCTGCACTGTTATGTTATCCCTTGGCCAGGCACACTTAGCGCTGCCCATCTTCTGACATCATTTGGTGTCAGGCTGGCTGTGCCTGTGCGGCCGCACTGGGCAAGATCCTGCCTCGCTGTGTCATCTAATGTAATCACTCTGCGGACCTGTGATCCATGGGCATGAGCAGTGCATATCGCCTCTCACTCCCCTCCCTACGGCTTCTTCAGACTGTGCGGCGTCACGGCCGTGGCATGCTATTAGGGATCAGCTGATGTTGCACAGTCTGAAGAAGGCGTAGGGAGATGAGTGAGAGGCGGAGGTTCAGATATGCACTGCGCATGTCCATGGATCACAGGCCCGCAGTGGGATTAAATCAGAAGTAACTACGAGGCGGGATCTTGCCCAGCGCGGCCGCACAGGCGCAGCCAGCCTGACACCAAATGATGTCAGAAGACGGGCAGCGCTAAGTGTGCCTGGCCAAGGGATAACATAACAGTGCAGACTCCGGGACAGATTCAAACAATGCTGAGGAGGAGGCGCACGGCGCCAAGGGGGTAAAAATGACGGCTGTGCTGCGTCACATGACAAAGGAAAGTTCCTCCGACCGGACGGTTTAACCGTGTGAGGGGACACATTTCATAAGTGTTAGGTTCAGCATGTGCAAGGAGCACCACGAAAAGAGGCACTTTTTCCCTTTGCATCATTACTGCTGCACAAGGTGGCTCCTTCAGTAACAAACACCTGGGGGGGGGACAGGTTCCCTTAAATTTAACTTGTTGTGCCTGGGTGGCGGTCGCAGGACACATTGCCGTATACACAGCAGGGGAGCAGCAGGCATTACTGAACCCCACTAACACATTGGCGAGGTGTTTGTCTCTGTGCAGACAGCACTTCTGGACAGCAACTAGCGGTGTTGGAGCCTAGGGACAGCAGCAGGAGGAGGTGGAGGAGATAGGAGGGATTGCCACACACACAGCAGGGGAGCAGCAGGCATTACTGAACCCCACTAACACATTGGTGAGGTGTTTGTCTCTGTGCGGACAGCACTTCTGGACAGCAACTAGCGGTGTTGGAGCCCAGGGACAGCAGCAGGAGGAGGTGGAGGAGATAGGAGGGATTGCCACACACACAGCAGGGGAGCAGCAGGCATTACTGAACCCCACTAACACATTGGTGAGGTGTTTGGCTCTGTGCGGACAGCACTTCTGGAAAGCAACTAGCGGTGTTGGAGCCCAGGGACAGCAGCAGGAGGAGGTGGAGGAGATAGGAGGGATTGCCACACACACAGCAGGGGAGCAGCAGGCATTACTGAACCCCACTAACACATTGGCGAGGTGTTTGTCTCTGTGCGGACAGCACTTCTGGACAGCAACTAGCGGTGTTGGAGCCCAGGGACAGCAGCAGGAGGAGGTGGAGGAGATAGGAGGGATTGCCACACACACAGCAGGGGAGCAGCAGGCATTACTGAACCCCACTAACACATTGGTGAGGTGTTTGGCTCTGTGCGGACAGCACTTCTGGACAGCAACTAGCGGTGTTGGAGCACAGGGACAGCAGCAGGAGGAGGTGGAGGAGATAGGAGGGATTGCCACACACACAGCTGGGGAACAGCTGACGTTACTGAACCCCAATAACAGAGGAGCGACTGTTGGGACTGTGCGGACAGCACTTCTGGACAGCAACTAGTGGTGTTGGAGCCCAGGGACAGCAGCAGGAGGAGGTGGAGGAGATAGCAGGGATTGCCACTCACACAGCAGGGGAACAGCTGACGTTACTGAACCCCAATAACAGAGGAGCGACTGTTGGGACTGTGAGGACAGCACTTCTGGACGGCAACTAGCGGTGTTGGAGCCCAGGGACAGCAGCAGCAGGAGGAGGTGGAGGAGATAGGAGGGATTGCCACACACACAGCTGGGGAACAGCTGACGTTACTGAACCCCAATAACAGAGGAGCGACTGTTGGGACTGTGCGGACAGCACTTCTGGACTGTAACTAGAGGTGTTGGAGCCCAGGAACAGCAGCAGCAGGAGGAGGTGGAGGAGATAGCAGGGATTGCCACACACACAGCAGGGGAGCAGCAGGCATTACTGAACCCCACTAACACATTGGCGAGGTGTTTGGCTCTGTGCGGACAGCACTTCTGGACAGCAACTAGCGGTGTTGGAGCCCAGGGACAGCAGCAGGAGGAGGTGGAGGAGTTAGGAGGGATTGCCACACACACAGCTGGGGAACAGCTGACGTTACTGAACCCCAATAACAGAGGAGCAACTGTTGGGACTGTGCGGACAGCACTTCTGGACTGTAACTAGAGGTGTTGGAGCCCAGGGACAGCAGCAGCAGGAGGAGGTGAAGGAGATAGGAGGGATTGCCACACACACAGCTGGGGAACAGCTGACGTTACTGAACCCCAATAACAGAGGAGCAACTGTTGGGACTATGCGGACAGCACTTCTGGACAGCAACTAGCGGTGTTGGAGCCCAGGAACAGCAGGAGGAGCAGAGGAACACAGTGTAGGCCGAAGCCTGATTGGAGAAAGTCTAAAGGGAACCTTTAACCCCCCCAAGGCGTTTGTAGCTGAAAGAGCCAGCTTGTGCAGCACAAAGGATGCAAAAGGAAAAGGTGGCTCTTTTCATTATGCTCCTTGCAAACACAGAACTAAACACTTATAAAATGTGTCCCCTGATACCGTGAGACCGTCCCGGAGGTGGGACATTCCTTCGTAATATGACGCAGCACAGCTGTCATTCCTACCCCCTTGGCGCCGTGCCCAGGGTCCTCAACGTTGTTTGATTCCGTCACGGAGCCTGCGCTGTTATGTTATCCCTTGGCCAGGCACACTTAGCGCTGCCCATCTTCTGACATCATTTGGTGTCAGGCTGGCTGTGCCTGTGCGGACGCGCTGGCCGAGAGACCGCCTCGCAGTGTCGTCTAAGGTAATCCCACTGCGGGCCTGGGATCCGTGGCCATGCGCAGTGCATATCCTCGCCTCTCACTGCCCTCCTTCCGGCTTCTTCAGACTGTGCGGCGTCACGGCCGTGGCATGCTATTAGGGATCAGCTGACGGCGCACAGTCTGAAGAAGGCGTAGGGAGATGAGTGAGAGGCAGAGGTTGAGATATGCACTGCGCATGTCCATGGATCTCAGGCCCGCAGTGGGATTAAATCAGAAGACACTGCGAGGCGGGCTCTCGGCCAGCGCGGCCGCACAGGCGCAGCCAGCCTGACACCAAATGATGTCAGAAGAGGGGCAGCGCTAAGTGTGCCTGGCCATGGGATAACATAACAGCGCAGGCTTCGAGACAGAATCAAACAACGCTGAGGAGCCGGCGCACGCGCCGGGGGGGTAAGAATGACGGCTGTGCTGCGTCACATTACGAAGGAAAGTCCCACCTCCGGGACGGTTTTACGGTATCAGTGGACACATTTTATAAGTGTTAAGTTCTGCATGTGCAAGGAGCTAAACAAAAATAGCTACCTTTTCCTTGTGCATCATTACTGCTGCACAAGGTGGCTCTTTCAGTAACAAACGCCTTGGGGGGGGGACAGGTTCCCTTACATTTCAGTTGTTGTGTCAGCGTGGCGGTTGCAGGACACATTGCCGGCTACACAGCTAGGGATCAGCTGACGTTACTGAAACCCAATAACACTGGGTCGTATGTTTTGACTGTGCAGACGGCACTTCTGAGCCTCAACTGGTGGTGTTGGAGCCCAGGAATTTAAGTTCAGGTGGTAGAAAGATGAACACAACAGGAGACCTGGATAACGTAGACAGTCACCTAATTATTTAATCAGGAAGAGGAGTGGCAAATTCCTGCGAGATCCCGGCCTTGTTCATTTTCAGGAAAGTAAGCCGGTCAACGTTATCGGAGGATAGTCGCATGCGACGGTCAGTTAGTACACCACCTGCAGCACTAAAGACGCGCTCCGATAATACACTAGCCGCAGGGCAAGCCAGCACCTCCAATGCATACTGGCTTAGCTCTGGCCATGTATCCAGCTTTGAGACCCAAAACTTGAAAGGGGAAGAGCCGTCTGGGAGTACAGCAAGAGGGCAAGACATGTAGTCTGTCACCATCTGACGGAACCGTTGCCTCCTGCTGACTGGAGCCGTCTGTGATGGTGTAGACTTTTGTGGCGGGCACAGAAAACTGTGCCACAGTTGGGCCATACTGGTCTTGCCTTGGGCAGAGGCACTGCTTCTGCTCCCTCTTTGTGCAGAGCCTCCACCACTGCCTAGACACACTGAGCTGCTTTGTAATGCACTAGCAGCACTTCTCTCAGTTGGACTGGAGAAGATGATGGAATTCACCAGTGTGTCTTGGTACTCCCGCATTTTTCGCTCCCGGTTCAACGGTGTGATGAGGCTTTCTACGTTGTCCCGGTAGCGAGGATCGAGGAGGGTGAACACCCAATAATCAGACATGTTGAGAATGTGGGCGATGCGGCGGTCGTTTCTCAGGCACTGCAGCATGTAATCCACCATGTGCTGCAGACTGCCAACTGGCCAAGAAACGCTGTCCCCTGCTGGAGGCGTGATCTCTGCCCGCTCGTCATCACCCCACCCTCGCTGTACACACTGAGTACTGGACAATTGTGAAACTCCCTCCTCTGGACGGATGTCTTCCTCTTCCATTGACTCCTCCTCATCCTCCTCCTCACAAAGTGTCCCCTGCCTACGCGTTTGTGAGGAACCACGTGGCGCTGACTGTCCAGAAGATGATGGAAATGGTGAATCTTCATCCTCCACCTCTTCCACAACATCATCCCTTAGCGCTTGCAGTGATTTTTCAAGCAGGCAGATAAGGGGGACAGTCATGCTGACTAGTGCATCATCTGCACTCGCCATCCGCGTGGAATAATCGAAGGGACGCAAAACCTGGCAGACGTCCTTCATAGTGGCCCACTCTGTGGTTGTGAAGTCTGAACGGCGCGGAGTGCGACTTCTTTGCGCCTGATGCAGCTTGTACTCCATTACAGCTTGCTGCTGCTCACACAACCGCTCCAACATATGTAACGTGGAATTCCACCTGGTAGGTAGGTCACATATGATGCGATGTTCCGGCAGGCGGTGTCGGCGCTGCAGAGCCGCAATGCGCGATTTTGCCGTGCTGGAACGCCGCAAGTGAACACACTCTAGGCGGACCTTGTGCAGCAGCGCATCAAGATCCGGATAGTCCCTCAAAAAACTCTGCATGACCAAATTAAGCACATGTGCCAGACATGGGATGTGAGTGAGGTTGCCGAGGCCCAGAGCTGCCACCAGATTTCGGCCATTGTCACACACTACCATGCCTGGCTGGAGATTCGCTGGCACAAACCACACATCGCTCTCCTGCTTGATGGCATTCCAGAGCTCCTGCACTGTGTGGCTTCGATTCCCCAAAGAAATTAATTTCAAGACGGCCTGTTGACGTTTGGCCACGGCTGTGCTCATGTCGGTCGTAACAGGTAAACGTTCATCACGGGTCCATGTGGAGGTGGACTGTGACGGCTCCTGCAGCGATGATTCTGAGGAACTGGTGTAAGAGGAGGAGTCAATGCGTACATAATGGATTCCTGCAATCCTTGGAGTGGGCAGGACACGTCCTGCACCACTCGCACGATCTGTACCCGGCTCAACGACATTAACCCAATGGGCAGTGAGGGAAAGGTATCGCCCCTGTCCATGTTGACTGGTCCACGCATCGGTGGTGAGGTGGACCTTGCTACTGACGGCATTCAGTAGCACGTGTTTTATGTGTCTCTCCACATGCTTGTGCAGGGCAGGGACAGCTTGCCTGCTGAAGTAAAAGCAGCTGGGCACATTGTACTGTGGGACTGCCAATGACATCAAATCACGGAAGCTGTCAGTCTCCACCAGACTGAATGACAGCATTTCCAGTGACAGAAGTTTGGCAATGCCTGCAGTCAGAGCCTGTGCTCGTGGGTGGTTTGACGAGAAAGGCTGCCTTTTCTCCCATGCCTGTACTACCGATGGCTGTAGACTGGGCTGGGAGTGTGTGGATGACTGGGAAAGTGGTGCTGCGGGTGCAATTACACTGGGTCTCTGGACAACAGGGCCAGAGGTTCTTCCACGGCGATCCTGGGAGGAAGCCGAACCAGCTGCGTGTGAGCTGGAGGAAGAGGCAACACGAGCTGAATAGGTGGTAGCTGCCGCTGTTGGTTGGTCTAGCTCTTCAGTGTGTTTTTCTAACTCCGCCGCATGCCTGTTGCGCACATGTTTCCACATGTTGGAGGTATTGAGGTTGCTGACATTTCGACCTCTTTTGACTTTGTGATGACACACCTTGCATTTGACATAGCAAATGTCATCTGCAACTGTGTCAAAAAAGGGCCAGACACTGCAAGTCTTGGGAGCGCCCTTTTTGGCTTTTGGAACAGACATGCTCCTAACGGGTGCCAAAGTGGAGGCTACAGGCTGCGCAGTCTTCCCCCTCCCTCTACCTCTTTGGCCCGTTCTAGGAATCTCTTCCTCTGAGCTGCTCCCACCACCTTCCTGTCCCTCACGCCACGATGGGTCAAGGACCTCATCATCTACACTACCCTCTGCCACCAACTGCTCCTCCTGGGTAGTCTCAGCAGCAGAGCACGCACCAGATAGTGGCACCTGAGTGTCATCATCAGCGGATGCGGCCTGCGATGTGGTGACCGGAGGCACTGGCCCACCCGCCTCTTCAGAGGAAGACAGAAAAAGCTGTTAGGCATCACTGCACCCTGCCTCTTCTTCCATTTCTCCAATGCTGCTTGGCTGGCCCCCTGTTTCCAAGCCAAGAGATTCAGAGAACAGAAGTAGAGACGACTCCTGTCCTGGGCTCTCTGTCTGCCTGGGCAATTTGGCAGGTGGTGAAGAGACAGATGGCTGCTCTACAGTGCTCTGTGTCTGAGAGGATGTGGCACTAATTGAACTCGATGCGTTAGCTGCCATCCATCCGACAACGGCTTCAATTTGTTCTTCACGCAGCAGCGGTGTACGGCACTCTGCGACAAAGCTGCGCATGAAGGACTGTTCCCTGGTGAAACTGGGTGCTGGTGAGTCACCAGTGCCCGCAGCAGGCACAGAATCCCCACGTCCTCTCCCTGCTCCACGCCCACGCCCACGTGCCTTACTCACTGCCTTCTTCATCTTGGTTGACTGATAAAGATAAGCAGAAAAGTACTAACGGCTTTGTGTGCTTATTCCTGAACAGCTCCTAGCAGGTATAAGAAACACTAATTTTCTAAAGTGTGGACTAGACTTTAATATGAGCTAATGTGGCCTACACAAATGTTAAGTGGTGTCACTGGTGTGTTTGGTGAACTTTATTATTTATTTATTTTTGGGGGGCTGAACTGACAACAGAGAGAGCTGCAGTCACACGGAGACCGTGCAGACAGCCGTAAACAGCGCTGCAAGGCCCAAAAACCCTCCTCTACGTTATCCTATGTAGTGTTTTTCCACAAGTTAGCTGGATATGGGTGGAAAGACACTAATAGGAATTTTTTGAAAAAATGTGCAGCAGCCTGCACTGCTTAAAACAAAAGGAAAATTGATTTTACGGTATGACGCAGTGAACAACCCTGAGCTGGATACAACCAGGCTATGGCTGATCACAGACTACAGGGCGAGCTGCAGTCACACGGAGACCGTGCAGACAGCCGTAAACGGCGCTGCAAGGCCCAAAAACCCTCCTCTACGTTATCCTATGTAGTGTTTTTCCACAAGTTAGCTGGATACGGGTGGAAAGACACTAATAGGAATTTTTTGAAAATAGGTGCAGCAGCCTGCACTACTTGAAAAAAAAAAAAAAAAAGAACAGTATGAGGCAATGAACCACCCTCCCTGAACTGAATACAACCAGCTATGGATGGCCTATGGCTGCACTCAGACTAGAGAGTGGGCTGCACTCACATACACACACACAGACCTTCCAGATCGCTGTGAAAACAGCGCTACAAGGCAAAAGCAAGGTGATTAGTAGGTGAACACAGCGGTTGCTAAATTAGCCTTGGAAAAGAACAATTAAGCAAATCGCTATCTCAAAACTGGCCCTCAGTCAGCAAACAGCGTCCTGTCACTAACTGAATTCACAGCAGAGTGAGCGCAAAATGGCGCCAGCGACTTTTAAACTGCATCATGACATCATTTCAGCAGCCAATCACAGCCTTGCCAGTAGTTTCATGCCCTCCATGCTAAACAGGATCTGCCCACACTTGGAATCATTCTCATTGGCTGATTTCAGTCAAATTTGTGCAGTTTGAATCCTGGGAACTTCTGATTCCGGTATCCGATACGCGGCAAGTATCGGATCTCGGTATCAGAATTCCGATACCGCTAAGTATCGGCCGATACCCGATACTTGCGGTATCGGAAAGCTCAACACTAGACATGACTACTCACTCACACTGGGCGCTCTGCAATAAGAACACAGCAGTGAGCACTGAGCAGCCGAGGCAAACAGAGGGAGGCTGTGAGTGTGTCCGTCCCACCCTGCTCAGCTCCACTCTCATTCCGCACGATGATTATTAGCCAGGCATTATAATTAGCAGCTCCAGCAGTCCACTCACACTGCTGCTGGCACCCAGGCTGTGTTTAGCTGTGTTACTAATTATGTACCTCAAACTGAAACTAGAAGTGAGTCACTCCCCTCTCTCCCTCTCTGAACAGTGACGCTGGGAGACTCAGGAACATACAGGGGAAGGGGCGTGGCCTAACAAAAGGGGTGGTGATGGGAGATCTCCTGCTGTCTCCCGGGATCACAGCGTCCTGCGCTGGACAGCAGGACAAAGAATGAAATCCGGGACAATCCCGCACAATGAAGGACGGTTGGGAGCTATGTCCTTCACTGTATCTTTTGCCGGCTCCTCTTCCTCTCCTCGTCCCCTTACTATCGGGGTTCTGCAGGGCTCAGTCCTAGGCCCCCTCCTCTTCTCTCTATACACGGCCCCTATTGGACAAACAATCAGCAGATTTGGGTTCCAGTATCATCTCTATGCTGACGACACCCAATTATACACTTCTTCCCCTGTCATCACCCCTACCCTAATTCAAAATACCAAGGATTGTCTGTCTGCTGTCTCTAACATCATGTCCTCCCTCTATCTGAAACTAAATCTCTCCAAAACGGAACTTCTTGTGTTTCTCCCTTCTACTAACCTCTCTCTACTCAACATCGAAATTACCCTGGAGGGTTCAACCATAACTCCAAAGCAGCATGCCCGCTGTCTTGGGGTCATATTCGACACCGAACTTTCCTTTACTCCCTATATCCGATCAATCACTCGCTCTTGTCACCTGCATCTTAAAAACATCTCCAGAAACCGACCTTTTCTCACCTTTGAAACTGCTAAGACTCTTACTGTCGCTCTTATTCATTCTCGTCTGGACTACTGCAACTCTCTTCTGATCGGCCTCCCTCTTACCAAACTTTCTCCTCTCCAATCCATCTTGAATGCGGCAGCCAGAGTCATATTTCTGTCCAGCCGCTTCACTGATGCCTCCATCTTGTGCCAGTCATTACACTGGCTACCCATTCGCTACAGGGTCCAGTATAAACTCATCTCTCTCACCCACAAAGCCCTCCACAGTTCTGCACCGCCTTATATCTCCTCTCTCATCTCTGTCTATCGCCCTACACGTGCCCTCCGTTCTACAAACGACCTAAGGCTAGCATCCCCCGTAATCTGAACCTTGCACCTCCGTCTACAAGACTTCTCTCGTGCTGCGCCAGCTCTCTGGAATGCACTTCCCTGTCATGATTCTCAATGGCAGGGACATGGGCAAAAACGGACTAGCTCTAGGAAGATGGTATCTCAGGTAACCGCGATGCTGAACCTAACACGCAAATAAAAGTAGCCAGGGGGTGTGCCTACGTTGTATCCCTAGACACCTCGCGCCAGCCGGAGAGCTAACTACCCCTATAAGAGGAATACACAGACCTGGCTTGCCTCCAGGGAAACCTCAAAAGTTATAGTAGCCCCCCACATGTAATAACGGTTAGGTAAGAGGAAAACACAAACGCAGTATGAATATAGATTCAGCAAAGTGAGGCCCTCTGACTAGATAGATGAAAATACAAAAGAGGACTTCGCGGTTACCTCAAAACCCTAAGCAGCCATCCTGAAACCACCTTAACTCCGTTATCAACTCATGACACCGGAGTAGTAATTTCAGATCACTAGAGCTTCCAGCAGCACGAGAAATATAAATGCATGCTGGACAAAACAAACACAAAAAGCCAAAGATTTCAACTTAGCTGAATTGCAGACTTGGAGCAGGTAGCAAGCAACAGAGATGCTCTGGTAACATTGATTGCCGGCACTAGAGTGACTGAGAAGCCAGACTAAATAGGAAACTCCCAATTTCCTGATGAAAACAGGTGCACTGGAAACACAAGACCAAAGTCAACCAGTACCACCAGTAGCCACCAGAGGGAGCCAAAAACAGAATTCACAACAGTACCCCCCCCCTTAAGGAGGGGGCACCGAACCCTCATGAGAACCACCAGGGCGATCTGGATGTGCCCTATGAAAGGCGCAAACCAAATCAGAGGCATGAACATCAGAGGCAGTCACCCAAGAATTATCCTCCTGACCGTATCCCTTCCATTTAACCAGATATTGAAGTCTCCGTCTGGAAATACGAGAGTCCAAAATCTTCTCCACAACATACTCCAATTCACCCTCCACCAGCACAGGAGCAGGAGGCTCAACAGAAGGAACAACCGGTACCTCGTACCTCCGCAACAATGACCTATGGAAAACATTATGAATGGTGAAAGATGCTGGAAGGTCCAAACGAAAAGATACAGGATTAAGAATCTCCAAAATCCTATAAGGACCTATGAACCGAGGTTTGAACTTAGGAGAAGAGACCTTCATAGGGACAAAACGAGAAGACAACCAAACCAAGTCTCCAACACGGAGATGATGACCCACACGACGATGACGATTAGCAAACTGCTGAGTCTTCTCCTGAGACAACTTCAAATTGTCCACCACATGACTCCAAATCCGGTGCAGTCTATCCACCACAGAATCCACTCCAGGACAATCCGAAGACTCCACCTGACCAGACGAAAAACGAGGGTGAAACCCTGAATTGCAAAAGAAAGGAGAAACCAGAGTAGCAGAACTGGCCCGATTATTGAGGGCAAACTCTGCCAACGGCAAAAAGGCGACCCAATCATCCTGATCAGCAGACACAAAACACCTCAAATACGTCTCCAAGGTCTGATTAGTTCGCTCCGTCTGGCCATTAGTCTGAGGATGGAACGCAGATGAAAAAGACAAATCAATGCCCATCCTGGCACAGAACGCTCGCCAGAACCTAGACACAAATTGAGATCCTCTGTCAGACACGATGTTTTCCGGGATACCATGTAAGCGAACCACATTCTGAAAAAATAAAGGAACCAACTCCGATGAAGAAGGCAATTTGGGCAAGGGTACCAAATGAACCATCTTAGAAAAACGGTCACACACCACCCAAATGACGGACATTTTCTGAGAAACCGGGAGATCCGAGATAAAGTCCATAGAGATGTGCGTCCACGGCCTCTTCGGAATAGGCAAGGACAACAACAATCCACTAGCCCGAGAACAGCAAGGCTTGGCCCGAGCACAAACATCACAAGACTGTACAAAGGTACGCACATCCCGAGACAGGGAAGGCCACCAGAAGGACATGGCCACCAAATCTCTGGTACCAAAAATTCCAGGGTGGCCCGCCAACACAGAAGAATGAACCTCTGAGATGACTCTACTGGTCCACTCATCTGGAACAAACAATCTCCCAGACGGACAACGATCAGGCCTATCAGTCTGAAACTCCTGCAAAGCACGTCGCAAGTCTGGGGAGACAGCAGACAAAATCACTCCATCCTTAAGGATACCCGTAGGCTCAGAATCACCAGAGGAGTCAGGCTCAAAACTCCTAGAAAGAGCATCTGCCTTCACATTTTTCGAGCCCGGCAAGTATGAAACCACAAAATTAAACCGAGAGAAAAACAATGACCAGCGCGCCTGTCTAGGATTCAGACGCCTGGCGGACTCAAGGTAAATCAGATTCTTGTGATCAGTCAAGACCACCACCTGATGTCTAGCACCCTCCAGCCAATGACGCCACTCCTCAAATGCCCACTTCATAGCCAAGAGCTCCCGATTTCCGACATCATAATTACGCTCGGCGGGCGAAAACTTTCGAGAGAAAAATGCACATGGTCTCATCACTGAGCAATCGGGACTTTTCTGCGACAAAACCGCCCCCGCTCCAATCTCGGAAGCATCAACCTCAACCTGAAAAGGGAGCGAAACATCAGGCTGGCGCAACACAGGGGCAGAAGAAAAGCGGCGCTTAAGCTCCTGAAAGGCCTCCACAGCCGCAGAGGACCAATTGGCAACATCAGCACCCTTCTTAGTCAAATCAGTCAGAGGTTTAGCAACACTTGAAAACCCAGTTATAAATCGACGATAGAAATTAGCAAAGCCCAAGAACTTCTGAAGACTCTTCAGGGAAGTAGGCTGCGTCCAATCACAAATAGCCCGAACCTTGACAGGATCCATCTCAACAGAAGAAGGGGAAAAAATATACCCCAAAAAGGAGATCTTCTGAACCCCAAAGATACACTTTGAACCCTTTACAAACAGAGAATTGGACCGCAAAACCTGAAAAACCTTCCTAACCTGTTGAACATGCGACTCCCAGTCATCCGAAAAAATCAAAATATCATCCAAATACACAATCATAAATTTATCCAGGTATTTACGGAAAATATCGTGCATAAAGGACTGAAAGACTGAAGGAGCATTAGAAAGACCAAAAGGCATTACCAAATACTCAAAATGGCCCTCGGGCGTATTAAATGCAGTTTTCCACTCATCTCCCTGCTTGATCCGCACCAAATTATACGCACCCCGAAGATCAACCTTAGAGAACCACTTTGCCCCTTTAATACAAGCAAATAAATCAGTCAGTAGTGGCAAAGGATACTGGTATTTGACTGTAATCTTATTCAACAGGCGATAATCAATACAGGGCCTCAGGGAGCCATCTTTTTTACCCACGAAAAAAAAAACCTGCTCCTAAAGGGGATGAGGATGGACGGATATGTCCTTTTTCCAAGGACTCCTTAATATACTCTCGCATAGCAGCATGCTCAGGCACAGATAGATTGAACAAACGACCCTTGGGAAACTTGCTGCCCGGAATCAAGTCTATAGCACAATCGCAATCCCGGTGAGGGGGGAGAGAACTAAGTTTAGGCTCCTCAAAAACATCACCATAATCAGACAAAAATGCCGGAATTTCAGAGGGAGTAGATGAAGCAATGGAAACCAAAGGTACTTCCCCATGAGCCCACTGACATCCCCAGCTTAACACAGACATTGTTTTCCAGTCAAGGACTGGATTATGAGTTTGCAACCATGGCAATCCAAGCACTAAGACATCATGCAAGTTATGCAACACAAGGAAGCGAATCACCTCCCGATGGTCAGGAGTCATACACATAGTCACTTGTGTCCAGAACTGTGGTTTATTCCTAGCCAAAGGTGTGGAGTCGATACGCTTCAGAGGGATAGGAACTTCCAAAGGCTCTAGGCTAAACCCACAAAGTCTGGCAAAGGACCAATCCATAAGACTCAAGGAAGTGCCAGAATCCACATAGGCATCCACAGTAATAGTTGATAATGAACAGATCAAAGTTACAGACAAAATAAACTTAGACTGTAAGGTGCCAATTGCAAAAGACTTATCAACCTTTTTTGTGCGTTTAGAGCATGCTGATATAACATGAGCAGAATCACCACAGTAGAAGCACAACCCATTTTTACGCCTATAATTCTGCCGTTCACTTCTGGACAGAATTCTATCACATTGCATAATCTCCGGTGCCTGCTCAGAAGACACCGCCAAATGGTGCACAGGTTTGCGCTCCCGCAAACGCCGATCAATCTGAATAGCCATAGTCATGGATTCATTCAGACCTGTGGGCGTAGGAAACCCCACCATGACATCTTTAACGGCGTCAGAGAGACCTTCTCTGAAATTCGCCGCCAGGGCGCACTCATTCCACTGAGTAAGCAGAGACCATTTTCGAAATTTTTGACAATATACTTCAGCTTCATCATGCCCTTGAGAGAGGGCTAGCAAGGCCTTTTCAGCCTGAATCTCCAAATTAGGTTCCTCATAGAGCAACCCCAGTGCCAGAAAAAATGCATCCACATTGAGCAGCGCAGGATCCCCTGGTGCCAATGCAAATGCCCAATTCTGGGGGTCACCCCGCAACAAGGCAATAACAATTTTAACCTGCTGAGCGGGGTCTCCAGCGGAACGAGATCTCAGAGAAAGATACAATTTACAATTGTGCTTAAAATTCAAAAAGCGAGATCTATCTCCAGAAAAGAACTCAGGTATAGGGATCTTGGGTTCAGACATAGGAGCATGTATCACATAGTCTTGGATATTTTGAACCTTAGAGGCAAGAGTATTAAGATTAGAAGCTAAACTCTGGATATCCATTTCTCAACAGCAGAGATCTGAGCCATTCAGGGGTTAAGAGGAGAGAAAAAAAAAAAAAAACCAGCAGATTGCAATTATGGCTAGACAGAACCTCTGAGTAAAAAAAAAAAAGGGTCAGAAACTTATTTTTTCTCTCCTTCTTTAGCCAATACCTTTAAAACATTATGGCCGGCAATACTGTCATGATTCCCAATGGCAGGGACATGGGCAAAAACGGACTAGCTCTAGGAAGATGGTATCTCAGGTAACCGCGATGCTGAACCTAACACGCAAATAAAAGTAGCCAGGGGGTGTGCCTACGTTGTATCCCTAGACACCTCGCGCCAGCCGGAGAGCTAACTACCCCTATAAGAGGAATACACAGACCTGGCTTGCCTCCAGGGAAACCCCAAAAGTTATAGTAGCCCCCCACATGTAATAACGGTTAGGTAAGAGGAAAACACAAACGCAGTATGAATATAGATTCAGCAAAGTGAGGCCCTCTGACTAGATAGATGAAAATACAAAAGAGGACTTCGCGGTTACCTCAAAACCCTAAGCAGCCATCCTGAAACCACCTTAACTCCGTTATCAACTCATGACACCGGAGTAGTAATTTCAGATCACTAGAGCTTCCAGCAGCACTAGAAATATAAATGCATGCTGGACAAAACAAACACAAAAAGCCAAAGATTTCAACTTAGCTGAATTGCAGACTTGGAGCAGGTAGCAAGCAACAGAGATGCTCTGGTAACATTGATTGCCGGCACTAGAGTGACTGAGAAGCCAGACTAAATAGGAAACTCCCAATTTCCTGATGAAAACAGGTGCACTGGAAACACAAGACCAAAGTCAACCAGTACCACCAGTAGCCACCAGAGGGAGCCAAAAACAGAATTCACAACACTTCCCCAGACGATCAGACTGATACCTAGCCCCGACCTATTCAAGCGCGCTCTAAAAACCCATCTCTTCAAACAAGCCTACCACATCAACTACTCAGTAAACTAACTTTGCCCTGTTCCCTCCTTCCAAATATTATTCTGAATCTGCACCCTACTATTCATCTGTCTCCACACCCTCCATGCTCATGATCACTGCACTTGATACTCGACTATTGCACTTAAACACACGGGCTGATGACCGGATCATGCAGCTTTGTATGAAAATCCCTATTTATTATAATTGCCAGACCTGAAATAACAAGCACTTTTCACCTATTGTGTCCCCCCATTTCCTAGTAGATTGTAAGCTCGCGAGCAGGGACCTCACTCCTAATGTCACTGTTTACATTGTCTTAACTCGTACCGAATTTATTGTTTGTACATGTCCCCGCTTAATTGTAAAGTGCTGCGGAATATGTTGGCGCTATATAAATAAAGATTATTACTATTATTATTACTATCCTTGTACTGTGACATCACTGTGTATACTACCCCTGTACTGTGACATCACTGTGTATACTACCCCTGTACTGTGACATCACTGTGTATATTACCCCTGTACTGTGACATCACTGTGTATACTACCCCTATACTGTTACATCACTGTGCATAAAACCCCAGTACTGTGACATCACTGTGTATATTACCCCTGTACTGTGACATCACTGTGTATACTACCCCTATACTGTTACATCACTGTGTATACTACCCCTGTACTGTGACATCACTGTGTATATTGCTCCTGTACTGTGACATCACTGTGTATACTACCCCTGTACTGTGACATCACTGTGTATACTACCCCTGTACTGTGACATCACTGTGTATATTACCCCTGTACTGTGACATCACTGTGTATATTACCCCTGTACCGTGACATCACTGTGTATATTACCCCTGTACTGTGACATCACTGTGTATATTACCCCTGTACTGTGACATCACTGTGTATATTACCCCTGTACTGTGACATCACTGTGTATACTACCCCTATTCTGTGACATCACTGTGTATATTACCCCTGTACTGACACATCACTGTGTATACTACCCCTGTACTGTGACATCATTGTTTATATTACCCCTGTACTGTGACATCACTGTGTATATTACCCCTGTGCTGTGACATCAGTGTGTATACTACCCCTGTACTGTGACATCACTGTGTATATTACCCCTGTACTGACACATCACTGTGTATACTACCCCTGTACTGTGACATCATTGTTTATATTACCCCTGTACTGTGACATCAGTGTGTATACTACCCCTGTACTGTGACATCATTGTTTATATTACCCCTGTACTGTGACATCACTGTGTATATTACCCCTGTGCTGTGACATCAGTGTGTATACTACCCCTGTACTGTGACATCAATGTGTATACTTAAGCTGTACTGTGACATCACTGTGTATACTGCCCCTGTACTGTGACATTAGTGTGTATATTATCCCTGTACTGTGACATCAGTGTGTATACTACCTGTCAGTATCTAGTCCTGGAATCTGTTTCTCTTGCCCTTAGACTTGCCCTTAGTTAACATGGATCTTGATGTTTCACGTCGGCCATCTTGCTTCCTGCCAAAGTTGTATATAAAGCCAGCACCTGCTCTGTTTCATTGCTTGTGTATTATGTTTTGGACCTTGTTCCTCTGCAGTCCCAAGCCTGGACTTACAATCCCTGTGGGTCCTTTCCTAACGGCGGAGTCCTCTGCCAACCTGCACGTCTGGATCCCTGCCTGCTGACCAAGTGATTGCTAAACACCTGACTTCAGAAATCTCTGCCTGACCACACCTGCGGTGAAGTAAGAACTCCAGCCAGCTAATGTGTTCCTCTGCTCTGCAAGAGACTGTGTCTTGTGCACTCATTGCTCAGTGACTTTGCATGCTGTGTCGCAGAGTATCAGCTCTGCTATTACTGTTTATCAGATTGACTGAACATTTATCTGGACTTACATGCTATATAGCATTCAGATCACAAATACAATCTTGCTTGTTCAAACCATTGTGTCTGCAGTCTCTTTGACCTAGCCACTGGTGTCCAGTTGTATCCACTAGTATCGTGACATGATACACAAGCCAAAAAAAATGGATGCCGCTGGGTCAGAGACTTTAGAGGTGCGTGTTAAGAAGCTAAATAATATCACTGCCACTGTACACGCTGAAGTGCAGACATGGAAGAGCAGAATAGAAGGCCTAGAGGGGCAGACTAAATATGATATACAAGTGCTCAGTCAGACCCTTCAGGAATTGCGTGGTCGAGTTGCAGCTCTGGAGGCACAACCTCAGGCTCCTGTTCCTGCCATCCCCAAACTACCGCCATTTAGGTTTGGTGGCGACCGAGACAAATACCGTGGGTTTCTGAACCAGTGTCGTTTATACTTTGCTGCACATGTCACACAGTTTCCTATGGACCGATCCAAAGTATTGACTATTATCATGTTTCTGACTAACAAGGCTCTTGCCTGGGCAAACCCTCTGATAGAATCGCAGGATGCATGTCTGAATGATTTCAATATGTTTATCGCCGCCATGGGGCAGATGTTTGACGATTCGAACCGTGGCCTTACAGCGGAGACGGCCCTGCTGAATTTGCGTCAAGGTAAACGCCCAGTGACTGAGTATGCTATGGACTTTAGAAGATGGGCTCAGGATACCACCTGGAATAGTGCAGCAAAGTACTCAACATTTAAGAAGGGGTTGTCCAGTTCTATCAAGGACGAGCTTGCACGTGCAGAGGCTCCCACTGCTCTAGGAGATTTCATCAATCACTGTATTCGCCTAGACGCTCGAATCTCTGAACGAAAACTAGAAAGGTGGACTGAGATGAACCGCAGCAATAAATCGCTTCTTCCTTTTCTTCCTAAGGAGATTCCAGACTCAAGTCCTCAGGAGTCCACACCCGAACCGATGCAGGTAAATTCCCTACGAAGTCGAGTAAGTGATGAACGGAAGGAATTTCGTTTCAAGGAGAATTTGTGTTTTTACTGCGGGAAGTCAGGACATTTTATTATCAATTGCCCCAGTCGTTCTCGCAGGACCACCGCAGCCGTGGTAGAACGCGACTTCTCTGAATCATACTCCGTGACTTCCGAATCAGGGCCACCCGAAATTGCAGCAACTGTTCCGGATTATGACTTTTCAGATATGAACTCTGTTACATCCGAAATGGTACTACCCATTAATGCTGTTATTCTATCTTCTGCAGTTTCACACCCTGTCAATAAAAAAAAGACTCACATTGTTACCTCCCTATCAAGATCTGGATTGACTCCCGTTGGGTGAACAGTTCCGCCATGATAGACTCTGGGGCCAGCGGTAACTTCATGGACACTTCTTTTGCTAAGAAATATGGAATCCGATCACAGAGGAGAGTATCTTCAATTCTGATGGAGATTGTGGATGGATCCCCTTTGACCTTGGGGCCAGTAGACCAGCAGACTGAATCACTGAAGGTCCTCATGGGAGATGATCACCAGGAGAAATTGCCCTTCCTTCTGATTTCCTCTCCACATTTCCCTATTATCTTGGGTTTACCCTGGTTGCAGGCTCAAAATCCAATCATTGACTGGGAGACAAAGAGATTGCGCTTCCCAGCTAAGGAGGTAACTTCTGTGAATTCGATTGATCCATCTCCGGGCGACCCATCATCAGACCTAAGGTTACCGACAGTTTATAAAGAATTTTCGGATGTGTGCGATAAAAAGAATGCAGACAAATTGCCACCACACCACTCTTATGACTGTCCAATCGAGCTTCTGCCTGCTGCTACCATTCCTTTTGGAAATATTTATCCATTGTCCGGTCCTGAGCTCAAGACTCTCAAAGAATATATCGATGAGAACCTGTCTAAGGGGTTCATACGCCCCTCGTCCTCTCCAGCCGGTGCACCCATCTTTTTCATTAAAAAGAAGGATGGATCTCTCAGACCCTGTGTTGATTACCGGGAAATTAACAAGGTAACCATCAAGAACCGCTACCCCCTGCCATTAATTCCGGAGCTTCTCGAGAGAGTTCGGCAGGCCAAGGTCTTTTCAAAATTGGATCTACGCGGGGCATACAATCTAGTCTGTATAAGACCTGGAGACGAATGGAAAACAGCATTTAGGTCTCGATATGGACACTTTGAGTATTTGGTCATGCCATTTGGACTTTGCAATGCCCCAGCAACCTTCCAACACCTAGTAAATGATATTTTTAGAGACATTCTTGATCTTTTTGTCATAATCTATTTGGATGACATTCTGATTTTTTTCTAGCTCCATGGAGGAACATCAGCAACATGTCAAGACTGTCTTGCAGCGTTTGAGGGAACACCATCTGTACATCAAGCTGGGGAAGTGCGAATTTCACAAGTCGGAGATCCAATTCTTAGGTTATGTAATTTCTCCACATGGTCTGAGTATGGATAACAGCAAGATCAGGGCAATTCAGGAGTGGCCAATCCCCAAGAACATCAAGGAAGTCCAACGTTTCATCGGATTTGCTAACGTCTACAGACGTTTCATCAAGAACTTCTCTGACATCGTCTCACCCATCACCCGGTTGACACAGAAGAAGACAGCATTTATTTGGTCCCCTCAAGCCCAAGAAGCATTCTCTCGACTCAAGACCAAGTTCACGTCAGCACCAGTACTGATCCACAGTGACCCGGAACTCGCCTTCATTATTGAAGTAGATGCCTCAAACTGTGCCGTCGGGGCTATACTGTCCCAAAGAACAGGTGAGAAAAATTTACTTCATCCTTGTGCTTTTCTTTCCAAGCGACTGTCTCCTGCCGAAAAGAACTATGATGTAGGAAATAAAGAATTACTGGCTATCATCGCCGCCTTCAAGGAGTGGAGACATCTTCTGCAAGGAGCTTCACAACCGATCATTGTCCTCACGGATCACCGCAACCTTGAGTTCATCAGGTCAGCAAGATGCCTGACCCCACGGCAGGCCTGTTGGAGTCTTTTCCTTAACCAATTCAATTTTACAATCTCTTATAGACCAGGTTCTTGCAATGGAAAAGCAGATGCTCTATCCCGGATGTACTCTACTGACACTGTTCCAGATGCTCCACCTAAGACCATACTTTCTGATTGCAATTTTGTATGTGTCATTCATAACCAAGATTTGTTGCAGGTCATCAAAGAAGCTTACAACTCTGATCTTTTCCTGTCTCAGCCATCTGATGAGGTAAGCCTTCTTTTTAGGAATGGAGTTTGGACCCGGGAACGGCGCCTCTACATTCCTGAAGCCGTGAGGTTAAGAGTGTTGTGAATGGTTCATGACTCTAAGGTTGCAGGGCACAGAGGAATTCAGAAGACTCAAGAATTCTTATCTCGCTTCTTCTGGTGGCCAGGTTTTCGGAAGGATGTTCAGAAGTACGTTTCATCTTGCGAGGTATGTGCCAAATTCAAGGTCACACGTGCCTCCCCTACTGGTCTGTTACAGCCTTTGCCGGTGCCGTCTCACCCGTGGGGATCCATTTCTATGGACTTTATTGTAGAACTGCCCCTTTCCAAGGGAAAGAGTACAATTTTGGTGGTGGTCGATCGCCTGACCAAGGCGGCCCATTTCATCCCTTGTTCCGGTTTACCCTCTGCGAAGGACACTGCTGATCTAATTATCCAGAACATCTTTCGTCTGCACGGGGTTCCGGATGAAGTTGTTTCGGACCGTGGAGTTCAATTTACTTCAAAGTTTTGGCGAAGCTTTTGTTCGGCACTAGGCATAGAAGTTAACCTATCTTCTGCTTTCCACCCACAGTCCAACGGGCAGACAGAACGTACCAATCAAACACTGGAGCAATACCTTCGCTGCTACGTTTGCCATTTGCAAGATGATTGGGTAAGGCTACTCCCATAGGCTGAATTTTCTTACAACAACTCTCAGAGTGCCTCCACCAAGCAGTCTCCATTCTACGCTAACCTGGGTTATCACCCTAGCATTCTTCCCAGATTACCGGTAGATACATCTTTACCAGCAGTTGCCGACAGGATCTCTTCACTTCAACAGAACCTTGAACTTCTGAAAGAGACTTTGGTTTCCGCACAAGATAGGTACAAGAATGCAGCTGACAGATTTCGCAAACCAACACCAAAATTTAAGGTAGGAGATTTAGTCTGGTTATCTAAAAAGAATTTAAAGATGAAGATCCCTTCTCCTAAGTTGGGACAGAAGTACATCGGTCCTTATAGGATCAGTGGTCTGGTAGGTGCTGTTGCATGTCGCTTAAAACTCCCAAGAACAATGAAGATACATCCTGTCTTTCATACTTCCCTCCTAAAGGCTGTAGTACCAAATCCTTTTCCAGGACGTTCATCTCCTCCTCCCGATCCCGTTCTTGTGGATGGTCAAGAGCACTTCATCGTTGAGAGGATTCTGGATTCAAGAATCTACAGAAATCGATTGCAGTATCTGATTAAATGGCAAGGCTATTCTTCAGAGGAGAATTCCTGGGAACCCGTAAACAATATTAACGCCTCCCGACTGATTGAGCAGTTCCATCAAAGGTACCCTGGCAAACCTGGTTTTGGGTCGTCCGGAGGCCGTTCTTGAGGTGGGAGTAATGTCAGTATCTAGTCCTGGAATCTGTTTCTCTTGCCCTTAGACTTGCCCTTAGTTAACATGGATCTTGATGTTTCACGTCGGCCATCTTGCTTCCTGCCAAAGTTGTATATAAAGCCAGCACCTGCTCTGTTTCATTGCTTGTGTATTATGTTTTGGACCTTGTTCCTCTGCAGTCCCAAGCCTGGACTTACAATCCCTGTGGGTCCTTTCCTAACGGCGGCGTCCTCTGCCAACCTGCACGTCTGGATCCCTGCCTGCTGACCAAGTGATTGCTAAACACCTGACTTCAGAAATCTCTGCCTGACCACACCTGCGGTGAAGTAAGAACTCCAGCCAGCTAATGTGTTCCTCTGCTCTGCAAGAGACTGTGTCTTGTGCACTCATTGCTCAGTGACTTTGCATGCTGTGTCGCAGAGTATCAGCTCTGCTATTACTGTTTATCAGATTGACTGAACATTTATCTGGACTTACATGCTATATAGCATTCAGATCACAAATACAATCTTGCTTGTTCAAACCATTGTGTCTGCAGTCTCTTTGACCTAGCCACTGGTGTCCAGTTGTATCCACTAGTATCGTGACACTACCCCTGTTCTGTGACATCAGTATGTATACTACCCCTGTACTGTGACATCACTGTGTATACTACCCCTGTACTGTGACATCACTGTGTATACTACCCCTGTACTGTGACATCACTGTGTATACTACCCCTGTACTGTGACATCACTGTGTATATACTACCCCTGTACTGTGACATCACTGTGTATACTACCCCTGTACTGTGACATCACTGTGTATACTACCCCTGTACTGTGACATCAGTGTATATACTACCCCTGTACTGTGACATCACTGTGTATATTACACCTGTACTGTGACATCACTGTGTATATTATCCCTGTGCTGTGACATCACTGTGTATACTACCCCTGTACTGAGACATCACTGTGTATACTACCCCTGTACTGTGACATCATTGTTTATATTACCCCTGCACTGTGACATTACTGTGTATACTACCCCTGTACTGAGACATCAGTATGTATACTACCCCTGTACTGTGACATCACTGTGTATATTACCCCTGTACTGTGACATCACTGTGTATACTACCCCTGTACTGTGACATCACTGTGTATACTTAAGCTGTACTCTGACATCACTGTGTATACTACCCCTGTACTGTGACATCATTGTGTATACTACCCCTGTACTGTGACATCACTGTGTATATTACCCCTGTACTGTGACATCACTGTGTATACTACTGCTGTACTGTGACATCAGTGTGTATACTACCCCTGTACTGTGACATCAGTGTGTATACTACCCCTGTACTGTGACATCAGTGTGTATACTACCCCTGTACTGTGACATCAGTGTGTGTATACTACCCCTGTACTGTGACATCATTGTGTATACTACCCCTGTACTGTGACATCACTGTGTATACTACCGCTGTACTGTGACATCAGTGTGTATACTACCCCTGTACTGTGACATCAGTGTGTATACTACCGCAGTACTGTGACATCATTTTTTATACTATCCCTCTACGGTGACATCACTGTGTGTATTATCCCTGTACTGTGACATCACTGTGTGTATTATCCCTTTACGGTGACATCACTGTGTATACTACCAATGTACTGTGACATCACTGTGTATACTATCCCTTTTACGGTGACATCACTGTGTATATTATCCCTGTACTGTGACATCACTGTGTATATTTCCCCTGTACTGTGACATCACTGTGTATATTATCCCTGTACTGTGACATCACTGTGTATTTTATCCCTGTACTGTGACATCACTGTGTATACTACCCCGGTACTGTGACATCACTGTGTATACTACCCCGGTACTGTGACATCACTGTGTATACTACCCCGGTACTGTGACATCACTGTGTATATTACCCCTGTACTGTGACATCACTGTGTATACTACCCCTGTACTGTAACATCACTGTGTATACTACCCCTGTACTGTGACATCATTGTGTACACTACCGCTGTACTGTGACATCACTGTGTATACTACCCCGGTACTGTGACATCACTGTGTATATTATCCCTGTACTGTGACATCACTGTGTATACTACCCCGGTACTGTGACATCACTGTGTATACTACCCCTGTACTGTGACATCAGTGTGTATATTACCTCTGTACTGTGACATCACTTTGTATATTTCTCCTGTACTGTGACAACACTGTGTCTACCACCCCGGTATCTCTAGACAGTTGGATATATCTACATGAACACTCTTATGATTGATGATTCTTCATCTACACAATAATTATGTCTCCCTCATAGTTTGAAACATGGTAATTTCTTGACTTACCCTGGAAGCAACAGAAGATCAGGATTGAAAATCTCATTGTAGGTCTGTGGTGAACTGCTGATCCGTAATCATCGGCGTCTTTTCTGTCTGGATCACTATTTCATATGTTTTACTTTTAAGAAGCAAGAGGAAGAGACCAGAAGAGGAAGTTTGACGCACAACCTGCGGTGGTTCCTTTTTTGGAGGTAAGAGACTCAAAGGAAAAAATTTTGTATTTTTATAAAAAGAAGAAAGGAGAAAAGAGAAGCAAAGTTTATTTTCTGTTATAAATCAGATAACTTGTGGTGAATGAAGAGGAACGATGTGTGTAGCAGGATGAGGTAAGGCAGGTTACACCTCATGTAATGCAGACCGCACTGCCCTTCATCTGGTGTGGATGAACTATCTTCTTTGAAAACTAAAATCCCCACTTCTCTTGATCAATATCGACGAGAGGCTGAGAATAAGAAGAGGTCAAAATTCCTACACGATACGGAAGATTACCAGCACAATAGGATATAAAATGGCAGGATTCTTTACCGCACATCGCAGTTACTACAGAGTCTACAGATCCTTCATTCTCCAGTTCTGACCGAATGATGTGGACAAGCAGCTGTTTAGTCTCCGTCAGGAGACAGTCCAGAAGAAGAAAACAAGAAGAGGGACAAGTGCAGGAGGGGCCTCGGAAACTATGAGAGTGATACGTTCCAAGGAACACTTCCCTGGTCATGACTGTGTCCTCAAAATCATTAATCATCGCTGAATTATCCTTGCTACAGAAGGATCTGTCTTTTTGTCCTGCATGTACAGTCATGGCCGAAAGTGTTTTGTTATACACGCGTTTATTATCTTTGTGTGTATTGAACAAGACACACACAAAATATAGAACAATAGGCAAATTGGACATAAAATGGGCAAAATTGTTGGCACCGTCAACGCAATACTTGATTGCCCACCCTTTGGAATAAATACCTGCCTCCTATAGTTATCAAGCGTCTTACACCTATCAGCTGAGATGTTGGACCCATCTTGTTTTGTAAACTGCTTCAGGTCTCTCATATTCGAAAGATGCCTTCTAACAACAGAAATTTTAAAATCTCTCCACAGGTGATCAATAGGATTTAGATACGGACTCATTGCTGGCCACTTCAGAACTCCTCAGCACTTTGTTTCCATCCATTCCTCGTTGCTTCTTGAAGCATGTCTAGGGTCATTGTCATGCTGAAAGACCTATGATCTAGGATGAAAAAACAGTTTTGTTGCACTTGACACTATCTTTTGACCCCAAATCCTTTGGTAATCTTCATATCTCATGATGCCATACACATAGTCAAGGCATCCAGTGACAGTCAGCAAAACAACCCAAAACATCTTTGAATCTCCACCATATTTGACTGTAGGTATTGTGTCCTTTTCTTTGTGGGCCTCATTCCGTTTTAGATAAACAGTAGAAAGATGTGATTTACCAAAAGCTCTATCTTGGTTTCATCTGTCCACAAGATGGTTTACCAGAAGGATTTTGGCTTACTCGTACATTTTGGCAAACTGCAGTCTAGCTTTATTATTAGTGATGAGCGAGTGTACTCGTTGCTCGGGTGATCTCCGAGTATTTGTGACTGCTCAGAGATTTAGTTTTTGCTGATGCAGCTGCATGATTTACGGCTGATAGCCAGCCTGAGTACATGTGGGGGTTTCCTTGCTGCTAGGGAATCCCCACATGTAATCAAGCTGGCTAACAGTCGCAAATCATGCAGCTGCGGCAAGGAAAACTAAATCTCCAAGCAGTCACAAATACTCGGAGATCACCCAAACATGCTTGGGAGAACGAGTATACTTGCTCATCACTATTTATTATGTCTCTGTGTCAGCAGTGTTGTCCTCTTGGGTCTCCTGCCATAGTGTTTCGTTTAATTTCATTTCATTCAAATATAGATGCATAGTTTGCGCTTACACTGATGCATCCTCAGCCTACAGGATAGTTTGAATTTCTTTGGAACTTGATTGGGGTTATTTATCTGCCATCTGGACCATACTGTGTTACAGTTTTTGTACATTTTTCTCTGCAGTTCACCTATAAGGAGATTAGCTGCAGTGCCTTGAGCTGTAAAATTGTTGATTATGTTGCGCACCATGGACAATGGAACATCAAGATTTCTTGAGATGGACTTGGAACCTTGATATTGTTCATATTATTCAACAACTGTGGTTCTTAAATCCTACTGAGTCAACTTCTCCCCTTTTATCGGGTTTCAGGTGTGATTTTCATATTGCTAACACCTGTTAATTGCCACAGGTGTCTTTGAATGAGCATCATATGCTTAAAACAAAGTGGTTTACCCACAATTTTGAAAAGGTGCCAATAATTTTATTCTGCCCACTTTAGGGACTTTGTGTGAAATTATGTCCAATTTGCCTGTTTTTTCTCTGTTTTTTTTGTGTTGTTCCAATACACAAAGGAAATAAACATGTGTATTAAAAAAACACATGTAATTGCAATCATTTTCTGAGATAAATACTTCATTTTCTGGAACAATTGCAAGGGTGCCAATACTTTTGACCATGACTCTAAATTTAACTTGTTTAATCTACAGATGGATTTTGTAATGCTTGCACCCTTACTGGGTGGCATGAGTGAGGAATTGTGGCCCCACTGGCAGGGCCGGTGTTAGGGGCAGGCAGACTAGGCAGCTGCCTGGGGCCCCCGCTGCCCTAGGGGCCCCCAGCCAGGGGCAGACATACTGCTGATGGCACTGCTCCGGGGCCCAGAGGTGGAGGGGGGCCCCTGCAGGTAGGCCCGGTATCATGCAGGATCGGGCCCCTCTCACTCCCTCCTATAATCATGGAACACCGGGTGCCGGGGAGAGAGCGGGGCGCGAAGTGCAGGAGATCAAAAAGGGGGCGTGTCATGTAGGGAGAGACGCTGGCCAATGAACGCTTTCCTTACCTCACAGTGACCAGACTGAGGAGAGCGCTCACTGGCTGCCGTCTGTCCTGCTGCATGGAGCGTCCCAATGGTGAGTACTCGCCTACACAGTCAGGGGCCCCGGCCGCACAGCACACAGGGACATCAGTGGAGGAAGAGCAGGACTTAAGGTACCGTCACACTAGGCGATATCGCCAGCGATCCGTGACGTTGCAGCGACCTGGATAGCGATATCGCTGTATTTGACACGCAGCAGCGATCTGGATCCCGCTGTGAAATTGCTGGTCGCTGCTAGAAGGTCTGCACTTTATTTGGTCGCTAGGTCGCCGTGTATCGCCGTGTTTGACAGCAAAAGCAAGGATACCAGCGATATTTTACACTGGTAACCAGGGTAAACATCGGGTTACTAAGCGCAGGGCCGCGCTTAGTAACCCGATGTTTACCATGGTTACCAGCGTAAAAGTTAAAAAAACAAACAGCACATACTCACCAGCGCGTCCCCCAGCCTCTGCTTCCTGACACTGACTGAGCGCCGGCCCTAAACTGAAAGTGAAAGCACAGCGGTGACGTCACCGCTGTGCTGTTAGGGCCGGAGCTCAGTCAGTGTCAGGAAGCGGAGGCTGGGGGACGCGCTGGTGAGTATGTGCTGTTTGTTTTTTTAACTTTTACGCTGGTAACCAGGGTAAACATCGGGTTACTAAGCACGGCCCTGCGCTTAGCAACCCGATGTTTACCCTGGTTACCCGGGGACTTCGGCATCGTTGGTCGCTGGAGAGCGGTCTGTGTGACAGCTCTCCAGCGACCAAACAGCGACGCTGCAGCGATCGGCATCGCTGTCGCTATCGCTGCAGCGTCGCTTAATGTGACGGTACCTTTACAGGGGGTCTTCTGCTCCCTCCACTGTTCTGTTCAGAGCAGGCTGCAGCGTCTCCTCACAGAGAAGAGATGGGGGAGGAGGCTCACTGCACGGGACAACACCAGGGGGCTGATATCAGTGCTGTCTGCTCTGTGCCCCATCCCCCACAGTGGGGTCTGCAGCCCTCTCCAGCTGAATTGACCTCCTGCAGGGCTCATCTGATCACCTATACAAGATTAGTATGTATGTATATTCTTGTATATGTATGTGTGCATCTGTGTGTCTCTATGTGTATGTTTCTGTGTGTATCTGTGTATGTATGTACGGTATATGTGTGTATGTATGGTATATTTGTATGGCTGTGTGTGTATGCATGTACAGTATGTGTGTATCTGTATGTGCAATAAATTTGTATGGATATATGGTATATATGTATGTTTATGTGCATGTACATACAGTATATGTGTATGTATATGTGTGTACGGTATGTGTGTATACTGTATGTGTGTATGTACGTGTATCTGTATGTTCGGTATATGTGTATGCATGTACGGTATATGTATGTATGTACGATATGTGTGTATGTATGGTATATTTGTATGGCTATGTGTGTATGCATGCACAGTATGTGTGTATCTGTGTATGTGCAATAAATTTGTATGGATATATGGTATATATGTATGTTTATGTGCATGTACATACAGTATATGTGTGTACGGTATGTGTATATACTGTATGTGTGTATGTACAGTACGTGTATGTGTATCTGTATGTTCGGTATATGTGTATGCATGTACGGTATATGTATGTATGTATGGTATGTGTATTTGGGTGTGTGTATTTTATATGTATGTACGGTATGTGTGTACTATATGTATATAACTGTATCTGTGTATGTACGGTATATGTGTGTACGGCATTTGTGTGAATGTACGGTATATGCATTTGTGTATGTACGGTATGTGTATGTATGATGGTATATGTATGTGTATCTGTGTGTATGTATGGTATATGTTGTGTTTGCATATACTGTATATGTATGTGTATCTGTACGTACGGTGTATGTATGTGTATTTGTGTGTATGTATGGTATATGTATGTACGGTATGTGTATACTATATGTGTATATAACTGTATGTGTGTATGCATGTAAGGTATATGTCTGTGTATGTATGTACGGTATGTGTATCTGTGTGTACATATGGTGTATGCATGTTCATCTGTGTGTATGTATGGTATATGTATGTATATCTATGTGTGTGAATGTACGGTATATGCATGTGTGTATGTACGGTATGTGTATGTATGACGGTATATGTATGTGTGTCTGTGTGTACGTACGGTGTATGTATGTGTATTTGTGTGTATGTATGGTATGTGTATACTATATGTGTATATAACTGTATGTGTGTATGTACAGTACGTGTATGTGTATCTGTATGTATGTACGGTATGTGTATCTGTGTGTATGTACGGTGTATGTATGTACAGTATATGCCGGAACAAAAATCATTGTTCTCATCAGCACATCGCCCAGTTAAAACTGCAGATATGCTGCTAAGATGATACTGTATGGGGACAGATTGATTTACTAGTGATCATTCTGTCCCCATCATTGTTCCTCAGCCAGTGTAAAGAGGCTGGAAACAAGTGGCGAATGACTTCAATATTGTTGATCACACTCGTTTAGTGGTCTGAAATCAGCACATGTAGCTACAACCAAAATGTTTCTGTTTGTTGGTGCAATTTGTTAGCATTTGGGGCCCCATTTTAAACTTTTGCCTAGGGCCCCACTTTGCCTAAAACCGGCCCTGCCCACTGGGCCACAAACCAGACTACCCTAGAAGGGGAGTGACTAAGCAGCTACCTTGGTGTTCACTGGAGCCTCTGATGGTGAGGTCAGGCTTGTGCCACAGGCAGCTGCCAGGTACCATGCCAGGGCGGTGTCTGGCTGTGGAGGCTGATCCTACTGAGGGACTGAACACTAATAACAAGTGCAGGAAGTAAATACAGGCACAACTGGTACTCTGGTGGGCATGGCTGGCACTCTTGGCAGGCAGGTGGGCATGACTGGCAGTCTTGGCAGGCAGGTGGGCATGGCTGGCAGTCTTGGCAGGCAGACACTCTTGGCGGGCACGGCTGGCACTCTTGGCAGGCAGGCAGGTACGAGTAAGGTAAGGGAGCTGGTAGGGACAGTTCTGACTGGAGGGACAGGAACTGTTAGGAACCAGTTCAGACTGGAGGGACAAAGATCTGCAGGGTGCGGAACAAGAGCAGAGCAGAACCTCAAGGTGATGAAAAGGGAGCAGAGCAGAACCACAAGGTGCGGAACGGGAGCAGAGCCAATCTGCAAGGTGCAGAATGGGAGCAGAGCTGAACCGCAAGGTGTGGAATGGGAGCGGAGCAGAATCACTGGTTGCCGAGCAGAGAGCAGAGCAGAGCCGCAGGGTGCGGAACGGAGAGCAGAGCAGACCCGCAGGGTGCAGAACAGAGAGCAGAGCAGAGCCGCAGGGTTCAGAGTGGAGAGCAGAGTTAAGCCGTAGGGTGCGGAGCAGGGCAAAGTCGCTGAGGCTAAGATAGAGTGCAGCGCCCCAGAGTCCTGGTCGTTGCAGTACTGTGGCTCTGCCACTAAGGGGAGCCATGGTACGTTCGATGGCACTGAAGGAGTTCCTCCAATCAGGTATCACAGACACCAATATGTTTCACAGCAGGGCCTCCGGGGGGAGCTAAGGGTGCTATTCATTAGGCCACTCCCCACCATAGTGGATAAACTGGGGGTCAGGCAGGAAGTTAGAGAGAGAACGTTGACGGGATTGAACAGAGCAACACCCTGTGGCAGAGGGTGTTGTGAAGGGAGAGACTGTAGGGTCTCTGCCAGGGGTGGGATCCTGGCAGAGGCTTGGCATTGAGAGAACGTAACGGGACCGTGCCTGCTCAGCTTAGCGGCGGTGCCCAAGAAAGGACTAGAAGCGAGGCAGATTGTGCTGAGTGAGAAACGAGATCAAGCAGAAGGAGAATACCAGCAGGGGTTTTGTTGAAAGAGGCAGCACCCTGCTGAGGCGCAATACCGGTGGCCGGAACGCCGAGGGAGTGGATTAGAATACAGCTTCAAGCCATACTCCAAACAGCGGCAGGACAGTCGGTCTCAGGCGGGCTGTCTACCACATATCACCTATGAAGTCTTGGGGGGCAATTGCGGGAGAGGGGCGTCTCTAGGGTCCCGGAAGAACTCCAGGCCTACCTGACAAATGGGTGCCATTCCAACCTGAATACAGGGAGGGGTGGATTACAGAGGAACATCAAATCGAGTTGTGAGGGAACTTAAGAAACAGACACAACCGTTGTGGGGTCACTTTCCGTGAGCACAGCAGGGAAGGACTACAACACACAGCGCTAGAAGGAAGGCACAGATTTCCACCTGAGAGGAGGACTCTGGAGGTGCCATTGGACCGGCTGGACTTGCGTAGCCTGGTGAACCGTGTTCTGGACTGAGGACTCAGAGATCTCCAGTAAAGAGGTAAAGAGACTGCAACCTGGTGTCCTTGTTATTTACTGCGACCTGCACCCCACAACTGCACCGCTACATCGCTATCATCACTACCAACACCCACACCCTCATTCTACTGTGCGCCCCACGGCAGGGTCACGGACCGGGGCCTAGCCGCCGTGACAACCCCAGAAGCAGAGACTCAGAGGCCCGGTACCGGGTACCCCTCGGCCCTGCGGCGGTGGAGCGGGGCGCGACAGAACTTGGCGTCACGAACAGGATCTACTTAAGCCTGAAGAATCAGGTCATGTGTGCCTAGAGACTGTGATTTACTGTGCTTGAACTGTACTTTATTGAGAGGACTGTGTGTTGTGCCATTTGCCGCCAAAATCCGCCGCCATTGTAGCGCTGAGGAGAGCGCAGGAAGAGAAGAGGGGCGTGAAGGGGGCGTAGGCAAGCTGGAGAGCGCGAACAGCAATGGCCGCCCAGTCTAAGTATTTCTGTGTCCTGAGGACGTGCCCGTCAACAGCCGAGGTACGCCTCCTGATCTTGGTCGGAGGGTGGAGACCATGGGGACGGGGCCGCCCACAGAAGAGACCGCGGGAGGAAGACGCGGGAAAAGAACGAGAAATGGCGACACCCGGAGCACCACGCGGCGCCGACCCGGTTCGGCCTGAGCCTGCACAGCCTGAAATAACCCCGGGGACGCCAACACTGCGGGGTCTGATCCCCACAGAGCCACCGATGGGTCGACCCCCTTTGCCGCTGTCCGAGGAATGTGTGGCTGCAGCCGAGGCCAGACAGCTAAGCCGCCGGCTGAAGGCCGCTGCCCGAGTGCTCACCCGGTTAGGTGAGCCCACGGAGATCCGTCTGACTCCAGCGTCTCCTGTCCCCTCCCAACTGACCGCGGCTGGAAGTACGCTATCAACACCGGATTTAAAGATCATGCCGGACGCCGAGCATCTACGGCGTCGGATGGCAGCATGGCGGAGCCGGCCCCAACTTGCAGAGCAAATTGATCTGGTCAGTGTTCCGGAGATTCCGACCTCGCACTGGGGTGTGGTGGTGGCCTTTAATCCCCGGTATGGAAGAGGGGTGATTCAGGAAATTGGAGAGCCGCTGCAGGTCCGCGTGGATCGGGAGGAGGTGGAGCCTTGCAGCGGGAGGCTTGATCGCGACCTGGAGCCAGGAGATGCCGTCACCTATACGAGGTGGAAGAGGGACGCCAGTGAGACGGGCTGGTTCGCTCGAGGGGTCCAGCGATGCATCGCCCTCCAGGCTGCTGCGGGGACACCAGAAGGGGATAGTCCCGGAGGAAAGGCAGCAGAACCCGGCCCCGCGGAACCGCAAGGAGCCCAGCCTCGCCGCACTCCAGAGGGACGTGTGCACCTGCCGACAAGGAGAACCCCCCGGAGGGGAATCTTATCCTTACTGGGACCAGAACGGCGTCCTGGCTCACCGGGCCGATCTGTTGGTCTGGTGAGGCCAGAAAAGAGATCACCTTCCGCAGAACCTCAGTAAGACATTGCTGTCAGAAAATGTAAATAGTTGCTATTTTATTGTTTTAACTATTCCTGATTGTTTGCTGCTAAAACCCGTCCAGGGTAAACTTTAAAGGTGACCCCTTTGTTGACCCGGGGTCACTATTGTTGTTTTCCAGAGGTTTTACACAAACTGCAGTAATCATGGACTGTGCATGATTCGAACTTCCTTGTAAATAGTTGCACCTTCTTAAGGGTGCCTCCTACTGGTTTTAGTTAAAAGACACTTTGCGAAGATACCTTTCCTACTGGTTTTAGTTAAAAGACACTTTGCGAAGATACCTTTCCTACTGGTTTTAGTTAAAAGACACTTTGCGAAGATGCCATTCCGGAGCCTTTGCGTGGACTGGTAGGCTGAGAAGACGAGCTACCTCAGAAAGGCTTGGTCCCCTCTTAAAGGGGATGCGTGGAATTGAACTTGAAAGAGATACTGTTTTAGAACGGTAATATGATGATGCTTTGAGAAAGAATGTAACTGTTTTACATGAAAAGTTATATGTGTTTAAATTGTTTGAATTGTGAAATCTGAAAATAATGTTTTGTGAAAGGAAAAGATGCAGAGAGCCCGCAGGGGTAGAAGTAGAGATCTGCATAGTTGAAAGTAAAGAAGTAATGATGAAGGTGAGGATAGAAGGTAAACCCTGCGTCCCCATAGAAAGTTACTTTGTTACTAAGGACAGAAAGCGAACCCGTAGGGGTTAGAGAGTGAGTCCTTAAAGGAGCCGAGTAGAGCTGGCTCAGAGTTCTTTAAACGAAAGGAATGTTATGTCTATACTATGTATAGTAGCGAAAGGCAGTAGGCCCTGGCTGAACGGGGCGGTCCTGTAAAAGAAAGGAGAGGCAGTAGGTCTGGTGCCATAGGGACAGGCGGTCCTGCAAGTTCAAAGTAGGAGAATGTGAAGTTACCCTACCCTGTAATGTGATTATAGGAAGGCCTTTGGTAAACTAAGAGTGTTTGTTTCTTAAAGGCAATGTTAATTTATTGTTCCAGAATTTGCACTAAGTAGAATACCCGGTTGGGTAACAGGAGTTATGTATAGCCTGTAATTTATAATGTTGACTATGTTTGTAACGTTAAAAGTGTCCTCACCTCCCATAAAGGGAAGCCTGTTCAAGTATACTTATTGTTTTGCACTCAAAAAAATTGTATGTCTGTTTGCTAATCTGTATTGTTGTTTTTCTTCCCAGTCCCGGAGTACTGTGTTTAACCAGGGGGGAGTGCAGCGCCCCAGAGTCCTGGTCATTGCAGTACTGTGGCTCTGCCACTAAGGGGAGCCATGGTACGTTCGATGGCACTGAAGGAGTTCCTCCAATCAGGTATCACAGACACCAATATGTTTCACAGCAGGGCCTCCGGGGGGAGCTAAGGGTGCTATTCATTAGGCCACTCCCCACCATAGTGGATAAACTGGGGGTCAGGCAGGAAGTTAGAGAGAGAACGTTGACGGGATTGAACAGAGCAACACCCTGTGGCAGAGGGTGTTGTGAAGGGAGAGACTGTAGGGTCTCTGCCAGGGGTGGGATCCTGGCAGAGGCTTGGCATTGAGAGAACGTAACGGGACCGTGCCTGCTCAGCTTAGCGGCGGTGCCCAAGAAAGGACTAGAAGCGAGGCAGATTGTGCTGAGTGAGAAATGAGATCAAGCAGAAGGAGAATACCAGCAGGGGTTTTGTTGAAAGAGGCAGCACCCTGCTGAGGCGCAATACCGGTGGCCGGAACGCCGAGGGAGTGGATTAGAATACAGCTTCAAGCCATACTCCAAACAGCGGCAGGACAGTCGGTCTCAGGCGGGCTGTCTACCACATATCACCTATGAAGTCTTGGGGGGCAATTGCGGGAGAGGGGCGTCTCTAGGGTCCCGGAAGAACTCCAGGCCTACCTGACAAACGGGTGCCATTCCAACCTGAATACAGGGAGGGGTGGATTACAGAGGAACATCAAATCGAGTTGTGAGGGAACTTAAGAAACAGACACAACCGTTGTGGGGTCACTTTCCGTGAGCACAGCAGGGAAGGACTACAACACATAGCGCTAGAAGGAAGGCACAGATTTCCACCTGAGAGGAGGACTCTGGAGGTGCCATTGGACCGGCTGGACTTGCGTAGCCTGGTGAACCGTGTTCTGGACTGAGGACTCAGAGATCTCCAGTAAAGAGGTAAAGAGACTGCAACCTGGTGTCCTTGTTATTTACTGCGACCTGCACCCCACAACTGCACCGCTACATCGCTATCATCACTACCAACACCCACACCCTCATTCTACTGTGCGCCCCACGGCAGGGTCACGGACCGGGGCCTAGCCGCCGTGACAACCCCAGAAGCAGAGACTCAGAGGCCCGGTACCGGGTACCCCTCGGCCCTGCGGCGGTGGAGCGGGGCGCGACAAGAGCAGAACCAAGAAACACAAGTACTTGCAGTGAAGTACAAAGTGAACACCAGGGACTCTATTGCTGTGCAGCGACAATCAGATAGAGGCAGGTACTAGTACGGGACCTGCAAGCAAGAGGAGTAGAAACAAGGATAGACACAGCAGGGTAAGGAAGGCAAAAGACAAGAATACAAATAGGTTTGGGTATAGGACGAAGTTCAGACAAGGACAGACACGGGAATGAGTACAGGATACCGGACAAGGATTCAGGCCTGAGTATGCAGCCTTCAGGAAGGTGGAATATAGAAATGGGTCTGGGTATGCAGCCCCCAGAAAGGCGGAAAACAGGACATGAACTGGCAACTCAGCAACAAAGTACAGACTGACAGCGTTTGTTGCTCAGGCATCCACTATTGGTAGGGATGCCTCAAGTACCTGAGGCCTCTTGGCATTTGGCTGAGGACACCGTAGGAAGGTGTACATTGTCTCTATAAGAACCAGGAAGTGCCGGGGCTGACACCCTAAGCATACAGCCAGGAAGCCCTAGGCCTGTGTTCCCCAACTCCAGTCCTCAAGAGCCACCAAGAGGTCATGTTTTCAGGATTTCCTTAGTATTTAACCCCTTCCTGACCCGTGCCAATCCGACCCATGACGCCTATGTGGCGTCATGGAATGATCGCGTCCCTGCAGATCGGGTGAAAGGGTTAACTCCAATTTCACCCGATCTGCAGGGACAGGGGGAGTGGTACTTCAGCCCAGGGGGGGTGGCTTCACCCCCCCGTGGCTACGATCGCTCTGATTGGCTGTTGAAAGTGAAACTGCCAATCAGAGCGATTTGTAATATTTCACCTGAAAAACCGAAATATTACAATCCAGCCATGGCCGATACTGCAATATCATCGGCCATGGCTGGAAACCCTGATGTGAGCCCCCCTGTTATGACCCCAGTGGACAGGGTCTCAGAGGAACGTGTAAGTCTGCAAGATACAAAAATCCAGCTCATAGGGCTGTGGTAACTGGGTTGACCAAATAGCTACTCCTAACGCCAACACTAGAAGTAGCCGGGGATCATGCCTACGGTGATCGCTAGATGACACGCGCCAGCCGGAGAATCTAACTACCCCTAGGAGAAGAAAACAAAGACCTCTCTTGCCTCCAGAGAAAGGGACCCCAAAGCAAGATACAAGCCCCCCACAAATAATAACGGTGAGGTAAGAGGAAATGACAAACACAGAAATGAACCAGGTTCAGCAAAGAGAGGCCAGCTTACTAATAGCAGAATATAGCAAGATAACTTATCTGGTCAACAAAAACCCTATAAAAATCCACGCTGGAGATTCAAGAACCCCCGAACCGTCTAACGGTCCGGGGGGAGAACACCAGCCCCCCAGAGCTTCCAGCAAAGGTCAGGATACAGATAGGAACAAGCTGGACAAAAATACCAAACAAAACAAAAGCAAAAAGCAAAGAAGCAGACTTAGCTTGAAAAACAGGAACCAGGATCAGAGGACAAGAGCACAGCAGATTAGCTCTGATTTCAACGATGCCAGGCATTGAACTGAAGGTCCAGGGAGCTAATATAGCAACGCCCCTGAACTAACGGCCCAGGTGAGGATATAAGAAAAGACAGACGCTCCAGAGTCAAATCACTAATGACCACTAGAGGGAGCAAAAAGCAAAATCACAACAGTACCCCCCCCTTAGTGAGGGGTCACCGAACCCTCACCACGACCACCAGGGCGATCAGGATGAGCGGCATGAAAGGCACGAACTAAATCGGCCGCATGAACATCAGAGGCGACCACCCAGGAATTATCTTCCTGACCATAGCCCTTCCACTTGACTAGGTACTGAAGCCTCCGCCTGGAGAGGCGAGAATCCAAGATCTTCTCCACCACGTACTCCAACTCGCCCTCAACCAACACCGGAGCAGGAGGCTCAGCAGAAGGAACCACAGGCACAACGTACCGCCGCAACAAGGACCTATGAAACACGTTGTGGATAGCAAACGACACAGGTAGATCCAGGCGAAAGGATACAGGATTAAGAATTTCCAATATCTTGTAAGGACCAATAAAACGAGGTTTAAATTTGGGAGAGGAAACCTTCATAGGAACAAAGCGGGAAGAAAGCCACACCAAATCCCCAACACGTAGTCGGGGACCCACACCGCGGCGGCGGTTGGCAAAGCGCTGAGCCCTCTCCTGTGACAACTTCAAGTTGTCCACCACAAGATTCCAGATCCGCTGCAACCTATCCACCACAGAATCCACCCCAGGGCAGTCAGAAGGTTCCACATGACCCGAAGAAAAACGAGGGTGGAAACCAGAGTTGCAGAAAAACGGCGAAACCAAGGTGGCGGAACTAGCCCGATTATTAAGGGCAAACTCAGCTAACGGCAAGAAGGTCACCCAATCGTCCTGATCAGCAGAGACAAAACACCTCAAATAAGCCTCCAAAGTCTGATTAGTTCGCTCCGTCTGTCCATTAGTCTGAGGATGGAAAGCAGACGAAAACGACAAGTCAATGCCCATCCTACAACAAAAAAGGATCGCCAGAATCTGGAAACGAACTGGGATCCTCTGTCTGACACAATATTCTCAGGGATGCCGTGCAAACGAACCACGTTCTGGAAAAACACAGGAACCAGATCGGAAGAGGAAGGCAGTTTAGGCAAAGGAACCAAATGGACCATCTTGGAGAAGCGATCACATATCACCCAGATAACAGACATGCCCTGAGACACCGGAAGATCAGAAATGAAATCCATGGAGATATGTGTCCAAGGTCTCTTAGGGACAGGCAAGGGCAAGAGCAACCCGCTGGCACGAGAACAGCAAGGCTTAGCTCGAGCACAAGTCCCACAGGACTGTACAAATGACCGCACATCCCTAGACAAGGAAGGCCACCAAAAGGATCTGGCCACCAGATCTCTGGTGCCAAAAATTCCTGGGTGACCTGCCAACACCGAGGAATGAACCTCGGAAATGACTCTGCTGGTCCACTTATCAGGCACAAACAGTCTGTCAGGTGGACAAGAATCAGGCCTATCAGCCTGAAATCTCTGCAACACACGTCGCAGATCAGGAGAAATAGCTGACAAGATAATACCATCCTTAAGAATACCAACAGGTTCAGCGACTCCAGGAGCATCAGGCACAAAGCTCCTGGAAAGAGCATCGGCCTTCACATTCTTTGAACCTGGTAAATACGAGACAACAAAGTCAAAACGGGAGAAAAACAATGACCAGCGGGCCTGTCTAGGATTCAGGCGTTTAGCAGACTCGAGATACATCAGATTTTTGTGATCAGTCAAGACCACCACACGATGCTTAGCACCCTCGAGCCAATGACGCCACTCCTCAAATGCCCATTTCATGGCCAACAACTCCCGATTGCCCACATCATAATTTCACTCCGCAGGCGAAAAATTCCTAGAGAAAAAGGCGCAAGGTCTCATAACAGAGCAACCAGGGCCTCTCTGCGACAAAACGGCCCCTGCTCCAATCTCTGAAGCATCCACCTCAACTTGAAAGGGAAGCGAGACATCAGGCTGGCACAAAACAGGCGCCGAAGTAAACCGACGTTTCAACTCCTGGAAAGCCTCCACGGCAGCAGGAGCCCAATTAACCACATCGGAGCCCTTCTTGGTCATATCCGTCAAAGGTTTCACAATGCTAGAAAAGTTAGCGATAAAACGACGGTAGAAGTTAGCGAAACCCAAGAACTTCTGAAGACTCTTAACTGACGAGGGCTGAGTCCAATCAAGAATAGCTCGGACCTTGACTGGGTCCATCTCCACAGCAGAAGGGGAAAAAATGAACCCCAAAAAGGGAACCTTCTGTACACCAAAAAGACACTTTGAGCCCTTGACAAACAAAGAATTTTCACGCAAAATTTTAAAGACCATCCTGACCTGCTCCACATGCGAGTCCCAATTATCAGAAAAAACCAGAATATCATCCAGATAAACGATCAGAAATTTATCCAGATAGTTCCGGAAAATGTCATGCATAAAGGACTGAAAAACTGAAGGGGCATTAGAGAGCCCAAAAGGCATCACCAAGTACTCAAAATGACCTTCGGGCGTATTGAATGCGGTTTTCCATTCATCCCCTTGCTTAATGCGCACAAGGTTGTACGCACCACGAAGGTCTATCTTGGTAAACCACTTGGCACCTTTAATCCGGGCAAACAAGTCAGACAACAGCGGCAAAGGATACTGAAATTTGACAGTGATCTTATTTAAAAGCCGATAGTCAATACAAGGCCTCAAAGATCCGTCCTTTTTAGCCACAAAAAAGAATCCCGCACCAAGAGGGGAAGAAGACGGACGGATGTGTCCTTTCTCCAGAGACTCCTTGATATATGAACGCATAGCGGTATGTTCAGGTATCGACAGATTAAACAGTCTTCCCTTAGGAAATTTACTGCCTGGAATCAAATCTATTGCACAGTCACATTCCCTATGAGGAGGCAATGCACTGGACCTGGACTCGCTAAAGACATCCTGATAATCAGACAAGTACTCCGGAACTTCCGAAGGCGTAGAAGAAGCAATAGACACAGGCAGGGAATCCTCATGAATACCACGACAGCCCCAACTAGACACTGACATAGCCTTCCAGTCAAGGACTGGATTATGGGTCTGTAACCATGGCAGCCCCAAAACAACCAAATCATGCATTTTATGTAGAACGAGAAAACATATCACCTCGCGGTGTTCAGGAGTCATGCACATGGTAACCTGTGTCCAATACTGCGGTTTATTTTCTGCTAATGGCATAGCATCAATACCCCTAAGAGGGATAGGATTTTCTAATGGTTCAAGAATAAAACCACAGCGCTTAGCAAATGAGAGATCCATAAGACTCAGGGCAGCACCTGAATCTACAAACGCCATGACAGGATAAGATGACAGTGAGCAAATCAAAGTTACAGACAGAATAAACTTAGGATGCAAATTACCAACGGTGACAGGACTAACAACCTTAGATATACGTTTAGAGCATGCTGAGATAACATGTGTAGAATCACCACAGTAGAAGCACAAGCCATTCCGGCGTCTATGAATTTTCCTCTCATTTCTAGTCAGGATTCTATCACATTGCATCAAATCAGGTGTCCGTTCAGACAACACCATGAGGGAATTTGCGGTTTTTCTATCACATTGCATCACATCAGGTGTCCGTTCAGACAACAACATGAGGGAATTTGCGGTTTTGCGCTCCCGCAACCGCCGGTCAATTTGAATAGCCAGGGACATGGTATCATTCAGACCTGTGGGAATGGGAAAACCCACCATAACATTCTTAATGGCCTCAGAAAGGCCATTTCTAAAATTAGCGGCCAGTGCACACTCGTTCCAATGTGTCAGCACGGACCATTTCCGAAATTTTTGGCAATACACCTCAGCCTCGTCCTGGCCCTGAGACATAGCCAGCAAGGCTTTCTCTGCCTGAATCTCAAGATTGGGTTCCTCATAAAGTAAACCGAGCGCCAGAAAAAACGCATCAATATCAGCCAATGCCGGATCTCCTGGCGCCAACGAAAAAGCCCAATCCTGAGGGTCACCCCGTAAGAATGAAATAACAATTTTAACTTGTTGAGCAGAGTCTCCAGACGAACAAGGTTTCAGGGACAAAAATAATTTACAATTATTCCTGAAATTCCTAAACTTAAATCGGTCTCCTGAAAACAGTTCAGGAATCGGAATCTTGGGTTCAGACCTAGGATTTCTGGTAACATAATCTTGTATACCCTGCACACGAGCGGCAAGCTGGTCCACACTTGTAATCAAGGTCTGGACATTCATGTCTGCAGCAAGCTTAAGCCACTCTGAGGTAAAGGGGAAAAGAAAAAAAAAAATAAGAGAGGGAAAAAAAAAACTCAAAATTTTCTTTCTTATAATCCCACTTCTGCAATGCATTAAACATTTAATTCTGGCCTGGCATACTGTTATGACCCCAGTGGACAGGGTCTCAGAGGAACGTGTAAGTCTGCAAGATACAAAAATCCAGCTCATAGGGCTGTGGTAACTGGGTTGACCAAATAGCTACTCCTAACGCCAACACTAGAAGTAGCCGGGGATCATGCCTACGGTGATCGCTAGATGACACGCGCCAGCCGGAGAATCTAACTACCCCTAGGAGAAGAAAACAAAGACCTCTCTTGCCTCCAGAGAAAGGGACCCCAAAGCAAGATACAAGCCCCCCACAAATAATAACGGTGAGGTAAGAGGAAATGACAAACACAGAAATGAACCAGGTTCAGCAAAGAGAGGCCAGCTTACTAATAGCAGAATATAGCAAGATAACTTATCTGGTCAACAAAAACCCTATAAAAATCCACGCTGGAGATTCAAGAACCCCCGAACCGTCTAACGGTCCGGGGGGAGAACACCAGCCCCCCAGAGCTTCCAGCAAAGGTCAGGATACAGATAGGAACAAGCTGGACAAAAATACCAAACAAAACAAATGCAAAAAGCAAAGAAGCAGACTTAGCTTGAAAAACAGGAACCAGGATCAGAGGACAAGAGCACAGCAGATTAGCTCTGATTTCAACGATGCCAGGCATTGAACTGAAGGTCCAGGGAGCTAATATAGCAACGCCCCTGAACTAACGGCCCAGGTGAGGATATAGGAAAAGACAGACGCTCCAGAGTCAAATCACTAATGACCACTAGAGGGAGCAAAAAGCAAAATCACAACACCCCCCCACCCCACCGATCGCCCCCCCAAGCCACCGATCTGTCCCGTAGTCCCCTCCATCCTGTGCTCCGCTCCCCCGTCCTCCTGTCCGCTCCCCCCTTGCTCCCCCAATCTCCCCCCCCCTTATACTTACCGAGGCTCCCGGTGCCCATCCGTCTTCTCCATGGGCGCCGCCATCTTCCAAAATGGCGGACGCATGCGCAGTGCGCCCGCCGAATCTGCCGGCCGGCAGATTCGTTACAAGTACATTTTGATCGCTGTGATAGGTTCTATTACAGCGATCAAAATAAAAAAATTATAAATAACCCCCCCCTTTATCACCCCCATAGGTAGGGACAATAATAAAAAAAAGAAAATATTTTTTTTCTTTTTCCACTAGGGTTAGGGTTAGAACTAGGGTTAGGGTTAGGGGTAGGGTTAGGGTTAGGGGTAGATAAAATGAAGAAGAAAAGAGAGCACTCACCGTCCGTGCAAAAGTCCGTTTATTGATGTGGCATTACAATAAAATAGCGAAGCATGGCAGGTAGAAGTTGTGGAGAAGGACTTAGGGTTAGGGGTAGGGTTAGGGTTAGGGCATGTGCACACAGTGCGGATTTGGCTGTGGATCCGCAGCGGATTGGCCGCGGATGCACAGCGGATTGGCCGCGGATCCACAGCGGATTGGCCGCTGTGAATTCGTAGCAGTTTTCCATGAGGTTTACAGTACCATGTAAACCTATGGAAAACCAAATCCGCTGTGCCCATGGTGCGGAAAATTCCGTGCGGAAACGCTGCGTTGTATTTTCCGCAGCATGTCAATTCTTTGTGCGAATTCCGCAGCGTTTTACACCTGTTCCTCAATAGGAATCCGCAGGTGAAATCCGCACAAAAAAACACTGGAAATCCGCTATAAATCCGCAGGTAAAACGCAGTGCCTTTTACCTGCAGATTTTTCAAAAATCGTGCGGAAAATCTCACACGAATCCGCAACGTGGGCACATAGCCTTAGAGTTAGGGTTGGAATTAGGGCTAGGGTTGGAAATAGGGTTAAGATTAGGCTTGTGGTTAGGGTTACGGATAGGGTTAGGGGTGTGTTGGGGTTACAGTTGTCGTTAGGGTTGGGATTAGGGTTAGGGTTGGGATTAGGGTTAGGATTAGGGTTAGGGTTGGGATTAGGGTTACGGCTGTGTTGGGGTTGGGGTTGTGGTTAGGGGTGTGTTGGGGTTAGGGTTGTGATTAGGGTTATGGCTACAGTTGGGATTAGGGTTAGGGGTGTGTTGGGGTTAGCGTTGAAGTTAGAATTGAGGGATTTCCACTGTTTAGGCACATCAGAGGTCTACAAACGTAACATGGCGCCACCATTGATTCCAGCCAATCTTGCGTTCAAAAAGTCAAATGGTGCTCCCTCCCTTCCAAGCCCCGATGTGCGCCCAAACAGTGGTTTACCCCCACATATGGGGTACCAGCGTACTCAAAACAAACTGGGCAACAATTATTGGGGTCCAATTTCTCCTGTTACCCTTGCAAAAATAAAAAATTACTTGCTAAAACATAATTTTTGAGGAAAGAACAATTATTTTTTATTTTCACGGCTCTGCGTTATAAACTTCTGTGAAACACTTGGGGGTTGAAAGTGCTCACCACACATCTAGATAAGTTCCTTGGGGGGTCTAGTTTCCAAAATGGGGTCACTTGTGGGGTGTTTCTACTGTTTAGGCACATCAGGGGCTCTGCAAATGCAACATGACGCCCGCAGACCATTCCATCAAAGTCTGCATTTCAAATGTCACTACTTCCCTTCCGAGCCCTGACGTGCGCCCAAACAGTGGTTTACCCCCACATATGGGGTACCAGCGTACTCAGGACAAACTGGGCAACAACTATTGGGGTCCAATTTCTCCTGTTACCCTTGCAAAAATAAAAAATTGCTTGCTAAAATATATTTTTTGAGGAAAGAACAATTATTTTTTATTTTCACGGCTCTGCGTTATAAACTTCTGTGAAACACTTGGGGGTTGAAAGTGCTCACCACACATCTAGATAAGTTCCTTGGGGGGTCTAGTTTCCAAAATGGGGTCACTTGTGGGGTGTTTCTACTGTTTAGACACATCAGGGGCTCTGCAAACATAACATGATGCCCGCAGACCATTCCATCAAAGTCTGCATTCCAAAACGTCACTACTTCCCTTCCGAACCCCGATGTGTGCCAAAACATTGGTTTACCCCCACATATGGGGTATCAGCGTACTCAGGAGAAACTGATCAACAACTTTTGTCATCCAATTACTCCTGTTACCCTTGGGAAAATAAAAAATTGTGGGCTAAAAAATAATTTTTGAGAAAAGAAAAATTATTTTTTATTTTCATGGCTCTGCGTTATAAACTTCTGTGAAGCACTTGGGAGTTCAAAGTGCTCACCACACATCTAGATTAGTTCCTTGGGAGGTCTAGTTTCCAAAATGGGGTCACTTGTGGGGGAGCTCCAATGTTTAGGCACACAAGGGCTCTCCAAACGCGACATGGTGTCCGCTAATGATTGGAGCTAATTTTCCATTCAAAAAGCCAAATGGCGTTCCTTCCCTTCCGAGCCCTGCCGTGCGCCCAAACAGTGGTTCACCCCCACAAATGGGGTATCATCGTACTCAGGACAAACTGGACAACAACATTTGGGGTCCAATTTCTCCTATTACCCTTGGGAAAATAAAAAATTCCAGGCTAAAAATCATTTTTGAGGAAAGAAAAAATATTTTTTATTTTCACGGTTCTGCGTTATAAACTCCTGTGAAGCACCTGGGGGTTTTAAGTGCTCACTATGCATCTAGATAAGTTCCTTGGGGGTCTAGTTTCCAAAATGGGTCACTTGTAGGGGAGCTCCAATGTTTAAGGCACACAGGGGCTCTCCAAACGCGACATGGTGTCCGCTAACGATTGGAGCTAATTTTCCATTCAAAAAGTCAAATGGCGCTCCTTCACTTCCGAGCCTTACCATGTGCCCAAACAGTGGTTTACCCCCACATGTGAGGTATTGGTGTACTCAGGAGAAATTGTGCAACAAATTTTAGGATCCATTTTATCCTGTTGCCCATGTGAAAATGAAAAAATTGAGGCTAAAAGAAATTTTGTGTGAAAAAAAGTACTTTTTCATTTTTACGGATCAATTTGTGAAGCACCTGAGGGTTTAAAGTGCTCACTATGCTTCTAGATAAGTTGCTTGGGGGGGTCTAGTTTCCAAAATGAGGTCACTTGTGGGGGAGCTCCAATGTTTAGGCACACGGGGGCTCTCCAAACGCGACATGGTGTCCGCTAAAGATTGGAGCCAATTTTTCATTCAAAAAGTCAAATGGCGCTCCTTTCCTTCCAAGCCCTGCCGTGCGCCCAAACAGTGGTTTACCCCCACATATGAGGTATCAGCGTACTCAGGACAAATTGGACAACATCGTTCATGGTCCAGTTTCTCCTTTTACCCTTGGGAAAATAAAAAATTGTTGCTAAAAGATCATTCTTGTGACTAAAAAGTTAAATGTTCATTTTTTACTTCCATGTTTCTTCTGCTGCTGTGAAACACCTGAAGGGTTAATAAACTTCTTGAATGTGGTTTTGAGCACCTTGAGGGGTGCAGTTTTTAGAATGGTGTCACTTTTGGGTATTTTCAGCCATATAGAACTCTCAAAAAGACTTCAAATGTGAGGTGGTCCCTAAAAAAAATGGTTTTGTAAATTTTGTTGTAAAAATGAGAAATCACTGGTCAAATTTTAACCCTTTTAACTTCCTAGCAAAAAAAAAATTTGTTTCCAAAATTGTGCTGATGTAAAGTAGACATGTGGGAAATGTTATTTATTAACTATTTTGTGTCACATAACTCTCTGGTTTAACAGAATAAAAATTCAAAATGTGAAAATTGCAAAATTTTCAAAATTTTCGCCAAATTTCCGTTTTTTTCACAAATAAACTCAGAAACTATTGACCTAAATTTAACACTAACATGGTGCCCAATATGTCACGAAAAAACAATCTCAGAATCGCTAGGATCCATTGAAGCGTTCCTGAGTTATTACCTCATAAAGGGACACTGGTCAGAATTGCAAAAAATGGCCAGGTCATTAAGGCCAAAATAGGCTGGGTCATGAAGGGGTTAAGAGGTGATATTTGCATCACCTGGACAATACTAAGGAAATCATGAAAACATGACCTGTTGGTGGCTCTTGAGGACAGGAGTTGGGGAACACTTCCCTAGGCTGTTGGAGGCACGAGATCATTAGGACAAGATACAATCAAGTATGAATGAAAAGAGGAGTTGATCCAGCTTCCAGAATTTTTTGCCACAAAATGTATTTGATAGCAGAAGGTGCAAAAAATATGTACAAAAATCAATAAAAGGACAGCATTTAAGCAACGCGTTTCAAACGCACATGGCTTTTTTTGTCAGAGCTCAATATCTACTCTTTACTCTCCCCCACTCCATGTTCCTAGAAAAAATCTTGAGACCTCAAGTGAAAAACACTAGACTTTTTTATTGAACACCAGTCCATTTCTTAAAATAATTTCCGAAATGGATCCCATTGCTGATGAAACATTGCTGGTCTCTTTTGACGTGACTAATCTATTTCCCTCGATCCCCCACACAAAAGGAAAAGAATATGTCAACACTTCGCTGCATGTCATCCTTTGAATATATAGTTGTTTATTACAATTCCATGTTTCAGAACAATTGTCTTCTTTGGAATGGATATATAGATGACATCTTTTGCATATGGGGTGGTACGTTGGACTCCCTTCTTCTATTTCATCAGTTCCTTAATTCAGCCTGGCCTGGTCTGACGTTTACCCGACAATATGACCAAACTCAATTAACTTTTCTTGACAGAAAGGTTGTGCAATTCAATGACTGCAATAATATACTGTGTTTTAACAGCTTTCATCCAATCTTTGTCAAGAAATTGAGCCAAACAGAGACAGAGTAACGTTTTGATAACATGATATCCTGAAAAACAGGATTTAAGGGAACCCTTCTTACCTTGTTTCAAATGCCTGTTGAATCTAAAAAACAAACTGGTTAGAGCAGATATTGAAATGGTTGCAAGATGCCCAGACAGCAATTCTTACGTACTTCAATGTGCCTTACTTACTTCTATTCCAGGATAGATATTTGAACAAATTATTAAACAGCATGTATGTAAGCACTTGGATAAGAATACAGTAATTAACCGGAGCCAGCTTTGTTGTCAGGATTTGAACTCAGCAGCTCTTAGTCCACTAGGCAGCAGCTCTTCCCTCTGAGCTATTCAGCTCACCAGACAGTTCTGTGCTAACCCAAATAGTTGTACCTGTATTGTTTCTATTTGTCTCCACCCTAAATTCCTGTTTGTCTCCACCCGGAGTACTTGATTGGCTCCACCCTGATAGAACATCCTATTTAACTTTGGCATTGCACTCCCTTTCTTGTGAAAATATTGAGCTACCCACCTCTAGTCAAGCTTCCTTTCACCTGCTGCTTATCCTCAAGATTCTACTGCTGCTCCTTGTACTGACCCCTGTTATCCCTGACTACTCTACATGCTGCTCATTAAAACTACATTGCTGCTTCTATGCACTGACTTCTTGGCTATCCCTGACTATGCTAACTGCTCCTGCTGCCTTTAGTGGTTGCAATACCACTACTCCAACCCAGTTCATAACAGAATAATCTTGCGCACAAAATAGAGTCTGCTTCAGCTCAACAGAGGCAACAAGTTGCTGAACTTCAGAATTTTGAGGCCATGTACCAAGAAAAATATTCTAAGTTGCAAACGCAGGTGTTGGGTCAGCAATAAGAAATTATTAAGTTACAGAAACAACTTCTGTATTTGCACAACTCTGGCTCAGAATCAAATGCACGCATGCACAAAGTTCAGTAGGGATCATTATCATTACCATGGATTCCTAATTCAATGCCATATCTATTTTCAGATGCAACCTTCACTGTTTACTGGAAAAAGGTTCTGTTCATCATTAATCTCCTGACTGATGAGGCTCTTGCATGGGTCTCATCTTATGTGGAAAAGAATTCCGACCTCCTTAATGACTTAGTTTCCTTCATCACCGCTATGGTTCAAGTGTTTGATGACCTGAATCATTGTGCTGCAGCTGAAACCAAATTTCCTACGTCAATGGCAGTGCTCTGCAGCTGAATATACCTCCAAATTCCGCTGCTGGGTCGCAGACACCACATGGAATTTAGCTGCCCAGAGGAGCCAATTTTGCAGAGGATTATCAAAGCTAATAAAAGATGAACTTCCAAGGTATGAGACCCCTGATAATTTAGAGGGCTTTATTCAATTGTGCATCCAAATTGATCAGAGACTCATTGAACAAAGAAAAGAAAGACTACAAGTAATTGTAAACAACCCAACTACTCCTTCAATCCACATTAAAAAAACAAGAGAAAATAAAAAGTGTGTCTGAACCTATGCAAATTGATGTCATCCAAAAACTTCTCTCTGCAGTAGAGAAGGAGAGGTGACATACTTCAAATTTATGCCTCTATTGTGGGGGTTCTGGACATTTTGCCATTAAGTGTCCTAATAAAAGGACTAGGGTTGAGCGAAACGGGTCGATCATTTTCAAAAGTCGCCGACTTTTGGCTAAGTCGGCGTCTCATGAAACCCGATCCGACCCCTGTGCTTGTCGGCCATGCGGTACGCGACTTTCGCGCCAAAGTCGCGTTTCAATGACGCGAAAAGCGCCATTTCTCAGCCAATGAAGGTGAACGCAGAGTGTGGGCAGCGTGATGACATAGATCCTGGTCCCCACCATCTTAGAGAAGGGCATTGCAGTGATTGGCTTGCTGTCTGCGGCGTCACAGGGGCTATAAAGGGGCGTTCCCGCCGACCGCCATCTTACTGCTGCTGATCTGAGCTTAGCGACAGGTTGCTGCCGCTTCGTCAGAAGCAGGGAGAGCGTTAGGCAGGGTCCACTAACCACCAAACCGCTTGTGCTGCAGCGATTTCCACTGTCCAACACCACCTTCGGTGTGCAGGAACAGTGGAAGCTATTTTTTTTTTTTCCCCTCAGCGCTGTAGCTCATTGGGCTGCCCTAGAAGGCTCCGTGATAGCTGTATTGCTGTGTGTACGCCACTGTGGAAACCAACTGCTTTTTTCAAAGCACATATCCTCTTGTTCCTTCCTTTCTGCACAGCTATCTTTTTTGTTTGTCCACACTTTTTATTTAATTTGTGCATCAGTCCACTCCTATTGCTGCCTGCCATACCTGGCTTACATTACTGCAGGGAGATAGTAATTGTAGGACAGTTTTTGTTTTTTTTTTGTTTTTTTTGTGGGAGATTAAGATTGGCATTTCTGCTACAGTGCCATCCCTGTGTGTGCCATCTCTCACTGAGTGGGCCATAGAAAGCCTATTTATTTTTTCCGTGATTTGTGTTCTAAATTCTACCTCAACACAAAAACACTACATCAATCAGTGGGAGAAAAATATTGGCCTCAGTCAGGGCTTGTGTGCCACTGCTGTGTGTGCTATCTCTCATTCAGTGGGCTATAGCAAGCCTATTTTTTTTTTTTTTTTTTTTAATATTATTTGGTTTCTAAAGTCTCCCTGAAAAAAAAAAAAAAACCTAAAAAAACAGTGGGAGAGTAATATTGCCCTTTCAGCTTGTGTGCCAGTCTTGACTCCTGGGTGTGCCACCTCTCTCTCTCATTCAGTGGGCCATAGAAAGGCTATTTTTTTTTTGGTTTTTTTAATATTATTTGGTTTCTAAAGTCTCCCTGAAAAAAAAAAAACAACACATACAAAAAACAGTGGGAAAGTAATATTGCCCTTTCAGCTTGTGTGCCAGTCTTGACTCCTGGGTGTGCCACCTCTCTCCCTTTCATTCAGTGGGCCATAGAAAGCCTATTTATTTTTTTTTTTAAATATTATTGGGTTTCTAAAGTCTCCCTTAAAAAACAAAAAATACATAAAAAAACAGTGGGAGAGTAATATTGCCCTTTCAGCTTGTGTGCCAGTCTTGACTCCTGGGTGTGCCACCTCTCTCCCTCTCATTCAGTGGGCCATAGAAAGCCTATTTATTTATTTTTTTAAATATTATTGGGTTTCTAAAGTCTCCCTTAAAAAACAAAAAATACATAAAAAAACAGTGGGAGAGTAATATTGCCCTTTCAGCTTGTGTGCCAGTCTTGACTCCTGGGTGTGCCACCTCTCTCTCTCATTCAGTGGGCCATAGAAAGGCTATTTTTTTTTTGGTTTTTTTAATATTATTTGGTTTCTAAAGTCTCCCTGAAAAAAAAAAAAAAACCTAAAAAAACAGTGGGAGAGTAATATTGCCCTTTCAGCTTGTGTGCCAGTCTTGACTCCTGGGTGTGCCACCTCTCTCCCTCTCATTCAGTGGGCCATAGAAAGCCTATTTATTTTTTTTTTTAAATATTATTGGGTTTCTAAAGTCTCCCTTAAAAAACAAAAAATACATAAAAAAACAGTGGGAGAGTAATATTGCCCTTTCAGCTTGTGTGCCAGTCTTGACTCCTGGGTGTGCCACCTCTCTCCCTCTCATTCAGTGGGCCATAGAAAGCCTATTTATTTTTTTTTAAAATATTATTGGGTTTCTAAAGTCTCCCTTAAAAAACAAAAAATACATAAAAAAACAGTGGGAGAGTAATATTGCCCTTTCAGCTTGTGTGCCAGGCTTGACTCCTGGGTGTGCCACCTCTCTCCCTCTCATTCAGTGGGCCATAGAAAGCCTATTTATTTTATTTTTTTAATATTATTGGGTTTCTAAAGTCTCCCTTAAAAAACAAAAAATACATAAAAAAACAGTGGGAGAGTAATATTGCCCTTTCAGCTTGTGTGCCAGTCTTGACTCCTGGGTGTGCCACCTCTCTCCCTTTCATTCAGTGGGCCATAGAAAGCCTATTTATTTATTTTTTTAAATATTATTGGGTTTCTAAAGTCTCCCTTAAAAAACAAAAAATACATAAAAAAACAGTGGGAGAGTAATATTGCCCTTTCAGCTTGTGTGCCAGTCTTGACTCCTGGGTGTGCCACCTCTCTCCCTTTCATTCAGTGGGCCATAGAAAGCCTATTTTTTTTTTTTTTAAATATTATTGGGTTTCTAAAGTCTCCCTTAAAAAACAAAAAATACATAAAAAAACAGTGGGAGAGTAATATTGCCCTTTCAGCTTGTGTGCCAGTCTTGACTCCTGGGTGTGCCACCTCTCTCTCTCATTCAGTGGGCCATAGAAAGGCTATTTTTTTTTTGGTTTTTTTAATATTATTTGGTTTCTAAAGTCTCCCTGAAAAAAAAAAAAAAACATACAAAAAACAGTGGGAGAGTAATATTGCCCTTTCAGCTTGTGTGCCAGTCTTGACTCCTGGGTGTGCCACCTCTCTCCCTTTCATTCAGTGGGCCATAGAAAGCCTATTTATTTTTTTTTTTAAATATTATTGGGTTTCTAAAGTCTCCCTTAAAAAACAAAAAATACATAAAAAAACAGTGGGAGAGTAATATTGCCCTTTCAGCTTGTGTGCCAGTCTTGACTCCTGGGTGTGCCACCTCTCTCCCTCTCATTCAGTGGGCCATAGAAAGCCTATTTATTTTTTTTTTAAATATTATTGGGTTTCTAAAGTCTCCCTTAAAAAAAAAAAAAAACATAAAAAAACAGTGGGAGAGTAATATTGCCCTTTCAGCTTGTGTGCCAGTCTTGACTCCTGGGTGTGCCACCTCTCTCTCTCATTCAGTGGGCCATAGAAAGCATTTTTTTTTTTTTTTCCTTGATTTGTGTTCTAAAATCTACCTCAACACAAAAACACTACATCAATCAGTGGGAGAAAAATATTGGCCTCAGTCAGGGCTTGTGTGCCACTGCTGTGTGTGCTATCTCTCATTCAGTGGGCTATAGAAAGCCTATTTTTTTTTTTTTTTTTTTTTTTTTAATATTATTTGGTTTCTAAAGTCTCCCTGAAAAAAAAAAATACCTAAAAAAACAGTGGGAGAGTAATATTGCCCTTTCAGCTTGTGTGCCAGTCTTGACTCCTGGGTGTGCCACCTCTCTCCCTCTCATTCAGTGGGCCATAGAAAGCCTATTTATTTATTTTTTTTAAATATTATTGGGTTTCTAAAGTCTCCCTTAAAAAAAAAAAAAAACATAAAAAAACAGTGGGAGAGTAATATTGCCCTTTCAGCTTGTGTGCCAGGCTTGACTCCTGGGTGTGCCACCTCTCTCCCTCTCATTCAGTGGGCCATAGAAAGCCTATTTATTTTTTTTTTTTAAATATTATTGGGTTTCTAAAGTCTCCCTTAAAAAAAAAAAAAACATAAAAAAACAGTGGGAGAGTAATATTGCCCTTTCAGCTTGTGTGCCAGTCTTGACTCCTGGGTGTGCCACCTCTCTCTCTCATTCAGTGGGCCATAGAAAGCCTTTTTTTTTTTTTTTTTTTTAATATTATTTGGTTTCTAAAGTCTCCCTGAGAAAAAAAAAAAATAAATTAGGTGGGAGATTAATATTGACATTAGTGCTTGAGTGACAGTCCTGCGTGTGTGTCATCTCTGTGATTTTGTGCCACAGAAAACAGAGTGTGTAACATTGTGCCTGATTTTCCTTGTGGTCTCACCAACCTGTTAAGGGATATTGAAATCATACTGAAGTTATAGCTCACCGTGTAAGTTGTTTGACAGCAACAAATAAAGTTACTTTGGTTAAGATTTTAAAACAATGAGGAAGTCTGGTGCAAGAGGTCGTCGTGGGCGTTCATTGTCAGCTGGTAATGATGGTAGTGGTAGTGGAGCATCAGGTGGTCGTGGGGATAAAAATATTCCACCTAAGTCTGGAGCTGTGGAGCCAGTTTCGTCGTCAGGCTACACAAGGCCTCGAACGCTCTCTTTTCTGGGAGTAGGAAAACCGCTTTTAAAGGCGGAGCAGCAACAGCAAGTTTTGGCTTACATTGCAGACTCAGCCTCTAGCTCTTTTGCCTCCTCTTCCGAAACTGGTAAATGTAAAAGCAGCGCGTCGCTTGTGGATGTTCACGGTCAGGGACAAGTCGCTTCCTTGTCCTCCTCAGCAAAAACTACAACAAGAGAGAAGGATGCAGCAGGCGACACAACGGGTCACTCCATGGAGCTCTTTACACATACCGTCCCTGGCTTAGAAAGTGAAACATTTAACAGGCCATGCCCATTACAAGTATATTCTGACATGGAGTGCACTGATGCACAGCCACAGCCAGAGTACTATGCTGCTCCTTTGACTCAGACCACCACATTGCCCTCTCAGGGTACAGATCCACAATCAGACCCTGATGAGACTATGTTGCCCCGCCACGAACGCTATACCACCGACCGACACAGTGACACAGACGAAGTTGCACACGAGCTCGAAGAGGAGGTAATAGATGACCCAGTTATTGACCCCGATTGGCAGCCATTGGGGGAACAGGGTGCAGGCGGCAGTAGTTCAGAAGCGGAGGTGGAGGAGGGGCCGCAGCAGGCATCAACATCGCAACAGGTTCCATCTGCCGGGCCCGTATCTGGCACAAAACGCGTGTCAAAGCCAAAACCTGTTGGAGCACAGCGTTGCCATCCGGTTAAAGCTCAGTCTGCAATCCCTGAAAAGGGATCCGAGTCTAGGAAGAGTGCAGTCTGGCATTTTTTTAAACAACATCCAACTGATCAGCGCAAAGTCATCTGTCAAAAATGTTCAACTAGCTTAAGCAGAGGTCAGAATCTGAAAAGTCTAAATACTAGTTGCATGCATAGACACTTAACCACCATGCATTTTCAAGCCTGGACTAACTACCAAACGTCCCTCAAGGTTGTAGCACCCTCGGCCAATGAAGCTAGTCAGCAACGCAACATCCCTTCCGTCACTGTAAGGCCACCATTTTCCGCACCACCGGCAGTATCTGTGCAGGTTTCTTTGCCAGCCAAAAGCAGTCAGGGTCAGGGAATCACCAGTTTTGTAGGAGGAAATATTGCATCTAGGGCACCGGCGGAAACAATACCGTCTCCAACCGTCTCTCAGTCTGCCATGTACACCGGCACACCCGAAAGTTCCACGATCTCCAGCTCTCCAGTCCAGCTCACCCTACATGAGACTCTGGTTAGAAAAAGGAAGTACTTATCCTCGCATCCGCGTACACAGTGTTTTAACGCCCACATAGCTAGACTAATCTCGTTAGAGATGATGCCCTACCGGTTAGTTGAAAGCGAAGCTTTCAAAGCCCTGATGGAGTACGCTGAACCACGATACGAGCTACCCAGTCGACACTTTTTTTCCAGAAAAGCCATCCCAGCCCTGCACCAGCATGTTAAACAGCGCATCGTCCATGCACTCAGGCAATCTGTGAGTACAAAGGTGCACCTGACTACAGATGCATGGACCAGTAGGCATGGCCAGGGACGTTATGTGTCCATCACGGCACACTGGGTGAATGTGGTGGATGCAGGGTCCACAGGCGACATCAATTTAGGGACAGTTGTGCCTAGCCCACGGTCTAGGAAACAGTTGGCTGTAGGCGTTCGCACCCCCTCCTCCTCCTCCTCCTCCTCGTCCTCCTGCAGAAGCTACAGCTCTTCCACAGAACGCAGTCTGCCAACCACTCCATCGGCAGATGACACTGTTGCACACCAGTTGTCCCATTATGGGCCAGCTACTGCCAAGCGTCAGCAGGCTGTATTGGCTATGAAGTGCTTGGGCGACAACAGACACACCGCGGAAGTTCTGTCCGAGTTCTTGCAACAAGAAACACAGTCGTGGCTGGGCACAGTAGATCTTGAGGCAGGCAAGGTAGTGAGTGATAACGGAAGGAATTTCATGGCTGCCATCTCCCTTTCCCAACTGAAACACATTCCTTGCCTGGCTCACACCTTAAACCTGGTGGTGCAGTGCTTATTGAAAACTTATCCTGGGTTCTCCGACCTGCTCCTCAAAGTGCGTGCACTTTGCTCACATATCCGACGTTCGCCTGTACACGCCAGCCGTATGCAGACCTATCAGCGGTCTTTGAACCTTCCCCAGCATCGCCTAATCATAGACGTTGCAACAAGGTGGAACTCAACACTGCACATGCTTCAGAGACTGTGCGAACAGAGGCGTGCTGTTATTTATTTGTGGGAGGATACACGGGCAGGCAGTAGGATGGCAGACATGGAGTTGTCAGGTGTGCAGTGGTCTAAGATACAAGACATGTGTCAAGTCCTTCAGTGTTTTGAGGAATGCACACGGCTGGTTAGTGCAGACAACACCGTAATAAGCATGAGCATCCCCCTAATGCGTCTGCTGATGCAAAGTTTGACGCACATAAAGGAGCAGGCGTCTGCACCAGAGGAAGAGGAAAGCCTTGATGACAGTCAGCCATTGTCTGGTCAGGGCAGTGTACAGGACGAGGTAGCGGGCGAAGAGGAGGTGGAGGACGAGGAGGATGATGGGGATGAGTATATTTTTAATGCCGAACCTTTCCCGGGGGCACAGGAAATTGGTTGCGTGTCACGGCCGGGTTCTGGTTTTTTGAGGGACACAAGTGACGTAGATTTGCCTGCAACTGCCCCTCAACCAATCACAACCGGAGATTTGACAACTGGAACTTTGGCCCACATGGCGGATTATGCCTTACGTATCCTAAAAAGGGACACACGCATTACGAAAATGATGAACGATGACGATTACTGGTTGGCCTGCCTCCTTGATCCACGCTATAAAGGCAAATTGCAAAATATTATGCCACATGAGAACTTGGAACTAATATTAGCAACCAAACAATCAACTCTTGTTGACCGTTTGCTTCAGGCATTCCCAGCACACAGCGCACGTGATCGTTCTCACACGAGCTCCAGGGGGCAGCAGACTAGGAGTGTTAGGGGTGCACACATCAGAAGTGGCGTTGGACAGAGGGGTTTTCTGACCAGGTTGTGGAGTGATTTTGCTATGACCGCAGACAGGACAGGTACTGCTGCATCAATTGAAAGTGACAGGAGACAACATTTGTCCAGTATGGTTACTAACTATTTTTCATCCCTTATCGATGTTCTCCCTCAACCGTCATTCCCATTTGATTACTGGGCCTCCAAATTAGACACCTGGCCAGAATTGGCAGAATATGCATTGCAGGAGCTTGCTTGCCCGGCAGCAAGTGTCCTATCAGAAAGAGTATTCAGTGCTGCAGGTTCAATATTAACCGAAAAAAGGACTCGTCTGGCTACCCAAAATGTTGACGATCTAACATTCATTAAAATGAACCACAACTGGATTTCGAAATCTTTTGCCCCACCTTGCCCGGCCGACACCTAGCTTTCCTATGAAAAGCTCTTGCCTGTGAATTACTTTTCTAATGTCTAATTTGCTGCAGCTGATTGTACAGCATACGACATGTTTACACCTCCCTAAATGGCAAAACTCCCCACACGGGGCCGTGGTATCGCGACTTGGCGCAAGCACCCGTGAGACTGCTGTTTGTCTGAAGAGGTGAGTGTGCTCGCTTTTGGTTGACGGCATTGCTACTGCGTCCCTCATAGTACAATGTAGTGTCTCTGGCGGTGGTGGTGCGCACCCAACGTCAGACACACCGTTGTAACATGAAAGGCCCTGGGGCGGTCCCGCCGGCCTCAAGAGAGTTCCCCCCTACCCCAGCTCAAAATGTGCTCTACCACGTCCAAAATTATGTCGCACAGCTCCACCAATCTTTAGTCTATTCGCTGACATCATTCAATGTCTGGCACTGACAATACAAATTTGTAGACATCTATGATGCAACTTAAAGTAGTCTGTGTCTGTGTCCTATATTGGCACCATTAAATAGTTACTGCCAAATTACTATGTCAGAAACTCAGTAGATGAGCCCACCCCTGTACCTAAGTATGCCACCTTTTTTTTTGTTTTGGTTGTTTTGCGAGACATTAACATCTATTTATATTTTGGGAGTACTGGGACAGACACTCCTTGCACTAATCCTCCACTCACCACCAAGCTGCCTGTGTATCCATGTAACCGCTGTAAAGCTGCCATGAGCCTATTGTTTGTTATTTTAGGCCTTTGAAGCCTGTCTGCGGTCCCTACTTTAAATACTCCTCCACTGACCACCAAGCTGCCTGCCCGTGTATCCATGTAACCGCTGTAAAACTGCCATAAGCCTATTGTTTGTTATTTTAGGCCTTTGATAGCCTGTCTGCGGTCCCTACTTTAAATACTCCTCCACTGACCACCAAGCTGCCTGCCCGTGTATCCATGTAACCGCTGTAAAACTGCCATGAGCCTATTGTTTGTTATTTTAGGCCTTTGAAGCCTGTCTGCGGTCCCTCCTTCCACTAGTCCTCCACTGACCAGACCACTGCTGCCCGTGTACCCCTGGAACCAATTATAAAGTGCCTACAGCCAGCCCATTTTCTTATGTTAGGCCTTTGAAGCCTGTCTGCGGTCCCTACTTTAAATACTCCTCCACTGACCACCAAGCTGCCTGCCCGTGTATCCATGTAACCGCTGTAAAACTGCCATGAGCCTATTGTTTGTTATGTTAGGCCTTTGATAGCCTGTCTGCGGTCCCTACTTTAAATACTCCTCCACTGACCACCAAGCTGCCTGCCCGTGTATCCATGTAACCGCTGTAAAACTGCCATGAGCCTATTGTTTGTTATTTTAGGCCTTTGAAGCCTGTCTGCGGTCCCTCCTTCCACTAGTCCTCCACTGACCAGACCACTGCTGCCCGTGTACCCCTGGAACCAATTATAAAGTGCCTACAGCCAGCCCATTTTTTTATGTTAGGCCTTTGAAGCCTGTCTGCGGTCCCTCCTTCCACTAGTCCTCCACTGGCCAGACCACTGCTGCCCGTGTACCCCTGGAACCAATTATAAAGTGCCTACAGCCAGCCCATTTTCTTATGTTAGGCCTTTGAAGCCTGTCTGCGGTCCCTACTTTAAATACTCCTCCACTGACCACCAAGCTGCCTGCCCGTGTATCCATGTAACCGCTGTAAAACTGCCATGAGCCTATTGTTTGTTATTTTAGGCCTTTGAAGCCTGTCTGCGGTCCCTCCTTCCACTAGTCCTCCACTGACCAGACCACTGCTGCCCGTGTACCCCTGGAACCAATTATAAAGTGCCTACAGCCAGCCCATTTTCTTATGTTAGGCCTTTGAAGCCTGTCTGCGGTCCCTACTTTAAATACTCCTCCACTGACCACCAAGCTGCCTGCCCGTGTATCCATGTAACCGCTGTAAAACTGCCATAAGCCTATTGTTTGTTATTTTAGGCCTTTGATAGCCTGTCTGCGGTCCCTACTTTAAATACTCCTCCACTGACCACCAAGCTGCCTGCCCGTGTATCCATGTAACCGCTGTAAAACTGCCATGAGCCTATTGTTTGTTATTTTAGGCCTTTGAAGCCTGTCTGCGGTCCCTCCTTCCACTAGTCCTCCACTGACCAGACCACTGCTGCCCGTGTACCCCTGGAACCAATTATAAAGTGCCTACAGCCAGCCCATTTTCTTATGTTAGGCCTTTGAAGCCTGTCTGCGGTCCCTACTTTAAATACTCCTCCACTGACCACCAAGCTGCCTGCCCGTGTATCCATGTAACCGCTGTAAAACTGCCATGAGCCTATTGTTTGTTATGTTAGGCCTTTGATAGCCTGTCTGCGGTCCCTACTTTAAATACTCCTCCACTGACCACCAAGCTGCCTGCCCGTGTATCCATGTAACCGCTGTAAAACTGCCATGAGCCTATTGTTTGTTATTTTAGGCCTTTGAAGCCTGTCTGCGGTCCCTCCTTCCACTAGTCCTCCACTGACCAGACCACTGCTGCCCGTGTACCCCTGGAACCAATTATAAAGTGCCTACAGCCAGCCCATTTTTTTATGTTAGGCCTTTGAAGCCTGTCTGCGGTCCCTCCTTCCACTAGTCCTCCACTGGCCAGACCACTGCTGCCCGTGTACCCCTGGAACCAATTATAAAGTGCCTACAGCCAGCCCATTTTCTTATGTTAGGCCTTTGAAGCCTGTCTGCGGTCCCTACTTTAAATACTCCTCCACTGACCACCAAGCTGCCTGCCCGTGTATCCATGTAACCGCTGTAAAACTGCCATGAGCCTATTGTTTGTTATTTTAGGCCTTTGAAGCCTGTCTGCGGTCCCTCCTTCCACTAGTCCTCCACTGACCAGACCACTGCTGCCCGTGTACCCCTGGAACCAATTATAAAGTGCCTACAGCCAGCCCATTTTCTTATGTTAGGCCTTTGAAGCCTGTCTGCGGTCCCTACTTTAAATACTCCTCCACTGACCACCAAGCTGCCTGCCCGTGTATCCATGTAACCGCTGTAAAACTGCCATGAGCCTATTGTTTGTTATTTTAGGCCTTTGATAGCCTGTCTGCGGTCCCTACTTTAAATACTCCTCCACTCACCACCACCAAGCTGCCTGCCCGTGTATCCATGTAACCGCTGTAAAACTGCCATAAGCCTATTGTTTGTTATTTTAGGCCTTTGATAGCCTGTCTGCGGTCCCTACTTTAAATACTCCTCCACTGACCACCAAGCTGCCTGCCCGTGTATCCATGTAACCGCTGTAAAACTGCCATGAGCCTATTGTTTGTTATTTTAGGCCTTTGATAGCCTGTCTGCGGTCCCTACTTTAAATACTCCTCCACTGACCACCAAGCTGCCTGCCCGTGTATCCATGTAACCGCTGTAAAACTGCCATGAGCCTATTGTTTGTTATGTTAGGCCTTTGATAGCCTGTCTGCGGTCCCTACTTTAAATACTCCTCCACTCACCACCAAGCTGCCTGCCCGTCTATCCATGTAACCGCTGTAAAACTGCCATGAGCCTATTGTTTGTTATTTTAGGCCTTTGAAGCCTGTCTGCGGTCCCTCCTTCCTCTAGTCCTCCACTGACCAGACCACTGCTGCCCGTGTACCCCTGGAACCAATTATAAAGTGCCTACAGCCAGCCCATTTTTTTATGTTAGGCCTTTGAAGCCTGTCTGCGGTCCCTCCTTCCACTAGTCCTCCACTGGCCAGACCACTGCTGCCCGTGTACCCCTGGAACCAATTATAAAGTGCCTACAGCCAGCCCATTTTCTTATGTTAGGCCTTTGAAGCCTGTCTGCGGTCCCTACTTTAAATACTCCTCCACTGACCACCAAGCTGCCTGCCCGTGTATCCATGTAACCGCTGTAAAACTGCCATGAGCCTATTGTTTGTTATTTTAGGCCTTTGAAGCCTGTCTGCGGTCCCTCCTTCCACTAGTCCTCCACTGACCAGACCACTGCTGCCCGTGTACCCCTGGAACCAATTATAAAGTGCCTACAGCCAGCCCATTTTCTTATGTTAGGCCTTTGAAGCCTGTCTGCGGTCCCTACTTTAAATACTCCTCCACTGACCACCAAGCTGCCTGCCCGTGTATCCATGTAACCGCTGTAAAACTGCCATGAGCCTATTGTTTGTTATGTTAGGCCTTTGATAGCCTGTCTGCGGTCCCTACTTTAAATACTCCTCCACTCACCACCAAGCTGCCTGCCCGTCTATCCATGTAACCGCTGTAAATCTGCCATGAGCCTATTGTTTGTTATTTTAGGCCTTTGATAGCCTGTCTGCGGCCCCTACTTGCAATACTCCTCCACTGACCACAATGCTGCCTGGAGTGCCTGCCTGTGTATCCATGTAACCGATGTAAAACTGCCATGACTGCCTACTGTTTGTTATTTTAGGCCTTTGATAGCCTGTCTGCAGCCCCTACTTGCAATACTCCTCCACTGACCACACCAATGCTGCCCGTGTACCCCTGGAACCTATTTAAAAGTTCATAGAGCCTAGTTATATATTTTATTTACTATTAATAAGGCCATGATGGACTACGCTGTACCACGCTACAAGCTAACCAGTCGACACTTCTTTTGCGAGAAAAGCCATTCCAACCCTCCACCAGCATGTAGAAGACCGCATTGTCCATGCACTCTGGCAATCTGTGAGTACAAAGGTGCACCTGACAACAGACGCATGGACCTGTAGGCATGGCCACGGAAGATTACGTGTCCATTACGGCGCAATGGGTTAATGTGGTGGATGCATGGTCCACAGGGGACAGCCTACTAAGTCTGTCTGCAGTCCCTAATTCAAATTGTCCTCCACTGTCTAAATCGGAGCTTCCACCTTCTGGCTTTCGGCCTATAGTATCAGAAATTAAACTGCATTTGGCCTTCAACTTTGGTTAGGGCCTACTAACGGCTTCTGCCCCTGCCTGGTGTTGTCCTCAACTAAATAAAGCTGAGCTTCAACCTTCCGGCTCTCATTAAGTGGTTTTAAAAAAAAAAAATGGTGGTTAGGGCCTACTAACGGCTTCTGCCCCTGCCTGGTGTTGCCCTCAACTAAATAAAGCTGAGCTTCAACCTTCTGCTCCAAATTACCATTTTGAAAAATGCAATAGGCTTTTCCCGCCTACTAAAGGTGTCTGTCTGTGTGCCCCTGCCTGGTGTTGTCCTCAACTAAATAAAGCTGAGCTTCAACCTTCTGCTCCAAATTACCATTTTAAAAAATGCAATAGGCTTTTCCGGCCTACTAAAGGTGTCTGTCTGTGTGCCCCTGCCTGGTGTTGTCCTCAACTAAATAAAGCTGAGCTTCAACCTTCTGCTCCAAATTACCATTTTAAAAAATGCAATAGGCTTTTCCGGCCTACTAAAGGTGTCTGTCTGTGTGCCCCTGCCTGGTGTTGCCCTCAACTAAATAAAGCTGAGCTTCAACCTTCTGCTCCAAATTACCATTTTAAAAAATGCAATAGGCTTTTCCGGCCTACTAAAGGTGTCTGTCTGTGTGCCCCTGCCTGGTGTTGCCCTCAACTAAATAAAGCTGAGCTTCAACCTTCCGGCTCTCATTAAGTGGTTTTAAAAAAAAAAAATGGTGGTTAGGGCCTACTAACGGCTTCTGCCCCTGCCTGGTGTTGCCCTCAACTAAATAAAGCTGAGCTTCAACCTTCTGCTCCAAATTACCATTTTGAAAAATGCAATAGGCTTTTCCGGCCTACTAAAGGTGTCTGTCTGTGTGCCCCTGCCTGGTGTTGTCCTCAACTAAATAAAGCTGAGCTTCAACCTTCTGCTCCAAATTACCATTTTAAAAAATGCAATAGGCTTTTCCGGCCTACTAAAGGTGTCTGTCTGTGTGCCCCTGCCTGGTGTTGTCCTCAACTAAATAAAGCTGAGCTTCAACCTTCTGCTCCAAATTACCATTTTAAAAAATGCAATAGGCTTTTCCGGCCTACTAAAGGTGTCTGTCTGTGTGCCCCTGCCTGGTGTTGCCCTCAACTAAATAAAGCTGAGCTTCAACCTTCCGGCTCTCATTAAGTGGTTTTAGAAAAAAAAAATGGTGGTTAGGGCCTACTAACGGCTTCTGCCCCTCCCTGGTGTTGTCCTCAACTAAATAAAGCTGAGCTTCAACCTTCTGCTCCAAATTACCATTTTATAAAAAAAACAATAGGCTTTTCCGGCCTACTAAAGGTGTCTGTCTGTGTGCCCCTGCCTGGTGTTGTCCTCAACTAAATAAAGCTGAGCTTCAACCTTCCGGCTCTCATTAAGTGGTTTTAAAAAAAAAAATGGTGGTTAGGGCCTACTAACGGCTTCTGCCCCTCCCTGGTGTTGTCCTCAACTAAATAAAGCTGAGCTTCAACCTTCTGCTCCAAATTACCATTTTAAAAAATGCAATAGGCTTTTCCGGCCTACTAAAGGTGTCTGTCTGTGTGCCCCTGCCTGGTGTTGCCCTCAACTAAATAAAGCTGAGCTTCAACCTTCTGCTCCAAATTACCATTTTGAAAAATGCAATAGGCTTTTCCGGCCTACTAAAGGTGTCTGTCTGTGTGCCCCTGCCTGGTGTTGTCCTCAACTAAATAAAGCTGAGCTTCAACCTTCCGGCTCTCATTAAGTGGTTTAAAAAAAAAAAAATGGTGGTTAGGGCCTACTAACGGCTTCTGCCCCTCCCTGGTGTTGTCCTCAACTAAATAAAGCTGAGCTTCAACCTTCTGCTCCAAATTACCATTTTAAAAAATGCAATAGGCTTTTCCGGCCTACTAAAGGTGTCTGTCTGTGTGCCCCTGCCTGGTGTTGTCCTCAACTAAATAAAGCTGAGCTTCAACCTTCTGCTCCAAATTACCATTTTAAAAAATGCAATAGGCTTTTCCGGCCTACTAAAGGTGTCTGTCTGTGTGCCCCTGCCTGGTGTTGTCCTCAACTAAATAAAGCTGAGCTTCAACCTTCCGGCTCTCATTAAGTGGTTTTAAAAAAAAAAATGGTGGTTAGGGCCTACTAACGGCTTCTGCCCCTCCCTGGTGTTGTCCTCAACTAAATAAAGCTGAGCTTCAACCTTCTGCTCCAAATTACCATTTTATAAAAAAACCAATAGGCTTTTCCGGCCTACTAAAGGTGTCTGTCTGTGTGCCCCTGCCTGGTGTTGTCCTCAACTAAATAAAGCTGAGCTTCAACCTTCCGGCTCTCATTAAGTGGTTTTAAAAAAAAAAATGGTGGTTAGGGCCTACTAACGGCTTCTGCCCCTCCCTGGTGTTGTCCTCAACTAAATAAAGCTGAGCTTCAACCTTCTGCTCCAAATTACCATTTTAAAAAATGCAATAGGCTTTTCCGGCCTACTAAAGGTGTCTGTCTGTGTGCCCCTGCCTGGTGTTGTCCTCAACTAAATAAAGCTGAGCTTCAACCTTCTGCTCCAAATTACCATTTTAAAAAATGCAATAGGCTTTTCCGGCCTACTAAAGGTGTCTGTCTGTGTGCCCCTGCCTGGTGTTGTCCTCAACTAAATAAAGCTGAGCTTCAACCTTCCGGCTCTCATTAAGTGGTTTTAAAAAAAAAAATGGTGGTTAGGGCCTACTAACGGCTTCTGCCCCTCCCTGGTGTTGTCCTCAACTAAATAAAGCTGAGCTTCAACCTTCTGCTCCAAATTACCATTTTATAAAAAAACCAATAGGCTTTTCCGGCCTACTAAAGGTGTCTGTCTGTGTGCCCCTGCCTGGTGTTGTCCTCAACTAAATAAAGCTGAGCTTCAACCTTCCGGCTCTCATTAAGTGGTTTTAAAAAAAAAAATGGTGGTTAGGGCCTACTAACGGCTTCTGCCCCTCCCTGGTGTTGTCCTCAACTAAATAAAGCTGAGCTTCAACCTTCTGCTCCAAATTACAATTTTAAAAAATGCAATAGGCTTTTCCGGCCTACTAAAGGTGTCTGTCTGTGTGCCCCTGCCTGGTGTTGCCCTCAACTAAATAAAGCTGAGCTTCAACCTTCTGCTCCAAATTACCATTTTGAAAAATGCAATAGGCTTTTCCGGCCTACTAAAGGTGTCTGTCTGTGTGCCCCTGCCTGGTGTTGTCCTCAACTAAATAAAGCTGAGCTTCAACCTTCCGGCTCTCATTAAGTGGTTTAAAAAAAAAAAAATGGTGGTTAGGGCCTACTAACGGCTTCTGCCCCTCCCTGGTGTTGTCCTCAACTAAATAAAGCTGAGCTTCAACCTTCTGCTCCAAATTACCATTTTATAAAAAAACCAATAGGCTTTTCCGGCCTACTAAAGGTGTCTGTCTGTGTGCCCCTGCCTGGTGTTGTCCTCAACTAAATAAAGCTGAGCTTCAACCTTCCGGCTCTCATTAAGTGGTTTTAAAAAAAAAAATGGTGGTTAGGGCCTACTAACGGCTTCTGCCCCTCCCTGGTGTTGCCCTCAACTAAATAAAGCTGAGCTTCAACCTTCTGCTCCAAATTACCATTTTAAAAAATGCAATAGGCTTTTCCGGCCTACTAAAGGTGTCTGTCTGTGTGCCCCTGCCTGGTGTTGCCCTCAACTAAATAAAGCTGAGCTTCAACCTTCTGCTCCAAATTACCATTTTGAAAAATGCAATAGGCTTTTCCGGCCTACTAAAGGTGTCTGTCTGTGTGCCCCTGCCTGGTGTTGTCCTCAACTAAATAAAGCTGAGCTTCAACCTTCCGGCTCTCATTAAGTGGTTTAAAAAAAAAAAAATGGTGGTTAGGGCCTACTAACGGCTTCTGCCCCTCCCTGGTGTTGTCCTCAACTAAATAAAGCTGAGCTTCAACCTTCTGCTCCAAATTACCATTTTAAAAAATGCAATAGGCTTTTCCGGCCTACTAAAGGTGTCTGTCTGTGTGCCCCTGCCTGGTGTTGTCCTCAACTAAATAAAGCTGAGCTTCAACCTTCTGCTCCAAATTACCATTTTAAAAAATGCAATAGGCTTTTCCGGCCTACTAAAGGTGTCTGTCTGTGTGCCCCTGCCTGGTGTTGTCCTCAACTAAATAAAGCTGAGCTTCAACCTTCCGGCTCTCATTAAGTGGTTTTAAAAAAAAAAATGGTGGTTAGGGCCTACTAACGGCTTCTGCCCCTCCCTGGTGTTGTCCTCAACTAAATAAAGCTGAGCTTCAACCTTCTGCTCCAAATTACCATTTTATAAAAAAACCAATAGGCTTTTCCGGCCTACTAAAGGTGTCTGTCTGTGTGCCCCTGCCTGGTGTTGTCCTCAACTAAATAAAGCTGAGCTTCAACCTTCCGGCTCTCATTAAGTGGTTTTAAAAAAAAAAATGGTGGTTAGGGCCTACTAACGGCTTCTGCCCCTCCCTGGTGTTGTCCTCAACTAAATAAAGCTGAGCTTCAACCTTCTGCTCCAAATTACCATTTTAAAAAATGCAATAGGCTTTTCCGGCCTACTAAAGGTGTCTGTCTGTGTGCCCCTGCCTGGTGTTGCCCTCAACTAAATAAAGCTGAGCTTCAACCTTCTGCTCCAAATTACCATTTTGAAAAATGCAATAGGCTTTTCCGGCCTACTAAAGGTGTCTGTCTGTGTGCCCCTGCCTGGTGTTGTCCTCAACTAAATAAAGCTGAGCTTCAACCTTCCGGCTCTCATTAAGTGGTTTAAAAAAAAAAAAATGGTGGTTAGGGCCTACTAACGGCTTCTGCCCCTCCCTGGTGTTGTCCTCAACTAAATAAAGCTGAGCTTCAACCTTCTGCTCCAAATTACCATTTTAAAAAATGCAATAGGCTTTTCCGGCCTACTAAAGGTGTCTGTCTGTGTGCCCCTGCCTGGTGTTGTCCTCAACTAAATAAAGCTGAGCTTCAACCTTCCGGCTCTCATTAAGTGGTTTAAAAAAAAAAAAATGGTGGTTAGGGCCTACTAACGGCTTCTGCCCCTCCCTGGTGTTGTCCTCAACTAAATAAAGCTGAGCTTCAACCTTCTGCTCCAAATTACCATTTTAAAAAATGCAATAGGCTTTTCCGGCCTACTAAAGGTGTCTGTCTGTGTGCCCCTGCCTGGTGTTGTCCTCAACTAAATAAAGCTGAGCTTCAACCTTCTGCTCCAAATTACCATTTTAAAAAATGCAATAGGCTTTTCCGGCCTACTAAAGGTGTCTGTCTGTGTGCCCCTGCCTGGTGTTGTCCTCAACTAAATAAAGCTGAGCTTCAACCTTCCGGCTCTCATTAAGTGGTTTTAAAAAAAAAAATGGTGGTTAGGGCCTACTAACGGCTTCTGCCCCTCCCTGGTGTTGTCCTCAACTAAATAAAGCTGAGCTTCAACCTTCTGCTCCAAATTACCATTTTATAAAAAAACCAATAGGCTTTTCCGGCCTACTAAAGGTGTCTGTCTGTGTGCCCCTGCCTGGTGTTGTCCTCAACTAAATAAAGCTGAGCTTCAACCTTCCGGCTCTCATTAAGTGGTTTTAAAAAAAAAAATGGTGGTTAGGGCCTACTAACGGCTTCTGCCCCTCCCTGGTGTTGTCCTCAACTAAATAAAGCTGAGCTTCAACCTTCTGCTCCAAATTACCATTTTAAAAAATGCAATAGGCTTTTCCGGCCTACTAAAGGTGTCTGTCTGTGTGCCCCTGCCTGGTGTTGCCCTCAACTAAATAAAGCTGAGCTTCAACCTTCTGCTCCAAATTACCATTTTGAAAAATGCAATAGGCTTTTCCGGCCTACTAAAGGTGTCTGTCTGTGTGCCCCTGCCTGGTGTTGTCCTCAACTAAATAAAGCTGAGCTTCAACCTTCCGGCTCTCATTAAGTGGTTTAAAAAAAAAAAAATGGTGGTTAGGGCCTACTAACGGCTTCTGCCCCTCCCTGGTGTTGTCCTCAACTAAATAAAGCTGAGCTTCAACCTTCTGCTCCAAATTACCATTTTAAAAAATGCAATAGGCTTTTCCGGCCTACTAAAGGTGTCTGTCTGTGTGCCCCTGCCTGGTGTTGTCCTCAACTAAATAAAGCTGAGCTTCAACCTTCTGCTCCAAATTACCATTTTAAAAAATGCAATAGGCTTTTCCGGCCTACTAAAGGTGTCTGTCTGTGTGCCCCTGCCTGGTGTTGTCCTCAACTAAATAAAGCTGAGCTTCAACCTTCCGGCTCTCATTAAGTGGTTTTAAAAAAAAAAATGGTGGTTAGGGCCTACTAACGGCTTCTGCCCCTCCCTGGTGTTGTCCTCAACTAAATAAAGCTGAGCTTCAACCTTCTGCTCCAAATTACCATTTTATAAAAAAACCAATAGGCTTTTCCGGCCTACTAAAGGTGTCTGTCTGTGTGCCCCTGCCTGGTGTTGTCCTCAACTAAATAAAGCTGAGCTTCAACCTTCCGGCTCTCATTAAGTGGTTTTAAAAAAAAAAATGGTGGTTAGGGCCTACTAACGGCTTCTGCCCCTCCCTGGTGTTGTCCTCAACTAAATAAAACTGAGCTTCAACCTTCTGCTCCAAATTACCATTTTAAAAAATGCAATAGGCTTTTCCGGCCTACTAAAGGTGTCTGTCTGTGTGCCCCTGCCTGGTGTTGTCCTCAACTAAATAAAGCTGAGCTTCAACCTTCTGCTCCAAATTACCATTTTAAAAAATGCAATAGGCTTTTCCGGCCTACTAAAGGTGTCTGTCTGTGTGCCCCTGCCTGGTGTTGCCCTCAACTAAATAAAGCTGAGCTTCAACCTTCTGCTCCAAATTACCATTTTAAAAAATGCAATAGGCTTTTCCGGCCTACTAAAGGTGTCTGCCCCTCCCTGGTGTTGTCCTCAACTGAACAAAGCTGAGCTTCCACATTCTGGCTTTCGCCCTATACTATCAGATATTAAACTGCATTTGGCCTACTAGTGTGGTTAGGCCCTTGAAACAGTGTCTGCTGCTCTTGGGTTTGCTACTCCACTGAACAAAGCAATGCCGCCTGTTTAGTCCTGTTACCAATTTTGAACTGCATGTAGCCTACTTTATTCTTTGGCCCTATATCTGTTTCCTCCTCATCCTGCCCATTGCCCAGCCACTGCTAAATGAGTCTGCTGGTACATTGACCTAGACCACTACATTCCCCTTGTACTCTACACAGCCAGAATCTGTCCCTGCTGAAAGTAAGGTTCCCCTTCCCGCATGTTATACCACCTTACACAGGGACAAAGAGGAAGGTGCAGATGAAAGTGCAGGTTCCTTCATCAGGTGGGGGGGCATACTCGTTGGCGACGTCACTGGCACAGGGCCCCTCAGAGTACGCAAAAGTGTCGCTGCTGGTGGGAGGCGCCCCCGCCATGCAAACACACCGCCGTACTTTGAGGGGCCCTGTGCCAGTGGCAATGCGAACGAGTGGGCCCCCCCCTGCTTGCTCAGGATCACAGCACTTGCAACTTTTAAATACTTACCTTTCCCTGCAACACCGCCGTGACGTAGTCCGCATTTCCTGGGCCCACAAAAAACTTGAGCCAGCCCTACTCCCCCCACAACTTTCCCCCAATTCCCTATGCCCAACTATTATTATACAGTTAATTAAGATTGGCAAGCTTCAGAAACAAGAATGGATGTTTTTGGCATTAAAATGGGCACTGTAGGTGTTTTCCTGGCCTCCACTCACTGCCGACTATGCTTCCCCATTGACTTGCATTGGGTTTCGTGTTTCGGTCGATCCCCGACTGTTAGCGATAATCGGCCGACTGCACTCGACTCGACTCTGGACAAAATCGGGTTTCCCAAAACCCTACTCGATCTTAAAAAAATGAAAGTCGCTCAACCCTAAAAAGGACCATAGCCTTCACAATTGCCAAAACTGCAAGCAATTTAGACCTTTCAGAATGACAAGGTCTGGTTATACAGACCATATCATCTGTAATGCAGGATAAGGGCAAAGAGCAATCGCCATCTTCTCAGTTTGTAGTTCCCATAGAGTTCATAATTGGGGGGCAAAAAATACAATGCTCTGCCATGTTAGATTCTGAATCAGGAAGGAATTTCATGGACTTACAATTCACACTTGATAATAACATTGCAAAGTAGGACTAAATCCATGCCAACTGATATGGAGACTGTGGATGGATCGCCTTTATCCTCTAGACCTGTTACTAACAAGGCAATTGAACTTTAAATCTGTATTGAACCGAATCATCATGAAGCGGTTAGTTTTCTTCTTATTTCACCTCCAAAATTTCCAGTTATTCTTAGAATTCACTGGTATTCAATCCATAACCCGTCTATCAACTGGGTATCGAGGACCATTACCTTTCCATCTAAGTGCTGTAAGAACAATTGCCATGCTAATGTATCTGTTTACAAACAGATTCAAGTACCTGAGATTTTTCAACAGAACTATGATAAACTGTCACCTCAGTACCAGCAGTTCAGTGAGGTCTGCAGTAAGAAGAAAGCTGATTAACTACCTTCTCATTGTTCTTACGACTGTCCCATTGTGTTACTTACTGGAGCATCAATTCCATTTGGGTGAATTTAAAATCTTTCCAAGCCAGAATTGAAAGTACTAAAAGAATATCTAGATGAAAATTTAGAGAATAGCTTCATTCAACCTTCTTCTTCACCAGCTGGAGCACCCTTGTGTTGTGAACTCTGTTTTTGGGCTCCCTCTTGTGGTCACAAGTGGTACTGTGTGAGTGTCATTCTGCAGGTCTGAGGCTGGATCAGCTGTCTCGTTATCTGTTAGCTGGTTTCCTATTTAGTTCACTTGGACTCTCAGTTGTTGCCTGCTGTCGTTGTATTCAGTGCTATTCTGATTGCTCCTGTCTACATCCGTTATCAGTCTCTTCAAGAGAATCTAAAGGTACCTTCACACGAAGCGACGCTGCAGCGATAGCGACAACGATGCCGATCGCTGCAGCGTCGCTGTTTGATCGCTGGAGAGCTGTCACACAGACCGCTCTCAAGCGACCAACGATGCCGAGGTCCCCGGGTAACCAGGGTAAACATCGGGTTGCTAAGCGCAGGGCCGCGCTTAGTAACCCGATGTTTACCCTGGTTACCAGCGTAAAAGTAAAAAAAACAAACAGTACATACTCACCTGCGCGTCCCCCAGCGTCTGCTTCCTGACACTGACTGAGCTCCGGCCCTAACAGCACAGCGGTGACGTCACCGCTGTGCTTTCACTTTCACTTTAGGGCCGGCGCTCAGTAAGTGTCAGGAAGCAGACGCTGGGGGACGCGCAGGTGAGCATGTACTGTTTGTTTTTTTTACTTTTACGCTGGTAACCAGGGTAAACATCGGGTTACTAAGCGTGGCCCTGCGCTTGGTAACCCGATGTTTACCCTGGTTACCAGTGTAAAACATCGCTGGGTATCGTTGCTTTTGCTTTCAAACACAACGATACACAGCGATCGGACGACCAAATAAAGTTCTGGACTTTATTCAGCAACCAGCGACATCACAGCAGGATCCTGATCGCTGCTGCGTGTCAAACGAAACGATATCGCTAGCGAGGAAGCTGCAACGTCACGGATCGCTAGCGATGTCGTTTCGTGTGAAGGTACCTTAAGTTTTGTTTGTTTATTTTTGCTCATCTGTGTTCAAGATGTGTCCTAGTATATGATGTGTTTAGTCCAGCTTGCTAATATGTGATTTCCCAGCTTGCTGGTGCTCTGGGGTGCTGAGTTGCTCCCCCCACATCGTTAGTTGGTGTGGGGGTTCTCGCATTCTCTGTGTGGATATTTTTGCATAGGGTTTTTTACTGACCACACAGATCCCTTGCTATTTTCTGCTATCTAGCGTTAGCGGGCCTCATTTGCTTAATCTGTTTCATCTCTGCGTTTGTCTTTTCCTCTTAACTCACCGTTATTATTTTTGGGGGCTTCTATATCTTTGGGGTTATTTCTCTGAGGCAAGTGAGGTCTGTACTTTCTCTTTAGGGGTAGTCAGTTTCTCAGGCCATAAAGAGACGTCTAGGATTTCAGGAAACGTTCCACGGCTACCTTTAGTGTGTTTGGTTAGGATCAGGTTTGCGGTCAGTCCAGTTACCACATCCCCAGAGCTCGTCCTATTATCTCTGACTTAGCTGGTTAGATTTGTGATCCTAAGCCACTGGGATCATAACAGTACAGCAGGCCTGAAAAGTGTTTAATGCATCGCAGAAGTGGGATAAGAGAAGTCCTGAGTACAATTTTTTTTTCTCTTCCTTTGCTGCAGTCTGTCCAGCTTCTCTCATCCCCTTAATCTCTGGGTGGCTTTGAGTTCAGCTGCAGACATGGATATTCAGAGTCTGACTTCTAGTGTGGATCATCTTGCTGCAAGGGTGCAAAGCATTCAGGATTTTGTTGTTCACAGTCCTATGTCTGAGCCAAAAGTACCTATTCCTGAGTTGTTTTCTGGAGATAGATCTAGGTTTCTGAATTTTAAGAATAATTGTAAATTATTTCTTTCTTTGAGACCTTGTTCCTCTGGTGATTCCGCTCAGCAAGTTAGAATTGTTATCTCCCTGTTATGTGGCGACCCTCAAGATTGGGCTTTCTCCCTGGCTCCGGGAGATCCTGCATTGCTGAATGTGGATGCGTTTTTTCTGGCGCTTGGATTGCTTTATGAGGAACCTAATCTTGAGAACCAGGCAGAAAAGGCCTTGCTGGCTCTCTCTCAGGGCCAGGATGAAGCTGAGGTGTATTGTCAAAAATTTCGGAAATGGTCGGTGCTTACTCAATGGAATGAGTGTGCCCTGGCTGCAAATTTCAGAGAAGGTCTTTCTGAAGCCATTAAGAATGTTATGGTGGGGTTCCCCACGCCTGCAAGTCTGAATGACTCAATGGCTTTGGCCATTCAGAATTGATCGGCGTTTGCGGGAGCGCAAATCTACGCACCATCTGGCGGTGTTTTCTGAACAGAGACCTGAGTCTATGCAATGTGACCGAATTCTGACCAGAATTGAGCGGCAAAATCATAGACGTCAAAATGGGTTGTGCTTTTACTGTGGTGATTCAACTCATGTTATCTCAGCATGCTCTAAGCGCGTAAGAAAAATCGCTAAATCTGTCACCGTTTGTACTATACAGCCTAAATTCATTTTGTCTGTTACTTTAATTTGTTCTTTGTCATCCTACTCGGTTATGGCTTTTGTGGATTCAGGTGCTGCCCTGAACTTGATGGATTTGTCGTTTGCCAGGCGCTGTGGTTTTGTCCTGGAGCCTTTGGAATTCCCTATTCCACTGAGGGGTATTGATGCTACACCATTGGCTGAGAATAAGCCTCAGTATTGGACTCAAGTGACCATGTGCATGACTCCTGTACATCAGGAGGTGATTCGCTTTCTTGTGCTGCATAATCTGCATGATGTGGTCGTTTTGGGTCTGCCATGGCTGCAGGCCCATAATCCAGTTCTGGATTGGAAAGCTATGTCTGTTTTAAGTTGGGGTTGCCAGGGGATTCATGGCGATGCTCCTTTGGTGTCAATTGCTTCTTCTACTCCTTCTGAGGTCCCTGAGTTTTTGTCGGACTACCAGGATGTATTTGATGAGCCCAGATCCGGTGCCCTGCCTCCTCACAGGGATTGTGATTGTGCTATAAATTTGATTCCTGGTAGTAAGTTCCCTAAGGGACGACTTTTTAATTTGTCTGTACCAGAACATGCCGCAATGCGGAGTTATATAAAGGAGTCTTTGGAGAAGGGACATATTCGCCCGTCCTCCTCCCCTCTTGGTGCAGGATTCTTTTTTGTGGCCAAGAAGGATGGTTCTCTGAGACCTTGTATAGATTATCGTCTTCTAAATAAAATCATGGTCAAATTTCACTATCCTTTGCCATTATTATCTGATCTGTTTGCTTGGATTAAGGGGTCCAGTTGGTTCACCAAGATAGATCTTCATGGTGCGTATAACCTTGTGCGTATTAAGCAGGGGGATGAATGGAAAACAGCATTTAATATGCCCGAAGGCCATTTTGAGTAATTGGTGATGCCTTTTGGACTCTCTAATGCTCCTTCTGTGTTCCAATCCTTCATGCATGACATCTTCCGAGAATATCTGGATAAATTTATGATTGTGTATCTGGATGACATTTTGGTCTTTTCTGAGGACTGGGAGTCCCATGTGAAGCAGGTCAGGATGGTATTTCAGGTCCTGCGTGCTAATGCCTTATTTGTGAAGGGCTCAAAATGTCTCTTCGGAGTACAGAAGGTTTCCTTTTTGGGTTTTATTTTTTCTCCTTCTACTATTGAGATGGACCCAGTCAAGGTCCAAGCTATTCATGACTGGACTCGGCCTACATCTGTTAAGAGTCTTCAGAAGTTCTTGGGTTTTGCTAATTTTTACCGTCGCTTCATTGCTAATTTTTCTGGCGTGGTTAAACCCTTGACGGATTTGACCAAGAAGGGTTCTGATGTGACTAATTGGTCTCCTGCGGCCATGGGAGCCTTTCGGGAGCTGAAGCGCCGGTTTTCTTCAGCTCCAGTTTTGTGACAGCCTGATGTCTCTCTTCCTTTTCAGGTCGAGGTTGATGCTTCTGAGATTGGAGCAGGGGCTGTTTTGTCGCAGAGAAGCTTTGATTGCTCTGTGATGAAGCCTTGTGCTTTCTTTTCAAGAAAGTTTTCGCCTGCCGAGCGGAATTATGATGTTGGTAATCGGGAGTTGTTGGCTATGAAGTGGGCATTTGAGGAGTGGCGACATTGGCTCGAGGGAGCTAAGCATGGTGGTCTTGACTGATCACAAAAATCTGATTTATCTCGAGTCTGCCAAGCGGCTGAATCCTACACAGGCTCGTTGGTCGTTGTTTTTCTCCCGTTTCGATTTCGTGGTCTCGTACCTGCCTGGTTCGAAGAACGTGAAGGCTGATGCTCTTTCTAGGAGTTTTGTGCCTGACTCTCCGGGAGTTTCAGAGCCGGCTGGTATCCTTAGAGAGGGAGTGATTTTGTCTGCCATTTCCCCAGATTTGCGACGAGTGCTGCAGAAATTTCAGGCGGATAGACCGTTGCCCACCAGAGAGACTGTTTGTCCCAGATAGATGGACCAGCAGAGTTATTTCCGAGGTTCATTCTTCGGTGTTGGCAGGCCATACTGGGATTTTTGGTACCAGGGATTTGGTGGCTAGGTCCTTCTGGTGGCCTTCCTTGTCGCGGGATGTGCGTTCCTTTGTGCAGTCCTGTGGGATTTGTGCTCGAGCTAAGCCTTGCTGTTCTCGTGCCAGCGGTTTGCTTTTGCTTTGCCTGTCCCGAAGAGGCCTTGGACGCACATTTCCATGGATTTTATTTCGGATCTTCCAGTCTCTCAGAGAATGTCTGTCATCTGGGTGGTGTGTGATCGTTTTTCTAAAATGGTCCATTTGGTGCCCTTGCCTAAGTTGCCTTCCTCCTCCGATTTGGTTCCTCTATTTTTTCAGAATGTGGTTCGCTTGCACGGCATCCCTGAAAATATTGTGTCTGACAGAGGATCCCAGTTTGTGTCCAGATTTTGGCGGATCTTTTGTGCTAAGATGGGCATTGATTTGTCTTTTTCGTCGGCCTTCCATCCTCAGACGAATGGTCAAACCGAGTGAACTAATCAGACCTTGGAAACTTATTTAAGATGTTTTGTTTCTGCTGATCAGGATGATTGGGTGACTTTTTTGCCATTGGCCGAGTTTGCCCTTAATAATCGGGCTAGTTCTGCTACTTTGGTTTCGCCTTTTTTCTGCAATTCTGGTTTTCATCCTCGTTTTTCCTCGGGTCAGGTTGAGCCTTCTGACTGTCCTGGGGTGGATTCTGTGGTGGATAGGTTGCAGCAAATTTGGAACCATGTGGTGGACAATTTGAAGTTGTCACAGGAGAAGGCTCAGCGCTTTGCCAACCGCCGTCGCGGTGTGGGTCCCCGACTTCGTGTTGGGGATTTGGTATGGCTGTCTTCTCGGTATGTTCCTATGAAGGTTTCCTCTCCTAAATTCAAGCCTCGCTTCATTGGTCCTTATAAGATTTTGGAAATCCTTAACCCGGTGTCATTTCGTTTGGACCTCCCAGCGTCGTTTGCCATTCATAACGTGTTCCATAGGTCTTTGTTGCGGAGGTATGTGGTGCCTGTGGTTCCTTCTGTTGAGCCCCCTGCCCCGGTGCTGGTTGAGGGCGAATTGGAGTACGTGGTGGAGAAGATCTTGGATTCTCGTATTTCGAGACGGAGGCTTCAGTATTTGGTTAAGTGGAAGGGCTATGGTCAGGAGGATAATTCCTGGGTTGTCGCCTCTGATGTTCATGCGGCCGATTTGGTTCATGCCTTCCATGTGGCTCATCCTGATCGCCCTGGGGGTTTTGATGAGGGTTCTGTGACCCCTCCTCAAGGGGGGGGTACTGTTGTGAACTCTGTTTTTGGGCTCCCTCTTGTGGTCACAAGTGGTACTGTGTGAGTGTCATTCTGCAGGTCTGAGGCTGGATCAGCTGTCTCGTTATCTGTTAGCTGGTTTCCTATTTAGTTTACTTGAACTCTCAGTTGTTGCCTGCTGTCATTGTATTCAGTGCTATTCTGATTGCTCCTGTCTACATCCGTTATCAGTCTCTTCAAGAGAATCTAAGTTTTGTTTGTTTATTTTTGCTCATCTGTGTTCAAGATGTGTCCTAGTATATGATGTGTTTAGTCCAGCTTGCTAATATGTGATTTCCCTGCTTGCTGGTGCTCTGGGGTGCTGAGTTGCTCCCCCCACATCGTTAGTTGGTGTGGGGGTTCTCGCATTCTCTGCGTGGATATTTTTGCATAGGGTTTTTTACTGACCACACAGATCCCTTGCTATTTTCTGCTATCTAGCGTTAGCGGGCCTCATTTGCTTAATCTGTTTCATCTCTGCGTTTGTCTTTTCCTCTTAACTCACCGTTATTATTTGTGGGGGCTCCTATATCTTTGGGGTTATTTCTCTGAGGCAAGTGAGGTCTGTACTTTCTCTTTAGGGGTAGTCAGTTTCTCAGGCCGTGAAGAGACGTCTAGGATTTCAGGAAACGTTCCACGGCTGCCTTTAGTGTGTTTGGTTAGGATCAGGTTTGTGGTCAGTCCAGTTACCACATCCCCAGAGCTCGTCCTATTATCTCTGACTTAGCTGGTTAGATTTGTGATCCTAAGCCACTGGGATCATAACACCTTGTTTTTTGTAGAAAAGAAGGACTCAACCCTGCGGCCATGTATTGATTATAGAGAAATAAATAAGATTATCATTAAAAATCGCTACCCACTCTGTTGTGAACTCTGTTTTCAGGCTCCCTCTTGTGGTCACAGATGGTATTGTGTGACTTTGGTTTTTTGGCTCCCCCTGGTGGTTTGGTTTATTATCCTGCGGGTCTGCTGGATCAGCTGCCTCGTTATTCACCAGGGAGGCTCCTATTTAGCTCTGCTTCACTTCCACTTGTTGCCGGCTGTCAATGTATTCAGTGCTATTCTGATTACTCCTGATTATCTCGTTTTCTGCCTCTTCAGGATAAGCTAAGTTCTGTTTGAATATTTTTTGCTCATCTGCCTGCAATATGATTTCTGTGTATGATGAGTCTAGTCCAGCTTGCTAACATGTGATTTCTTTTTGCTGGTAAGCTCTTGGGTACGGAGTTGCTTCCCCCGCACCGTTAGTTGGTGCGGGGGCTCGAGCAATCTCTGCGTGGATATTTTGAATAGGGTTTTTTATTGACCGCACAGTTTCCTTCCTATTATCTGCTATCTAGTATTAGCGGGCCTCATTTGCTAAATCTGATTTCATCTCTGCGTTTGTGCTTTCCCCTTAACTCACCGTTAATATTTGTGGGGGGCTATTCTATATCTTTGGGGTCTTCCACTGAGGCAAGTGAGGACTTACTTTCCCTCCAGGAATAGTCAGTTTCTCAGGCCGTGACGAGACGTCTAGGATTTTTAGGTAACGTTCCACGGCTGCCTATAGTTGTTTGCGGATAGGATCAGGTTGCGGTCAATCTAGTTACCACTTCCCCAGAGCTAGTAGTCTGTTCAGTTACTTAGCTAGTCCGACCTGCGATCCTTGCCACTAGGATCATAACACCACTCCCCTTAATTCCTGAGCAGCTTAAGAGACTGTGTTCTGCCAGAATTTATACCAAACTCCATCTAAGAGGGGCTTATAATCTCATACGAATCCACCCAGGAGATGAGTGGAAAACTGCCTTTTGAATTAGATATGGACATTTTGTATATCTGGTTATACCTTTTGGCCTTAGCAACATCCTTGCCACCTTTCTGTACTTCATTAATGATGTTTTTTGAGACTTCTTGAATCGATTTGCTGTTGTTTTTCTTGATGACATTCTTATATTTTCAGATACCCTGGAGGAGCATCGTAGACATGTCTAGTTAGTCCTGGAGGGTCCACTAGAAAACAATCTCTATATTAAACTTGAAAAACGTGAATTCGAACAAAACAGAACTCATTTTATGGAATATATCATCTCCCCCAAAAGTCTGGGCAAAATCAGAGTGGTAATTGACTGACCTACCCTAAGAAATGTAAAAGACGTTCAGCGCTTTATAGGATTTGCAAATTTCTACAGAGGATTCATTAAAAACGTTTCAAAAATCATTTTACCAATTATTCACTCACAAAGAAAACCAAAATATGTTTTTGGTCTCCAGAGGCACAAGTGACTTTCGTCAAACTAAAGACACCTTTTATTTCCGCACCATTTCTAGTCCATCTAAATCTTCAAATGCCGTTTCTTGTTGAAGTAGATGCCTCAGACACTGCGGTGGGAGCCATTTTATCACAGTGAGTTGGAGACAAAATGCAGCTTCATCATGTGCATTCCTTTCTCATACCACGTCATCTGTTGAAAAGAACTATGACATTGGAAATAAAGAACTGTTAGCCATTAAAATCGCCTTTGCTGAATGGAGACATCTTTTGGAAGGGGACAATCATCCGGTGACTGTTCTTACCGACCACAAAAATTTAGAATTTATCCATACAGCTAAGAGGTTGCCTGCAAGACAAGTACATTGAGCCTTATTTTTCTCCAGGTTTAATTTTATAATTTCTTATGGACCTGGTTCAAGAAATAGCAAGGCTGATGCTCTTTCCAGGATATTTACTGAATCTGGACCTCAGGAGAGGTCTAACACTAACTGTACTATTCAACATTTTTTGGGAATGCTGGACTCCAAAGGATTTTTGATGAAAATTAAAGATGGATACCAAATTGACTTTTTTCTTAACCATCCTTCTAAAGACATCGATCTTTCTTTTAAGGAAGGATTTTGGATGCAGAACCACCAAATATATGTGGCCGTATCTGCTCGACTTGAAGTCCTCAAACGTGTCCATGATTATAGACTTGTAGGACACCCTGGAATAATGAAAATGCAAGAACTACTGTTTCATTCTATTGGTGGCCTAATTGTAGAAAGTATGTGAGAAAATGTTTCCTCCTGTTTAACATTTGCACAGAGCAAGGCACCATGATCTTCTCTTCTAAGGCTGCTTTCACACATCAGTTTTTTTTACATCAGTCGCAACCTGTCGAATGTTGAAAAAAATGGATCCATCGCAGATTGTAAAAAACTGATGCGACGGATCTGTTTTTTGCCAGATCTGACTAGCTGATCCAGCTAATTGGATCCTAAAAAAAGCATGCTCAGTTAAAAAAACGGATTCCGTTTAGCAAACGATGGACACAAAAAAACGTTACATTTTCTCTGGCCACCGGATAAACAATTTTCAACGGATCTGGCGAAAAACCGTTGAAACGTGAGGCCATCTGTCTCAATCTGTCGCTAATACAAGTCTATGAGAAAAAAACGGATCCGGCGGCAACTTTTGCCGAATTCGTTTGTTTCAAAATTCGCTGGATTGTGACTGACGGCAAAAAACTGATGTTTGAAAGCAGCCTAAGACTCCTATGTCTTCCAGTTCCATCCAGGGTTTACAGATAAATCTCAGTGGATTTTATCATGGACTTACCTCCATGTAAAGAAATGACTGTTATTCTTGTTGTGGTGGATTGGCTCACAAAGATGGCCCATTTTATTCCAACAAAAGGGATTCCTCCCACTGAACAAAATGCAGAATTAGTGGTCAAAGAGATATTTATGCTGAATGGAATTCCTAACTGTTACGGAACCCCCCAGCACCCAGAATATGTTGTGCAGTCATATGTATGTATAATAGGTTCCATGTGAAATGCATCAGTCCACAGGCTGTGCCCCTGGGCAGAGGGGAAAAGATATTCTCCTTCTGACCTCCCCCCACCTTTGTAATTCCCACAGTAAATATCGGCAGGCTCCGGCCACCTGCGGCTATTGTATTATATGTCTGGCCTGCCGCTTTTCAATTGGCCCGTCCTCTGAATCTCTGTGATATATTCTGTGTCCTGTGAGTAAAGTGTTGTCACACTGGAAATACGTGGAGAAGCAGTGATCTTTTATATGCGCCCATGTAATGAAGGAATTCCAGCCAGCGTCCTTCATTCAGACTCCAGCCAAAGCAGAGTGGACCTCCTGAACCACAGGGTGGTACTAAAAGAGGGACCCCAGCACGGTAGACCCCGTTACACTGGTGGCAGACAGCGGGATATGATACCCTGTCTACAGGAGATAAGGAATGAATGGAAAACAACTACCAGAAGTTAAAGAGGACTACATTAAAAGATCTGGTGGAAGCCCCAGGGTTAATCATCAGCAACAAAACAAAAGCGGATTTGATAGCAGCCATCATGGAACACGACAGTGCAGCGCCCCCCAATGTGAACATGGAGGAGACTGAATTCCAGAGGGAGGTAAAGAACCGACTGGCGTTCTATGGCCCAAACCCTGCAGTAGAGATCATACGAGAGGTGATGGCTGATGTGCGTACTGATCTGAAGGAAAAGATGGCCGAGCGGACCAGTATAGAGCTAGCCAAGATGGAGATGGCAGAGCGGACCAAAGTGGAGCTGGCCAAGATGGAGATGACAGAGCGGAGAGAGGAGAGTCAGTGAGCAGGGGGAGCTCTGGCCTCTGCCCAGGTACCTTCAACAGTAAGCCACAAAAAGATCCAGTATAATGCCTTCCGACAGTTGGGGGAGGCAGAGGAAGACATTGATGGCTTTCTGCAGGACATTGAGCGGCAGTGTGCCCTTCATCAAGTGAAGCCAGAGGAACGGGTTCAGATTCTGGCCAGCAAGCCTACAGGCCGGGCAGCGGACGCCTATCACACGGTACCTGATGAGGACTGTATGGACTATGAGCGGATCAAAGAAGTGATCTTGGCCCGGTATGCGCTGACACCAGGGGCATACCGCCAAAAGTTCTGCGGACTTATAAAATGCGTAACCGATACCCACGCTGAATGGGCCTGTAAATTACGGCGGTCACTGCTACAGTGGGTACAAGGTAGCCAAGCAACCAGTAAGGAGGACGTCCTCCAGCTCTTCTTGTTAGAACGATTCTTTAATGGACTAACCCCCGAGACACACAAATTGCTTCGGGACAGGTGGCCAACGACTCTTGAGGAGGCCGCTCGTCTGGCCGATGAACATCATGATGCCAGGAGGCCTCAGTTGTCCGGATCAAAAATGGTCACTAGGGGTCTGCCCATAGACCTGGAGGGCCCCAAACCACAGAAGATTGTAGGGGGACCAGCTAAAAACCCAGCCTACCACAGTCACCCTGGGGCGCGATGCCACACCTGCCATCAGCTGGGCCACCTGCAAAGACAATGTCCCAACCGGACTCAGCATACCCAGTGGCCAAAGGCGGGAACAACTACCTTCAGCCGGGCCGCTGTACACTGCTACCAAGGTGAAGCTGACCCAGCATTGGGGGCTATAACTAACCAGGGGGTGGAAGAGATGGAAGAAGTGCTGCATGAAGTAGACCCCATGCAGGCAGCCCGGGCAGATAATCGACAACAGCATCAACAGGTCGTGTGGGTTAATGGGAAACGTAATCAGGGACTAAGAGATTCCAGAGCAACTTTGACCCTTGTGAAGCCTCATCTCGTCTGGGACCAAGAGAAGACGGACCGGACAGTGGCAGTCCGCGTAGCAGGGGGAGCCATACATTGACTGCCCACTGCCAGGATTCACCTGAACTGGGGAGTGGGGGATGGTCTTGTTGAGGTCTGTTTGATGGAGGATTTGCCTGCAGATGTCTTGCTGGGAAATTACTTGGGGCCCTGTCATGATTCTCAATGGCGAGAGAACATAGCCCAGCATATATGAGAACTAGCTCTTGGAAGATGGAAACTATACTGACCATGAACTAAACCTGCCGCACAACTAGAAGTGGCCGGGTAGCATGCCTACGTTTTTTTATCCCTAGATGCCCAGCGCCAGCCGGAGAACTACCTAATCCTAGCAGAGGAAAAGACAGTCCTGGCTCACCTCTAGAGAAATTTTCCCAAAAGGCAGACAGAGGCCCCCACATATATTGGCGGTGATTTTAGATGAAATGACAAACGTAGTATGAAAATAGGTTTAGCAAAATCGAGGTCCGCTTACTAGATAGCATGAAGACAGAAAGGGCACTTTCATGGTCAGCAGAAAACCCTATCAAAACACCATCCAGAAATTACTTTAAGACTCTAGCATTAACTCATAACACCAGAGTGGCAATTTCCGCTCACAAGAGCTTTCCAGACACAGTAACGAAACAGCAGCTGTGAACAGGAACAAAATGCAAAAACACACAAGGACAAAAGTCCAACTTAGCTGGGAGTTGTCTAGTAGCAGGAACATGCACAGAAAGGCTACTGATTACATTGTTGACCGGCATGAAACTGACAGAGGAGCAAGGTTATATAGCGACTCCCACATCCTGATAGGAGCAGGTGAACAGAGGGGATGATGCACACAAGTTAAATTCCACAAGTGGCCACCGGGGGAGCCCAGAATCCAATTTCACAACAGTACCCCCCCCTCAAGGAGGGGGCACCGAACCCTCACCAGAACCACCAGGGCGATCAGGATGAGCCCTATGAAAGGCACGGACAAGATCGGAGGCATGAACATCAGAGGCAGTGACCCAAGAATTATCCTCCTGACCGTATCCCTTCCATTTGACCAGATACTGGAGTTTCCGTCTGGAAACACGAGAGTCCAAGATCTTTTCCACAACGTACTCCAACTCACCCTCAACCAACACCGGAGCAGGAGGCTCAACGGAAGGCACAGCTGGTACCTCATACCTGCGCAACAATGACCGATGAAAAACATTATGAATCGAAAAGGATGCAGGGAGGTCCAAACGGAAGGACACAGGGTTAAGAATCTCCAATATCTTGTACGGGCCGATGAACCGAGGCTTAAACTTAGGAGAAGAAACCCTCATAGGGACAAAACGAGAAGACAACCACACCAAGTCCCCAACACAAAGCCGAGGACCAACACGACGACGGCGGTTGGCAAAAAGCTGAGTCTTCTCCTGGGACAACTTCAAATTGTCCACCACCTGCCCCCAAATCTGATGCAACCTCTCCACCACAGCATCCACTCCAGGACAATCCGAAGATTCCACCTGACCGGAGGAAAATCGAGGATGAAACCCCGAATTACAGAAAAACGGGGACACCAAGGTGGCAGAGCTGGCCCGATTATTGAGGGCGAACTCCGCCAAAGGCAAAAAAGCAACCCAATCATCCTGATCCGCAGACACAAAACACCTCAAATATGTCTCCAAGGTCTGATTAGTCCGCTCGGTCTGGCCATTAGTCTGAGGATGGAAAGCAGACGAAAAAGACAAATCTATGCCCATCCTAGCACAGAATGCCCGCCAAAATCTAGACACGAATTGGGTCCCTCTGTCAGAAACGATATTCTCCGGAATACCATGCAAACGAACAACATTTTGAAAAAACAGAGGAACCAACTCGGAAGAAGAAGGCAACTTAGGCAAGGGAACCAGATGGACCATCTTAGAGAAACGGTCACACACCACCCAGATGACAGACATCTTCTGAGAAACAGGCAGATCCGAAATAAAATCCATCGAGATGTGCGTCCAAGGCCTCTTCGGGATAGGCAAGGGTAACAACAATCCACTAGCCCGAGAACAACAAGGCTTGGCCCGAGCACAAACGTCACAAGACTGCACAAAGCCTCGCACATCTCGTGACAGGGAAGGCCACCAGAAGGACCTTGCCACCAAATCCCTGGTACCAAAGATTCCAGGATGACCTGCCAACGCAGAAGAATGAACCTCAGAGATGACTCTACTGGTCCAATCATCAGGAACAAACAGTCTACCAGGTGGGCAACGATCAGGTCTATCCGCCTGAAACTCCTGCAAGGCCCGCCGCAGGTCTGGAGAAACGGCAGACAATATCACTCCATCTTTAAGGATACCTGTGGGCTCAGAATTACCAGGGGAGTCAGGCTCAAAACTCCTAGAAAGGGCATCCGCCTTAACATTCTTAGAACCCGGTAGGTAAGACACCACAAAATTAAACCGAGAGAAAAACAACGACCAGCGCGCTTGTCTAGGATTCAGGCGCCTGGCAGACTCAAGGTAAATTAAATTTTTGTGGTCAGTCAATACCACCACCTGATGTCTGGCCCCCTCAAGCCAGTGACGCCACTCCTCAAAAGCCCACTTCATGGCCAAAAGCTCCCGATTCCCAATATCATAATTCCGCTCGGCGGGCGAAAATTTACGGGAAAAAAAAGCACAAGGTCTCATCACGGAGCAGTCGGAACTTCTCTGCGACAACACCGCCCCAGCTCCGATTTCAGAAGCGTCGACCTCAACCTGAAAAGGAAGAGCAACATCAGGCTGACGCAACACTGGGGCGGAAGAAAAGCGGCGCTTGAGCTCCCGAAAGGCCTCCACAGCATCAGGGGACCAATCAGCAACATCAGCACCCTTCTTAGTCAAATCAGTCAATGGTTTTACAACATCAGAAAAACCAGCAATAAATCGACGATAAAAGTTAGCAAAGCCCAAAAATTTCTGAAGACTCTTAAGAGAAGAGGGTTGCGTCCAATCACCAATAGCCTGAACCTTGACAGGATCCATCTCGATGGAAGAGGGGGAAAAAATGTATCCCAAGAAGGAAATCTTCTGAACCCCAAAAACACACTTAGAACCCTTCACACACAAGGAATTAGACCGCAAAACCTGAAAAACCCTCCTGACCTGCTGGACATGAGAGTCCCAGTCATCCGAAAAAATCAGAATATCATCCAGATACACAATCATAAATTTATCCAAATAATCGCGGAAAATGTCATGCATAAAGGACTGGAAGACTGAAGGGGCATTTGAAAGACCAAAAGGCATCACCAAATACTCAAAATGGCCCTCGGGCGTATTAAATGCGGTTTTCCACTCATCCCCCTGCTTGATTCGCACCAAATTATACGCCCCACGGAGATCAATCTTAGAGAACCACTTGGCCCCCTTTATACGAGCAAACAAATCAGTAAGCAGTGGTAACGGATATTGATATTTAACCGTGATTTTATTCAAAAGTCGATAATCAATACACGGCCTCAAAGAGCCGTCTTTCTTAGACACAAAGAAAAAACCGGCTCCTAAGGGAGATGACGAAGGACGAATATGTCCCTTTTCCAAGGACTCCTTTATATATTCTCGCATAGCAGCGTGTTCAGGCACAGACAGATTAAATAAACGACCCTTAGGGTATTTACTACCCGGGATCAAGTCTATGGCACAATCGCACTCCCGGTGCGGAGGTAGTGAACCAACCTTGGGTTCTTCAAAAACGTCACGAAAGTCAGACAAGAATTCAGGAATCTCAGAGGGAATAGATGATGAAATGGAAACCAAAGGTACGTCCCCATGAGTTCCTTTACATCCCCAGCTTAACACAGACATAGCTCTCCAGTCGAGGACTGGGTTAGGAGATTGCAGCCATGGCAATCCCAGCACCAAAACATCATGTAGATTATACAGCACCAGAAAGCGAATAACCTCCTGGTGATCCGGATTAACACGCATAGTCACTTGTGTCCAGTATTGTGGTTTATTACTAGCCAATGGGGTGGAGTCAATCCCTTTCAGAGGTATCGGAGCCTCCAATGGCTCCAAATCATACCCACAGCGTTTGGCAAAGGACCAATCCATAAGACTCAAAGCAGCGCCAGAGTCGACATAGGCGTCCGCGGTAATAGATGACAAAGAACAAATCAGGGTCACAGATAGAATAAACTTAGACTGTAAAGTGCTAATTGAAACAGACTTGTCAGGCTTCTTAGTACGCTTAAAGCATGCTGATATAACATGAGTTGAATCACCACAATAGAAGCACAACCCATTTTTTCGTCTAAAATTCTGCCGCTCGCTTCTGGACAGAATTCTATCACATTGCATATTTTCTGGCGTTTTCTCAGTAGACACCGCCAAATGGTGCACAGGTTTGCGCTCCCGCAGACGCCTATCGATCTGAATAGCCATCGTCATGGACTCATTCAGACTCGCAGGCACAGGGAACCCCACCATAACATCCTTAATGGCATCAGAGAGACCTTCTCTGAAAATCGCCGCCAGGGCGCACTCATTCCACTGAGTAAGCACAGACCATTTGCGGAATTTTTGGCAGTATATTTCAGCTTCATCTTGCCCCTGAGACAAGGACATCAAGGCCTTTTCCGCCTGAAGCTCTAAATGAGGTTCCTCATAAAGCAACCCCAAGGCCAGAAAAAACGCATCCACATTGAGCAACGCAGGATCCCCTGGTGCCAATGCAAAAGCCCAGTCTTGAGGGTCGCCCCGGAGCAAGGAAATTACAATCCTGACCTGCTGTGCAGGGTCTCCGGCAGAGCGAGACTTCAGGGACAAAAACAATTTGCAATTATTTTTAAAATTTTGAAAGTGAGATCTATTCCCCGAGAAGAATTCAGGCAAAGGAATTCTAGGCTCAGACATAGGTGCATGAACAACAAAATCTTGCAAATTTTGTACCTTTGTGGCGAGATTATTCAAACCTGTAGCTACACTCTGAAGATCCATTTGAAACAGGTGAACACAGAGCCATTCAAGGATTAGAAGGAGAGGAAGAGAGGAAGGCTGCAGTATAGGCAGACTAGCAAGTGATTCAATTAAGAGCACACTCAGAACTAGAGGGAAAAAAAAAAAAAAAAAAAAATTGTAGCAGACTTCTTTTTTCTCTCCTTTCTCAGCCAGTAATTTAACCCTTTTTTGGGCCGGTCAAACTGTCATGATTCTCAATGGCGAGAGAACATAGCCCAGCATATATGAGAACTAGCTCTTGGAAGATGGAAACTATACTGACCATGAACTAAACCTGCCGCACAACTAGAAGTGGCCGGGTAGCATGCCTACGTTTTTTTATCCCTAGATGCCCAGCGCCAGCCGGAGAACTACCTAATCCTAGCAGAGGAAAAGACAGTCCTGGCTCACCTCTAGAGAAATTTTCCCAAAAGGCAGACAGAGGCCCCCACATATATTGGCGGTGATTTTAGATGAAATGACAAACGTAGTATGAAAATAGGTTTAGCAAAATCGAGGTCCGCTTACTAGATAGCATGAAGACAGAAAGGGCACTTTCATGGTCAGCAGAAAACCCTATCAAAACACCATCCAGAAATTACTTTAAGACTCTAGCATTAACTCATAACACCAGAGTGGCAATTTCCGCTCACAAGAGCTTTCCAGACACAGTAACGAAACAGCAGCTGTGAACAGGAACAAAATGCAAAAACACACAAGGACAAAAGTCCAACTTAGCTGGGAGTTGTCTAGTAGCAGGAACATGCACAGAAAGGCTACTGATTACATTGTTGACCGGCATGAAACTGACAGAGGAGCAAGGTTATATAGCGACTCCCACATCCTGATAGGAGCAGGTGAACAGAGGGGATGATGCACACAAGTTAAATTCCACAAGTGGCCACCGGGGGAGCCCAGAATCCAATTTCACAACAGGGCCCATGTTGTCTGCCTTCTCGGTTGCCCCTCTGGCTGAGACATATCCTGTGACCACCCGGAGACAAGCTCGAGCTGCGGAGGCGGAATCACACTCAGAGGAGGCCCAGGTAAGACATCCCAGCCCTACACGTATTCCCATAGCCAGACAAATTTCTTGGGCCACCCCAGATGAATTTAAGAGGGAGTTACTTGAGGATTCTTCATTGGAGGGATATTGTGGGAAGGCACAGGAGGGGAGAGGGGTACTGGAAGGGGAACAGTTTGTATGGAAGCATAGACTCCTCTACCGGAACATGGAGCAGCACCACACAGGGACGAGCCCCACTATAAAATGACAGCTGGTAGTTCCCAAGAAGTATAGGCAGGAGTTACTGCTAATCTTTCCTGACATACCCTTGGCCGGGCACTTCGGCGTCAGTCGCACCAGGCATCGTCTGACCCAAAACTTCTTTTGGCCGGGGGTAACCTATGATGTTCATCAGTACTGCCAGACCTGTGACAGTTGCCAGCGCATTGGCAAGAGGGGAGATCGATGCAAGGCCAAATTACGCCCCCTCCCCATTGTGGAGGAACCCTTTAGCCGAGTAGCGGTCGATCTGATAGGGCCGATAGCCAAACCCAGTCCGTCAGGGAAAAGGTATATGTTGACAGTGGTAGATTATGCCACACGGTATCCAGAGGCGGTTGCATTACCTAACATACTGGCAGAGACGGTGGCGGCTGCCCTGCTCCAGGTTTTCTCACGGTTGTATTTCCCCGGGAGATTATCTCGGACCAGGGTACCCAGTTTACAGCAGAGGTGACCAACCAACTGTGGAAGCTGTGCGGCGTAAAGTCCATTAGCAGCACCTCATACCACCCACAAACCAATGGGTTGTGTGAACGCTTTAACGGGACGTTAAAACAACTCATTGGGACTTTTACCAGGACCTACAGGGACTGGGAGAAATTCTTGCCACACCTCCTGTTTGCCTATCGGGAGGTGCCCCAAGAATCCACGGGGTTCTCCCCATTCGAACTGGTATACGGGAGGCGGGTAAGGGGACCCCTAGACTTAGTGCTAGAACACTGGGAAGGGGATGGCATCATAGAAGGGGTACCTATTGTACCCTATGTGCTGGAATTCCGGGACCGCCTACAGGAGCAGACCCAGGCTGTACGTGGGAACATGCAGGTGGCGCAGCGGCACCAGCACGTATGGCACAATCGGAGGGCCAGAGAACGCACCTTGGAAATAGGACAGAAGGTCCTGGTGTTAGAGCCCACTAGGCAGAACAAGTTCCAAACTGAATGGCAGGGGCCCTACCAGGTAGTGGGGAAAATAGCCGACACCACCTATAATGTCGCCAATTGTGACGACCCCAGGGTTATCCGCATGTTCCACGTGAATATGCTGAAGCCCTAGCAGGAGCGCCCTGAAGAGGTAGTGGCCATCTGTGCACCTGAAGCAGAGGATTTAGCCGGAATTCCCTTGCCTGATGTCTTAGGGGAAAGGACTCAGTCCAAAACATGGGACCAGGTACACTTGGGTGAAGATCTAGGTTCCCGGGAGAGACAGCAGGCGGAGGTGTTGTTGAGGCAGCGACAGAGGATGTTTTCGGGGAGACCAGGGTACACTCGCCTGGCACAACACAAGGTTGAGACCCAGGATCAGACCCCCCTGCGACAGCCCCCCTTCCGCGTCCCGGAGTCTGTACGAGAAGGGATGCAACAAGAGATACAAGAGATGTTGCGTTTAGGGGTCATTGAAGAGTCAGATAGTCCCTGGGCATCCCCCGTAGTGTTAGTGCCCAAGAAGGATGGGACTACACGGTTTTGTGTAGACTATCGTAAGCTCAATGAGAAAAAGGTGACGGATGCATATCCCATGCCGCGTGTGGATGAGTTGTTAGACCGGCTGGCGGGAGCAAAGTATTTGACCACCATCGATCTATGCAAAGGCTACTGGCAGATTCCCCTTAGTCCTGACGCTATTCCCAAGTCGGCATTTGTCACCCCGTTTGGCTTATTCCAGTTTCGAGTTATGCCATTCGGGATGAAGAATGCCCAGGCGACCTTCCAGAGGCTGGCTGACCGGCTTCTGGATGGTCTCCAGGACTATGCTTGTGCCTACTTGGATGACATCGCCATCTACAGCGCGACAGGGGAAGAGCATCTAAATCACCTAGAGATAGTGTTGGACAGGATCCACAAGGCCGGAATCACCCAGAACCCAAACAAGTGTCACGTGGGCAAAGCAGAGGTTCAGTATTTAGGGCATTGGGTGGGAAGTGGGAAACAGCAACCAAAAGCAGCCAAGATTGAGGCCATAGCTAAATGGCCCACCCCACGCACTAAAACCCAGGTCATGGCATTTCTAGGGACAGCAGGGTATTACAGCAAATTCGTTCCCAATTACAGCAGCGTAGCCAAGCCCCTCACTGATCTGACCCATAAGAACCAACCCCGCCAGGTAACCTGGACCCCAGAGTGTGAGGAAGCCTTCCGCCAGCTAAAGGACGCCCTCACCAATACCCCTGTATTGGCCTCACCCAATCCAACTAAACGTTTCCTTGTTCACACGGACGCTTCTATGTTTGGATTGGGGGCAGTACTGAGCCAAGTCGGGCCGGATGGCCAAGAACACCCGGTAGCTTACCTGAGTCGGAAACTACTGCCCCGTGAAGTAAGCTATGCGGCCATCGAGAAGGAGTGCCTGGCGGTAGTATGGGCACTCAAAAAGTTGCAACCATATTTGTATGAACGACAGTTTTCCCTCCTAACGGACCATAATCACCTAGTCTGGCTTAATCGGGTCTCCGGAGACAAAGGCAGATTACTGCAGTGGAGTTTAGCCCTACAACCTCTGCACTTCACCATCCACTACAGACCTGGCAAACAAAACGGTAACGCCGATGGACTAAGTCAACAAACGGAACTTGTACCAACCCCATAAACTTCGGTCATCCCCAAACCGATCCGTTAAGGATCAGACTGTGTATGCCGATCGCGTCGCTGAAAAGGGGAGCCATGTTACGGAACCCCCCAGCACCCAGAATATGTTGTGCAGTCATATGTATGTATAATAGGTTCCTGTTGTGAATTCCGTTCTCGGGCTCCCTCCTGTGGTCATGAATGGTACTTTGGTGAGTTCTGTCCTTGGACACCCTCTGGTGGCTTTGAGTGGAACTGCTGATCTTTGAGGTTGGCTTTCTCAGTTGCCCTCGTTTATTGCTGCTGCTAGCTTCCCTATTTAACTCTGCCCAGGTCGTTAGTTCATGCCAGCTGTCAATGTCTCAGTACTGGTTCAGATCTCTCTTGGATTTCTCTGATGACCTGTCTACTCCAGCAGAAGCTAAGTCCTTGCTAGTCCATTTGCTGTTCATTGGGTTTTTGAATATATTTCTCAGTACATGCTATGTTTTTGTCCAGCTTGCTATTATGATATATCCTTGCTAACTGGAAGCTCTGGGGGTGCAGAGCTGCACCTCCACACCGTGAGTCGGTGTGGAGGTCTTTTTGCACACTCTGCGTAGTTTTTGTAGTTTTTAATACTGACTGCATAGTTCCCTTTCCTATCCTCTGTCTGTCTAGAGAAGATTCGGCCTCCTTTGCTAAAATCTGTTTCATTCCTGTGTTTGTTACTTCCTCTTAACTCACAGTCAATATTTGTGGGGGGCTAACTTTACTTTGGGGAATTTCTCTGAGGCAAGGTAGGCTACTATTTCTATCTTTAGGGGTAGTTAGCTCTTAGGCTGTGAAGAGGTGTCTAGGGAGAGTTAGGTATGCTCCACGGCTATTTGTAGTGTGTGTGATAGGATTAGGGATTGCGGTCAGTAGAGTTACCACTTCCTCAGAGCTTGTCCCAGGTTTTTCCATTTTAACCATTAGGTCATTTCGGGTGCTCCTAACCACCAGGTCCATAACAGGTTCCATGTGAAATGCATTGTTGAGGGAGGATTTAAATTGATCCTTCACGGTTAACCCAGTGATTTCCAAATTAATATACAAGGTGTTGCCGGCAACTGAAAATGACCAGACGGAGACGTGTCATGATTCCCCAATGGCATGGGAACATCAGAAGCACCAAATAACAGACTAGCTCTCGGGTGATGGAACCTCAAGCTGACCGTGACCTAAATCTACCACACAACTAACAGTAGCCAGGGAGCATTCCTACGGCTGCCTAAATGCCACGCGCCAGCCGGAGAACTAACTACGCCTGGAAGAGGAAGGAACAGACCTGGCTTACCTCTAGTGAAATTCCCCAAAGATGATAGTAGCCCCCACATATATTAACGGTGAGTTCAGAGGAAAAGACATACACAGTATGAAGGTAGATTTAGCAAAGCGAGGTCCACTTACTAGATAGAGGAAGGATACAAAAGAGGACTTCACGGTCAGCTGAAAAACCCTTTCAAAAACCCATCCTGAGATTACTTTAAGACTCCTGTGTCAACTCATGACACAGGAGTGGCAATTTCAGTCCACAAGAGCTTCCAGTAACAGGGAATGACAAAACTGTAAACTGGACAAAAAAATACAAAACAAAAAGGACAAAAGTCCACTTAGCTGATCAGCAGACTAGTAGCAGGAACATGCAACAGAATGACTCAGGTTACAATGATGACCAGCAAGGAAGTGACTGGAGAGCAAGGCTAAATAGGGAACTCCCAAAACTGATGGAAACAGGTGAGCTGAGGGAGAAAAGCACACACAAGCCTCCAGTACCACCAGCCACCACCAGGGGAGCCCAAAAAGCGGATCACAACAGTACCCCCCCCTTAAGGAGGGGGCACCGAACCCTCACAAGAACCGCCAGGGCGACCTGGATGAGCCCTATGAAAGGCACGAACCAAATCCGAGGCATGAACATCAGAGGCAGTTACCCAAGAATTATCTTCCTGACCATAGCCCTTCCACTTAACCAGATACTGGAGTCTCCGCCTGGAAATACGGGAGTCCAAGATCTTCTCTATAACGTACTCCAATTCACCCTCAACCAGCACAGGAGCAGGAGGCCCAGCAGAAGGAACCACCGGCACCTCGTATCTCCGCAACAACGACCGATGGAACACATTATGGATAGCGAAAGATGCCGGAAGGTCCAAACGAAAGGAAACAGGGTTAATAATCTCCAAAATCCTATAGGGACCGATGAACCTAGGCTTAACTTTAGGAGAAGAAACCCTCATTGGGACAAAACGGGAAGACAACCACACCAAGTCCCCAACACGTAGGCGAGGACCAACCCGACGCTGGCGGTTAGCAAACCGCTGAGTCCTCTCCTGGGACAAATTCAAATTGTCCACCACTTGTCCCCAAATCCAATTCAACCGATCCACCACAGCATCTACTCCAGGACAATCCGAAGATTCCACCTGACCAGAAGAAAAACGGGGATGAAACCCCGAATTGCAAAAGAAAGGGGAAACCAAAGTGGCAGAACTAGCCCGATTATTAAGAGCAAACTCCGCCAACGGCAAAAAGGCAACCCAATCATCCTGATCCGCAGACACAAAACACCTCAAATACGTCTCCAAAGTTTGATTAGTTCGCTCCGTCTGGCCATTAGTCTGAGGATGGAAGGCAGACGAAAAAGACAAATCAATGCCCAACCTGGCACAGAATGCCCGCCAAAATCTAGAAACGAACTGGGTACCCCTATCAGAAACGATATTTTCAGGAATACCATGCAAGCGAACCACATTTTGAAAAAACAAAGGAACCAACTCAGACGAGGAAGGCAACTTCGGTAATGGCACCAAATGAACCATCTTAGAAAAACGGTCACACACCACCCAGATAACAGACATCCTCTGAGAGACAGGAAGATCAGAAATAAAGTCCATAGAGATGTGCGTCCAAGGCCTCTTAGGAATAGGCAAGGGCAACAACAACCCACTAGCCCTAGAACAACAAGGCTTGGCCCGAGCACACACATCACAAGACTGCACAAAAACACGCACATCTCGAGACAGAGATGGCCACCAGAAGGATCTAGCTACCAAATCCCTGGTACCAAAAATTCCAGGATGACCCGCCAGCGTAGAAGAATGAACCTCCGAGATGACTCTACTGGTCCAATCATCAGGAACAAACAGTCTACCAGGTGGACAGCGATCAGGTCTATCTGCCTGAAACTCTTGCAAAGCACGTCGCAGATCTGGGGAAATAGCGGATAATATCACCCCATCCTTAAGGATACCTGTAGGTTCCGAATCACCAGGGGAATCAGGCTCAAAACTCCTAGAAAGGGCATCCGCCTTCACATTCTTAGAACCTGGTAGATATGAGACCACAAAATTAAACCGAGAGAAAAACAACGACCAGCGCGCCTGTCTAGGGTTCAGGCGCCTGGCAGACTCAAGGTAAATCAGATTCTTGTGATCAGTCAAAACCACCACCTGATGTCTAGCACCCTCAAGCCAATGACGCCACTCCTCAAATGCCCACTTCATGGCCAAAAGCTCCCGATTACCGACATCATAATTTCTTTCGGCGGCAGAAAATTTTCGAGAAAAGAACGCACAAGGTCTCATCACTGAGCAATCGGAACTTTTCTGCGACAAAACCGCCCCCACTCCGATCTCGGAAGCATCGACCTCAACCTGAAAGGGGAGAGAGACATCGGGCTGGCGCAACACAGGGGCAGACGAAAAGCGGCGCTTAAGTTCCCGAAAGGCCTCCACAGCGGCAGAGGACCAATTGGCAACATCAGCACCCTTCTTAGTCAAATCCGTAAGAGGCTTAGCAACACCAGAAAAACCAGTTATAAATCGACGATAAAAATTAGCAAAGCCCAAGAATTTCTGAAGACCCTTTAGAGAAGTAGGCTGCGTCCAGTCACAAATAGCCCGAACCTTGACAGGGTCCATCTCAACAGAAGAAGGGGAAAAAATGTACCCCAAAAAAGAAATCTTTTGAACCTCAAAAACACACTTAGAACCCTTTACACACAGAGAATTCTCCCGCAAGACCTGAAAAACCCTCCTGACCTGCTGAACATGAGACTCCCAGTCCTCAGAAAAAATCAAAATATCGTCCAAATACACAATCATAAATTTATCCAGATATTCACGGAAAATATCATGCATAAAGGACTGAAAAACTGAAGGTGCATTAGAAAGGCCGAAAGGCATCACCAAATACTCAAAGTGGCCCTCAGGCGTATTAAATGCGGTTTTCCACTCATCCCCTTGCTTAATTCGCACCAAATTATACGCCCCCCGGAGATCAATCTTGGAGAACCACTTAGCCCCCCTTATACGAGCAAACAAATCAGTAAGCAGCGGCAACGGATACTGATATTTGACTGTAATTTTATTCAGGAGTCGATAATCAATACAAGGCCTCAGCGAGCCATCCTTTTTAGAGACAAAGAAAAACCCAGCTCCTAAAGGTGACGAAGAAGGACGAATATGTCCCTTTTCCAGGGACTCCTTAACATACTCTCGCATGGCAGCATGCTCAGGTACAGATAGGTTAAACAAACGACCCTTTGGAAATTTGCTGCCTGGAATCAGATCTATGGCGCAATCACACTCTCTGTGGGGAGGGAGAGAACCAATTTTAGGCTCCTCAAAAATATCCCCAAAATCCGACAAAAAAGCCGGAATCTCAGAGGGAATAGATGACGAGATAGAAACCAAAGGTATGTCCCCATGAGCCCCCCGACATCCCCAGCTTAACACAGACATAGTTTTCCAGTCCAGTACTGGGTTATGAGATTGTAACCATGGTAATCCAAGCACTAAAACATCATGTAGATTATGCAACACGAGGAAGCGAATCACCTCCTGATGGTCTGGAGTCATACGCATAGTCACTTGCGTCCAGAACTGTGGTCTATTACAAGCCAGAGGTGTAGAATCTATACCCTTTAGAGGTATAGGAACTTCCAGAGGCTCCAAATCAAACCCACAGCGCCTGGCGAAGGACCAATCCATGAGACTCAGAGCGGCGCCAGAGTCCACATAGGCATCCACGGTAATAACTTATAATGAACAAATCAGAGTTACAGACAGAAGAAATTTAGACTGTAAAGTGTCAATAGAAACAGACTTGTCAACCTTCCTAGTACGTTTAGAGCATGCTGATATAACATGCGTGGAATCACCACAGTAGAAGCACAAGCCATTTTTGCGCCTATAATTCTGCCGCTCGCTTCTTGACAGAATTCTGTCACATTGCATTTTCTCTGGCGTCCCTTCAGAAGATACCGCTAAATGGTGCACGGGTTTGCGCTCCCACAAACGCCGATCAATCTGAATCGCCATTGTCATGGACTCATTCAGACCTGTGGGCGTAGGAAACCCCACCATGACATCCTTAACGGCATCAGAAAGGCCCTCTCTGAAATTTGCCGCTAGGGCACACTCATTCCACTGAGTAAGCACAGACCATTTACGAAATTTTTGGCAGTATATCTCAGCTTCATCTTGCCCTTGAGACAGGGCTATTAAAGCTTTTTCAGCTTGAATCTCCAAATTAGGTTCCTCATACAGCAACCCTAAAGCCAGAAAAAACGCATCCACATTGAGCAACGCAGGATCCCCTGGTGTCAATGAAAATGCCCAATTTTGAGGGTCACCTCGCAGCAAAGAAATCACAATCTTAACCTGCTGAACAGGATCTCCAGAGGAGTGAGGTCTGAGAGAAAGGAATAATTTACAATTACATTTGAAGTTCAGAAACCGAGATCTATCTCCGGAAAATACCTCTGGTGTAGGAATCTTAGGTTCAGAAATAGGAGTACGTATAACATAATCTTGTAAATCCTGAACCTTCGTAGCAAGATTATTAAAACCTGCAGCCAAACTCTGAGGGTCCATCCTTAAACCGGAGAGATCAGAGCCATTCAAGGGTTAGAAGGAGAGGGAGACAAAGACTGCAATTAGAGCTGAAATGCAACTGATTCAACTATAAAGCAAGCACCAAGGAAAAAAAAAAAAAAAAAAATTTGCAGACTTCTTTTTCTCTCCTTTCTTCTGCCAACAGTTTTAACAGCGGCCGGTCATACTGTCATGATTCCCCAATGGCATGGGAACATCAGAAGCACCAAATAACAGACTAGCTCTCGGGTGATGGAACCTCAAGCTGACCGTGACCTAAATCTACCACACAACTAACAGTAGCCAGGGAGCATTCCTACGGCTGCCTAAATGCCACGCGCCAGCCGGAGAACTAACTACGCCTGGAAGAGGAAGGAACAGACCTGGCTTACCTCTAGTGAAATTCCCCAAAGATGATAGTAGCCCCCACATATATTAACGGTGAGTTCAGAGGAAAAGACATACACAGTATGAAGGTAGATTTAGCAAAGCGAGGTCCACTTACTAGATAGAGGAAGGATACAAAAGAGGACTTCACGGTCAGCTGAAAAACCCTTTCAAAAACCCATCCTGAGATTACTTTAAGACTCCTGTGTCAACTCATGACACAGGAGTGGCAATTTCAGTCCACAAGAGCTTCCAGTAACAGGGAATGACAAAACTGTAAACTGGACAAAAAAATACAAAACAAAAAGGACAAAAGTCCACTTAGCTGATCAGCAGACTAGTAGCAGGAACATGCAACAGAATGACTCAGGTTACAATGATGACCGGCAAGGAAGTGACTGGAGAGCAAGGCTAAATAGGGAACTCCCAAAACTGATGGAAACAGGTGAGCTGAGGGAGAAAAGCACACACAAGCCTCCAGTACCACCAGCCACCACCAGGGGAGCCCAAAAAGCGGATCACAACAGAGACGTGTGTCTCTGTTTGGGGGGATCAAGCTGATCTCTCTGGCCCCCGTTTATTCTGTATAACTTATCATTGTCATAGAAATTATACTTCAACCAATCAGCATAAGAACATGCTCACAGTTCTTGGCCTATAAGAATGCAGGAACAATCTGTGCGTCAAAGCTTCATAGAACAATACACCCTCAGTCTCATATTCTGTTTAGATTGCAACAATCAAGGTCTCATCAAGGTCTCATAACAGCTGTAAACTTTAGCCTACTAACAAAATTTATATAAAAACAACAAAATGGAGTCGAAAAGCACAAAATGGAGAACCTTTCTTAATTTCTTCCTTCACATTCCCCCCTAGATAAATTTTGTTAATTAATGTCCAGCATCAGAGGTACTATCCCAAGCTCTAAGCTCGAGGGGTACTGGTCTTCACATGACTGGTGCCATGTTACCAGACATGGCTGTTGCGGCATACCCGTCCCCCCTGTATACTAGAATTTACGAATAACAAGTATTAATAACAGTAGTGGGGATCTTTTGAAGATAGCCATGCACTTGGCTTCAACATCTTCATCAGGTAACTTTGTGAAATCGGTGTAGAGAAGAGCAGAGGTGGCAACGCTTTTGGTTTCATCATTAGTTATCCTAGTGCAGAATTTCCTAATACACACAGAAATACACCAAAAACAAGTTTTAGTATTACATACATGACAAGGATAAAGGCAACAATATACAACAAACTTTGCAAGATTCCAGCTATCCAGCCCCCAGGTCCCTCAAACCAATTGGCTGGATTAAAATAAAATGGAGAAGGTGTCTGCCCACCAACTGTCCCTATTATGGTCATTGTCTTTATTATATTGATCTCTGAATCTTTGAATATCGTCTAACTTTAACTTCATTGTGCTATTGGGATCTATGTAATGACAGCATGCGGGTCCAATAACCTGACACATACCACCCTGTGCTGCTGTTAAGTAATACAGTATATTGATTAGTGACTATGATAAATTGGTTTTGGACAACAACAGTAGTATATTAAATATATCCAATATATCCCAAATTTGATCATCTAGATAGTCTGTGGCCCTAACCAATTTATCCCACATTTGTGTAATCATAGGGTAAATGAAAATAGAACTGACAATTTTATTGGCTATACCCATCTGTACTACTAATCTTTCATGATATTGTACAAACTTATTATTTCACAGTATAAGATACAGCAGTACAAAAAGTATATATGAAAATATATTTTCACCTTGACAATCCCCCCTAAACACTAAGTTTTTCCCTTAAAGAAAGATCCTTCGAGACTGTCCATGTGATAGGAAAAGGGGAGGTGGATTTCTTCATCCAGACACCTCAGAAACTCTCCCCTAGCGAGAGGCCTCCAGGCAGCTGAACCCTTCACTAACCTCACATGGAGTTCTCCCACTGTCCCTAAACTAAATCTCTTAGCATCATCTGAGAATTGGGGGTTCTGTCTACTCTCTTGAGGGGGACATACTTAGGGATCTCCCTTGGATCAGTACCATCATACTCTGGTGGGTCTACTTCTTGATTGAGGAAGGTGCCAGTCGGGATTGCTTTCACTAACTACCTAGGCCTGCCCAGGTGCACTTATACGTCCATCATATTATCATTATTTGTTTGTAAAATGAGAAAGGTTGGTTCTCAGGGTCAGCCAATTGCTTTGCGTAGCTAGCTAGTCAGAGGGCCTCCAGGGATAGTACTCCTGTATCTGTCTTGCCCTACCTGATGTGGTTGGTTCTCTGGTGGTGGGGGCGACATGACATGCTGGTCTACAGCTCCTTCCCAAAAGGATTACTGTCAGCCTACTCCCAAAAGTTAATGTTTCCACTATCCACCAACCACAATCCTGTGTCAGCTTCTTATATCACTGCATGTGATCTTGTCTGGACAGGATTCAGTGTAATTCTCTTAGGTCGGGTTGCAGCACGGGTCATACAAGTGTTAGGGCCCAAATCCTCAACTATACCCTGGAAGGCATCACAGCTATAATTGACAAATCTTTGTTCACTGTAATATATATATTTGATCCATTCAACATTTTTATTAATCTGCACTTGTGGGATCTGGGCTTTAAACTGGTCAGGCACCCCCCTTGGCCCTCCAATGGCATAAATATATACTAGTGGATCTTCTTCATAACTCATGTGGAGCTGATCAAAACTTCTCTTTCTGGTAGGTTCATCAGGTATCTTTGGTGTACATATATTGTGTATGTTTAATTAGCAAATCAGTATCTAGAGAACTGTTCTCTTTGCAGAAACTTGTGCGGTTACTTCTCCTGGGACCTTTAGTTTAGGTTCCTTATGAATTAGTGGGACATAATCTGGGCAATCAGTGGACTTCAAACCTTTCAACAAATTCATGACACAGGCGGTGGTGTTGTCATCAGGAAAAAGCAATGCATGTGTATAGAGATGTGTATTCGCAGCAGCACAAGCAATACATCCTACAGAGATATTCTGGACTCTTACATTGTATCTCACCCATTCTAACCACAGGTTTTTCCTTGGGGCTGTTTGTGTTTCTATGGAGAAAACCTCTTGCCAACTGAGACCTGGAATGGGGATCACTTCATTAACTACATTTTGCAAACGCTCACCTGGGCTTATTTTAAGTGTACTGGTAACAGGGGCTTTGGTTGGTCTGAAACTAATATCGTGGAGCTGTATATGGCCTAAATTCCCATGGTATCCACTACTAAATACATAATTAAAATGCCTTCCCAGTACAAATGTCTGCAGGTCAGCAGATTGGGGGCTTTCGAGATTTAGGAGGAGGGGGTGACAACTTTTACCCCATTTACAGCCCCTAAGTGGTTGCAGAAGGGCTGTTAGATGCATTCTCCCACGAAGACTCCTACCCATCCCATCCTTGGGAACATGGCTTCACTAGGTTTATATCCCCAATCATCTCCCGTATTCCAGGCAGCATCGGGGCTGTCAGGTTCACCCAGAGAATAGTGGGACCAGAATTCTTATTTTTGCAATAGGGGCCGAAAAGGTAGGGGCAAGGATGGCCCTCAGTTCCAGGATCAAAAACAACAGCAACATTTCCCTTCAGTCACTACTGTGACTAAACACTGGTTCGGTCTCTTTTACAGTGTGAGGCGTGGATCCAGGTGCTCTTTCCTTCAAGTTTTACTGCAGTGGGGGTGACCAGAATCACCGTGTGGGGTCCTTCAAATCTTGTCTGGAGACAATCTCTGCCCACAAACTTTTTCACATACACCAGGTCTCCTGGCACAAAGGGATGGTGTCCAGGAACCTTGTCTGGGTCTGGAAGAGAACTGGACAGTTAAATGCACTTTGGCAAGGTGTCCATATAAGGCCTGCACATAGCTAGTCAAGTCCTGGTACTTGGGTTGCAACTGTTGTGGAAAGAAACATCCAAGATTGGGGCCCCTGCCAAACAGAATCTCATACGGTGACAGACCTGTCTTCCCGTTTGGGGTATATCTTACTGAAAACAAAGCTAGAGGAAGGCATTCTGTCCATGGTTTACCAGTCTCTGCCATTGCCTTCTGGATTTTAAGCTTAAAAATTCCATTTAGTCTCTCCACTCTTCCACTACTCTGTGGATGGAGTATGCAATGCTTGACTTACCCCCAGTGCTGCCATTACCTCTGACATGATCTCTCCAGTAAAATGGGAGCCCCGATCGCTTTCAATGACTTCAGGAACTCCATACCTGCATATGATCTCAGCCATCAGTTTCTTTGCCGTTGTCTTAGCCGTAGCTTTGGCAACTGGGTAGGCTTCTGGCCAACCTGAAAATAAATCAATGCAGACCGACACATACTCATACGTCCCTACCCTGAGTAACTGAATTTAATCAATCTGCAGTCTCTGGAATTGGTTAAAGGGCCGGGGAGTGTGTTTGGATGGGGTTTTCACTGTCCTACCCTGATTATGTGTGGCACATATCATGCAGCTCTGTACCTGCCTTTCTGCGCAGGTGGAAAACTCTGGGGCAATCCATTGTTTCTGTAGGGTGTCACACATGGCCGTCTTCGAGTGGTGCACATTCCCGTGCTGAACCTGTGCCATCATTGGGTACAGTACCTGTGGTAGGCAGACCTTTTCACCCCTCCCCCATAGTCCAGTGATGGTATCAGAGCAAGACCCCATCTTTTGCCACCTATTTTTCTCCTCCTTACTTGCCTGTTCTTGTAACTGGGCTAAGATGTCTTTCAACACAAGTGGAGATGGTGGGGTGTCTAGGTGATGTACTTGAGAGGCTACAGGAGTGCTTGCTGCTTTCTTGGCAGCCTGGTCTGCCAGTGCGTTACCCTTTGCCTGTCCATCAGTGCCTTTGGTATGTGCCTTTACCTTTATGATGCCTGCTTGGGTGGGAAGCTGTAGTGCATTCATAAGTTGCTGGACTGCCTCAGCATGTTCAAAGGGGTGGCCATTTGCTGTCAGCAAGGCCCTGGCTCTCCAGATAGGCCCATAATCATGTGCAATGCCAAAAGCATACCTGGAATCAGTGTAGATATTTACAGTCTTACCTTCTGTTAGTTTGCACGCTTCTATGAGCGCCTTGAGCTCTGCTTCTTGTGCAGACATATGAGCTGGCATTGACTCTGCCTTGATTACCTCATGTTCTGAGACCACAGCATATCTGGTACAGTAGCGTCCTTGGTCATCTTGGTGACAGGATCCATCTACAAAAAGCTCAAAATCAGCATTAGAATGGGCACACTAGAGACCAGCCGTTTCCTGAGACATCAATTCTAGACAATCATGTGGTTTGGAAACCTAATCTTGTTCCTCTGGATCCATTCTAGAAAGAAAAAGAGTGTCCTTTTTCATGTCACCTACTCCTCCCCCCTTTGGATCCATAGGAACTAGGAGAAGAGTAGCGGGGTTCAGGACAGTGCACCTTTTTAAAGTCACATTAGTAGGCATGAGAATAGAACACTGAAGTCGCAGCTGTCCAGCCATGGACATGTGGCTAGGTTGTACTTTGTTAAGGATACTATATACATCGTGTGGGGTATGGACCATCAGTGGGTAATCCAAAACAATCTCTGAAGATTTGTGTAGCAACAGCTGGACAGACAACACAGCCCAAACACATAAGGGACTTCCTCTTGCCACCGTATCCAGGCGGCCGCTGTAATAAGCAACAGATCTCTGTTTGTCTCCATGAAGCTGAGTCAGCACACCTGTAGCATGTCCTGCATAGGTGAGCTCTGTCTGCAAGGCAGTCTGCAATACTGTACGACAGTGCTCGGGTGTCTTGTAATCATATACGGGGCCTGCAATGTGTAACACTATATCACAGGGCAAATTCCCTCTTTGGGTGGACATAGCGTCTCCTGGATGCAAGGGGCCATAAGTGGCAAGGTAGGCCTGACACTCTTGGGCTATGACTGGGCCTCCCTTTTTAGCTATCTGTTGGGCCAAACCACCTCTATGTGACAAGGTAGAGTTAGCTGGGTTCACTATGGCTCCCACCTGGTGGGTAATTATGTCCCCATACCTCACTGAGAAAAGAACCTGGGAGCCCTGAGGTGTGATGTAGTAGTGTGAATGACAGGGAAACCAACTTCAGGTTCTTGGAGAGTCTGGCCTTGTAGGTGTGAGGGTTTCACGGGAAGAGGAGATCTAGGGGCCTTTCCGGGCTGGGGGGGTCTGCCATTTACACCGATTAAAACAAGCTCTTGGTCTGAGAATTAAATAGGGATATCCGTAGGTATATCTGATGACCTGATTATAGAGTTGGCCGCCCCAGTGTTTACCATCAACTTAACAAGGGTGTCCCCAACAGGAAGCGTGACAGATGAGCATGCCCCAGGTTTGGTGAAGGACATTGTGATGGCAGACTCTGGTTGGCCACCCCTTCAGTATGGGCGATTATCAGGATTTTGAGGCTGTCTGTAATTGGGGTATCATCTGGGGTTCCCTGTATTCAGGTTGCGACTGGAAGGGGGAACTTGAGGGTAGCATCTGTCAGCAGGGGTGTGACAATCTCTCTGAAAGTGACCGGGCCGGCCACTGCGCCAACACTGCAAGCGAGAACTGATGCTGCGGGGCTGGGGAGCGATACCTCCAGACATAGGGTTAAAAGAAATATTTGAGTAGGGGACTGAATTCGTATAAGGTGGGAGGGCTGGAGTTGGAGTTTGCTGCTGGGCAGGCCACTGATAAGGAGCCAGCTGCATTCTTGTACCTGGGGTGGGGGCTGGAGTTGGAGCAGAGACTGCTGCAGCTACAGTTTTAACCCTTGATTTTCCTGTTGATGCAGAACGTGCTAAATTCTTTTGAAAACTTTTAATTACTTTTAATGCATCATCCGGAGTGGAAGTCTCAATATTGGGTCTGACCGACATTATTGCCTCTTTCAATTCAGATTTAAGGCCGGACATTAAAGCTGCCACAAAAAGGTGTGTATGGGCTTTATTATACAATGAGAATCCCAAATCTTTAAACACTACCATTAGACGCCCATAAAACTTCTCGGCAGTCTCCCCCTTGTCCTGTTTCTACCTGGCCATAAGTTTGTATATATGAATTAGATTCTTCCTGTATCATGGGTCCACCTTTCTGTGAAATCACTGCAGCCAGTCCTCCAGCATGGCGGAGCTGGTGCTGGCGGTGGCTGATAAGTGCCGTCAGCATTTAGCAAGGGAAAGGTGGGGGCTACAACCCCGGATCTCCTCGCTCCACAATTGTAACAGACCTCTCTACACTGAGAATTAGTAACTCCGCATACATCACAAATCCACCCGACAGGATCATAGAATAGAGGCGCACTAAGTTTTGGCAGCCCAGTATATATATTGGTGCTTTGGGATTGAGGGGCACAGAGCTTACAGTTGGGAGAAGAGGCTTGATTTCCTGGGGAGGGACCTTATCATCAAGCAGGGAGACCCCCTGTTCCAGATCATCATTTTTAATTGTTTGTCTTTCTGACACATTATTCATCAGAATTCACTTCCTCTGTTGATTCTCAATTTGCTATATATCAACCACTCAACTTGCTTTTACCAATCTTTCAATCACTTACAAATTTCCTTCTAAAACTAGACACTAGATTTCATTTTCATTTTACAATATTTTCTTTGTACTTCAAAACAATATTGTCGCCTTAAACAAGACACAGATCTACCAGAGCGTACTACACTGAGAAAATAGAGACTCAAGAGCGCAGCCACATGCTGCTGCCCCTCCCTACCAGAAACACGGAGATAGGAAGAATCACAGCATTCCTCAGCACAGAAGAAAGCCATAACGCAGCTGTATGACTCCCCCCACCCATCGGATATTTTAAAGATAACTTTCACACAAAAACGAAATACAGCAGTTCTCAGACTTAATTAATTTCTACAAAATCTTCATCACACATTTCACATGCCAGATTGAGAATATTTTCCCTGCATTCCTGACAGATTTCTTTTCCCTTCTTTGGGCTAACAATATCAAATTTTCATCACACAATTCAAAGTCTTCTTCTTCCACGGAAACTGATTCACCTTTAGAGTTAAATATCCTTCTTAGTCGTGTATAGATACTAGAGCGGCCGTATAGTCTATTCCACTAGGGTTTTTACCTGTCCCCCGCTGAGACAACCCAAAATCGCGGTACTCAGTGAAAGGAGGAGGGCGTCTTAGACTAAACCCTCCGGATACCTCTGGATATATTTAAATCTATATAAACCTGAGTTACGTATCCTACCCAATCTTCGATCACCTCACCGCGCCTGATTCTAACAGTGATCAGGAATTCAGGATATTTTGACTGTAAAGAGAATTACATCACTGGTCAATCCGGGGTGTCCGTCCCTTATGAGGTACGGTTCGAGCACTGGGCTTCCAACGGAAGTACACCTCTATATGATTTCACCCAAAAATCATCCCATCTCCGGGGACAAACCTCAGATCCTCTTTGCAGCAACAAACACAGGAAAACCACACCAAACGGTCAGTCTGGACAGTATAACTGCCAAATTACCGTGGTTGTTGTGGGGGATGATCAGTCCCAATTTTCCAGTGCCTGTGTCCGGTCCGAGGGTCCTTTGTCTTGTTGTCCTCCGGGGGGCAGAAGCATTCCTGCTTGGAGCCCCACGTTCAAGGGCGCCAACTGTTGAGGGAGGATTTAAATTGATCCTTCACGGTTAACCCAGTGATTTCCAAATTAATATACGAGGTGTTGCCGGCAACTGAAAATGACCAGACGGAGACGTGTGTCTTTGTTTGGGGGGATCAAGCTGATCTCTCTGGCCCCCGTTTATTCTGTATAACTTATCATTGTCATAGAAATTATACTTCAACCAATCAGCATAAGAAGATGCTCACAGTTCTTAGCCTATAAGAATGCAGGAACAATCTGTGCGTCAAAGCTTCATAGAACAATACACCCTCAGTCTCATATTCTGTTTAGATTGCAACAATCAAGGTCTCATCAAGGTCTCATAACAGCTGTAAACTTTAGCCTACTAACAAAATTTATATAAAAACAACAAAATGGAGTCGAAAAGCACAAAATGGAGAACCTTTCTTAATTTCTTCCTTCACAGCATCAGTCCACAGGCTGCGCCCCTGGAGAGAGGGGACAAAATATTCTCCTTCTGACCTCCCCCCACCTTTGTAATTCCCACAGTAAGTATCGGCAGGCTCCGGCCACCTCCGGCTATTGTAATGTATGTCTGGCCTGCCACTTTTCAATTGGCCCGCCCTCTGTATCTGTGTGTGTGTGATATATTCTGTGTCCTGTGAGTAAAGTGTTGTCACACTGGAAATACGTGAAGAAGCAGTGATCTTTTATATGCGCCCATGTAATGAAGGAATTCCAGCCAGCCTCCTTCATTCAGACTCCAGCCAAAGCAGAGTGGACCTCCTGAACCACGGGGTGGTACTGAAAGAGGTACCTCAGCACGGTAGACCCCGTTACACTAATAATGTCATTTCTGATAGAGGTGTTCAGTGTCTCCACTATAGATGAGCAAATAAGTTCGGAAAACGATCGCCAAACATAAACTCGAGACAAATATGGTACATTTCGATTCCCATCAGCTGACACTAGTGACCAGAGGTAAACTTTATACCTCCAATCACAGCTGAGCGCTCGCACTGTTTTCTGACAGTGTGGGAACCGTGGCTCTCTGACTGGCGGGGATGACTTTACTGCCGATCAGAAGCGCAACACCGGTGTTTCCCATGCTGTCACAATGAGTGGGAAACACCAGCTTTTGTGCTGTGTATGTTTGGCTACACTCCGCGTTTTAATCAATGATTAAATCGGCGAATATTGCAAATTCGGTGATCGTGAGCCGAACCGAACATTGAAATATTTGCTCATCTCTAGTCTCCACCCTGAGTTCCTGATTGGCTCCACCCTGATTGAACACCCTATTTAACCCCTTCTCGACATGCGCCGTACTAGTACTGCTCTGCGGGAACTGAGTTCCTGCAAACCGCAGTACTAGTACGGCGGCACGATCGTGCGGCCTCATGCTGAGCGCCGCAGCGATCGCGTGCATGTGTCAGCTGTATATGACAGCTGACACCCAGCAGCAATGCCCACGATCGGCGCTAGCGCCGATCGTGGGCATTTAACCCCTCTGATGATGCTGTCAGTAGTGACAGCAACATAGAGGGGCATCGCGCAAGGACGGGGCTCCCTGCGCTCTCCCACCGGAATAACGCAAAGCGATTGCGGTGTTCTGGAATGAGTCCCCGGATCCAAGATCGTCATGGGGCTCCTTCCGGGTCCTGAAGGGAGGTGGCTAGCCGGCGCCTGCTCAGAGCTGGCGCCGGAAAGCCTCCTGCACTGCCTGTCAGATCGCTGATCTGACACAGTGCTATGAAAAGTGTCAGATCAGCGATCTTATCTAATATAGTGATGTCCCACACTGGGACAATGTTAGAAAGAAAAAAAAAATAGAATGAATAAAAAAAAAGTCCCCAAATAAAGAAAAAACAAACATTTCCCAATAAATCTTTATATAAAATAGTTTTTATTGAGTAAACTTAAAAAAAATTATATAAGTGAGGTATCACTGTAATCGTACTGACCTGAAGAATAAAGCTGCTTTATCAATTTTACCACACGTGGAATGGTATAAACGCCCCCCTAAAATAAATTTGGGAATTGCTGGTTTTTGTTCATTCTGCCTCCCAAAAATCAGAATAAAAAGCAATAAAAAACTGTCATGTGCCCGAAAATGAAACCATTCAAAACACCAACTCGTCCCGCAAAAAACAAGCCCTCACATGACTCTGTGGGCCAAAATATGGATAAATTATAGCTCTCAAAATGTGGTGATGCAAAAACTACTTTTTGCAATAAAAAGCGACTTTTAATGTGTGACGGCTGCCAATCTTAAAAATCCACAAAAAAACCCCACTATAAAAGTAAATCAAACCCCCCCTTCATCACCCCCTTAGTTAGGGAAAAATAATACAATTTAAAAAAATGTATTTATTTCAATTTTCCCATTAGGGTTAGGGCTAGGGTTAGGGTTGGGGCAAAAGTTAGGGTTGGGGTTATGGTTAGGGTTGGGGCTAAAGTTGGGGTTGGGGCTAAAGTTAGGGATAGGGTTGGAGCTAAAGTTAGGATTTGGATTACATTTACGGTTGGGATTAGGGTTGGGATTAAATTTAGGGGTGTGGTAAGGGTTAAGGTTGGGATTAGGGTTAGGGGTGTGGTTAGGGTTATGGTTGGGATTAGGGTTAGGGGTGTGTTTGGGAAAGGGTTTCAGTTAGGCTCTCCAAACGTGACACGGCGTCCGATCTCAATTCCAGCCAATTCTGCATTGAAAAACTAAAACAGTGCTCCTTCCCTTCCGAGCTCTCCCGTGCGCCCAAACAGGGGTTTACCCCCACATATGGAGTATGAGTGTGCTCAGGACAAATTGGACAATAAATTTTGGGGTCCAATTTCTCCTGTTACCCTTGGAAAAAAACAAAACTGGGGGCTAAAAAATAATTTGTGTGGAAAAAAAAAGAGATTTTTTATTTTCACGGCTCTGCGTTATAAACTGTAGTGAAACACTTGGGAGTTCAAAGTTCAATAGCACACTAAGGGGAACTAAAACATAACATTTAATATACCTATTAAAATGACATGACACAACATACATAGACAAACATGTGTATTACCAACAGTTGGTCAAACAATTATCTACATGTCCCCGCTTAATTGTAAAGTGCTGCGGAATATGTTGGCGCTATATAAATAAAAATTATTATTATTATTATTATAATAGTTAAAAGAAATCAAAATAATAGTACTCCAAGCAGAATGATGCTCTCCAATTCACAACTGCTTATTCAGCTAGCATGTCTTTATCCAAACTCAGCATAATGGCTGAAGAAATATATATAGCACTGCTGCTGCCTGTATCAGTATACTATTGCTCAAAGTATGTGACACAAATCAGTACCACTGATGATCACTGTGCTTGCAAAAGTCAATACAAAGAGTGCATGATATAATATGGAACAATCTCACCCGTTCATGAAGATGCCACATAAAGGATGCACTCCACCATTCAGTCAATCAAAAGATCCAACAAATCGATGCATAACTACATAGACCTTTCCTATTCAGGACCACCCCCTACGCGCTTCATTCCAAAAAGGAAATCATCAGGGGATAGGACGGTCAAGTAGTGTTCTTGATGATGGAATACTAAGCCATCATTAGCATTCACATAGAGCCTGTCATGGGTGGATTCTTTAATGACATCTCTTAAATATCAGAAATAATGCCCTCTCATTAGTTACCTGCTGATTTACCACCTATCAAACTTCAGCATCCAGCGCTCAGCAGGTATCAGTTAATTAGTTACTATGAAGCGCATGGCGCCCAAGGTTCACCGCACGTCTGCAACACGTGCAGACCGATTGTACAAAGTGCTCACCACACATCTAGATAAGTTCCTTTGGGGGTCTAGTTTCCAATATGGGGTCACTTGTGGGGGGTTTCTACTGTTTAGTTACATCAGGGGCTCTGCAAACGCAACGTGACGCCTGCAGACCAATCCATCTAAGTCTGCAAATGGCGCTCCTTCCCTTCCGAGCTCTGCCGTGCACCCAAACAGTGGTTCCCCCCACATATGGGGTATCAGCGTACTCAGGATAAATTGGACAACAACTTTTGGGGTCCAGTTTGTCCTGTTACCCTTGGGAAAATAAAAATTTGGGGGCTAAAATATCATTTTCGTGGAAAAAATATATAGAATGAATGAGATGCAGAGGGCACAAGCTCAGCAACTAGCGGTGACGTCACTGAGTCTGTTCGCTGCTGGCATGAACTCCTGTGACCTCAGGACCGTGGGAGAAGGCAAGTGATGAGGTCACAGCAGTTCAAGCTCTGTCACAGTGACCTAATGACTTGCATTCTCCCATGGTCATGAGGTCACAGGAGTTCATGCCGGTGAGCAAGCACAGAGTCAAAGACGTCACCGCTAGTTACTAAGCCTGCGCCCTCTGCGAATCATTCATTCTGCAGTAGATTACAGCCGGGTCGGTCGCATTAGCACCTCTCCCAGTTGTAAACTGTCTATCCTCTAGATATGGATTACATTGTGGGACTGACTGAACGCCGGAGAGGTATGGGTATATTGTTGGTTTGTTATTTAAATTTTTTTTTTACAGGAGATAGAGGGCGTCGCTTGGATTACCAGTATAATAAAGATGGAAAAACTGTGCGGTGTATGATTTCATTAAAAAACATTATTCTTACTGTGTGGTGTGTTTAATTAACCCTTTACCAACTATAGGATTAGTAATGGAGAGGTGTCTTATTGACATCTCTCCATTACTAAGCTGGTTTAATGTCACCTTACAATAGGGAGGTGACATTAACCCCTTCACCCCTGGCGCTTTTTCTGTGTTTTCGCTTTTGTTTTTCACTCCCCTCCTTCCCAGAACCATAACTTTTTTATTTTTCTGTCAATATGGCCATGTGAGGGCTTATTTTTTGCGGGACAAGATGTACTTTTAAACAGTACCATTGGTTTTACCATGCCGTGTAAGTCTACACTCACATTAGCGTTCGGCGCCGCAGCGTCGGGCGCCGCAGCGTCGCCGCATGCGTCATGCGCCCCTATATTTAACATGGGGGCGCATGGACATGCGTTGTGCTGCGTTTTGCGACACATGGCCGCAAGCGTTGGGCGCAGAGAACGCAACAAGTTGCATTTTTTTTGCGTCCAATTTTCGGCCAAAAAGGACGCATACGTCGCAAAACGCAGCATTTTAGCGTGCGTTTTGTTGCGGTTTTGTTTGTGTTGTGCATTGCATCACCAACGCTGCGGCGCACAACGCAAATGTGAACGTAGCCAAACAGAAAACGGGAAAAAAATTCCAAGAGTGATGAAATTGCAAAAATAGTGCAATCTCACACTTGTTTTTTGATTGGCTTTTTTGCTAGGTTCACCAAATGCTAAAACTAACCTGCCATTATGATTCTCCAGGTCATTACGAGTTCATAGACACCTAACATGTCTAGGTTATTTTTTTATCTAAGTGGTGAAAAAAAATTCCAAAGTTTGCTAAAAAAAGTTTGCTTATTTTTTGCATGCCAAGCTGATGTTTTTAATAATACCATTTTGGTGTAGACACGTTCTTTTGATTGCCCGTTATTGCATTTTAATGCAATGTCGCGGCGACCAAAAAAACGTAATTTTGGCGTTTTGATTTTTTTTCTCGCTACGCCATTTAGCGGTCAGGTTAATCCTTTGCTTTTATTGATAGATAGGGCGATTCTGAACGCAGCGATACCAAATATGTGCATGCTTGATTTTTTTTTGTATTGTTTTATTTTGATTGGGGCGAAAGGGGGGTGATTTGAACTTTTATATATTTTTAATTTTTTTTTATATTTTTAAACACTTTTTTAAAATTTTTTGGCATGCTTCAATAGCCTCCATAGAAGGCTAGAAGCATGCACAACTCGATCACCTCTGCTACATAGAGGTGAAGTACAGATCACCTCTATGTAACAGAAATGCAGGTGTACTTTGAACGCCGACCACCCGGGTGGCGCTCAAAGCAATCGGCCATCAACAACCATAGAGGTCTCAAAGGAGACCTCTGTTTGTTACGGCAATGCCCCGCTGACCCCCGATCATGTGACGGGGGGGCAGCGGTGCGAGCAGGGAGCGCTAGTTAAATGCCGCTGTCAGCACTTGACGGCGGCATTTAACTTGTTAATGGGTGCAGGCGGATGCGATTCCGCTCGCGCTCATTGCGCGCACATGTCAGCTGTACAAAACAGCTGACATGTCGCGGCTTTGAGGTGGGCTCACCGCCGGAGCCCACCTCAAAGCAGGGGATCTGCCAGCTGACGTACTATTCCGTCAGCTGGCAGAAAGGGGTTAATACATCTTTACCCCACTTGCCACCACTACAGGGCAAGTGGGAAGAACCGGACAAAGCTCCAGAATTGGCACATCTAATAGATGTGCCATTTCTGGGCAGCTACGGGCTGCTGTTTTTAGGCTGGGGGGCCTGTTATGATCCCAATGGCAGAGGATCTCAGAGATTACTGCAAAGTCTGCAAACATAAATACCAGCTCATAGGGAAGTGGTAACTAGGCTGACCATATACCTGATCCTAGCACAAACAACTAACAGTAGCCGGGGAACGTGCCTACGTTGATTCTAGACGTCTTGCGCCAGCCGGAGAACTAACTAACCCTGTCAGGGAAAATAAGACCTCTCTTGCCTCCAGAGAAAAGACCCCAAAGTAATAATACAAGCCCCCAACAAATAATAACGGTGAGGTAAGAAGAAAAGACAAACGTAAGAATGAACTAGATTTTAGCAAAGAGAGGCCCACTGACTAATAGCAGAAGATAGTAAGATGACTTATATGGTCAGCAAAAAACCCTGCCTGCAAAATATCCACGCTGAATATCCAAGAACCCCCGAACCGACTAACGGTGAGGGGGGAGAATATCAGCCCCCTAGAGCTTCCAGCGATAACAGGAATCACATTTTGTACAAGCTGGACAAAAATATGAACAATGCAAATAAACAAAAATAAGAAAGCAGGACTTAGCTTATCTTGCAAAGAACCAGGACCTGAAGACAGGAGCAAACAGAAATGAACTGATTACAACGATGCCAGGCACTGGACTGAGAATCCAGGAAGATTAAATAGCAACACCCCAGGCCTAACGAACCAGGTGAGTACCAACCTGGGAAAAGACAATCCAAGTGCCAAACCACTAGTGACCACAAGAGGGAGCCAAGAAGTATAGTTCACAACAGTACCCCCCCTTTAAGGAGGGGTCACCAAACCCTCACCAAGACCACCAGGGCGATCAGGATGAGCAGCGTGGAAGGCACGAACCAAATCGGCCGCATGAACATCAGAGGCGACCACCCAGGAATTATCCTCCTGACCATAGCCCTTCCATTTGACCAAATACTGAAGCCTCCGTCTAGAGAGACGAGAATCCAAGATCTTCTCCACCACGTACTCCAACTCGCCCACAACCAACACCGGAGCAGGAGGCTCAACAGCAGGAACCACAGGCACAACGTACCGCCACAACAAAGACCTATGGAACACGTTGTGAATGGCAAACGACATCGGAAGATCCAAACGAAAAGAAACCGGGTTAAGAACTTCCAAAATTTTATAAGGACCAATTAAGCGAGGCTTAAACTTAGGAGAGGAAACCTTCAGAGGGACATACCGAGAAGACAACCAAACCAATTCCCCAACACGAAGTCGGGGACCCACACCGCGGCGGCGGTTGGCAAAACGCTGAGCCTTCTCCTGTGACAACTTCAAGTTGTCCACCACATGATTCCAAATCCGCTGCAACCTATCCACCACGGAATCCACCCCAGGACAGTCAGAAGACTCAACATGACCCGAGGAGAAACGAGGATGAAAACCAGAGTTGCAGAAGAATGGCGAAACCAAAGTAGCGGAACTAGCCCGATTATTAAGGGCAAACTCAGCCAATGGCAAGAAGGTCACCCAATCATCCTGGTCCGCAGAAACAAAACATCTCAAATAAGCCTCCAGTGTCTGATTAGTTCGCTCCGTTTGGCCATTAGTCTGAGGATGAAAGGCAGATGAAAACGACAAATCAATGCGCATTCTAGCACAAAAAGATCGCCAGAATCTGGACACAAACTGGGATCCTCTGTCGGACACGATATTCTCAGGAATGCCGTGTAAATGAACCACATTCTGAAAAAACAAAGGAACCAGATCGGAAGAGGATGGCAACTTAGGCAAGGGCACCAAATGGACCATCTTAGAAAAACAATCACACACCACCCAGATGACAGACATTCCTTGAGACACCGGAAGATCAGAAATGAAATCCATGGAAATGTGTGTCCAAGGCCTCTTTGGGACGGGCAAGGGCAAAAGCAACCCGCTAGCACGAGAACAACAAGGCTTAGCCCGAGCACAAGTCCCACAGGACTGCACAAATGACCGCACATCCCGTGACAAGGAAGGCCACCAAAAGGACCTAGCCACCAAATCTCGGGTACCAAAAATTCCCGGATGCCCTGCCAACACCGAGGAATGAACCTCGGAAATAACTCTGCTGGTCCATTTATCAGGAACAAACAGTCTGTCGGGTGGACAAGAGTCAGGTCTACCAGCCTGAAATCTCTGCAACACACGTCGCAAATCAGGAGATATGGCCGACACGATTACTCCCTCTTTAAGAATACCAGCTGGCTCCGAGACTCCAGGAGAGTCAGGCACAAAGCTCCTAGAAAGAGCATCAGCCTTAACATTCTTCGAACCAGGCAGGTACGAGACCACAAAGTTAAAACGAGAGAAAAACAATGACCAACGAGCCTGTCTAGGATTCAGGCGCTTAGCAGACTCGAGATACATCAGATTTTTGTGATCAGTCAAGACCACCACACGATGCTTAGCACCCTCGAGCCAATGACGCCACTCCTCAAATGCCCACTTCATGGCCAACAACTCCCGATTACCAACATCATAGTTCCGCTCAGCAGGCGAAAACTTCCTAGAGAAAAAAGCACATGGTCTCATCACAGAGCAACCAGAGCCTCTCTGCGACAAAACAGCCCCAGCACCGATCTCAGAAGCATCCACTTCAACCTGAAAGGGAAGTGCGACATCAGGCTGGCACAAAACAGGCGCCGAAGTAAACCGGCGCTTCAGCTCCTGGAAGGCCTCCACGGCTGCAGGAGCCCAATTAGCCACATCAGAACCTTTCTTGGTCATATCCGTCAAAGGTTTAACAACGCTAGAAAAGTTAGCGATAAAACGACGGTAGAAATTAGCAAACCTCAAGAACTTCTGAAGACTCTTAACAGACGTGGGTTGAGTCCAATCATGAATAGCTCGGACCTTGACTGGGTCCATCTCCACAGCAGAAGGGGAGAAAATAAAACCCAAAAAGGAAACCTTCTGCACTCCAAAGAGACACTTTGAGCCCTTCACAAACAAAGCATTACCACGCAAAACCTGAAACACCATCCTGACCTGCTTTACATGAGAATCCCAATCATCAGAAAAAAACAGAATATCATCCAGATAAACAATCATAAATTTATCTAGATACTTCCGGAAGATATCATGCATAAAGGACTGAAACACTGAAGGAGCATTAGAGAGCCCAAAGGGCATCACCAACTACTCAAAATGACCTTCGGGCGTATTAAATGCAGTTTTCCATTCATCTCCCTGCCTAATGCGCACAAGGTTGTACGGACCACGAAGATCTATCTTGGTGAACCACTTGGCACCCTTAATCCGAGCAAACAAGTCTGACAATAGTGGCAAAGGATACTGAAACTTAACAGTGATCTTATTCAGAAGCCGATAGTCTATACAAGGTCTCAAAGACCAGTCTTTCTTGGCCACAAAAAAGAATCCCGCACCAAGAGGGGAAGAGGATGGACGAATATGCCCCTTCTCCAAAGACTCCTTGACATAAGAACGCATCGCGGCATGCTCGGGTACAGACAAATTAAATAATCGTCCCTTAGGAAATTTACTGCCAGGAATCAAATCTATAGCGCAGTCACAGTCCCTATGAGGAGGAAGAGCACTGGACCTGGACTCACTGAATACATCCTGATAGTCACACAAATACTCAGGAACTTCTGAAGGAGTAGAAGAAGCAATAGACACCGGCGGAAAATCGCAATGAATTCCCTGACAACCCCAACTCGACACAGACATAGCCTTCCAATCCAAAACTGGATTATGGGTCTGTAACCATGGCAGACCTAAAACGACCAAATCATTCATTTTATGCAGAACAAGAAAACGAATCACCTCCCGATGTTCAGGAGTCATGCACATGGTCACTTTTGTCCAATACTGCGGTTTATTTTCCGCCAGTGGCGTAGCATCAATTCCTCTGAGAGGAATAGGAACTTTTAAAGGCTCCAGGACAAAACCACAGCGCTTGGCAAACGACAAGTCCATAAGACTCAGGGCAGCACCTGAATCCACAAACGCCATAACAGGGTAGGAAGACAATGAGCAAATTAAAGTCACAGACAAAATAAATTTAGGCTGCAAATTACCAATGGTGACAGGACTGACAACCTTGGTTAGGCGTTTAGAGCATGCTGATATAACATGTGTAGAATCACCACAGTAAAAACACAGCCCATTCTGACGTCTATGATTTTGTTGTTCGGTTCTAGTCAGGATTCTATCACATTGCATTGAGACAGGTGTCCGTTCAGACAACACCGCCAGAGGATTAGCGGATTTGCGCTTCCGCAAACGCCGATCAATCTGAATAGCCAACGCCATAGAATCATTCAGACCTGTAGGAATTGTGAAACCCACCATCACATTCTTAATGGCTTCAGAAAGGCCATTTCTGAAATTTGCGGCCAGAGCACATTCTTTCCATTGAGTAAGCACGGACCATTTCCGAAATTTTTGGCAATACACTTCAGCTTCATCTTGGCCATGAGAGATAGCCAGTAGAGCTTTTTCTGCCTGAATTTCAAGATTAGGCTCCTCATAAAGCAATCCGAGCGCCAGAAAAAACGCATCAACATCCGCCAATGCCGGATCTCCTGGCGCCAACGAGAAAGCCCAATCCTGAGGGTCGCCACGCAAGAAGGAGATAACAATTTTAACTTGCTGAGCTGAATCTCCAGACGAACGAGGTTTCAAAGATAGAAACAATTTACAATTATTCCTAAAATTCCTAAATTTAAATCGATCTTCAGAGAACAGCCCAGGAATAGGTATCTTAGGCTCTGACATAGGACTACTAACAACAAAATCCTGAATGCCCTGCACTCGTGCAGCAAGCTGATCCACACTAGTAATCAAGGTCTGAACATTCATGTCTGCAACAAAGCTTCAAGCCACTCAGAGAAAAAGGGGAAGGAAGAAAGAGAAGAAAAAAAAAAAACTCAGAACTTCTTTTCTTTTAATCCTGCTTCTGAAATGCATTAACTATTCACTTGGCCTGGCATACTGTTATGATCCCAATGGCAGAGGATCTCAGAGATTACTGCAAAGTCTGCAAACATAAATACCAGCTCATAGGGAAGTGGTAACTAGGCTGACCATATACCTGATCCTAGCACAAACAACTAACAGTAGCCGGGGAACGTGCCTACGTTGATTCTAGACGTCTCGCGCCAGCCGGAGAACTAACTAACCCTGTCAGGGAAAATAAGACCTCTCTTGCCTCCAGAGAAAAGACCCCAAAGTAATAATACAAGCCCCCAACAAATTATAACGGTGAGGTAAGAAGAAAAGACAAACGTAAGAATGAACTAGATTTTAGCAAAGAGAGGCCCACTGACTAATAGCAGAAGATAGTAAGATGACTTATATGGTCAGCAAAAAACCCTGCCTGCAAAATATCCACGCTGAATATCCAAGAACCCCCGAACCGACTAACGGTGAGGGGGGAGAATATCAGCCCCCTAGAGCTTCCAGCGATAACAGGAATCACATTTTGTACAAGCTGGACAAAAATATGAACAATGCAAATAAACAAAAATAAGAAAGCAGGACCTAGCTTATCTTGCAAAGAACCAGGACCTGAAGACAGGAGCAAACAGAAATGAACTGATTACAACGATGCCAGGCACTGGACTGAGAATCCAGGAAGATTAAATAGCAACACCCCAGGCCTAACGAACCAGGTGAGTACCAACCTGGGAAAAGACAATCCAAGTGCCAAACCACTAGTGACCACAAGAGGGAGCCAAGAAGTATAGTTCACAACAGGGGCCCATATCCATGGCCCCTTCCCAGCCTGAGAATAGCAGCCTGCACCTGTGAGTTTTGCCGGGTTGGTTTAACAACATAAGAGGGACCCCACGTCGTGTTTTTCAGTCATTCATTGTCCCCTGCTTGCGCTGCTCGATGTCAGAGCAGGGGAGAATGGATGAAAACAGCATTCAGCACCCCATCAGGGGAACAGCGCTTACAGTAGCGCTACTTCCCCGGCGGCCGTCCATGCACACGGAGGACAGTGTGCATTCTTATCCGTGTGCACGTGTGTGGCATGTTTTGCGGCCCATGTGTTCAGGTAAAAATGGACATGTCTACGTGTTTTGCGCACGGACACATGGTCCTTGAAAACACGCTGACATGTGTATAGACCCATTCATTTGAATGGGTCTACGCGTGTCAGTGTCTCCGGTACATGAGAAAACAGTCACAACACGTACCGGAGACACTGATGTGTGAAACTAGCCTAATAGCCACCAGGGACCAAGCCTCGCTGCTGACTAATTGTATAGGAGGGTCACTGGTGACTTTACCCTGCCCCCTGACAGTGACGAACAAGCCTCTGCCTATACATACTCGGGAACAGACTTATCAGTCACTATCAGGAGAAGCTGCCGGGGACCCACCTATATGACTAGTGCACAGTGCAGCTCAGTCCCCAGCAGCTTTAACAATGTCTCATCCTGGCCCCTTTGTTAACCCCTTCATGACCGGAGGTATTTTCGGTTTTGCCTTTTCATTTTTTGCTCCCCTTCTTCCCGGAGCCATAACTTTTTTATTTTTCTGTCAAAATTGCCATTTGAGGCCTTGTTTTTTGCGGGATGAGTTGCACTTTTGAAAAAAACCATTGGTTTTAACATATTATGTACTGGAAGTGCGGAGAACTTGCAAAAAATGTGAAATCCCACAGTTACTTTTTTTTGTTTTGCTTTTTTACTAGGTTCACTAAATGCTAAAACTGACCTGCTATTATGATTCTCCAGGTCATTACGAGATCATAGACACCAAACATGTCTACGTTCTTTTTTATCTAAGTGGCGAAAAAAGTTCCAAACTTTATTAAAACAAACAAAAAAATTGTGCCATTTTCCGATACCCATAGCGTCTCCATTTTTTGTGATCTCGGGTTGGGTGAGGGCTTATTTTTATGTGTCGAGCTGATGTTTTTATTGATACCATTTTGGTACAGATACGTTCTTTTGAACGCCCATTATTGTATTTTAATGCAATGTCGCGGTGACTAAAAAAAAGTAATTCTGGTGTTTTTACTTTTTTTCTCACTATGCCGATTAGCGATCAGGATAGTCTTTTTTTATTGATAGATTGGGCGATTCGGAATGCAACGATATAAAAAATGTGTATGTTAGGTTTTTTTATTGTTTTATTTTGAATCGGGCGAAAAGGGGGTGATTTGAACTTTTATAATTTTTTATATTTTTTAATTTTTTTTTACTTTTGGCATGCCTCAATAGTCTCCATGGGAGACTAGAAGCTGCCATAACCCTATCGGCTCTGCCACATACAGGCGATGATCAGTTTGCCTGTATTTAGCTGAATTACTCGCTTGCTAGCCGGCCTTGACAACCATAGAGGTCTCCAGGAGACCTCTGGCTGTCATGACAACCCATCGGTGACCCGCGATCAAGTGATCATTGATGGTCGGATTTCCGGCACGATTGCTGGAAGCGCATGTTAAATGTCGCTGTCAGCGCTCAAAGCAGCTGACATGTGCCAGGAAAGATGTGGGCTCACATCAGCGTACTAGTACGCCCAATGTTGGAAAGGGGTTAAATAATGTTCCAGATGTTGGTGTCTTTTCCAACACAGTAAAAAAAATGTTTCTTCTTTCTTCTATCTGCTCCCATAATGTGCGGTGTTTCGTCCTCCAGAGCCGGCTCAAGGTGATTGGCACACCACCATCAGCTGCTGACCTCTGATAGCGATAGCAGTGCATATACAGTAGTGGTGCCACAATATACTTTAGCTGAATGTATGTCGCTAACACTTTACATGTGAGAGAGAGAACCTTACTGACTATAAGATTTCACACTCTAGAGAAGAAAGAAAAAGAGGACCCTGCTAACGACAAGAGCTTATACTCTAGAGAAGAGCAAGACTTACCCAGTGACTCTTGAGATAGAAAATTACCCTGTGATACAAGCTGTGCCCCATTGGGAACTTCAGTTCTGTGATGACCCAGGTACTGACTACCACTGTACAAGGTATAATGATCCGCTAGATGGATAGCTACAGGGCATTAGTATACTTAGTATACTTAGTATGAGGTGGGCTGACAAGGATGGATGGTGGTGTATACCACAGTCATGGTGTTAAGATGATGTTTTAGGTGGCTCTATTATATAAATATATAGGAAGGCATTTTTACTTTCTTCAAGGGTTCTTCCCAACAGTAGAAGTTATAACTTGTTGATGGGTCCAACCAAGAATGGGGGCTTTGAAATGTCCCCTCAGAATGGAGCAGTGGTCATGCATGCATTGTGCATGGGACTTCTAGAGAAAGCCAAGTTTCTCTAGCATAGACAAGAAATAGAGGGAAGGTGCACATGTGCGGTGTAAGATTGCACTCACTAACGAGTAGGGGAATACTCGCTTGGCAGCGGATTAACACACACAAGGCCATATTTTCTTCCAAAAGTTCAACTGGGTTTATTACTCCATAAACCCCAGTGGCACAAAACACAAAACAACAGTCTTCATGGTATAGCAAACCTAAGTAACAGAGTTCGTAGCATGGCTATGCTTCGTCAGGACTGTGACATACACTCTTTGCCGAGTCCAGTATTCAGGCTCGACCTGGAGCCAAACACACATAGTCCAGATTACCTGCTTGTCAGTGTTGCAGGTTTCCACTGGCTGGCATCACACGGGTCCTGTTCTCCAGAGAAGCTGCCTGTGGGGATCACCAGCTTGCCTGGCAGGCACACCTCAGTCAGTCCAGACCCACCGAAGGACCGTAGCTTCCCCACACAGTAGCCATCACTGGCTCTGCAGATCCCTGGCCTCACCTCATGCTGTTCAGGGATCTGGTCCATGCACAGGTCCTCCCAACACAGAGGCCATTCAATGCCAAAGCCCAACCATGTGCTGTTCAGGAATCCTACTCCCACGACTTCCAACACAGGCTTCCAGGACCTTGCACTTGGACCATTCAGATCCAAACACTGGAACCATGTGACCCACACCCTGGTCACATTGCATACCTGTAACCACTCCCCTGGGTGGGAGTGTGGGCGTGTGGCTAGTTTGATCCGCCCATCTCTTATAACTAGCCCTGACAGCCTCCCTTTAGAATTACACAATTACTTGTGGGACTACAGGTCCCAGAACACAACATCGCTTCAGGCTGAGAGCGCAGAGTTTCTCTCTCTGCGACACAGCATACTGACCATTCACAGCAATGCCGGACTTTGTCTCATCATCACATCCAGGCATGCAACTGCCATGCACTCTCACGTCCTCAATACACCTCCGTGCATATACTGGGGAGACAATACAGTGCCCCCTACCTGTAACAGGGGTCACTGCATCACAGCGGCATCAGTGGGGTCTCAGCAGTTGAGCTCCCACCGATCAGCTGATTGAGATAGGCGATAAGCTAAAATGTTGTGAAAAATCCTTTTATCATAAGATCTTCACAAACTTTTTTCTTTTCATGAATTTTCTCAATTTATGGAGACTTTTAAACTATTGCTCATTTTTTTGCTCAATCTCAGTTCCAACTCAGAACAGCTAATGTCGACAACTTCTTGTATTGCATCAAACTTCTGTTTTCTAACAAACACCACCGCATTTTGTGTAAAAATATGTAAAGACTGTGTCAAGACAAAGCATTTCCGCACTTGGCTATACAGACTGTTTATATCCATAAGTGTCAAACAGACAAGTGCACGGCAATAAAAAAATGATTTCATCCATATTTTATCTTACTTCTCTATTTAACTATTGTTTAAAGCCGAGATAGAGAAACTGTCATTAACCTATTCACGACCTTTGACGTACATTTATACATGATTATCAGGAAGGGATTCTCGACAAATGACACTGTTACACTTGTCATGGCCATCGTGCAATCGGAAACTGTGCCAGGACGATCACCCCCACGAGATCAGCTTAAACAAAGACAAATTTTAAAAAAGCACACATATTTGGTGTTGCTGCATCTAGAACAACCTGATCTATTGAACTGTGATATCATTTAACTCCTTCAGTGAACACCATAAAAAATAAATAACAATACAACGGTTTCTCATCATGCCGATCCGCAGTGAAGATGGCCTGGAAGTACATCGATACACGGCGAGTAAACCCGCAGTCCATGGATTCAGCTGTCAGGGGGCAGTTGGCAGCCACATGTCTTTACCCATGGCACCGCCAACACCTAATAGCTGTGGCACGGCTAGTCCAGAAGACCAGTTTAGGGAAAAGGGGTCTCTTGTCACTCCCACTCTGGGGTACATCCTCAGAACATGCTCAGTCCTGACTGGCCCCAGCAGAGGGTCATGTCCCTTTATCAGGATTCTGGGCTGGCATGGCCCATTGTGATAACCGTAGTGGAGCAGAGTCCCGTATAAAGTCCTGAGTGGCCGTATACTGCTCGATCAGGCTAACCACCTGGTCTAGGGTGACCCGATCCCCTTGGCCCACGCAACGCTGAATAGCGGCTGGCAGAGTTCTCACCAGCCGGTCAACCACAACCCTCTCTACTATCTGGGAAGGGGTTAAGGTCTCAGGCTGAAGACTTTTTTTACTAGCTGCAGCAAGTCATATGCCTGAGACCTGGCAGGTTGGGCCTCCACAAAGGACCATTGAAACACCCGCTGCGCCCGTACATACGTGTTAACCCCCAGTTAGGCAAGGATCTCACCTTTCAGTTCAGTTCTGGGCATCCTCCTGATTGAGGTTGAAGTATGCCTTCTTGGCATTGCCCATTGGGAACGAGGCCACCACTTCAGCCCACTGGGCAATCGGCAGGGTTTCCCACTCTGTTTGTGCGCTTAAACACAGTAAGGAAAGCTTCCATGTCGTCCTCAGGACTTATTTTCCTCAGCGCTGACCTGACCTTGTACTGGAACTCAGAATGGATTGGGGTCGCTGTTGAGGGTGTCTCTCGCAGGGCCGCAATCTTCTGCAGAATCATATCATTAGTCTTCTGCTGCTGATGATGATTGTGCTGCTAATGTTGGGAGGGATACCATCCATCCGCACTTCCATTGTAAGTCACATTATCCCTCCAATTTGGACCTATTTCCTCACATTTTTCACATGGTCTCTTTTCTCCTCTTAAATACACTTGTCTAATACTGTTATACGGTGCCCTGATATATTTTTATAATGCTTATGCATATTAACAACCATGGATTCATGGTGACACCTATTGGTGTTATGCTGAACTAGAACTTTACTATTTAACAGACACTTTGCACAATTTTGTACATATCCTCCATATATCCTGTGGTCTTTTTTACCCCTTCATGACGGAGCCCTTTTTCGTTTTTGAGTTTGTTTTTCGCTCCCTTTCATCCCAGAGCCATAACTTTTTTATTTTTACATCAATATGGCCATGTGAGGGCTTGTTTTTTGCAGGACGAGTTGTACTTTTGAACAGCACTATTGGTTTTACCATATAGTGTACTTGAAAATGGGAAATAAATCCAAGTGTGGCGAAATTGCAAAAACAGTGCAATTCCACAAAAGTTTATGGAATTTTGTTTTACCATGTTCATTAAACGCTAAAACTGACCTGCCATTATGATTCTCCAGGCCATTACGAGTTCATAGATACCAAATATGTCTAGGGTCTGGTTTACTTACGTGGTGAAAAAAAAATCCAAAGTTTATTGAAAAAAATTTAAAAATTCCGAGACCCGTAGCGTCTCCATTTTTCAGTATTTGGGGCCGGGTGACTATTTTGATGTAGATCTGTTCGTTTTATTGCCATTTATTACATTTTAATGCAATGCTGCGGCAACCAAAAAAAGGTAATTCTGGGGCTTTGACTTTTCTTTCGCTACACCGTTTGTTGATCAATTTAGTTATTTTTATAGCTTGATAGATTGGGTAAAACTGAATGTGGCGATACCAAATATGTGTATGTTTGATTTTTTTTTTTATTCCATTTTGAATGGGGTGAAATGGGGGTGATTTGAACTTTTATATTTTTTTAATATTTTAAAAACTTTTTTTTACTTTTTGTATGAATCAGTAGTCTTCGTGGGAGACTAGAAGCTGCAGTTGTCGGCTCGGCTACATAGAGGTGATCATCAGATCGCCTGTATGTAGCAGAATCACTCACTTGCTATCTGGCTATGACAACCATAGAGGTCTGCTGGAGACCTCTGGTTGTCATGCCGATCTATTGGTGACTCGCGATCATGTTACGGGGTGACTGATGAGTGGGATTGCCGGCGCACTTTCTGGAAGAGCGTGTTAAATGCTGCTGTCAGAATTTGTGACGGAAATGATGTGGGCCCAGCGCCGGAGCCCATATTAAAGGGGGAGACATGACATGTGCAGTACTAGTTCGGCGCATGCCGTGTAGGTGTTAATATTTTTCTTTATATTTATACAGTATTTATATCTATATATCCATATGTACGTATTAACCAATTTGATACTGTTGGCACTTTAACATCTAGCCCCATTGTTCTGGGTGTGCATTCTTGTTTTTAATTAATTTTATTTTGTCTTATACATTGTTGTTTTTTCTGCTATTTTTACCTGATCATTATAGACCATTATTTTTAATCTTTAAAGACTCCATAATAACAGGGTCTGTACCACAGGACTGGCGTATAGCAAATGTGGTGCCAATATTCAAAAAGGGGACAAAAACTGAACTCGGTAATTATAGGCCAGTAAGCTTCACCTCTACTGTGGGTAAAATCCTGGAGGGCTTTCTAAGGGATGTTATACTGGGGTATCTGAAGAGGAATAACCTCATGACCCAGTATCAGCACGGGTTTACTAGGGACCGTTCATGTCAGACTAGTCTGTCCAGCTTCTATGAAGAGGTAAGTTCCAGAATGGACCAAGGGAACCCAGTAGATGTAGTGTATATGGACTTTTCAAAAGCTTTTGATATGGTGCCACACAAAAGGTTGATACATAAAATGAGAATAATGGGGATAGGGGAAAATATGTGTAAGTGGGTTGAGAGCTGGCTCAGGGATAGGAAACAATGGGTGGTTATTAATGGAGCACACTCGGACTGGGTCGCAGCTAGCAGTGGGGTACCACAGGGGTCAGTATTGGACCCTCTTCTTTTTAACATATTTATTAATGATTTTGTAGGGGGCATACACTACGGGAGACCCATTTCCTAATAATGGGAACATTTCTTCATAAGGCCCTCCTCTAAGGCCCCTCGTTGGTTGGAGAGTTTACACTGCAGGCCGGATATGCATAATATGAACCACAGTGTCCCATGCTGCAGTCCATCTGCTCGGTGATCAGGGGACAACAGGTGGCTACATGTCCTGGCCTGTGGCACCTCCAGCAAATAACATCACCCATAGGGACCTTGGGCACCACCTACCTCCCATTTGGACTTTGGGTGCCCCACCCCCTTTTGGGCCTCCGCCCCCAGTATGGAGTGGGCTGCTTTCCCACCGAACCTTACATCCCCTGGTATCTCTCAACCAGAGTGACCAGTTCATCGGCATTCCAGGGATCACCCTGGGCAACCCAAGTCTGTACGGGCCTCGGCATTGAGTGCACAAACCAGTCCATCACCACCCAATCTACCATCTACACAGGCATAGAGGACTCTGGCTGCAGCCACTTCTGGACCAGATGCAAGAGGTCAAACATTTGGGGGTGTGGTGGTTTGTCCCAGGGATACGCTCAACGGTAAACCCACTGTGCCCTGAGAGTCATTGTAACCCCCAAGCATGCAAGAATCTCCATTTTTAGCTTGCCATACTCTTTAGCATCCTGCAAAGCTAAATCATAGTATTTTTTCTCTGGCTCCCCCATCAAGTATGGCTCCAGTACCTCTGCCTACTGCTCTGATGGGAGTTTCTCCCTCTTGGCGACCCTTCCAAACAATGTCAAGAAAGCCTCAACATTGCAATTCTCCATTGTAGATTCTTCAGCCTCAACAATGCAGTTCTCCATTGCACATTGTTTTGTTTCAACAATGCAATTCTCCACTGCAGGTTCTTCAGCTTCAATATTGCAATTCTCCACTACAGGTTCTTCAGCCTCAACACAGCAATTCACTGTGCTTCAATATTGCAATTCTCCACTGCAGGTTCTTCAGCCTCAACACTGCAATTCTCCACTACAGGTTCTTCAGCCTCAACACAGCAATTAACTGCAGGTTCTTCAGCTTCAATATTGCAATTCTACACTGCAGATTCTTCACCCTCAAAAATGAAATTCTCCATTGCAGGTTTTTCAGCCTCAACACTGCAAATCACTGCAGGTTCTTCAGCTTCAATATTACAATTCTCCACTGCAGGTTCTTCAGCCTCAACATCATCCTCGGGAGTAATTTTCTGCAAAGCCCGTTTTAGCGCCTTCTGGACGAGGGCATCATCAGCTGGTCCTGGTTGGGGCGCTCATCCTGCCCTGGATGGCAGTTGCCAGAAGTTGTATCTGCTGCCGATGCTCCTGCTGGCACTGTTGGATCTGTTGCAACAACAGCCTGTTTGTTTCTTGCTGCTGCGATTGCATCAGGTGTTTCAGGAGGTCCTCCATTTTGCCTGGCGATGCTTGCTGTCTTGCGACAGACTTGACCCAGGACATGCAGTCCTTCCTGTAGCAGTCTCACATCTCTGCTGGGAATGCTGGCCGCATTCTCCAACAATTGTAGGGGTTGTACTCACTCAGGTGCGACGAGAGGAAAACAGGAGGCACATTCCTTTAAAAGTTCTTGTGGGTTTATTTCTTCATAAACCCCAGAAGCACAAACAGAAAATAAATAGCCTTTAGCTCAGGCAAAACAATATGTAAATGTCCATAGCAGGGCTCTGCTCCTCCAGGCCTGTGGGCACACAGGTTGGAACAATGGCCAGCACTTCAGGCTCGGTCTGGAGCCTCACACACAGGAGGCCTTCTCCCTCCCAACACACAAACTACGTGCCAAACAACAGCCTCCGTTATATAGGCTGTAACCACACCCAGACGTGAGGTATCTGTGTAGCCAGACCCACCCATCTCTCACAACTACCCGCATTCCAGACCCAGGTGCAACAAACAAATCTCTTAGTGCTTTCAATATGCAAATTGCCTCTGCTGAAAAAAAGAGTGCTTTCATGCACTAGAGAAACACTCTGGACTACATCACAGAGACAAGCCATCTCCGTAACACTTACCTCCCATTGACTATGCGACCCCTCGCCACACTACAGAACATTGTTTTATGAGGCCCTCCTCCACGTCTCTTCCAAGGGATACTTGGGTGCATTCCAATTTTTGGCAGCCCTTTCATTCACTGCACAGGCAAACAGCATGGGAGACACACTTCCTAACAATGTGAAAATTGTTTTATGACACCCTTCTGCATGTCTCTTACAAGGGGTTTTCAGGTGCGTCCAAATTTTTGGCAGCTCTTACATTCACTGCATAGGCAAACAGTATGGGAGACACACTTCCTACTAATGGGAACATTGTTTTCAGGAGGCCCCCCTGTACGTTTCTTCAAAGGTGTATTGTGGTGCGTCAAAATTTTTGGCAGCTCTTGCATTCACTGCATAGGAAAACAGTATCAGAGACCTACTTCCTAAGAATGGGAACATTGTTTTCAGGAGGCCTTCTTGTACTTTTCTTCAAAGGGGTATTGGGGTGCATCCAAATTTTGGCCAGCCCTGCCACTCACTGCATATGCAATAACAGTATAAGAGACCCACTGTTTAATAATGGGAACAACAAAGCATAGCCGGCTGATGGCTCTCTAACAATAGTGAGGGCCGACTGCTGGCCCTTTAAGAATAGTAAAAGCCACCTGATGGCCCTATAAAAATAGGCTTTGTGACTTTCAGAGTCCCTCCTTCATAAATGAAACAGGATTTGTCTTATTATGTGTCACACACCACATGGCCAGATAAGTTTGTAAAATACTAAAACAATGTGGGATACGGCCGGCTGTATCACATTCAGCAACAGAAAAAATGATATATATTTTTTAATACGCGTTAGGCCAGCAGACAATTTCATATCACTACCACAACATGACAATATGGGATACGGCGGGCTGTATCACATTCAGCAACAGAAAAAATTATAATTTTTTTAATGTGCCCTAGGTTTTCAGACAGTTTCACATCACCACAGCACTAAATGACAAGGTGGGATACAGCAGGCTGTTTCACACTTAGCTAGTGAAAAAATAATATTTAAAATGCTATACTCGTGCATGAAGCACAATAGAAGCAGTGCTAAGGACACCTCAGTAATGGCCAAAAAAATGCTGCAAGGTAAATTCAACAGCTACACTGGACACTAGCTAGCTGCTCTATCTGACTGATATACAACTGCCTAGCTAGCTAAAATCTTGCTGCTAAGAGTGGCAGCTTCAGGAGCAGCCTCTCTGCGTTGTTACAGCATCAAAATGGCGCTAAAACAAAATGTCTGCTCTTTATATGGAGAGTGACATGTGACTTCAGCAGCCAATGACACATGTCGTTGTGTCAGGACATTGTGGGTGCTTCCTGCACCCTGATTGGCTATCTGCAATATGAACACATAAAGTTAGGGAAAAAAAAGACTGTTTACAAGAACATCACGCCTCTGAGCTTTGCAAGCCCCCTCCCCTCATCAAACATGATACACCACCATTATCATTGCTAAAGTGCTGAAATTATTTTTGTGGCAACGCAAATATTTTCTCACACAATATTTTTCCAATCACGAAACCAAATGTGCCATATTGGTGCCAAATTTATGTTTGGTGATCCTTTTCCAAACAAATATGCTCATCACTAGTTGCTACTGCTGCTGATATTACAATGAAATGTGGAGACTCCAAGTTGGGTCTCCATCTGGTGGGTTGCCTGTAGTAGAAGGTGTGTCAGAGGTCTATCATACCGTTTCTACTCTGTGGAAATTGATGCCACTGCAGTGGTGTGTGACAATTTTTTTTGAAATGTGAATACTCCAAAGTGTCTCCATCTGGTGGGTTGCCGTGTAAGTAGGTCTCCCAGACAGGCAGGCCTGCACTTACTTGACATTGGTATTGTCGAGACCCTGGGTATACTGGGTGAGCACCTTTTTCCCCAAGACCCACCCCTTGATCACCTCTCTTTTCCTCCGTTACCCCTCCACACTCCCATTCACACAAAGACACGTGACAAGAATTATCTTTGGAATAATTTGGCCACAGCAGCCTTTTATTTAACACATAAAATAAATAACAACAATGTAAATATTACTCTTGTACTAGGAGGAGTCCTTGAAGCTACAAAGGATCTGGCGAATATCCAAAACATAACTGTGAACATAACAATAAACACATAATTACTCCCAGCCGTTACCACCCTGGCTCGGGAGCACCAATAAACCCAAAGGTTTAACTGTTCACGAAAACTTCACGGGGATTCGGACACCCCAGCTGAAAGTCCCCACCACAATTCACCAGATCCAACACCTGTTAAACTCCGAAAAACAGGGGACCCATATACCGATGGATCCCCAGAACCAATTTTCACCAACTCCAATGACTCCCCCCAGCCGCCTCAGCCGCAATGACCCATCAAAGCAAAACATCAAAACCCTGTCAAACTGTACCCACATATTGTAAATAGAAAACAAGGGGCGGGAGGGCGGGATGCTCCGGGGGCTTGAAGAGCGGGAACTGACAGGCCCCACCCCTAACTACCCCATATTACCCCCCATCCTTAGACCCTCCTCCCAATTACCCTAAATACCCACCTCCAACCCCCTGTCATGCTGGCCTCCACTCAGGCCTTGGTTGAGGGGGTTGGGCAGCCTTGCTCCAGCCATTACTTGACATTGGTATTGTCGAGACCCTGGGTATACCGGGTGAGCACCTTTTTCCCCAAGACCCACCCCTTGATCACCTCTCTTTTCCTCCGTTACCCCTCCACACTCCCATTCACACAAAGACACGTGACAAGAATTATCTTTGGAATAATTTGGCCACAGCAGCCTTTTATTTAACACATAAAATAAATAACAACAATGTAAATATTACTCTTGTACTAGGAGGAGGGCTTGAAGCTACAAAGGATCTGGCGAATGTCCAAAACATAACTGTGAACATAACAATAAACACATAATTACTCCCAGCCGTTACCACCCTGGCTCGGGAGCACCAATAAACCCAAAGGTTTAACTGTTCACGAAAACTTCACGGGGATTCGGCCACCCCAGCCGAAAGTCCCCACCACAATTCACCAGATCCAACACCTGTTAAACTCCGAAAAACAGGGGACCCATATACCGATGGATCCCAAGAACCAATTTTCACCAACTCCAAAGACTCCCCCCAGCCGCCACAGCGAGGGCCGATGACCACCTCAAAGGCCCGAGACCCCCCCAGACCAAAAAGCCATGGCCCTTTCAATCCCTTCTTGCAGGCCTAAAGCCCACAGATCACTACTCACCGCATTTAAATGCACACCGTCCACCAACCAAAAACTCCCTTCACCCTTTTCTAATTCGAAATGTCGCACCGCCACGCCCCCGTTCCGTGACACAAACGCTGACACAGCCCTGTTTGCCTTCACCCTGGCCTTGTTAATTTTAACACAAGATCGCATATTCCGCCAACGAGAACGTGGCACAATTTCCGACCAAACGACAGTAAGGCCAGGATACAACACCCACAACCGCAGCAAATCCTGTTTGATGTCCCTCACCAATTCCCTGAAAGGTCATACTCCAAGGTCGTTCCCCCCGGTGTGCAACACCAAAATATCTGGTGCCCTGTCCAAGTTTGCGCTATTGTGCACCTCTTTCAAAACACTGTTCCAGAGCATACCCCGGAAACCCAACCACCGGACCACAGCCACCGCTCGCTCAAAACCCAGTTGTCTCCCTTCTCTCCTCACGTCCGCACGCAAGGCTCCCCAGTGAACGAACGAGTGACCGAATATCCACACCAATACCGGCGGAGACCCTGAAACAACAAAAAACAACACTAAACAAAACATCAAGGCAAGCAAATACCCCTAAATCACGAGGCATAACTATTCTGCGGTCACCCGATGAGGCCTAACATAACTACGATACCTAATGGACCGCCACCGTGCGATTCGGCGAATGTCCTCACTACCCAAACCGCCCAATGTGGCCTCAGTTGCCGCCCCAATCCGAAAAGAGTGAGGAGCAAAACATGAACTGTCCAGCCCCAATAATCGCACCGCCTTCTTGAAAACCACCGTAAATTGATATCTGGACAGAAACGTACCATCAGCATGACACAATAAAGCACCTTCCCCCATTGGACGCAGCCTACAAAAATTAGCTAAACAACTCACTGGACACATAACCGAACTTCCAACCTTCCCCAATACCACTCGCTGACCCCGACCTTCCTGATCCGTTTTTGACCTTCGCAACCAAAATTCCACCCTATCAGGAGACAATAACACATCCTTCGCTAGAATGCCCCCCGACACAAGTTTACTGGGAGACACCAGCTCCCCAAGTCTAAGCGCCCCGAAAATGCCAACGAAAATGCCAACCTGAAAAGACTGCATTCAAATTCCGACGAACATAATGAAGGCAAAATCTCCCCCAATCGCTCCAACAAGGCAAACGAAAACGGGCGCCTAGAGTCCCCATGACCCTGACGCCTCCGAAAACCTTTTACCGCCGGCCTAACCAAAAAGACCTTGGACAGATCTCTCTGCCCCCTTAATTTAAAACCAAAGGCTAGCGCCGCCAAAGTACGTGACACCTTAGCCGCGGACCAACCTTCAGATGCCCAAACACTTAACCAGGATAATAGGGCCCCCACCTGATCCTCTGCACTCGCCTCATAGCGCCTTGCCGCCAATAAACCCTCCCAAGACGACCACACTGCCTGATAGGCATCCCACGTCCTAGGCGCCAGCGACGACCTAATCAAACCTTCAGCGTCTCGAACACCACCTGCCAAAGCTCCGCAGGGCATCTCAAGCCAACGACTTCTGCCTCCGGGGCTAACAAACGGAAACGGTCGAACTGCGAACGAGAAACAGAATCAGCAATAGAATTGTGAGAACCTGGCACATGGGATGCTGTCACATGCGCATTCAACGCTAAGCATGACAAAACCAACTGCCTCAGCACACGCACCACAGGCGGCGATGACGCCGTAAGTCCGTTGATAGCGCAAACGACACCCATGTTATCACAATTAAAGCGCACACGCCTGTCACGGAAATCTTTTTGCCATAAATGGACCGCCACAAGGATGGGAAAAATCTCCAACAACGCGATATTCCTGACCAAGCCGGCAGCAATCCAAGCCTCAGGCCATTGTTCCGCACACCACTGCCCACGAAAATACGCTCCAAAACCAATCCCCCCTGCGGCGTCCGTAAACAACTCCAGCGTGTCGCTATCCATCACCTCATCCATGATCAATGAGCGCCCATTATAGTCCTTCAAAAACTTGTTCCAGACTACCAAATCCTCCCTCACCTCGCAGACAATCTGATGAAATGATGAGGGGCACGCACTCCAGCCGTCGCACTAGCTAACCTTCTGGAAAAAACTCTCCCCATGGGCAAGACCCGACACGCAAAATTAAGTTTCCCCAATAATGACTGCACCTAGCACAAAGATAACTTCTTTAAACGACAGGCCCTGGCCACATCGGCCCGAAGACCTTCCACCTTCTCCATCGGCAATCGAAACTCCCACCGCACCGTGTCGATCACAATGCCCAAAAAGACACGTGTCCGGGCCCTCAGTCTTTCTTGGTGCCAGCGGGACACCGAACAGATCAGCCACCCACTGAACCGTGCACAACAACCTCCGGCAAAAATCGGACCCTGCTGGGCCGACGCACAAAAAAATTGTCCAGGTAGTGGATAATAGAATCACAACCGGACACATCACGGACCACCCACTCCAAAAATGAACTAAACGATTCGAATAAGGCGCATGACAATGAACAACCCATTGGTAAACACCTGTCCACAAAAAAAACCCCATTCCAAAAACAACCTAACAATCTAACACTGGAGGGGTGAACCGGCAACAAACGAAACGCTGATTCAATGTCCGTTTTTGCCAGCAGCGCCCCTTTTCCAGACCTGCGCACCCAAGCCACCGCTTCATCAAAAGATACGTACACCACCGAGCAAAGCTCTGGTGCTATACCATCGTTGACGGACAACCCCCGCGGGTAGGACAAATGATGAATCAGACGAAATTTACCCGGTTCTTTCTTAGGCACAACCCCCAGCGGTGACACCACTAAATCCGGCAAAGGTGGCACCTCAAACAGGCCCGCCATACGACCAAACGACACTTCCTTCCCTAACTTTTCAGTGACCACCGCACCGTGCAACAAAGCGAAACGTAAATTTTTAACCCCTTGCGGTACCACAAAATTAGGCGCCGGTATCACAAAGCCATCCCTAAAACCTGAAAATATTAATTCGGCCTTCTCCCTATCCGGGTATCTACTTAGATAAGGGGCCATCTTTTCCAAACTCACTGGAGTCGCCCCCTTGGGTATTACCAGCCCCTGACTTGGGCTTGCCTTTTTTAAAACATTTTGCGGCCCCATGCGAGGAGCCGCTACAATGGGAGCAGAGATGCTTAAATTTGCAGTTGGACCCAAACTTGCATTGCCCCTCATTGAACTGCCAGCATAGTCCCGGCTTACGCTCTCCCGAATTACCCGACTGGGCCCCGGAACCTGCCCCACCGGCCTGGCTAGCCTGACCTGAGGATCCGGATCCCCCATGAAAGGAATGCCCAAATTTGTACTGCGCCATGACCCGCAGCCACAATCCGATATCCTTCTGATCCCACCTTATGGCAGGCCGGATAGCTTTCCGCTGCCGAAATTGCTCATCGTACCTGAGCCATGCCTGCCCCCCGTAAACCCGATAAGCCTCACCGATGGCATCTGTTGTGAATTAGACTTTTTTGGCTCCCTCTTGTGGTCACTAGTGATATGACTCTGGGATTGTCTTTCCTCAGTTTGGCACCCACCTGGGTCGTTAGTCCAGGGGTGTTGCTATATTAACTTCCTGAATTCTCAGTCTGGTGCCTGGCATCGTTGTAATCAGTTCTTTCTGTTTGCTCCTGTCTGCTGGTCCTGGCTCTTGCAAAATTAAGCTAAGTCTTGCTTCCTTGTTTTTTGGTTATTTGCATTGCTCTTATTTTTTGTCCAGCTTGTACTAAATGTGATTCCTGATTTTGCTGGAAGCTCTAGGGGGCTGGTATTCTCCCCCCGGGCCGTTAGACGGTTCGGGGGTTCTTGAATATCCAGCTTGGAAATTTTGATAGGGTTTTTGCTGACCGTATAAGTCATCTTACTATATTCTGCTATTAGTCAGTGGGCCTCTCTTTGCTAAATACCTAGTTCATTCTTACATTTGTCTTTTCATCTTACCTCACCGTTATTATTTGTTGGGGGCTTGTATCCAACTTTTGGGGTCTTTTCTCTGGAGGCAAGAAAGGTCTATCTTTTCCATTCTAGGGTTAGTTAGTTCTCCGGCTGGCGCGAGACGTCTAGAACCAACGTAGGCACGTTCCCCGGCTGCTGCTATTTGTGGTGCTAGGATTAGATATACGGTCAGCCCAGTTACCACTGCCCTATGAGCTGGTTTTTTGTGTTTGCAGACTTGGTATTTATTTCTGAGACCCTCTGCCATTGGGGTCATAACAGTATGCCAGGCCAACATTGAATGTTTAATGCATTGCAGAAGTGGGATATTAAGAAAGAAAATTCTGAGTTTTTTTTTTTTTTCTCTCTTTCTTCCTCCCCTTTACCTCTGAGTGGCTAATGCTTGCTGCAGACATGAATGTCCAGACTTTGATTACAAGTGTGGATCAGCTTGCTGCTCGTGTGCAGAGCATGCAAGATTTTGTTACCAGTAGTCCAATGTCTGAACCTAAAATACCTATTCCTGAACTGTTCTCTGGAGACCGATTTAAGTTTAGGAATTTCAGGAATAATTGTAAATTATCTCTGAGACCTCGTTCGTCTGGAGACTCAGCTCAGCAAGTTAAAATTGTTATCTCCTTCTTGCGGGGCGACCCTCAGGATTGGGCTTTCTCGCTAGCGCCAGGAGATCCGGCATTGGCGAATATTGATGCGCTTTTTCTGGCGCTCGGATTGCTTTACGAGGAACCCAATCTTGAAATTCTGGCAGAAAAAGCCTTGCTGGCTATTTCTCAGGGCCAGGATGAAGCTGAAGTGTATTGCCAAAAATTTCGGAAATGGTCCGTGCTTTCTCAGTGGAATGAGTGTGCTCTGGCCGCAAATTTCAGAAATGGCCTTTCTGAAGCCATTAAGAATGTGATGGTGGGTTTCTCCATTCCTACAAGTCTGAATGATTCCATGGCGCTGGCTATTCAAATTGATCGGCGTTTGCGGGAGCGCAAAACTGCTAATCCTCTGGTGGTGTTGTCTGAACAGACACCTGATTTAATGCAATGTGATAGAATTCAGACTAGAAATGAACGGAAAAATCATAGACGTCAGAATGGGTTGTGTTTTTACTGTGGTGATTCTACACATGTTATATCAGCATGCTCTAAACGCCTAACAAGGGTTGTTAGCCCTGTCGCCATTGGTAATTTGCAACCTAAATTTATTTTGTCTGTGACTTTAATTTGCTCATTGTCTTCCTACCCTGTTATGGCGTTTGTGGATTCAGGTGCTGCCCTGAGTCTTATGGATCTGTCATTTGCCAGGCACTGTGGTTTTGTTCTTGAGCCATTGGTAAATCCTATCCCTCTTAGAGGTATTGATGCTACGCCATTGGCAGAAAATAAACCGCAGTTTTGGACACAGGTAACCATGTGTATGACTCCTGAACATCGGGAGGTGATTCGTTTTCTTGCTCTGCATAAAATGCATGATTTGGTCGTTTTGGGTCTACCATGGTTACAGACCCATAATCCAGTCTTGGATTGGAAGGCAATGTCTGTGTCAAGTTGGGGCTGTCAGGGAATTCATGGTGATTCCCCGCCAGTGTCTATTGCTTCCTCTACTCCTTCGGAAGTTCCTGAGTATTTGTCTGATTTTCAGGATGTATTCAGCGAGTCCAGGTCCAGTGCTCTGCCTCCTCATAGGGATTGTGACTGCGCTATAGATTTGATTCCAGGTAGTAAATTTCCTAAGGGAAGACTATTTAATCTGTCTGTACCTGAGCACACCGCAATGCGTTCGTATATCAAGGAATCTCTGGAGAAGGGGCATATCCTCTTCCCCTCTTGGTGCGGGATTCTTTTTTGTGGCCAAGAAGGACGGATCTTTGAGACCTTGTATTGACTATCGGCTTCTGAATAAAATCACTGTTAAATTTCAGTATCCTTTGCCTCTGTTGTCGGACCTGTTTGCCCGGATTAAAGGTGCCAAGTGGTTCACCAAGATAGATCTTCATGGTGCGTACAACCTTGTGCGCATTAAGCAGGGAGATGAATGGAAAACTGCATTTAATACGCCCGAAGGTCATTTTGAGTACTTGGTGATGCCTTTTGGGCTCTCTAATGCTCCTTCAGTGTTTCAGTCCTTTATGCATGATATTTTCGGGAAGTATCTGGATAAATTTATGATTGTTTATCTGGATGATATTCTGTTTTTTTCTGATGATTGGGACTCGCATGTAGAGCAGGTCAGGATGGTGTTTCAGGTCTTGCGTGAGAATGCTTTGTTTGTTAAGGGCTCAAAGTGTCTCTTTGGAGTACAGAAGGTTCCCTTTTTGGGTTTTATTTTTTCCCCTTCTGCGGTGGAGATGGACCCAGTCAAGGTCCGAGCTATTCATGATTGGACTCAACCCACGTCAGTTAAGAGTCTTCAGAAGTTCTTGGGTTTTGCTAACTTCTATCGTCGTTTTATCGCAAATTTTTCTAGCGTTGTTAAACCTTTGACGGATATGACCAAGAAAGGTTCTGATGTTGCTAACTGGGCTCCTGCAGCAGTGGAAGCTTTCCAAGAGTTGAAGCGCCGGTTTACTTCAGCGCCTGTTTTGTGCCAGCCTGATGTCTCACTTCCCTTTCAGGTTGAAGTGGATGCTTCTGAGATTGGGGCAGGGGCCGTTTTGTCGCAGAGAGGCCCTGGTTGCTCTGTAATGAGACCATGAGCCTTTTTCTCTAGGAAGTTTTCACCTGCTGAGCGGAATTATGATGTTGGCAATCGGGAGTTGCTGGCCATGAAGTGGGCATTTGAGGAGTGGCGTCATTGGCTCGAGGGTGCTAAGCATCGTGTGGTGGTCTTGACTGATCACAAAAATCTGATGTATCTCGAGTCTGCTAAACGCCTGAATCCTAGACAGGCCCGTTGGTCATTGTTTTTCTCCCGTTTTGACTTTGTGGTCTCGTATTTACCAGGTTCAAAGAATGTGAAGGCTGATGCTCTTTCAAGGAGCTTGGTGCCTGACTCTCCTGGAGTCGCAGAACCTGTTCGTATTCTTAAAGAGGGAGTAATCTTGTCAGCCATTTCTCCGGACTTGCGACGTGTGTTGCAGAGATTTCAGGCTGGTAGACCTGACTCTTGTCCACCTGACAGACTGTTTGTTCCTGATAAGTGGACCAGCAGAGTCATTTCCGAGGTTCATTCCTCGGTGTTGGCAGGGCATCCGGGAATTTTTGGCACCAGAGATTTGGTGGCTAGGTCCTTTTGGTGGCCTTCCTTGTCACGGGATGTGCGGTCATTTGTGCAGTCCTGTGGGACTTGTGCTCGAGCTAAGCCTTGCTGTTCTCGTGCCAGCGGGTTGCTCTTGCCCTTGCCTGTCCCGAAGAGGCCTTGGACACACATTTCCATGGATTTCATTTCAGATCTTCCGGTGTCTCAGGGCATGTCTGTCATCTGGGTGGTATGTGATCGCTTTTCCAAGATGGTCCGTTTGGTATCTTTGCCTAAGCTGCCTTCCTCTTCCGATCTGGTTCCTTTGTTCTTTCAGAATGTGGTTCGTTTACATGGCATTCCTGAGAATATCGTGTCTGACAGAGGATCCCAGTTTGTTTCCAGGTTCTGGCGATCCTTTTGTGCTAAGATGGGCATTGATTTGTCGTTTTCGTCTGCCTTTCATCCTCAGACTAATGGACAAACGGAACGAACTAATCAGACTCTGGAGGCTTATTTGAGGTGTTTTGTTTCTGCAGATCAGGATGATTGGGTGACCTTCTTGCCGTTGGCTGAGTTTGCCCTTAATAATCGGGCTAGTACCGCTACTTTGGTTTCGCCATTTTTCTGCAACTCTGGTTTCCATCCTCGTTTTTCCTCGGGACATGTGGAGCCTTCTGACTGTCCTGGGGTAGATTCTGTGGTGGATAGGTTGCAGCAGATTTGGAATCATGTGGTGGACAACTTAAAGTTGTCACAGGAGAAGGCTCAGCGTTTTGCCAACCGACGCCGCGGTGTGGGTCCCCGACTTCGTGTTGGGGATTTGGTATGGCTGTCTTCTCGATTTGTTCCTATGAAGGTCTCCTCTCCTAAATTTAAGCCTCGCTTCATCGGTCCTTACAAGATATTGGAAATCCTTAATCCTGTGTCCTTTCGCTTGGATCTTCCGGTGTCGTTTGCCATTCACAACGTGTTCCATAGGTCTTTGTTGCGGCGGTATGTTGTGCCTGTGGTTCCTTCTGTGGAGCCTCCTGCTCCGGTGTTGGTTGAGGGCGAGTTGGAGTACGTGGTGGAGAAGATCTTAGATTCTCGTCTCTCCAGGCGGAGGCTTCAGTATCTGGTCAAGTGGAAGGGCTATGGTCAGGAGGATAATTCCTGGGTGGTTGCCTCTGATGTGCATGCGGCCGATTTAGTTCGTGCCTTTCACGCTGCTCATCCTGATCGCCCTGGTGGTCTTGGTGAGGGTTCGGTGACCCCTCCTTAAAGGGGGGGTACTGTTGTGAATTAGACTTTTTTGGCTCCCTCTTGTGGTCACTAGTGATATGACTCTGGGATTGTCTTTCCTCAGTTTGGCACCCACATGGGTCGTTAGTCCAGGGGTGTTGCTATATTAACTTCCTGAATTCTCAGTTTGGTGCCTGGCATCGTTGTAATCAGTTCTTTCTGTTTGATCCTGTCTGCTGGTCCTCGCTCTTGCAAAATTAAGCTAAGTCTTGCTTCCTTGTTTTTTGGTTATTTGCATTGCTCTTATTTTTTGTCCAGCTTGTACTAAATGTGATTCCTGATTTTGCTGGAAGCTCTAGGGGGCTGGTATTCTCCCCCCGGGCCGTTAGACGGTTCGGGGGTTCTTGAATATCCAGCGTGGAAATTTTGATAGGGTTTTTGCTGACCGTATAAGTCATCTTACTATATTCTGCTATTAGTCAGTGGGCCTCTCTTTGCTAAATACCTAGTTCATTCTTACGTTTGTCTTTTCTTCTTACCTCACCGTTATTATTTGTTGGGGGCTTGTATCCAACTTTTGGGGTCTTTTCTCTGGAGGCAAGAAAGGTCTATCTTTTCCCTTCTAGGGTTAGTTAGTTCTCCGGCTGGCATGAGACGTCTAGAACCAATGTAGGCACGTTCCCCGGCTGCTGCTATTTGTGGTGCTAGGATTAGATATACGGTCAGCCCAGTTACCACTGCCCTATGAGCTGGTTTTTTGTGTTTGCAGACTTGGTATTTATTTCTGAGACCCTCTGCCATTGGGGTCATAACAGGCATCCATATAACAGAACAACCCAGCGCTGTTCTCCGGAGCCTTCTCGGCAATCACGCTGGCTAAAATCGCAAACGCCTGCAGCCAGTTCGAAAACGTCTGCGGAATCAGACGCCACCTCCGCTTTTTCTCATCCTCTTTCTTGCTTTCTTCCTTTTTGCCCTTATCCAAATGAAACTTCTCAAGTGGAAGCAACAAAAATATCTCAACGTATTCATCTTTACCAATTTTCTTTTTCACTTCCTTTTTAAGATGGGCCCCCAAAGGACCCTCAAAAAAAACATACATAGACTTCCCCGTGAGCCCTATCATCAAGATGCACCCTGCATTCCTTCTCCTTTTCCGTCTGCACCGACACGGAAACCGGCAACGCCTGCACCTGTGCTGTCGCCGCCACACCAACTGGGGGCCCGCAAGGGGCTACCCAAGCAGCTAGCTGCCTCTGCTCCTATAAACCCCTATCCAACCTAGTCAATAAAGCCTGTACGCTTACTAACACGTCCTGCACACCAGCGCCCCCCGCAACAGCAGCCCCATTCACCACATCCGCACAAGCCATACTACCCGGTGTACCACCAACATCCGGTACGGACACGTTTGAAATACATGGACTAGACACAGACATATGCTCACCAGGCTGCGAGGAGGCTGTGACCCCTCCAGCCGGAATGCCGTTCTCCTGACGTCCCTGCTGCCCGAACTCCTGCCTCGGCGGAACCTGCTGCGATCGCTGCGCCTCATATGAAGAAACCGGTGCCGCCGCTGACGAATAGGGTGTCCCTCTGCTTCTGGACGACGTGCTCGCCAGACCTGAGGCTCCTGCCAAGTCCCACTGTGCAACACACGCCCAATCAGGCAGCGCTGCTGCGCCCCCGCTGCTGTCCTGCTGTGCAGGATAGCTCCCTGCTCCCGGTGACCGGACCGGCACATGGCTGGGCTGCCCATCACCGTCCGCACCCCCGCTGGCTCCACCGCTGCTCACATGAAGAGGGACAGGTGTGCTCCGCCCCCCTACTAGCACGAGACTGAGGCCCAGCAGCCGCCGATGGGGCCCGCCCGGCGATAGGATTCTGTTATGACCCCAATGGCGAGGGTCTCAGAGGAACGTGGAAGTCTGCAGAATACAAAAATCCAGCTCATAGGGCAGTGGTAACTGGGTTGACCATATATCTACTCCTAACGCCAACACTAGAAGTAGCCGGGGATCATTCCTACGTTGATTCTAGATGACACGCGCCAGCCGGAGAATCTAGCTACCCCTAGTAGAGGAAAACAAAGACCTCCCTTGCCTCCAGAGAAGGGGACCCCAAAGCTGGATAGAAGCCCCCCACAAATAATGACGGTGAGGTAAGAGGAAATGACAAACACAGAAATGAACCAGGTTTAGCACAGAGAGGCCCGCTTACTGATAGCAGAATAAAGAAAGGTAACTTATATGGTCAACAAAAACCCTATCAAAATCCACACTGGAAATTCAAGAACCCCCGAACCGTCTAACGGTCCGGGGGGAGAACACCAGCCCCCCTAGAGCTTCCAGCAAAGGTCAGGATATAGATTTGGAACAAGCTGGACAAAAATACAAAACCAAAACAAATAGCAAAAAGCAAAAGGCAGACTTAGCTGATATAACTGGAACCAGGATCAGTAGACAAGAGCACAGCAGACTAGCTCTGATAACTACGTTGCCAGGCATTGAACTGAAGGTCCAGGGAGCTTATATAGCAACACCCCTAACTAACGACCCAGGTGCGGATAAAAGGAATGACAGAAAAACCAGAGTCAAAAAACTAGTAACCACTAGAGGGAGCAAAAAGCAAATTCACAACAGTACCCCCCCCTTAGTGAGGGGTCACCGAACCCTCACCACGACCACCAGGGCGATCAGGATGAGCAGCATGAAAGGCACGAACTAAATCGGCCGCATGAACATCAGAGGCGACCACCCAGGAATTATCCTCCTGACCATAGCCCTTCCACTTGACCAGGTACTGAAGCCTCCGCCTGGAGAGGCGAGAATCCAAGATCTTCTCCACCACGTACTCCAACTCGCCCTCAACCAACACCGGAGCAGGAGGCTCAGCAGAAGGAACTACAGGCACAATGTACCGCCGCAACAAGGACCTATGAAATACATTGTGAATAGCAAACGACACAGGAAGATCCAGACGAAAAGATACAGGATTAAGGATTTCCAATATCTTGTAAGGCCCAATAAAACGAGGTTTAAATTTGGGAGAGGAGACCTTCATAGGAACAAAGCGGGAAGAAAGCCATACCAAATCCCCAACGCGTAGTCGGGGACCCACACCGCGGCGGCGGTTGGCAAAGCGCTGAGCCTTCTCCTGTGACAACTTCAAGTTGTCCACCACATGATTCCAGATCTGCTGCAACCTATCCACCACAGAATCCACCCCAGGACAGTCAGAAGGCTCCACATGACCCGAAGAAAAGCGAGGATGGAAACCAGAGTTGCAGAAAAAAGGCGAAACCAAGGTGGCGGAACTAGCCCGATTATTAAGGGTAAACTCAGCCAACGGCAAGAATGTAACCCAATCGTCCTGATCAGCAGAGACAAAACACCTCAAATAAGCCTCCAAAGTCTGATTGGTTCGCTCCGTCTGTCCATTAGTCTGAGGATGGAAAGCAGACGAAAACGACAAATCAATGCCCATCCTACTACAAAAGGATCGCCAGAACCTGGAAACGAACTGGGATCCTCTGTCTGACACAATATTCTCAGGGATGCCGTGCAAACGAACCACGTTCTGGAAAAACACAGGAACCAGATCGGAAGAGGAAGGCAGCTTAGGCAAAGGAACCAAATGGACCATCTTGGAGAAGCGATCACATATCACCCAGATAACGGACATGCCCTGAGATAGCGGAAGATCAGAAATGAAATCCATGGAGATATGTGTCCAAGGTCTCTTCGGGACAGGCAAGGGCAAGAGCAAACCGCTGGCACGAGAACAGCAAGGCTTAGCTCGAGCACAAGTCCCACAGGACTGCACAAATGACCGCACATCCCTTGACAAGGAAGGCCACCAAAAGGACCTGGCCACCAGATCTCTGGTGCCAAAAATTCCCGGGTGACCTGCCAACACCGAGGAATGAACCTCGGAAATGACTCTGCTGGTCCACTTATCCGGGACAAACAGTCTGTCAGGTGGACAAGACTCAGGCCTATCAGCCTGAAATCTCTGCAACACACGTCGCAGATCCGGAGAAATAGCTGACAAGATAACTCCATCTTTAAGAATACCAACAGGATCAGCGACTCCAGGAGCATCAGGCACAAAGCTCCTAGAAAGAGCATCGTCCTTCACATTCTTTGAACCTGGTAAATACGAGACAACAAAATCAAAGCGGGAGAAAAACAATGACCAGCGGGCCTGTCTAGGATTAAGGCGTTTAGCAGACTCGAGATACATCAGATTTTTGTGATCAGTCAAGACCACCACACGATGCTTAGCCCCCTCGAGCCAATGACGCCACTCCTCAAATGCCCATTTCATGGCCAACAACTCCCGATTGCCCACATCATAATTTCGCTCGGCAGGCGAAAACTTCCTAGAGAAAAAGGCACAAGGTTTCATAACAGAGCAACCAGGGCCTCTCTGCGACAAAACGGCCCCGGCCCCAATCTCCGAAGCATCCACCTCAACCTGAAAGGGAAGTGAGACGTCAGGCTGGCACAAAACAGGCGCCGAAGTAAACCGGCGTTTCAACTCCTGGAAAGCCTCCACGGCAGCAGGAGCCCAGTTAGCTACATCGGAGCCCTTCTTGGTCATATCCGTCAAAGGTTTCACAATGCTAGAAAAATTAGCGATAAAACGACGGTAGAAGTTAGCGAAGCCCAAGAACTTCTGAAGACTCTTAACTGACGAGGGCTGAGTCCAATCAAGAATAGCTCGGACCTTGACTGGGTCCATCTCCACAGCAGAAGGGGAAAAAATGAACCCCAAAAAGGGAACCTTCTGTACACCAAAGAGACACTTTGAGCCCTTGACAAACAAAGAATTTTCACGCAAAATTTTAAAGACCAACCTGACCTGCTCCACATGCGAATCCCAATTATCAGAAAAAACCAAAATATCATCCAGATAAACAATCAAAAATTTATCCAGATACTTCCGGAAAATGTCATGCATAAAGGACTGAAAAACTGAAGGCGCATTGGAGAGCCCAAAAGGCATCACCAAGTACTCAAAATGACCTTCGGGCGTATTGAATGCGGTTTTCCATTCATCACCTTGCTTAATGCGCACAAGGTTGTACGCACCACGAAGGTCTATCTTGGTGAACCACTTGGCACCCTTAATCGGGGCAAACAAGTCAGACAACAGCGGTAAAGGATACTGAAATTTGACAGTGATCTTATTTAAAAGCCGATAATCAATACAAGGTCTCAAAGATCCGTCCTTTTTTGCCACAAAAAAGAATCCCGCACCAAGAGGGGAAGAAGACGGACGAATATGTCCTTTCTCCAAAGACTCCTTGATATATGAACGCATAGCGGTATGTTCAGGTACCGACAGATTAAACAGTCTTCCCTTAGGAAATTTACTGCCTGGGATCAAATCTATAGCACAGTCACAGTCCCTATGAGGAGGCAGTGCACTGGACTCAGACTCACTGAAGACATCCTGATAATCAGACAAATACTCCGGAACTTCCGAAGGCGTAGAAGAAGCAATAGACACAGGCAGGGAATCCCCATGAATACCACGACAGCCCCAACTTGAGACTGACATAGCCTTCCAGTCCAGGACTGGATTATGGGTCTGTAACCATGGCAGCCCTAAAACAACCAAATCATGCATTTTATGTAAAACCAGGAAACGTATCACCTCGCGGTGTTCAGGAGTCATGCACATGGTAACCTGTGTCCAATACTGCGGTTTATTTGCTGCCAATGGTGTAGCATCAATACCCCTAAGAGGAATAGGATTTTCTAATGGTTCAAGAGTAAAACCACAGCTCTTAGCAAATGAGAGATCCATGAGACTCAGGGCAGCACCTGAATCTACAAACGCCATGACAGGATAAGATGACAGTGAGCAAATCAAAGTTACAGACAGAATAAATTTAGGTTGTAAATTACCAACGGTGACAGGACTAACAACCTTAGCTATACGTTTAGAGCATGCTGAGATAACATGTGTAGAATCACCACAGTAGTAGCACAAGCCATTCCGGCGTCTATGAATTTTCCGCTCATTTCTAGTCAGGATTCTATCACATTGCATTAAATCAGGTGTCTGTTCAGACAACACCATGAGGGAATTTGCGGTTTTTCTATCACATTGCACCGAATTAGGTGTCTGTTCAGACAACACCATGAGGGAATTTGCGGTTTTGCGCTCCCGCAACCGCCGGTCAATTTGAATAGCCAGTGCCATAGTATCATTCAGACCTGTGGGAATGGGAAAACCCACCATAACATTCTTAATGGCTTCAGAAAGGCCATTTCTAAAATTAGCGGCCAGTGCACACTCGTTCCAATGTGTCAGCACGGACCATTTCCGAAATTTTTGGCAATACACTTCAGCCTCGTCCTGCCCCTGAGACATAGCCAGCAAGGCCTTTTCTGCCTGAATCTCAAGATTGGGTTCCTCATAAAGTAAACCGAGCGCCAGAAAAAACGCATCAAGATCAGCCAATGCCGGATCTCCTGGCGCCAGCGAAAAAGCCCAATCCTGAGGTTCGCCCCGTAAGAACGAAATAACAATTTTTACTTGCTGAGCAGAATCTCCAGATGAACAGGGTCTCAGGGACAAAAACAATTTACAATTATTCACGAAATTCCTAAACTTAAACCTGTCTCCGGAAAACAGTTCAGGAATCGGTATTTTAGGTTCTGACCTAGGATTTCTGATAACATAGTCTTGTATGCCCTGCACATGAGTAGCCAGCTGGTCCACACTTGTAATCAAGGTCTGGACATTCATGTCTGCAGCAAGCATAGCCACTCTGAGGTAAAGGGGAAGAAGAAAAAAAAAAAAACTCAGAATCTTCTTTCTTATAATCCCTCTTCTGCAATGCATTAAACATTTAATACGGGCCTGGCAAACTGTTATGACCCCAATGGCGAGGGTCTCAGAGGAACGTGGAAGTCTGCAGAATACAAAAATCCAGCTCATAGGGCAGTGGTAACTGGGTTGACCATATATCTACTCCTAACGCCAACACTAGAAGTAGCCGGGGATCATTCCTACGTTGATTCTAGATGACACGCGCCAGCCGGAGAATCTAGCTACCCCTAGTAGAGGAAAACAAAGACCTCCCTTGCCTCCAGAGAAGGGGACCCCAAAGCTGGATAGAAGCCCCCCACAAATAATGACGGTGAGGTAAGAGGAAATGACAAACACAGAAATGAACCAGGTTTAGCACAGAGAGGCCCGCTTACTGATAGCAGAATAAAGAAAGGTAACTTATATGGTCAACAAAAACCCTATCAAAATCCACACTGGAAATTCAAGAACCCCCGAACCGTCTAACGGTCCGGGGGGAGAACACCAGCCCCCCTAGAGCTTCCAGCAAAGGTCAGGATATAGATTTGGAACAAGCTGGACAAAAATACAAAACCAAAACAAATAGCAAAAAGCAAAAGGCAGACTTAGCTGATATAACTGGAACCAGGATCAGTAGACAAGAGCACAGCAGACTAGCTCTGATAACTACGTTGCCAGGCATTGAACTGAAGGTCCAGGGAGCTTATATAGCAACACCCCTAACTAACGACCCAGGTGCGGATAAAAGGAATGACAGAAAAACCAGAGTCAAAAAACTAGTAACCACTAGAGGGAGCAAAAAGCAAATTCACAACAGGATTCCTCCCAGGCCGGGGCCTGCTGGCAACATTACTCACCTGCGCCCGGCCTGGAGGGTCCCTGGAGGGGCTCCTGCGCCTGCGGGAGGCCCTGGGAGCCATATCTGGGGACAATCTTTCCAGGGGCCGGAATCTCCGGGCACGCCACTCCAGCGGGGACGCCGCTGCCGCCACCGTGCTCCCGCCGAGGATTCCTGCCACCTGCGCCTCTAGCCAGCCATCAGGGTGTAAAGCAGCCACTGCCCTGAGGCTCTCCAAGACCCGGTCCAACGCCGACATGGTAAGAGATGTGCTCCGGGGGCTTGAAGAGCGGGAACTGACAGGCCCCACCCCTAACTACCCCATATTACCCCCCATCCTTAGACCCTCCCCCCAATTACCCTAAATACCCACCTCCAACCCCCTGTCATGCTGGCCTCTGCTCAGGCTTTGGTTGAGGGGGTTGGGTGGCCATTACTTTCAGTCAACTACCTGTGTTACTTTCCTAACATTTTTTCTACCGATAGTACTGTATGAAACTGATGTTTGTGCCATCTGAATGTGGCTGGGAAAAAAAATGAGCTGATGCATGAGGTATCAGGGCTTCCAGCTAAGAAGGCAAACACCAGGTCTTCATCAAAACTTCAATTCCAAGCTGCAAATGCTGGGCCAGGCCCTAATACCTCAAGCATGGACCATGGCTGACTGCTGCTGTACCATTTGCAAATTTCTACTGTGGGTCAATTGATGCCACTTTTCATTGTGTCACTGTCTACCCTTAATTTTAGCTGTTTAGGAAGCTTTTTGTCACCCTTTATGGTGTTGTGAATACGTTTGGTTTGGCCTCCCATTGAATTCAATATGGTTCGGGTATGTTCGGGAAATATGTCCGGCGAACCTCTAATCGTTTAGCAAATCGAAATGAACCTTGAAAGGTTCGCTCATCTCTAATTCCATCCTATTTTCTAGAGCAGCAATACAATCTTCATTTCATATATTTCATATTTGCATGCTATAGCGCTGCAGAGTGCAATTTTGTTTGTTAGTTATCTATGGAGGTGGTTACTCTGCACCTGTACACAGCTGTTTTCTATTTGCAAGTGACGGTCAGTCTTTGATATTTATAGTCAGATAGTCATCCTCTCATGACACATTCACAGCAAGATATTATTTCAACATTTCCTTTTTTATTATTATTAATAATTTTGTACAATTCTCCCATGGTCTTTTTATCGTCAGCAGACTCTACAAAATACGGCAGTCTAAGTGACTATCAACACCGAACGTTATAACTAGAGAAGAGCAGATTGACCTGATGTCAATCGATTGCAACATTTTCTGAAATTCACAGTTTCTGGCACAGTTGATCATCTTGCTGTTCTATTTAGAGATTTTTTTTCATGACTAGTCTTTCACTGAAGCAAAAATAAAAAAGGTTTATAAACACTATAGGAAGTCACAGTGTAACACCAACCAAACCAGTAAAAAACTCAAACTCAAAATGCAAATACTGTATTAATTATTCATTTAAAGGATCCATACCTGGCGAATGTATATACTCAAGACCCTATATAATTTTGGAAAGGGGCCTGCAGTTACACTAAGGTTCTTTTCTGTCTATCTGCGCCTTAAAATTGCGACAATGGTGGCCCAACTCATCAAAGACTGTGCCCCTAAGCTGCCCCTAAATATTGAAAATAGTCAGTTAGGACATGTAAAAATTACCCTAATTAACAAGAAGTATTAACCATACTTAATGCATAGAGACTAAACAAAATAAGGTTAAGCAAGGAGCACATTATGGCATCCACAGCACTGCTTGTTGATTGACTGACTCCATGAACTGCACCCCATCACTGTGTCTGCTCCCCTGCTCCCCTGATGTACTGGAGAGGTGAAACGCGACATTATATCAGATAAGAATTGGGGTTTATCCCCTTCTGTCTAATCTTTATATATCTAATATTTTGGCCATCTCTAGCGGTTTTGTAGGAATCATACTTTATAGAATATTTTCAACACCATTGTTTGCATGCTTTCTTTGATAAGGATTAATAAGCTGAATGCTACTATACTGGCATGCTACTGTAACGATTCCACCCTTCAGCTATTGCTACGATTCCACTCCTCAGTGTGTCAGGGGTGCAGTTACTAGGGTTGAGCGACTTTCATTTTTTTAAGATCGAGTAGGGTTTTGGGAAACCCGATTTTGTCCAGAGTCGAGTCGAGTGCAGTCGGCCGATTATCGCTAAAAGTCGGGGATCGACCGAAACACGAAACCCAATGCAAGTCAATGGGGAAGCATAGTCGGCAGTGAGTAGAGGCCAGGAAAACACCTACAGTGCCCATTTTAATGCCAAAAACATCCATTCTTGTTTCTGAAGCTTGCCAATCTTAATTAACTGTATAATAATAGTTGGGCATAGGGAATTGGGGGAAAGTTGTGGGGGGAGTAGGGCTGGCTCAAGTTTTTCGTGGGCCCAGGAAATGCGGACTACGTCACGGCGGTGTTGCAGGGAAAGGTAAGTATTTAAACGTTGCAAGTGCTGTGATCCTGAGCAAGCAGGGGGGGGCCCACTCGTTCGCATTGGCACTGGCACAGGGCCCCTCAAAGTACGGCGGTGTGTTTGCATGGCGGGGGCGCCTCCCACCAGCAGCGACACTTTTGCGTACTCTGAGGGGCCCTGTGCCAGTGACGTCGCCAACGAGTATGCCCCCCCACCTGATGAAGGAACCTGCACTTTCATCTGCACCTTCCTCTTTGTCCTTGTGTAAGGTGGTATAACATGCGGGAAGGGGAACCTTACTTTCAGCAGGGTCAGATTCTGGCTGTGTAGAGTACAAGGGGAATGTAGTGGTCTAGGTCAATGTACCAGCAGACTCATTTAGCAGTGGCTGGGCAATGGGCAGGATGAGGAGGAAACAGATATAGGGCCAAAGAATAAAGTAGGCTAAATGCAGTTCAAAATTGGTAACAGGACTAAACAGGCGGCATTGCTTTGTTCAGTGGAGTAGCAAACCCAAGAGCAGCAGACACTGTTTCAAGGGCCTAACCACACTAGTAGGCCAAATGCAGTTTAATATCTGATAGTATAGGGCGAAAGCCAGAATGTGGAAGCTCAGCTTTGTTCAGTTGAGGACAACACCAGGGAGGGGCAGACACCTTTAGTAGGCCGGAAAAGCCTATTGCATTTTTTAAAATGGTAATTTGGAGCAGAAGGTTGAAGCTCAGCTTTATTTAGTTGAGGACAACACCAGGCAGGGGCACACAGACAGACACCTTTAGTAGGCCGGAAAAGCCTATTGCATTTTTTAAAATGGTAATTTGGAGCAGAAGGTTGAAGCTCAGCTTTATTTAGTTGAGGACAACACCAGGCAGGGGCACACAGACAGACACCTTTAGTAGGCCGGAAAAGCCTATTGCATTTTTTAAAATGGTAATTTGGAGCAGAAGGTTGAAGCTCAGCTTTATTTAGTTGAGGACAACACCAGGCAGGGGCACACAGACAGACACCTTTAGTAGGCCGGAAAAGCCTATTGCATTTTTTAAAATGGTAATTTGGAGCAGAAGGTTGAAGCTCAGCTTTATTTAGTTGAGGACAACACCAGGGAGGGGCAGAAGCCGTTAGTAGGCCCTAACCACCATTTTTTTTTTTAAAAACCACTTAATGAGAGCCGGAAGGTTGAAGCTCAGCTTTATTTAGTTGAGGACAACACCAGGCAGGGGCACACAGACAGACACCTTTAGTAGGCCGGAAAAGCCTATTGCATTTTTTAAAATGGTAATTTGGAGCAGAAGGTTGAAGCTCAGCTTTATTTAGTTGAGGGCAACACCAGGGAGGGGCAGAAGCCGTTAGTAGGCCCTAACCACCATTTTTTTTTTAAAAAACCACTTAATGAGAGCCGGAAGGTTGAAGCTCAGCTTTATTTAGTTGAGGACAACACCAGGCAGGGGCACACAGACAGACACCTTTAGTAGGCCGGAAAAGCCTATTGCATTTTTTAAAATGGTAATTTGGAGCAGAAGGTTGAAGCTCAGCTTTATTTAGTTGAGGGCAACACCAGGGAGGGGCAGAAGCCATTAGTAGGCCCTAACCACCATTTTTTTTTTTAAAAACCACTTAATGAGAGCCGGAAGGTTGAAGCTCAGCTTTATTTAGTTGAGGACAACACCAGGCAGGGGCACACAGACAGACACCTTTAGTTGGCCGGAAAAGCCTATTGCATTTTTTAAAATGGTAATTTGGAGCAGAAGGTTGAAGCTCAGCTTTATTTAGTTGAGGACAACACCAGGCAGGGGCACACAGACAGACACCTTTAGTAGGCCGGAAAAGCCTATTGCATTTTTTAAAATGGTAATTTGGAGCAGAAGGTTGAAGCTCAGCTTTATTTAGTTGAGGACAACACCAGGCAGGGGCACACAGACAGACACCTTTAGTAGGCTGGAAAAGCCTATTGCATTTTTTAAAATGGTAATTTGGAGCAGAAGGTTGAAGCTCAGCTTTATTTAGTTGAGGACAACACCAGGGAGGGGCAGAAGCCGTTAGTAGGCCCTAACCACCATTTTTTTTTTTAAAAACCACTTAATGAGAGCCGGAAGGTTGAAGCTCAGCTTTATTTAGTTGAGGACAACACCAGGCAGGGGCACACAGACAGACACCTTTAGTAGGCCGGAAAAGCCTATTGCATTTTTTAAAATGGTAATTTGGAGCAGAAGGTTGAAGCTCAGCTTTATTTAGTTGAGGACAACACCAGGCAGGGGCAGACAGACAGACACCTTTAGTAGGCCGGAAAAGCCTATTGCATTTTTTAAAATGGTAATTTGGAGCAGAAGGTTGAAGCTCAGCTTTATTTAGTTGAGGACAACACCAGGCAGGGGCACACAGACAGACACCTTTAGTAGGCCGGAAAAGCCTATTGCATTTTTTAAAATGGTAATTTGGAGCAGAAGGTTGAAGCTCAGCTTTATTTAGTTGAGGACAACACCAGGCAGGGGCACACAGACAGACACCTTTAGTAGGCCGGAAAAGCCTATTGCATTTTTTAAAATGGTAATTTGGAGCAGAAGGTTGAAGCTCAGCTTTATTTAGTTGAGGACAACACCAGGCAGGGGCACACAGACAGACACCTTTAGTAGGCCGGAAAAGCCTATTGCATTTTTTAAAATGGTAATTTGGAGCAGAAGGTTGAAGCTCAGCTTTATTTAGTTGAGGACAACACCAGGGAGGGGCAGAAGCCGTTAGTAGGCCCTAACCACCATTTTTTTTTTTAAAAACCACTTAATGAGAGCCGGAAGGTTGAAGCTCAGCTTTATTTAGTTGAGGACAACACCAGGCAGGGGCACACAGACAGACACCTTTAGTAGGCCGGAAAAGCCTATTGCATTTTTTAAAATGGTAATTTGGAGCAGAAGGTTGAAGCTCAGCTTTATTTAGTTGAGGGCAACACCAGGGAGGGGCAGAAGCCGTTAGTAGGCCCTAACCAAAGTTGAAGGCCAAATGAAGTTTAATTTCTGATACTATAGGCCGAAAGCCAGAAGGTGGAAGCTCCGATTTAGACAGTGGAGGACAATTTGAATTAGGGACTGCAGACAGACTTAGTAGGCTGTCCCCTGTGGACCATGCATCCACCACATTAACCCATTGCGCCGTAATGGACACGTAATCTTCCGTGGCCATGCCTACAGGTCCATGCGTCTGTTGTCAGGTGCACCTTTGTACTCACAGATTGCCAGAGTGCATGGACAATGCGGTCTTCTACATGCTGGTGGAGGGTTGGGATGGCTTTTCTCGCAAAAGAAGTGTCGACTGGTTAGCTTGTAGCGTGGTACAGCGTAGTCCATCATGGCCTTATTAATAGTAAATAAAATATATAACTAGGCTCTATGAACTTTTAAATAGGTTCCAGGGGTACACGGGCAGCATTGGTGTGGTCAGTGGAGGAGTCTTGCAAGTAGGGGCCGCAGACAGGCTATCAAAGGCCTAAAATAACAAACAGTAGGCAGTCATGGCAGTTTTACATCGGTTACATGGATACACAGGCAGGCACTCCAGGCAGCATTGTGGTCAGTGGAGGAGTATTGCAAGTAGGGGCCGCAGACAGGCTATCAAAGGCCTAAAATAACAAACAGTAGGCAGTCATGGCAGTTTTACATCGGTTACATGGATACACAGGCAGGCACTCCAGGCAGCATTGTGGTCAGTGGAGGAGTATTGCAAGTAGGGGCCGCAGACAGGCTATCAAAGGCCTAAAATAACAAACAGTAGGCAGTCATGGCAGTTTTACATCGGTTACATGGATACACAGGCAGGCACTCCAGGCAGCATTGTGGTCAGTGGAGGAGTATTGCAAGTAGGGGCCGCAGACAGGCTATCAAAGGCCTAAAATAACAAACAGTAGGCAGTCATGGCAGTTTTACATCGGTTACATGGATACACAGGCAGGCACTCCAGGCAGCATTGTGGTCAGTGGAGGAGTATTGCAAGTAGGGGCCGCAGACAGGCTATCAAAGGCCTAAAATAACAAACAGTAGGCAGTCATGGCAGTTTTACATCGGTTACATGGATACACAGGCAGGCACTCCAGGCAGCATTGTGGTCAGTGGAGGAGTATTGCAAGTAGGGGCCGCAGACAGGCTATCAAAGGCCTAACATAACAAACAATAGGCTCATGGCAGTTTTACAGCGGTTACATGGATAGACGGGCAGGCAGCTTGGTGGTGAGTGGAGGAGTATTTAAAGTAGGGACCGCAGACAGGCTGTCAAAGGCCTAACATAACAAACAATAGGCTCATGGCAGTTTTACAGCGGTTACATGGATACACGGGCAGGCAGCTTGGTGGTCAGTGGAGGAGTATTTAAAGTAGGGACCGCAGACAGGCTTCAAAGGCCTAACATAAGAAAATGGGCTGGCTGTAGGCACTTTATAATTGGTTCCAGGGGTACACGGGCAGCAGTGGTCTGGCCAGTGGAGGACTAGTGGAAGGAGGGACCGCAGACAAGCTTCGAAGGCCTAACATAAAAAAATGGGCTGGCTGTAGGCACTTTATAATTGGTTCCAGGGGTACACGGGCAGCAGTGGTCTGGCCAGTGGAGGACTAGTGGAAGGAGGGACCGCAGACAGGCTTCAATGGCCTAACATAAAAAAATGGGCTGGCTGTAGGCACTTTATAATTGGTTCCAGGGGTACACGGGCAGCAGTGGTCTGGCCAGTGGAGGACTAGTGGAAGGAGGGACCGCAGACAGGCTTCAAAGGCCTAACATAAAAAAATGGGCTGGCTGTAGGCACTTTATAATTGGTTCCAGGGGTACACGGGCAGCAGTGGTCTGGCCAGTGGAGGACTAGTGGAAGGAGGGACCGCAGACAGGCTTCAAAGGCCTAACATAAAAAAATGGGCTGGCTGTAGGCACTTTATAATTGGTTCCAGGGGTACACGGGCAGCAGTGGTCTGGCCAGTGGAGGACTAGTGGAAGGAGGGACCGCAGACAGGCTTCAAAGGCCTAACATAAAAAAATGGGCTGGCTGTAGGCACTTTATAATTGGTTCCAGGGGTACACGGGCAGCAGTGGTCTGGCCAGTGGAGGACTAGTGGAAGGAGGGACCGCAGACAGGCTTCAAAGGCCTAACATAAAAAAATGGGCTGGCTGTAGGCACTTTATAATTGGTTCCAGGGGTACACGGGCAGCAGTGGTCTGGTCAGTGGAGGACTAGTGGAAGGAGGGACCGCAGACAGGCTTCAAAGGCCTAACATAAAAAAATGGGCTGGCTGTAGGCACTTTATAATTGGTTCCAGGGGTACACGGGCAGCAGTGGTCTGGTCAGTGGAGGACTAGTGGAAGGAGGGACCGCAGACAGGCTTCAAAGGCCTAAAATAACAAACAATAGGCTCATGGCAGCTTTACAGCGGTTACATGGATACACGGGCAGCTTGGTGGTGAGTGGAGGAGTAGTGCAAGGAGTGTCTGTCCCAGTACTCCCAAAATATAAATAGATGTTAATGTCTCGCAAAACAACCAAAACAAAAAAAAAGGTGGCATACTTAGGTACAGGGGTGGGCTCATCTGCTGAGTTTCTGACATAGTAATTTGGCAGTAACTATTTAATGGTGCCAATATAGGACACAGACACAGACTACTTTAAGTTGCATCATAGATGTCTACAAATTTGTATTGTCAGTGCCAGACATTGAATGATGTCAGCGAATAGACTAAAGATTGGTGGAGCTGTGCGACATAATTTTGCACGTGGTAGAGCACATTTTGAGCTGGGGTAGGGGGGAACTCTCTTGAGGCCGGCGGGACCGCCCCAGGGCCCCTCATGTTACAACGGTGTGTCTGACGTTGGGTGCGCACCACCACCGCCAGAGACACTACATTGTACTATGAGGGACCCAGTAGCAATGCCGTCAACCAAAAGCGAGCACACCCACCTCTTCAGACAAACAGCAGTCTCACGGGTGCTTGCGCCAAGTCGCGATACCACGGCCCCGTGTGGGGAGTTTTGCCATTTAGGGAGGTGTAAACATGTCGTATGCTGTACAATCAGCTGCAGCAAATTAGACATTAGAAAAGTAATTCACAGGCAAGAGCTTTTCATAGGAAAGCTAGGTGCCGGCCGGGCAAGGTGGGGCAAAAGATTTCGAAATCCAGTTGTGGTTCATTTTAATGAATGTTAGATCGTCAACATTTTGGGTAGCCAGACGAGTCCTTTTTTCGGTTAATATTGAACCTGCAGCACTGAATACTCTTTCTGATAGGACACTTGCTGCCGGGCAAGCAAGCTCCTGCAATGCATATTCTGCCAATTCTGGCCAGGTGTCTAATTTGGAGGCCCAGTAATCAAATGGGAATGACGGTTGAGGGAGAACATCGATAAGGGATGAAAAATAGTTAGTAACCATACTGGACAAATGTTGTCTCCTGTCACTTTCAATTGATGCAGCAGTACCTGTCCTGTCTGCGGTCATAGCAAAATCACTCTACTACCTGGTCAGAAAACCCCTCTGTCCAACGCCACTTCTGATGTGTGCACCCCTAACACTCCTAGTCTGCTGCCCCCTGGAGCTCGTGTGAGAACGATCACGTGCGCTGTGTGCTGGGAATGCCTGAAGCAAACGGTCAACAAGAGTTGATTGTTTGGTTGCTAATATTAGTTCCAAGTTCTCATGTGGCATAATATTTTGCAATTTGCCTTTATAGCGTGGATCAAGGAGGCAGGCCAACCAGTAATCGTCATCGTTCATCATTTTCGTAATGCGTGTGTCCCTTTTTAGGATACGTAAGGCATAATCCGCCATGTGGGCCAAAGTTCCAGTTGTCAAATCTCCGGTTGTGATTGGTTGAGGGGCAGTTGCAGGCAAATCTACGTCACTTGTGTCCCTCAAAAAACCAGAACCCGGCCGTGACACGCAACCAATTTCCTGTGCCCCCGGGAAAGGTTCGGCATTAAAAATATACTCATCCCCATCATCCTCCTCGTCCTCCACCTCCTCTTCGCCCGCTACCTCGTCCTGTACACTGCCCTGACCAGACAATGGCTGACTGTCATCAAGGCTTTCCTCTTCCTCTGGTGCAGACGCCTGCTCCTTTATGTGCGTCAAACTTTGCATCAGCAGACGCATTAGGGGGATGCTCATGCTTATTACGGCGTTGTCTGCACTAACCAGCCGTGTGCATTCCTCAAAACACTGAAGGACTTGACACATGTCTTGTATCTTAGACCACTGCACACCTGACAACTCCATGTCTGCCATCCTACTGCCTGCCCGTGTATCCTCCCACAAATAAATAACAGCACGCCTCTGTTCGCACAGTCTCTGAAGCATGTGCAGTGTTGAGTTCCACCTTGTTGCAACGTCTATGATTAGGCGATGCTGGGGAAAGTTCAAAGACCGCTGATAGGTCTGCATACGGCTGGCGTGTACAGGCGAACGTCGGATATGTGAGCAAAGTGCACGCACTTTGAGGAGCAGGTCGGAGAACCCAGGATAAGTTTTCAATAAGCACTGCACCACCAGGTTTAAGGTGTGAGCCAGGCAAGGAATGTGTTTCAGTTGGGAAAGGGAGATGGCAGCCATGAAATTCCTTCCGTTATCACTCACTACCTTGCCTGCCTCAAGATCTACTGTGCCCAGCCACGACTGCGTTTCTTGTTGCAAGAACTCGGATAGAACTTCCGCGGTGTGTCTGTTGTCGCCCAAACACTTCATAGCCAATACAGCCTGCTGACGCTTGGCAGTAGCTGGCCCATAATGGGACAACTGGTGTGCAACAGTGTCATCTGCCGATGGAGTGGTTGGCAGACTGCGTTCTGTGGAAGAGCTGTAGCTTCTGCAGGAGGACGAGGAGGAGGAGGAGGAGGGGGTGCGAACGCCTACAGCCAACTGTTTCCTAGACCGTGGGCTAGGCACAACTGTCCCTAAATTGATGTCGCCTGTGGACCCTGCATCCACCACATTCACCCAGTGTGCCGTGATGGACACATAATGTCCCTGGCCATGCCTACTGGTCCATGCATCTGTAGTCAGGTGCACCTTTGTACTCACAGATTGCCTGAGTGCATGGACGATGCGCTGTTTAACATGCTGGTGCAGGGCTGGGATGGCTTTTCTGGAAAAAAAGTGTCGACTGGGTAGCTCGTATCGTGGTTCAGCGTACTCCATCAGGGCTTTGAAAGCTTCGCTTTCAACTAACCGGTAGGGCATCATCTCTAACGAGATTAGTCTAGCTATGTGGGCGTTAAAACCCTGTGTACGCGGATGCGAGGATAAGTACTTCCTTTTTCTAACCAGAGTCTCATGTAGGGTGAGCTGGACTGGAGAGCTGGAGATCGTGGAACTTTCGGGTGTGCCGGTGTACATGGCAGACTGAGAGACGGTTGGAGACGGTATTGTTTCCGCCGGTGCCCTAGATGCAATATTTCCTCCTACAAAACTGGTGGTTCCCTGACCCTGACTGCTTTTGGCTGGCAAAGAAACCTGCACAGATACTGCCGGTGGTGCGGAAAATGGTGGCCTTACAGTGACGGAAGGGATGTTGCGTTGCTGACTAGCTTCATTGGCCGAGGGTGCTACAACCTTAAGGGACGTTTGGTAGTTAGTCCAGGCTTGAAAATGCATGGTGGTTAAGTGTCTATGCATGCAACTAGTATTTAGACTTTTCAGATTCTGACCTCTGCTTAAGCTAGTTGAACATTTTTGACAGATGACTTTGCGCTGATCAGTTGTATGTTGTTTAAAAAAATGCCAGACTGCACTCTTCCTAGACTCGGATCCCTTTTCAGGGATTGCAGACTGAGCTTTAACCGGATGGCCACGCTGTCCTCCAACAGGTTTTGGCTTTGACACGCGTTTTGGGCCAGATACGGGCCCGGCAGATGGAACCTGTTGCGATGTTGATGCCTGCTGCGGCCCCTCCTCCACCTCCGCTTCTGAACTACTGCCGCCTGCACCCTGTTCCCCCAATGGCTGCCAATCGGGGTCAATAACTGGGTCATCTATTACCTCCTCTTCGAGCTCGTGTGCAACTTCGTCTGTGTCACTGTGTCGGTCGGTGGTATAGCGTTCGTGGCGGGGCAACATAGTCTCATCAGGGTCTGATTGTGGATCTGTACCCTGAGAGGGCAATGTGGTGGTCTGAGTCAAAGGAGCAGCATAGTACTCTGGCTGTGGCTGTGCATCAGTGCACTCCATGTCAGAATATACTTGTAATGGGCATGGCCTGTTAAATGTTTCACTTTCTAAGCCAGGGACGGTATGTGTAAAGAGCTCCATGGAGTGACCCGTTGTGTCGCCTGCTGCATCCTTCTCTCTTGTTGTAGTTTTTGCTGAGGAGGACAAGGAAGCGACTTGTCCCTGACCGTGAACATCCACAAGCGACGCGCTGCTTTTACATTTACCAGTTTCGGAAGAGGAGGCAAAAGAGCTAGAGGCTGAGTCTGCAATGTAAGCCAAAACTTGCTGTTGCTGCTCCGCCTTTAAAAGCGGTTTTCCTACTCCCAGAAAATAGAGCGTTCGAGGCCTTGTGTAGCCTCACGACGAAACTGGCTCCACAGCTCCAGACTTAGGTGGAATATTTTTATCCCCACGACCACCTGATGCTCCACTACCACTACCATCATTACCAGCTGACAATGAACGCCCACGACGACCTCTTGCACCAGACTTCCTCATTGTTTTAAAATCTTAACCAAAGTAACTTTATTTGTTGCTGTCAAACAACTTACACGGTGAGCTATAACTTCAGTATGATTTCAATATCCCTTAACAGGTTGGTGAGACCACAAGGAAAATCAGGCACAATGTTACACACTCTGTTTTCTGTGGCACAAAATCACAGAGATGACACACACGCAGGACTGTCACTCAAGCACTAATGTCAATATTAATCTCCCACCTAATTTATTTTTTTTTTTTCTCAGGGAGACTTTAGAAACCAAATAATATTAAAAAAACCAAAAAAATAAATAGGCTTTCTATGGCCCACTGAATGAGAGGGAGAGAGGTGGCACACCCAGGAGTCAAGACTGGCACACAAGCTGAAAGGGCAATATTACTCTCCCACTGTTTTTTTATGTTTTTTTTTTTTTTTCAGGGAGACTTTAGAAACCAAATAATATTAAAAAAACCACAAAAAAAAAATAGCCTTTCTATGGCCCACTGAATGAGAGAGAGAGGTGGCACACCCAGGAGTCAAGACTGGCACACAAGCTGAAAGGGCAATATTACTCTCCCACTGTTTTTTTATGTATTTTTTGTTTTTAAGGGAGACTTTAGAAACCCAATAATATTTAAAAAAATAAATAAATAGGCTTTCTATGGCCCACTGAATGAGAGGGAGAGAGGTGGCACACCCAGGAGTCAAGACTGGCACACAAGCTGAAAGGGCAATATTACTCTCCCACTGTTTTTTTATGTTTTTTGTTTTTTTTTCAGGGAGACTTTAGAAACCAAATAATAAGAAAAAAAATAAATAAATAAATAGGCTTTCTATAGCCCACTGAATGAGAGATAGCACACACAGCAGTGGCACACAAGCCCTGACTGAGGCCAATATTTTTCTCCCACTGATTGATGTAGTGTTTTTGTGTTGAGGTAGATTTTAGAACACAAATCAAGGAAAAAAAAAAAAAATGCTTTCTATGGCCCACTGAATGAGAGAGAGGTGGCACACCCGGGAGTCAAGACTGGCACACAAGCTGAAAGGGCAATATTACTCTCCCACTGTTTTTTTATGTATTTTTTGTTTTTTAAGGGAGACTTTAGAAACCCAATAATATTTAAAAAAATAAATAAATAGGCTTTCTATGGCCCACTGAATGAGAGGGAGAGAGGTGGCACACCCAGGAGTCAAGACTGGCACACAAGCTGAAAGGGCAATATTACTCTCCCACTGTTTTTTTATGTATTTTTTGTTTTTTAAGGGAGACTTTAGAAACCCAATAATATTTAAAAAAAAAAATAAATAGGCTTTCTATGGCCCACTGAATGAGAGGGAGAGAGGTGGCACACCCAGGAGTCAAGACTGGCACACAAGCTGAAAGGGCAATATTACTCTCCCACTGTTTTTTTATGTATTTTTTGTTTTTTAAGGGAGACTTTAGAAACCCAATAATATTTAAAAAAATAAATAAATAGGCTTTCTATGGCCCACTGAATGAGAGGGAGAGAGGTGGCACACCCAGGAGTCAAGACTGGCACACAAGCTGAAAGGGCAATATTACTCTCCCACTGTTTTTTTATGTATTTTTTGTTTTTTAAGGGAGACTTTAGAAACCCAATAATATTTAAAAAAAAAAATAAATAGGCTTTCTATGGCCCACTGAATGAGAGGGAGAGAGGTGGCACACCCAGGAGTCAAGACTGGCACACAAGCTGAAAGGGCAATATTACTCTCCCACTGTTTTTTTATGTTTTTTTTTTTTTTTCAGGGAGACTTTAGAAACCAAATAATATTAAAAAAACCAAAAAAAAAAAAAATAGCCTTTCTATGGCCCACTGAATGAGAGAGAGAGGTGGCACACCCAGGAGTCAAGACTGGCACACAAGCTGAAAGGGCAATATTACTCTCCCACTGTTTTTTTATGTATTTTTTGTTTTTTAAGGGAGACTTTAGAAACCCAATAATATTTAAAAAAAAAAATAAATAGGCTTTCTATGGCCCACTGAATGAGAGGGAGAGAGGTGGCACACCCAGGAGTCAAGACTGGCACACAAGCTGAAAGGGCAATATTACTCTCCCACTGTTTTTTTATGTATTTTTTGTTTTTTAAGGGAGACTTTAGAAACCCAATAATATTTAAAAAAAAAAATAAATAGGCTTTCTATGGCCCACTGAATGAGAGGGAGAGAGGTGGCACACCCAGGAGTCAAGACTGGCACACAAGCTGAAAGGGCAATATTACTCTCCCACTGTTTTTTTATGTTTTTTTTTTTTTCAGGGAGACTTTAGAAACCAAATAATATTAAAAAAACCAAAAAAAAAAAATAGCTTTTCTATGGCCCACTGAATGAGAGAGAGAGGTGGCACACCCAGGAGTCAAGACTGGCACACAAGCTGAAAGGGCAATATTACTCTCCCACTGTTTTTTTATGTATTTTTTGTTTTTTAAGGGAGACTTTAGAAACCCAATAATATTTAAAAAAAAAAATAAATAGGCTTTCTATGGCCCACTGAATGAGAGGGAGAGAGGTGGCACACCCAGGAGTCAAGACTGGCACACAAGCTGAAAGGGCAATATTACTCTCCCACTGTTTTTTTATGTATTTTTTGTTTTTTAAGGGAGACTTTAGAAACCCAATAATATTTAAAAAAAAAAAATAAATAGGCTTTCTATGGCCCACTGAATGAGAGGGAGAGAGGTGGCACACCCAGGAGTCAAGACTGGCACACAAGCTGAAAGGGCAATATTACTCTCCCACTGTTTTTTTATGTATTTTTTGTTTTTTAAGGGAGACTTTAGAAACCCAATAATATTTAAAAAAATAAATAAATAGGCTTTCTATGGCCCACTGAATGAGAGGGAGAGAGGTGGCACACCCAGGAGTCAAGACTGGCACACAAGCTGAAAGGGCAATATTACTCTCCCACTGTTTTTTTAGGTTTTTTTTTTTTTCAGGGAGACTTTAGAAACCAAATAATATTAAAAAAAAAAAAAATATTGCCTTTCTATGGCCCACTGAATGAGAGATAGCACACACAGCAGTGGCACACAAGCCCTGACTGAGGCCAATATTTTTCTCCCACTGATTGATGTAGTGTTTTTGTGTTGAGGTAGAATTTAGAACACAAATCACGGAAAAAATAAATAGGCTTTCTATGGCCCACTCAGTGAGAGATGGCACACACAGGGATGGCACTGTAGCAGAAATGCCAATCTTAATCTCCCACAAAAAAAACAAAAAAAAAACAGGGACTGTCCTACAATTACTATCTCCCTGCAGTAATCTAAGCCAGGTATGGCAGGCAGCAATAGGAGTGGACTGATGCACAAATTAAATAAAAAGTGTGGACAAACAAAAAAGATAGCTGTGCAGAAAGGAAGGAACAAGAGGATATGTGCTTTGAAAAAAGCAGTTGGTTTCCACAGTGGCGTACACACAGCAATACAGCTATCACGGAGCCTTCTAGGGCAGCCCAATGAGCTACAGCGCTGAGGGAAAAAAAAAAAAAAAATAGCTTCCACAGTCCCTGCACACCGAAGGTGGTGTTGGACAGTGGAAATCGCTGCAGCACAAGCGGTTTGGTGGTTAGTGGACCCTGCCTAACGCTCTCCCTGCTTCTGACGAAGCGGCAGCAACCTGTCCCTAAGCTCAGATCAGCAGCAGTAAGATGGCGGTCGGCGGGAACGCCCCTTTATAGCCCCTGTGACGCCGCAGACAGCAAGCCAATCACTGCAATGCCCTTCTCTAAGATGGTGGGGACCAGGATCTATGTCATCACGCTGCCCACACTCTGCGTTCACCTTCATTGGCTGAGAAATGGCGCTTTTCGCATCATTGAAACGCGACTTTGGCGCGAAAGTCGCGTACCGCATGGCCGACAAGCACAGGGGTCGGATCGGGTTTCATGAGACGCCGACTTAGCCAAAAGTCGGCGACTTTTGAAAATGATCGACCCGTTTCGCTCAACCCTAGCAGTTACTTACATCCCAGTCGCTCAGTCTGGTGCAGCTGCGTGCTGAGCTGTAAGGCTTTGTGCACACGTTGGGGATTTAGATGCGGATCCGCAGCGTTTTTGGATGAGCGGAATTGCATCAAATCCACAGTGTAGTGCACAAGCAATGTTAGACACTGGGAAATTGAGAATTGTTGTGCACATGCTGCGTAAAAATACTCGCAGATTTGCAGCATTTTATTTACCGCAGCATGTCAATTCTTTTTGAGGATCTGCAGCTTTTCGGCACCCATTGACTTCCATTGAGTCAGGATGTGCCTATGAGAAACGCTGCAGATCAGGAGGAGGAAGCATGTGTGGGTGGAGTGTGGGCGGAGACTTTGTGTGTGGGCGGAGACTGTGTGTGCAGAGAAGATGTGCGGGGCTGTGTGCGGGTGTATTTGTGTGTCTGTGTGTGTCTGCGGAGCTGTGTGTGTCTGTGTGTGTGTGTGGGTCTGCGGGTGTCTGTGAGGCTGTGTGTGTGTGCGGGGCTGTATGTGTGTGTGTGTGGGGCTGTGTGTTTGTGTGTGTCTGTGTGTAGGCAGGCATCGTCTGATGGGACTACTAGTCCCATTTGGCTATGCCTGCTACAGTGACAGCTAGCTGAATGATGGGACAGTAGTAGTCCCATTATCCGGCTACTGTGTTCAAGTGTAAAAAAAAACCCACATACACACATATACAGTACATACATATAGACATACAGAACATACAACATACAGTACATACTCACCATAGAGCTAATACTCGAAGCCCTCGATCACCTGTAAAAAAAAATAAAAATAATAAAACAACAGTATACTCCCTGATCTGATGTAATCCATTTAATAACGAGTGTCCCATGACGATCTCCCGTGGATAGCTGTCACAATGGCAGATGTGACCGCTCTCCAGGGGCTCCAGTGATACAATGATGGAAGGTATCCTTCTGCACTGTATCCCTCCACATCTGAGAGTGCAGAGTTCATACTGTCACTTGCGGCACCACTGCATGGGAAAATTCTCACTAGCAGTGCAGCAGAACCCTCAGTGATAACACTGCAGGAGCCATTGTTTCCTGTCAGTGTGTTACTGGAGGCCCTGTAGATTGGTCACATCTCCTGATATAGGGGAGATCGTCGTGGGACACTCGTTATTAAATGGACTGCGTCAGACCAGGAAGTATTTGTGTTGGTTTATTATTTTTTCTTTTTTTGCAGGAAATTGAGGGTTGGATTGGCAGAATAATAAAGATTGCAAAACTGTGTTTTATTTCATAAAAATACTTTTTTCTGGCTGTGTGTTTATTTAACTCTTTCACAACTATAGGATTAGTAATGTATAGGTGTCTTATTGACTCCTCTCCATTAATAAGGTGGCTTGATGTTACCTTACAATTCAAAGGTGCCATCGTACTTGTTTTTATTATGTATACCCCTCCTCACATGTAAAACGCCATGGAATAAATGGCGCTATATTAATAAATAATAATAATATTAACCCCTTAAGAACTAGGGGTATTTCCATTTTTCTGTTTCCACTTTTTTCTCCCTCCCATGGCCATTACTGTTTTATTTTTTGGTTAAAATGGCCATGTGATGGCTTGTTTTTTGTAAGATGAGTTGTATTTTTGAATGACATCACTGGTTTTACCATGTCGTGCACTCGAAAACAGGAAACAATTTCCACGTGCGGTAAAATTGCAAAAAAAGAGCAGTCGCCCACTTGTTTTTTGTTTGTTTTTTAACTAGGTTCACTAAATGCTAAAGCTGACCTGCTATTTTGAGTATTCAGGTCATTGTGAGTTCATAGACACCAAACATGTCTAGGTTCTTTATTCTCTAAGTGGTGAAAAAAAGTTCTAAACTTTGTCAAAAAAAAAATTCCGAGACCGGTAGCGTCTCCATTTTTGAGTATTGAGCGGCAGGTGAGGGCATATTTTTTGTGCGCCGACCTGAAGTTTTTAATTATACCATTTTGGTGCAGGTACAATGGTTTGATCGCCCGCTATTGCATTTTAATGCAAAGTTGTGGTGACCAAAAAAATGTAATTCTGGCGTTTTTACTTTTTTTCTCGCTATGTCATTTAACGATCAGGTTAATCCTTTGTTTTATTGATAGATCAGGCGATTCTGAGCTCGGCGATGCCAAATATATGTAAGCCTGATTTTTTTTAAATTGTTTTATTTTGAATGGGGCGAAAGGGGAGTAATTTGAACTTTTATATTTTTTTATATTTTTAAAAACTTTTTTTTTACTTTTGGTATGCTTCAGTAGTCTCTGGAAGCTGCCATAACATGATCGGCTCTCCTACATACAGGCGATGATCAGATCACCTGTATGTAGTAGAATTACACACTTGCTATGAGCGCCAACCACCAGGCGGCGCTCATAGCAATCCGACAGTGACAACCATAGAGGTCTCCAGGAGACTTCTGGTTGTCATTCTGACCCATCGGCGACCCGCAGTCATGTGACATGGGCGCTGAAGGGAGGAGGTAATGACACGCTTCCTGTGCGTGCATGTTAAATGCCACTATCAGAGTTAACAGCTGTGGGTGGATCGCGATTCTACCCACGGCTGTTAGGGACACATGTCAGCTGATCAGATCCCCATGCTGTAGAAGCTGTCAGCTCTGCACTGACAGGGAAAGTTGCTGATCATGTACTGTGCATGATCAGCAAGTTTCCTAGCTCTGGTGACCTGGATGTCATCATGGCGACATCAGGTCACAATGGCAACGATCGAGACCCCGCGTCATGCCGCGTTGTCTCCGATCCAAAGGCAGAGGGACTGTCTGTTATCACCAGCCCCCCTCAATAGCAGTAATCCACCCTCCATTGGCACCCACCTGTGTGACGACAGTCTTGAACTTAGATGCAATGTTATCCCTTCCGCATCCTCCTTTGTTTCCTCCTCTTTTTCTGGGACCATCATCTCCTCCCACAGGCTATTCAAAGTCTGCTCCAGCATATAGATGACCGGAATAGTGATGCTGATGCCAGCGTTGTCAGCGCTAACCATCTTAGTAGCCATTTCGAAGCTGTGCAGAAGGATGCAGAGGGCCTTAATCTGTGCCCACTCTGTAAATGTGATATGCCCCACGTCCGTGCTGCGTTGGCCCAGGCTATACAACATGACACACTGTGTCAGGGCTTGTTCCTGCTGCCACAGTCACTGCAACATGTGCAGAGTGGAATTCCACTGTATTGGCACATCACATATCAACCTGTTAAGTGGCATGGACAAAGATCCCTGTATCTATGAATGTTAATGACCAGAGGGGTGCTAACAGCGGAAATGAGCAAACAGCTTACATGCTTTCTGGAGCAGCTCACCCAGGCCAGGAGAGTGGCAGAGAAAATGCTGTACCACCAGGTTGAGGACATGAGCCATGCAAGGCATGTGTGTGAGCTTTGCTTAACATAAGGCCGCCACAAGGTTCGCACCATTATCGCACACGGCCTTCCCTGGATGCTGGTTCCGCGGAGACAGTCATTGATCAAACTCAGCCTGGAGAGTTGTCCACAATTCTTCAGCTGTATGACTGCGATCTCTAAGGTATATAAATTTTAAAAGAAGAAATATAAACCAGCTCACCCGTGATGCATAAACCAATCCTCGGGAGCACGGACCCGCTGTGTTCAGGCGTATAGAGTCCAAAAAGAAAAGAATGTCCAGCTTCACCGAATCCGTAAAAAAGAGTTTTCTTTATTCACATACTATTGAGCATAGAGGATACAGACTTCAGCACAAGCCATATGGGTAAGAATCTCAACGCGTTTCTGGAGACTTAAAAATTTTAACACTGCTTGTTTGCGGTGAGCCCTGGATGCGCATTAGGGTGGTGCTGTGTATTCGCTCTGCACTGTTGGAATGCATGTCTCTTTAAGGCAGAGGTTGAGGGCACAGGTGGAGGCCCTAGAGGAGATAGAGGAGGCAGAAGCAGTGGAGGAAGTATTAAATGGAGAGATTTGTCTTGCAAACCTTGGGGATTCCAAAACTCGGGGAGCTTCGCCGGTCCCTGCAGCCACCAGTGTCACCCAGTGCCCAGTCAGCGAGATGTAGCGCCCTTGGCCATGCTAATTTTTCCAAGTGTCTGTGGTCTGTGGTCTGTGGTGAAATGTACCCTGGCAGACAAATATTTTGTCAAGGAATGGGTGATGTTGTCTGCGAAATGCTGGAGTATTGCAGGCACAGCTTTCTTAGAAAAGTAATGGAGACTGGGAAATTGGTACTGTGGGACTGCGATGGCCATCAGCTTTCAGAAACCGTCTGTATCTACCAGGCGGAAAGACAGCATTTCCATGGCCAACAGATTGGAGATGGTGGAATTCAACCTGTTAGCTTTGTTATGCGTAGGAGGAAACAATCTTTTACATGACCACAACTAATGAACATGAAACTTGTGGTGTGCTCGTTCTCTGAGATCGGTCAAAAAGAGCATGAATGCATGCACTTCCGTTACAGCTGAAGTTGGGCTCTCAGTCAGCGTGACTGTAAAGAACCTGTGGTTCTGTGGTCAAAGACCTGCATCTCAACAGTTGGCACGGTAACAGAGGAGGAGGAAGTAGCAGCAGATGCAATTTATGGGGTGGCTGATGGTTATTGAGGTCCGCTGGTCCGCATTTTTGCGCAGACTGATTCCCACAGTAAAGCATGTTGATTGTGCATGTGAAGGTTCATACATGTAGTAGACAAATTATTGCTGTTTTTACCTCGACTCAGTTTTTTTGCAAAGTTGGCAGATTACGTGATTTAGCTCATCCTTTTCAGTGTCAAAAAAGGCCAAGGCTAGGCAACCCTTGCCACCCCTGCAAGCTGCAGACCCATGAATGCTGCTGGTCAGAGGCACAGTTGTGGCTGAGGATGCATCGCTAGTCATGGCTGCATCACTATGTGTGTGCAAAATTCGGTGCAATGTAACCTCCTCATCTTCCTCCATCAACCTCTGTGTTATCACATTCCTCGCCCTTGGAGCCACCCTCCTCCTCTTCTTGCCCTGATAGCACAGTACAGTCCGCTTGAGCCTCAGATATCTGAGTCTCATCAGGATCACCTCCCCCCAGGTGTTAACATCCGATGGTGAGGGTCAGGATGCTGTTTGGACTGTACTTCATCCTGCCTCAGGTCCAAGCTAAAAAATGTGGGCATCGGCGCAGATTTCCTCCTCTTGCTTCTGCAAAGCTTTTGAGTACACTTCTGATGAACATGGCATAGAATGTGTGAACAGCTCTTCAGACTCACGCATCTGTGGTGCCGTACAGTCAGTTGAATGATTGGATAGTTGGGACGCAAGAGGAAGCAAAGGGAATTTGGGTACCACCTCTGTGGACTGTACTGAATGTGATGTTGAGGTGGAGGAAGACGAGGTGAGACCATTTCAAGCAGCGCTTGCCATTCACTCGAGTATATGCTCTTTCTGGGCAGCATCAACAAGGCATACCGCTGTGTGTCTGCCAAAGAAAGGTAGTGGTGTAGCCTGTCCAGTAACATAAGTTGTCAGTTGTCTTTGCATAGGATGTGACATTGCTTCACTGGTGTTTTCACAAACGTTACCATCTAACCTACGTACACCTTGAACACCAAGCCTAATTCCCCTTACACCACTGCCTTGCTTTTTCCCAGTCGTGTTCCTCAGACAGAGTGGTAAGAGCACAGTATTAGCAACAAAAATTAGATTTTAAACTCTGCACCACCTCTGCAAACAGCTGAAATTAAGCAACAGTAAATTCAAAGTTGAAATTGTTTGAGTGTGGAAGAGGCCTGTATGACAAAGAAGTTATGCTACAAACTATTTTAAAGTCAGATTCCCTACTATATGACACTAGGAACATAAGAAATGTTTGTGGCATCTGGATCAGGCCTCTATAACACACTAGATGCTTCAAACTATTTTAAGCCCCTAACCCCCGAAGCTTTTTTCGGTTTTGTGTTTTCTTTTTCCGCTCCCCTCCTTCCCAGAGCCATCACTTTTTTATTTTTCTGTCAATATGTCCATTTGATGGCTTATTATTTGCAGAACGAGTTGTACTTTTGAACAACACTGTTGGTTTTACCATGTCGTGTACTAGAAAACAAGAAAAGGAATCCAAGTGCAGTGAAATTCCCAAAAAAGTGCAATCCCACACTTGTTTTCTGTTTCGACTTTTTGCTCGGTTCAGTAAATGCTAAAACTGACCTACCATTATGATTCTCCAGGTCATTACGAGTTCACAGACACCAAACATGTCTAGGTTATTTTTATCTAAGTAGTGAAAAAAAACTCCAAACTTTGCTAAAAAAAAAAAAAATTGCGCAATTTTCCGATACCCGTAGCGTCTCCATTTTTGTGATCTGGGGTTGGGTGAGGGCTTATTTTTTGTGCGGCAAGCTGATGTTTTTAATTAAGGAGGGTGATTTGAACTTTCATATTTTTTGCTTTTTTTTCATATTTTTAAAAACATTTTTTTTACTTTACTAGAAGCTGGCACAACTTGATCGGCTCAACTACATAGAAGCAATGTTCAGATCACTTTTATGTAGCTGAATTGCTGAGATACTATGAGCACCGATCACAGGGTGGCGCTCACAGCAATTCGGCATCAACAACCATAGAGGTCTCAAGGAAACCTCTGGTTGTCATGCCGATGACATCTGTTTATGTGGCTGGGGTCACGGATGCGCGCATTTCCTGCCAGATGGCCGGAAGCACTTGTTAAATGCCGCTGTCAGAGTTTGACAGCGTCATTTAGCTAGTTAATAGGCACGTGTGGATCGTGATTCCACCCGCGCCTATTGCGGGCACATGTCAGCTGTTAAAAACAGCTGACATGTCCCGGCTTTGATACAGGCTCACCGCCGAAGCCCACATCAAAGTGGGGATACTGCCATTGGACGTATTATTCCGTCCGATGGCAGAAAGGGGTTAAAGTCAGGTCCCCTACTGTATGACACTAGGAAAAGAAGATTTTTTTTTGTGCCTGTAACAAGGTAGCATGGGGTGGTAGTCGTGGGCGAGTTCACTAAGCAACAGTCAGTGAGCACCATAGCACCTTGTACATGAAAAGATAAATAAAGTCCTGGTACTTCTATACCATTGGTTATCTCTGTCACTCCAGGTCACAGGAAACACCACAGAATCACAGTTATTTTGCAAAAGTTCAACTTTACTAATGATGACATGAGCACACAGCACTTTGGCAGTACAATTCTCACAGAGTCTCACATCCTGCGCTTTTCCTGTCATCCGGATAGATCTTGTTCTTTCTAACAGCTCCCACTGCCCGGCAATCCCGGCCGTATCATTGGACAATCGACCTTGTCCCATCTTTGCCTTCCTTTTATCTGCCATCTGAGCAGCCTCTTTGGACAATCCATATCCCATCTGTACATTCCATATCACCAGCTCCCTGTTAGCCCCTCGTCCGGTTCCATTAGGGAAAGGTGACAGGAACAACATCTCAGCTGCTCCCGCCCCGATATTAGACCCCGAATCCTTATTTGGGATGATCCTGTTGAGCTGGTGCCCGTTTGCACTGCTCTCAAGCTTGGGGCCCTTACTGTAATCCGCAGACTTGTCCCCAAAGCTTTAGTCCTTTGTTCTCTCTACTCACACGTCCTGCCCTTGGGCAGGGTGCCCAGGCATCTGACAGAACCAGGAAGGATCTGTCCAATACCCCCCTTGCTCTGTGCACCTGTGTTCTAACTCCTCCCCATTGATAAATCCCTTTCTGCCTGTGCCTAAAGGTACCGATACACTTAACGATTTACCAACGATCATGACCGATACGACCTGGCCATGATCGTTGGTAAGTCGTTGTGTGGTTGCTGGAGAGCTGTCACACAGACAGCTCTCCAGCGACCAACGATGCCGAAGTCCCCGGGTAACCAGGGTAAACATCGGGTTACTAAGCGCAGAGCCGCGCTTAGTAACCCGATGTTTACCCTGGTTACCATTGTAAATGTAAAAAAAAAAAGCCACTACATACTTACATTCCGGTGTCTGTCACGTCCCTCGCCGTCAGCTTCCCGCACTGACTGTCAGTGCCAGCCGTAAAGCACAGCACAGCGGTGATGTCACCGCTGTGCTCTGCTTTGACTTTACGGCCGGCGCTCACAGTCAGTGCGGGAAGCTGACGGCGAGGGACGTGACAGACACCGGAATGTAAGTATGTAGTGTTTATTTTTTTTACATTTACAATGGTAAATGAATACCACCAAAAAAGATGATGCCCCGACGCGCATTTCAGACCTTTTCCTTTTTCCAGGCCCCTTGAAAAAGGAAAAGGTCTGAAATGCGCGTCAGGGCAGACGCTTTCGCCCGGACTGCAGCCTCACCCCGGTATCCCCGCCACACAGGTAACATTATTGACCTATCATATGGTCTCTGCTGGGAATCGTCAGCTAAGATATGCGGGTGTGTTTGTTCTATTGTACCAGTGAGTAGTGACAGGACATTGTGGAGTAATTAATAGAGTATGTAGTGGCTACAGCTGGTAGTGGTCCATACATAGGACTAAACATGTATATTGATACCATGGAGTTTAGGTGCGGTGCCGAGTGATTGTGTCGGTCACCTATGTATCACACGGAGCGTATGTGTTGCTCCATTTTTCACCCTCTGTCCCAATTTGGTGTGATGTAGTTTTTAATAGATGTTAATAAAGTTTGTATTGATTTTTTCTACAAATTGACCATTGCATCATCTTTTTTGGTGGTATTCATATATGGTTTATGATGATGGGTTCGGTAGTCCTAGCAGACACATGATGTGGGTTAATACAGTATGTGGCAGGTAATTTGTATCATGTGTCTGTGCCATTTTTGCTTTATATATTTACAATGGTAACCAGGGTAAACATCGGGTTACTAAGCGCGGCCCTTGGCTTCTAGGAGGTCTTGGGAGGACCGGAGATTACGTGAGGGAAGATACTGAGAGATTAGTTTGGAAATATAAGAAGGAGAAAGGTTATGGATGACTTTGTAGGTCATTGTTAGTAGTTTAAACTGGATACGCTGGGAAATTGGGAGCCAGTGAAGGGATTTGCAAAGAGGGGAAGCAGGAGTATAGTGAGGAAAGAGATTAATTAGTTGGGTAGCAGAGTTAAGGATGGACTGGAGGGGTGCGAGAGTGTTAGAAGGTAGGCCACAGAGGAGGATGTTGCAGTAGTCTAGGCGGGAGATGATTAGGGCATGCACAAGCATTTTGGTAGAGTGTGGGTTGAGGAAAGGATGGATTCTGGAAATATTTTTGAGCTGAAGGCGACAGGAGGTGGTGAGAGCTTGGATGTGCGGTTTGAAGGACAGGGCAGAGTCAAGGGTTACTCCAAGGCAGTGGATTTTGGGGACAGGGGAAAGTGTGATTTCATTTATTTTGATAGATAGATCAGGTAAGGAAGATGTGCGAGATGGAGGAAAGATAATCAGTTCAGATTTGTCCACATTGAGTTTGAGGAAGCGAGAGGAGAAGGAGGAGGATATGGCTGATAGACACTCAGTGATTCTGGAGGGCAGAGAGGTGACATCTGGGCCAGAGAGGTAGAGAGGTAGATCTGAGTGTCATCAGCATATGTATATATATATATATATATATATATATATATATATATATATATATATATATATCAAGGAACAGTGTATAGCAGCAAGGTAAATGTACATGTCTCAATTATTAAAAATTAACCTTTAATAGATCCCACTAAAATACCGTTGGGTATAAATATCCAGTCGGTCTATGAAAAAACAAATGACAAATAACAACACACCAAAAATAGATCACATCGTTTAAAATTCCACATAACACCCCTGCTTTCAAACAAGTAGGTGTATATCACAATGGCATCAAGATTGTGCTCTATCACAAAAAAAGCCTAATGGCCAAATCAACACCTTGTAGCCCACAGGCCACAGAAATACCTCTATTTTATAGATTTAGTAAATAACAGAACGATCTCACCCAGCGTTGCTGTTTTTTTTCAAGAAGCATTCATAGGGCTCCAGAGTGTCCGTGAATCCCGGGGGAGGCTTTTAGAGAACATCCGTACAATACCCCGATCCTAAGGATTTACTAAATCTATAAAATAGAGGTATTTCTGTGGCCTGTGGGCTACAAGGTGCTGATTTGGCCTTTAGGCTTTTTTGTGATGGAGCACAATCTTGAAGCTATTGTGATATACACCTACTTGTTTGAAAGGAGGGGTGTTATGTGGAATTTTAAACGGTGTGATCTATTTTTGGTGTGTTGTTGTCATTTGTTTTTTCATAGACCGACTGGATATTTATACCCAACGGTATTTTAGTGGGATCTATTAAAGGTTAATTTTTAATAATTGAGACCTGTACATTTACCTTGCTGCTATACACGTTTTTTTTTTTGATTGGTAAAAACTAATTTGGGATATATATCAAGGAACAGTTTAAGGTTAAAACAGGTAAAATTCAGTGCAAATGCAGTTAAAATGTAGGGTTAAAACAACACAGTCCTTAAAGCAACCGCACACACAGTCCATGGTGATTAACCCTTTCAGGGTTCCAGTCCCGTAATCCAGCAGGGGATGCTCAACATGCACAAATACATCTGCTGCACTCTGACTCCCACCAATCTTCCTCACCAGCTGCTGCACACGGGCAGGTAACTCACTCGGCAATGGCATTTCTCTTCCTGTCACAACATCTGGCTCTTCTGAGCTCCTCCCGTTCATGTGCGGAGTCACTTCTAGCTGTTCCACCCGTTTCCTCACACTCTTTTATAAAGGCTGAAGCTTTTTCTTTGCCCGCACCCATTTCAGGAGTGCATCAGTCACAGTGGACCGTGGCCTCGACTCAGGCCAGAGCCTCATTCTTTTTGGTGCCAGTTTCTTTCTGGGATGCCCGTGAAAGGCGGCACCGCCCTCCATTTTACCATCTACCATGGAGGCTGCACATATAAGGCCAGTCTCACACCTCCAGATAATTCCGGTACCGGAAAAATCGGTACCGGAGTTATCCGTGTCCGTGTGTCCGTGAGCTCACGTGGCACATCAGTGTGGCACACGTGCGGCAGCCGTGTGCCGCCCATGTGCTGACTGAGTACCACACGGACTGTGCAGGAGACAGCGCTACAGTAAGCGCTGTCCCCAGCGTGGTGCTGAAGCCACCATTCATCCCTTCTCTCCAGCAGCGTTCGCTGGAGAGAAGGAATGAAAAATCAATGTTTTTTTATTATTTTTGTCTTTAAAATCAAGTTCCTTGTCCTCTTATGGGAGGTGGAGCCGCATATTCATCACTGTAACGAGCGGCACCACGTGACCGCTCATACAGGACTAGCTGCGACGCTGAGAGAAAGCATCGAGGGAGCTGGGTGAGTATTTTATTTCCAGCGGGCGGGTGCACAGGGGGTGGGAGGGGGGAGGTGACAAGGAACTTGATTTTAAAGGCAAAAATAATTAAAAAACATTCATTTTTCACTCCTTCTCTCCAGCGAACGCTGCTGGAGAGAAGGGATGAATGGTGGCTTCAGTACCACAAGCTGGGGGGACAGCGCTTACTGTAGCGCTGTCTCCTGCACGGCACACGGACGGCACACGGACGGCATCCATGTACGTGTTTTACACGGACCCATTGACTTTAATGGGTCCGTGTGATCCGTGCGCTCCCACGAACACTGACATGTCTCCGTGTTTTTCAAACGGACACACGGTCCGTGAAAACACGCTGACATGTGCAGAGACACATTGATTTTAATGGGTCTACGTGAGTCAGTGTCTCCGGTACGTGAGAAAACTGTCACCACACGTACCGGAGCCACTGACGTGTGAAACCGGCCTCATGTGGATTAACCTTCAGACCCTGATCTGGAGTTTCATCAGTGCTGAACACAGTCATTTATGTAGAGATGCCCTAAATAAACTTATCACATGACACATCTACAGCTAGAAATTATTACAACATTTCCTTTTTCTTATTCTCTGTTTTTTTAACTATTTTCTGCAATTGTTTGATGAACTTTTTGAAAAGGAACCATAGAGAGAGAATACATATTTACAATCAGAGGGCCCATCACCAGAACATTTTTTAATTCTAATTTTTTGCAATGTTTCTGTTAAAAATGGCCATTTTAAAAAGAAAGAAAAAACAAATTCATAGTTACCCACTACATGCACTTTGCATCTCTGCCCATGCTGCTCGCGTCCACCTCAAGTATTAAGCTTTTTCTTTTGATGGGACAATCATGTGACCATTGGTAAGAGAGTATTATTTTTTTATTTTTAGACCTTGCTCAGTCCCGTTTTAAAAGCTGATTTTTGCCTTGATGCAAAATATTTTCTTTACCTTTTTACTCATTTACATTTTAGTACAAGTAAGATTTAATTTAATAATTTTTTTATGCAAATAAAAAACATTTCAATCAAATTGTTGAATTATTTAATTAATATGGTTTTTAACATTCTTTTAATAAAAAAACATGGTAATGTTTTACTACTAGAAACAGGATAGGACCTTCCCAATGGGTCACTTGGATAAGATGACTGAATGGGAAAACACTTGGTAGATGAGGTTTAATGTGGATAAATGTAGAGTAATGCACCGAGGACGGAATAATCCTACTGCTGCATAAACATTAAGATGGGAGAATACTCTGGACTATAGAACAGGAGAAGTATGGGGGATTCTGGTTACAAGTAAGCTGAGCAGCAGCACTCAATGTCAGGCAGCAGCTGCAAAAGCAAAAAAAAGATTTTAAAAAGAGAGATAAAATCCCACTGTATTGTTACCCCTTCATAAATCACTTGTGAGATCACATCTAGAATATGGGATCCAGTTTTGGGATCAACATTTTGCAAAGAATGTTCAAAAGTTAGTCAGTTCAAAGGTGGCAACTAGATTGTTACAAGGGATGGAAGGTGTGACGATACAGCATTTCTTCTTAATTATGCCAGACTAAATTCAGTAGGCACAGAATCATAAACTATTGTCTGAAGTATTGTATCTTCATGTAGGATGAATATTTTCCTACAATATAAGCTCCTACAGTTTATTGTATGCTATGTTTGCAAAACAGTAATGCAGGGTCAAGGAAGAAAGATGTTTGCTAATCTGTTGATTACTCATTTTACCGGCCCATGAAGTTTGTTGACTTGCAAGCATTGAAGGATAAACTATAAATAAACAATGTAAGTTACCCTCATCCACATCTTGCTCTGAGCTCTGGATGCTGGCTTGAAGGTCATTTGTGAACTATATAAGGAGACTTTTTCCTCTGGTTCTAGAGACTCTACAGGAGATCAGCTTAGGGGACCACGGCTCCAGCTGGAAGAACTCAGGACTGCTTCATTGACCATCACTGAAACCCTAGAGACATCTTAAAGAATCCAGGATGGGACAATCATGTCACCTGGCACAGTTCCTTGTCTGTGGTCACTCAGCTATCTGTCTGCCTGTGGTTTCCAGTACCTTAGATACCTGTCTGCATGTGGTTTCCAGTATGTCAGCTACCGGTCTGCTTGCAGCTTCCAGTACCTAAGCTACCTTACTGCCTATGGCTTCCAGAACCTAAGCTGTCATGGTTCTCAATGGCAAGAGAACGTAGTAAAGCATACAAAAAGGACTAGCTCTTGGAAGATGGGAACTCGAGCTGACTGTGAGCTAAACCTACCGCACAAATAACAGTGGCCGGGTAGCGTGCCTACGTTTTATCCCTAGACGCCCAGCGCCAGCCGGAGAACTGACTGACCCTAGCAGAGGAAAATACAGACCTGGCTTACCTCTAGAGAAATTTTCCCCAAAAGGCAGACAGTAGCCCCCACATATATTGTCGGTGATTTCAGAGGAAATTGACATACGAAGTATGAAGATAGGTTTAGCAAATTGAGGTCCGCTTACTAGATAGTAGGAAGACAGAAAAGGGAACTTCACAGTCAGCTGAAAACCCTTTCAAAACACCATCCTGGAATTACTTTAAGACTCTAATATCAACTCATGACACCAGAGTGGCAATTCCAGCTCACAAGAGCTTCCAGCCTCAGAAATAAACAATCACAGAGAACTGGAACAAAGATGCAAAACAAACTTAGGACTACAAGTCCAACTTAGCTGATAGTAGTCTAGGAGCAGGAACATGCAACAGAAAGGCTTCTGGTAACATTGTTGGCCGGCATAGAAATGACTGAGGAGCAAGGCTAAATAGACAACTCCCACATCCTGATGGAAACAGGTGAACAGAGGCGATGAAGCACACAAGTTGAGTACCACCAGTGACCACCGGGGGAGCCCAGAAACCAAATTCACAACACTAAGCTGCGGCTTCCAGTACCTCAGCTACCTGTCTGCCTGCCTCTTCCAGTACTTCTATCTGTCTACGGATTCCAGTTTCTCTACTACATATTTCCTGGATGCCTTACTCCCTTGCTGCACTGATGCCTGTGTGCCAATCCTGACCTTAGTGCATTCACCTCACCGGTTGAGCATAACACCCAACATTTGGTTTAGCTTACTTCTTGAACCCGTCAACGAGGTGTGTTGATAGTTTCTCTTCTTGACACCAATGAGGTGTGCTATTTTCTCCGGATCCCTACAAATTCTCTCGCTCTACTGGAGGCCTTCCCTTAACACATTCCTACGTGCTCTGATCAGCCATCACATCTGTCATTGTTCGAGCACGTGATTTTACAAGTCTCTAGCTCAGTACCTTTCCCCTATGTTCCGTCTTGTTTATACTGTGTAAGTATCCTTTTTTTTATTCACATCATACTTTTTAACTCTGCTTCTGCATTGATATTGGAATATACAGTTGCACGGTTTGTTGTGAGATACTCTTGATGTTAAATCTGTGGTGAAATCTCAGGAGAAATTGGTAGTGGTAGGTCATCAATGTGCTATAGAAGGAGCTCTAGAATCCTGAAAATTAATCTGCGGAGCATTGTACCTATTGCCCTGGAGAATTATTCCAGCCAGATTTTGTGGTGGGCTTCATATTTGATGCTCAGATGAATAGAGCCTCCCTGTATTTCTCTTATATTACTGTTTCCTCTTTATGTTTTTTTTCTGTTAGGCCTTTAAGCTTCTCAAATACTTCCATCTTTTCAAATCAACACGGCTTTCACTTCCTCTTGGTAGATTTTAGAAATATCTGATTTGGCAATACTTTATTTTCAGATAGTTCTTGAAATTTTATCTTAGAATTTTTATTTTTATTTTGTAAAAATGATTTCATTACAAAAGTAATGTAGGCCTTTTAAGCAGAAGATTCTCTGACTAGGCCAAAGGAACTATACTGTTAGTTTTGTTAGGTGTCCCCATATTTCTCTCAAATATATAGGAATAAGATAGAATAGAAAAGAGGACATCTTATGGACACGGTAATGTCCGATAACTCAGGTTTTAAAGTCAAGGCTGATAATAAAGAAACAGAATCATTGGCCTTTCCTTAGGCCTCATTCACACGTCCTTGTTGCTCAGATAGGTTGTATCCATTTTTTCACGGATATAATACGTACCCATTATAATCTATGGAGCTATTTACATGTACTTGTTTTTTCACAGACTATGTGTCCATACAAAATTCATCTGTACATGCCCATTTTTCTCCTGTATTTTGATTGAAAATTACCAATACAAGTCTTTGGAACCGTGAAAAATAGGTAGAGTTCACGATTCTCATTAATGTTTACCATCCATGATCAACATTACAAAGTATAGGAGAAGCTTTGTAATTTGTTTATCCATCTAAGAAAACTGCTGATGACACACTGATTGTAAAAATGGACACACGGACACTGAAGACACACTGATAGTAAAAATGGACACACGGACACTGAAGACACACTGATAGTAAAAACAGACACACGGTTCAAACACAGTTGACACCGCTATCACTTTTGCATGCCACATAATGAAGCAGGTCAGTGTACTCCAGGGAGCGCCTCATTACTACGCCAATGTTAATGAATCACCCAAATTCTGTACAGTTTATTCATGTTCACCTTAAATGACTGCTGCCTTCCTTGCCTAGGCTTTTATAAAGGCTAAGATAGTCCCTTCTGATAGGCTGTGCTACGCCATGTGATGTGATAGCTGCAAGGTATTATGAGAAAGCCCCACGGATCTTCCCAAGATCATGTGAGCCTTCTCTGGCTGCTGTAATCTTCAGACATGTGTGAAATGGTGGCCATTTTAGTCAATACGCATAGAAAATTGAAAATTGTTCAAATTTGCCGGGTTCAGGAAATTAATAAGAGTTCAACAAAAATTTGATTTGCGCAAAATTAATTTGCTATACCTTAATGTAAAACTCTTATTTTCCTTGGATATTAGGAACCTGTGATGAGAAACATTTCCAGATGTCCTGCTGGCATGAGAAAGGAAATTGCCTCTGTGATTGTGGAAGGGTGTGGTGGAATTATATACCACTGGCTCTGTAATATGTGGTCCATTTTGATATTAGCAATGAAGTTCCTCCATTGATGGACATTCATAAATAGAAAGTCTAAATGCTAATTCATTCTACAATCCCATGACGATTTCCTATCAGATCAATTTTCCCCACTGAAAAGTGTTTACTGAAAACCACCTAGAAATCGAAAAATACTTTTCTTACTAAATACAACATCACACTGTAAATGCATTTAAGTCTTTAAAAGGAAGAACTCAACAGCAGAACTTTCAACCACAGATTGTGACATCAAGGAAATTACTGGTGTTTACTAAAAGCAATGGTAAGTAGGAGGAATGAAAGATAGTTGACGATCATGGAAACTCGATGTCTCCTGCTGCTGATCCTCGCCATCCAAGGTCAGTTTTATGACTGGTTTGACCTCTCTTTTTTATTGCATTTCCTAATATTTGGGTGCTTTAAGGCATCTCACTGGCATCTCCTGTGTAAATGTTCTTTTTCATCAGACTGAATTTTGAGAATTGAAAAGATCTAAATAAATATTGAGCTGAGACCTTTCGGAACTTGCCACCATTGGTGTAGCTCAGGAAACTATCTAGAGAAAACTTGAGAAATATTGGATTTTGATAGTGTTGTGTAGAATGTTTTGGATACTGTTGTATATTGAGTTGTATATTCTTTTTTCCAAAAATTCATATACAGAAAAAATTTTAATTGGCTTTTTGGCTTCTTTCACATCCCATCATGATACCTGATATCTTTAGAAGATGTGTGGGTAAATATTGTTGGCATCCTTCTGTTCTTGACTATTGGCACCAATTGATGTTTTCACGTCATCCACAGAACTGTGTGTATTGTGGCTTCCCATAGTCTCCACAAATTTACAAAAAAATGAGAAGCTCAATCCACAGAAACCAGAAAAAAATGTTTTTTTTTTATATAAGTGGGAGTCAGTGGGATGGTTTGAAGATCTGTTGGGTCAAACTTTTAAAACTAAGAATCAAAGGATTGATTCTTCATTTGTGGCATTATTTTAAGTCACTTTCCTTTTAATTTATGGTGTGTCAGTATAGGGTTCAGGATAGGGATACTATTATTATTGATGCTTTTGGCACATGTTTATTTATTTTGGTATCTTCCTCCCGTTCCTTTTAATGACTTTATTTATTTTGAGCCATAATTGATGTTGATTGCATGAATCTTTTCTATATTCTTCAATTTGCCTGGAAGTAGATTAACACTGTTTTTTTAACTTCAGTGTGGATTTAGTGGCTCCCCCTCTGTTTGGGGTAGGTTTTGTGTAAATGTGGCTTTTATTTTAATAATTTGCCTAATAAATGTTACATTTTAATTTACTGTATGGTTTGCTTCATTTAGTTAGCAGCTCATTTACTGCTTTTTTGGTACGTGTACTGATCTTAGATCAAAAGTTTTTACTCATAATCAGAGATGCAATTCATCCTAAACCTGGATGATTGGGAAGGGGTCAGGGCTCTGGATAGGTACTCAAATTTCTGCTCATACCATGTCTTTACTGTATAAACATAGTTGGAGAAATGGAATGAAAAATAAAGCCAAGTTGCTTGCAGTAAGAAATATAAATAGAGTTGAGCTTGAAAGAGTTAATTAAATAATGAACTCTTGTGGGCATGGCTATGCTATGGAGTTGAGCGGTCACACTGGAGCAGTGCTCCCAACATCCTAACTATAAAATTTGCCAAAAAAACACGGCTGTTTTCAATATCTCCTCTGGGCGTTGCCCTCTTGAACGTGAGAGGACTCTGCTGGTCTACATAAAACTTTTATTGGGGCAGGAAATCAGCACCAGTAATAATATATCCCACTGCATGATGCTGGGAAGACAGAGGCCATCATAAGAGCGGGACCTGGTCCTGCGTTGTGAAGCGTGCTGGAAGAAGGAGAGGAGGTTGCTAACAGCCTCACCGAAACATCCATCTGCATTCTCAGGTAGTCTTTTGTCTCTATGGGACTCGGATCTCCTGTCTGATGTTACTTTCCTGCCTTCCGCACAGTCGGGAGGAAAGGAAGATGCTGGCTTCTAGTGTCCTCAAACCACTGAAGCTGTAGCTGATATGGCTATACAAAGCAGTGACTGTACGTGCTTGAGTAGGACTGGGGTTCTGAACATCTCTGTCAGCTCAAGGAGGGAGATCTGGATTGATCTATCAGCATAGACACAATAATATTAGGCTGGTGTTGGTCACATAGAAGGTGGAAAGGGATGACCCAGACAGCTTCTTTGAAAAATGGCTCCTTGACACCTTTGGCAAAGAAGGTCTTACTCAAGTGTTTTCAGTGGAGAGATCCCATAGGGTCCCTACAAGGCCTGGATTTGTTGATAGAACTACTCGGATTGCTCAGGAGAACCAGGCCATTAGGCTTGGTGGACAGAATGTCTCATTTTTTCTGGGTTTTTCAGAAGCTGTTCAGTGCAAAAGAGTCATGTTCATGGACATTAGAAGGAGAAGAGCTTTGGGCTACCAATATATTCCATTATGTATCCTGCCAAGCTGAGAGTGGTTGACTTAGGTAATACTACATTCTTTGAGACCCTTAAGGATGCCCTTAGATGGTTGGACACTCATGAATGTCAGATCCAACAGAAGATGAGAGCCAATCGGGCCTGAGCTATAGGGTGCTGTGAGATAGCGCTTCCTGAGTGGGTTGGGGAAGCTTGCTTGGCAACGGGATTAAAGCACTCAGGCACGGTTTCTCCACATAAAGTCTATCCAGTTTATTAAACATCATAAACCACACCACGAACAGTTTATTATTTACATCAATGGAACACATTAACCACCGACAGTCTGTTCCAATGGCAGATACTTCTCTGCCCGTAACCTCCTTTATCTGGAGTTACCTTACAGGAGCTCTGGCTCCACACACTGACTCCTGTCAGTCCTGGTTCCCAGGGAAAAGCTTCCTCACTGGGGTCACTGTCCTTGTGACCAGGGCACCTCAGATAGTCAAGACCCGCAGTATCTTCCCCAACACAGTAGCCATTCCAGTCCTCTCCGTGTGCTATTCAGGAAGTCCAGTCCCAGGCACTTCCAACACACAGGCCCTCAGTCCATGGTCTCCCAATGTGCTTCCAGGAATCCAGTCCACTCCAGGACAATCCAACACACTGACCATTCAGTCCATAACCTTAGCAGGTGCTTCCAGGAATCCAGTCCACTCCAGGACATTCCAACACACAGGCCATGTACTCTGAACCATGTGACCAAACTCTGGTCACATTATGTAGCTGTAACCACTCCCATAGGTGGGAGGTGTGTGTGTTTAGCCAATTCATTCCTTCTCTGACTAACCCTATAAGCCCCACTTCTAAGTAAACACAAACACTTGTGGAACTATAAATCCCAGTATAACCATATAATTTTGGGCTTACAGCGCAGAGATCCTCTGTAACACATACCGGCCATTTACAATAATGACAGTCCCTAATTAACCATAATAATTATGCCTCCAAGCACATCCTGAAGCGCACACACAGCGCCCCCTTCCTATGAAAGAAGGATATATATATACTCAGCCCTTGAGAGCAAAATGATTCACAGAGACAGTTGGTCTGAGCCTGAGTCATCTTAGCAGCCCAATAATTCTTGTTCTAAATTTGCAGTTTAGTTTTGTGCATGTTTCTTGTTCTTTTTCCTTACAGTAGTGGAATGAGCTCTGTTCCTGAGCCACTTACTTGCACTCGGGGAAAATAGTTCTCAACGTTTTTACAGTAAGTGAGAATAACAGATTATTCTATTTGTGTTTGAGCCCCATCCCTTACAACTAAGGGTAAGTTTATGTCAGTTAGAGTGGGGGGAAGATTTGGGGATAGGTTTAGGCTTCTGGGTTTTTTTGGTATATGCACAAATTAATACTCCTTTCTGGTTAAGGAAAACAATTCTAAAATATGACATATTTGATGGAATACTGAAAGTCATCTCGGACACAAGAGCATGGGTCTAATAATAAAATTCATGACATGGAACATCAAGCGGTTTAAAGATGGCATCAAAAGGCAAGCAATTTTTGAGTGCATTAAAAAACATTAACCCTGCTATCATATGGCTGCAGGCACGGTCGGATTGGAGTGCCTAGGGCTCATAGGGGAAATTGATTCCAGGGGGACCACGCTATTGCTATTCTATGTAGACATTTTACCTTTTCATACTCTAGCGTTAAGCAGATATATGTGAGACACAGTACATTGAGTAAACAGCGTGTGCCTGCTAATGAATTTGTCACATTTTTCAGCCTTCATACGCCACCACAAGAAATGTCTTATATTCAGGGACTGGCTGACATTTCTGTTGTATTTACACCACTTTTGTGGAGTAAATAATAATGAAAAGGTTTTTTCAAGGGACAGACCTGAGCCTCTTGTTTGGTCTCATGCCACCTGTATAGTGACGCCAGTGTTGGTAATGTTGCTGAGGCCGGTGACCACGTCTACCAGAGGGTCTGCCTGGATCAGAATTTTGTCCAAGCTCAGCAGTTTGCAGTAGGAGGGGCACCGTTTATTACAACAATCCTCATTATGCTGCTGATTCTGAGAACATAATGTCAGTATCTGTACCATCACCTTGACGTCACAGCATGGTAGAACCACTTTTACGGCACATGGAATGTAAAGATATACTCGTTACTTTTTTATTAGGGAGAATTGAGGGATGGGAAAAAAAATAGTGAACCCATAATCATTTTTTAATGCAGGTGCATTCACCATATGTTTATTATATCAAGATGAACTAGGTGAACTAGCTCTTGCCACTGGGGCCCGATAGGTACGGGTGAGAGAGTGAGGTTGATGACTGCGCAACTCTTCTTCACTTTAATTCAAGTCAAGCGCAAGTCATGACTTCAACCACTGCATATCTAAAGTTCTGTGGCGATGGGTGAGTGGCAAAGCAGCAGGTGTGAAGTCACTGGAAGCTGTAGTCACGAACTTGCACGCAGGCGGCCCAGGCCATATGGTCGATCCCCACTGGACCGAAGCAGCAGTGGAGTTCGGCAGCCTCCTGGGTGTCTGAGCAGTCCTGTTCAGGATCACTCTGCTCACCTCAATCGAGGACGGGGCTAGAAAAGGTGCTTCAAACATAGTCTGCTTCATTTCACCTGGCCAGCCTACCGCAGCTGGTGGGTTTCCCATACAGTGGTCGACACACAATAAAGAAAAAGAAAATGATGGTACTCAACCTTGGCACATGGAATGTGAGAACTCTGCTGGATAATACTAAGGCAGACAGACCAGAGAGAAGAATGGCATTGGTTGCTCGGGAGCTAGCTCGTTACAAGATTGATACAGCAGCTCTCAGCAAAACACGCCTGGCAGACAAGGGTCAATTGACAGAGCATAATGGTGGATATACATTCTTCTGGAGTGGTCGAGGCAGCACTGAAAAACGAGAAGCAGGCATCATTGCTATCAAAACTCATCTTGCTCGTAAACTTACCAGGCTTCCGGGGGGCATCAATGACCATCTGATGACATTTCAGCTCCCACTTACAAACAAGAAACACGCGACTCTGATCAGTACCTATGCTCCCACAATGACTAATACGGATGACATTAAAGATGAGTTCTACTATGAACTTGACACACTTATTTCAGCAATCCCACAGGCAGACAAGCTCATTATACTTGGAGACTTTAATGCCAGAGTGGGAACAGACCATCAAAACTGTGAAGGGGTCATTGGGAGACACGGCACTGGCAAGTGTAACAGTTATGGCCTGCTGCTCCTCAAGATGTGTGCCACACATGACCTTGTTATCACCAACACTTTATTCCGCTTACCCACACGCAAGAAGACATCATGGATACACCCACGCTCAAGGCATTGGCATCTCATTGATTACATCAATGCCAGGAAAAGGGATGAGATGGACTTTAGAGTGATGAGGGCCATGTGTGGTGCAGACTGCTGGACTGACCATCCCCTCATTGTGTCTAAGTGCAGGCTCCGCATCCTGCCTGCGAGGAGACCCCCAAGGGCAGAAAGCGACAAAGAGGCTGAATATCTATAAGCTGCAAAATAAAAGAGCTGCAAAGGAATTTGCCAATGACCTTGATGGCAGACTGTTATATACATTGCAGGCAGAGGAGACCGGCGTTGAGGAACAGTGGACAATTTTGAGAGATGCTGTTTATAATACTGATCTGGAGCATCTCGAATCAGCAGCCAGAAATGATAAAGACTGGTTCGATGAAAACAATGAGGAAATAAAGACACTCCTAGAAGAGAAACATCAGCAGTACAAGGTGTATCAAAATGACCCCACGTCGTTAGCTAAGAAAGGTGCCTTTACCAACATAAAAATAAAAGTACAGATCAAGCTACGCGAGATGCAGGATAACTGGTTTAGCAAGAAGGCCAATGAAATTCAGGGCTATGCAGATACCCATGACCAGAAACGCTTCTGCGATGTGCTCAAAGCTGTATATGGACCCCAGTCATCAAGCTCTTCATCTCTGCTTAACGCAGATGGAACAAAGCTGCTGACAGAAAAGAAACAAATTCTGGAATGGTGGGCTGAGCCCTTTAACAATATTCTTAATTGCTTTGCCAATATCAATGTTTAGGCTATTTCTCGCCTTCCCCAGGTAGAAATCAATAAGGACCTTGATGTTCTTCCAAGTGGAGATGAAGTCAGGAAAGCAGTAAAACAACTTTCTTGTGGAAGAGCACCTGGAAATGATGCTATACCTGTTGATGTATATAAAGCTGGCGGCCCTGCTCTGATGCAAACGGTGACCAAACTATTCCAGTATATGTGGAAAAAGGTTCCACAACAGATGAAAGATGCCAGCATAATTCACATATACAAGAGGAAAGGAAATGGCCAATCTTGTGACAACCATCGAGGCATCTCCCTTCTGTCCACTGCAGGCAAGATATTGGCTCGTCTCTTGCTCAACCACCTTTTACATCACCTTGAGCAAGGCCTATTACCAGAAAGCCAGTGTGGATTCCGTGCTAAACGTGGAACAGTAGATATGGTCTTTTCAGCACGTCAACTTCAGGAAAAGTGCCAGGAGCAACACCGTGACCTTTATGTAACTTTTGCTGATTTGACCAAGGCTTTCAACACAGTCAGCAGAGACAGCCTGTGGAAGATCATGGCAAAATTCGTCTGCCTGAGCAAGTTCATCTCAATAGTCCAACAGTTCCATGATGGTGAAGTTTCTGAACAATGGAGACGAATCTGAGGCTTTCCCAGTAACAAACAGTGTAAAACAATGCTGTGTGCTTGCTCCAACCCTGTTCAGTATGCTATTCTCTGCAATGTTAAGTGATGCCTTTAACAACTGTGAAGATGGAATCCAGGTTAGGTACAGGACTTATGTCAAGCTATTCAACCCAAAACGCCTGAAGGCAGTTACCAAAGTGCATGAGACTGTTATCCGTGTATTATTATTTGCTGATGACTGTGCACTTAATGCTAGCACGGAACAGCAGATGCAGCATGAAATGGACTGTTTTTCGCAAGCTTGCGACACTTTTGGTCTTGAGATCAACATTAGAAAAACCGAAGTCATGTATCAACCTGTTCCAGGAAAACTACTGTATACAAGGAGCCACTTATCATGGTGAAGGAGCAAAACCTCAAAGCAGTCGATAACTTCACCTACTTAGGCAGAACACTTTCCTGTGAAGTAACCATAGACGCTGAGGTTAATAACAGAGTTGCCAAAGCCAGTGCTGCCTTCGGGAGACAGCGTAAGAATGTCTGGGAACGAAGGGGACTCAGACTTACCACCAAGCTGAAGGTCTATTGCGCGGTGGTCCTCACCACACTTCTCTATGCTAGCGAGACCTGGACAGTCTACAGCCGGCATGCTAAACAGCTTAATCATTTCCACATGAGTTGCCTCCGCAGACTCCTCCACATCAGGTGGCAAGACAATGTCCCAGACACGGCAATTCTGGAAGAAACTGGGCTCTGCAGCATTTACACTTTCCTGCTGAAAGTCCAAGCCAGGTGGGCTGGACACATGGTTAGAATGCCTGACAGCCAACTACCAAAACAACTGCTGTACGGAGAACTGTGCCAAGGAAAGCGAGCAGTTGGGGGGCAGAAGAAGCGCTATAAAGACTGCCTTAAGGTGTCTCTCAAAAACCTGGAAGTCAACACCAATGATTGGGAAGAGCTTGCCCTGGATCGACCAGGTTGGCGGGGCAGGATCACCTCAGGAGCACGTGCAGCTGAAGATAGGAAAATCTTGGACGCAAAAAGAAAGCACGCTGTCCGCAAGGCACAAGTAGAATCTGATGTACTGACCACATCTGCTTACTTATGTCAAGTATGTGGGTGAACCTTCAGGGCCCGGATTAGACTCATCAGCCACCTCCGGACCCATAACTGTTAATTCTCTTCTAACCCTAAACTCATGGTCATCTTCGACTACGAAGGACGAACATCATTATATCAAGGTGCCGCGACCAAGCTAGACTGTGGTATCTGAGGGGAAAGTGCGAGAAATTGACAGTGCAGGAACAGGTCATGTAACTGAACCATCACTGTGTCATAATACCACTGCAGTATGCAGTGAGAGTCCACAACTGTTTTTCACAATGGATTACCAAAAAGATCTGCACTAATATCACACAATGCAAATTTGCTGTTGTGGATTTTCTTGCGGATTCTTGTTAATTTGCTCTGATCATCTGTGGAAATTCTCCACAAATATAGGGATATTAGGATGAGCCACCGAAGAGTGGGGGCACCTACCACAGAAACAAAGGGTGTCTACCCCCCCACTGTCAAGCAGTATCTAGTATAGGGATCACATTTAGGGCTCACTAGGATTCCTGAATTATAGGGAATTTTAGGGATATCAAGGGTGAGCCACCGAGGAGGGGGGCGTCTACCGCAGAAACTTAGGGTGCCTACCTCCACTGTCAGGCAGGGTTAACTATAGTGACCCTATAGGGTTCAGTAGGTACATACAATATTCCCTTAACTAATATATGAAATTTGAACATGTTTTAACTTGTTTTCAATAAAAGTTAAATTTTAGGGATCCTTGTTTTCAGGATTTTTTGGTCTACAGTGCCACCAACTCTATAGATGAGATTACATGGCTTAGCGTTTGATTTCACACATCTGCTGGCAATGACTGTGGATGAAATTCCCAAAACACAATAAGGTGGAAGGTAGGAAAGGTCTATCTTCGACAAGCAGAATTTTTGGCTGAACATCTTATTTTTATAAAAATAAATGTACAGCACTTACTACTATCTAACTCAAAGTACAACATAATAATTAAAGATAAGCAAATATATTAAACTGGTATTGAGGTCGATTCCAAGATTCCAAAAATCTGCATTCTACAAAATGCTGATATTCTTTTATGATTCATAAAAATCCTCATGCTTTTTTAGTGGATTTTTTCGCTTTTTCTCACTTTTTTGCGCTTTTTTTGTGCAGATTTCTTGCATTTTTTTCCAGAGCTTCCCAATGCATTAAATAGTGGGAAATCCGCAAAAAATCCACAAAATTAATGAACATGCTGCGCTTTTTACCGGGATGTGTTTTTTTCGTGGAAAAAATGCAATATGTGCACAAAAATTGCGGATTTCTTTCTATTAATAGGATACGTTCTTTTTTCGGTTTTATAGCGAAAAATCCAAAACGTGTGCACACAACCCTAGGTGCCGAGTTCCAGCCGCTGCACAGGGGGAATCTTGAACCATGTTATCTACGGTCTTCCATTCTTCTCCAGCCGCAGTGGAGCCTGCTCAGAGGAGACGTCGATCCCAGCATCTGGCTCAATCTGATACTGTGTGCTTGGTTACTGCTGCCTTTCCAGGCTCTGCCTTTGCAGACAGCATGGATCAGCAGTGAGCAGGCATTTCAGGGACTAAGTCCTGCTTTTCCCATATTGAGAATGCCCAAGGGATGACCTCCCATTGGAGGTCAGGGGTCACATGCTCAGGTCCTGTTGCGGCTCCTGTTGGACCATCAGGAAGGTCCTGGTGCGCTACTACTATAAAAGGTTTGCATGGCCGCTCGGCTATGCGCTAGTGTAAACTTGTTAACATGTGTGTGTGGATGTATGCCTGTCAATGTATGAAAGCTTCGAATCATTCCCCTTCCTAGAGTTGCTGACTGCTCGCGAATGGTGGAGCTACCTAGCTCCTGACAGTGCGATCCCGCACATTTAACACAAGATAAAGCGTCTATTAGCAGCGACCGCCAGTGCGGCCCCGTGCACAAATAGTGCGCTTTCCTGGCCCAAGTTAGGGTGGTTAGTGGCATCCGCCAGCCTTGTGTGGTAAATCTTTAGTTTAATTTATTCCCTGACACCACTGTAGCGATGTTGAGCGCAAGAGGTCTAGAGGTCTAGAGGGACTCTTACCCTGAGTCCTGGGGTAGAGTTCTTGCTTGCACTCTCTGTGCGGTATCGCAGCCCTGTGATGCAACAGGGTTCACTTCCTTCATACTGGGTGAAGCTAACCCGTGTGTGTCTTCTCTTAATACCACCATATAGTCCATCATTACCGAGCAGCAGGTGTCTTTTCTGCATGGTGGACCCCGGACTGCGAACGCATCTTATATCGCCTCTAATTAATATTTGGTGCATTCCCCCAGTCCTAACAGACAGTTGATGCCATTTTCCTAATTCATAAAGGACAATAAAAATAAATATTTAGACTCACCGAACCACTCACCTCTTAGGCCCCTCTGCTCCTCGCCTTCATTGTTCGGGGTTTGACACATCTCTTTATTATCGCTGCGAGACCTGAAATCCCCTAATCAGAGCCAGAAGACCCAGCCTAGCATGAGAGGCCCAGGACAGTCTGAGCATGCAATACATCATCATCTTTTGCACACTTGCTTGATGGCTGTCAGTGATGAACGGAGGGGCCTGATAGGTGAACGGCAAGGTGAGCAATAGTATTTTTTTAATACATTGTATGTAGTGATGAGCGAATATACTCATTACTCGGGATTTCTCAAGCATGCTCGGGGGTCCATCCAGATGGTCATTTACAAACTTCAAAGGGGCCTAGAGATATGCTGGCATGTGCAGAGGCTATGAAGGAACAGATGAATGACCTCGGGGAGACCAAAACATCCAACACTGCGGAGACACCATCACGTGTTTCTCAACCCAGTGATCCAGAACACTGCCCCCATCCCTTATGGCAAACATGCAAACGCATGTAAAGTAAGCTGCGGAGACACCATCACGTGTTTCTCAACGCAAGCAATGAATAGCCAGGCCTTTCTCCGGGAAGGAACAACCACGGGAAGGGCAGCATCCAATAAAGGAGAATATCCAATAAAGGAAGACCACCTATGCCAAGCATGGTATCCATCCACAAACAGCTGTTTCGGGGTTTTTGCCCCTCATCATGCATATTTCCCATAAGGGATGGGGGCAGTGTTCTGGATCACTGCGTTGAGAAACACGTGATGGTGTCTCCGCAGTGTTGGATGTTTTGGTCTCCCCGAGGTCATTCATCTGTTCCTTCATAGCCTTTCACCAGGCACTGCTCCTAATAGCCAGTTTCCTACTCCACACTGATGAGGGGCAAAACCCCCGAAACAGCTGTTTGTGGATGGATACCATGCTTGGCATAGGTGGTTTTCCTTTATTGGATATTCTCCCTTATTGGATGCTGCCCTTCCCGTGGTTGTTCCTTCCTGGAGAAAGGCCTGGCTATTCATTGCTTGCGTTGAGAAACACATGATGGTGTCTCCGCATCTTACTTTACATGCGTTTGCATATTTCCCATAAGGGATGGGGGCAGTGTTCTGGATCACTGCGTTGAGAAACACGTGATGGTGTCTCCGCAGTGTTGGATGTTTTGGTCTCCCTGAGGTCATTCATCTGTTCCTTCATAGCCTTTCACCAGGCACTGCTCCTAATAGCCAGTTTCCTACTCCACACTGATGAGGAGCAAAAACCCCGAAACAGCTGTTTGTGGATGGATACCATGCTTGGCATAGGTGGTCTTCCTTTATTGGATGCTGCCCTTCCCGTGGTTGTTCCTTCCCGGAGAAAGGCCTGGCTATTCATTGCTTGCGTTGAGAAACACGTGATGGTGTCTCCGCAGCTTACTTTACATGCGTTTGCATATTTCCCATAAGGGATGGGGGCAGTGTTCTGGATCACTGCGTTGAGAAACACGTGATGGTGTCTCTGCAGTGTTGGATGTTTTGGTCTCCCCGAGGTCATTCATCTGTTCCTTCATAGCCTTTCACCAGGCACTGCTCCTAATAGCCAGTTTCCTACTCCACACTGATGAGGGGCAAAAACCCCGAAACAGCTGTTTGTGGATGGATACCATGCTTGGCATAGGTGGTCTTCCTTTATTGGATATTCTCCTTTATTGGATGCTGCCCTTCCCGTGGTTGTTCCTTCCTGGAGAAAGGCCTGGCTATTCATTGCTTGCGTTGAGAAACACATGATGGTGTCTCCGCATCTTACTTTACATGCGTTTGCATATTTCCCATAAGGGATGGGGGCAGTGTTCTGGATCACTGCGTTGAGAAACACGTGATGGTGTCTCCGCAGTGTTGGATGTTTTGGTCTCCCCGAGGTCATTCATCTGTTCCTTCATAGCCTTTCACCAGGCACTGCTCCTAATAGCCAGTTTCCTACTCCACACTGATGAGGGGCAAAAACCCCGAAACAGCTGTTTGTGGATGGATACCATGCTTGGCATAGGTGGTCTTCCTTTATTGGATATTCTCCTTTATTGGATGCTGCCCTTCCCGTGGTTGTTCCTTCCCGGAGAAAGGCCTGGCTATTCATTGCTTGCGTTGAGAAACACGTGATGGTGTCTCCGCAGCTTACTTTACATGCGTTTGCATATTTCCCATAAGGGATGGGGGCAGTGTTCTGGATCACTGCGTTGAGAAACACGTGATGGTGTCTCCGCAGTGTTGGATGTTTTGGTCTCCCTGAGGTCATTCATCTGTTCCTTCATAGCCTTTCACCAGGCACTGCTCCTAATAGCCAGTTTCCTACTCCACACTGATGAGGAGCAAAAACCCCGAAACAGCTGTTTGTGGATGGATACCATGCTTGGCATAGGTGGTCTTCCTTTATTGGATGCTGCCCTTCCCGTGGTTGTTCCTTCCCGGAGAAAGGCCTGGCTATTCATTGCTTGCGTTGAGAAACACGTGATGGTGTCTCCGCAGCTTACTTTACATGCGTTTGCATATTTCCCATAAGGGATGGGGGCAGTGTTCTGGATCACTGCATTGAGAAACACGTGATGGTGTCTCCGCAGTGTTGGATGTTTTGGTCTCCCCGAGGTCATTCATCTGTTCCTTCATAGCCTTTCACCAGGCACTGCTCCTAATAGCCAGTTTCCTACTCCACACTGATGAGGGGCAAAAACCCCGAAACAGCTGTTTGTGGATGGATACCATGCTTGACATAGGTGGTCTTCCTTTATTGGATATTCTCTTTTATTGGATGCTGCCCTTCTCGTGGTTGTTCCTTCCCAGAGAAAGGCCTGGTTATTCATTGCTTGCGTTGAGAAACACGTGATGGTGTCTCCGCAGCTTACTTTACAGGCATGTGCAGAGGGACCTGGCATGCCCTGCAGGATTTTTATCCATGGCGGCGTAGTGGGTTACTAATGGTAATGTTTGAGATTATGGTCCCAGCTCTCTTGAGGTCATTGACCAGGTCTCCCCATGTAGTTCTGGGCTGATTTTTGACCATTCTCAGAATCACACATGGGATGAGATCTTTCATCTTATGTTTTTTTCCATTTTCTAATAATGGTGCCAACAGTTGTTGTCCTGTAGCCGATCCCAGCCTTGTGCAGTTCTACAATTTTTCCCTGGTGTCCTTAGGCAGCTCTTTGGTCTTTGCCATGGTGGCGAGGTTGGAGTGTGATTGAGTGTGCGGACAGGTGTCTTTTATACAGGCAACGAGGCCAAGCAGGTGCAATTAATCCAGATAATGAGTGAAGACTAGGAGGCTTCTTAAAGAAAAATTAACAGGCCTGTGAGAGCCAGAATTCTTGCTGGTTGGTCAGTGATCAAATTAATTATGTGAAAATCGCACAATTTTATTTTCAGTTTTTCATTTTTAGATTCTGTCTCCCACAGGTGAAATATACGTACGATAAAAATTACAGACCTCTCCATTCTTTGTAGGAGGGAAAACTTGCAAAATCGGCAGAGTATCAAATACTTATTTTTCCCACTGTATGTGGTAATATATGAAATAGAGGGGTCACTTTCATTCTACTACATCATCAATCATTCTCCTACAAAATTCCAATCCAGTAGAAGAATTGCTCCTTGTTGCCTGTGTTATGAATGTGACTGTTACTTTTTTACATGTTAAAACCTAGGATAAAAATATTGAACAAATACCCTGTGGTAGGTAAGTAGTAACTAACAAAGGGCACTTAGCTGACAATATTTTGATCTAGAAAGCGTAAAATTCATCCTACCTTGAACTTGGAGAAGTTTTTAGGCTTTTTTTAATCAAAATAGTTTCGACCAAGTCCCCTATGTTATTTACATGTATTATTACTATTATTTGTTCACTTACCACACAGTAATTGCTCATTGTTTTTCTCCTAGGTTTTGTCTGTTAATGGCCACAATGTACATGTGCACTTATAGATCACATCTGTACCAACAAGTTGGAAGAAACATTTCTTTAGCTTTGTTTTATATGTTCATAAAACTAATGAAAAAATATAAATAAAGGAGTAGAACATAAATCAGATTCCAAGATATCTTCCAAAGTGATGTTGAATATTATACTTGCAAAAATCCTGAACAAAGTTCATGATCCAACAACCTGGGGAGAAGAACCTGTGTCCACGACATGTGGACTAAAGTATCCTCCAGTGGTAAAAATTATAATACTCACATATATTTTATACAACATAAACTTTGTTCATCCTATTTTTCTGCTGATTAAAACTAAAATAAATGTTTGAAAAGCTAAGTTTTTCCTTTTCCTTATCAAACATTTTTACATAATGTGCTCCACATCCACATCAAACATATAGTTTTAGATATATACCGTATACATATTTTTTAAATTAATAATGATAATTGTGTTTTGAACAGTCATTTAGTGATCTTTGTCTTGTCCTGTGCTGTCCTGTGTGTGGCTCTTATGTGGTTACTTCATGAAGAAGTGTGATATACTTCAAAACGCGTCAAATAAAACCTCATTATAGTATCTCTTGGCATCGGAGGTCTATAATCTTCAACAAGAGGTGATAAACTCCACAAATCCTTGCTTCTCAGATAAACTATAGAAGTGACAGCTGCTTTGTGCACTTCCACAATATACATGGTTTAATTGAAGAATTTGGAATTCCAATCTATAACTCAAATGAATGGTGACTATTCATCGATAGTCAAACACAGTGGGTACCTGTGTTATGGAAAAATTCCTGTCTGGTGCCGGTACCCAAGACTTCTTCTCCTGCAACCCTAAATGACTATCGTCCTGTAGCCTTAAAATCTCACGCTATGAAGGCCTTGGATAGATTAGTGCTTGCTCACTTAAGACCGAGGGTTAACGCTTTTATCGATCCCCTTCAGTTTGCTTACCGACATAGATTGGGGGTGGATGATGCTATTCTTTCTCTGTTACATAGTGTACATTCATTTCTGGAGATTGACGGAACCATGGTGCGAGCGATGTTCTTCGATTTCTCGAGTGCATTTAACTCCCTGCAGCCACTTTTACTACACAAAAAGATGACTGATATGAAGGTGGAGGTGGGGATGAGAAATTGGATAACTGACTACCTATCAGATCGGCCACAGTTTGTACAGATGGGAGCAGTTGTGTCAAGCAGATTATTGAGCAGTGTAGGTGCCCCCCAGGGAACGGTGCTTGCACCCTTTCTATTCACACTGTATACATCGGACTTTCAGTATAAATCTGATCTTTGCCACCTTCAAAAATTTTCGGATGACTCCGTGGTTGTGGGATGCATTAGTGGAGATCAGGGGGATGAGGAATATAAAAGGGTGGTGTCGAATTTTGTGGATTGGTGCAATGGTAACTATCTACATCTAAATGTTAAGAAAACTAAGGAGTTGGTGGCCAACTATAGCAGGATAAAGATGGAATGCTTACCGATCACTATTGCTGGTCAGGAGGTAGAGCAGGTGGAGAGTTATAAATATTTGGGGGTCCATTTGGATAGCAAACTGGAGACTGGAGATGCCACTCAGAGACTGTCTACAAGAAGGGGATGAGCAGATTGTATTTCCTAAGCAAAATGTTAGAAATGTTCTACCAGTCAGTAGTGGCAAGTGCCATCTTTTTTGCAATCATATGCTGGGGTAATAGTGTGCGGGCCTCTGATGCTAATAAGCTGAATAAGCTTATCAAGAAGGCAAGCTCTGCTGTCGGCTGCAATCTGGACTCTCTTGAGGAGGTAGTGGAGAGAAGAACTCTGAGAAAGTGTATGGCAATCATGAACAATAATGCACATCCACTATATGAGCTATTCATGAGACAGAAGAGCACCTTCAGTAACCGGCTAATACTTCTGAGGTGTAAGAAGGAAAAATATAGGAAATCATTTGTGCCAACTGCTATGGGAATGTACAACAATAACATTAGGGTTAAATCACCAAGGTGAATGTCTACTTTATTTCTCTACATTTCAGTTCACTCGTTGTGTATGTCCTATTCTAATGTATAATGTATAATGTTCTTCTGTCAACTCCACTGTCATGTCAATTAAGTAATTAATTTTATGATTTTTATGACTTAAGTTGTGCTGCTGTGATCCCCTTATTTCCCACGGGATCAATAAAGTGTATTGTATCGTATCGTATCGTAGAACAAAGTAGAGCTTAAAATGTGTCCTCCTCCACAATGGAAATTTATTTGATGAAGTCCCAATTGGCAACTCAGTTTTTCTTTGTGAAGAATACAGAAACATAAAGAGTCATTGAGTTGTTGCAATATCATGCACACAATTGGATTATCTGTGTTGACCATAAAATGGTATGCTTAGTTCTTGGTCAAAAATGTGGATACACCAAGTGTTAGGGCTAGCGGAACGCACCAAATAATTAGAAATATGGTATAAGGTGCGTTTGCAGTCCGGGGTCCACCGTGCAGAGATGGAACCTGCTGCTGAGTAATGACGGACTATATGGCGGTATAATGTGGATACACACACGGGTTAGCTTCACCCAGTATGAGGGAAGCGAACCCTGTTGCATCACAGGGCCGCAGTCCCGCACCAAGAGCGCAAGCAAAGAGTCACAGAACTCTGTCCCAAGACTCAGGAAAAGAGTTCCTCTAGACTTCTTGCACTTGACACCGCTACTGGGTTGTCAGAGATTAACAGAAATAATAATTTAATGCACAAGAGTGCGTGCAGTGCCGCTCTGGTGGACGCCACCAACCACCCAGACTTGGGCCAGGAAAGCGCTCTATAAGCGCATGGCACCGCACTAGCGGTCACTGCTATCAGACGCTGTATCGTGTGCTAGCTGTGCGGGATAGCACTGTCAGGCACTAGGTAGCTTCCATCATTTGCGAACAGTCAACAACACTAGGGATGGGAATGATTCGGAGCTTTCATCCATCGTCAGGCATACATCCACACACGTTAATAAGTTTATACTAGCGCATGGCCGTGCGGCCATGAGAACCTTTTATAGCGGAAACTCTCCAGGACCTTATTATCGGTCCAATAGGAGCTGCTACAGGGCCTGAGCATGTGACCCCCGACCTCCAATGAGAGGTTGTCCCTTGGGCATGCTCAGAAGAAGAAAAGCAGGACTTAGTCCCAGGTACGCCTGCCCGGCGCTGATCAGTACTGGTTACAATGGCTGAGCCTGGAAGGACAGCAGTAACCAGCCACACAGTATCAGCTTGAGTCAGACGCTGGGCCCGACATCTCCGCTGAGCAGGCTCCACTGTGGCTGGAGGAGAATGGGAGACCGCAGCGGAGATACTTCAAGATTGCCCCTTTGCAGCGGTGGGAACTTGACATCTAACACCAAGTATCCTTTGTTTCTGTACATGTAGGACAACAGAGTTTGTGAGAAGCATTGGGTGGAGCTGAATTTGCCTCCAAGATCTGACATCAAACGTGGTGATCCAAACATTCTATATGAGCCATTTGCTGATAGAAAGAACATTATATTCCCACCTCTGTACAAGACACTGGGTCTCATGAAGCAATTTGTTAAAGCTTCGCCAACTGAAGGCAATTATTTCAAGTACCTCATGTTGGAATTTCCTAGACTGATATTTGAAAAAATAAATGCCTGTGTGTTTGATATTCCAGAGATTAGGCAGCTCATCAAAAATGAACGTTTGCTCGTGACAATGTCAGAAATCCAAAATAGTGCTTGGTTATTATTCAAAGGACTTTCTTGGAAATACAAGAGCAAAAAATTATACTGATATTGTCCAGAAACCCTTGGAGAGCTACAAAATGGTTGGTTGCAACATGAACATCAAGGAGCATTTTGTGCACAGCCATCTTGCTAACTTCCCTGAAAACCTTGGTGCAGTCAGTGATGAGCAAGGTGAACGATTCCACCAAGATTGTGAAGGTCATGGCGGGACGGCGTCAGGGTAGATGGGATGTTCATATGATGGCTGCCTATTTGTTGGAGTATCAGGTGAGACTGTCCACAGAATGGACAATCTAGGAAAAGTGTGTACCTTTTTTAACTTAAATTCTCCCTAACGTTACTACTTGCACACAATTTTACTTACAGTATCAATATATATATACGTTATATGAACAAAATAGTTTTAAAAAACATTACATTCAAGCTATCTTTTTGCAATATTATTTATAGTATGTACATTTTGTATGGCTTTGGAGTTAATGGGAGGGTATCCTGTAGCTGAAAAAGTTGTTGTGATAGAGAAAAACTGGGGTCAATTTTGGATTCAGTAGTCAAAAGATTAGCGATGAGCGAACGTGCTCGCCACTACTCGGTACTAGCCTGAGTATCACTATGGTTGGTGTACTCGGCGAGCACCGAGTATTTACGGGATTATTTGTCGGGAGCTCGGGTCTAAGCCCTGCAATTCTGGTGCTCTATAGAATGCCAATGACAATGCAGGGATTGTCTGCCATGCACTGTAATGCCGCAGCCATCTTTGTTGTGGTGTTGCAGTGATTGGCTGGCCGCACAGCGTCATCAGGTCTATAAGAGACTTGGCACCGCCCTGTTCACCACATTCTGCTCCGGACTTAGAGAGTATAGGGAGAGCTGCTGCTGAGATAGGGTCAGAATCGTCATTTTAATAGTTAGTGTGGGTCTGCTAGTGTTCAGTCCACAAATCCAGAGAAACCAACAGTCCTTTATAGGGCTGATTCGGAGGTCCAGAGATTGCAGCTCTAGGTAGACAGGGGGGTCTATCTAAACATATCCACATCAGTGCAAGGCCTGCAGGCACTGTATCTGAGTACATAGCTCTCACTGCATACCCCCAAAAGCTCCATTACTGTCTGCTGCTGCTGCTTATTTAATATATACCTAGCTGCAGTTATGTGTGGCAATTTTTTTTTCTTTACCGCGTACTTTGCTCCTTTTATTCTAAAGCAATCCATAGCCCTCTTATTTCTACATTTATTTGCTTGGTCACGCTGCAGACTACAGCCAGGTTTTTCTAATCAAAGAGCGTGCAAATCTAATAATTTTTTTTTTGTCCCAGGCATCAGATGTGAGAGCGCCAAAAATTTTTTTTTGTGTGTCATAGCCAACTTGTTGACACAATTTAGTTGCACCCCCAAAAAATCAAGGCCACATTTAGATCAGTCTGTTATCTCAGGCTGACTGCTGGTGTATGTGGAGCGCCCCCAAGGGCAGCGGGGTACTCGGTACCGGGTCCTTCGCTTCACAAGGGGATGTCACGGTGGCTGACCTGGTCCGCGGCCCTGGGACGTCCGTGTTAAAGGGAAAGGTCTTTAAAGGGTTAGTGTTCGTGACACCACCTGTGGTATTCAGTCAGGGTGACTGACGCTGCTTTAAGGGGTCCGCTGGGGTGATGTTATGGCAGCTAGATGGTATAACTTCCCACAGGTGAAGTATGTCTTCAAGGCTTCCCAGTGTGTAGATGGTGGATGGTGAGAGGCGCAGTGAAGAACGAGGACACAAGGTTGCAGTCTCTTTACCTTTACTGAAGGCTTCAGCAACCACAGTCATTGCTCCCGCTGCACCTCAGAAGCAGGCAGCCTGTGTAGGGCTGTTCCCCTCCTGGTATCCACTCTTTTGCTACGATTTCTTTTCACCCTCTCTGCAATACAGTTCTTCTGTGTCTCTTTCTAGGAGCTGCCGCACTTATGGCAGGCACAGCTCCATGTCCTTCTTCCTCGATCTCTGACAGGATCCCACCCCTGTCAGGGACCAACTACCTGAGCCAAGCTCAGCCAGCAACTAACTAACTTCCTCCCCAGGCAACCAGGTTTACCAATGTGAGGAGTTCCCTAATAAATAGGAGCATAGATCCCCCTGGTGGCCTGGAGTATGAAATGTGTTGCATTTTTGTGATACCTGGATGCAGTTGCCCTTCTTTGCCTCCAAACGTAACATCACTCCCCCCCAGAGGAGAATATTACTGCAGCGACCAGGACCCTGGGGCGCTGCATATGTGTGGTGGAAAAATCGTAGCTTCGCAGGCGTAAGTTGCATAGTTCTGTCTGTTAGCCTTGTTCCACTCCTTTTTTTTTTTCCAAAATTCACCAAACCCCCCAAAAAATTTTTTTATACAGTCTGTTATGTCAGGCTGAGGCCTGGTGTATCTGTGGTGGAAAAATTGTAGCTTCCCAGGCATAGGTTGCATAGTTCTGTCTGCTAACCTTGTTCAACTCATTTTTTTTATTTAAAAAAAATCACCAAAAACCAAAATTTTTTTTATACAGTCTGTTATGTCAGGCTGAGACCTGGTGTATCTGTGGTGGAAAAATCGTAACTTCGCAGGCATAGTGATCACATATAATTTTTATCCAAATAAATACATTTGTCTTGAGCTTTTGAAGTAGTTCAGTAGTCCATTTAAAATGAGCAAGAATGAGCAAGTCAAGGAGCAAGGGACGGGGAAGTGGAAGTGATGCTGATGGTGCATGCAGAGGACGAGGCCGTGGCCAAGCTGAAAGTGGGCCACAACAAAGACCCACATCTTCTCGCTCGATCTTCCTGTCCCAGTTTCTAGTGGACCGCAGCACACCACTATTGAAGCCATAGCAGTATGAAACGGTTGTTGGTTGGATAGCGGATAATGCTTCCAGTCACTTAGCCACCTCACCACAACCATGTCTTCCACACGGTCAAGTCTAAGTAGCCGTGAGTGTGGATCAGATATTCCTCACCCTGATCCTCCTTCCTCCCACCATGCCGAGTGCCCTGAGATAACTGATCCCACATTTGGACACTCCGAAGAGCTGTTTAGTTTTCCCTTTAAAGATTCCGGACTCTCAGCTGGTAAACTTGAATAAACCAAAAAGCACCAACACCAGCTTTTTTGTCCAAAATAGCAAATAATACTTTATTAAAGATAATAGAATAAAAACAGATAAACGGGGAATATGGGGAAGCATGCAACAGTGCAGCACAAACCGTGCCCACTAAGAGCCGTGGACGGCATATCTCTATAATATAAATGAACAATGCATAGATGGAATAGGCATATTACAGCATAGACAGATATATAGCCACTGTTGGCTTTATTCAGATGCCATAAGGATATAGGGCATTTACCATAAATACATAGGGGGCATTTGGTAATATAACATACAAACTGACGTAAAAAACATACCCAGGTATATGTGCCCATCACCCCGCCGTACACCGCTGACCCCGACGCGCGTTTCGGTTATGTAAACCTTCCTCAGGGGGCGTGCCGAAAATCCACATGTGCCGTCTTATATAGTAAGAAGGTAACCGCACCAACCGGAAATGAGAAACCACGCTATAATAGCAACAAACCCAGAACCCACAGCAATGTAGCGCCGGAAGTAAGGGGGCGTCGCCAGCATGTTGTTATAACAACAACCATACCAGCACATCATGACGCTACCGCGTCAGCTGAGAACTAAGGGACGCCTACATAAAAGAATGTTGCCATGACAGCAACTGCGGCGCACAGGTACGTCACCACCCGGTCAGCTGATGCCGGAACACATGGGGCCCCACGTGACCAAGCTCCAGACCGACCTCAGGGGGCGAGGCACCCACACCACAGTGCGTCCATGGCAAAAGACGCAAAAGAGGGGGGCAGAAAAGCAATAGCGTTATAAGTAATTACAAGACAAACATTGGAAAGAGTATATACAAATACCGAATGTAAGACAGCCAATAATAATAATAATAAACAAGCCATTATCGATGAAAGTATAGTTAAAATGGGTAATGAACCGACGGAAGCTGGGATCTATACTCAATATCCGAAAATAACAGAGCAACAAGGGAAATCCATATATCCTCCAGATAATCACACATAATGTATTAAACAACAGTATTATACATATATATATATATATATATATATATATATATATATATATATACATACATATATATGGGACCATGAATCAAAAATAGCAATAAAAAGAATGTCACAGCATATTGTGCATATAGATATAATGTCCAAACGTAGAGATGATCCCTCAAGAGAATGATGACAGTAGTTGGTCCAAGCAAAATCCACCGTCGTGACAATGTCATCCCCAATTCAAAGATAAAACTTCAGGCATGAATCCACAAACGGTATAACAATACTAAAAGAGAAACACACTTGTTAAAATCAAATTAAAAGAAAAAAAAGGCAACATAGCACCACACTATATACATAATGGGTGTGCAGAAGCAGGGCGACTACAAAAAAGGGGCAAAGGAAAGGTTCTCATTAAGTCCATGAGGATGGACTGTTTTTAAGGTCCATATCCAACGTGACTCCATCATACCCAGCCGTTTAGACAGTTGGCCACCCCGAATGTTAATCCGGAGGGTATCAATACCACGAACCCGCAGTAGTGAACTGTCACAATCATGAAATGATTTAAAATGTCGTGGTAGTGTCTTGAGGGTGGAGGTGTCCTCCTGCGTCGCCGCTGCCTGAATGCCCAGGACGTGCTCCCTAACACGGACCTTCAGTTGGCGAGTTGTCAGACCAACGTAGATTAAGCCACAAGGGCAAGTGGCATAATAGATAACATATCTTGTAATACAAGTTATACGCTGTCTGATATCAAAGATTCTCTTGCCACTGGAGTCCGTGAAGGTAGCACTCCGATCGATGTTAGGGCAGGCGACACATCTACCGCAGGGGACACAACCACCCCCAACAGAGCCACCATCCAAAAACGTGGATACACGTGGTCCCACATAGTGGCTCCTGGTCAGATGGTCTCGAAGATTTCTGGAACGACGGAAGGTAATTGATGGTTTATCAGGGAGAAATCTACTAATTATGGGGTCTACCCTGAGAATAGGCCACGCTTTCTCAAGAGCAGACCTCACCCTACCAGCTTGAGAGCTAAATGTGGTAATAAACCTCACCTGATCACCACAGCGTCCAGTGTTGGATCTATTCCCATATAGCAGTTGATGGCGCGAAACGTGTTTGGCCCTATGGTACGCTTTTTTGATTATTCTACTACTGTACCCACGGGCCAAAAAACGTTCCCTTAACTCCAAAGCTCTTTTCTCGAAATCTACCTCTGTAGAACAAATGCGGCGTAATCTCAGGAATTGTCCCGTAGGGACAGACCTGATCATATGGGATGGATGTCCCGAGGACGCATGGAGGAGCGTATTAGTGGCTGTTGCCTTCCTAAACACGTCTGTCCGAGCCATATCTGCGATGTCTCTGGAGATCGTAACATCCAAAAAATCAATCGTGTCCGGACTCCATGTAACTGTAAGATGGATGTTACGGTCATTGCTGTTAAGCACCGAAATAAATTGCGCAAGGTCGATGGGTGTGCCCTGCCAGACGAAGAAGATGTCATCAATGTATCGCGTCCAGAGAGGGACACGATCCACCAACCCCTGTTCGTCGGACAGGAAGAGGTCCCTCTCCCACAACCCCAGGAAGAGACAAGCATACGAAGGCGCGAAGGCAGCCCCCATAGCTGTCCCCTGGAGCTGCAGGTAGTAGGACCCCTTGAACACAAAAAAATTGTGGGTAAGCGTGAACTCCAGTAGTTCCAGCAGAAGGTCCCTCATACCACGAGATAGTGTAGAAGTCTCGAGATAGTACTTAACGGCTGCAATGCCGTCACCATGTCTAATATTCGTATAGAGGGACTCAACATCTGCTGAAACTAGTAGAGTATCGCTACCAAAACACAGACCATCGACTCCGCGCAATAGTTCCCCAGTGTCTTTTAAAAAGGAGGGAAGGCCGGAGACCAAGGGTTGGAGGTGGAAATCGATCCATCTATTGATGTTCTCAAGGACGTTTCCCCTGCCAGATACAATCGGCCTACCAGGCGGCGACGTGGAACTCTTATGTATCTTCGGGAGGAGATATAAAGTGGCAATAGTAGGTTCAGTCACTATCAGTGCTGAGGCCAGTTCTTTGGTGACAATGTCGTTCCGGAGTGCCCTCTTAATGATATTGTCCAACTGGGCACAGTATGCAGAGAGGGGGTTATATGTCAGTTTCTTATAACATGTAACATTATTTAATTGTCGAAAAGCCTCCCTCTCATACATAACTGTAGGCCACAGAACGACATTGCCACCTTTGTCTGCCGGTTTGACTAACACATTAGGTAGATCCCGCAGAACCTGAAGCCTGGATCTCTCCTCCCGCGATAGATTATCATGGGGAATAAAACCAGGAATTTTATTGAGTTCCTCCGTCACCACCCGGACAAATAGTTCTATGTTGGCACATGATGACAAAGGGGGAAACTTCCTAGATCGAGGACGTATGGAAGGAGGAACCTTACCTCCTTCATGTAGATGTTCGATTGCCAACTCCTCCAAGATCCTCAGCGCATCTTGTTCCTCCTCTGTGGGGAAAAGTAGATGTAAATCATTATTGAAAAAATGCCGCTTAAACAGCAATGCCCTAGCAAACATGTTTAAGTCCTTCACCGCTGTAAAAACATCAAATTTGGATGAAGGTGAAAAAGACAGACCCCTCCCGAGCAACCGCAGATCGGCATCAGACAGACTGTAGCCACTTAAGTTGATCACCTTGTTATCCTTGTTCTTGGAAAAGGATGATATCGCCGCAGATCTTTTGTAAGGATGAAAGGTATGATCACGAAATCTAGTTCTATCAAGTCCGCCCACTGCGCCCTCAGATACAGATGAGATATCGGAATGTCCACTGGCAGACGAAATGGAGGTGCCTGATATAGTCCTATGGATACCATTATTCTTCTTGTCCCTCCATAGGTATACTTTTTTTATCTGATAGTCCTTGATATCCCTATTGTATTTGGTAATTTGAGACTCTTGGATCTTTTTAACAAGTACATCCATGGATTTATCCATCTCTTTATCAAACTGCTCAATTTTTTCAGCAGGACATCCAGCACGTATCTCCACCTGTGCCTTGTCGATCTGACTATCGAGTGCAGCAATGCTAGTCGTATTCAAGTTGATAAGCAATTGCATAAGGGAAAAAGAGCATGCATTGCAGGTATCCTCCCACTTGGTGACAAAATCATCATCCTCCACTGGGTATGATGGAATCACGCGGACCCTAAGGCCCCTGGGGATCATCTTATTTTCCACATATTTTTCCATAAAGGACCTATTCAGCCACATCCTGGTACGTTTGGAAATCATAGTCTTCATGGACACTAATCCCTCGTCCCATATCGAGTCGCCCGGCCGCTGCGCACAATTCCCGCTACCCCCAAAAACCTGGTCCATCTGGTTGAGCCAAGATTGTTCTTTGGCTCGGAAGTCCATAATGACATCAAATAGGCTTGTGCATAACACAGAAAAGAATAATAATAAATGTACAACAATTGACATCCTAAACATGTGGGGAAAAGATGACTAAATATAAAGTCCCACCATGGAACAAAATAGCAAAATAATATTCCCCACAACTAGTATGGACGTAAGCAGGACAAGCTGCAACATTACAATAAACCAAAAAGCACCAACACCAGCTTTTTTGTCCAAAATAGCAAATAATACTTTATTAAAGATAATAGAATAAAAACAGATAAACGGGGAATATGGGGAAGCATGCAACAGTGCAGCACAAACCGTGCCCACTAAGAGCCGTGGACGGCATATCTCTATAATATAAATGAACAATGCATAGATGGAATAGGCATATTACAGCATAGACAGATATATAGCCACTGTTGGCTTTATTCAGATGCCATAAGGATATAGGGCATTTACCATAAATACATAGGGGGCATTTGGTAATATAACATACAAACTGACGTAAAAAACATACCCAGGTATATGTGCCCGTCACCACGCCGTACACCGCTGACCCCGACGCGCGTTTTGGTTATGTAAACCTTCCTCAGGGGGCGGGCCGAAAATCCACATGTGCCGTCTTATATAGTAAGAAGGTAACCACACCAACCGGAAATGAGAAACCACGCTCCTCCATGCGTCCTCGGGACATCCATCCCATATGATCAGGTCTGTCCCTACGGGACAATTCCTGAGATTACGCCGCATTTGTTCTACAGAGGTAGATTTCGAGAAAAGAGCTTTGGAGTTAAGGGAACGTTTTTTGGCCCGTGGGTACAGTAGTAGAATAATCAAAAAAGCGTACCATAGGGCCAAACACGTTTCGCGCCATCAACTGCTATATGGGAATAGATCCAACACTGGACGCTGTGGTGATCAGGTGAGGTTTATTACCACATTTAGCTCTCAAGCTGGTAGGGTGAGGTCTGCTCTTGAGAAAGCGTGGCCTATTCTCAGGGTAGACCCCATAATTAGTAGATTTCTCCCTGATAAACCATCAATTACCTTCCGTCGTTCCAGAAATCTTCGAGACCATCTGACCAGGAGCCACTATGTGGGACCACGTGTATCCACGTTTTTGGATGGTGGCTCTGTTGGGGGTGGTTGTGTCCCCTGCGGTAGATGTGTCGCCTGCCCTAACATCGATCGGAGTGCTACCTTCACGGACTCCAGTGGCAAGAGAATCTTTGATATCAGACAGCGTATAACTTGTATTACAAGATATGTTATCTATTATGCCACTTGCCCTTGTGGCTTAATCTACGTTGGTCTGACAACTCGCCAACTGAAGGTCCGTGTTAGGGAGCACGTCCTGGGCATTCAGGCAGCGGCGACGCAGGAGGACACCTCCACCCTCAAGACACTACCACGACATTTTAAATCATTTCATGATTGTGACAGTTCACTACTGCGGGTTCGTGGTATTGATACCCTCCGGATTAACATTCGGGGTGGCCAACTGTCTAAACGGCTGGGTATGATGGAGTCACGTTGGATATGGACCTTAAAAACAGTCCATCCTCATGGACTTAATGAGAACCTTTCCTTTGCCCCTTTTTTGTAGTCGCCCTGCTTCTGCACACCCATTATGTATATAGTGTGGTGCTATGTTGCCTTTTTTTTCTTTTAATTTGATTTTAACAAGTGTGTTTCTCTTTTAGTATTGTTATACCGTTTGTGGATTCATGCCTGAAGTTTTATCTTTGAATTGGGGATGACATTGTCACGACGGTGGATTTTGCTTGGACCAACTACTGTCATCATTCTCTTGAGGGATCATCTCTACGTTTGGACATTATATCTATATGCACAATATGCTGTGACATTCTTTTTATTGCTATTTTTGATTCATGGTCCCATATATATGTATGTATATATATATATATATATATATATATATGTATAATACTGTTGTTTAATACATTATGTGTGATTATCTGGAGGATATATGGATTTCCCTTGTTGCTCTGTTATTTTCGGATATTGAGTATAGATCCCAGCTTCCGTCGGTTCATTACCCATTTTAACTATACTTTCATCGATAATGGCTTGTTTATTATTATTACACTGGTCAACAGCATTTTTGGTGCCAAAGATATTTCATCGAATTTAGGGTATTTTTGGGGTGCTGATTCTGAATATGTCATCAGTTTTGCCAGATTGGCTCAAGTTTTTGAGATTTTTGGTATCTTATTTATAGCACTTGTTGGTAAATGCGACGCATCATCTCATTAATTTCTTTGGATTAGTACTTGAACTGAGCAGTTCTCAATATAGTTTTGTGTTAATTAGTGTTCTAAAAGTTTGTTCATAGCTTGATTTTTGCACTAACTTTATGTTGTTGTCTGTTTTCCAGTGAAAAGCATGAACTCATCAAGAAGAAGTTGTCTTAACGATCCAGACTCATTCTGTTACATTTGTGGTGAATACACACTGCCAAAACATAGAAGAAACATAACAGACTTCGTAAAAAAAAGTGTATTTTGCCTATTTTGGGGTTATGCTTGGGGACCAAGACAAGTTTTGGGCACCACACATAGTGTGCAAAGCATGTATCGAATTATTACGAAAATGGAGCAAAGGACAAAGAAAAAGCTTCAAATTTGGTGTTCCAATGGTGTGGAGAGAGCCAAAAAATCATCATGATGACTGTTATTTATGGTAAACACAGGTACAGGCACATCTGCACAATGAGGGACAGGCCTTCTTGCAGATTCCATGTTACTCCCATTTTCGTTTCTTATGCTTATTGAATCCTTGCACTTGCACTGCACAGAAATAACAGTCATCATGATGATTTTTTGGCTCTCTCCACACCATTGGAACACCAAATTTGAAGCTTTTTCTTTGTCCTTTGCTCCATTTTCGTAATAATTCGATACATGCTTTGCACACTATGTGTGGTGCCCAAAACTTGTCTTGGTCCCCAAGCATAACCCCAAAATAGGCAAAATACACTTTTTTTACGAAGTCTGTTATGTTTCTTCTATGTTTTGGCAGTGTGTATTCACCACAAATGTAACAGAATGAGTCTGGATCGTTAAGACAACTTCTTCTTGATGAGTTCATGCTTTTCACTGGAAAACAGACAACAACATAAAGTTAGTGCAAAAATCAAGCTATGAACAAACTTTTAGAACACTAATTAACACAAAACTATATTGAGAACTGCTCAGTTCAAGTACTAATCCAAAGAAATTAATGAGATGATGCGTCGCATTTACCAACAAGTGCTATAAATAAGATACCAAAAATCTCAAAAACTGGAGCCAATCTGGCAAAACTGATGACATATTCAGAATCAGCACCCCAAAAATACCCCAAATTCATTAAAATATTTTGGACACCAGAAAAAAAAAATTTTTTTGTTGACCTGTGTTATTATTGGCTGTCTTACATTCGGTATTTGTATATACTCTTTCCAATGTTTGTCTTGTAATTACTTATAACGCTATTGCTTTTCTGCCCCCCTCTTTTGCGTCTTTTGCCATGGACGCACTGTGGTGTGGGTGCCTCGCCCCCTGAGGTCGGTCTGGAGCTTGGTCACGTGGGGCCCCATGTGTTCCGGCATCAGCTGACCGGGTGGTGACGTACCTGTGCGCCGCAGTTGCTGTCATGGCAACATTCTTTTATGTAGGCGTCCCTTAGTTCTCAGCTGACGCGGTAGCGTCATGATGTGCTGGTATGGTTGTTGTTATAACAACATGCTGGCGACGCCCCCTTACTTCCGGCGCTACATTGCTGTGGGTTCTGGGTTTGTTGCTATTATAGCGTGGTTTCTCATTTCCGGTTGGTGCGGTTACCTTCTTACTATATAAGACGGCACATGTGGATTTTCGGCACGCCCCCTGAGGAAGGTTTACATAACCGAAACGCGCGTCGGGGTCAGCGGTGTACGGCGTGGTGACGGGCACATATACCTGGGTATGTTTTTTACGTCAGTTTGTATGTTATATTACCAAATGCCCCCTATGTATTTATGGTAAATGCCCTATATCCTTATGGCATCTGAATAAAGCCAACAGTGGCTATATATCTGTCTATGCTGTAATATGCCTATTCCATCTATGCATTGTTCATTTATATTATAGAGATATGCCGTCCACGGCTCTTAGTGGGCACGGTTTGTGCTGCACTGTTGCATGCTTCCCCATATTCCCCGTTTATCTGTTTTTATTCTATTATCTTTAATAAAGTATTATTTGCTATTTTGGACAAAAAAGCTGGTGTTGGTGCTTTTTGGTTTATTGTAATGTTGCAGCTTGTCCTGCTTACGTCCATACTAGTTGTGGGGAATATTATTTTGCTATTTTGTTCCATGGTGGGACTTTATATTTAGTCATCTTTTCCCCACATGTTTAGGATGTCAATTGTTGTAAACTTGAAGTGGGGCCAGATGAGATCACATGTAGTGATACCTAAAGCTTTGAATAGCCACGGTCACACGAAGGCGATGGTGGGAAAGTGTCACAAGAGGTGGACCATGATGAGACACAATTGCCAGAAAGTCAGGAGGAGGAGCAGGGTGCGGATGTGGAAGACGAGGTGGTGTAAGACATAGTGGCTGACCCAACCTGGCAGGAGGACATGCAGAGTGAGGACAGCAGCACATATGGGGAAGGAGGGATATCACCCCAACAGGCGGCAAGAAGCAGTGCGGTGGCCACAGACAGAAGGGGTGCATCCATTCCCCGTAACACCAACATGACGGAAGATGCCATTCCAACTGTTAGATCTTCCTGAGTCTGGTTATTTTTTAAATAATCTGCTGATAAACCCAAACAGGCCATTTGCAGCACCTGCCATACCCGCATCAGCAGGAGTAGTAAAACTACCAGCCTGACCAACACCAGCATGATCAAGCACATGGCAGAAAAGCACCCGACTTTGTGGGCCAAACCCCAGGCTCCAGGAACACTGTCTGCTGGTGACACCACTGCTGCTTCCACTGTTTTGCATAGAAGCCAATGCCCAGTCCACCGTGCATGTGAAGATGCCTCTGGCCCTGCACCTATTGTTGCCCACAGTCAAGCAGCACCATCATCAAGCCTGTCCACGTCCTTGTCCCAGCACAGCCTTCAGTTGTTTATACCCCAGTCACTGGAACGCAAGAGGAAATACCCAGCCAACGCCCCACAGGCAACAGTACTAAATTCTAACATTTCTCATATGTGCTTGAAATGTTACCTTTTAGGTTCATTGAGACGGAAACTTTCCACAACCTGAAGGCCCCCAGTCGCCACTATTTCTCCCGGTCTGTCGTACCGGCATTACACCAGCATGTGTCCCACAACATTACCCGTGCCCTCAACAATGCTGTTACTGGGAAAGTCCACCTAACCACGGACACGTGGACAAGTGCTTGTGGGCAGGGACTGTACATGTCACTGATGGCACACTTGGTTAGCATAGTGGAAGCCGAGACCCAGTTGGACCTTGAGATGGAACACATCCTCCAAACATCGAGGATTGCGGGCCCTACGTCAATCAGGGTTGCTCCCACAGTCTACAGCTCCTGCACCTCCTCCTCCTCTTCAGCTTCCGTCTGTGAAATGAACACATCAGTCAGGAGCTGGAAGAACGGCAGCACTGCCTCAGCCAAGCGGCAACAGGCTAAGCCGAAGCTAATCTCCTTAGGTGACAAACCGCACAATGCCGAAGAGTTGTGGACAGTGCTGAAAGATCAGTTATATATTTGGATGACACCGCTGAATCTACAGCCCGGCATGGTCATGTGTGACAATGGTCGGAACCTGGGGGCGGCAGCTCTGAGGCAAGGTGAGCTCACACACGTACCTTGCCTGGCCCATGTGCTTAACCTCATGGTTCAACGTTTTCTGAAAAGCTACCCGGAGCTGTCAGATCTGCTAGTGAAAGTACGCCATCTGTCTGCCCATTTTTGAAAATCAGCTACAGCTTCAGCTGCCCTTGCTGTGCTTCAGCAGCGTTTCCAGATTCTGGCTCACCGACTGGTGTGTGATGTCCCCACATGTTGGAACTCTACACTGCATATGTTGGAAAGGATTTATGAGCCGAAGAAGGCAGTTGTTGACTACCAACATCAAGAAGGCTGTCGATATTCAGTCCAGACTCCACACAAAGACCTCAGGAGTGGACATGGATATCAGACATACAGTATATACCATCCTTCAAAACTTTGAGGCCTTCACCAACATGGTGAGCGGCGATGATGCAATAATTAGCGTCACTATCCCGCTTCGCTGCATTCTGAAAACCTCTCTGCTCACAATTAAAGAGGGCACGTTGCAGGCAGAGCATGAGGACATGGAGTAAGGAACCATACAAGGGGATTACACTCAGCCCATCCTCAAAGCTTCCCATTATGGATTGGCAGACAATGAGGAAGAGGAGGAGGAAGAACAAGGGCTTCTTTCATGTGCTATAGACGGTACTACAAGCACAGCTGTCATACCATCTGTTCAGCGGGGAAGGCCTGAAGACAGGAAAGAGGAGGATGAGTAGGAGGAGGACAGCATGGTTAGTCATCCTGTTGGTGAGGACTAGTGTTGAGCATTCCGATGCTGCAAGTATCGGGTATCGGCCGATACTTGCTGTATCGGAATTCCGATACCGGGATTCCGATACTCTTGTGGTATCGGATATCGGGTATCGCAACAACATTAATGTTAAAATGTGTAAAAGAGAGAATTAAAATAAAAAATATCGCTATCCTCACCTCTCCGACGCAGCCGGGACTTCAGCGAGGGAACCGGCAGCGTTGTTTGTTTAAAATTCGCGCTATTACTTGGTTACGTGAATTCCCGGCTTGTGATTGGTCAGGTCGGCCATATTGCCGGGACGCGGACCAATCACAGCAAGCCGTGACGAAATTACGTCACGGCTTGCTGTGATTGGTCCGCGTCCCGGCAATATGGCCGCCCTGACCAATCACAAGCCGTGACGTCACGGGAGGCTGGACACGCGCCCATTTTAAAATGAGCGCGTGTCCAGCCTCCCGTGACGTCACGGCTTGTGATTGGTCAGGGCGGCCATATTGCCGGGACGCGGACCAATCACAGCAAGCCGTGACGTAATTTCGTCACGGCTTGCTGTGATTGGTCCGCGTCCCGGCAACATGGCCGACCTGACCAATCACAAGCCGGGAATTCACGTAACCAAGTAATAGCGCGAATTTTAAACAAACAACGCTGCCGGTTCCCTCGCTGAAGTCCCGGCTGCGTCGGACAGGTGAGTATAGCGATATTTTTTATTTTAATTCTTTCTTTTACACATTTATATGGTTCCCAGGGCCTGAAGGAGAGTTTCCTCTCCTTCAGACCCTGGGAACCATCAGGAATACCGTCCGATACATGAGTCCCATTGACTTGTATTGGTATCGGGTATCGGTATCGGATTGGATTCCGATACTGTGACGGTATCGGCCGATACTTTCCGATACCGATACTTTCCGATATCGGAAAGTATCGCTCAACACTAGTGAGGACACATAGGTCTTGCCTGTTAGCAGTCTGGCATGTATGGCTGACTTTATGTTGCGCTGCATTTCAAGTGACCCTCGCATTTTAAACATTTTTGGTGACACTCATTACGTGTTGGTGACACTTCTAGACCCACGCTATAAGGAGAACTTTCAATCTCTTCTGCCAGAGGCAGAGATATGTGCAAAAATGTTGCAGTACCAGAGGGCCCTTGTTGCTGAATTACTTAAAAAATTCCCATGTGAGAACGCTGGCAACAGATGTAAGAGTTTGTTGTACAACCAAGAAGTCCAAGTGAGAGAGACACAAGTACAATCCAGTTCAGGCAGGGGAACAATGGCAAAGTTCCGGGACAGTTTTCTCAGACCCTCCCATCGTGCCGGCACAGAGGCAAGGGGTGCCGTCACAAGAAGTGCAATGTTTGGGAAGATGCTGAGGGAGCGCCTTGCAGATTGCACAAACATTCTCTGGGATTCCTCTGTGCCTTTTAATTATTGGGTATCCAAGCTGGACATGTGGTATGAACTGGTTCTCTACGTCTTGGAGGTCCTGGCCTGCCCTGCTGCTAGTGTTCAGTCAGAGCATGTTTTTATTGCCGCTGGTGGAATTATAACAGAAAAGCGCATCCGCCTGTCAACTGAAAATTCTTGACAGGCTGACTCTTATAAAAATGAACAAGGGCTGGACTGGGCAAGACTTTTGTACACCACCAAGTGATAACAGCGAAACATAACCTCTAATACATTGTCTTTTTTGAAAGGTGTATTCTCATGCACCTCTTCACAACCACGCATGTGTATACCCATACAGATTTGGTCTGTTTGATGTTATCCTCCTCCTTATCCTCATCATCCGCAACCAGTAGAACACCAGGGTGAATGGATTCCATGATGCCAAAGTCACTAATTTTTTGGTGCAAGGGTGTTTTTATGATGCCCATTACTAATTAGAAACCAAAACAAATGTTACTCCCCCAGAGGGAAATGTCATAAAAAAGAAATGTATGTCTATTCTTACCATTTATTCTTATGTTTTCCAGTTTTCCCAGTTTTCCTATCTCTGGACAGTCCTCTATTGAGGTAGTGTATACCGCTACAATAGAAAATTATTCAAATACTTTTATATTATATTTTTATTTTGATCCCTGTCTCTGAGCTGTTGCTATGGACAGACATATCTCGTTGGACACATTCTGGCTTCCTATTTTTTGAACCTGTGTTCTCCCTTCCCTTTTGTTATTTTGTTTCTTTGGTGGATTCACATATTTTATTTATTTCTTTGATTTCATTATGCTTTATCTTATGTCTTCTCATTTGCCTGCCACTAGATCACCAGGTTTAACATGTTCTGTGCTGCTACAACAGTGCAATTTTTGGCAAGGGTGTCTATGATGCCAATAAACTATTAAAAAAAAATTGAACCCCAAAAGGGAAATGTTTTGCGACCCATGCACTTCGTGTGTGGGCATTGCAAGTCTAGGAGACCCGCTCCTTTACATTGGGCCTAGTTTTTAACAAGGCCTTCATCAATGTTTCCTCATTCTCCACCACTAGATTACCAGGTTTAACATGTTCTGTGCTGACACACCACTGCAATTTTAGGCAAAAGTGTCTATATGATGCCCGTTACCAATTTGAAACCGAAAGAAATGTTACTCCCCCAGGGGGAAATTTAGTAAAAAGGAAATGTAAGTATCCTCTTCCCATTTATTTTTATATTTTCGTTTTTTCCTATCACTGGACAGTCCTCTAATGAGGTAGTGTATACCTCTACAATAGAAAGTTATTCAAAGACACATTCTGGCTTCATATTTATGAACCTGTGTTCACCCCTCCCTTTTGTTAGTTTCTTTCATAGGTGGATTGACATGTTTTATTTATTTCTTTGATTTCAGTGTGATTTATCTTCTGTCTCCTCATTCTCCACCACTAGATCACCAGGGCTAACTGGTTTGTGCTGCTACAGCCAATCCAATTTTTGCCATGGGTGTCAATGATGCCCATAAAAGATTTTTTTAAAATTTAACCCCCATGTGGAAATGTTTGTCAGCCCATGCACTTACTGTATGGGCAGTACAAGTCTAGGAGACTACTTAACATTGGGCCTGATTTTTAAGAATGCCTTCCTCAAGATATCATCATTTGCCTCCAGTATATCACCATGGTTAATGGGTTTTGTGCTGCTACAGCCAGTCCAGTTTTTTGACAGGGTGTCTATGATGCCCATAAAAGATTTATAAAAAATATGTACCCTCCATGGGGAAATGTTTTTACAATTTTAGCCTACTTATGGACACATTTTTGGTGGGCCAAAAAAAAACAAGAACACATTTTGATCACTCTGTTAACTCCGTCAGACGCACGGTGTATCTGTGGTGTCCAAATCCTTCCTTTGCATGCATACATTGTATTTTGTGGTCTGCTTGACTGCTACCCTTGGTGTATACAGTATTTTGTGTTTTTTAAAATAAAAAAAAATAAATCCAACATATTGAAACAGTCTGTTATCACAGTCACACGTTTGGTCTATCAGTGGTCTTCAAATCTTGTCTTTTCCGACATACATTCCATTTTTTCATCTGATACCCTTGGTGTATACAGTATTTTGTGGTTTGAACATTTTTAAAAATACAGGGCACATATTGAAATATAAATCAAAAATATAGATGGGAAGCTATATGCCATAAAATTACATGAAACTTTTTATTGATACAATATTAAAAGATTAAATGTAAAATCAGTTAGTATGGGGACAGCAATATGCAAAAAAACAGCCAAAAAAGGTGCACAAATTACAGGTGAATCATCACCTTTAAGAATGGAGCTGTTATTAGAATTAAAGTGAAGATTAAGTATTTATAAATTTGTGGAGCAATGAAGCTTCCAAAAATCTTTTTTGTAAATCATATAAACTCCCTTGGACACTCCCTTGGAAAAAACGTAAACGCGAAACGCACATCAGGGTGCAATTAAGCTTCCAAAAATCTTTTTTATATATCATACATAGTAAAGAAGTCAAAATATAACAAGCCCCATAACAGTGTTTGCAATATCCTTATATACATTCATATAATCCATTGTCAATCCATATAATAGTAACTGCCTCCACGTGATTCAGCCACAAACGAAGTATGAAAAAGTTTTCAATTAGTGCCTAATTATGATGTATGCAGCAAAAAAATCCATAAGAAGGGGGCATGATAGTAAGGAACAGGGATAGGAAACCTTAAGGATGGAAGTAATAAGTACTGTACTTTTAAATGACTGTGGCACCCCTGAAGTGCGTTTCGTGTTTTAGCTTTTTCCAAGGGAGTGTCCAAGGGAGTTTATACGATTTATAAAAAAGATTTTTGGAAGCTTCATTGCTCCACAAGTTTATAAATACTTAATCTTAATCGTGAGTATGCACCACCAGACCTCTGCTGCCCCCCGCTGTCACTCCTCTGCCCCCACTGTTGGATCCTCCACTATCCGTACACTGTCACTCATCCCCACAGTCCTACTCTCAATAACTTGATGTGACCCGTGATCAGGATTGTGCTCAGTGACTAGACAGTGTCAGGTCGGTGCCATTATACTGATTACACTGATACCTGTGATCAGGATTGTGCTCAGTGACTACAGGCAGTGTCAGATCGGTGCCGTTATACTGATGACACTGATGCTTGATGATGAAATCTGTCTTGTGGTTGTTGTGGAATCTGGATTTTCAGTTTTGAGGTAATTATATGCTTGTGGTGTGTGGGAGGGGTGTTCACATGGTGCTTTGATTAGATATTCATCTGTATGGCTTCTGACAGGACACTGATCCCTCAGGTCCGCCCCCTAGTTTACATAATGAATATTTTATTTATTGGAAGAAAACCCCCTCTGCGGGCGGTGACTGCGCTGCAGCATAAAGGCATATGAAATGTGCATGGAATCCTTTTCTTATTATCCATAAGTTAATTACAAAAATCATCAGTTTGTGCAGTAGCACAACCAGCTCTACCCTCTCCTAGTGTATCATCGTCACCCATCCCCTGCAGACTGTGAGCCCTCGCGGGCAGGTTCCTCCCTCCTTATGTACCCATGTGCCTTGCTTTTTGCTCATGTTTAATGTATTTGTCTACATTTGCCCCGTATTTCACATGTAAAGCGCCATGGAATAAATGGCGCTATAAAAATGTATAATAATAATAATAATAATCTTCACTTTAATTCTAATAGCAGCTCCATTCTTAAAGGTGATGATTCACCTGTAATTTGTGTACCTTTTTTGGCTGTTTTTTTTGCATATTGCTGTCCCCATACTAAATGGTTTTACTTTTTATCTTTTAATATTGCATGAATAAAAAGTTTCGTGTGATTTTATGTCTATTTTATTGATTTATGTAATGTTTGGAAGTGCCATGGATCTAGGCATGGTATATACTCTTTGAGACACATATTGAAAAAATCTGTTTTCTCCTTCTGACGGCCAGTTTATGTGTCGTCTAAAAATAGCTTTTTTCATGCACACATTCCAATTTTTGGTCTGTCTAATACCCTAGGTCTATACACTATCTTTGTTAAAACAAAAAAATGTTTACAGTGTGGTAGTTCCGTGACACGCCTCATCTATCTGTGGGCTACAAAGTGTGCTTTTGAGGCTTCCATTCTCCTTTTTTTTTGCTGTGTGTTACCCTAGCTCAAAACAGTAAACACTATTTTGTCAAGAATTTGTTACAATTTTTTTTTACCCACATGGGGAGATGTTGGTCAGCCCATACACTTAGTGTATGGGCATTACGAGTCTGGGAGACCCGCTCCTTGGTGATAGGGCAGTTTTGCTTAGGAGATCCTCCTCCATGTTTCTTCCAAGGGGGGATTGGGGTGCGTGCAAATTTGGGTCAAGGCGGCCCTTGCATTGAATGCATAAGGAACCTGTATGGCAGTACAACTGAAGACTGTGAAGTGGGGTTTCCTGTGGCCATCCAGTACCTGGGTTCAAAGGATTCTTGGGGTGCTTATGACTTGATAGCAGGGCAGGCCTTGCATTCAATGCAACATTTTTTCAGGAGTCCCCCCTGTACCTCCCATGAAAGGGGTAGTGGGGTGCGTCGTAATTCTTGGCAGCCCAGCCACTCACATCATAGGCAATAACAGCATAGCAGACCCACTGCTTCATAATGGGCCTTTAAGAAGATTAATGCCTCCTGATGCACCAGTAATAATAGGCTCTGTGACTTTAAGAGTCCCTCCTTCATAAATGAAACAAGTTGGGTCTGCTTATGTGTCACACACCACATGGCCAGGTAGGGGTGTCAAATGTTACAATGACATTTCCCAGTGAACACATTTGTAGTGGTTGAAAGCAATGTTAAAGTTGAAAAACGCTTCAAAAACGCTGCGTGTGAACTAAGCCTAAGTGGGGGAGGAAATTTTTGGTCTGGGGTTAAATATTTGACCTTACAGGCAAGTCATTAACCTGCAAAGGATGGACCTTGACATATTTCCCAGCAAAACCCATTTTGGTTACGTTCTTGTATGTTTTTTGGTGCACCCGTAAAAATGGCGTGAACCTCTGACAGCATTGATTACAGCTGTGACCTAGGAGTCAGGAATGCTTTCAGGGGCGATCCCCATGATGTCCCCGTGTCATTTGAGCAGTGCTCCATCATTTTCAGATGTTTTTAGACCTTAAAAGGACCCCCGGGGGGATCGCGGTAAAAATACTCGGGTCTCCCATAGACTTACATTGGGCTCGTTGTTCTGGTCGAGTACCCGAGTATAACAATCTGCTCGACCGGAGCAACGAGCACCCGAGCATTTTAGTGCTCATCGTTCATCATTACAAAAGATAGCAAAAAACAAGTGTGAGATCTAAATCAATGGAAGTAAAGTCCCCAGTGTATAGTCATTATTATCATTAGTCCTGAAAACTGGACTTTAGAACTAAATTCAAAGGAATTGTGTTGGTTCACAAAAAATCCTTGTCAAGTATGTGAAAAATACACTTTAAAAAGTCAGTACATGTTAGGATAATTATGATTTCTTTTTTCTTATACAGAAGGAAGCAGTGATAAGAAAAAAGGACCATATTGCACAGCGCAGCGAGGCACCATCATTGTAGCAGTGGGGGAGTCAGTGACTATTCCATGTACCTTCACGTATCCACAGCAGAAGGACAGAAGTGTACAGGTGTACTGGAGACGAGGTGGAAACGACCGGTGTGGAGCTCGTGATTTCATATACAATCACACAGAAAAACGGACACATCCGAACTACACAGAAAGAATCTCACTGGTGGGAAATCCCAAAGAAGAGCGAACAGCGACCATTACAATCAGGAATCTCCGGAAGTCGGATCGTCCAATGTTCTGCTGTAGAATTCATTTATATGAAGGGTCCAAAATCATAGAACAATGGCAGAATCGTCATGGAACATTCATACAGTTTACAGGTAAAATAATGACAGAAAACTGCATTTTAAATAATCATCATCACCCTTCAGAGGGAGGAGACTCATAGCTCCTCCTATCTGTATCCCCCTGCAGGGAGAGGAGACTCATTGTTCCTTATATGTGTATCACCCTGCAGAGGGAGGAGACTTATAGCTCCTCCTATCTCTATCACCCAACAGGGGGAGGAGATTCATAGCTCCTCCTACCTGTATCACCCTGCAGCGGGAGGAGTCTCATAGCTCCTTCTATCTGCATCACCCTGCAGGGGGAGGAGACTCATAGCTCCGTCTATATGTATCACCATTCAGTGAGCAGAAAAACATAGGAGGAGCTATCTTTTTTATTATATATGACTTTTCTTTCCTGTTCGTATAGATGAGTTTTCAGTGGAGCAGACGGATGTGGTTCCTGCCTTTATTGGAGAAAATATCACTATACCGTGTTTATTTCGCTATAAAAGTTCCTCCATTATAGAAGAAGTCACGTGGACTGAGGGATCCAGCGATCTGTGTGTTGAGAATAATAATAAATCTGTGACATGGACCGAGACGAATACGTCAGAGATTGGAGGCCGATGGTCTGTGCTGAATTTTCCTCAGGATCTTTCATTAAGAATAACAGGAGTGACAGCAGAAGACAACAACAAGCAATACTGCTGCAAAGTAAAGACAAAACTAAGGGAGACGAGTACAATGAATGCAGTGTCCTCCATACACGGCACAGAGGTTGTGGTTGTAGGTAAGACGTTATTTGTTCTGTGTAATTGTTAGATATTGAGTTAGGTCAACGTGTTTTCATTCTGTGACCAAAAACGAGATAAACCTTTGCTCCAACAGTGCCGGAGAAAGGCTGGTACAATTTTTGACAATCCATAGATGAAGGCCTGTGTCAACAGCCCGAGTACAAAGCAGATCCTCATAAAATCATATTGTAGGATATATTACAATCTGCCAAACATTTGCAGGTGCAAGATCCCTAGAGGAAAAAAATAAATTTTTATAAAAAATAGTTTTTTAAAAAATATACAAAAATAAAAATTCTAAATCAACCACTTTTCAAATTTTAAAAAATGAAAGTAGAAGTATTTATTATTGCCATATTAGTAAAGGTTTAATTTACTAATTATATGTTTATTTAAAAAAGTATTCCGCTCATCAAATTTTTTATCCTGACATTTTGTAATCATCACATTATACAGCACTGTGTACTTACAATCACTCGTTTTGCCTTCCTACCCTGATAATTTGTCTCTTGGTCTATGACATCACGTGATTAAAAACAGACTAGCGGATTCCTTCTAAGCTCTATGTAGAGGCAAAATGACAATTTTCCCTTTATGAATCATAACTAGTGATGATCAAATAGTGAAATATTCAGATTCGGGAAAATTAGCACAAATTATTTCTAAAATTAGTGTATTTGTACCGAATAACCGATCCAATGCAAGTCAATTGGAAAGCCGAATATTTTTATGCTGGATCCAACAAACAGGTCTTGAGGCCGGAGAAAAAAGCTGAAATGGATGGGAAAGAGCTAAAACTAAATGAGAACAGCATGGAGAAGACGCCTGCATGTCTTTCTGACTCACATGTGGTATCTGGGATTAATGTTGTCAGACTATTGTGCCGGTTTTACAGATTTATAAAACCTACCAAACCAAACCAAAAATTTTTTTTAAAGGGAAAAATTCTAAGAAATTTTTTTTCCTTCATAATTACCTCCCCTTTAGATAGATAGATAATAGATAGATAGATAGATAGATAGATAGATAGATAGATAGTAGAAAAGCCAGTAATTCAGCAGCCACATACTCTAAAATCACAGCTGGAGCCAATAGCATAAAATACAGTGGCTACGGAAAGTATTCAGACCCCTTTAAATTTTTCACTCTTTTTTTTTCATTGCAGTCATTTGGCAAATTCAAAAAAGTTCATTTTTTTCTCATTAATGTACACTCTGCACCCCATCTTGTCTGACAAAAAACAGTAATGTAGAATGTTTTGCAAATTTAATAAAAAAGAAAAACTGAAATATCACATGATCAGAAGTATTCAGACCCTTTGCTCAGACACTCATATTTAAGTCACATGCTGTCCATTTCCTTGTGATCCTCCTTGAGATGGTTCTACTCCTTCATTTGAGTCCAGCTGTGTTTAATTAAACTGATAGGACTTGATTTGGAAAGGCGCTGTCATGCAGGTACTGGGTAGACTACAGCTGATTACCCGGGCCCCTGCGATATCCCTCAGACTAGGGAAAACCCTGTCTGTCCCTCTCCCAGAATTTACACTGATGGTGTGCTTGTCTGGGCCACCAGGCCTGACCCTGACTCCTGTTTCAGTCCTATGCTGAAACCTCCACCCGCCACCCAGTGATTAGACCACACACCAACCCCTACAGAAAGCACAGACAGGGAAAACTAAAAACGCACCACGCCGCAGACACACAGGAATACACTATAATGTGCACAGGGCAAAACAAATACAAATATAGGAAGGAGAAATATGACAAAGGATAATACACCACCAGATACGATATTTCTTCTCCTAGACCACCACTCCAGACCGAGATCACCAGGCACAAGACACAAGCTATAATCGGCGACGCCCAAAGTCCAGAATGACTATTTAAAGGCCACGGGCGTGACCCAGCCTCCAACCCGATTACCAGCTAGATTAACCCCGGACAACCTGGATAAAGTCTAGCCGGCTCCACAGAACGTATAGTGGACGAATGTGGAATTACCGCTGTCTGTTGGACGCCCTAGTGTGAATAGCGTCCGACATGACAGGCGCACACCTGTCTATATAAGACCTCACAGCTCACAGTGCATGTCAGACCAAATGAGAATCATGAGGGCAAAGGAACTGGCCAAGGAGCTCAGAGACAGAATTGTGGCAATGCACAGATCTGGCCAAGGTTACAACAGAATTTCTGCAGTACTCAAGGTTCGTAAGAGCACAGTGGCCTCCATAATCCTTAAATGGAAGAAGTTTGGGACCACTAGAAGTCTTTCTAGACCTGGCCGTCCAGCCAAACTGAGCAATCATGGGAGAAGAGCCTTGGTGAGAGAGGTAAAGAAGAACCCCAAGATCACTGTGACTGAGCTCCAGAGATGCAGTAGAGAGATGGGAGAAAGTTCCACAAAGTCAACTATCACTGAAGCCCTCCAACAGTCAGGCCTTTATGGCAGAGTGGCCCAACGGAAGCCTCTCCTCAGTGCAAGACATATGAAAGCCAGCATAGAGTTTGCTAAAAAACACATGAAGGACTCCCAGACTATGAGAAATAAGATTCTCCGGTCTGATGAGATGAAGATAGACAGGGCCGGACTGGGACTAAAATTCAGCCCTGGCATTTGAAGTTACACAGGCCCACTTGTCACATGGTGACTGTATAATATCTTTGTACACTTGTAGGCAAGGCCGGTTTTAGGCAAAGTGGGGCCCTAGGCAAAGTTTAAAATGGGTCCCCAAATGCTAACATATTGCACATCACACAGAAGCCTTTCTGTTGTATTTACGTGCGCTGAGTTCAGGCCGCTAAACGAGTTTGATCGACAATACTGAAGTTGTTCAATGCTTGTTTCCCGGCCTCTTTCCACCAGCTGAGGAATAATGATGAGACAGAACGATCACTAATAGATCACTAACAGATCACCATACAGTATCATGTTTTCAGCAGCACATCTACAGTTTACACTGGCAATGTGCTGCTGACAACAAGGCTTTTTGTTCCAGCAAAAACAATCCGAATATGCAGCATTTTACTTGTTTAGTAAAATACACCCCATAGTCCTCCATATAGTATAATAAACTCCCTATAGTCCTCCATATATTAAAATACACTGCTCAGTCCTCCACATAGTATAATACACTCCTCATAGTCCTCCATATAGCATAATACAATCCTCATAGTGCTCCATATAGTATAATGCACCGCCACAGTCATCCATGTAGTACAATTCACTTCCCATAGTATAATGCACCCCATAGTTCTTCATATAGTATAACGTATTCCCCATAGTCCTCGATACAGTATAATGCAGCCCACATATAGTATAATGCAGCCACCCCAGAGTATAATGCAGCCACCCCAGAGTATAATACACCAACCCCAGAGTATAATGCAGCCACCCCAGAGTATAATGCAGCCACCCCACAGAGTATAATGCAGCCACCCCAGAGTATGTAACCCCCATAGAATATAATACAGCCCACCTCCCCATAATATATAATGTAGCCCCTCATAGAATATAATGCAGCCCCCCATAGTATATAATGCAGCCTCCCCATAGAATATAATATACTCCCCATAGTATATAGCAAAGCCCGCATATTATATAGCACAAACCGCATAGTATACAGCACAGCCTGCATACTATAGCACAGCTCGCGTAGTAGATAACACAGCCCACACAGCAGTATTCAGCACAGACCACACAGTAGTATACAGCACAGACCACACAGTAGTATACAGCACAGCCCACGTAGAAGTATACAGCACAGTCCACACAGTAGTATACAGCACAGCCCACAGAGTAATATATACAGCACAGCCCACAAAGTAATATATACAGCACAGCCCACAAAGTAATATATACAGCACAGCCCAGAGAACTATATACAGCACAGCCCACAGAGAACTATATACAGCACAGCCCACAGAGAACTATATACAGCACAGCCCAGAGTACTATATACAGCACAGCCCAGAGAGTACTATATACAGCACAGCCCAGAGTACTATATAAAGCACAGCCCAGAGTACTATATACAGCACAGCCCAGAGTACTATATACAGCACAGCCCAGAGAGTACTATATACAGCACAGCCCACAGAGTACTATATACAGCACAGCCCACAGAGTACTATACACAGCACAGCCCACAGAGTACTATATACAGCACAGCCCACAGAGAACTATATACAGCACACAGTAGTATACAGCACAGAGCACAGCCCACAGAGAACTATATACAGCCCACAGTAGTATACAGCACAGAGCACAGCCCACAGAGAACTATATACAGCCCACAGTAGTATACAGCACAGAGCACAGCCCACAGAGAACTATATACAGCAGAGCACAGCCCACAGAGAACTATATACAGCCCACAGTAGCATACAGCACAGAGCACAGCCCACAGAGAACTATATACAGCCCACAGTAGTATACAGCACAGAGCACAGCCCACAGAGAACTATATGCAGCACACAGTAGTATACAGCACAGAGCACAGCCCACAGAGAACTATATACAGCCCACAGTAGTATACAGCACAGAGCACAGCCCACAGAGAACTATATACAGCCCACAGTAGTATACAGCACAGAGCACAGCCCACAGAGAACTATATACAGCCCACAGTATACAGCACAGAGCACAGCCCACAGAGAGCTATATACAGCCCACAGTAGCATACAGCACAGAGCACAGCCCACAGAGAACTATATACAGCCCACAGTAGTATACAGCACAGAGCACAGCCCACAGAGAACTATATACAGCCCACAGTAGTATACAGCACAGAGCACAGCCCACAGAGAACTATATACAGCCCACAGTAGTATACAGCACAGAGCACAGCCCACAGAGAACTATATACAGCCCACAGTAGTATACAGCACAGAGCACAGCCCACAGAGAACTATATACAGCCCACAGTATACAGCACAGAGCACAGCCCACAGAGAGCTATATACAGCCCACAGTAGTATACAGCACAGAGCACAGCCCACAGAGAACTATATGCAGCACACAGTAGTATACAGCACAGAGCACAGCCCACAGAGAGCTATATACAGCCCACAGTAGTATACAACACAGAGAACAGCCCACAGAGAACTATATACAGCCCACAGTAGCATAAAGCACAGAGCACAGCCCACAGAGAACTATATACAGCCCACAGTAGTATACAGCACGGAGCACAGCCCACAGAGAACTATATACAGCCCACAGTAGTATACAGCAGAGCACAGCCCACAGAGTACTATATATAGCCCACAGCAGTATACAGCACAGAGCACAGCCCACAGAGAACTATATACAGCCCACGGTAGTATACAGCACAGAGCACAGCCCACAGAGAGCTATATACAGCCCACAGTAGTATACAGCACAGAGCACAGCCCACAGAGAACTATATACAGCCAACAGCAATATACAGCACAGAGCACAGCCCACAGAGAACTATATACAGCCCACATCTCTTCTCTTCCTCCCCTCCCCTCCTCCGAGAATGGCCCCACAGTCCAGAAAAAAAAAAAAACTCTCCTCACCTCTCCTCTTGCCAGCGTTGCTTCCGCCTTCCTGCTCCTGTCTCAGCAGCGTGCAGTCTGCCCGGGACACAGCAGGTGCGCGATGATATGACGTCATCGCGCACCCGCAGTGTCAGAGGCAGAGCGGGGAATAATGGGAGAGGAGCGTCTGTAGACGCTCTCTCCTCCATCATTGCATTCAACTGTACCGGCGTCTATACGCCGGTATAGTTGAATGCGACGGCGGGGGCAGCGGATCGAGCGGCCCACCACTGGCACCGGCCCTTCTGGCATTTGCCAGAAGTGCCCGATGGCCAGTCCGGCCCTGAAGATAGACCTTCAGTACAGTACAGAGAAACCCTGGATGAAAACCTCTTCCAGAGTGCTCTGGACCTCAGACTTGGCTGAAGGTTTACCTTCCAACAAGACAATGACCCTAAGCACACAGCTAAAATAACAAAGGAGTGGCTTCAGAACAACTCTGTGATCATTCTTGACTGGCCCAGCCAGAGCCCTGACCTAAACCCAATTGAGCATCTCTGGAGAGACCTGAGAATGGCTGTCCACTAATGTAAGGAAGAATGGCCGAGGAACCCCAAATCCAGGTGTGAAAAACTTGTTGCATTATTCGCAAGAAGACTCATGGCTGTACTAGCTCAAAAGGGTGACTCTAATTCAATACTGAGCAAAGGGTCTGAATACTTATGATCATGTGATATTTCAGTTTTTCTTTTTTAATAAATTTGCAAAAATTATTACATTTCTTTTTTTTCAGTCAAGATGAGGTGCAGAGTGAACATTAATGAGAAAAAAATGAACTTTTTTGAATTTACCAAATGGCTGCAATGAAATAAAGAGAGAAAAATTTAAAGGGGTCTGAATACTTTCTATAACCATTGTAGATGGATTGCATACAGTAAATGCACATAATATATATATATACAGTTAGGTCCATATATATTTGGACAGAGACAACATTTTTCTCATTTTGGTTATAGACATTACCACAATTTAATTTTAAACAAAACAATTCAGATGCAGTTGAAGTTCAGACTTTTAGCTTTCATTTGAGGGTATCCATATTAAAATTGAATGAAGAGTTTAGGAGTTTCAGCTCCTTAACCTGTGCCACCCTGTTTTTTAAAGGGACCAAAAGTAATTGGACAATTGACTCCAAGGCTATTTCATGGACAGGTGTGGGCAATCCCTTCATTATGTCATTCTGAGTTAAGCAGATAAAAGGCCTGGAGTTGATTTGAGGTGTGGTGCTTGCATTTGGAAGGTTTTCCTATGAAGTAAACATGCGGTCAAAAGTGCTCTCCATGCAGGTGAAACAAGCCATCCTTAAGCTGCGAAAACCGAAAAAACCCATCCGAGAAATTGCTACAATATTAGGAGTGGCAAAATCTACAGTTTGGTACATCCCGAGAGAGAAAGAAAGCACTGGTGATCTCATCAATGCAAAAAGACCTGGGCGCCCACGGAAGACAACAGTGGTGGGTGATCGCAGAATAATCTCCATGGTGAAGAGAAACCCCTTCACAACAGCCAACCAAGTGACCAACACTCTCCCGGAGGTCGGCGTATCAATATCCAAATCTATCATAAAGAGAAGACTGCATGAAAGTAAATACAGAGGGTTCACTGCACGGTGCAGCCACTCATAAGCATCAAGAATAAAAAGGCTAGACTGGACTTTGCTAAAAAAACATCTAAAAAAGCCAGCACAGTTCAGGAAGAACATTCTTTGGACAGATGAAACCAAGATCAACCTCTACCAGAATGATGGAAAGAGAAAAGTATGGCGAAGGCTTGGTACAGCTCATGATCCAAAGCATACCACATCATCTGTAAAACACGGCGGAGGCAGTGTGATGGCTTGGGTATGCATGGCTGCCAGTGGCACTGGGTCACTAGTGTTTATTGATGATGTGACACAGGACAGAAGCAGCCAAATGAATTCTGAGGTATTCAGAGCCACACTGTGTGCTCAGATCCAGCCAAATGCAGCAAAACTGATTGGTCGTCGTTTCATACTACAGATGGACAATGACCCAAAATATGAAGCCAAAGCAACCCAGGAGTCTATTAAAGCAAAGAAGTGGAATATTCTTGAATGGCCAAGTCAGTCACCTGATCTCAACCCAATTGAGCATGCATTTCATTTGTTAAAGACTAAACTTCAGACAGAAAGGCCCACAAACAAACAGCAACTGAAAGCCACCGCAGTGAAGGCCTGGCAGAGCATCAAAAAGGAGGAAACACAGCGTCTGGTGATGTCCATGAGTTCAAGACTTCAGGCAGTCATTGCCAACAAAGGGTTTTCAACCAAGTACTAGAAATGAACATTTTATTTAAAATTATTGAATCTGTCCAATTACTTTTGGTCCCTTTAAAAACAGGGTGGCACATGTTAAGGAGCTGAAACTCCTAAACCCTTCATCCAATTTTAATGTGGATACCCTCAAATGAAAGCTGAAAGTCTGAACTTCAACTGCATCTGAATTGTTTTGTTTAAAATTCATTGTGGTAATGTCTATAACCAAAATGAGAAAAATGTTGTGTCTGTCCAAATATATATGGACCTAACTGTATATATATATATATATATATATATATATATATATATATATATATATATATATATATATATATATATATATACATATATATGTGTCAGTGATATAAAGAATTAGTAGTGTGTGTGCAGCTTACTGTACATGTATTGAATTAAAATATTATTTTTCAGAAAAAAATGGTGTGGGCTCCCGCATAATTTTTTTAACCAGCAGAGGGAAAGCCAATGGCCGGGGGCCAATGTTTATAGCGTGGGAAGGGGGTAATATTCATGGAGCTTCCTAGGCTATTAATATCAGCTTACAACGGTATACTTAGCCTTCACTGGCTATTAACCCCTTTCCGACATCGGGTGTAATAGTACACTGATGTCAGATTCCCTCCCTTTGATGTGGATTCCGGCACTGAGCCCACATCTTTTCCGGCACATGTCAGCTGTTTTGAACAGCTGACATGTGCCTATAACAGATGCAGGTGGAATTGCGATCCACCCGTAGCTGTTAACTAGTTAAATGCTGATGTCAATCTCTGACAGCGGTATTTAATTCGCACTTCCGGTAAGCGAGCCGGAAATCCTGCCCATTGGTGACCCAGTCATGTGATCGCGGGTCATCGATGGGTTGGCATGACAACCAGAGGTCTCCAGCTGACCTCTGTAGTTGTCACTGCCAGATTGCTATGAGCGGTGGTCAGCACTCATAGCAAGTGAGCAATACTGCTATATACAGGCGATCTGATCTTTGCCTGTATGTAGCAGAGCCGATCTGATTATGTCAGCTTCTTGTCTCCCATGGAGACTATTGAAGCATGCCAAGAGTAAAAAAAAAAAAAAGTTTTTAAAAATATAAAAAAGTAGAAAAAATAGAAAAGTTCACATCACCCCCTTTTCTCCCTGTTCGGAATAAAACAATAAAAAAATCAAACGTACGGATATTTGGCATCTCCGTGTTCAGAATAGCTGATCTATCAATATAAAAAAAGAATTAACCTGATCGCTAAATGGCATAATGAGAAAATAAGTCAAAATGCCAAATTACATTTTTTTTTGCATTGATATGCAATAACAGTCGATCAAAATAGATCACATCTACACCAAAATTGTATCATTAAAAACCTCAGCTCAGCATGCAAAATAAAATCCATCACCCAACCTGAGATAATGAAAAATGGAGACACTACTGTTTTTGGAAAATGGCACAATTTTTTTTAACAAAGGAGGGCTATGCAGACCGCTGCAGGCTGATGTTAATAGCCTAGGAAGGGGCCATGAATATTGGCCCCTCAACTAAAAACTCAGCTCTTAGCCACCCCAGAAAAGCGCATCAATAAGATGCACCAAAATTGGCACTTAGCTTCGCTCTTCCCACTTGCCCTGTAGCGGTGGCAAGTGGGGTGATTGATGGGGGGTTGATGTCACCTTTGTAATGTCAGGTGACTTCAAGCCCCGAGGTTAGTAATGGAGAGGCATCAATAAGACGCCCCCATTACTAACCCCATAGTCTTATTGTATGAAAACACAGACACCCATAATAAAAAGCTTCAATTGAAAAAATGACACAGAATCTTTTAATAAATCTTAATTAAACCATACTTACGACATTGACCATTCCTCAGACACCATTGTCTTCTTGAAGAGATTTAAAATAAAAAACAGCAATATTCCTCACCTTTCCACAGAGAATCTGATAATCCATTTGTCTCACGAGTCTAGCTCTGCTACATCTAGATGGCAGGCTGCATAGTTGCATGATGCGACCATGCAGCCTGTTATGACCCCAATGGCAGAGGGTCTCAGGAATAATGCTAAGTCAGTAAATACAGAAAACCAGCTTATAGGGCAGTGGTAACTGGGCTGACCATATAACTAATCCTAGCACCACAAATACCAGCAGCCGGGGAACGTTCCTACGTTGATCCTAGACGTCTCGCGCCAGCCGGAGAGCTAACTACCCCTAGAAGGGAAAAGAAAGACCTTTCTTGCCTCCAGAGGAAATACCCAAAAAAGTTGGATAGAAGCCCCCCACAAATAATAACGGTGAGGTAAGAGGAAAAGACAAACATAAGAATGAGCTAGGAATTTAGCAAAGAGAGGCCCACTAGCTAATAGCAGAATATAGAAAGATAACTTATATGGTCAGCAAAAAATCCTATCAAAAATATCCACACTGGAAATTCAAGAACCCCCGAACCGTCTAACGGCCCGGGGGGAGAACACCAGCCCCCTAGAGCTTCCAGCAAGGTCAGGAATCACATATAGTACAAGCTGGACAAAAATGATAGCAAACAAATAACCCAAAAAACAAAGAAGCAAGACTTAGCTTAATTTAGCACGAACCAGGACCAGCAAACAGGAGCAAACAGAATGTGTCTGATAACACCGATGCCAGGCACTGGACTAAGGTTCCAGGAGGTTTATATAGCAACACCCCTGAAGTAACGACCCAGCTGGGTGCAGACAGAGGGAAGGAAATCCCAGAGTCATATCACTAGTAACCACTAGAGGGAGCCAAAAAAGTCTAATTCACAACAGTACCCCCCCTTAAGGAGGGGTCACCGAACCCTCACCAAGACCACCAGGAATTATCCTCCTGACCATAACCCTTCCACTTGACCAAATACTGAAGCCTCCGCCTGGAGAGACGAGAATCCAAGATCTTCTCCACCACGTACTCCAACTCGCCCTCAACCAACACCGGAGCAGGAGGCTCAGCAGAAGGAACCACAGGCACAACGTAGCGTCGTAACAAAGACCTATGGAACACGTTGTGAATGGCAAACGAAACCGGAAGATCCAAGCGAAAGGACACAGGATTAAGGATTTCCAATATCTTGTAAGGACCGATGAAGCAAGGCTTAAATTTAGGAGAGGAGACATTCATAGGAACAAATCGAGAAGATAGCCACACCAAATCCCCAACACGAAGTCGGGGACCCACACCGCGGCGGCGGTTGGCAAAACGCTGAGCCTTCTCCTGTGACAATTTTAAGTTGTCCACCACATGATTCCAGATCTGCTGCAACCTATCCACCACAGAATCTACTCCAGGACAGTCAGAAGGCTCCACATGTCCCGAGGAAAAACGAGGATGGAAACCAGAGTTGCAGAAAAATGGCGAAACCAAAGTAGCGGAACTAGCCCGATTATTTAGGGCAAACTCAGCCAACGGCAAGAAGGTCACCCAATCATCCTGATCTGCCGAAACAAAACACCTCAAGTAAGCTTCCAGAGTCTGATTAGTTCGCTCAGTTTGTCCATTAGTCTGAGGATGAAAGGCAGACGAGAACGATAAATCAATGCCCATCCTAGCACAAAAGGATCGCCAGAACCTGGAAACAAACTGGGATCCTCTGTCAGACACAATATTCTCAGGAATGCCGTGTAAGCGAACCACATTCTGAAGGAACACAGGAACCAGATCGGAAGAGGAAGGCAGCTTTGGCAAAGGCACCAAATGGACCATTTTTGAAAAGCGATCACATACCACCCAGATGACAGACATACCCCGAGACACCGGGAGATCAGAAATGAAATCCATGGAAATATGTGTCCAAGGCCTCTTCGGGACAGGCAAGGGCAAGAGCAACCCGCTGGTACGGGAACAGCAAGGCTTAGCTCGAGCACAAGTCCCACAGGACTGCACAAATGACCGTACATCCCGTGACAAGGAAGGCCACCAAAATGACCTAGCCACCAGATCTCTGGTGCCAAAAATTCCCGCATGACCTGCCAACACCGAGGAATGAATCTCGGAAATGACTCTGCTGGTCCACTTATCAGGAACAAACAGTCTGTCAGGTGGACAAGAGTCAGGTCTACCAGCTTGAAATCTCAGCAACACACGTCGCAAATCAGGAGAAATGGCTGACAAAATAACTCCTTCTTTAAGAATACCAACAGGTTCTGTGACTCCAGGAGAGTCAGGCACAAAGCTCCTTGAAAGAGCATCAGCTTTCACATTCTTTGAACCTGGTAAATACGAGACCACAAAGTCAAAACGGGAGAAAAACAATGACCAGCGGGCCTGTCTAGGATTCAAGCGTTTAGCAGACTCGAGATACATCAAATTTTTGTGATCAGTCAAGACCACCACACGGTGCTTAGCACCCTCGAGCCAATGACGCCACTCCTCAAATGCCCACTTCATGGCCAGTAATTCCCGATTGCCCACATCATAATTCCGCTCAGCAGGCGAAAACTTCCTAGAGAAGAAAGCACATGGTCTCATTACCGAGCAACCAGGGCCTCTCTGTGACAAAACGGCCCCTGCCCCAATCTCAGAAGCATCCACCTCGACCTGAAAGGGAAGTGAGACATCAGGCTGGCACAAAACAGGCGCCGAAGTAAACCGGCGCTTCAACTCCTGGAATGCCTCCATGGCTGCAGGAGCCCAGTTAGCAACATCAGAACCTTTCTTGGTCATATCCGTCAAAGGTTTAACAACGCTAGAAAAATTAGCGATAAAACGACGGTAGAAGTTAGCAAAACCCAAGAACTTCTGAAGACTCTTAACTGACGTGGGTTGAGTCCACTCATGAATAGCTCGGACCTTGACTGGGTCCATCTCCACAGCAGAAGGGGAAAAAATAAACCCCAAAAAGGGAACTTTCTGTACTCCAAAGAGACACTTTGAGCCTTTAACAAACAAGACATTCTCACACAAAACCTGAAACACCATCCTGACCTGCTCCACATGTGAGTCCCAATCTTCAGAGAAAACCAGAATATCGTCCAGATAAACAATCATAAATTTATCCAGATACTTCCGGAAAATATCATGCATAAAGGACTGAAATACTGAGGGAGCATTAGAAAGCCCAAAAGGCATCACCAAGTACTCAAAATGACCTTCGGGTGTATTAAATGCAGTCTTCCATTCATCACCTTGCTTAATGCGCACAAGGTTGTATGCACCACGAAGATCTATCTTGGTGAACCACTTGGCACCCTTAATCCGGGCAAACAAGTCCGACAAGAGAGGCAAAGGATACTGAAATTTTACAGTGATTTTATTCAGTAGCCGATAGTCAATACAAGGTCTCAAAGATCCGTCCTTCTTAGCCACAAAAAAGAATCCCGCACCAAGAGGGGAAGAGGATGGACGGATATGCCCCTTCTCCAGAGACTCCTTGATATATGAACGCATTGCGGCATGCTCAGGTACTGACAGATTAAATAATCTTCCCTTAGGAAATTTACTACCTGGAATCAAATCTATGGCGCAGTCACAGTCCCTATGAGGAGGCAGAGCACTGGATCTGGACTCACTGAATACATCCTGATAATCAGACAAATACTCAGGAGCTTCTGAAGGAGTAGAGGAAGCAATAGACACCGGCGGGGAATCAGCATGAATTCCCTGACAGCCCCAACTTGACACAGACATTGCCTTCCAATCCAGGACTGGATTGTGGGTCTGTAACCATGGCAGACCCAAAACGACCAAATCATGCATTTTATGCAGAACAAGAAAACGAATCACCTCCCGATGTTCAGGAGTCATGCACATGGTCACCTGCGTCCAAAACTGCGGTTTATTTTCCGCCAATGGCGTAGCATCAATACCTCTAAGAGGAATAGGATTTACTAACGGTTCAAGAACAAAACCACAGCGCTTGGCAAACGACAGATCCATAAGACTCAGGGCGGCACCTGAATCCACAAACGCCATAACAGGGTAAGAAGACAAAGAGCAAATTAAAGTCACAGACAAAATAAATTTAGGTTGCAAATTACCAATGGCGACAGGACTAACAACCCTTGTTAGGCGTTTAGAGCATGCTGATATAACATGTGTAGAATCACCACAGTAAAAACACAACCCATTCTGACGTCTATGATTTTTCCGTTCATTTCTAGTCTGAATTCTATCACATTGCATTAAATCGGGTGTTTGTTCAGACAACACCACCAGAGGATTAGCGGTTTTGCGCTCCCGCAAACGCCGGTCAATTTGAATAGCAAGCGCCATAGAATCATTCAGACTTGTAGGAATGGGGAAACCCACCATCACATTCTTAATGGCTTCAGAAAGGCCATTTCTGAAATTTGCGGCCAGAGCACACTCATTCCACTGAGTAAGCACGGACCATTTCCAAAATTTTTGGCAATACACTTCAGCTTCATCCTGACCCTGAGAAATAGCCAGCAAGGCTTTTTCTGCCTGAATTTCAAGATTGGGTTCCTCGTAAAGCAATCCGAGCGCCAGAAAAAACGCATCAATATTCGCCAATGCCGGATCTCCTGGCGCTAGCGAGAAAGCCCAATCCTGAGGGTCGCCCCGTAAAAAAGAAATAACAATTTTAACTTGCTGAGCAGAATCTCCAGATGAACGGGGTCTCAGAGAAAGAAACAATTTACAATTATTCTTGAAATTCCTAAACCTAAATCGATCTCCAGAAAACAATTCCGGAATAGGTATTTTAGGTTCAGACATAGGACTACTGGTAACAAAATCTTGTATACCCTGCACACGAGCTGCCAGCTGGTCAACACTTGTAATCAAGGTCTGCACATTCATGTCTGCAGCAAGCACACGCCACTCAAAGGTAAAGGGGAGGAAGAGAAGGAAGGAGAAAAAAAAAAAACTCAGAATTTCCTTTCTTATTATCCCACTTCTGCAATGCTTTAAACATTCAATATTGGCCTGGCATACTGTTATGACCCCAATGGCAGAGGGTCTCAGGAATAATGCTAAGTCAGTAAATACAGAAAACCAGCTTATAGGGCAGTGGTAACTGGGCTGACCATATAACTAATCCTAGCACCACAAATACCAGCAGCCGGGCAACGTTCCTACGTTGATCCTAGACGTCTCGCGCCAGCCGGAGAGCTAACTACCCCTAGAAGGGAAAAGAAAGACCTTTCTTGCCTCCAGAGGAAATACCCCAAAAAGTTGGATAGAAGCCCCCCACAAATAATAACGGTGAGGTAAGAGGAAAAGACAAACATAAGAATGAGCTAGGAATTTAGCAAAGAGAGGCCCACTAGCTAATAGCAGAATATAGAAAGATAACTTATATGGTCAGCAAAAAATCCTATCAAAAATATCCACACTGGAAATTCAAGAACCCCCGAACCGTCTAACGGCCCGGGGGGAGAACACCAGCCCACTAGAGCTTCCAGCAAGGTCAGGAATCACATATAGTACAAGCTGGACAAAAATGATAGCAAACAAATAACCCAAAAAACAAAGAAGCAAGACTTAGCTTAATTTAGCACGAACCAGGACCAGCAAACAGGAGCAAACAGAATGGGTCTGATAACACCGATGCCAGGCACTGGACTAAGGTTCCAGGAGGTTTATATAGCAACACCCCTGAAGTAACGACCCAGCTGGGTGCAGACAGAGGGAAGGAAATCCCAGAGTCATATCACTAGTAACCACTAGAGGGAGCCAAAAAAGTCTAATTCACAACAGCAGCCTGTCATCCAGCAGAGACACTGATCAGCATGTGCTCAGTGTCTCCCTGTGAACTCCTATTACCTGTCTGATTGCACCACGAGCATGATAAAGTTATCATGCTTGCGGTGCCGTCAGAAAGCTCCCAACTTCCGCTGTTACGGAAGTGGACATTTCTGCTGTTTTTGAACGATATCAGACTGAGAACACCACATCTTCCTCAATCCACATAACATTTCCACTTGCACTTCACTCACAGTCCAGCAGTTTGTCATGTACACTCTAATCCACCCTCTCTCAGCACAGCAGCCAGCCCTCGGTCCCACAGTTGTGGTCATGTAAAATATTTTTTCCTTCCACACATGCAAAGCTAAGAGCTTAAACTTCATCTTCACCTACACCAGCATGTCGCAGACAACATCACCAGTTCCTTGAAAAATATCAATGCATGACATGGTGCATTTAACCAGTGACACTTGAATGAATGCACGGCTAGGGGTGTTACATGTCGCTGACTGGGCACTGGTTGACTCTGGAGGCTGTGGGGGCAGGTGGGGAAGGGGCTGCACCATAAATCTTAAAATTGCCAAGTCTTGTGGGACAAACCTCTGTATCTAACACTTCTTCCACTGCTTCTGACTCCTCTTCCTCTTCTAGTGCCTCTACCTGTGTGCACAACATCTCCCTTAATGAGACACGTGTTCCAACAGTGCAGATAGAATCCCCCTGTGTACTGTGCAGTCAGTGCTCACCGCAATCAGGAACTGTTTAAATTAATATGTCTTGGAGATCACAGTTCATATAGCTCAAGAGTTGTAGACAGCTTTCCAGGCTGAGTTTGAGCAATGGCTGTCTCCACTGAACATGGAGTTAGGAAAGTTCACATGAGATAACAGTGCAAACCTGGTGGTGGCCCAATGCAGGGGCAGCCTCACCCATGTTCCTTACATGGCTTATGTCCTCAATCAAGTGGTACTGCAATTTCTCCACCACTCTCCTTGCCTGGATGCGCTGCTGCAAAAAGCACTGTTGCTGTGTGCTCACTTCCACCATTCTCACCCAGCGTTTCATTGACTTCCATCGATACAGAGGTCTTTCGGCCTACTGGTTAACTGATTGATATGTGATGGGCTGACACAGTGGAATTCCACTCAGCACATGTTGCAGCAACAGTGGCAGCAGTGACAATCCCTGGTGCAGTATGACCTTGTGCATAGCCTGTGCCAACGCAATACGGACATGGTGCAAATCATGCTTGCAGAATGGACACAGATAAAGGACTTCTGCACAGTTTCAAAATGGTTACTAAGATGGTTAGTCCATCATCTGTATCACTAATCTGGTCATATACATGCCAGAACTGTTGTGAATTTGGATTCTGGGCTCCCCTGGTGGCTACTGGTGGAATTGAACTGGTGTCTTCATTTTTTCTGTTCACCTGTTCCCATCAAGATGTGGGAGTCGCTATATAACCTTGCTGCTCTGTTAGTTGCTTGCCGGTCAACAATGTTATCAGAAGCCTCTCTGTGCTTGTTCCTGCTCCTAGACAACTACTAGATAAGTTGGACTCTTGTCCATGTTTGTTTTTGCATTTTTGTTCCAGTTCACAGCTGTAGTTTCGTTACTGTGTCTGGAAAGCTCTTGCGAACAGGAATTGCCACTCTGGTGTTATGAGTTAATGCCAGAGTTTTAAAGTAATTTCTGGATGGTGTTTTGATAGGGTTTTCAGCTGACCATGAAAGTGTCCTTTCTGTCTTCTGCTATGTAGTAAGTGGACCTCAAATTTGCTAAACCTATTTTCATACTACGTTTGTTATTTCATCTTTATTCACCGCCAATACATGTGGGGGGCCTCTGTCTCCTTTCGGGGTATTTCTCTAGAGGTGAGCTAGGACTGATATTTTCCTCTGCTAGCATTATTTAGTCCTCCGGCTGGTGCTGGGCATCTAGAATCAACGTAGGCATGCTACCCGGCCACTGCTAGTTGTGCGTTAGGTTTAGTTCATGGTCAGCTCAGTTCCCATCTTCCAAGAGCTAGTTCCTATATATGCTTATGCTATGTTCTCTTGCCATTGAGATCATGACAGTTTGACCGGCGAACTAAAGGGTTAAAATCCTTGGCTGAGAAAGGAGAGAAATAAGTAGTCTGCTGATATTTTTTTTTTTTTTTTTTCTCTCCTTCTAATCTTTGAATGGCTCTGTGTCCACCTGTTTGTAATGGATCTTCAGAGTATAACTGCAGGTTTGAATAATCTCGCCACGAAGGTACAAAATTTGCAAGATTTTGTTTGTCATGCACCTGTATCTGAGCCGAGAATTCCTTTGCCGGAATTTTTCTCGGGGAATAGATCTGGGTTTCAGAATTTTCGAAATAATTGCAAATTATTTTTGTCCCTGAAATCTCGCTCTGCCGGAGACCCTGCACAGCAGGTCAGGATTGTGATTTCCTTGCTCCGGGGCGACCCTCAAGACTGGGCTTTTTCATTGACACCAGGGGATCCTGCGTTGTTCAATGTGGATGCGTTTTTTCTGGCCTTGGGGTTGCTTTATGACGAACCTCATTTGGAGCTTCAGGCAGAAAAAACTTTGATGTCCCTATCTCAGGGGCAAGATGAAGCGGAAATTTACTGCCAAAGATTCCGTAAATGGTCTGTGCTTACTCAGTGGAATGAGTGCGCCCTGGCGGCGACTTTCAGAGAGGGTCTCTCTGATGCCATTAAGGATGTTATGGTGGGGTTCCCTGTGCCTGCGGGTCTGAATGAGTCCATGACAATGGCTATTCAGATCGATAGGCGTTTGCGGGAGCGCAAACCAGTGCACCATCTGGCGGTGTCCACTGAGAAGTCGCCAGAGAGTATGCAGTGTGATAGAATTCTGTCCCGAAGCGAGCGGCAGAATTTTAGACGGAAAAATGGGTTGTGTTTCTATTGTGGTGATTCTACTCATGTTATATCAGCATGCTCTAAGCGCACTAAAAAGCTTGGTAAATCTGTTTCCATTTGCACCTTACCGTCTAAGTTTATTCTATCTGTGACCCTGATTTGCTCTTTGTCATCTATTACCACGGACGCCTATGTCGACTCTGGCGCCGCTTTGAGTCTTATGGATTGGTCCTTTGCCAAACGCTGTGGGTATGATTTAGAGCCTTTGGAGACTCCTATTCCTCTGAAGGGGATTGACTCCACCCCATTGGCTAATAAAAAACCACAATACTGGACACAAGTAACTATGCGTATTAATCCGGATCACCAGGAGATTATTCGCTTTCTGGTGCTGTATAATCTACATGATGATTTGGTGCTAGGATTGCCTTGGCTGCAATCTCACAACCCAGTCCTCGACTGGAGAGCTATGTCTGTGTTGAGCTGGGGATGTAAGGGGGCTCATGGGGATGTACCTGTGGTTTCCATTTCATCATCTATTCCCTCTGAAATTCCTGAGTTCCTGTCTGACTATCGTGACGTCTTTGAAGAATCCAAGCTTGGTTCGTTACCTCCGCACCGAGAGTGCGATTGTGCCATAGATTTAATCCCGGGTAGTAAATACCCAAAGGGTCGTTTATTTAATCTGTCTGTGCCTGAACATGCTGCTATGCGAGAATATATAAAGGAGTCCTTGGAAAAGGGACATATTCATCCATCGTCATCTCCCTTAGGAGCCGGTTTTTTCTTTGTGTCAAAAAAAGACGGCTCTTTGAGACCATGTATTGATTATCGGCTTTTGAATAAAATCACTGTTAAATATCAATACCCATTGCCGTTGCTGACTGATTTGTTTGCTCGCATAAAGGGGGCCAAGTGGTTCTCTAAGATTGACCTTCGTGGGGCGTATAATTTGGTGCGAATCAGGCAGGGGGATGAGTGGAAAACCGCATTTAATACGCCCGAGGGCCACTTTGAGTATTTAGTGATGCCTTTTGGTCTTTCAAATGCTCCGTCAGTTTTCCAGTCCTTTATGCATGATATTTTTCGTGATTATTTGGATAAATTTATGATTGTGTATCTGGATGATATTCTGATTTTTTCGGATGACTGGGACTCTCATGTCCAGCAAGTCAGGAGGGTTTTTCAGGTTTTGCGGTCTAATTCTTTGTGTGTGAAGGGTTCTAAGTGTGTTTTTGGGGTACAGAGGATTTCCTTTTTGGGATATATTTTTTCCCCCTCTTCCATTGAAATGGATCCTGTCAAGGTTCAAGCTATTTGTGATTGGACGCAGCCCTCTTCTCTTAAGAGTCTTCAGAAATTTTTGGGCTTTGCTAACTTTTATCGTCGATTTATTGCTGGTTTTTCGGATATTGCTAAGCCATTGACCGATTTGACTAAGAAGGGTGCTGATGTTGCTGATTGGTCCCCTGATGCTGTGGAGGCCTTTCGGGAGCTTAAGCGCCGTTTTTCCTCTGCCCCTGTGTTGCGTCAGCCTGATGTTGCTCTACCTTTTCAGGTTGAGGTCGACGCTTCTGAGATCGGAGCTGGGGCAGTGTTGTCGCAGAAAAGTTCTGACTGCTCCGTGATGATGCCTTGTGCCTTCTTTTCCCGTAAATTTTCGCCCGCTGAGCGGAATTATGATGTTGGGAATCGGGAGCTTTTGGCCATGAAGTGGGCTTTTGAGGAGTGGCGCCATTGGCTTGAGGGGGCCAGACATCAGGTGGTGGTATTGACTGACCACAAAAATTTGATTTATCTTGAGACCGCCAGGCGCCTGAATCCTAGACAGGCGCGCTGGTCATTATTTTTCTCTCGGTTTAATTTTGTGGTGTCATACCTACCGGGTTCTAAGAATGTTAAGGCGGATGCCCTTTCTAGGAGTTTTGAGCCTGACTCGCCTGGTAACTCTGAGCCCACAGGTATCCTTAAGGATGAGTGGTATTGTCAGCCGTTTCTCCAGACCTGCGGCGGGCCTTGCAGGAGTTTCAGGCGGATAGACCTGATCGTTGCCCACCTGATAAACTGTTTGTTCCTGATGATTGGACCAGTAGAGTCATCTCTGAGGTTCATTCTTCTGCGTTGGCAGGTCATCCTGGCATTTTTGGTACCAGGGATTTGGTGGCAAGGTCCTTCTGGTGGCCTTCCCTGTCACGAGATGTGCGAGGCTTTGTGCAGTCTTGTGACGTTTGTGCTCGGGCCAAGCCTTGTTGTTCTCGGGCTAGTGGATTATTGTTGCCCTTGCCTATTCCTAAGAGGCCTTGGACGCACATCTCGATGGATTTTATTTCAGATCTGCCTGTTTCTCAGAAGATGTCTGTCATCTGGGTGGTGTGTGACCGTTTCTCTAAGATGGTCCATTTGGTTCCTCTGCCCAAGTTGCCTTCTTCTTCCGAGTTGGTTCCTCTGTTTTTTCAAAATGTTGTTCGTTTGCATGGTATTCCTGAGAATATCGTTTCTGACAGAGGGACCCAATTCGTGTCTAGATTTTGGCGGGCATTCTGTGCTAGGATGGGCATAGATTTATCTTTTTCGTCCGCTTTCCATCCTCAGACGAATGGCCAGACCGAGCGGATTAATCAGACCCTGGAGACATATCTGAGGTGTTTTGTGTCTGCTGACCAGGATGATTGGGTTGCTTTTTTGCCATTGGCGGAGTTCGCTCTCAATAATCGGGCCAGCTCTGCCACTTTGGTGTCCCCGTTTTTCTGTAATTCGGGGTTTCATCCTCGATTTTCCTCTGGTCAGGTGGAATCTTCGGATTGTCCTGGAGTGGATGCTGTGGTGAAGAGATTGCATCAGATCTGGGGGCAGGTGGTGGACAATTTGAGGTTGTCCCAGGAGAAGACTCAGCTTTTTGCCAACCGCCACCGTCGTGTTGGTCCTCGGCTTTGTGTTGGGGATTTGGTGTGGTTGTCTTCTCGTTTTGTCCCTATGAGGGTCTCTTCTCCTAAGTTTAAGCCTCGGTTCATCGGCCCGTATAAGATATTGGAGATTCTTAACCCTGTTTCCTTCCGTTTGGACCTCCCTGCATCCTTTTCTATTCATAACGTTTTTCATCGGTCATTATTGCGCAGGTATGAGGTACCGGTTGTGCCTTCCGTTGAGCCTCCTGCTCCGGTGTTGGTTGAGGGTGAGTTGGAGTACGTTGTGGAGAAAATCTTGGACTCTCGTGTTTCCAGACGGAGACTCCAGTATCTGGTCAAGTGGAAGGGATACGGCCAGGAGGATAATTCTTGGGTGAATGCATCTGATGTTCATGCCTCTGATCTGGTTCGTGCCTTTCATAGGGCCCATCCTGATCGCCCTGGTGGATCTGGTGAGGGTTCGGTGCCCCCTCCTTGAGGGGGGGGGTACTGTTGTGAATTTGGATTCTGGGCTCCCCCGGTGGCTACTGGTGGAATTGAACTGGTGTCTTCATTTTTTCTGTTCACCTGTTCCCATCAAGATGTGGGAGTCGCTATATAACCTTGCTGCTCTGTTAGTTGCTTGCCGGTCAACAATGTTATCAGAAGCCTCTCTGTGCTTGTTCCTGCTCCTAGACAACTACTAGATAAGTTGGACTCTTGTCCATGTTTGTTTTTGCATTTTTGTTCCAGTTCACAGCTGTAGTTTCGTTACTGTGTCTGAAAAGCTCTTGCGAACAGGAATTGCCACTCTGGTGTTATGAGTTAATGCCAGAGTTTTAAAGTAATTTCTGGATGGTGTTTTGATAGGGTTTTCAGCTGACCATGAAAGTGTCCTTTCTGTCTTCTGCTATGTAGTAAGTGGACCTCAAATTTGCTAAACCTATTTTCATACTACGTTTGTTATTTCATCTTTATTCACCGCCAATACATGTGGGGGGCCTCTGTCTCCTTTCGGGGTATTTCTCTAGAGGTGAGCTAGGACTGATATTTTCCTCTGCTAGCATTATTTAGTCCTCCGGCTGGTGCTGGGCATCTAGAATCAACGTAGGCATGCTACCCAGCCACTGCTAGTTGTGCGTTAGGTTTAGTTCATGGTCAGCTCAGTTCCCATCTTCCAAGAGCTAGTTCCTATATATGCTTATGCTATGTTCTCTTGCCATTGAGATCATGACACAGAACACACTTTGAATAGTCTACGGTAGGTGGTGGTGGTCCCAGAGGAAGAGGAGGAAGCAGAGGAGGATGCGAAAGGGACAACGATATCTTTAAGTTCTGGACTGTCATTGCATAGGCAGGTACAATATGAGGGTGGGTTACAGTGATCAAGGGGGTCTCATGGTACCAGACAAACTGTTATTGAAGGTGTAGGAGCCGAGGAACCAATTGAGGAGGACAATGAGGAAGAGGTGATGAGCATGCAACAGTCAAGAGATGAAGAGGATATTGATTGTTACCTGTTGTGAATTCTGCTTTTGGGCTCCCTCCGGTGGTTGTAGGTGGTAATGCAGTTGTTTCTGAGTTGCAGTCCTGGTCAGGTGTATCTGCTGATTCCAGTTCTGACTGGGGTATTTAGGCGTGCAGGATTCATTAGTCCTTGCCAGTTGTCCATGGTTGTTGGGAGGTTTTTGTCCTGGTTTGGTTCCTTCTGCCTTCTGCCAAATCAGCAAAGATAAGTGTCTGGTTTTGTTTCTGTGGCACACATGCTGTGTGCTTAATAATTCTGTGCTATTCAGTGTTTTTTTTGTCCAGCTTAGATTGTGTCAGTATTTTCTCAGTCTTGTTGGATTCTCTGGAGTGGCAGATATACATTCCATGTCTTTAGTTAGATTGTGGAACTTTTTGTATTATCTGCTGTGGATATTTTTGGAAGGGTTTTAATACTGACCGCTTAGTATTCTATCCTATCTTTCCCTATTTTGTGGCCTCTTTTGCTGAATCCTGTTTTCTGCCTGCGTGTGTCTTTCCTCTCCTACTCACAGTCAATATTCGTGGGGGGCTGCCTATCCTTTGGGGTTCTGCTCTGAGGCAAGGTAGTATTCCTATTTCCATCTATAGCGGTATTTAGTCCTCCGGCTGTGTCGAGGTGTCTAGGGTTTGTTAGGCACACCCCACGGCTACTTCTAGTTGTGGTGTTAGTTCAGGTTTTGCGGTCAGTACAGTTTCCACCTACTCCAGAGAAAGTTCATGCGGCTCCAAGGTCACCGGATCATAACAGTACAACTGGCCCACTATGAGTTAAATGCATCTCAGAAGAAGGGAAGAAAGGTGTTGAGTCATTTTTTTTTCTGCAGTTTGCTTTGCCTTTTCTTCCCTCTTTTTCTCTGGGTGGCTAAGGAGTCTTGTGTTAGCATGGATGTTCAGGAATTATCTTCTCGTGTAGACCAGCTTCCTGATAGTGTACAGGGAATTTCTGATTATATTGTTCAGACTCCTGTTTTAGAGCTGAAGATTCCTACTCCTGATTTGTTTTTTGGTGACAGGTCCAAATTTTTGAGTTTTAAAAACAACTGTAAACTGTTTTTTGCTTTGAGACCTCGATCCTCTGGGGATTCTATTCAGCAGGTTAAAATCGTCATTTCCCTGCTGCGTGGTGATCTACAGGATTGGGCATTTTCCCTGGAATCTGGGAATCCGGATTTGCTTAATGTAGATTCCTTTTTTCAGGCTTTAGGACTATTATATGATGAACTGTAATGTAACTCAAAGAAAAAGACAGTTACCCGCACCACCGTACCATGTTAGCTTAAGCGTGGGAACTAATAGGCCACAGCTGGTCCTCAGATGTCGGGTGCTGATAGCCTCAGAAACTTCCAATGTGGTGCACGAGTATAAGAGAAAGAAGGCTGCACTCACCGATCTTCTTATGCAGGTAAGTTTATTAATCGGTTTCTTCACGGCATCGGGGGTGAGTGTGTACAGGGAGATGTGCAAGCAGAATGACGGCCGTTTCGCACCTGTCCGGTGTTTCAACGGGTTCAATGTGTGGGCGGACGTGACGCCTTAAGAAGCACTCGGTGAAGAGTCACTCCCCGCAGCGTCACTCCTCCCTCACACGGTACAAAATATAAAAACAGTTAAAAACAATATTTACAATAAGCAACCTTATGCATACGAACAAATAAAGGGTACATTAATTCACTGACAATATATAAAGAAAAAGAAGATCCACCAATTTAATCCCATTATCCTATCTTCATGCGGGACCCGATAAAACGAATATAGGGAAAACAGATATTACCACAAGACCTGGATTATTGTGCTACTTTATATCTGGTAACCATCATCAAGTATAATGCAAGAATTATGCTAGCTAGACATGATATGATGCCTGATCGAATGAAGTTAAGACACCTCTTATATCTTTATAGAAAGATAGACATATCCACCTTATCATTCAGGCCTGCAGGGCCTACAGCCCCTGTCCTCATAATCCATGTCGCTTCTTGTCTCAATAGCATATTATGATGATCACCACCTCGACTGGGAACTTTAACCTGTTCTATCCCGGCGAAGGTCATAGTGTCAGGGTCGCCATTATGTACCTCTCGTATATGGCTAATTAGCCGTGGTACTCCCTTCCCTGTCCTGATAGATCTATAGTCTTCACTAAAGCGAATATAAAGGCATCTGATGGTTTTGCCTATATAAAATCTTCCACATGGGCATAGAACAATGTAGACAACATTTTTAGTTTGACATGTAATAAGTTGACTTACTTTATGTACAATCGGACCACATTGTAAAGTCTTGCCCGTAACATGATGTCTACAGTAAGAGCAATGCCCACACCGGTAATTGCCTATGGGAGTATTACGCTCTAACCAGTGTCCACATTTTTTATCTGTGATCCGATTGCGTACCAAGATATCTCTTATTCTGGTACTCCTCCTATTGGAGATCAATGGACCTTTTGCAACCATCTCAGATAACTCTCTGTCCCCATCTAGCAAATGCCAGTTGTTTCTAATTGCAGATCTAATCTGCTGGTCCATAGGACCATATTGGAAACAAAATGTGAATCTCCTATCCGCGGAACCTGGTGTGCTGTTAATTCTCTTCGTTGTCTCCTTCATTTTGTCCTGAGCGCCCTGCCACATCTGTGTGGAGTACCCCCTGTATTTTAATCTCTGCTCTAATTCACCTAGTTGTCGAACTAGCCCTTCTTGCGTATTGTTGGCCCTCTTAGTTCTAACTATCTGTCCATATGGTAGTGCGCGTTTAGTATGGTTGGGGTGATAGCTGTCAAAGTGCATAAGTGCATTAGTGGCTATCGTTTTCCAGTACAATGAGGTGTGGATCTCTCCATCTACTACATCTATGGCTACATCTAAGAAATCTAAATGTAACCCGCCAAACACGGAAGTGAAAGCCATACCCATTGTATTGTCATTCAGTTGGGTGACAAATTCTTCAAAGTCTTGTTGAGACCCATCCCATACTATAAACATGTCGTCGACATAACGTAAATATAGCCTGATGTGTTTCATAAAGCTATTTCTAGTAGAATATAAATATATCTCTTCGAAATGTCCCAGATATAGATTCGCGAACGTGCATGCTGCCGGAGTCCCCATTGCAGTGCCAACTGTTTGTAGGTACCAGAGGTCCATAAACGTAAAAGCGTTGTGTGTAAGGATGAAATTAAGGCTGTTACAAATAAAATCTATCACCTTGCTCTCTTTTTGTGTGGTAGTCAAAATCTGTCGAATGGATGCCACTCCTTTCTCTTGCGGTATGCGTGTGTATAGGTTTACCACGTCTATCGACGCTAAATTGAAAGTAGGTTGCCATGTAAATTGCTGAATTTGCTGTAGAAATGCTCCAGTATCTTTTATATATGCTGGAATGTGTACCAGCAGAGGGCGTAATAACCAAACGACATATTTAGAGAGTGGTTCAGTAAGAGAACCCACCCCCGACACAATCGGTCGGCCGGGTGGGTTAAGTACAGCCTTATGAATTTTCGGGACGTGATACCAATGCGGCTTGATGGGGAACTCTGGTAGCAGCTTTTCCGCTTTATTCCATGAGAGGACCTCGCTTTCTACTGCATGCCTGAGTAGGGTTCTCAACTCGCTCTTATACTTATTAGTAGGGTCGCCCATTAATCTCATGTAAGTGTTATCGTCCCCCAACTGTCTCAACGCTTCTTTGATATAATCCTCCCTAGGGATCAAGACAGTTTTTTCCCCCTTTATCTGCGGGTCAAACTATTGTATCCTCCCACCCTGCTATTTCTTTCAGAGCCCTGGACTCTTCAGGTGTGAGGTTTGATGGTGCTTTGGGGTAAATCAAGGCTTCCATGTCTCTGATCACTTGTGTTTCAAATAAATCAATGGCATTGCCGGGGGACACCGGGGGCATATATCGAGATGCTACCCCCCTACAAATGGAGTTATGGTTGCTATATGGTCTACCGGAGCCTGTGTTGTCTCCTCTGTAAGGCTTAACAAAAGTGCAGCTTCTCCATAATTATCTGCCAAAGTGTGTAAACCTGTACCTGCCATAAATCCCAGGGGGCCGATACTACATGGTTTCTCCCCTTCCAGACTATTTTGAACTACCGGGTTACGGTGAAAATGTTTGTACAAATGGATCTTACGGACAGATTTAAATAAATCAACTTTAAATTGTGTGAAGTCAAAATCAATGGGGATACAAAAATTCAAGCCTTTTGCTAACAGCGAAAGGTGTGCAGTATTCAGCGTGTGGTTGGTCAAATTAACCACATGCTGTCCGTGGAGGTCCCTCATCGCCTCTGCCTCCACGACACAAATTTTCGTTTGCGCTCCTGCATGATGCGACCTCCTCTTGCCTCCTCGGCGCGTCCTTCTTCTCCTAAAGGGAGATCCATATTGGAAATCCCTGCAGTAGTTGACCTTTCTACCGAGCTGCCTGTGGCGGCCATACTTTCGCTTTGACTAGAGTCTGACTCAGTAGTCACATAATCCCTCCGCTGGAAGGTGTTGCGCTTGCCGGACCTCCTTCTATTCCGACCTGATCTCATAAAGTCATAGTTATGTTTCCCATCAGTCTTTGGTTGTTTATTCCAGGTAAATATTTGTCCCAGTTCAAAATCTTTTTTATCGCGTATGAACTTATCGCGCTTCCTCTGTTTGATATCCGCTTGAATGGGAATAAGTTTCATTTCCATTTTCTTATTCAATTGTGACCACTGAATTCAAATATCCAGAATTATGAAACAATTGAAACTGACATACATACGATACAAGCAGAATTACAAACGAGACTTACTGAGGCTCAGTGGTCACAATTGAATAAGAAAATGGAAATGAAACTTATTCCCATTCAAGCGGATATCAAACAGAGGAAGCGCGATAAGTTCATACGCGATAAAAAAGATTTTGAACTGGGACAAATATTTACCTGGAATAAACAACCAAAGACTGATGGGAAACATAACTATGACTTTATGAGATCAGGTCGGAATAGAAGGAGGTCCGGCAAGTGCAACACCTTCCAGCGGAGGGATTATGTGACTACTGAGTCAGACTCTAGTCAAAGCGAAAGTATGGCCGCCACAGGCAGCTCGGTAGAAAGGTCAACTACTGCAGGGATTTCCAATATGGATCTCCCTTTAGGAGAAGAAGGACGCGCCGAGGAGGCAAGAGGAGGTCGCATCATGCAGGAGCGCAAACGAAAATTTGTGTCGTGGAGGCAGAGGCGATGAGGGACCTCCACGGACAGCATGTGGTTAATTTGACCAACCACACGCTGAATACTGCACACCTTTCGCTGTTAGCAAAAGGCTTGAATTTTTGTATCCCCATTGATTTTGACTTCACACAATTTAAAGTTGATTTATTTAAATCTGTCCGTAAGATCCATTTGTACAAACATTTTCACCGTAACCCGGTAGTTCAAAATAGTCTGGAAGGGGAGAAACCATGTAGTATCGGCCCCCTGGGATTTATGGCAGGTACAGGTTTACACACTTTGGCAGATAATTATGGAGAAGCTGCACTTTTGTTAAGCCTTACAGAGGAGACAACACAGGCTCCGGTAGACCATATAGCAACCATAACACCATTTGTAGGGGGGGTAGTATCTCGATATATGCCCCTGGTGTCCCCCGGCAATGCCATTGATTTATTTGAAACACAAGTGATCAGAGATGTGGAAGCCTTGATTTACCCCAAAGCACCATCAAACCTCACACCTGAAGAGTCCAGGGCTCTGAAAGAAATAGCAGGGTGGGAGGATACAATAGTTTGACCCGCAGATAAAGGGGGAAAAAACTGTCTTGATCCCTAGGGAGGATTATATCAAAGAAGCGTTGAGACAGTTGGGGGACGATAACACTTACATGAGATTAATGGGCGACCCTACTAATAAGTATAAGAGCGAGTTGAGAACCCTACTCAGGCATGCAGTAGAAAGCGAGGTCCTCTCACGGAATAAAGCGGAAAAGCTGCTGCCGGAGTTCCCCATCAAGCCGCATTGGTATCACGTCCCGAAAATTCATAAGGCTGTACTTAACCCACCCGGCCGACCGATTGTGTCGGGGGTGGGTTCTCTTACTGAACCACTCTCTAAATATGTCGATTGGTTATTACGCCCTCTGCTGGTACACATTCCAGCATATATAAAAGATACTGGAGCGTTTCTACAGCAAATTCAGCAACTTACATGGCAACCCACTTTCAATTTAGCGTCGATAGACGTGGTAAACCTATACACACGCATACCGCAAGAGAAAGGAGTGGCATCCATTCGACAGATTTTGACTACCACACAAAAAGAGAGCAAGGTAATAGATTTTATTTGTAACAGCCTTAATTTCATCCTTACACACAACGCTTTTACGTTTATGGACCTCTGGTACCTACAAACAGTTGGCACTGCAATGGGGACTCCGGCAGCATGCACGTTCGCGAATCTATATCTGGGACATTTCGAAGAGATATATTTATATTCTACTAGAAATAGCTTTATGAAACACATCAGGCTATATTTACGTTATGTCGACGACATGTTTATAGTATGGGATGGGTCTCAACAAGACTTTGAAGAATTTGTCACCCAACTGAATGACAATACAATGGGTATGGCTTTCACTTCCGTGTTTGGCGGGTTACATTTAGATTTCTTAGATGTAGCCATAGATGTAGTAGATGGAGAGATCCACACCTCATTGTACCGGAAAACGATAGCCACTAATGCACTTATGCACTTTGACAGCTATCACCCCAACCATACTAAACGCGCACTACCATATGGACAGATAGTTAGAACTAAGAGGGCCAACAATACGCAAGAAGGGCTAGTTCGACAACTAGGTGAATTAGAGCAGAGATTAAAATACAGGGGGTACTCCACACAGATGTGGCAGGGCGCTCAGGACAAAATGAAGGAGACAACGAAGAGAATTAACAGCACACCAGGTTCCGCGGATAGGAGATTCACATTTTGTTTCCAATATGGTCCTATGGACCAGCAGATTAGATCTGCAATTAGAAACAACTGGCATTTGCTAGATGGGGACAGAGAGTTATCTGAGATGGTTGCAAAAGGTCCATTGATCTCCAATAGGAGGAGTACCAGAATAAGAGATATCTTGGTACGCAATCGGATCACAGATAAAAAATGTGGACACTGGTTAGAGCGTAATGCTCCCATAGGCAATTACCGGTGTGGGCATTGCTCTTACTGTAGACATCATGTTACGGGCAAGACTTTACAATGTGGTCCGATCGTACATAAAGTAAGTCAACTTATTACATGTCAAACTAAAAATGTTGTCTACATTGTTCTATGCCCATGTGGAAGATTTTATATAGGCAAAACCATCAGATGCCTTTATATTCGCTTTAGTGAACACTATAGATCTATCAGGACAGGGAAGGGAGTACCACGGCTAATTAGCCATATACGAGAGGTACATAATGGCGACCCTGACACTATGACCTTCGCCGGGATAGAACAGGTTAAAGTTCCCAGTCGAGGTGGTGATCATCATAATATGCTATTGAGACAAGAAGCGACATGGATTATGAGGACAGGGGCTGTAGGCCCTGCAGGCCTGAATGATAAGGTGGATATGTCTATCTTTCTATAAAGATATAAGAGGTGTCTTAACTTCATTCGATCAGGCATCATATCATGTCTAGCTAGCATAATTCTTGCATTATACTTGATGATGTTTACCAGATATAAAATAGCACAATAATCCAGGTCTTGTGGTAATATCTGTTTTCCCTATATTCGTTTTATCGGGTCCCACATGAAGATAGGATAATGGGATTAAATTGGTGGATCTTCTTTTTCTTTATATATTGTCAGTGAATTAATGTACCCTTTATTTGTTCGTATGCATAAGGTTGCTTATTGTAAATATTGTTTTTAATTGTTTTTATATTTTGTACCGTGTGAGGGAGGAGTGACGCTGCGGGAAGTGACTCTTCACCGAGTGCTTCTTAAGGCGTCACGTCCACCCACACATTGAACCCGTTGAAGCACCGGACAGGTGCGAAATGGCCGTCGTTCTGCTTGCACATCTCCCTGTACACACTCACCCCCGATGCCGTGAAGAAACCGATTAATAAACTTACCTGCATAAGAAGATCGGTGAGTGCAGCCTTCTTTCTCTTATACTCGTGTATTATATGATGAACCTAATTCTGTGGATCAAGCGGAGAAGACCTTGTTGGCCCTATCTCTGGGTCAAGAGGCGGCAGAATTGTTTTGTCAGAAATTTAGAAAATGGTCTGTGTTGACTAAATGGAATGATGATGCTTTGGCTGCAATTTTCAGAAAGGGTCTTTCTGAATCCGTTAAAGATGTTATGGTGGGGTTTCCCACGCCTGTCGGTCTGAGTGATTCTATGTCTTTGGCCATTCAGATTGATCGGCGCTTGCGGGAGCACAGAACTGTGTGCGCTGTGGCGTTGTCCTCAGAGCAGAGTCCTGAGCCAATGCAGTGTGATAAGATTCTGTCTAGGACTGAACGACAAGGACTCAGACGTCAGAATAGGTTGTGTTATTATTGTGGCGACGCTTCTCATGTCATTTCAGTCTGCCCTAAACGGACAAAGAAGATCGCTAGTTCATTTACCATCAGTACTGTACAACCTAAATTTCTGTTATCGGTGTCCTTGATCTGCTCATTGTCATCATTTTCTGTCTTGCCGTTTGTGGATTCAGGCGCCGCTTTGAACTTAATGAACCTTGAGTTTGCCAGGCGTTGTGGTTTCCCCTTGCAGCCCTTGCAGAACCTTATTCCTTTAAGGGGCATTGATACTACACCTTTGGCTAAAAATAAGCCCCAGTTTTGGACACAGGTGACCATGCGCATGGCGCCAGTCCATCAGGAAGATTGTCGATTTCTGGTATTGCATAATTTACATGATGCTATCGTGTTGGGTTTTCCGTGGTTGCAGGTACATAATCCTGTGTTGGATTGGAAGTCTATGTCTGTGACTAGTTGGGGTTGTCAGGGGGTTCATAATGAGGTTCCTTTAATGTCCATCTCCTCTTCTTCCTCTTCCGAAATTCCAGAGTTTTTGTCTGATTTTCAGGATGTATTCAATGAGCCCAAGTCCAGTTCTCTTCCACCGCACAGGGACTGTGATTGTGCTATTGATTTGATTCCAGGCTGTAAGTTTCCTAAGGGCCGACTCTTCAATCTGTCTGTGCCTGAACATACCGCTATGCGGAGTTATGTTAAGGAGTCTTTGCAGAAAGGGCATATTCGGCCATCTTCTTCACCGATGGGAGCGGGATTTTTTTTTGTTGCTAAGAAGGATGGCTCCTTGAGACCCTGTATTGATTATCGCCTCTTGAATAAGATCACGGTCAAGTTTCAATACCCTTTACCTTTGCTTTCCGATTTGTTTGCTAGGATTAAGGGGGCTAGTTGGTTTACGAAGATTGACCTTCGGGGGGCGTATAATTTTGTTCATATTAAGCAGGGTGATGAATGGAAAACTGCGTTCAATACGCCCGAGGGCCATTTTGAATACCTTGTGATGCCGTTCGGGCTCACTAATGCTCCATCTGTTTTTCAATCTTTTATGCATGATATCTTCCGGACTTATATTGATAAATTCTTGATTGTATATTTGGACGATATTTTGTTTTTTTCTGATGATTAGGAGTCTCATGTGGAACAGGTCAGGATGGTATTTCAGATCCTTTGTGACAATGCTTTGTTTGTGAAGGGGTCTAAGTGTCTCTTTGGGCTGCAGAAGGTTTCTTTTTTGGGTTTTATTTTCTCTCCTTCATCTATTGAGATGGATCCGGTTAAGGTTCAGGCCATTCATGATTGGATTCAACCCACGTCCGTAAAGAGCCTTCAGAAATTTTCGGGTTTTGCAAATTTTTATCGCCGTTTCATTGCTAACTTTTCCAGCGTGGTTAAACCCTTGACCGATTTGACAAAAAAAGGCGCTGAAGTGGCGAATTGGTCCTCTGCGGCTGTTTCTGCCTTTCAGGAGCTTAAACGTCAATTTACTTCTGCTCCGGTGTTGCGCCAACCGGATGTTTCCCTTCCGTTTCAGGTTGAGATTGACGCTTCTGAGATTGGCGCAGGGGCCGTTTTGTCCCAGAGGGATCATGTTGGTTCCTTGATGAAACAGTGTGCATTCTTTTCCCGTAAATTTTCGCCTGCTGAACGCAATTATGATGTCAGCAATCGGGAGTTGTTGGCTATGAAGCGGGCATTTGAGGAGTGGCGACATTGGCTTGAGGGAGCCAAGCACCATATTGTTGTCTTGACCGATCATAAGAATTTGATTTACCTCGAGTCTGCCAAGCGGCTGAATCCTAGACAGGCTCGATGGTCCTTGTTTTTTTCCCGTTTTGATTTTGTGGTCTTGTATCTTCCGGGTTCTAAGAATATTAAGGCTGATGCCCTTTCTAGGAGTTTTTTGCCTGATTCTCCTGAGGTCCTTGAACTGGTCGGCATTCTGAAAGAAGGTGTGGTTCTTTCTGCTATTTCCCCTGATTTACGACGGGTTCTTCAGGAATTTCAGGCTGACAGACCTGATCGTTGTCCAGTGGGGAAACTGTTTGTTCCTGACAGATGGACTAGTAGAGTGATTTCTGAGGTTCACTGTTCTGTGTTGGCTGGTCATCCTGGTATTTTTGGTACCAGAGACTTGGTTGGTAGGTCCTTTTGGTGGCCTTCTTTATCACGTGATGTGCGTTCTTTTGCGCAGTCCTGTGGGACTTGTGCGCAGGCCAAGCTTTGTTGTTCCCGTGCTAGTGGGTTGCTTTTGCCATTGCCGGTCCCTGAGAGGCCCTGGACGCATATTTCTATGGATTTTATTTCTGATCTTCCGGTGTCCCAGAGGATGTCGGTTATCAGGGTTGTTTGTGACCGGTTTTATAAGATGGTTCATTTGGTGCCTTTGCCTAAATTGCCTTCCTCTTCAGAGTTGGTTCCGTTGTTTTTTCAGCATGTGGTTCGTTTGCATGGTATTCCGGAGAATATTGTGTCTGACAGAGGTTCCCAGTTTGTTTCTAGGTTTTGGCGGGCCTTTTGTGCTAGGCTGGGCATTGATTTATCTTTTTCCTCTGCATGTCATCCTCAGACAAATGGCCAAACTGAGCGAACTAATCAGACCTTGGAGACTTATTTGAGATGATTTGTGTCTGCTGATCAGGATGATTGGGTGGCCTTTTTGCCATTGGCTGAGTTTGCCCTTAATAATCGGGCTAGTTCGGCTACTTTGGTTTCGCCTTTTTTTTGTAATTTTGGTTTTCATCCTCGTTTTTCTTCTGGGCAGGTTGAGCCTTCTGACTGTCCTGGTGTGGATTCAGTGGTTGACAGGTTACAGCAGATTTGGGCTCATGTGGTGGACAATTTGGTGTTGTCTCAGGAGGAGGCTCAACGTTTTGCTAACCGTCGTCGGTGTGTTGGTTCCCGGCTTCAGGTTGGGGATCTGGTCTGGTTGTCTTCCCGTCATGTTCCTATGAAGGTTTCTTCTCCTAAGTTTAAGCCTCGGTTTATTGGTCCTTATAGGATTTCTGGGATTATTAATCCGGTGTCTTTTCGATTGGCGCTTCCTGCCTCTTTTGCTATCCATAATGTCTTCCATAGATCTTTATTGCGGAAATATGTGGTACCCGTTGTTCCCTCTGTTGATCCTCCGGCCCCTGTGTTGGTTGATGGGGAGTTGGAGTATGTGGTTGAGAAGATTTTGGATTCTCGTTTTTCGAGGCGGAGGCTTCAGTATCTTGTCAAATGGAAGGGTTATGGCCAGGAGGATAATTCTTGGGTTTTTGCCTCTGATGTCCATGCTGCTGATTTGGTTCATGCTTTTCATCTGGCTCGTCTTGATCGGCCTGGGGGCTCTGGTGAGGGTTCGGTGACCCCTCCTCAAGGGGGGGTACTGTTGTGAATTCTGCTTTTGGGCTCCCTCCGGTGGTTGTAGGTGGTAATGCAGTTGTCCCTGAGTTGCAGTCCTGGTCAGGTGTATCTGCTGATTGTAGTTCTGACTGGGATATTTAGGCGTGCAGGATTCATTAGTCCTTGCCAGTTGTCCATGGTTGTTGGGAGGTTTTGGTCCTGGTTTGGTTCCTTCTGCCTTCTGCCAAATCAGCAAAGATAAGTGTCTGTTTTTGTTTCTGTGGCACACATGCTGTGTGCTTAATAATTCTGTGCTATTCAGTGTTTTTTTTGTCCAGCTTAGATTGTGTCAGTATTTTTTCAGTCTTTTTGGATTCTCTGGAGAGACAGATATACATTCCATGTCTTTAGTTAGATTGTGGAACTTTTTGTATTATCTGCTGTGGATATTTTTGGAAGGGTTTTACTACTGACTGCTTAGTATTCTGTCCTATCTTTCCCTATTTAGCTAGAGTGGCCTCTTTTGCTGAATCCTGTTTTCTGCCTGCGTGTGTCTTTCCTCTCCTACTCACAGTCAATATTCGTGGGGGGCTGCCTATCCTTTGGGGTTCTGCTCTGAGGCAAGGTAGTATTCCTATTTCCATCTATAGGGGTATTTAGTCCTCCGGCTGTGTCGAGGTGTCTAGGGTTTGTTAGGCACACCCCACGGCTACTTCTAGTTGTGGTGTTAGTTCAGGTTTTGCGGTCAGTACAGTTTCCACCTACTCCAGAGAAAGTTCATGTGGCTCCAAAGTCACCGGATCATAACAGTTACCCCACTACCAACACACCATGGACTTGGACCTCATGGAAGTGCCTGACACATGAGCTCCTTCTTGTTTCACTATCTGCAATATTATGCCTGTATTGTTAGGAATAGTAATAGTGCTGACTACTCTGTTAGATCAATACTAAGAGAGTAAATTTTGCCACATGCTTTCACCCGGAAAAGGATACATGCATGCTGAAGTATCGAAACAAGATTGTTAACAATCTTAGGAGTGATTTTCCCCAAAACAGCAGTGAGCACAGTGTGCATCGCAGTTCCAGACTTCCAAGCCCGGGAACCTCGACTCATCAACACAAAAATATTAGCAGCAGAAACAGTATAAGTGGCAGAAGCAAATTCCATGATTCGTTTCACACATATTTTAGACCATCCTGTGCACCAGCAGAACAGAGTACAAGTCTGACACGTAGTTGTCGGGGGTAGATGACGGGGGTTGCTTGAACCCTTTTGCATTTTGGTTTTCAAAAATTGAAAAGTGGCCTGAGCTTGCCAGTCACACCTTGAAGGTTTTTCCCAGCAGACAGGGTTCTTTCAGAATGTGTTTTCAGCACTGCTGGTGGTGTCCTGATGGATAAGCGCATCCGGCTGTCCCCTGAAAATGTAGACCGCCTAACTTTCTTCAAGAACAACAAGTTATGGATCTCCAGTGACTTTTGCTCTCCAGCTGCAGACTGGCAGACTCGGCGATGGAGTCGTTTTCAGTGTGCTGCATTGATCTTGCGTTATTGCAGTCTGTGACACCTTTGTTGTGGTTTCTGTAGCTCCTGTTGCTACTACTGCTGATTAGTGTTGAGCCCCCCCTAGTGTTCGAGTTCTGTTCTGTTCGTCTAATTGGGGCGTGTTTGACGAATGTTCTTCGAACGTTCGACGAACACCGTCGAACCCCATTGAAACCAATGGCAGGCAAACACAAACACATACAAACACATAGAAAACACATAGAAAACACCTTAAAAGGTGTCCAAAAGCTGACAAACTGCTCAGAAGACACAACAAACACATGGAAAAGTCACAACTACATATAGTCATGCGAAAAGAAAAGAGGTGGAGGAGTAAAAAGAGAATGAGACACAGATATAGGCATGTCATGCCCTTCTAAAATCAAGAAAGGCTGGAGCAAAAATCTAAAATCACCCTACTAACACCCAGACGTCGTAACAAAAAAATTTGAAAAAGAAATATCTTTAGGTAGAATGGCGGCGGGTCCATTCAGAACATTTTCCTTAGAAGATGTAGTGGTATCCCCATTGGGGGTAGTGCCTAAAAAGGAACCCAATACATTCAGACTAATCCACCATTTGTCATATCCAAGGGGCAGGTCAGTAAACGACAACATCGAAGCGGAACCAAGTACAGTACTATGTACTGTACCTCCTTTGAAGAGTAAAGGCAAGGAAAACAACACAGGCAAAGACGTGCACACCCTCTACTCATGGAGTCCTAATGAGTGTAAATGAGAGGTAACTAACGCCTGTCAATGGAATCGTGCAGGACACACCAACTGCTGCCAAGCAAAAAACATAAAAGGAATGGTGCAATGAAGTCCAAAATATGATAACCAATAATTGTATTAAATATATAAATATATAGCAATACAAGGAATACAGAGATAGTAGTGGGTTAAAAACTACAAACACAATGTATAGGAACACATGGAGACAGACTAAGCGCTCCACAGCAATAGCCAGGTACAGTATACTGGGAGCTTGAGACACAAAATGAACTCCGCAAACTTCATGGTAGTAACCGTATGTTGTAGTACAACAGGAGCCCGCAGATAAAGATAACAAGATAGTTAATATCGCTAATGTCAATAAATAATAGCCTAGATAAATACCATATCAGCAGGTGATGTGGGGAGCGTGTCCACTCCAGATCCACCCCGACGTGCGCTTCGGAGATGTCCTTCATCAGGGGGCATGTCATGACAGCACCGCACATGTAATTTATAGTCACCGCAAAACAAATTTGGCCAATGCGCAAACCCCTTAACTAATCACGGCACACAGACCGGCACCGGAAAGCACGGGCCCATGAAATCCGGTGCCAGGCTGCGACCCGGAAGTGAAGGGAACAATAATTGCCAATGCGCATGACCGGAAGTATACTCACGGCCATTTTTAAGAAGGGAAAATACACCATGTACGTGGCCATTATCCAAAGCACACAAGGTAATAATAATGCTATATGCATATAGACAGGTAACATACAAAACGGCGAAAAATAACTAAAAATACACAAAGTACCACCAATGTTGATAATCAATATATAGTAAATATAAATATAAATACAAATAATAAAGGATTATACTATATAAATATATATATATATATATATATATATATATATATATATATATATATATATCTCGCATGTTACATATCTGCATTGTGCGCAAGAGAATAAACACTTTTAACCATCAAATTATAATGATGACTACCAAAAAAAGTATTAAAGAGATAAATATATACCAAAAAACAGCAGCAGACTATAAAGAGCAGTGAATGCTGGAGACCTCAAAACATGATATATACAGTATATATGTGTGTCCATAGAACTCAGTATTCAATAATTCAGAGCCAAAATCATCTCCAAATATAGAAGCAGATATGAAGTAAGGGGTGCTTCTACCTGCAGCTCCAGGGGACCGCCAGGGGACGGCCTTTGCGCCGTCCTATGCCGGTCTTTTTCTGGGGCTGTGGGAGAGGGACCTCTTCACAGGGTTCTGTGAAGCTCATATCCTGCTCACTATTTGAGGAGTTTAGTTGCTTCCTCGAATGGGTTGTCATGGTCGTTTCTAAGGGGGCACATATTATCCATTACCTCGACGACTTCTTATGCCTGGGCCCAAAAGATTCGCCACAGTGTGAATACATGCGGTAGTCCACCTGTGAGAAGGAGAGAGCTGGAGGGAGAGTGGACACCCCAGAGCCGAGGGGTTAGATTAAGAAAGGAAGAAAGCGGTGTAGCTTGCTTTATTGGTGGGGTACTCTGCTGAGTAGCACAGAATTTACTAGGCCCAAAAGGATTTCCTGGGCTAGATGCAGTTAAAAAGTAGTACTTAGGTAAACATGCGGTTTTGCTTGCTTCATGGGTGGGTCACTCTGCTGAGTAGCTCAAAATGCTACTAGGCCCAAAAGGATTTCCTGGGCTAGGTGCAGTTAAAAATTAGTACTTAGGTAAACAGGCAGGTTAGCTTGCTTCATGGGTGGGGTACTCTGCTGAGTAGCACAAAATGCTATTAGGTACAAAACTATTTCCTGGGCTAGATGCAGTTAAAAATTAGTAATTAGATAAACAGGCAGTGTAGCTTGCTTCATGGGTGGGGTACTCTGCTGAGTAGCAGAAATTGCTACTAGGCCCAAAAGGATTTCCTGGGCTAGATGCCGTTAAAAATAGTACTTAGGTAAACAGGTGGTGTAGCTTGCTTCATGGGTGGGGTACTGTTCTGAGTAGCACAACATTCTACTAGGCCCAAAAGGATTTCCTGGTCTAGATGCAGTTAAAAATTAGTACTTAGGTAAACAGGCGGGGTAGCTTGCCTCATGGGTGGTGTACTCTGCTGAGTAGCACAAAATGCTACTAAGCCCAAAAGGATTTCCTGGGCTAAATGCAGTTAAAAATTAGTAATTAGATAAACAGGCAGTGTAGCTTGCTTCATGGGTGGGGTACTCTGCTGAGTAGCAGAAATTGCTACTAGGCCCAAAGTATTGCCTGGGCTAGATACAGTTAAAAATTAGTACTTAGATAAACAGGCGGTGTAGCTTGCTTCATGGGTGGGGTACTCTGCTGAGTAGCACAAAATGCTACTAGGCCCAAAAGGATTTCCTGGGATAGATGCAGTTAAAAATTAGTACTTAGATAAACAGGCGGTATAGCTTGCTTCATGGGTGGGCTACTCTGTTGACTAGCAGACACTGAAGCTTTGGAGCAGACCTCTGAATCCCAGGCAATAGTATGAGTAAACAACTCTGCAGACGACCCCACCCACCTGGAATTGACGATGGCAACGTCATGTAAAACACAGCAAGGGGACTCCAAAAAGAGTCTCCATTTTTTCCAAAAATTAGGCCACAGACACCATTTAAGTGGCATCAATTTCGCCAGAGTTTTTTAAAGTGGTTGGTGAGGTGATTTTCAAAAATCATCAAGCTTTTAGTCTTCCCAGGATGACAGAGGGGTAGAAAAGTCCTTGTGGATCCAGGATTTGTTCATCTTGATAAACGTTAGTCTGTCTACATTGTCACTGGACAGCCGCGTGCGCTTATCGGTCAGCACACCACCAGCAGCGCTGAACACACATTCAGAGAGAATGCTGGCTGCGGGGCACGACAAGATCTCCAAGGCGTGAGTGGCGAGCTAAGGCCATTTTTCAAGATTGGAAGCCCAAAATGAGCAAGGGTCCTGTTCCACAGTCATGGCATCGATGTTAACTTGGAGATACTCCTGTACCAACCTCTCTAGGCATTGGCTGTGTGTCAGACTTCTTGTCTCCTGTGGCCTTGCAAAGGATAGTCTTAAAAAAAATCTTGAGATGAGTGGAAAAAATTGCTGTTACCCCCAGATACGATGTTACTGTTATGGTTTGAGTGGTGACTTCATAGTCCCATGGTTGGCAAGTTAGAAATCAGAGATTCACTACGTGCACCACTGGTGTTTTGTGGAAAAGCAGATGTAAGATTCTGTAACAGTCTCTGCTGATACTCCTGCATGCGTGAATCCCTTTCTATGGCAGGAATAATTTAGGCAAATTTACTTTTGTACCGGGGATCTAAGAGTGTGGCAACCCAGTAGTCGACATTACTTCGGATTCTGACAATCCGAGGGTCATGTTGCAGGTAGTGCAGCAAGAAGGCACTCATGTGTCTTGCGCATCCAGGAGGACCAAGTCCTTGTTGTCTTGGTGGTGGCGAGGTGAGAATCATGCTTCCTTCCTCTGCCCTCTCCCCCCAACCTCGCACAACAGAAATTTGATCAAGGTCTCCCTCATCTGATGAGTCTTCCATGCCCAGCGCCAGTTCATCCTCCACTTCTTCCTCGCCTCCTGCACCTTCCTCAACAGTTTTGCTGCTATCATGTGCCCTAGGTAATCCCTCTCCCCCAGCCTCCAATGCCAGCTGCCTTGGTGCTGATGACCGTCTAGACCTTGGAGATATTATCCCTTCCGCATACGACTCCTCCTGCTCCTCCTCCTCCTCCTCTTGTTCTACCACCTGATTCCGAATACTGTTTAAGGTGTGCTCCAGCATGTAAATCACCAGAATAGTCATGCTTCTAATGGCACCGTCAGCACTAAACATCTTCATCGCTATTTAAAAACTGTGCAGAAGGGTGCATAGGTCCCTGATCTGATACCACTCCTGCAGCTTGATTTGCCCCACCTCTGGATCTCGTTGGCCCAGGCTATACGTCATAACATATTGCACCAGGGCTCGTCGGTGCTGCCACAGTCGCGGCAACATGTGAAGAGTTGAATTCCAACGTGTGGGCACATCGCATTTCAGCCGGTGAACTGGCAGGCCCAACGACTTCTGTAGAGATGTAAGTCGTTGAGCTGCGGGATGCGAATGGCGGAAGTGAGCACACAGCGACCGTGCCCTCTGCAGAAGCCCATCTAGTCCGGGATAATTGGATAAAAATTTCTGGACAACCAGGTTCAAAATGTGATCCATACAAGGCACATGTGTGACATTGCCCCAGCAAAGGGCCGCACCCAGGTTTGCAGCATTGTCGCACACGGCCTTCCCTGGCTGCAAGTTGAGTGGAGACAACCATTGATGGAACTCGGTCTCCAGAGCTGACCACAACTCCTCAGCTGTGTGACTCCCATTTCCCAGACATTTCAATGTAAACACCGCCTGATGCCGTTGAGCCCTGGTGACAGCATAGTAAGGAGGTATGCAGGATTCCTTCTGCGCAGTTAGAATGCGGGTGTCATTACCAGACAGGCTTTGGGTGCAGGTGGAGGACCGAGAGGAGGTTGAGGAGGCAGAAGGAGTGGAGGAACTTCTAGATACAGAGGATCTACGAGCAACTCATGGGGACGGCAAGACTTGGACAGCAGCCCCTTCTCCTGATGTCACCATAGTTACCCAGTGCCCAGTCACCGACATGTAGCGCCCCTGTCCATGTCTACTTGTCCAAGTGTCTGTGGTGAAATGCACCCTGTCACACACAGAGTTTCTCAAGGAAGTGGTGATGTTGTGTGTGACATTCTGGTGTAGTGCAGGCACAGCTTTCTTTGAGAAGTAGTGGCGACTGGGCATCTGGTACTGGGGCACTGCGATGGACATAAGGTCTCGAAAATCCTCTGTGTCCACCAGGCGGAAAGGCAACATTTCTGTAGCCAACAGCTTGCAGATGGTGAAATTCAACCTCTTAGCTTTGTCATGGCTAGGAGGAAATGGTCTTTTACTGGTCCACATCTGAGGGACTGAGGGCTGGCTGCCGTGCTTAGATGGGGTTGAGTAGGGTGTCCCCGGTAAACTGCTGGTCTGTGAGGAAGGTGCAGGCGGAGATGTTATGTTGCCTTGATCAAAATGTGGTCTCGATGTCAGAGAGCGCTCAACACCAGCAGGTGTTTCCACTTGCAAATGTCCTGATGACCTGCCAATCACACTGGCTGTTGCGGGTAAAGAGGATGAAGGTCTGCGTCCAAAACCATGTTCGACTGCTGTCCCCACAGTCACAGAGGATGAAGAGGACGCGGATGCACTTGATGGGGCAGATGGTGGTTGACCCTGCCCACTAGGCCGCATTGTAGCACAGTGAGCTTCCCACTGCAACTTATGCCTCATATCCATGTGACGGTTCATGCATGAAGTACTCAAACTAGTCATTTTTTGGCCTCTACTGAGATTTTGGTGACAAATCTAACAGACAACATGAGTTGGGTCATCCTTTGCAATCTCAAAAAATGCCCAGGCTATGCAAGGCTTAGAGCCCGTGTGACCTGAAGAGCCACCACGACTTCTGCTAAGAGGCACAGTTGGGGTTGAGGATGCAGTTGTTGACGTGCTTCCAGTACTCCGTCTCTGTCCAGGAAGGCGCAACCTAACCTCATCGTCAGACTCATCACTAGCATCCTCCTCCACCTCCTCTGCTGACCTCCTGGACTGGCGGACTATGGGTTGACAATAAGTGGTGTCTCCAACCTCCTCATCATCATCCTGTGTGTTCTCACACCCGTAGTCCTCAGAGCCAACCTCTTTCTGCCCTGACCGAAAAGTCAAGTTTTCGTTACAATCAGGTATCTGAGTCTCATCATCATCTTCCTCATTGTCTCCACCAACAGGAGTTGCAGTTTGGGAACGAGGGTCAGAACCTTCTTCATCTGGGCCTGAATCCGACTCACAAAGATTCTGGGCATCAGTGCAGATCATTTCCTCGTCTGGATTCACAGAAGCTCTGGAGCAGACCTCTGATTCCCAGGCTATAGTATGAGTAAAAAGCTCGGCAGACTCAACCATCTGTGTTACCCCATACTCAGACGGGCGGCTGGAGATTTGGGAGCTGTGAGGAAGCAAGTGCAATTGGGGTGACACCTCTGAGGACTGGAGTATTTGTGATGTTGAAGTTGACATGGAGGAGAGCCCACTTTAACGAGCACTTGATATCCATTCAAGCACCTGCTGTTTTTGTGCCTCATCTGGAATTTGTAGCGATGCTCGTAGCGATGGTCGTAACAAAGGGATCATATCAGATTGTCCACGAAAAGAAGTGAACATTGTACTTTGGCTGGAAGATGGTCTTTCTACTGCAGATGTTACTGTTGCTTTACCACCTACCCCACGGACACAACCTTTTTTTCCCTTTCCAACACGCCTATTCCCCTTTCCACCAGCAGCAGGCCTTTTGCCACTCATTTTGGTGCTTAACTAATTGGCAACTCTGTATCTGTAATTGTTGGCACAAAAAACGATGGATGAAAACCGAGCAGAGCTGAGTGGCCAAACTGTGGTGCTAGGCCCAAAAGGATTTACTGGGTTGGATGCAGTAAAAATTTAGATACACAGGTGGTGTAGTTAGCTTCACAGGTGGGCTACTCCACTGATGTGCAGACACTGCTCCTAGGCCCAAAACTATTTACTGGGTTAGATGCAGTAAAAATTTAGATACACAGGTGGTGTAGTTAGCTTCAGAGGCGGGCTACTCCGCTGGCGTTCAGACACTGCTACTAAGCCCAAAACGATTTCCTGGGTTAGATGCAGTAAAAATTTAGATACACAGGCGGTGTAGCTAGCTTCACAGGGGGGCTACTCAGATGACTACCAGCCCAAAAGGATTAGCTGAGCTAGATTACACCAAATGCTATGAAAAACACTTGCACAGCACTGGCACAGACCTGCCTGGCAAAAAGTGCCATGAACTGCTGTAACCTACCCTGAAAAGGGCTCATATTACAACTAGCCCCGACTCCCGACTCACTAAACCTATCTGTCAGAAAATTTGCTTGCAAAAAAAGACTCTTTGACTGTATAGCGCCCACAGCAGCAGTGGTGCCGTCTAACACTAAGCTGCAGCAGTGAGGAAATGGTGGTGATGGGGAAACTGGCTGGTTCTTATAGGGCAAGGACATGTGACATACACAGCCAATGACACATACCCTTGCTTGTGTGCATCACATGCACATTGCTGTGTGTGTGCACTGCTGATAGGCTGAGAGACTGCACCGCCCCACTGTAAATGCGGGAAAGAAAAAAAAAATGGAGATCGGCATTATTTCAGCACAGATCTATCCCGCGCCCCCCTCCTGCCCACTATACACTGAAACAGTCTATTAACAATAATAAACAGTTTTAATGTGCAAATCAAGTTAGGCTTTTGGTGAACGAACAGTTATCGAACAGAAACTCTAACAGCCGAATTTTAAGCAAATTGTTCGAGTTTGACAAACGACTCGAACACCGCCCAAAACAGCTCGAATTTGAAAGTGGCGAACAGTTCGACTCGAACACTGCTCATCTCTACTGCTGATGTCACTAACAAGTGCATTGGTGCTGGTGCAACAATTCGAAGGTGTGTTCACGGCTGTTACTTTTACAATTTGCCTTTTTTTTAATCCCCTAATATTCCTCCTATTCCTCCTCCTTTTGCTTCTTCCTGAGTCATGACAAGACAATTTTTTTAGTAAATGATGACTCTTATTCGGGTCTCTTTGTTGTGTGCTGCCTGTAGTGGCAGTAGTCTCAGGTCAGCATTATACTATTTCTACTCTGGGGAAATTGATGCCACTGCATTTTTTGAAATGTGGAGACTTCAAGTTAGGTCTCCAACTGGTGGGTTGCCTGTACTTGAAGGGGTGTCAGAGCACCAGGGCTACACCTGTCACTCATCCTCTTACTGATCAATTTGTAAGCTAGAAATGCTGGGACAGGCACTGTCCCATCCATCCATGCTGCACCATTATAAAAATTCTACTGTCGGTCAATTGATGACACTTTTCCTGGTGTCTGCCTCTAATTTTTCGAAATGTTTTAACTCCAAGTTGGATCTTCTACATGTGTGTTGCCTGAATTTGGCAGGGCTTCTAGCACAGCAGACCTACACTGCTTCCTCATTCACCTCTTAATTTCAACTTCATTTCAAAGCTGTAAATGGTGGCCCAGACCCTGTCTCATGCATCGCCTATGCCTGACTGCTGAACCATTATAAAACTTCTACTGTGGGTCAACTGATGCCACTTTTCTATGTGTCTCCCCTTAATTTTTGGAAATGTTTGGACTCCAAGTTGGGTCTCCTTGATGTGTGTGGCCTGAATTTGGCAGGGCTCTCAGAGCACCAGGCCTACACCTGTCACTCATCCACCTGTTGCTGATCAATGTCGAAGCTAGAAATTTGGGTTGAAGCCCTGTTCCAAGCTCTGCCCCATGTATCCATGCTGGGCAATTATACCATTTGTATTCTGGGTCGATCGATGCTACCTTTCCTGGTGTCTGCCCATAATATGAGCTGTTTTGGTAGCTTTTTGGCTCTCCTTAAGGTGTCTCTGCTTACGGTTTTGCCTCCCATTGAATTCAATGGGGTTTCGTTCCAGCCAAACCAAACCTTAAAAGGTTCTCTCATCTCTAGTCATAATCACTGCAAAAGCAAAAGGCAGGAACAAAGCATCTGGGTGTGGAGTTGAAGAGGGGGATGACTTATGCAGGGAGAAGATACTTCCTGTTTCTACATAGAGCAAAGCAAAGAGAAGAATTAGCAGGTAAAAGGACAAAATGAGCAATTGTAAGAACACAGTGCTATATATGATGATTGCAATATATTAATAGGAGAAAAACTTTGATGGGAGGAGGAATGTTTCTTAAGCCCATATAGTAAATGTTGCAAAAAAAATGGTCATTTTTACTCATTAGAAAAAAAAAACACAAAACCCAATGGTGGAATTGCATCTTATGTTTTCACCATTTCAACACACATAGATTTTTTTTTAATGCATTATATGAAAAAAATGATAAATAGTGTCATTCAAAATAACAAAAACAGCTTTATTACAACTATCTTAACCCTTCAGCCCCGAACCTTTTTTCACCTTCCAGACCAGGGCAAATTTTAAATTCTTAGCAGTGTCGCTTTATGAGGAGTTAACTCTGGAACTCTTCAGCATATCCTGGTGGTTCTGAGAATGTTTTTTGTAACACACAGTACTTTTAGGTTAGTCGTAATTTTGGTCAATATTATTTGCATTTATTTATAAAAATGTCAAAAATTTGGCAAACATTTTTAAAATTTTGCAATATTCAAACTGTGAATATTTATGCCCTTAAACCAGCTAGTTATATAACACAAAACAGGTGCTTCACAGAATTTGAAAACCTTGAGCCGTGAATGAAAAAATACATTCACCCCCCTTAAAAAAAAGTTGCTTTAGCCTTAATTTTTTCTTTTTTACAAGTGTAATAGGATAAAATGGACCCCAAAATTTGTTGTGCAATTTCTCCTAAGTACACCAATACTCAATATGTGGGGGAAAACTACTGTATTGGCACACGGCGGGCTCACAAGGGTAGGAAAACTATATGAATCTTGCAGCACCATTTTGGCTGGAATAGATTGCTAAAGCAATGTTATATTTTAAAAGCTCCTGACTTGCCAAAACAACAGAAATCCCCACAAGTGACCCCATTTTTTGAAACTACACCTCTTGAGAAATGCATGTAGGGTGTAGTGAGCATTTTTAATCCTCCGGCGATTTAGAGAATTGTGTAACATTAGGCTGAGTAAATAAAAATATTGCCATTATTTCCATGAAAAACGTTGCTTTGGCCCAAGTTTTTAATTTTTAATAGAGCTAATTGAGAAAGCAAACCACACAATACTCAATATGTGGTCGAAAACTACTTTTGAGGCACAGTGCAAAGCTTAGAAGGGAAGAAGCTCCATATTGGAGCTCAGATTTTGATGAAATGGTTTGAGGGTGCCTAGTCACATTGGCAGAGCCCCAGAGGGCCAGAACATCAAAAAACCCCATAAGTGACCCCATTTTAAAAATTACAACTCCCAATGAATTAATCTACGGGTGCAGAGAGCATGTTGACATGACATGTGTCAGAATTTTATACCAATTATATTTTTACCACTAAAATTTTGTTTCAGCCCCCAGTTTTTAATTTTCAGAATGGCCAATAGGAAAAAATGGACCTCACAGTTTGTTCTGCAATTTCTTCTTAGTGCGCCAATACCCTACATGCAATCGGAAAATACTTTTCAGACACAGTGCGAAGCTCAGAAAGGAAGGAGTGCCCGTATTACAGTGCAGACTTTATTGTAATGGTTTGTGGGTGCCATGACCCACTGGAAGAGCCCTTGAGATGTTTTAACAGCAGAATTCCCCTTAAGTGACCTCCATTTTACAAATGATTTCATCTAATTGTGTAGTAATCATGTTGACACCAAAAAAATTATACCATTGGGCAGTGAAGAATATATAATTAATTTTTGGCCACAAATATTTTGTTTCAGTCCCAGATTTTACATTTTCCAAAGGTAAATGGATAAAAAGGCACCAAACTTGTCACACAATTTTGGATGAATGTGGAAATAATCTCACAGTACTGTTTAGCCACATGGCGAGACTTGGGAGGACAGAGCACTATTTGACTCTTGGAAAACAAATTTTCATAGAACAGTTTGCAGATTCCATATAAAGAGCCCCTAAGAGCTAGAAGAACAGAATCCTTCCTCAAGTGACCCGTTTTTGGAAATTACACATCTTTTGAAAATGATCTACAGGTATAGTGACAATTTTGACTCCATGGATGTTTCCCAGAAACAAGCAGCAGTGGATGTTCCCAAGTGAAATTGCACATTTGCCATTGTAGTGCCCATATGTTGTAGTGCCCATACGTTATGCTTAGCTTGTTCTTCTGGAGACATGAACCAGTACATTAAGCAGGCTCTCATCGCTACAGAAATCCCAAACATGTGAATGCTAAATGTGGATTAGGCACACTGTGGTGCTCCAGAGGGAGGGGCATTTGGATTCGGGAGTGTAGAATTTGATGGATTTCTTTTAAGGATGGAGGATCCTTAGTGCTTTTTCCAGAGCCTTCGTGCTACTAGTATCATGGTAGCCCCCTATATTCCTGTTAACAGACGATGGACCTGTGTGGGAACTTGCTTTTTTGTGAATTGATTTGAAGCCTTTTTTGGGAACATTTTACGTAACATTTTGGATTACATTTATCCTGAGCTCTACGCTGAGCACATACATCTAAATTTCCAAATGAAAAGACTCAGTTGAAACTTTTGAGGGACCCATTCACTATACTGAGGGAGCAGAATTATTCTGGATCCCGTCTGACCTCTGTTCAGCAGTGTCCTTCTTTTTAGAGCTGCTTAAAACTTTGGTAAACAGTGCTTGTATGCATGCTAAAAAAAACCAGACATTGCCAAATAATAGGACCGACAGTATCCATGGTGCCTCCATCTGACTCATTATAAGGAATCTTGCGCCGGGGATTCCATCTGAATCATGTGTTTAAGAGATTTACATGAAACCAGAGTATATAAACATGAGCCAAGCCTTACTTTGAACTTTGCATTGCAGAATGCACTAATCAATAGCAGGTCAAGAAATGTTTCTATTTTAATGCTGCTCCTCGCGGGGTATAAGTGATTAGATGACTTTATTCTTTTGGTCGGTGCAATTACACAGATGCCAGAATTGTATATTTTTCTTGTGTGTGCTACACTCATAAAAGAAAGTTGTTTTAAAATAGTTTTTGCATCACCATATTTTGATAGCTATAATTTTTCAAGATTTCCGCTGGCAGAGCCAATTGAGGACTTGTTAATTGCTGGAAGATGTGATGTTTTTATTGGTACCATTTTTAGGCACATAACATTTTTTGATCGCTTTCTATACCTATTTTTGGGAGGCAAAATAACAAAAATAGGAATTCAGGAATTTCTTTTTGTTTTGTTTTTTTCTGTGTTATCCATGTGGTAAAATTGATAAGGCAGCTTTATTCTTTGGGTCAGTACGATTACAGCAATACCTCACTTATATATTTTTTTGGCGTTTTTTAAACAATAAACTATTTTTTGAAAAAATAATTGTTTTTGCATCACATTATTCTGAAAGCTATAACTGTTTTATTTCTCTATTGATGGAGCTACATTTGTTTTTTGTGGAACAAGATGACATTTTCAACGATCCCATATCTGTTTAAATACCACTTTTTGATCAGCATTATAATGAAAAAGCATAGATTTCTTGCCACATTTTTTTTTACAGTGTTCACTGATGGGATTAATTAACGTGACATTTTTTAATAGATCAGGTCAATCTGGACACGACAATACCAAATATGTGTACTTTTTTTGTTTATTTCTGTTTTTTCATAAATTTACAGTGGGTACGGAAAGTATTCAGACGCCTTTACATTTTTCACTTTTTGTTTCATTGCAGCCATTTGGTAAATTCAAAGAAGTTCATTTTTGTTCTCATTAATGTACACTCTGCACCCCATCTAGACTGAAAAAAAAACAGAAATGTAGTAATTTTGCAAATTTATTTAAAAAAAAAAAATGAAAAATCACATGGTCATAAGTCTTCAGACCCATTGCTCAGTATTGAGTAGAAGCCCTTTTGAGCTAGTACAGCCATGAGTCTTCTTGGGAATGATGCAACACATTTTTCACACATAGATTTGGGGATCCTCTGCCATTCTTCCTTGCAGATCCTCTCCAGTTCCGTCAGGTTGAATGGTGAACTTTGGTGGACATCCATTTTCAGATCTCTCCAGAGATGCTCCATTGGGTTTTGGTCAGGGCTCTGGCTGAGCCAGTCAAGAATGGTCACAGTGTTGTTCTATAGCCACTCCTTTGCTGTTTTAGCTGTGTGCTTAGGGTCATTGTCTTGTTGGAAGGTGAAATTTCGGCCAAGTCTGAGGTCCAGAGCACTCTGGAAGAGGTTTTCATCCAGGATATCTCTGTACTTGGCTGCATTCATGTTTCCTTCAATGGCAACCAGTCGTCCTGTCCCTGCAGCTGAAAAACACCCCCCATAGCATGATACTGACACCACCATGCTTCACTGTTGGGATTGTATTGGGCAGGTGATGAGCATTGCCTGGTTTTCTCCACACATACTGCTTACAATTCTTACCAAAAAGATCTATTTTCGTCTCATCAGATAAGAGAATTTTATTTCTCATAGACTGGGAGTCCTTCATGTGTTTTTTAGCAAACTTTATGTGGGCTTTCATATGTTTTGCACTGAGAAGAGGCTTCCATCGGGCCACTCTGCCATAAAGGCCTGACTGGTGGAGGTCTGCAGTGATAGTTGACTTTGTGGAACTTTCTCCCATCTCCCTACTGCATCTCTGAAGCTCAGCCACAGTGATCTTGTGGTTCTTCTTTACCGCTCTCACCAAGGCTTTTCTCCCACGATTGCTCAGTTTGGCTGGACGGCCAGGTCTAGGAAGACTTCTAGTTGTCCCAAACTGCTTCCATTTAAGGATTATGGAGGCCCCTGTGCTCTTCGGAACCTTGAGTACTGCAGAAATTCTGTTGTAACCTTGGCCAGATCTGTGCCTTGCCACAATTCTGTCTCTGAGCTCCTTGGCCAGTTCTTTGACCTCATGATTCTCATTTGGTCTTACATTCACTGTGAGCTGTGAGGTCTTATATAGACAGGTGTGCGCCTTTCCAAATCAAGTCCTATCAGTTTAATTAAACTCAGCTGGACTTCAATGAAGGAGTAGAACCATTTCAAGGAGGATCACAAGGAAATGGACAACATGTGACTTAAATATGAGTGTCTGAGCAAAGGGTCTGAATACTTATGACCATGTGATATTTCAGTTTTTCTTTTTTAACAAATATGCAAAAATTTCTACATTTCTATTTTTTTCAGTTAAGATGGGGTGCAGAGTGTACATTAATGAGAAAAAAAATGAACTTTTTAGAATTTACCAAATGACTGAAATGAAACAAAGAGTGAAAAATGTAAAGAGGTCTGAATACTTTCCTACCCACTGTATGTATTTATTGGTATAATATTTTTTTTTCATTTTTTGTTCTTTATTTTGCTTTTGTTTTTTAAAATCTTTTGACAATTTTTTTTTAAAACAGTTTTTTTGCTGTTTTACTTCTTAGTGCTTCTATGGAATTTTACCTTTTATTACTCTGACCACTGATAGAATACATGGAAATGCATTATACCTGTTAGCATGACAGTGAGAGAACATCTTTAAAACCTTGCTACTGGCAAGGTATAACAGGCCACCATAGCTGGCAGACCTGGAGATTGTTAATTTACCTTGTGTTGCCATGACTACCCTCGCGATTATTTCTCGGGTGTGCTTATCAGAAGGGAGAGGGAGCCCCTAGCCTTCAAAATGCTGTGATTACTATTAATCATGGTGTTTACATGGTTAAAAACCTGGGCACAGTGAAAGCACCATCCCTGGCTGTAACAGTTGGGCCTTGACTCTCACTTAAGCCGTCCACCTGTGCCAGCATAATCATGAGGACATAGCGATGCATCCATTTGCAGGAAAGCACTGCAAAATAGGGCATGTCATCACGGGGACCAGATCATTTCCATGGTGACCCGATGTCGTCATGGCGACATAGGGGTCACCAGGCACTAGCAAGACAGTTAGAACATGCGCAGTGCGTGATCTAACTAACTTGTGTCTGCAGGGCTCATGCATTATAGAAAAAATCAGGCGGCAAAAAGTGAAAGCCCCATAGTGGGGCTAAGTATAGAAAAAGCTGTAAAAATCACAAAATATTAAAACTAATAATATATTTTACCCATAAAAAATATTTGTATGAAAACACAAACAATAAAAGTACGCATGTTTGGTATCGCCATGTCAGGAATGACCTATCCTATAGACATGTCTCACTAGTTAACCCCTTCAGTGAACACCGAAAAAAAAGATGAAAAAAACTATGCTTTATTATCATAGAATCATAAAATGCTAGAGCTGAAAGGGACCTTAATGTCATTGTGTCCAACCGCCTGCTCAACATAGCGCAAGGTTCACTAAACCCTCTCAGACAGATGCCTGTCCAGCCTTTGTTTGAAGGCTTCTATTGAAGGAGAACTCACCACCTCTCGTGGCAGCCTGTTCCACTCATTGATCACCCTCACTGTCAAAAAGTTTTTTCTAAGATTAAATCTGTATCTTCTCCCTTTCAGTGTCATTCCATTGCTTCTTGTGTTTCCATGTGCAAATGAGAATAAGGATGATCTCTCTACACTGTGACAGCCCTTCAGATATTTGTAGACGCTATTAATTCTCCTCTTAGCCTTCTTTTTTGCAAGCTAAACATTCTCAGATTCTTTAACTGTGCCTCATAGGACATAGTTTGCAGTCCACTCACCATCCTGGCAGCTCTACTCTGAACTTGCTCCAGTTTTTCAATATCTTTTTTAAAATGTGGTGCCCAGAACTGGACACAGTATTCAAGATGAGACCTGACCAAAGAGGAGTATGAGGTGATAATTACTTTATGTGATCTAGACTCATTGCTTCTCTTAATACTTCCTAGACTTGTGTCTGCCTTTTTTGCTGCTGCATCACACTGTTGACTCATGTGCAGTCTGTGATCTATTAGTATACCCAAGTCTTTTTCACACATGCTGTTACTTAGTTCTATTCCTCCCATCCTATAGATGTAATTTTTATTTTACATTTCTCCCTATTAAATACCATTCTATTAACCGCTGCCCATTGTTCAAGCTTATCTAGATTCTTCTGAATCCTTTTTCTGTCTTGTCTAGTGTTAGCTATCCCTCCTAGCCTTGCATCATCTGCAAATTAGATTAGCTTGCCTTCAATTCCCTTATCTAGATCATTTATAGAAATGTTGAACAACACTGGGGCCACGTCAGAGCCTTGTGGTATCATACCACTGAACAAAAAAAGGAATAAATTGCTATCAAAAAGATGAATGTAAAAAACTAAAAAGTTATAGCTCTCAAAATATGACATTCTGGTTTGGCTATTATCCTAAGTCATGTGACAAGGCTCATTAAAGGGTCAACATTGACTTGTAGGATTGCTACCTTCCAATAGGTGGCACTAGAGTTCTAGCTCTCTTCCTCTCTGAAGAGACAATTTGCATAATTAGCATATTACCCAGAGGAGCATTGCGGCTTTAAGTCTCCTCATCTCGGCATGCTTAGCATGTTGATCTCCGCAAGGAGAAACGATACATCTTGGATAAAGCTCTCAAAATAAAGTGATGCAAAAATAATTTTTTTTTTCTACAAATTAGTTTTTATTATGTAAAAGCGCCAAAACATAAAAAAATAAAAAATGTTGTATCACAGTAATCATACTAACAGGAAGAATAAAGCTGCCTTATCAATTTTATGACACATGGAATGACATAAAATAAATCCCATAAAATAAATTCCTGAATTGCTGTTTTTTTAAATTCTGCCTACAAAAATCGGAATAGAATGCGATAAAAAAGTCATGTGCCTGATTATGATACCAATAAAAATGTGAAATCACCCCGCAAAAAACAAGCTCTCACATCACTCTATCAGCAGAAATATGGAAAAATTATAGCTCTCAATATATAGCAATGCAAAATAAAAAGCGTCTTTTAATGTGTGACAGCAGCCAAACATAAAAAATTTATAGAAATTTAATATCGCTGTATTTGCACCAACTCGAATAATAAAGTAATCTAATCACTTATACCACACAAGGAACAGTGAAAAAAAAATAAAACCAATTCTTCACTTGCTGTCAATTTGTTCATTTTGCTCGCCCAAAGATCGCAGCACATTTATCCTGCTTTCTGTGCTAAGTGCTTACACTGGGGTTTACGTGTAAATCTCTGAAAGACGTGACTCAGACGGAACCCCCTGTGGAAGATTCTCTATAATGAGGCCTATGACACAGCAGTGTCAGTCTTTTTAGTCGAACATAAAAATACGATCTGCCACAGTTTTGTGCACTTTTGAAAAGAAGGACACTGCTGAATAGAGGCCAGGCAGAGACCAGAGTAACTGGATCCGGCGGGGGTTTCTTCTATATTAAGTCACTTGGAGATTTAGATGGAAACCCCAAAGTAAGTGCTCACCATAGAGTGCAGGATAAAGGTGAGCCCAAATGTTATGTAAAATGAAACCAAGTAAAGCTACAAATCAATAAAAAAAAGCAAGTCCCGACTCTGGTATGTCATCTATTATCAGAAATATAGGGAACTTCCATGTCACTGGTATTACAGCTGTTCTGGAGAAGCAAAATGGCTCCTCACCCCCCCAAAATAAATAAAAAAAAATTCTGCTCTCCCAAATCCAAATGCCCACCTCCGTTCTGAGTCCCAGTGTGCCTAAACCACATTTAACATCCACATGTTTGGCATTTCTGTAGCGATGAGAGCCAGCCTAATTTGCTGGTGTATGTCTCCAGAAGCATAAGTTGGTCACTACAACGTACTCGTCACTACAACAAACTGGTCACTAAAACGTACCGATCACTGTAACATACTGGGCACTACAATGGCAGTTTGCAAGTTTTACTTCGCAACATCCACAGCTTCTTGTTTCTGTAAAACACCCATAGAGTAAAAATCGTCACTACACCAAGAGATAAATTCCTAAGGGGATGTGATTTTCAAAATGGGGTCACTTGAGGGAGGATTCTGCTTTTGTAGCACTTAGGGGCTCTGTATATGGAGTCCGCAAACTATTCTAGTAAAATCTGTGCTCTTGGAGGCAAATCGCATTCTGTTCCTCCCGAGTCTCGCCGTATAGCTAAGCTGTATTGTACAGCCACATATGGGGTATGTCTATTTTCAGCAGAAATTGTGGGACAAATTTTATGTCCTGTTTGCTCATTTTTCCTTATATAAATATAAAATCTTTGTTTAAAACGAAATTTTGGTGGCAAAAATGTAACTATTTTTTCTTCACTACCATTTTGTATAAAATTCTGTGACACACCTGTCGTGTCACTATGATCACTGAACCCCTAGATGAATTCATTGAGAAGTGTAGTTTGTAAAATTCAGTTACTTATGGGGGGGGGGGGTCCTGCTGCTCTGACACCACTGCTAATGTGATATGGCTTCCTAAAACCAGTTCTGCAAAATCTGAACTCAAATACGTTGCTTCTTTCCTTCTGACCTTTTGCACTGTGCATCAAAAGTAGTTTTCAACCAAATATATGGTATTGGTGTAATCATGACAAATAGCACAACAATGTTTGGGTTCATTTTGTCCTGTTACCCTTGTGAAAATAAAAAAAATAGGGCTAAAATAACATTTTCGTGGGAAAGGATTGATATATTTAGTTTCAGTGCTCTACATTATAAACTTCGGTGAAGCACCTGGAGGTTGAATTTGCTCACCACACATCTAGATACATTCCTTGAGATGAAAGGTCACTTTGGGGTCTCTTGTTGGGGGTTTCCACTGTTTAGGCACATCAGGGACTCTCCAAACGTGACATTACACACATAGACTAGCTCATCAAAATCTGAGTTCCAAAACGTCACTTCTTCCTTTCTGATACCTGTCGTGCACCCAAAGAGTAATTCTCCCCCAAATATGGGGTATCTGAATACTAGGGAGATATTGCACAACAAAAATTAGGTTCCATTTCCTCTCGTTAACCGCATGAAAATAAAAAAATTGGGGCTAAAATAATATTTTTGTGGGAATTTTCTTTTTACACGACTCTACAGTATACATTTCTGTAAATCACCTGGGGGTTCAATGTGCTCACCACACATCTAATTACATTCCTTGAGTGGTCTAATTTCTGATATTGGATCTTTTTTGGGGGGGTTTCCACTGTTAAGGCACATCAGCGGCTTTCCAAATGCAACATGGCGTCCACTCATTATTCCAGCCAAAGTCAAATGGTGCTCTTTCCCTTCCATGCCTTGCCTTGAGCCGAAACAATAATTTTTCCCCATATATGGGTATCTGCGTACTTAGAAGAAATTCGACAAAAAAATTTGGGGTCCATTTTCTCCAGTTACTCTTGTGAAAATTCAAAATTCGGCACTACAAAAACATTTTTGTAAGAACAAATTAATTAATTTAATTTCAAAGCTTAACATTTTAAACTTGTGCAAAGCATCTGGCTATTCAAGGTGCTCACCACACAACTAGATAAGTTCCTTGGGGGGTCTAGTTTCTAAAATGGTATCACGTGTGGGGGGTTTCCACTGTTTAGGTCCATCAGGGGCTTTTCAAATGCAAAATAGTGTGTGACAATGATTCCAGAAAATGTTGCATTCAAAAAGTCAAATGGTGCTCTTTCAATTCCGAGTCCTGCCGTGTGCCTAAACAGTAGTTTTTTTTCCACATATTGGATATCGGCATGCCCAGGGGAAATTGTGCAACAAATTGTCCAGTGCAATTATTTCACCTGTTACCTTTGTGAAAATCCAAAATTTGGGGTTAAATTATTTTTTTTTATTTTCACTGCTCTAAGTTATAAACTTCTGTGAAGCACTTGGGGATTTAAGGTGCTTACCATACATCTAGATAAGTTTACTGATGGTCTAGTTTCCAAAATTATGTCACCTGTGGGGCATTTCCACTGTTCAGGCACACCAAGGGCTATCCAAATGCAACATGGCATCCGCTAATTATTCCAGCAAATTTTACATTGAAAAAGTCAAATGGCATTCCTTTCCTTCCATGCCTTGTTTTGAGCCCAAACAGTAGTTTTTCTCCATATATGGGGTATTAGTGTACTTAGAATAAATTTCACACAAAAATTTGAGTCCATTTTCTCCTGTTACTCTCATGACAATGCAAAATTTGGGACTACAAGAACATTTTTGTGAGAAAAGTTAAATTTCTTTAATTTCAAAGCTCAACGTTATAAACTTTTGCAAAGCATCTGGCTGTTCAAGGTGCTCACCACACAACTTGATAAGTTCCTTAAGGGATCTAGTTTCTAAAATATTTTCACATGTGGGGGGTTTCCAATGTGTAAGTCCATCAGGGGCTTTTCTAATGCAAAATGGCGTGTGCTAATGATTTCAGAAAATGTTGCATTCAAAAAGTAAAATGGCACTCCTTCTCTTCCGGGCCCTGCTGTGTGCCTAAACAGTAGTTTTTCTCCACATATTGGGTATCGGCGTACCCAGGGGAAATTGAGCAACAAATATTTCAGTACAATTTCTCCTGTTACCTTTGTGAAAATCCAAAATTTGGAGTTATTTTTTCTTTCATTTTCACGGCGTAAAGTTATAAACTTCTGTGAAGCACCTGGGGATTTAAGGTGCCCACCGTACATCTAGATAAGTTCACTGATGGGCCTAGTTTCCCAAATTATGTCACCTGTGGGGCATTTCCACTGTTTAGGCACATCAAGGGCTATCCAAATGCAACATGGGGTCCGCTAATTACCATATTCCAGCAAATTTTGAATTGAAAAAGTCAAATGGCGCTCCTTCCCTTCTGAGTCCTGCCGTGCGCCTAAACAGTAGTTTCCCCCAACATATGTGATATCGGCATCCTCAAGAGAAATTTCACAACAAACTTTGTGGTCCATTTTATCCTGTTACTTTGAAAATAAAATAAAAAATTGGGTCAAAATAAATTTTTTGTGAAAGGTTAATTTTTTCCGCCCTCATTCTATTAATTCCTGTGAAACACCTGAAGGGTTAATAAACTTTTTAAATGTGGTTTTGATCACTGTGAGGGCTGCAGTTTGTATAATAGTGCTGGTTTTGGTATTTTCTGTCATATAGACCTCTTCAAATGTGACTTCAAATGTGATGTTGTCCCTTAAAAAAGAGTTTTGTAAATTTTGTTGGAAAATGAGAAATCATTATTCATCTTTTAACCCTTATAACTTCCTAAGAAAAATAAATCTTTCAAAAATTGTGCTGATGTAAAGTAGACATGTAGGAAACGTTATTCTTAACTATTTTGTATGACATAACTCTCTAATTTAAGGGCATAAAAATTGAAAGTTTGAAAATGTTCTACATTTTTGCCAAACTTTCAATTTTTTCACAAATTATTTTTGTTATTATTATTATTATTATTATTGTTTATATAGCACCATTGATTCCATGGTGCTGTACATGAGAAGAGGGTACATACAAATTTACAGATATCACTTAGAGTAAGCAAACTAACAATTACAGACTGATACAGAGGGGCGAGGACCCTGCCCTTGCAGGATTACATTCTACAGGATGGTGGGGAAGGAGACAATAGGTTGAGGGTTGCAGGAGCTCCGGTGTTGGTGAGGTGGTAGCTTCGGTAGTGGAGAGGAAGCAGCGGGGTCAGTGCAGGCTGTAGGCTTTCCTGAAGAGGTGGGTTTTCAGGTTCCGTCTGAAGGATCCGAATGTGGTTGATAGTCGGACATGTTGGGGCGAAAAATTCCAGAGGATGGAGGATATTCTGGAAAAGTCTTGAAGGCGGTTGGGTGAGGAGTGAATTAATGTGGAGGAGAGAAGGAGGTCTTGGGAGGACCGGAGATTACGTGAGGGAAGATATCCGGAGATTACGTGAGGGAAGATATCGGGAGATTAGTTCAGAGATATATGGAGGAGACAGGTTATTGATGGCTTTGTATTTTAGCGTTAGTAATTTGAACTGAATACGCTGAGGGAATGGGAGCCAGTGAAGAGATTTGCAGAGGGGGTAAGCGGAGGAGTAGCGAGGAGAGAGATGAATTAGTCAGGCAGCAGATTTAAGGATGGACTGGGGAGGTGCAAGGGTGTTAGCAGGGAGGCCACAGAAAAGGATGTTGCAGAAGTCAAGGCAGGAGTTGATGAGGGCATACACAAGCATTTTAGTAGATTGACGGTTGAGGAAAGGATGGATTCTGGAGATATTTTTGAGCTGGAGGCGACAGGAGGTGGAAAGAGCTTGGATGTGTGGTTTGAAGGATAGGGCAGAGTCAAGGGTTACTCCGAGACAGTGGATTTCCAGTACGGGGGAAAGCGTGATGTCATTTAATTGCGATAGATAGGTCAGGTAAGGAAGATCTATGAGATCTATGAGATGAGGAGGAAAGGTGATGAGTTCAGATTTGTCCACATTGAGTTTGAGGAAGTGAGAGGAGATGTAGGAGGATATGGCTGATAGACGCTCTGGGATTCTGGACAGCAGAGAGGTCTCGTCTGGGACAGAAAGGTAGATCTGAGTGTTATCAGCGTAAAGGTGGTACTGGAATCCATGAGATTTTATGAGTTGTCCCAAGCCAAGTGTATAGATTGAGAAGAGTAGGGGTCATAGAACAGAGCCTTGGGGGACTCCAACAGAGAGAGGGTGGGATGAGGAGGTAGTGGTGAGGGAGTGGGAGATGCTGAATGTATGGTTGGAAAGGTATGAAACCAGATTGTAGATTGTCAAAGAGCAAGTTAGATGAGAGGTAGGAGGAAAGTTCAGCGTGGAAGTGCTGCTCCAAGAGTTTTGAAGCAAATGGGAGTAGCGATATTGGGTGATAGCTGGATATAGGTGTTGGATCGAGGGTTGGCTTTTTAAGGATAGGCTTGATTGTGGCATGTTTTAAAGCAGAAGGGAAGTTGCCAGAAGTTAGTGATAGGTTGAAGAGGTGGGTTAGGGATGGTATAAAAGTGTTGGTTAAGTTGGGGAGAAGGTGGGATGAGATGGGGCCGAGCACACAGGTGGTGAGGTGCGATTTGGAGAGGAGACCCCCCTTCAGTGATGTTGGATAGGGAGGTTATGGGGTTTGGGCATTGGTCTGGTATACAAAGGGGTTGTGGTGGTTGAACAATGAAGACTTGCCTTGTTTGGTCGATCTTATTTTTAAAGTGTGTGGCAAAGTCCTCAGCAGATATGAGGGAGGTTGGAGGGGGCAGTGGGGGGCGGAGGAGAGAGTTAAAGGTTTTGAATAACTGTTTGGGGTTGTAGGATAAGGAAGATACAAGGGTTGTGAAGTAGGCCTTTTTAGCTGAGGTGAGAGCAGATTTAAATGCCAGTGTTGCCTATTTGAATGCAGTGAAGTCATCTTGCGAATTTGTTTTCTTCCAATGCCGCTCTGCAACTCTGGACACTTGCCAGAGCTTTTTAGTGGTGTTATTGTGCCAGGGTTGTCTATTGATACGTCGCCCTCTGCCATGAATGAGAGGGGCAACGTGTCAGTAGCTGATGCAAGAGTGGCATTGTAGAAAGCAGTGGTAGTGTCTGTTGTGGAGTAAGGATATGGATGCCAGTGGTAGGATAGAGTCAGAGAGTGTGTGGGCATCTAGGTGTGCAAGGTTTCTGTGGGGGTGCGCATGTTGCTGGACATGGGTGGCCAGTGAGGAGGACAGGGATGAGAAGGTGAGCAGATGGTGGTCAGATAGAGGGAGAGAGGAGGTGGTGAAGTTAGATAGAGAGCAGAAATGGGTGAAGACCAGATCTAGTGTATGTCCATCTGTGTGGGTGGCTGCGGAGGACCACTGAGTAAGTCCAAAAGATGAAGTAAGGGACAGAATTTTGGAGGCTGTTGACTGAACGGTATAAGTGGGGATGTTGAAGTCACCCATGATGATGGTGGGAATGTCAACAGAGACAAAGTGAAGAAGCCAGGTGGAGAATTGGTCAATAAAGGCAGGTGCCAGGCCCAGAGGTCGGTATATGATGGCCACTTGGAGGTTGGAGAGAGAGTAGATGCAGATAGAGTGGGCTTCAAAAGAGGGGAGGATAAGGGAGAGCATAGGTGGGATTGGGTTAAAGGTGCAGTTTGAAGAAAGGAGAAGACCCACTCCTCCACCATGTCTTTTGCCGGGGTGAGGGGTGTGGGTGAAGTGGAGGCTGCCATAACACAGCGCAGCAGGGGAGGCGGTGTCAGAGGGTGTTAGCCATGCTTCTGTGAGGTTGAGGAAGGCAAGATTGTGAGAGAGAAAAAGGTCATGAATCCCATGAAGCTTATTGCAGATTGAGCTGGCATTCCAGAGTGCTCCGGAGAGAGGGAGCAGGGGGGTGGGCGTCAGGGGCATAAGTATTATGTTGGAAAGATTGGGGTAGTTCATATTAGATAGAGAGCGGTAGGAGAGGGTAGTAATGGGAGGTGATGAGCTGTAGGGGTCCAGGGTTGGGAGATATGTCACCAGCAGTGAGGAGAAGCAAAGAAAGAGAGAGCAGGTAGGAGAAGGAGAGTGGGCAGCTTGTTTTATGTTTTATTAGGACAGATTTGAGGTTGAGGAGCAGGTCAGCAGGGGAGGACAGGTGGGGAGGTAAGAATGAAGGGGGGATGATTATTTGGTTAGAAGGTGCTGGGGTTTGTGGATAGCAAAGGAGAGAGAGGATTAGTGGAGCAAACACTGTAAGAGCATATGTAAACATGGTGAAGGAGTAAGATGGGTTATATCCAAGTAATAAGAAGTGCTTATTCAGCAGACATACCTAAAAGAGACAGATACATAGAGTGGGGTCCTGACTCCTGCTGTGATTAACTGCCGTTGAAATAACTGCGGCGTCGCGATGCTTAGCTGCTGTGAGGCTTTGCTGCAGGCATGCCTGAACCCACACACGTGCACCCCTTAAGATGCTGCTAAATTTAATAAACGCAAGTCACATCAAACAAATGTTACCACTATCATGAAGTACAATATGTCTCAAAAAATTATCTCAGAATCAGTGGGATCCATTGAAGCATTCACTCATAAAGTGAAAATGGTCAGATTTGTAATATTTGGCCTGGTCATGAAGGTGAAAATAGGCTTAGGAGTGAAGAGGTTAAAGAAAATGTAATATATTAGCTAAACTGGATTTTTTTTCCAATAATGATAATCGCTTTATTGTATTGTTGAATGACTAGATAAGCCAGTATACTAACACTGTACTCAGCACAGAGAGATAAGATCTGTGTGTGGCTCCCCTTATCTCTACGGAGGGCTGTCTTCCATTTCACTAATAGTCAATTCCATTTTTAGCCAATTGATTCACTTTAGCAGTCATACAGCACTTGCACCCTTTTGAATTATTTAGAATTAATTTCCTTTTAAATTTCTCGCATTAGATATATCCAACAAGCCACCTTTTGAAGTTGTGCAGCAATACACAATCTCTCCGGACAGAACAGATTCTGCAACCATCAACTGCTCATTCACACACCAACCAGGCATTGACACTCTGTGGATGGGAGTTTTCTGGAGAGTGGGCAGCCCAAGGGGATTTTACGCCTATCACCCCTTAATGGAGATGGTCCACTCCAGCTACAGAGGAAGGACAGAGCTGAGAGGACTGGCTGATCTCCATATAAAGGGCATTACCGATACTGATAACACAACATATTACTGCTTTGTGATGTTCAAGCTCTGTATCGATAGTGACAAAACCAGCTCATCCATTCAGTATGGAAGTGAGACCAATCTAATGGTAGATGGTAAGTGCAAAGAAACTAATAATGAAGGAACACCATTCATGTGTCATGTCTCAGTATCAGAGAAGAGCACATTTGCCGAATTTTCCTTGGAAATTTGAATCACTGTAACTTGATTTTGCCGCATAACCAAAACACTTCAAAGCCTATAGTTGCCTATAGTTGCACTGAAAAGATGTGTCTGTGATGATTCTCTTTTCCTCATACTCTAATAATCACTGCCGTCACACACAGTTTCTTCAACATCTTATGGCTTTGACTCCCTATCTTCTCTGTGTCTAAACTATAAGCTATAGCATCCTCTCTTTATAAAGATTAGGCAAAAAATGGGTGATGCATTCCCTGCTTCAGCTTTTACACAGGCTATGATAGTCAATCTTATTTAACTGTGTGCTATAATCACTTTTCAGTCAGCAGTAGTGTCTGCGCATGGTGATCTTAAACTTCATCCCCCTTATCCTTTTTCAAGTGCCCCAAAGGGGAGGAGAGGAGTGATGTCACACACATGTGAGCAGACTCCTCTCACTTTTTCAGCAGCTGCTTCCCTTAGTGCTTAAAAGGGGAAAATATCAAACATTTTTTAATTATTTTTCATATTCATCTATGATCAGCAATTTTCACGTGTTGGCACAGATTCTCAATGAGATTTCAGTCTGGACTGTGAATGGGCCATTCGTATATATGAATATTCTCTGATCTAAACACTCCATTGTAACTCTGGCAGGATGTTTAGGGTTATTGTACTGCTGGAAGGTGAAACTATGCCACAGTCTTAAGTCTTTTGAAGTCTCTAACAGTTTTTCCTCCAGGATTGTCCTGTATTAAGCTCCATCAATCTTCTGTTCACCTCTGACCAGCTTTGATGTCCCTGCTGAAGAAAAGCATCCCCTCAGCATGATGCTGCTACCACCATGTGTGACAGTAGGGATGGTGTTTTCAGGATGATGTTTAGTTTAAGTTTTCTGCCACACGCAATGTTTTGCATTTAGCCCAAAAACTTTTACTTTGGTTTTATTTGACCAGAACAACTTCGTCCATGTGCTCACTGTGTCCCATAAATTACTTTTTGCAAGTTGCAGATGGGACTTCTTATGGCTTTGAAAAATGGATTTCTTCTTTCCTCTTTCATAAAGGCCAGATTTGTGGACTACATAACTAATATGTGGACATATTCTCCTTTCTGAGTTGTGGATCTTCAGATCTTTCAGATTTATATTTTTAAGATAATTAAAAAACCATCTATCATTTCCTTTTCACCTCACAAATACCTACTACTTAGTATCCTTATCACAGAGAATCCAAATAAAAAACATTTAATCATGTAACGTGAAAACTGTGGATAAGTTCTCTTTGAATAAATATTTTTTAAGGCAGTGTATATGTCATTGAGCTTGTTGGAGTGGACTTGTGGCCCCTTCTAGAATGGAGTAGACCTCCTACCTGCCATGTATTATTTATTAGTGTGGCACAGAAAGTCGAGTGGTATACAAAAGCCCCATAGCAATTATTTGATCAGTGGCCGCACATACTGTAGGCACCTCCACTTCAATCAGAATGGGTTGGAAGAGTCCTGTTCTCAGGGGTCCAGATACGCAATCTAAAGATTGCTGGTAGTTCCATCGGTCAGAGCCCCAGCGATTAGCAAGTTAATACACTGTCACATGGATAGGGAAAAATAGATTTTTTTGTGGTGAATAACAATTTAACATAATTGTAAATAATCTGAGCTAATATTGATAATGTAATTCTAATTGATCTATTTTGGATACAGGTTTTCATAACCAGCCTGATGATCGCACATGGGTATTTATCTTGATTGCTGCTGTGTTCATAATTATTTTATGTGCTGTAATCATCATCTTCATCTTAACGAAAAGAGGTAAGAGATCCTTCCCCTGCAGGGTGATACAGATAGAATGGAGCTATAAATCTCCTGCAATCCTGCAAGGTGATACAGACAAGGGGAGACTATGAGTCTCCTCTCCCTGCAGGGTGATAGATAGAATCTTCTACTTTTGCGGGGTGTTAAAGATAGGAGGAGCTATGAGTATCCTCCCACTGCAAGGTGACACAGATTGAATGAGCAGTAAGTCTCCTCTTCCTTCAGGGCTGTTCAGATAGAAGTAGCTATGATACGCCACTCTCTGCAGGGTGATACAGATAGGAGGAGCTATGAGTCTCCTCCCCTACAGGGTGACACAGATAGGAGGAGCTATGAGTCTCCTCCCCTACAGGGTGATACAGATAGGAGGAGCTATGAGTCTCCTCCCCCTGCAGGGTGATTCAGATAGGATGAGCTATGAGTCTCCTCCCCTACAGGGTGATACAGATAGGAGGAGCTGTGAGTCTCCTCCCCCTACAGAGTGATACAGATAGGATGAGCTATGAGTCTCATCCCCCTACAGGGTGATGCAGATAAATGAGCTATGAGTCTCCTCCCCCTAGAGGGTGATACAGATAGGAGGAGCTATGAGTCTCCTCCTCATACAGGGTGATACATATAGGAGGAGCTATGAGTCTCCTCCCCCTACAGGGTGATACAGATAGGATGAGCTATGAATCTCCTCCCCTACAGGGTGATACAGATAGGAGGAGCTATGAGTCTCCTCCCCATACAGGGTGATGCAGATAGGAGGAGCTATGAGTCTCCTCCCCCTACAGGGTGATACAGATAGGATGAGCTATGAGTCTCCTCCCCCTACAGGGTGATACAGATAGACGTTGTGAGTCTCCTTCCCCTGGAGGGTGATACAGGTAGAAGGAGCTCATCCTCTTACAGGTTACAATGCAAGTGTTAATCATTATTATTCTATTTTAATTCTTCTTCTAGGTATTATTTGCATGAAGCCCAGCAGAAGGTGTGTTTGTCATATACTGATGTATTACATTTTGTGTCCAATTAAGCAAATACACCACATATAAACAGCACAATTATGAGCCACTATTTTATTACAAAATCTGCAGAAAACAACACATAATATTACAATGTTTTCTGTATGATCTCTCCATGCTCCATGAGGGTGGATTTTCTGTAAAAAAAAAAGTAGTGTATTAGTTTTATGGGTTTGGAGTAGTACACGAAAGCCAATCTGAATATGAGGAGCTTCGCTGTTTAGCTTTTTATGTGAGGGTTCCGGGTGTGATAGGGCCTTAAACAGTGGAAATATAAATACATGGATTTTAAATGACCTCAGACTCCAACAGAAAGTGCAGCTAAACTTTAGCATAGCTGTGCACTAATAGATCAGATATCAAAACCATATAGAAGATTGAAAGTTGCTGCAAATCTGTAAAAATTATATTGTCATAATGGCTTAAGCTTTTCCATGAAATTCACTTTGCATCAGGTTGATTCGACCTCAATCAAAATGTATCATTATGCTCAGGGATTTCTCCCAATACCAGAACATAAAAATGTTTAGAAAAAAAACATTACTCTCCCAAACCTCACCTGTCCTACCTTGTGGTTTTCTATGGTTTACTTCTTTGGTCTGGTCTTGACTTGATCATCTTCAGAATCTTTCCGAACCCGCCATCTTCACTGACTCCTGCACAGATTAGGCCCCAAAATATCTTAATGTCAATGTTAAAGATGCCACAGAAGGCATGGTTAAGTCCAGACCGAAGAAGACATCTGAAGTTAAGCCATACAGTGGGACCGGTGAGGGCAGGGTGAGTATACATAAATCTGTTTTTTAACTCTTTCCCAACCCCATATAATCCAGGAAGATCATGGCTGGCCATTTGACATTTTGCTGGTTTCTTGTTAAGCAAAACTTTCAGATTTGAGCAAATCCCCATTTTTTTATTACATTTGTGGCACATTCAATTTGGTCATATATAGCAGGTAATCATTACCCAGTAATGGTCAATCAAGGATGAATTTTAGAGAACTCTTTTGCATAACGAAAATATAAATGTTTTCAATAGCTTAACAATGCCTCTTTTTTCAGGGAAGACCATAAACAGATGACCTCAGAAAATGCAGTAACAGAGCAGATTCCTTCTGGCAATGGTGAGTTTCACTGAATAACAGAGGTAAGGCGCTTCTACTTTTCCAAGAAAATAACTTTTTACTTCTATTTTCATTTTTTTCTAGTACAAACGCCAAGAGCGTCCTCCATTGCGCCTCCACCACCACAAGAGGTGAGATTTATTATGAGAGCTTCATGAGTTATTCCTTTTCAATTCTCTTGATGATCTAAAGCACACATGTCAAACTCTGGCCTGTGGGCCAAATCTGGTGAATATTTTGCCCGCAACACCAGCACCCCTCATTATACTATATGGAGAACTACATGTGGTTATTATATTGTATAAAAGACTACATGGGGCCCATTATTCTGTATGTAGGCTTATGTTGGGCCCATTATTTTGTATGGAGGACTATGTGGGGCCCATTATACTGTATGGAGGACTACATGGGGCCCATTATTCTGTATGAAGGGCTATGTGAGGCACATTATTTTGTATGGAGTACTATTCAGGCACCATTATACTGCATGGGGTACTATGTGTGTCCATTACACTGTATGGAGAACTGTATAGCGCCCACTATTTTGTATGGAGGACTGTGTAAGGCCATTACACTGTCTGGAGGACGGTGTGGGGCCCATTATACTGTATGGAGAACATTGTGGGGCCCATTATATTATATGGAGGACTAGGTGAAGCTCATTTGTCCAACAGCTATCTCTCCCAACTTCCTAACACATAAGAATGTTCAGCTCTACCAATGGTTGTGATTTTCTCTATGAGAGTGCCACTACCAGTCTCCTCTGACAGAAACTTATCTCCTAATGAAAAATGTATCGGCCTTTGGAAATCCAATATGCCATATCCTTCTCTGTCTCAATGTCATATGTTATGGTAATGTCAGGAGGAGCCGATACAAATTAGTCTGCTAGCCAATCTTTCATATTTTAACTGGGTTTGGATTACTTAAGTCTAATGTATGTGGAAGTCATAATCTCTGAGATGACCAGAAGTCCATCTCGTGATCTTTGATAGAGAGTAAGCCCATATAATTGATTGGATCTGATGAGATTAAAATTCTCCAAAGTGGGCAAATTTAAGCAATAAACTTGATTCAGAAAATTTATTTTTCGCAAATTAAATATCCCATATTATGTGTGTGATCACCGACCACCATTTTCCTTAATTTGTGCAAAGTCTGTTACAAAAGAACGTATTCTGGATAATATGGATTTTTGTAAAATTCAAGTTGAATTAATTTCCACTCCAATACATTTCTCCAAGTCTATAAAACAATGCTATCTCTCAGAAAAGTAAAATCAGATGTCTAAACAAGAGTTGGGTCTACAATTATATCTATTGTGTCTAATTATTTCTGCTATTTTTATGGCTAACCGTCAAAAAAATTGAAATGTCAGAATTGCTGTTTTTGCCACATTTTGATTTGATCATAATTCAAGAGACTGGAAAGTCATATGGATCCCAAAAATGATAATGATAATAACTGCAGCCCGTATAGAAAAAAATAAACCCATAAGCCGTGTTCCAACCTTTTGTCAATATTTTACATCAGTATATGTAAGCCAAACGAGGAGTGGGTGATATGTGCAAAAATGGTGATGTTTCTATTATACTTTTTTTCTGTTTGCTCCATTCCTGATTTTGACTTACAAATACTGATGTAAAATACTGACCAAATACTGAAGGTGGGAATATGGCTTTATACAACTGTATCAAACCAAAATTTAAAATTATGAATTTAAGAATTTGGCGACACAAACCAAATATACATTTTTTATTATTTTTTTAAGTAGTGAAGTAGGACAAAGTCAACATATTGTTGCTGTAAAGTAAACTCATTTAAATTAAAACACAAAAAAGCAATATCTGAACTTTTTCTCTACAAATTGGATAGCAAATAACAAGCCATCATTCAAATAATTAAAAGAGTATAGCTTTTGGATGTTGAAGAGTAAAAATTAAAGTCAAAATGTGCCCTCTGACACTCCAAATGCTCTCTATGAATCTGTAGTTGGCCATTGGGAAAACTTCGAATTTTACAGGAACCACTATTTTGTTTAAGGACAATTTGCATCTATGGACTTAGCCTTGGTAGGGTCTACCCATAGTTATTGTAACAATAATCATTGGAGCCTATTCATCAATGCTTGTAAGCCTGAAAATTGGTGTAAAAGCTTTGAAAGTCACATTTTTTTTTGCGCAACACAGAGTTCGGAAACCATTTTTCAACTTTTGGCATTTTCCACAAAACTCCACAAAACTTGAAGCAACTCTCCGGAAATGGGCAGTGGAAATGCTGGGGTGGGATGCTGGTAAGTTGAGAAGGAACCAGGGTGGCCACACCCACCCTTGCAATTCATTAAAAAGAAAAATTCTTGTGTTTTGTATAATAGAAATGCTACTCCAGTCCATTACTAGAGTATATTTTCTGTTGCGGCACATAGTGAAACATTACAGATTTGGCAAATTTGGTAAAAAATGTAAACACTCATTGTACTCTTCTTTAAGACTGGCGTGTGTAGGGGTCGAGTTCCCACCTCTGCACAGGGGGAATCTCGAGCCATCTCCGCTGCGGTCTCCCATTCTTCTCCAGCTGCAGTGGAGACGTCAGTCCCAGAGTCTGGCTCAGCCTGATACTGTGCGGATGGTTACTGCTGCCCTTCCAGGCTCAGCGATTGCAGCCAGTACTGTTGTGAATTAGACTTCTTGGCTCCCTCTGGTGGTTATTAGTGATATGACTCTGGGATTTTCTTTCCTCAGTTTGCACCCACCTGGGTCGTTAGTCCAGGGGTGTTGCTATATAAACCTCCTGGATCCTTAGTCCAGTGCCTGGCATCGTTGTAATCAGATCCTTTTTGTTTGCTCCTATCTGCTGGTCTTGGTTCGTGCAAAATTAAGCTAAGTCCTGCTTCTTTGTTTTTTGGGTTATTTGCTTGCTCTCATTTTTGTCCAGCTTGTACTAAATGTGATTCCTGACCTTGCTGGAAGCTCTAGGGGGCTGGTGTTCTCCCCCCGGGCCGTTAGACGGTTCGGGGGTTCTTGAATATCCAGCGTGGATATTTTTGATAGGGTTTTTGCTGACCATATAAGTTATCTTACTATATTCTGCTATTAGCTAGTGGGCCTCTCTTTGCTAAATACCTAGCTCATCCTTACGTTTGTCTTTTCCTCTTACCTCACCGTTATTATTTGTTGGGGGCTTGTATCCAACTTTTGGGGTCTTTTCTCTGGAGGCAAGAAAGGTCTTTCTTTTCCCTTCTAGGGTTAGTTAGTTCTCCGGCTGGCGCGAGACGTCTAGAATCAACGTAGGCACGTTCCCCGGCTGCTGTTATTTGTGGTGCTAGGATTAGATATATGGTCAGATCAGTTACCACTGCCCTATGAGCTGGTTTTTGTGTTTGCAGACTTAGAAACTATTTCTGAGACCCTCTGCCATTGGGGTCATAACACAGTACTGGTCAGCCACGAGCAGACGTCTCTGGGACTAAGTCCTGCTTTTCCCCTTCTGAGCATGCCCGGGGTAAGACATCTCATTGGAGGTCGGGGGTTACACGCTCAGGTACTGTGGCAGCTCCTATTGGTCCTCTAGGAAGGTCCTGAAGTTGCTCAGATACTGTAGCAGCTCCCATTGGTCCTCTAGGAAGGTCCTGAAGTTGCTGCAGCTATAAAAGGTTCGCGTGACTGCACGGCCATGCGCTAGGATCAGCTTATGTTATGAGCTTTAGCTACTCAGTGGTCTTGTCTGCTTGTGGTCAGGGTCCGGCTTAAATAAGCCACTAGAATACCGGCACCTCCGGTGAGGAGTTTGTATGGTGAATTCAGGGCTGGCGTAAAGCCATTAGAATTCCGGCTCCACCAGAGAGGAGGTGTTTGTGTGCCTGCTACTCCCTGACCACTGATTGCTTTTGCTCTGTTAGGCAGCTGGGTTCCCCTGTGACACTAACAGGGCACAGCATTTTCCCTTCTGTGCGACTCTGTGAAGTAACAGAGTTCGCTTCTACCTCCATATTGTGCCACCATTTGCTAGCAGCAGGTTGGTCTCCTGCACGGTGCACCCCGGGCTGAGAACGCACCAATAATAATATCTAAATACACTCTGTGTGTTCCGCCAGCCATAACAGCGTGTGCTATGCCAATCTGCCCTATTGTCCCTAAACATTTATTTCAAGGCAGGTAAAGAAGCGCAATGGATGCAGAAAAGTTAATCTTTTCTTTTTCTCTTCACGTTGTAGGACTCTGCAGGAATCCTCTACGCACATTTAAATGTATCATCCTTGCAGGAAAAAGCAAGGAGTAGAAGTAAGGAGAGTAAGCCAGACAATGATTCCCTGGTTGTGTATGCTGCTGTCAAGCCCTCTCATGCTCATCAAGATATATATACAACTATCAATAAGTGAAATATAAAAGGAAAATCTTAAATTTACAGTGACAAATCTAAAACAAATTTAGGATAAAGTGAATAAGTGAACAACAAAAAAAATTGTGCAAAACTTGTTCCAGCATTGCCGATGAGTTCTTGAGGATCCTGGTCCTTGCAATTATTCTCAACCATTTTGTATTTAAAGACGTCAACAAGCAAATCTTTAGTATGCAAATTGTTTTCTGTCCATAGTCTAAGACATGTTATGTCACATCATTGGTTCGACCTGTGCAGCTAAACAGGGGTACATTAGATAAGGGGGCCCACTACTATCTCAAAATCAATGCATACATGGGTGCATAATGAAGAATTATTGGACTGTAAAGAATCAAGTTGATATTGAAATGGCTGTCTATATTTTGATACCTCTAATCATGATTTCATTAGGACATTCTAAGTTACATAATAGAGGGAAGGCTAATGAGAAGATTCCTCAACAAATTATTCAGAACAGAGGACAATTCTTTGGAGGACAAAGCAAGTCCATGAAATTTATAGACAGACCAATGACTACAAACGATTCCACAAACATTGTGTAGTACTTAATTATTACTTTAGGAGCACTGCAGGGAAATTGTGCATTTGCTTTCTCACCCCCGCATGAACTACAGCTAATAGCTTTTGAGCTCCAGCAAATGGAAACCTTATAATCAGATTGTTATTTAAGAACAAATCTAACAAATACATGGAATGTCAACATGGATAACTCTTTTTAGGATTTATTGAAACCATCTGAAGATCACATAACTAAATGGCTATCATAGGGCAATGAAGAATATAGGAACAGTCTAACGACCATAGTTTGCTACCATAAAAACAGTCGTGGAAAGTTTATCAATCCATGCCCCTTCCTTGAAGGATCTAAAAACACTTCCTCCTTAGTGGAGCCAATCGAGCTCTGTATTTAATATGAATTTTTATTAATACTCATGCTTTTCATTAAGAGATAATGTCATTAGAAACAGATCTCTGAGAGATCATCTTGGAAGTTTTTAAGATCATATGGACCATCTAGAATCGCGGAAAGCAACAGTTCTGACTTTATTTGTACATGCTGTTTTTGTCATCAGCCTTTTACAAAAAGCGTTGAATGGCGTCTTATTGCAAAGGCCAAAGAGTGGGACTGCATGAAATGAACTTCTACTGCTGAAGATTACCACATTCAAAATATGTGGATGGACCATACCATGAAATACACAAGGTCCATCTCATGAATGTTCCTCCAATGAATGTTGGTACGTTTAAATCTTGCTTATATACAATTGACTGGACATCTCTAAAACGTTACACATCAGATTCCATGTCATTTTTTGTTAAAAATCAAGCAGGCTACAGATATACAGTTGAAAGTTGATAATTTTTCTCTTTTTACTCAACTTAAGCAGCATTTATCTCATAATGTCAATTTCTTTTAGGGAAGGTGAGTAATAGCTAATAGAGGTTTGTTTCTAATTATGTTGGGTGTCAGGTCCGAGCATTCCCACATGAACAGTTTCCTGGAAAAGTGGATTGGTCATCGTGGACCACTTGAATGGCCACCAAGGTCTCCTGAGCTGATCCCTTAGACTTTTATCTTTGGGGTCATCTGAAGGCAATTGTCTATCCTGTGAAGATACGAGATGTGCAGCATCTGAAACAACAGATACTGGAAGCCTGTGCTAGAATTTCTTCTGCGGTATTGCTATCAGTGTGTTAAGAGTGGGAGAAGAGGGTTGCATTGACAATCCAACACAACGGGCAGCACTTTGAACACATTTTATAAGTGGTCATAAACTTGTAAATAACTCATGAAAGAATAAAGCTACGTTGAAACCAAGCACACCATTGTTTTTCTTGTGAAATTCTCAATACGTTTGATGTGTCACATGACCCTCTTCCCATTGAAAAAATAAAGTTGGATCCAAAATGGCTGACTTCAAAATGGCCACCATGGTCACCACCCATCTTGAAAAGTTTACCCCTCCCATATACTAATGTGCCACAAACAGGAAGTTGATATCACCAACCATTCCCATTTTATTTAGCTGTATCCATATAAATGATCCACCCTGTATGTTTAGACTATATTCCATTACTATATCATCTGGGTATTTCATGTAATTTCAGCATTTATAATACAGGTTGGTCATTTCTTATTTATTCATTATTATTAGTGATGAGCGAGCACTAAAATGCTCATGAGCTCGGTACTCAAATCGAGAAAGTTGGATGCACTCGGACTGGCTTGACTCGAATATTGAGTATAATGGAAGTCAATGGTAAACTAGAGCATTTTTCTGGCAGACCCTAACATGAGGCTGGGGAGGCTAAGAAAATCACTGAAATGGATGGAAACAGCATTCGAGTAGAATGGGAACAGCATGGGGAAGACTCTTTGACCCATTTCTATCTCCCAAGTCGCTATTGGGAACAATGTTGTCAGAGTATTATTCCACTTCAGGCTTTCACGCAGCTTAAATCTCGCACTTCAGCTCACTTATGTATTTGCATGCGTTTTTGTCACTTTTTTTGATGCATGCATTTTGTCTTTCTTTGGTATGTTAGTAGATGTGTAAACATATAGACAGATAGATATAGGATAGATAGAGAGATAGATATCAGGCAGATAGATAGATAGATTTCGGGTACATAGATAGCTAGATAGATAATAGATAGCTAGATAGATATCCGTGAGACATATAATTAGTGCTGTGCATGTTTTGTTTACTGTACATGGATTAACCTAATAACTGAATAAATGAACAAAATGACATAGATTCCTCCCTATTTTTGATAACCAGCCAAAGTATAGCAGACTGCTGTGGACATATTATCAGGCTGGGAAGGTCTCTAGTTATTTTGCTCTTCCCAGCCTAAAAATATAACCCGCAGCCACCCCAGATTTGGCACATCACTTTACATGCACCAATTCTTTCACTCTTACTGGCTCTTCCTGATTGCTTTGGTGGCGGTGGCAATTGGGGTAATGGTAGTTCGGTTTGATGACTGCTGTGATTTGTCAAAAATCACAGCAGGCATCAAGCCCTGAGGTTACTAATGCAGAGGTGTTTGTCAGACCCCCCCATTACTATCCCAGTAATCAAAAAATCAAAAAGCAAATAAAAAAAATCTATATATTTTTAGGAAACTCCCCCACTATCCCTTGTTTACTAATTCATTAAAAAAAATCCAATCCAGGTCTGAAGTAATCCAGCGAATCCGAAGTAGTCCAGAAAAGGATACTTGAGTAATATAAAAAAACAGAAATGAAAGCAAGAGACAGTCCCTTGTTCACCAATTTATTACCCAAATGTTGCCACAGTTCCGATGTAGTCCACATTCCCTGAATCTGTATATGGCAAATAGCTATTTACAGTCATTGGGTCATGACTACAGCACTCATGAGAGCCACTGTGTCTCGGTGCTCTCAGCGAGACCAGCCAACGATCATGATCATTGTCTGTCTGCTATACCTTGGCTAGTTATCAAAAATATGGGGGACCCCACCTAATTTTTATCTTAAACCAGGCTAAAAACACCTGCTCAAACACACTTTCAACGTATTTGCTTTTTTTAACTGCAGATTTATTTAATCCAATGCATCTATGGGGAAATTCCGCACAGAAGACTGAGCATTCCCTCTAGAAAAATTGACACACTTTACACAGCTTATGAAAGAAAGCACATTGGGCAAGGGATTTCTATTAATCCCATCCACTGTTCTAGGACTGTACAATGCAAAATCTGCTTGTTCTTCTTTCAGATCAGGAGCACTTGATCTTGTGACTCTTGTTGGTGGAGGGTCAACAATGCCTGGAAGTTTTTGTGGTGGTGGTGGTGAATCCTATGTGTCGGCATCTCGTATGAGAATTCTTTCCCACAAGGACCAATCTATTGCAATGTTCAGGCTTTGGTTTTGGAAAATAAGCAATGTAAATCCTGTCATATGCCAACTAAGAACTACATAACTCCGTCAGCACATAAAATGACATAACGAGCTCATATGGTGAAAGTAAACTGACCAACAAGATGAACAATGATCAAACTGTCATCCTTCTCACAATCTTTAAGATTTAATTAACCTAATAAGTCTGATATTGCAGTGTGTTATGAAACAGCCTTTTATTTACCATCCTTTATCACTTTTCAGGGTAGGCTGAAGTAATTAGGACATTAACATGGCAACCTATGAGACCTGCTATATACCTATTAGAGGCAATCATAAGGGCAATTAAAGCATTGTTCAACATTGTAATTTCGTGTTTTGGGAAAAAACAGCGAAACCAGTGAATATGAATTTCAAATAGTTCGATCATCTCTAGTGGATTGTATAAACACACAAAATAAAATTGCCTTTTCCCTATTTTTTCCGAAGTACAATTACTCCTTCATAGACCTCATATAACTACGTCAAAGAAATATTTAATATAAAAAAAGTTCCTGCTGACGAAATGGATCAATGAGAAAATCTAGTTGGCCACTAAGACTTAAGAAGGCCTGGTCGTTAGCTCCTTTCTGATTTATGCCATACATGTACATGATGTCAGTTGTGGCAACGTATATTGAGCAGGCTCAGGAGCAGAGTCCGCACCATATACTGTATAACAGATGCAAACTGTGTGATACAAGTTGTATCGGGCGCTAACAGCAGTGATTCAGGCTTAGTTACGATCACTGCTCCTAATTTTTAAAGAGCTTTTGCAGAATTTAACCATGCAATGGGTCTGACAGGAACAGCTCACACATTTTTGTTTCCCCCTCCTTTCTAAGGCAGCACAGGATCCCACCCCTCCCGATCGTTAGGTGCTGCTTGAAACCCCTCGTCTCTCAGTTTTAATGCCATCCTTGCCGAGAGCATGTGGGACCTCCATGGCCTCTCAGGCTCATTGCACATGAAGCTTCTCATTGTTGAAGGTTCCTTCTTTTTTGAGTCTTTTTCATCACAATTGTTTATTTTGTTTATTTTTTTAATGACTAATGCAAAGTTTGTGGATATTTCACAGAAATACTTAAGGTTTTCTTACAAAACTGTATCTGTAATAATAATCTCTGATGTGATATGATAATATGATCGGTCAACCTTGCTTTTCTCTCTGCCAATGTGTTTCTTATGCTAAACTTTTAATGTTTGAATCTGAGTGAATTTGACTCCAGTAGCATCTAACTACCTGAAAATTAAGTTTTCTTTCCTAATTTTAATGTTTAGTATTAGTTATGTCAAGAAAACTGGAGACCATAAGTGTTTTTTTGGCATCTGATTTTGTGTTCCCTCCTTTAATATATCCCTATGAAGGTCACTGATTAATTTTAGAGCCCAGGATATGGAATAATTAGATAATTTAGGTGGTTTTCTAATCCGTGCCTCTCAGGCCCACTGTGCCTGAACTCGGAAGGACCAGAGATTCGCCTGATCCAGGGTTAAGGTGAGTTCTCCTCCTGTCCCATCTTGACATGATCACGGGGTACCAATGGTTTGCATTGGAACCTAGCAGCCGGCTTAACACTTCCTCGGCTGTCATGTTGACACTCCTGAAATCCAACAGAGCCTATAGAAAGTTGTGATTTTAAATATATTTTGCAATACAGTTGAATTGACGTATAAGGAACAAGTAATCACTAATCAGATCATTGATGGAGACTACAAAAAAAACTTAAAAAACTTAAGAAAACTTGAATTAAATCTCATGAACACATCAGTGATTTTCAGAAACAACAAATGAGTATTTTTCATGAGTTTCCTCAAATTTTCTCTGATTAGTAAAATGTTTCTCCATTTTCTCCTATCTACAGTGGGTATGGAAAGTATACAGACCCATATAATTTTTTCTCTGTTTGTTTCCTTGCAGCCATTCGGTAAATTCAAAAAAGTTCATTTTTTTCTCATTAATGTACACTCTGCACCCTATCTTAACTGAAAAAAACAGAAATGTAGACATTTTTGCATATTTGTTAAAAAAGAAAAACTGAAATATCACATGGTCGTAAGTCTTCAGACCCTTTGCTCAGACATTCATATTTAAGTCACATGCTGTCCATTTCTTTGTGATCCTCCTTGAGATGGTCCTACTCCTTCATTGGAGTCCAGCTGTGTTTAATTAAACTGATAGGACTTGATATGGAAAGGCGCACACCTGTCTATAGAAGGCCTCACAGCTCACAGTACATGTCAGACCAAATGAGCGTCATGAGGTCAAAGGAACTGGCCAAAGAGCCCAGAGACAGAATTGCGGCAAGGCAAGGAATTACTCTGATGATTGCATTTCTCAGCATCTTTTGGGAACAAGAAACATGGAGAATGTTTTTTTAAGGAAAAAATACTTAAAACTGCTAAAATTATTGTTAAATGTCATCTCGACTAACAATATCTGTTTAATAATTTTAATAATTGTTTATCATTATTATAACAGAGTTTAGTTAACAGTTCTATCACTTCTATAAGTCAGTACCTGAAAAGCAGCTGAATACTGTATATGCAGTGAAGGAAATAAGTATTTGATCCTTTGCTGATTTTGAAAGTTTGCCCACTGACAAAGACATAAACAGTCTGTAATTTTTAGGGTAGGTTAATTTTAACATTGAGAGACAGAGTATCAAAAATAAAATCCAGAAAATCACATTGTATAAATTATATACATGTATTCGCATTTTGCAGTGAGAAATAAGTGTTTGATCCCTCCGGCAAACAAGACTCAGTACTTGGTGGTAATACCCTTGTTGGCAAGCACAGTCAGACATTTTTGGACTTGACGATGAGGTTTGCGCACATGTCAGGAGGAATTTTGGTCCACTCCTCTTTGCAGATCATCTCTAAATCATTAAAATTTTGAGGCTATCGCTTGGTAACTCGGAGCTTCAACACCCTCCATTAAAACGTACCACCGCTATGTGGCTGATATTTTTATTATTTAGGATGAAACAGAACAGCAATTTCAAGAATTTGTAAAAATATCTAAACAAAGATAATAGCTTCAGTATGAAATTTGCTTCAGTGTTCGGTACAGATTTCTTAGAATCTTTCAATGTCAAGATTGATTTAGCTGTAGGCATGATTAATACAAAAACATTTAGAAAAATTACGGCAGCTTAAAAACATACCATACGGCCAGTATCTCAGACTCAGAAAAATCAATAATAAAAACTTAATTTTTTTAAAACAAGCAGAAGAACTAACCGAGAGGCTGGTGAAACGTGGATATCCTCCACCTCTGTTGTAAGAAGCACAAAGTAAAGCTTATGAAAAAAAGCACATGAGGAATGAATTAAAAACAAAGACAAAAATCTAAAACTGATGAGTCAAAACAATCCAAAAAAAATCATCTTCAGTTTAAAGCATAGTGTGAACACCAACTTAATACAAAATGTTATCAGGAAAAATTGGCATTTAATTGAAAGTGACCCTGACATACAGGATAAAGCATTTGATAAAACTCTTTTCTCATAAAAAAGTAAAAATATAGGAGAAATTGTAAGGCATAATAAATTCCAGTCACAGAAAAAAGCACATGGCTTGATAAATATAATTTATAGGAAATTTGAAATGCGGAAATTGCTCTTTTTGCAATTCACATATTACAGGAAAATCCATAAAAGTGGGTGTTAGGTCTCGAGTTCCCACAACTGCACAGGGGGAATCTCAGGCCATCTCCGCTGCGGTCTCCCATTCTTCTTCAGCCACAGTGGAGCCTGCTCAGCGGAGACATCGGTCCCAGCGTCTGACTCCGGCAAATGCTGTGCGCTTGATTACTGACCATCTTCCAGGCTCAGCCATTGTAGCCAGCACTGTTCTGCGGCGAGCAGACGCTCCTGGGACTAAGTCCTGCTTTTCCTCTACTGAGCATGCCCAAGAGACGACCTCTCATTAGAGGTCGGGGGTCACATGCTCAGGTCCTGTAGCAGTTCCAGGAAGGTCCTGGAGAGCTTCCTCTATAAAAGGTTCGCATGGCCGCATGGCATGGCTAGTATCTACTTATGTTCATGAGTTCATGAGCTTTGCTACTTTGTGGTCTTTGTCAGCACGTGCTCAGGGTCGGCTGTATAGCCACTAGAATTCCGGCACCTCCCGAGAGGAGTTTGTTTGTATGGATCTAGGGCTGGCAAATAGCCACTAGAATTCCGGAGAGGAGCTGTTTGAGTGCTGTTGCCACTGTATGCTTCCTGCTCCATTAGTGAGCTTCGCTCCCCTGTGAGGTTAACAGGGCACAGCGTTATCTTTAATCCCGGCGAGTCTGTGAAGCAACAGAGTTCGCTCCTATACAGACCGGGTGATGGAACTCGTGTCAATTCAGGAGTAGTACCGCCATATAGTGCCGCCATTTACTAGCAGCAGGTTTTACTCCTGCACGGTGGACCCCGGGCTGCGAACGCACCTATACTATCTCTATATTTACTCTGTGCATTCCGCCAGCCCTAACAGTGGGTCCTATGGACCATAATGTAAAAGACTTTATTTCTTGTTGTGCGAAATACGTGGGGTATATTAGTCTTTGCCCATGTAATTTTTTTTTATGTAGGGAAAACTATTTGTCCAATATTTATTCGGTTCCGAGAACATTTTAAATCCATTACTTCAGGCGAAGGATCACCTAGATTGATTAGACACATGCAGGGATATCATAACGCCAAGCCACATTCATTGCGATTTACAGGTCTAAAAAATGTCAAGTACAAGGAGGAGACCATAACTGCTTATTATTAACTAGAGATGGAAAATGGATTTTAAACGCTGAGGCACAGGGACCTTTAGGTTTAAATGAAAAATTAGACATGTTCATTTTTTCATAAATTGCATTTGTGTTGTTATATATGTAAATATATGTTAATGTTGGTGTTTCCACCTCTTATAAGATGAAGTGATCACACTTGTGTATAGATTGGACCAGTAGAAGCGCTATGCGAGTGCGAAACGGCCGTCGTCCACCTGTTCCCCTGAATGTCTCCCCCTAAACGCCGCACTACCGCTAGATGGATGTCCGCATTATGTTGAAATAAAGAACTTTTAATATACATACAGCTCTGGCAAAAATTAAGAGACCACCACATCAAAACCCTGTCATGGGCAGCTCAATCTCCAGACCTGAACCCCATTGAAAACCTTTGGAATATAATCAAGAGGATGATGGATAGTCACAAGCCATCAAACAAAGAAGGGAATAATAGTGCGCACTCAGGTCATGCAAAGGAAGGTGCTGGTAAAACGGACCTTGCGGCCCAAATAATCATGTATTGAAAATTACCGCACACTCAGGATTGGTATGATGCAAAAGTATTTAACAAGTTTATTCAAAATAGCAAAAAGTTGCCACAGAAAATGCTATTAAAGAATAAGTGCAGATAGAAACCCAACGTTTCGACCCTTCCGGGTCTTACTCATGGGGTTACTAAGGAAATAAAGAAACTATATCAGATTTCACATAGCAGCATTTAGGCAAAGAAAACAATATATAATGGAAACAAAACTCTATAAAATACAGTATAATAATCATACAACCAATCAGAACAAAAAACTGTTAGACATAATCATGCAGCCAGAGATGGTCACAGACTATCAGTTAGAAGCAATAGTGCTTTGTCAAAGAGTGTGCGGTAATTTTCAATACATGATCAAACAAAGAAGAACTGCTTACATTTTTGCCCCAGAAGCAGTGTGAAAGACTGGTGGAAAGCATGCCAAGATGCATGATGAAAGCTGTGATTAAAAATCATGGTTATTCCACAAAATATTGATTTCTGAACTCTTCCTGAGTCAAAACATTAGTATTGTTGTTTCTAAATGATTATGAACTTGTTTTCTTTGCATTATTTGAGGTCTGAAAGCACAGGGTTTTTTTGTTTTTTAATTTTGACCATGTCTCCTTTTCAGAAAAAAAATACAACATTTATTGGGTGGAACTTCGGAGACATGTTGTCAGAAGTTTATAGAACAAATTAACAATTTACATTTTACCTAAAAAATATACCTATACAGAGAAAAATCAGACAAACTGAACATTCTGCAGTGGTCTCTTAATTTTTGTCACAGCTATATATACTATATATATATATATATATATATATATATAAATACACACACACACACACATATATATATATATATATATATATATATATATATATATATATATATATATATATAGTATTTATGTAATTTATTATATTTTTTATGAACATCTTTGTCTTTTGACAGCGGAATAAACAACCACTGGCTCCTTTGATACTTCTTGGTGTTTTGTAGTTCCAGGTTCAGATTGGTTCACCATAGCGTAAAGTTGCTTCTCTTTCTGTGAAAAATAAGACATGTCAGGTAAAGCTAAAGTTTTAAAAAACTAGAAAGGAACATTTGTAATTCAGCTAATGACATACAATCCCTCTTTTTTTCCTCTTATAAGGCATTACAGATAGATGGATGGATGGAAAAAAAGGTAGATAGATAGATAATAGATGGATAGATAGACAGATGGAATCCCACCGGAAATTCTGAAGTACAGCCGAGCAGAAATACAAGCAGCAATGCTTAAACTGTTCAATATTGTGCTGAGCTCTGGCTACTTCCCTTAAACCTTGAACCACGGCCTCATCACACCCATCTACAAGAGTGGGGACAGGTATGTCCCTGCCAACTACAGAGGCATATGTGTCAGCAGCAACCTGGGAAAATTATAGACAAAATAGACACCGCACTTAAGGATCCCAAGACAGATGATACTGAGGTGGAAAAACTAGGAAACCTGGGAAAATTGTTCAACAGCGCCCCGAACAAGAGGATCCTCAGTTTTCTCAACGAGAACATCTTTAATGAAAGCCAAGGAAGGTTCATGCCAAACCACTACACAGCCAACCACATCCACACCCTGCACAGCTTCATTCAGAGCAACTTCCACAACTTAAAGCATGGGAAGATATATGCCTATTTTGTGGACTTTAAAAAAGTGTTTGCCTCAGTCTGGCACCTTGGCCTATTTCTGAAACTGCTTGAGAGTGGAATAGGAGGAAAGATCTATGATGTCATCCAAAGCTCCTACACCGAGAACTGCTGCAGCATGCATGTGAACGGTAGAAGAACAGCTGATTTCCAGCAGAGCTGCAAAGTCAGACTAGGCTGCAACCTAAGTCTAACGCTCTTCAAAATTTACATCAATGAGATGGCCACTGCTCTGGAATTCTCTTCGGCACAAGGTCTCACACTACATGACACCCAGGTGAAATTATTGCTGTGTGCAGATCTTGAGCCGGTATATACTCAGTGCCCACAATGTGGCCATCGAGTTCGACTGACACAGAGAGATCTAGGAGCCCAGGGAGGAAAGACTGTGCCCACACTGCAACATGTAACCCATGGAGGATGAGATCCACTTCTTGGTACACTGCACTCCAAGAACTCAGCAGTGAGGGCCACTCACTTCAGGAGACTCTCTGATCTCTTCCCGGATTTTAAATCCATGACTAAGGAAGAGAAAACATTTATCCTGCTGGGAGAAGAAGAGTGCGTGGTGGAGATAGCAGCAGAATATGTGAGCACATGCCATAGGCTGTGAGAAAGAGAGCTAAAATATGCCATGGACTTCCTTAGCCCCACCTTGGATGTGACCCATCCATCCTTCCTAGAGTCCCTATCCCTAGTCCCTAATGTAAGCCTAATGTAAGCGTGCTTTGGCAAAACCAATGTTTATTTGGTGCCGCCAATAAAGCTCATTTGAATTTGAATTCATTTGAATTTAGAAGGAAAGATAGATAGATAATAGATAGTTAGATAGATGATAGATAGGTAGATAGATAGATAATAGATACACTACCATTCAAAAGTTTAGGGTCACTTAGAAATGTCCTTATTTTTGAAAGAAAAGCACAGTTTTTTCCAATGAAGCCAACATTAAATTATTCAGAAATTCACTCTATACATTGTTAATGTGGTAAATGACTATTCTAGCTGCAAACGTCTAGTTTGTAATGCAATATCTTCATTGGTGTATAGAGACCCATTTCCAACAACCATCACTCCAGTGTTCTTATGGTACTTTGTGTTTGCTAACTGTGTAAGAAGGCTAATGGATGGTTAGAATACCCTTGAAAACCCTTGTGCAAGTATGTTAGCACAGCTTAAAACAGTTTGGCTGATTAGAGAACCTATAAACCTGACCTTCCTTTGTACTAGTTGAGAATCTGGAGCATTATATTTGTTGGTTCCATTAAACTCTCAAAATGGCCAGAAAAAAAGAACTTTCATGTGAAACTCAACAGTCTATTGTTGTTCTTAGAAATGAAGGCTATTCTGTGCAAGAAACTGAAGATTTCCTACAACGGTGTGTCCTACTCCCTTCAGAGGAGAGCACAAACAGGCTCTAACCAGAGTAGAAAGAGAAGGGGGAGGCCCCGCTGCACAACTGAGCAACAAAACAAGTACATTAGAGTTGTAGTTTGAGAAATCGACGCCTCACAGGTCCTCAAATGGCAGCTTCATAAAATAGTACCCGCAAAACGCCAGTGTCAATGTCTACAGTGAAGAGGAGACTCCGGGATGCTGACCTTCAGGGCAGAGTGGCAAAGAAAAAGCCATATCTGAGACTGGCTAATATAAGGAAAAAATTAATATGGGCAAAAGAACACAGACATTGGACAGAGGAAGATTGGAAAAAAGTGTCATGGACAGACGAATCCAAGTTTGAGGTGTTTGGATCACACAGAAGAACATTTGTGAGATGCAGAACAACTGAAAAGATGCTGGAAGAGTGCCTGACGCCATCTGTCAAGCATGGTGGAGGTCATGTGATGGTCTGGGGTTGCTTTGGTGCTGGTAAAGTGGGAGATTTGTAGAAGGTTAAAGGGATTTTGAATAAGGAAGGCTATCACTCCATTTTACAACGCCATGCCATACCCTGTGGACAGCGCTTGATTGGAGCCAATTTCATCCTACAACAGGACAATGACCCAAAGCACACCTCCAAATTATGCAGGAACTATTTAGGGACGAAGCCGGCAGCTGGTGTATACAGTTAAGTACATATATATTTGGACAGAGACAACATTTTTCTAATTTTGGTTATAGACATTACCACAATGATTTTTAAACAAAACAATTCAGATGCAGTTGAAGTTCAGACTTTCAGCTTTCACTTGAGGGTACCCACATTAAAATTGGATGAAGGGTTTAGGAGTTTCAGCTCCTTAACATGTGCCACCCTGTTTTTAAAGGGACCAAAAGTAATTGGACAATTGACTCCAAGGCTATTTCATGGACAGGTGTGGGCAATCCCTTTGTTATGTCATTCTCAATTAAGCAGATAAAAGGCCTGGAGTTGATTTGAGGTGTGGTGCTGCATTTGGAAGGTTTTGCTGTGAAGTAAACATGCGGTCAAAGGAGCTCTCAATGCAGGTGAAACAAGCCATCCTTTAGGCTACGTTCACATTTGCGGTCAGCGCCGCAGCGTCGGGCGCCGCAGCGGCGCCGCATGCGTCATGCGCCCCTATATTTAACATGGGGGCGCATGGACATGCGTTGTGCTGCGTTTTGCGCCGCATGGCCGCAAGCGTTGGACGCAAGAAACGCATCAAGTTGCATTTTTTTTGCGTCCAACTTTCGGCCAAAAACGACGCATGCGGCGCAAAACGCAGCGTTTTAGCGTGCGTTTTGCCGCGTTTTTGTTTGCGTTGTGCGCTGCGGCGCCGACGCTGCGGCGCACAACGCAAATGTGAACGTAGCCTAAGCTGCGAAAACAGAAAAAATCCATCCGAGAAATTGCTACAATATTAGAAGTGGCAAAATCTACAATGTGGTACATCCTGAGAACGAAAGAAAACACTGGTGAACTCATCAATGCAAAAAGACCTGGGCATCCACGGAAGACAACAGTGGTGGATGATCGCAGAATAATCTCCATGGTGAAGAGAAACCCCTTCACAACAGCCAACCAAGTGACCAACACTCTCCAGGAGGTCGGCGTATCAATATCCAAATCTACCATAAAGAGAAGACTGCATGAAAGTAAATACAGAGGGTTCACTACACGGTGCAAGCCACTCATAAGCATCAAGAATAAAAAGGATAGACTGGACTTTGCTAAAAAACTTCTAAAAAAGCCAGCACAGTTCTGGAAGAACATTCTTTGGACAGTTGAAACCAAGATCAACCTCTACCAGAATGATGGAAAGAGAAAAGTATGGCGAAGGCGTGGTACAGCTCATGATCCAAAGCATACCACATCATCTGTAAAACACGGCAGAGGCAGTGTGATGGCTTGGGCATGCATGGCTGCCAGTGGCACTGGGTCACTAGTGTTTATTGATGATGTGACACAGGACAGAAGCAGCCGAATGAATTCTGAAGTCTTCAGAGCCGCCATACTGTGTGCTCAGATCCAGCCAAATGCAGCCAAACTGATTGGTCGTCGTTTCATACTACAGATGGACAATGACCCAAACATAAAGCCAAAGCAACCCAGGAGTTTATTAAAGCAAAGAAGTGGAATATTATTGAATGGCCAAGTCAGTCACCTGATCTCAACCCAATAGAGCATGCATTTCACTTGTTAAAGATTAAAGTTCAGACAGAAAGGCCCACAAACAAACCGCAACTGAAAACCACCGCAGTGAAGGCCTGGCAGAGCAGCTTGACCGTATGGTGCAAAAAGTGCCCATCAAGCCAAACCAACTTGTGGGAGAGGCTTCTGGAAGCATGGGGGGAAATTTCTCCAGATTACCTCAGCAAACTAACTGCTAGAATGCCAAAGGTCTGCAATGCTGGAATTGCTGCAAAGGGAGCAAAGATTGAAGGAGAAAATTATTATTCCAAATAAAAATCTTTTTTATGAACCTTGTCAATGTCTGGACCAGATTTTACATTCATTTGGCAACTCATTGGATTAATAAAAGTATGAGTTCTCATGGAAAACACAAAATTGTCTGGGTGACCCTAAACTTTGGAACGGTAGTATAGATAGATATGTAATAGATAAATAGATAATAGATAGTTAATAGATAGATAAATAATAGATAGATAGATAATAGATAAATAGATAGATAATAGATAGATAATAGATAGATAATAGATAGATAATAGATAGATAAAAGATAAATAATAGATATATAATAGATAGATAATAGGTATATAATGGATAGTTACTAGATAAATAGATAATAGATAGATAATTGATATATAGATAATAGATAAATAATAGATAGATAGTTATAAAATAAATAATAGATAATAAACAATACATAGATAATACATAGATAATAAATAGATAAATAATATATAGATAATAGACAGATAGGGTGTTCTGTTCAAAATATTGCCACACCAGATGGACTAATAAAGTCCCCTTTTTTCACTATTTTTGGAGTGCTGCCTGCTTTTCTTATAACTAGTGTTGAGCATTCCGATACCGCAAGTATCGGGTATCGGCCGATATTTGCGGTATCGGAATTCCGATACCGAGTTCCGATATTTTTGTGATATCGGAAATCGGAATCGGAAGTTCCCAGTGTATGGTTCCCAGGGTCTGGAGGAGAGGAAACTCTCCTTCAGGCCCTGGGATCCATATTCATGTGTAAAATAAAGAATAAAAATAAAAAATAGGGATATACTCAACCTCTGACGCGCCCTGGTTGTAACCGCTGCAACCGGCAGCCTCCGTTCCTAAGAATGAGCTAGTTTAGGACCTGCGACGACGTCGCGGCTTGTGATTGGTCACGTGAGCGGTCACATGAGCGGTCACGCGACCAGTCACAAGCCGCGACGTCATCGAAGGTCCTAAACTCCTCATTCTTAGGAACGGAGGCTGCCGGTTACATCGGTAAGGTCCAGGGGCCGTCGGAGGGGTGAGTATATCCATATTTTTTATTTTAATTCTTTATTTTTTACATGAATATGGATCCCAGGGCCTGAAGGAGAGTTTCCTCTCCTTCAGACCCTGGGAACCATCCAGGATACCTTCCGATACTTGTGTCCCATTGACTTGTATTGGTATCGGGTATCGGTATCGGCGATATCCGATATTTTTTGGATATCGGCCGATACCATCCAATACCGATACCTTTGAGTATCGGAAGGTATCGCTCAACACTACTTATAACTAGTGTTGAGCATTCCGATACTGCAAGTATCGGGTATCGGCCGATACTTGCTGTATCGGAATTCCGATACCGAGATCCGATATTTTTGTGATATCGGGTATCGGTATCGAAACAACATTAATGTAAAAATGTGTAAAAGAGAGAATTAAAATAAAAAATATTGCTATACTCACCTCTCCGACGCAGCCTGCACCTTACCGAGGGAAGCGGCAGCGTTCTTTGTTTAAAATTCGCGCTTTTCTTTCCTTTACGTGAGTCCCGGCTTGTGATTGGTTGCGTGCCGCCCATGTGACCGGGACGCAACCAATCACAGCAAGCCGTGACGTAATTTCAGGTCCTTCAGGATTTTAAAATTACGTTCCGGTGTTGTGATTGGTTGCGTCGCAGTCACATGGGCGACGCAACCAATCACAGCAAGCCGTGACGTAATTTCAGGTCCTTAAGGATTTTAAAATTACGTCCCGGCTTTGTGATTGGTTGCGTCGCAGTCACATGGGAGACGCAACCAATCACAAGCCGTGACGTCACGGGAGGCTGGACACGTGCGCATTTTAAAATGGGCGCGTGTCCAGCCTCCCGTGACGTCCCGGCTTGTGATTGGTTGCGCCGCGATCAACCAATCACAAGCCGGGAGGCTGGACACGCGCGCATTTTAAAATTTTAAAATGCGCGCGTGTCCAGCCTCCCGGCTTGTGATTGGTTGACCGCGGCGCAACCAATCACAAGCCGGGACGTCACGGGAGGCTGGACACGCGCCCATTTTAAAATTTTAAAATGCGCGCGTGTCCAGCCTCCCGGCTTGTGATTGGTTGACCGCGGCGCACAAAATGAGTGAGGATGAACTAAACCAAACAAGGGGAAACTGCCAATGTTGGCAAAACATCAATTATTGCATAATAAGTTTGGTCGAATTTGCAGGATGTGTCTCACATTCCCATGTATCACCTCTCAGCTGATGTATTATACAAGCCTCCCGGCTTGTGATTGGTTGACCGCGGCGCAACCAATCACAAGCCGGGACGTCACGGGAGGCTGGACACGCGCCCATTTTAAAAAGCGCGCGTGTCCAGCCTCCCGTGACGTCACGGCTTGTGATTGGTTAATGGCGGCCATGTTGCCGGGACGCGGACCAATCACAGCAAGCCGTGACGTAATTTCGTCACGGCTTGCTGTGATTGGTCCGCGTCCCGGCAACATGGCGCCGTGACCAATCATAAGCCGGGACGTCACTGGAGGCTGGACACGCGCGCTTTTTAAAAAGCGCGCGTGTCCAGCCTCCCGTGACGTCACGGCTTGTGATTGGTTAATGGCGGCCATGTTGCCGGGACGCGGACCAATCACAGCAAGCCGTGACGTAATTTCGTCACGGCTTGCTGTGATTGGTCCGCGTCCCGGCAACATGGCCGCCCTGACCAATCACAAGCCGGGACTTCACGTAACCAAGTAAAAGCGCGAATTTTAAACAAACAACGCTGCCGGTTCCCTCGCTGAGGTCCAGGCTGCGTCGGACAGGTGAGTATAGCGATATTTTTTATTTTAATTCTTTCTTTTACACATTTATATGGATCCCAGGGTCTGAAGGAGAGTTTCCTCTCCTTCAGACCCTGGGAACCATCAGGAATACCGTCCGATACTTGAGTCCCATTGACTTGTATTGGTATCGGGTATCGGTATCGGATTGGATCCGATACTTTGCCGGTATCGGCCGATACTTTCCGATACCGATACTTTCAAGTATCGGACGGTATCGCTCAACACTACTTATAACATAGATACTGTATATACTCGTGTGTAAGCTGACTTTTTCAGTACTTTTTTGTGTGCTAAAAAGGCCCCACTCGGCTTATACATGAGCCACGGTACAGAAAGCCGGCGGAGCAGCGGGTGCCATTAGCTGGCGCACACATCATTCTCACCTACCTGCGCGCCCTCGGTGCTTGCACTGCATCTCGTTCTGGCCGCTGGCGCCTGCCTGCAGCTCATCCTGTGCTCAGCGGTCACGTGGTACTGCTCATTAAGGTGACGAATATGGACATGTCTCCACTCCCACAGGCGGAGTGAATATTCATCTCCTTAATGAGCGGTACCACGTGACCGCTGAGCACAGGAACAGCTGAAGGCAGGTGCCAGCGGCCAGAACAAGATGCAGTGCCAGCACCCAGAGCACGCAACTAGGTGAGAATGATGTTTTTTTTTTAATAGGAAACATGCAGTCTGGGATAGTGAATAAGGAAGCATGCATACAGGGATGGAACTGGGAGGCATTCATACCAGGACAGGGAAGGGGGAGGCAGTCATAGCAGGACAGGGGTGAGGGGACCATGCATACCCGGCTTATACTCGAGTCAGTAAGCTAACCCAGTTTTCCGTGGCAAAAGTAGGTGTCTCAACTTATACTCTGGCCAGTTTATACTTGAGAATATACGGTAGATAGATAGGTAGATAGATGGGTAGTTAGGCAATTTTACCGTATTTTTGGCTCGTTTCTGCAGCTCTTCTATGTTTGCATAGTCTGAAATATAAAGACGTTTTTCTTAGATAATAGGTACAGAATATATTTACGTGCAAAACTTACAGTGCAGCTTCTACTGGGGACCAACCATCATAGAACTTTCTTATTTACAGTCCCAAGAAATAAAGATGGCAAACATGAGCAAAAGTAATAACTTGGTTCAAAAGGCAAGGACAGCTTCCACAAATTTGGGGGGCCCACGACTTCTAAAATATGTTTCACCTGCTATAGCTTCATCTTGGGAATGATTACGTATTTGCTTTAAAAGTAGAATTTGATTCGATTTTTTACAAAAACATTTGATTTGCCTGAATTTCAAATTATTGAGATTTGCTTCTGGTGAATCCAGCAAAATGGAGTTGACCTGCTGCTATCTATCTGAATGCTAAAAGGTACAGAACAGGTTAAAACTAAATCCACTCCCTTCATCACTAACCTGTCTTACCACCACAGCTCTCCCCCCAGTGTTGGGTGTCTTTACATTAGATGTGGACATCCATTTCCAGATGTTCAGTCGTTGTCCATCCTCCTGGCAATGACCAATTCTCAGCAATGCACGTTTTGATGACATGGTGTCAGGATGTTAAAACATGTGTTGCACTATGACTAGCCAGTAGAGAGGAGCGAATAAATTTGAGTGGAATTGACTTCTACTCAAATTTAATAAACATCCACATTAATGAAACTGCATATTTAATTTATAATTCGATTATGCACTGAATCAGTAGACTGGAGACCACTGGACACCATTTTTCTGAACCATAAAGAGCTATAAATAAGGAGCTTAAAAAACAAAAACAAACTATATTCTCAACTCACCCCTTTGGGTCCTCCACTACTCATTGCCGACCGTTCATTGTGCGCCACATCTTCTGATCTTACGCCCCTTGCGGTGGAATCCCTTGGCCTCTTATGATAAGCTGGACTTCTGGGCTTTCATGAGGCCTGGAAGGGTTCTGCACCTACATGCAAAAGGTGACATTCTGTGACATTGCGACCTATCAGCACACATGTGCAAGACTTTCCCAGGTCTCATGAAAGAGGGTTGTCTTGGCCCAGTGTGGGAGGACTGTGGATCCCAATACAAGCAGAGGGTAGCAAAAGATGCGGCATGGACAGGATAGCTAGTGGTGAATAGCGGAGGGGATAAATAAATGAGCAGTGACGGGAGTATAACAATTTTCTATTTGTATACATTACATTTATTATGCTCTGTGGTCTGGAGAGACTTTAGAGCACAGTAAGGAACATTAAATTCAAAGCAAATTTCCTGTGAAAAAAATGCATGAACGGGTGACCTTGAATTTTGTCTAATCCTACAGATAACTAGAAATGGATCCACAGCGGCAGGACAAATGAGTAGTGAGGTTAGTATATATTATTGTCCAGAACTCTAGAAAGACCCCACAGGTCCCTCATAGAAAAGGGGAGGTACTGTCACGGGTTTACCATGACAGAGAGGAGCCAGAAGACTGCAGCATCTGATTTCTCCTACTCCTGCACTGTTTAGAATCACTTCATAGTAAATGTTGCAGGTTTCTTATAGCAGTGCAGGGGTTAATTTGCTCAGTTGAGAGCTCTTGGAAGCTTTCCTGCACCAAGGCTTTCAGCTGTTCACTGTTGGGCACTCCCCTCTCCAGTATATTCTGGGCCCTGGCAAGCACTCATTGCCAGAGATAGCTTCATGCTGCATTGTGAGGAGATGGTTGGTTGTGGTTGTTGTTTTGAGAAGGCCATGAAATTGATATAAGGATCCTTGTGAATACCCTCTAAACATGCGCTGGTTTGTGACACATGCGCAGTAGCTGGTCTCTATCACTGAGCTGCTGGAAATGGTTGTACTATCTAAATTACCTCTGGTGCTGGTGAAGATATGTCTGCGGTACTGGTGAGGTGGATAGAACTACCTCTCCTCAAGTGCCAGAACGGGTGGACTATGTCCAGCCTAGGTCTGCCGGTAACTATGGTTTTTAGTAAAAATACGTACTGTCGTACGTGAACACCGGTGAGCGTACGTTGACCTATGACGCATGCGCAGGAGCCGGTATACCTTCTGCGCATGCGTGATTGTTGGGGAGGAGTGTATCTTTCAACTCTACCTCTAGCGGCCGCAAGGGTACAGACGCATGCGCAGTGCACGATATGGAGACATCCTCTTACACGCTGATGATGATCACCAACAGGAAGTTGGATTTGAACTACACGTGCACGCCAAGGTATTTATATAGTAGGTTTAGTTAGTTGAGGTAGCAGCCTCATTTCTTTGGATATGGCAACATCGCCAATATGCTGATCAACTGATCTCTCCTGAAGATCCCATGAAAGGGAGAAACGCGTTGAGAGTATGTGGAGTGCAGTAGCGCCATCAGTGGACAGCACCATGAAAAGATAAGCAGATTTATCCATTTCATTGCTTTACATTTATTGAGCTGCAACTTTTACAATATATCTGCTGATGCATTCAGTATCTGTGGCATGGGGTGTTCTGGCGCTTCTGGTTGCCAGCATAATTTTGTTGGTAAATTAGTGGATTGTGAGCATTGTTGGTTTGATATCTTGATAGGAAATTTGGTAGTCATGGAGAATTTAGGTCTATCAGAGAATTTGTGGAATTTACCCTGAGGTGGAAGGCTACGATATACCATATGTTATATGATTGGGAGTTGCCTATACATTTTTATTCAATCAATCATCAGTGTATTGAGTATATACCCTATATCTACAATGCTCTACAACTACTGTACCTTTGGCGTATCTGGGATCCTAAATGGGCCCACCTGCATATAATCTGACCCTTACCTTTACCATCAGTTTAAATTCATTTTGGTAACCTACAAGTATAATAATATTACATGCCAATCTGGCCTTCTATTTCTTCCTTTGCGTCCTGCCAGGTCGAGAATAGGAGGAGCGGTTTTAGGACTGTATGGTAGTCCAATTTAGTGTTTATATCACCTGTAGCGAGTCATCATATATCTCAGGGATTGAACAGGGAGGAGAAAGCACTATTTTTGCCTCTCCACTGTTTTGATATGTCCTGCTCAGGCTGATTTATCTTTTTTATGCATGAATGCACCTTCACAGGTGGTAGGGTATATTTTACCTATCAATAAAAGTTAAATTTTAAAGGGTTTTTTTTAGTTAGTCTGTTTGAGTTCACCCTTTTCATTTATTTCTGTAAGACATACAGGTAACAGATCAGTACCTAAACTGGAACACGAACACCGACCCTATTCAGATGAATGGGGGACCCTATCATCCATGGCTTGCCATGCTGTCATCTGTGTGATAGTGCGACAAACCAGGCTCTGATCGGAGATATGATCGATACCAACCATCAGAGCACTGTGATTCCCACCACGTGAGATGAAAGCATGTGAGCCAGCAGCTGTTACCGAGGGAAAAACGGTTACCACCAGTCACAGGCAATGCTCATCATCATATGCCTGCTCTTGTTGATAGCAGTGAGAGCAGGTTCAGCCAATGAAAGTATTTATCAGCCGGCACCTGTGCTCTTAAAAATCAATTTTTTAACCAGTGCAGGCAAAACCGACAGCTGCAACTACCATCTGTCAGCATTATCATGGCTGGTTATCAAGAATAGAGGGGTTAAACGCTATTTTTTAATATTCTATAAATAAATAATTTTAAAAAAACGACATGGGGTTCTGCCTATTTTTGACAACCAGTCAAGCTATAGCAGGCAGTTGGGAACTAGTATTCTAAGACTGGGAATGGGCCATGGACATTGGCCCTCCCCTGCCTAAAAATAGCAGATCACAGCTGCCCTAGAAAAGACAAACCTATTAGATGCACCAATTGTTGCACTTTGTCCGGCTCTTTCTACTTGCCCTAGTGCAGTGGCAAGTGGGGTAATAGGTTTGGGGTTAATGTCAGCTGTTTTATGGCCGCTGACATAAAGCCTAGGGGTTAGTAAAGGAGAGGCTTCTAAAAGATAACGTCATTACTAACCACAGAATTAGGTATTTTAATTGAAATAAAGACACTGACACCTTTAATTGAAATAAAAATAAAAAGTTATACTCACCATTACGCCTAATACACTTATTCCCATGTGCCCTGTAAAAGACAAAAATAAAACACCATTGCCCTCAACTGACCTACGAGAAGATAATCCACTGAAGCCCACGTCCCCTGTAAAAGGCAAAAAATAATAAAACACCATATTTCTCACCTGTCCAATCATAATCCTTTAATGAGCATGTACCATGATCATCTGGATGATTTGGATAGTGGTCACATCAGTTATTCACACCAACCGGCTCACAATGAGACAGGAGCGTGAGAAAGGTGCTGCAGTGTGTAACTGTGGCGTAGGGAAGGTCACCGGAGTTCATAGATGATGAACTCCAGTCACCTCACTTACAGGACAACTCACTACATGAGAATTTGTCTGGTTTTGTGTTTTAAGCCTGCTTTATGTTTTTACATATATTCACTTTTTGCTTTTTTTATGAGAGAGATTTCTAGCAAATGTAATGCCACAGCTTGTCATAAATAAGACATTCTGTAGATCATCAAAACATAACCCAGCACTCAACTTAAGCGGTGATGAAAATAAGAGGATTTTATTCATCCAATATAAGCTGGCTTATATTGGATGAATAAAATCCTCTTATTTTCATCACCGCTTAAGTTGAGTGCTGGGTTATGTTTTGATGGTTGTTATGGTTTGGGAACCTACCCAGGCACCACTACGTCAGTTGTGCACACGACGTTCGTACCATTCTGTAGATCATGTCCTCACTTTACCTATAAGTTCCCTCACACTTAAATAGTTAATAATAAAAAATGTGAAGCAGATTATGGGAACTACGACAATACTAATATAAAAGCCAAACACTACAAGAAAGATATGAGAAATGTATTTACACCCTAAGATTTCATTTCATTTTTTATTACCTGAATTTTGGGACACAGAAGAATCAATGGTCTCCACAATTGTACCTCTGGGGTAAAAAAATAAAACCATGTTTGTAACACCTTCTGCTTGTAAAATGATACAGTAAATGTGTATTTGTATTAACACATAACAAATACAATTACAATCTGTGTACATACAGTACATTACATTACTGATCCTGTACTGATCCTGAGTTACATCCTGTATTATACCCCAGAGCTGCACTCACTATACTGCTGGTGCAGTCACTGTGTACATACATTACTGATCCCGAGTTACATCCTGTATTATACCCCAGAGCTGCACTCACTATTCTGCTGGTGCAGTCACTGTGTACATACATTACATTACTGATCCTGAGTTACATTCTGTATTATACCCCAGAGCTGCACTCACTATTCTGCTGGTGCAGTCACTGTGTACATACATTACATTACTGATCCTGAGTTACATCCTGTATTATACTCCAGAGCTGCATTCACTATTCTGCTGGTGCAGTCACTGTGTACATTCATTACATTACTGATCCTGAGTTACATGCTGCATTATATTCCAGAGCTGCACTCACTATTCTGCTGGTGCAGTCACTGTGTACATACATTACATTACTGATCCTGAGTTACCTCCTGTATTATTCTCCAGAGCTGCACTCACTATTCTAGCGGTGCAGTCACTCTGTACATACATTACATTACTGATCCTGAGTTACATCCTGTATGTTATGATCCGGTGACCTTGGAGCCGCATGAAAACTTTCTCTGGAGTCGGTGGAACCTGTACTGACCGCAAATCCTGAACTAACACCGCAACTAGAAGTAGCCGTGGGGTGTGCCTAACAAACCCTAGACACCTCGACACAGCCGGAGGACTAAATACCCCTATAGATGGAAATAGGAATGCTATCTTGCCTCAGAGCAGACCCCCAAAGGATAGGCAGCCCCCACGAATAATGACTGTGAGTAGGAGAAGAATAGACACACGCAGGTAGAAAACAGGATTTAGCAAAAGAGGCCACTCTAGCTAAATAGGAAAGGATAGGACAGATTACTAGGCGGTCAGTATTAAAACTCTTCCAAAAATATCCACAACAGATAATACAAAAAGTTCCACAATCTAACTAAAGACATGGAATGTATATCTGCCACTCCAGAGAATCCAACAAGACTGAGAAAATACTGACACAATCTAAGCTGGACAAGAAAACACAAAGAATAGCACTGAATTGTGAAGCACACACCATGTGTGCCACAGGAACAAAAAAAACCAGACACTTATCTTTGCTGATTTGGCAGAAAGGCAGGAGGAACCAGGCAGAGGTCCTACACCTCCCAATAACAATTGACAACTGGCAAGGACTAATGAATCCTGCACACCTAAATACCCCAGTCAGAACTGCAATCAGCAGACACACCTGACCAGGACTGCAACCCAGGGACAACTGCATTATCACCTACTACCGCCGGAGGGAACCCAAAAGCAGAATTCACAACAGTACCCTCCCCTTGAGGAGGGGTCACCAAACCCTCACCAGCTCCCCCAGGCTGATCAGGACGAGCCAGATGAAAGGCACGGACCAGATCAGCAGCATAGACATCAGAAGCAAAAACCCAAGAATTATCCTCCTGGCCATAACCCTTCCATTTGACAAGGTACTGAAGCCTCCGCCTCGAAAAACGAGAATCCAAAATCTTCTCAACCACATACTCCAACTCCCCATCAACCAAAACAGGGGCCGGAAGATCAACAGAGGGAACAACGGGCACCACATATTTCCACAATAAAGATCTATGGAAGACATTATGGATAGCAAAAGAGGCCGGAAGCGCCAATCGAAAAGACACCGGATTAATAATCTCAGAAATCCTATAAGGACCAATAAACCGAGGCTTAAACTTAGGGGAAGAGACCTTCATAGGAACATGACGAGAAGACAACCAGACCAAATCCCCAACCCGAAGCCGGGAACCAACACACCGACGACGGTTAGCAAAACGTTGAGCCTCCTCCTGAGAAAACACCAAATTGTCCACCACATGAGCCCAAATCTGCTGCAACCTGTCAACCACAGAATCCACACCAGGACAGTCTGAAGGCTCAACCTGCCCAGAAGAAAAACAAGGATGAAAACCAAAATTACAAAAAAAAGGCGAAACCAAAGTAGCCGAACTAGTCCGATTATTAAGGGCAAACTCGGCCAATGGCAAAAATAACCCACTAGCATGGGAACAACAAGGCGTGGCCCGCGCACAAGTCCCACAGGACTGCACAAAAGAATGCACATCACGTGACAACGAAGGCCACCAAAAGGACCTACCAACCAAATCTCTGGTACCAAAAATACCAGGATGACCAGCCAACACAGAACAGTGAACCTCAGAAATCACTCTACTAGTCCATCTGTCAGGAACAAACAATTTCCCCACAGGACAGCGATCAGGTCTATCAGCCTGAAATTCCTGAAGAACCCGCCGTAAAGCAGGGGAAATGGCAGAAAGGACCACCCCTTCTTTCAGAATGCCGACCGGTTCAAGGACCTCAGGAGAATCAGGCAAAAAACTCCTAGAAAGGGCATCAGCCTTAATATTCTTAGAACCTGGAAGATACGAAACCACGAAATCAAAACAGGAAAAAAACAAGGACCATCGAGCCTGTCTAGGACTCAGCCGTTTGGCAGACTCGAGGTAAATCAAATTCTTATGATCGGTCAGGACCACAATACGGTGCTTAGCTCCCTCAAGCCAATGTCGCCACTCCTCAAATGCCCACTTCATAGCCAACAACTCCCGATTGCCGACATCATAATTGCGTTCAGCAGGCGAAAACTTGCGGGAGAAGAAAGCACACGGTTTCATCAAAGAACCAACAGAATCCCTCTGAGACAAAACGGCCCCTGCCCCAATCTCAGAAGCATCAATCTCAACCTGAAACGGAAGAGAAACATCTGGTTGGCGCAACACCGGAGCAGAAGTAAATCAGCGTTTAAGCTCCTGAAAGGCAGAGACAGCCGCAGAGGACCAATTCGCCACATCAGCGCCTTTTTTCGTCAAATCAGTCAAGGGTTTAACCACGCTGGAGAAGTTAGCAATGAACCGGCGATAAAAATTTGCAAAACCCAAAAATTTCTGAAGGCTCTTCACGGATGTGGGTTGAATCCAATCATGAATGGTCTGAACCTTAACCGGATCCATCTCCATAGATGAGGGAGAAAAAATAAAGCCCAAAAAAGAAACCTTCTGCACCCCAAAGAGACACTTAGACCCCTTCACAAACAAAGCATTGTCACGAAGGATCTGAAATACCATCCTGACCTGTTCCACATGAGACTTCCAATCATCGGAAAAAATCAAAATATCATCCAAATATACAATCAAAAGTGTATCAATATAAGTCCGGAAGATATCATGCATAAAGGATTGAAAAACAGATGGAGCGTTAGTGAGCCCGAATGGCATCACAAGGTATTCAAAATGGCCTTCGGGCGTATTAAACGCAGTTTTCCATTCATCACCCTGCTTAATACGAACAAGATTATATGCCCCCCGAAGGTCAATCTTCGTAAACCAACTAGCCCCTTAATCCTAGCAAACAAATCGGAAAGCATAGATAAAGGGTATTGAAACTTGACAGTGATCTTATTCAAGAGGCGATAATCAATACAAGGTCTCAAGGAGCCATCCTTCTTAGCAACAAAAAAAAAACCTGCTCCCAACGGTGAAGAAGATGGCCGAATATGCCCTTTCTCCAAAGACTCCTTAACATAACTCCGCATGGCGGTATGTTCAGGCACAGACAGGTTGAAAAGTCGGCCCTTAGGAAACTTACTGCCTGGAATCAAGTCAATCGCGCAATCACAGTCCCTGTGCGGTGGAAGGGAACTGGACATGGGCTCATCGAATACATCCTGAAAATCAGACAAAAACTCTGGAATTTCAGAAGAGGAAGAAGAGGAGATTGACATCAAAGGAACATCATTATGAACCCCCTGACAACCCCAACTAGTCACAGACATAGATTTCCACTCCAACACAGGATTATGTACCTGCAACCACGGGAAACCCAGCACGATAACATCATGCAAATTATGCAACACCAGAAATCGACAATCTTCCTGATGGGCTGGCGCCATGTGCATGGTCACCTGTGTCCAAAACTGGGGCTTATTTTTAGCCAAAGGTGTAGCATCAATCACCCTTAAAGGAATAGGGTTCTGCAAAGGTTGCAAGGGAAAACCACAATGCCTGGCAAACTCAAAATCCATTAAGTTCAAGGCGGTGCCTGAATCCACAAATGCCATGACAGAAAATTATGACAATGAGCAGATCAAGGACACCGATAACAGAAATTTAGGTTGTACAGTGCTGATAGTAAATGAACTAGTGTTCCTTTTTGTCCGCTTAGGGCAGACTGAAATGACATGAGAAGCGTCGCCACAATAATAACACAACCTGTTCTGACGTCTGAATCCTTGTCGTTCCGTTCTAGACAAAATCCTATCACACTGCATTGGCTCAGGACTTTGCTCTAAGGGCGACGCCACAGCGTGCACAGTTTGACGCTCCCGCAAGCGCCGATCAATCTGAATGGCCAGAGACATAGAATCACTCAGACCGGAAGGCGTGGGAAACCCCACCATAACATCTTTAACGGATTCAGAAAGACCCTTTCTGAAAACTGCCGCCAAAGCATCATCATTCCATTTAGTCAACACAGACCATTTTCTAAATTTCTGACAATACAATTCTGCCGCCTCTTGACCCTGAGACAGGGCCAACAAGGTTTTCTCTGCTTGATCCACAGAATTAGGTTCATCATATAATAATCCTAAAGCCTGAAAAAAGGAATCTACATTAAGCAAGGCCGGATTCCCAGATTCCAGGGAAAATGCCCAATCCTGTGGATCGCCACACAGCAGGGAGATGACAATTTTAACCTGCTGAATGGAATCACTGGAGGATCGCGGTCTCAGAGCAAAAAACAGTTTACAATTGTTTTTAAAACCCCAAAATTTGGACATATCACCAAGAAACAAATCAGGGGTAGGAATCTTCGGCTCTAAAGCAGGAGTCTGAACAATATAATCAGAAATACCCTGTACCCTAGCAGCAAGCTGGTCTACACGAGAAGCAAATTCCTGAACATCCATGCTGGAACAAGACTCCTCAGCCACCCATAAATAAAAAGGGAAGAAAAGACAGAACAGACTGCAGAAAAAAATGGCTCAATACCTTTCTTCCCTTCTTCTGAGATGCATTTAACTCATTATGGGCCAGTTGTACTGTTATGATCTGGTGACCTTGGAGCCGCATGAAAACTTTCTCTGGAGTCAGTGGAACCTGTACTGACCGCAAATCCTGAACTAGCACTGCAACTAGAAGTAGCCATGGGGTGTGCCTAACAAACCCTAGACACCTCGACACAGCCGGAGGACTAAATACCCCTATAGATGGAAATAGGAATGCTATCTTGCCTCAGAGCAGACCCCCAAAGGATAGGCAGCCCCCCACGAATAATGACTGTGAGTAGGAGAAGAATAGACACACGCAGGTAGAAAACAGGATTTAGCAAAAGAGGCCACTCTAGCTAAATAGGAAAGGATAGGACAGATTACTAGGCGGTCAGTATTAAAACCCTTCCAAAAATATCCACAACAGATAATACAAAAAGTTCCACAATCTAACTAAAGACATGGAATGTATATCTGCCACTCCAGAGAATCCAACAAGACTGAGAAAATACTGACACAGTCTAAGCTGGACAAGAAAACACAAAGAATAGCACTGAATTGTGAAGCACACAGCATGTGTGCCACAGGAAAAAAAACCCAGACACTTATCTTTGCTGATTTGGCAGAAAGGCAGGAGGAACCAGGCAGAGGTCCTACACCTCCCAACAACAATTGACAACTGGCAAGGACTAATGAATCCTGCACACCTAAATACCCCAGTCAGAACTGCAATCAGCAGACACACCTGACCAGGACTGCAACCCAGGGACAACTGCATTACCACCTACTACCACCGGAGGGAACCCAAAAGCAGAATTCACAACACTGTATTATACTCCAGAGCTGCACTCAATATTCTGCTGGTGCAGTCACTGTGTACATACATTACATTACTGATCCTGAGTTACATTCTGTATTATACCCCAGAGCTGCACTCACTATTCTGCTGGTGCAGTCGCTGTGTACATTCATTACATTACTGATCCTGAGTTACATGCTGCATTATGTTCCAGAGCTGCACTCACTATTCTGCTGGTGCAGTCACTGTGTACATACATTACATTACTGATCCTGAGTTACTTCCTGTATTATACTCCAGAGCTGCACTCACTATTCTGCTGGTGCAGTCACTGTGTTCAGGGCCGGTTTTAGGCAAAGTGGGGCCCTAGGCAAAGTTTAAAATGGGGCCCCAAATGCTAACATATTGCACGTCACACAGAAGCATTTCGGTTGTATTTACCTGCGCTGATCTCAGGCCGCTAAACGAGTGTGATCGACAATACTGAAGTCGTTGGACGCTTGTTTCCCGGCCTCTTTCCACCATCTGAGAAAGAATGATGGGACAGAACCATCACTAATAGATCACTAACAGATCACCATACAGTATCATGTTATCAGCAGCACATCTACAGTTTACATAGGGTGATGTGCTGCTGAGAACAATGATTTTTATTCCGGCATAAACAATCCAATCACCCAATGAATATGCAGCATTTTACTTGTTTAGTAAAATACACCCCATAGTCCTCCATATAATATAATGTGCTCCACAGTCCTCCATATAGTATAATACACTCTTCATAGTCCTCCATATATTAAAATGCACACGCCATAGTCCTCCATATAGTATACAGCAGAGCCCACAGTAGTATACAGCAGAGCCCACAGGGATATACAGCAGAGCCCACAGGGGTATACAGCAGAGCCCACAGGGGTATACAGCAGAGCCCACAGGGGTATACAGCAGAGCCCCCAGGGGTATACAGCAGAGCCCCCAGGGGTATACAGCAGAGCCCCCAGTAGTATACAGCACAGCCCCCAGTAATATACAGCAGAGCCCCCAGTAATATACAGCAGAGCCCCCAGGGGTATACAGCAGAGCCCCCAGGGGTATACAGCAGAGCCCCCAGGGGTATACAGCACAGCCCCCAGTAATATACAGCAGAGCCCCCAGTAATATACAGCAGAGCCCCCAGGGGTATACAGCAGAGCCCCCAGGGGTATACAGCAGAGCCCCCAGGGGTATACAGCAGAGCCCCCAGTAGTATACAGCACAGCCCCCAGTGGTGTACAGCAGTGCCCCCAGGGGTATACAGCAGAGCCCCCAGTAGTATACAGCACAGCCCCCAGTGGTGTACACCACAGCTCACATCCCCCCCTCTCCTCTCCTCTCCCCTCCTCCCCTCTCCTCTCCCCGTCCAGTAAAAAGAAAAAAAAAAAACACAAGCTCCTCACCTCTCCACACGTGCCCGCGCTGCTCCTGTGTCGGCGGCTGCAGCTGCTCTGCCTGGGACACAGTGAGTGCGCGCGCACCCGCTGTGTCAGAGGCAGAGCGGGGAATGATGGGAGAGGGGGCGTCAGGTGACGCTCTCTCCTCCATCATTGCTTTGAACTGTACCGGCAGATGCCGGTACAGTTCAATGCGGCGGGGGAGTCAGCGCTGGCGGCAGGCGGGCCCCCTGCCTCACAGGGGCCCGGGGCCCCATAGCGGCTGCGTGATTTGCCGCTAGCTGGGGGCCCCTGGGGGAGTGGGGGCCCCAGGCAGCTGCCTGGTCTGCCTGCCCCTAACGCCGGCCCTGACTGTGTTCATACAATACATTACATTACTGATCCTGAGTTACATCCTGTATTATACTCCAGAGCTGCACTCACTATTCTGCTGGTGCAGTCACTGTGTACATACACTGCATTACTGATCCTGAGTTACATCCTGTATTGTACTCCAGAGCTGCACTCACTATTCTGCTTGTGCAGTCACTGTGTACATACACTGCATTAATGATCCTGAGTTACATCCTGTATTATATTCCAGAGCTGCACTCACTATTCTGCTGACTCATCTTGTTTAATTTACGAAGGAGGGACTCTTAAAATCACAGAGCCTATTTTTACTGGTGCATCTGGCGGCATTAATCTTCTTAAAGGGCCATTATTAAACTGTGGGTCTCCTAAGCTGTTGTAGCCTATGCTGTGAGTGGATGGGCTGCCAAGAATTACGATGCACCACAATACCCCTTTCATAAGATGTCCCGTGGGGACTCCTGAAAAAGTGTTGCATTGAATTCAAGGCCTGCCCTGCTACCAATTCAAAGGCACCCCAATAAGCCTTGGAACCAACATACTGTATGGGCCCCTGAAAATCCACTTCACAATCTGCATTTTGTGCTCCCGTACTCCTTGGTTTTACACACTGGCGGCAAGGCCAGCCCTGCTGCATAGTCAGTCATCTGCTCCCCATTACACCTTGGAACCCACATACTGGATGGGCCCATGAAAATCCACTTGTATTTTTTAATGGTATGATGGTTTCCTCTTTGCACAATTACTTACAGGAGAATTTGGCAATTTTATTTGCCATGTTTTTAACACTAAGGTTCAGAAACGGCTTTTAAATAGGCTAATACTTGCAATACAACGCAATTTTATTGCAAACTATGAAAGTCAAGGAATAGTATGATTGTGCGTGCGTACACTTTTGAATATGTTAACATACAAAGGTTAAGTACATATAAGGATTAAATGAATATAGTGATTATGTATATATGAAGATTAACTACAAACAGTATACTTAGACCATCACTAAGAGGCTTATAAACATCATCCGTCTGGAATATCAGAGAAGCAACACTAAAACAGAGAACCCCTGGGAGATTACCTATACTGCATAGGCATCCCCAATTATGCAGGTGTCAGCACACTGTACATGTACAGATACCTCAGTTTTGGCATCTGTCTTAGTCATGTTTTTTCTGTCTCAAATAGTGATTTACACTATGTAGTAACTCTAGTTTCACCCAGTCCTTCAAGTGGCCACTTTTCAAGGTTGGATGAAACTGAGATATCATGGACTCATCAGACGAGGGGCCATAAACCCTAGAAAATAAAAGTCACAAGGATTTAGATCAAACCACCGGCATAGTTTCAGTAAACCTTAATGTTTTACAATGACAAACAGCAAACATACAGAGGTTTAGAACTGTTTGTGAAGTGAATAAACAAACATTTATCAAGATTGTGTCACTATGAGCATTGTCTGTAAATGTTTTACAAGAAATGCAGCTATGTGATTGTCTGAATGAATTCGGTATACAGTATTTCAATCTTGTTTACAAATCGCCATTTGTATATTCTCCATTTGTACATTTGAGGCAGACAAAGTTATGGCTCTCAAGGAGAGAAACTAATATAGTGGACAAAGAAATATTTGTAATGAACTATTGAGCCAAACTAACAGTATTGCTTTATCTAATTTACATGAAGTGTATTGTGTCCAATGTGAGCAACCAGGCAACACAAATAGGAGCTTTTTAAGGGAGCTTTTTAAGGTACACAAATGTTATCAAGTCTTTGACAACAAGGATGTTTCACCAATGTGGGGTACCTTTTTTAAAAATATACTAGTGACATTGCAGGCCCCTTGCCCAAAAATTCACCAGCCTATAACAGTACAAAGCACGTTCACACTGGTGATCTAGTGGCAGATAAACAAGAGACATTGCAGGAGACAGAGTTAAGAAGTAGGCCCAATGTAGTGGTGTGTGTCACTGATCTTGTAATGCAGTGCATGAGCTGCCAAACAATTCCCCAAAGGGGGAATGTTTTTTTTTAAAATAGACTAATGCCATCACAGCCCCCTTGCCCAAAATACACCATACAGAGTACGTTCACCCTGGTGATCTAGTGGCAGGTGAAGGGCACATTACAGGAGACAGACTTAAGAAGTAGGCCCAATGTAATGTAATGCCCAATTCCCCAATGTCTGGTCCTTTCTTTACAAACTAAAATAGTCCCATCACAGTCCCCTTGCCCAAAATGCACTGTACAGAGCATGTTCACCCTTGTGATCTAGTGGCAGGTGAAGGACACACTGCAGGAGACAGACGTAAGAAGTAGGCCCAATGTAGTGGTGTGTATCTCTGAGACTTGTAATGCAGTGCATGAGCTGCCAAACAATTCCCCAATGGGGGGACCTTTTTTAAAAATAGACTAGTGCCATCACAGCCCCCTTGACAAAAATGCACCGTACAGAGCACGTTCACCCTGGTGATCTAGTGGCAGGTGAAATACACACTGCAGGAGACAGACTTAAGAAGTAGGTCCAATGTAATGTAATGCCCAATTCCCCAATGTGGGGTCCTCTTTTTAGTAAATAAAATAGTGCCTTCACAGCCCACCGTGCCCCAAAATTCACGAGCCTATAACAGTACAGAGCATGTTCACCCCGGTCATCTAGTGGTTGTGTTTGATGAGGATGAGGATAAGGAGGAGGATAACGACAAACAGACCAAATGTGGAAGCGTATACCCATGTGTGGTTATGAAGAGGTGCATGAGAATACACCTCCCCAAAAGAGAGAATGTATTTGAGGTTATGTTTCACTGGTTTCACTTGGTGGTGCACAGAAGTCTTTCCAAATCCAGTCCTTGTTCAGTTTTATAAGAGTCAGCCTGTCAGCATTTTCATTTGACAAGCGGATGTGCTTGTCTGTGATAATTCCACCAGCATCACTAAAAACCCGATCTGACAGAATGCTATCAGCAGGGCAGGCCAGGCCAGGACCTCCAAGGCGTAGAGAGCCAGTTCATGCTACATGTCTAGTTTGGATACTCAATAATTAAAAGGCACAGAGGAATCAAGGAGGACGTTTGTACGATCTGCAAGGTACTCCCTCACCATCTTCATAAACATAGCACTTCTTGAGACAGCACCCCTTGTCTCTGTGGCGTCACAATGGGAGGGTCTGAGAAAACTGTCCCAGAACTGTGCCATTGCTCCCCTGCCTGAGCTGGATTGTACTTCTGTCTCTCTGGCTTGGACTCCTTGGTTGTACAACAAACTCTGACGTCTGCTGCCAGCGTTCTCACATGGGAATTTTCGAAGTAATTCCGCTACTAGGGCCCTGTGGTACTGCAACATTTTAGTACACCTCTCTGCCTCTGGTAGAAGAGATTGAAAGTTCTCCTTGTAGCGTGTGTCTAGAAGTGTCACCAACCAGTAATGAGTGTCACCCAAAATTTTCATAATGAGAGGTTCACGTGAAATGCAGTGCAACATAAAGTCAGCCATGCGTGCCAGAGTGCTAACAGGCAAGACCTTCGTGTCCTCACCAACAGGGCGACTGACCATGCTGTTCTCATCCTCCTCCTCCTCCTCCCTGTCCTCAGGCCATCCCCACTGAACAGATGGTATGACAGCTGTCTTTGTTGTACCATCTATACCACATGAAAGTAGCTCCTGTTCTTCCTCCTCCTCCTCCTCATTGCCTATCAGTCCACATTGAAAAGACATGAGGCTGGGCTGAGTGTAATCCCCCTGTATGGTTCCTTAGTCTATGTCCTTGTGCTCTGCCTGAAATGCATCCTCTTTAATTGTGAGCAGAGAGGTTTTCAGAATGCTGAGAAGCGGGATGGTGATGCTAATTATGGCATCATTGCCACTCACCATCTTGGTGCAGTTCTTAAAGTTTTTGGAGGATGGTACATATGTCGGACATCCATGTCCATTCCTGAGGTCTTATGTGTGGAGTCTGAACTGAATATCGACGGCCTTGTTGATCTTGGTAGTCAACAACTGCCCTCTTCTGCTCACAAAGCCTTTCCAATATAAACAGCGTGAAGTTCCAGTGCATGGGGACATCACACCAGCCGGTGACCTAAAAGCTGTAAATGCTGCTGAAGCACGGCAAGGGCGGCTGAAGCTGTAGCTGACTTTCTAAAATGTACAGGCAGATGGCATACTTTCACTAGCAGATCTGGCAGCTCCGGGTTTTCAGAAAACGGTGAACCACGAGGTTAAGCACATGGGCCAAGCAAGGTATATGTGTGAGCTCACTTTGCCTCAGAGCCACCACCAGGTTACAGCCATTGTCACCCACGACCATGCTTGGCTGTAGGTTCAACGGTGTCATCCAAACATCTGACTGCTCTTTCAGCACTGCCCACAACTCTTCTGCATTGTGTGGTTTGTCACCTATGCAGATTAGCTTCGGCACCACCTGTTGCCGCTTGGCTGAGGCAGTGCTGCAGTGCTTCCACCTTCTGACTGATGTGTTGATTTCAGAGATGGAGGATGAAGAGGAGGAGGAGCAGGAGCTGTAGACTGTGGGGGCAACCCTGATTGACTTAGGGCCAGCAATCCTCGGCGTGGGGAGGATGTGTTCCATCCCAAGGTCCGACTGGGTCCCGCCTTCCATTGTTAACCCAGTGTGCGTCAGTGAGATGTACCGTCCCTATCCACAAGCACTTGTTCACGTGTCTGTGGTTAGGTGGACATACAGTACATACCAAAAGTTTGGACACACTTTCTCATTTAAAGATTTTTCTGTATTTTCATGACTATGAAAATTGTACACTCACACTGGAGGCATCAAAACTATGAATTAACACATGTGGAATTATATAGTTAACAAAAAAGTGTGAAACAACTGAAATTATGTCTTATATTCTAGGTTCTTCAAAGTAGCCACCTTTTGCTTTGGTGAATGCTTTGCACACTCTTGGCATTCTCTTGATGAGCTTCAAGAGGTAGTCACTGGGAATGGTCTTCCAACAATCTTGAAGGAGTTCCCAGAGATGCTTAGCACTTGTTGGCCCTTTTGCCTTCACTCTGTGGTCCAGCTCACCCCAAACCATCTCGATTGAGTTCAGGTCTGGTGACTATGGAGGCCAGGTCATCTTGCATAGCACCCATCACTCTCCTTCTTGGTCAAATAGCCTTTACACAGCCTGGATGTGTGTTTGGGGTCATTGTCCTGTTGAAAAATAAAGGATGGTCCAACTAAATGCAAACCAGATGGAATAGCAGGCCGCTGCAAGATACTGTGGTAGCCATGCTGGTTCAGTATGCCTTCAATTTTGAATGAATCCCCAACAGTGTCACCAGCAAAGCACCCCCACACCATCACACCTCCTCCTCCATGCTTCACGCTGGGAACCAGGCATGTAGAGTCCATCCGTTCACCTTTTCTGCATCACACAAAGACACGGTGGTTGGAACCAAATATCTCAAATTTGGACTCATCAGACCAAAGCACAGATTTCCACTGGTCTACTATCCATTTCTTGTGTTCTTTAGCCCAAACAAGTCTCTTCTGCTTGTTGCCTGTCCTTAGCAGTGGTTTCCTAGCAGCTATTTTACCATGAAGGCCTGCTGTACAAAGTCTCCTCTTAACAGTAGTTGCAGAGATGTGTCTGCTGCTAGAACTCTGTGTGGCATTGACCTGGTCTCTAATCTGAGCTGCTGTTAACCTGCGATTTCTTAGGCTGGTGACTCGGATAAGCTTATCCTCAGAAGCAGAGGTGACTCTTGGTCTTCCTTTCCTGGGGCGGTCCTCATGTGAGCCAGTTTCTTTGTAGTGCTTGATGGTTTTTGCCACTGCACTTGGGGACACTTTCAAAGTTTTCCCAATTTTACGGACTGACTGACCTTCATTTCTTAAAGTAATGATGGCCACTCGTTTTTCTTTACTTAGCTACTTTTTTCTTGCCATAATACAAATTCTAACAGTGTATTCAGTAGGACTATCAGCTGTGTATCCACTAGACTTCTGCTCAACACAACTGATGGTCCCAACTCCATTTATAAGGCAAGAAATCCCACTTATTAAACCTGACAGGGCACACCTGTGAAGTGAAAACCATTCCCGGTGACTACCTCTTGAAGCTCATCAAGAGAATGCCAAGAGTGTGCAAAGCAGTCATCAAAGCAAAAGGTGGCTACTTTGAAGAACCTAGAATATAAGATATAATTTCAGTTGTTTCACACTTTTTTGTTAAGTATATAATTCCACATGTGTTAATTCATAGTTTTGATGCCTTCGGTGTGAATGAACAATTTTCAGAGTCATGAAAATGCAGAAAAATCTTTAAATGAGAAGATGTGTCCAAACTTTTGGTCTGTACTGTATGTGTGAGAGGAGACAATAAGCGGCTGGACCAGTGTTCATTACACTGACTATTTTCTGGCTGATATTCTTGTTATATTTCTGTTATTATTATTGTTATGTTTTTCATTTTTATAATAAAAGATCTACAGGATGTAACTCAGGATCAGTAATGTAATGTATGTACACAGTGACTGTACCAGCAGAATAGTGAGTGCAGCTCTGGAGTATAATACAGGATGTAACTCAGGATCAGTAATGTAATTTACTGTACGTACACAGTGACTGCACCAGCAGAATAGTGAGTGCAGCTCTGGAGTATAATACAGGAGGTAACTCAGGATCAGTAATGTAATGTATGTACACAGTGACTGCACCAGCAGAATGGTGAGTGCAGCTCTGGGGTATAATACAGGATGTAACTCAGGATCAGTAATGTAATGTATGTACACAGTGACTGCACCAGCAGAATAGTGAGTGCAGCTCTGGGGTATAATACAGGATGTAACTCAGGATCAGTAATGTAATGTATGTACACAGTGACTGCACCAGCAGAATAGTGAGTGCAGCTCTGGGGTATAATACAGGAGGTAACTCAGGATCAGTAATGTAATGTATGTACACAGTGACTGCACCAGCAGAATAGTGAGTGCAGCTCTGGAGTATAATACAGGATGTAACTCAGGATCAGTAATGTAATGTATATACACAGTGACTGCACCAGCAGAATAGTGAGTGCAGCTCTGGGGTATAATACAGGATGTAACTCAGGATCAGTAATGTAATGTATATACACAGTGACTGCACCAGCAGAATAGTGAGTGCAGCTCTGGAGTATAATACAGGATGTATCTCAGGATCAGTAATGTAATGTATGTACACAGTGACTGCACCAGCAGAATAGTGAGTGCAGCTCTGGAGTATAATACAGGATGTAACTCGGGATCAGTAATGCAATGTACGTACACAGTGACTGCACCAGCAGAATAGTGAGTGCAGCTCTGGAGTATAATACAGGATGTGAATCAATGGTCAGCAATATACCTGTGTAAACAGATGATGTACTGATGACAATAATTTGAATAGTCTTGTATAAATGATTGTAAGAAACCTCCACAGTAAATCCAAGATAAATAGACAGATAATAGATTAATAATAGATAGATAATAGAAAAACAAAATAGAGAACATTACCAAAAAAAGGTAAAGGTTGGGTGCAGAGCTTCATAGGTACATACCAGTCCTTATAGTAGAGAAAATGAGGAAGCAACACACCAAAAATTTAGTGCAAAAAAGCTATTTTAATGACCAATTTGTGCGACGTTTCGGCTCCGAGTGTTAGCCTTTTCAAGTTTTGAAGAAGGCCCACACACACAGAGCCAAAATGTTGCACAAATGGTCCATTAAAATAGCTTTTTTGCACTAAATTTTTGGTGTGCTGCTTCCTCATTTTCTCCACTATATGGAGTAGATAGATAATAGATACTAGATAATACAGGTCCTTCTCAAAAAATTAGCATATAGTGTTAAATTTCATTATTTACCATAATGTAATGATTACAATTAAACTTTCATATATTATAGATTCATTATCCACCAACTGAAATTTGTCAGGTCTTTTATTGTTTTAATACTGATGATTTTGGCATACAACTCCTGATAACCCAAAAAATCTGTCTCAATAAATTAGCATATTTCACCCGGCCAATCAAATAAAAGTGTTTTTTAATAACAAACAAAAAAACCATCAAATAATAATGTTCAGTTATGCACTCAATACTTGGTCGGGAATCCTTTGGCAGAAATGACTGCTTCAATGCGGCGTGGCATGGAGGCAATCAGCCTGTGACACTGCTGAGATGTTATGGAGGCCCAGGATGCTTCAATAGCGGCCTTAAGCTCATCCAGAGTGTTGGGTCTTGCGTCTCTCAACTTTCTCTTCACAATATCCCACAGATTCTCTATGGGGTTCAGGTCAGGAGAGTTGGCAGGCCAATTGAGAACAGTAATACCATGGTCAGTAAACCATTTACCAGTGGTTTTGGCACTGTGAGCAGGTGCCAGGTCGTGCTGAAAAATGAAATCTTCATCTCCATAAAGCATTTCAGCCGATGGAAGCATGAAGTGCTCCAAAATCTCCTGATAGCTAGCTGCATTGACCCTGCCCTTGATGAAACACAGTGGACCAACACCAGCAGCTGACATGGCACCCCACACCATCACTGACTGTGGGTACTTGACACTGGACTTCAGGCATTTTGGCATTTCCTTCTCCCCAGTCTTCCTCCAGACTCTGGCACCTTGATTTCCGAATGACATGCAAAATTTGCTTTCATCAGAAAAAAGTACTTGGGACCACTTAGCAACAGTCCAGTGCTGCTTCTCTGTAGCCCAGGTCAGGCGCTTCTGCCGCTGTTTATGGTTCAAAAGTGGCTTTACCTGGGGAATGCGGCACCTGTAGCCCATTTCCTGCACACACCTGTGCACGGTGGCTCTGGATGTTTCCACACCAGACTCAGTCCACTGCTTCCTCAGGTTCCCCAAGGTCTGGAATCAGTCCTTCTCCACAATCTTCCTCATTGTCCGGTCACCTCTTCTCGTTGTACAGCGTTTTCTGCCACATTGTTTCCTTCCAACAGACTTACCATTGAGGTGCCTTGATACAGCACTCTGGGAACAGCCTATTTGTTGAGAAATTTCTTTCTGGGTCTTACCCTCTTGCTTGAGGGTGTCAATGATGGCCTTCTTGACATCTGTCAGGTCGCTAGTCTTACCCATGATGGGGGTTTTGAGTAATGAACCAGGCAGGGAGTTTTTAAAAGCCTCAGGTATCTTTTGCATGTGTTTAGAGTTAATTAGTTGATTCATAAGATTAGGGTAATAGGTCGTTTAGAGAACCTTTTCTTGCTATGCTAATTTATTGAGACAGGTTTTTTGGGTTATCAGGAGTTGTATGCCAAAATCATCAGTATTAAAACAATAAAAGACCTGACAAATTTCAGTTGGTGGATAATGAATCTATAATATATGAAAGTTTAATTGTAATCATTACATTATGGTAAATAATGAAATTTAACACTATATGCTAATTTTTTGAGAAGGACCTGTAGATAACAGATGATAGTTAGATATATAGATGTCAGTGACACACACACTTATACAGTTGTGCTAAAAAGTTTAAATATCCCAGCAGAATTTTTGCTTTCTTGGCCTTTTTTTCCAGAGAATATGAATGATAACAAAACTTTTCTCCACTCATGGTTAGTGGTTGGTTGAAGCCATTTATTGTCAGACTACTGTGTTTTCTCTTTTTAAATCATAATGACAACCCAAAACATCCAAATGACCCTGATCAAAAGTTCACATACCCCATTTCTTAGTACCGTGTATTGCCCCCTCTAACATCAATGACAGCTTGTAGTCTTTTGTGGGAGTTGTGGATGAGGTTCTTTATTTTCTCAGATGGTAAAGCTGCCCACTCTTCTTGGCAAAAAGCCTCCAGTTCCTGTAAATTTCTGGGCTGTCTAGCACGAACTACGCGCTTGAGATCTCCCCAGAGTGGCTCAATGATATTGAGGTGAGGAGACTGAGATGGCCACTCCAGAACCTTCACTTTTCTCTGCTGTAGCCAATGACAGGTCAACTTGGCCTTGTGTTTTGGATCGTTGTCATGTTGGAACGTCAAAGTACGTCCTATGCGCAGCTTCTGGGATAATGATTGCAAATTTGCCTCCAGTATTTGCTGATAACGTGCTGCATTTATCTTTCATTGAACTTTAACCAAGTTACCTGTGCCTTTGTAGCTCACACATCCCCAAAACATCAGCGATCCACCTCTGTGCTTTACAGTAGGAATGGTGTTCCTGTCATCATAGGCCTTGTGACCTCTCTCCAAGTGTGACGTTTATGATTGTGGCCAAAAAGTTCAATTTTGGTCCTATCACTCAAAATTACCTTGTTCCAGAAGTTTTGAGGCTTGTCTCTGTGCAATTTTGCGTATTGTAGGTTAGATACTTTGTGGCATTTGTGCAGTAATAGCTTTCTTCTGGCCACTCGACCATGCAGCTCATTTTTCTTCAAGTGCCTCCTTATTGTGCATGTTGAAACAGCCACACTGCTAGTTTTCAGAGAGTCCAGTATTTCAGCTGATGTTATTTGTGGGTTTTTCATTGCATCCCGAACAATTTTCCTGGCAGTTGTGGACGACATTTTTTTTGGTCTACCTGACCGTGGTTTTCTTTTTACAGAGCCCCTGATTTTCCATTTGTTAATCACAGTGTGAACGCTGCTGACTGGCATTATCAATACTTTGGATATCTTTTTGTATTCATTTCCTGTTTTATACAGTTCAACTAACTTTTCCCGTAGCTCTGTTAACAATTTTTTGCTTTCCCCATGTCTCACAATCCAGAAATGTCAGTGGCTGGATGAAAGATGCAAGAGTCTGTCTGGATCCTAGAAACTCACTCCGCTTTTATGCACATACACTGATTACAAGCAAACGGGTCACAGGTGAGGATGTTACCTTTAGTAGCTATTCACACCCATTTGTGTCAACTTCTGTGCATGCTATCAGGCCAAAATCACCAGGGTATGTGAACTTTTCATCAGGGTAATTTGGATGTTTTGGGTTGTCATTATGATTTAGAAAGAGAAAACACAGTAGTTTGACAATAAATGGCTTCACCCAGCCACTAACCATGAGTGGAGAAAAAGTTTGGTGTTATCATTCATATTCTCTCAAAAAAAAAACAAGAAAGCAAAATTATGCCGGGGTATGTAAACTTTCTAGCACAACTGTGTGTGTGTGTGTATATATATATATATATATATGGATAGCATAGATAGAGAGATAATAAATAGATCACGGATAGATAGATATAGATAGATAAATACCTAATATTGCTCCTCTTTTCATCTGTATATTAAAATAAAAATGATAGACTGTGAAACATTATCAGAGTTTCTTTATAATTTAAAAAAAATAACGTTGAGATAAATAATTACACTACATGTATATAATTTTAGTAAATACGTTCCCAAAGTACAGTGGTAGAGTTAATATATCATTTTTATTAATCCATCAGGACATGACAATATTGGTCCAATAAGGATTGCATTGGTGCCAAGGTCCAATCTGCATTTTTGCTGACAAGAGAAAATCTTAAAAGTTAAAAGTTTATATATACATATATATATATATATATATATATATATATATATATATATATATATATATTTTACCAATTTTATAATTTCTAGTCCTAAACAAGACATGTGGTTATTAATTCTTGATTTTAAAAAGTTCTGAAGATAAACCATACTCTACAAAATAGCATCATGAAGCAGAATTAATGGTGACGACCTATGGAGATCTTCTGCGAGTCTTGCCCCCTTAGCCTTAAATGTGAAAGTTTCTGCTTTCTAAACTATGCCACTTGGTCTCTTTATGTCAAATATCTTTTGAATTAAAATTCATTAAAAAAATCCCCCCCCTTAATGCAATGACTCCAATACTGTATATCCTTCATAGAGTAAAGAATTAGATTTCTCACCTTTTCTTGCTTTTACACAAATGATGAAAAGAACTAAAAATGAAAGGACAGCAAAGAGAGCAAACAGAGCCACAAAAACTGATTGGAGCCAGACGGTTAACGGTTCAACCTTGTCTGCAAAATAAAATGGACATAACTAGAAGTATCAGACATACTGGAATAGAAAATTAAAAAGTTTGCAAACATTGTTAGTATCCAAAAAGTCAATAGTTCTTCAGTTACTGGAAGCCTATCTTACTCAGATAACCAAACTTAGATAAAAATATTCTAAACTATTAACTGTATATCTAGGTTAAGGTGACAATAGTCACTATGTACAACTAAGAACAAAATACAATTTTTACATCTAACATACTAAGATTATTATAATACTACACCAAAAAGCAGAAGAAATTAACTGCTCCTATGAGCAAGAATATATCTACTATAATACTGCTCCTATGTACAGGAATATAACTACTATAATACTGCTCCTATGTACAAGAATATAACTACTATAATACTGCGCCTATGTACAAGAATATAACTACTATAATACTGCGCCTATGTACAAGAATATAACTACTATAATGCTGCTCCTATGTACAAGAATATAACTACTATAATACTGTCCCTATGTACAAGAATATAACTACTATAATACTGCCCCTATGTACAAGAATATAACTACTATAATACTGCTCCTATGTCCAGAATATAACTACTATAATACTGCTCCCTATGTACAAGAATATAACTACTATAAATCTGCTTCTATGTACAAGAATATAACTACTATAATACTGTGCCTATGTACAAGAATATAACTACTATAATACTGCCCCTATGTACAATAATATAACTGCTATAATACTGCTCCTATGTACAAGAATATAACTACTATAATACTGCCCCTATGTAAAAGAATATAACTACTATAATACTGCTTCTATGTACAAGAATATAACTACTAAAATACTGCTCCTATGTACAAGAATATAACTACTATAATGCTGCCCCTATGTACAAGAATATAACTACTATAATACTGCTCCTATGTACAGAATACAACTACTATAATACTGCTTCTATGTACAAGAATATAACTACTATAATACTGCTCCTATGTACAAGAATATAACTACTATAATACTGCTCCCTATGTACAAGAATATAACTACTATAATACTGCTCCTATGTACAGAATACAACTACTATAATACTGCTTCTATGTACAAGAATATAACTACTATAATACTGCTCCTATGTACAAGAATATAACTACTATAATACTGCTTCCTATGTACAAGAATATAACTACTATAATACTGCCCCTATGTACAAGAATATAACTACTATAATACTGCTCCTATGTACAGAATACAACTACTATAATACTGCCCTATGTACAAGAATATAACTACTATAATACTGCTTCCTATGTACAAGAATATAACTACTATAATACTGCTCCTATGTACAGAATATAACTACTATAATACTGCCCTATGTACAAGAATATAACTACTATAAATCTGCTTCTATGTACAAGAATATAACTACTATAATACTGCTCCTATGTACAAGAATATAACTACTATAATACTGCCCCTATGTACAAGAATATAACTACTATAATACTGCTCATATGTACAGAATACAACTACTATAATACTGCCCTATGTACAAGAATATAACTACTATAATACTGCTCCTATGCACAAGAATATAACTACTATAATACTGCTCCTATGTACAAGAATATAACTACTATAATACTGCTCCTATGTACAAGAATATAACCACTATAATACTGCCCCTATATACAAGACTATAACTACTATAATACTGCTCCTATGTACAAGAATATAACTACTATAACACTGCTCCTATGCACAAGAATATCACTACTATTATTATTATTATTATTATTATTATTATTTATTGTTATAGCGCCATTTATTCCATGGCACTTTACAAGTGAGGAGGGGTATACATAATAAAAACAAGTACAATAATCTTGAACAATACAAGTCATAATAGGTACAGTAGGAGAGAGGACCCTGCCCGCGAAGGCTCACAATCTACAAGGGATGGGTGAGGATACAGTAGGTGAGGGTAGAGCTGGTCATGCAGCGGTTTGGTCGATCAGTGGTTACTGCAGGTTGTAGGCTTGTCATACATACTATAATACTGCTCCTATGTACAAGAATATAACTACTATAATAATGCTCCCTATGTACAAGAATATAACTACTATAATACTGCTCCTATGTCCAGAATATAACTACTATAATACTGCTCCCTATGTACAAGAATATAACTACTATAAATCTGCTTCTATGTACAAGAATATAACTACTATAATACTGCCCCTATGTACAAGAATATAACTACTATAATACTGCTTCTATGTACAAGAATATAACTACTATAATACTGCTCCTATGTACAAGAATATAACTACTATAATACTGCCCCTATGTACAATAATATAACTGCTATAATACTGCTCCTATGTACAAGAATATAACTACTATAATACTGCTCCTATGTACAAGAATATAACTACTATAATACTGCTTCTATGTACAAGAATATAACTACTATAATACTGCTCCTATGTACATGAATATAACTACTATAATACTGCTCCTATGTACAAGAATATAACTACTATCATACTGCACCTATGTACAGAATATACCTACTACAATACTGCCCTATGTAAAAGAATATAACTACTATAATACTGCTTCTATGTACAAGAATATAACTACTATAATACTGCTCCTATGTACAAGAATATAACTACTATAATACTGCTCCTATGTACAAGAATATAACCACTATAATACTGCCCCTATATACAAGACTATAACTACTATAATACTGCTCCTATGTACAAGAATATAACTACTATAACACTGCTCCTATGCACAAGAATATCACTACTATTATTATTATTATTATTATTATTATTTATTGTTATAGCGCCATTTATTCCATGGCGCTTTACAAGTGAGGAGGGGTATACATAATAAAAACAAGTACAATAATCTTGAACAATACAAGTCATAATAGGTACAGTAGGAGAGAGGACCCTGCCCACGAAGGCTCACAATCTACAAGGGATGGGTGAGGATACAGTAGGTGAGGGTAGAGCTGGTCATGCAGCGGTTTGGTCGATCGGTGGTTACTGCAGGTTGTAGGCTTGTCATACATACTATAATACTGCTCCTATGTACAAGAATATAACTACTATAATAATGCTCCCTATGTACAAGAATATAACTACTATAATACTGCTCCTATGTCCAGAATATAACTACTATAATACTGCTCCCTATGTACAAGAATATAACTACTATAAATCTGCTTCTATGTACAAGAATATAACTACTATAATACTGCTTCTATGTACAAGAATATAACTACTATAATACTGCTCCTATGTACAAGAATATAGCTACTATAATACTGCCCCTATGTACAATAATATAACTGCTATAATACTGCTCCTATGTACAAGAATATAACTACTATAATACTGCCCCTATGTACAAGAATATAACTACTATAATACTGCTTCTATGTACAAGAATATAACTACTATAATACTGCTCCTATGTACAAGAATATAACTACTATAATGCTGCCCCTATGTACAAGAATATAACTACTATAATACTGCTCCTATATACAGAATACAACTACTATAATACTGCTTCTATGTACAAGAATATAACTACTATAATACTGCTCCTATGTACAAGAATATAACTACTATAATACTGCTCCTATGTACAGAATATAACTACTATAATACTGCCCTATGTACAAGAATATAACTACTATAATACTGCTTCTATGTACAAGAATATAACTACTATAATACTGCTCCTATGTACAAGAATATAACTACTATAATACTGCCCCTATGTACAAGAATATAACTACTATAATACTGCCCTATGTACAAGAATATAGCTACTATAATACTGCTTCTATGTACAAGAATATAACTACTATAATACTGCTCCTATGTACAAGAATATAACTACTATAATACTGCTCCCTATGTACAAGAATATAACTACTATAATACTGCTCCTATGTACAGAATATAACTACTATAATACTGCCCTATGTACAAGAATATAACTACTATAATACTGCTTCTATGTACAAGAATATAACTACTATAATACTGCTCCTATGTACAAGAATATAACTACTATAATACTGCCCCTATGTACAAGAATATAACTACTATAATACTGCTCCTATGTACAGAATACAACTACTATAATACTGCCCTATGTACAAGAATATAACTACTATAATACTGCTTCCTATGTACAAGAATATAACTACTATAATACTGCTCCTATGTACAGAATATAACTACTATAATACTGCCCTATGTACAAGAATATAACTACTATAAATCTGCTTCTATGTACAAGAATATAACTACTATATTACTGCTCCTATGTACAAGAATATAACTACTATAATACTGCCCCTATGTACAAGAATATAACTACTATAATACTGCTCCTATGTACAGAATACAACTAGTATAATACTGCCCTATGTACAAGAATATAAATACGATAATACTGCTCCTATGCACAAGAATATAACTACTATAATACTGCTCCTATGTACAGAATATAACTACTATAATACTGCCCTATGTACAAGAATATAACTACTATAATACTGCTCCTATGTACAAGAATATAACTACTATAATACTGCCCCTATGTACAAGAATATAACTACTATAATACTGCTCCTATGTACAGAATACAACTAGTATAATACTGCCCTATGTACAAGAATATAACTACTATAATACTGCTCCTATGCACAAGAATATAACTACTATAATACTGCTCCTATGTAAAAGAATATAACTACTATAATACTGCTCCTATGTACAGAATATAACTACTATAATACTGCCCTATGTACAAGAATATAACTACTATAATACTGCTTCTATGTACAAGAATATAACTACTATAATACTGCTCTTATGTACAAGAATATATCTACTATAATACTGCCTCTATGTACAAGAATATAACTACTATAATACTGCCACTATGTGCAAGAATATAACTACTATAATACTGCCCCTATGTACAAGAATATAACTACTATAATACTGCTCCTATATACAAGAAAGTAACTACTATAATTTTGCTCCTATGTACAAGAATATAACTACTATAATACTGCCCTTATATAAAAGAATATAGCTACTATTATTCTGCCCCTATGTACAAGAATATAACTACTATAATACTGCTGCTATGCACAAGAATATATCTACTAGAATACTGCTCCCATGTACAAGAATATAACTACTATAATACTGCTCCTATATACAAGAAAATAACTGCTATAATAATGCTTCTATGTACAGGAATATAACTACTATAATACTGCTCCCTATGCATAAGAATATATCTACTATAATACTATCTCTATGTAGAAGAATATAACTACTATAATACTGCCACTATGTACAAGAATATAACTACTATAATACTGCCCCTAAGTACAGGAATATAACTACTATAATACTGCTCCCTATGCATAAGAATATATCTACTATAATACTATCTCTATGTACAAGAATATAACTACTATAATACTGCCTCTATGTACAGGAATATAACTACTATAATACTGCCCCCTATGTACAAGAATATAACTACTATAATACTGCCTCTATGTGCAAGAATATAACAACTATAATACTGCTCCTATATATAAGAAAATAACTACTACAATACTGGCCCTATGTACAAAAATATAACTACTATAACACTGCCCTTCGTGTACAAGACTATAACTACAATAATACTGCCCCCTATGTAAAAGAATATAACTATTAGTCTACTGACTCTATATACAATAATATAACAGCTTTAATACTGCTCACTATGTACAAGGAAAAAAATTCTATAAAACTGCCTATACGTACAAGAATATAACTAATAAAATACTGCCCCTATGTACAAGAATATAACTATTATAATACTGCCCTCTATGTAAAAGAATATAAATATAATAATACTGCCCCTATATACAATAATATAACAGCTATAATACTGATCCCTATGTATAAGAATGTGACTACTATAATAACGCCCATATGTACAAGAATATAAATACTATAATACTGCCCCTATGTACAAGAATATAACTACTATAATGCTGCTCCCATGTACAATAATATAACTGCTATCATACTGCTCCCTATGTACAAGAATATACTTACTATAATACTGCTCCTATATACAAGAATATAGCTAATATAATACTTTCCCGTATGTACAAGAACATAGCTACTGTAATACTGCCCCTATGTTCAAGAATAGAACTACTATAATACTGCCCCCATGTACAAACATATAAATACTTTAATACTGCCCCAATGAACAGGAATATAACAACTATAATACTGTTCCTATGTTCAAGAATAAAACTACTATAATACTGCACTCTATGTGCAAGAATATAAAAACTATAATACTGCCTGCTAAGTACAGAAATATAACTACTATAATACTGCTCCCTATGTACAAGAATATTATTACTATAATACTGCTCCTAAGTACAGGAATATAACTACTATAATACTGCCCCTTAGAGCAAGAATACTACTACTATAATACTGTCCCTATGTACAAGTATATAGCTAGTATAATACTGCTCCTATGTACAAGAAATTGACTACTTAACCCACAATTTTTTTGTTTTTAAGGGGTCCTTCTTCCTGCAGCTCCAGGGAACAGCTATGGGGGCGACGTTTGCTCCGGCGTTCGCTAACCTGTTCCTGGGGCTGTGGGAGAGGGATCTCTCCCTGCCGGATCATCTGTCGTCGATTGGCCGCGTCCTTTTTTGGGCGCGGTACATCAACGACATTTTGATGATCTGGCAGGGATCGGTAGAATGCCTGCAAGGCTTTATGTCATCATTGAACCCCAATGATAGTAACATCTTTCTTACGTATAAACCTGATAGGGATGCTATTGAATTTTTAGACGTTATGATCAAAAGGGATGGACATGGTGAATTACAGACTGACATCTATCGCAAGCACACGTCCACGAATCTATTGTTGAATGCCTCTTCCTCCCACCCGGGCCATGTGATACAAGCGATCCCTACTGGCCAGTTCCTCCGCCTTTGGAGATTGTATTCGACGGAAGGAGACTTCCTGACACAGGCTGAAGATTTGAAGGGGAGATTGCTGGCACATGGGTACAGTAACCGCAGTATAAAAAGGGCATACAATAGGGCTAGACATGGATGTCGTCAATTCGCAATTAGAAAAAATATTACATGTACCAGCAAAAATGTAATATACTATGCGGTATGCCCATGTAATAAAATCTACATTGGTTTGACTACCAGATTATTTAAAATACGAGTTAGAGAACATGTACGGGGTATTCTTGCGGCGGTTGGTACTGAAGACATCTCACTCCTGAAGACGTTGCCCCGTCACTTTAGGAGGTTTCATAATTGTGATGCTAGTCTTCTTAAAATCAGGGGCATTGATTTGTTGGAGGTGGGGATTCGAGGTGGGGGCACTTTCCAACATTTAGCCCAGTTGGAATCGAGATGAATCTGGACACTAAACACAGTCCACCCAGCAGGATTGAACGAGAATATTAGTTATGCCCCATTTTTGTGACTACTTCGACTCTGTTGTGCTGTAGAGCAATGCTCTGTGAGTGTCGTGTTTGTATATATCTTATTGTTTTTATTCTGTATTTTTAACTGTTTTTGTTTTTATTTTTGCTTTAGTCTCATGTTTTGCTTTATGTGATCCCATGGTCCTCGCGACATGGTGGCTACTAGTGAACAATTGGCTTTTCTTCATAATCCATGGATGAATGGCATCGTCGGTGGAAATCATGGACGACAACTGTATATGTGATCATTTGAAGGCTTATCACCTTATGGACTAATTGAATTTATATATTTTTTGGTGCTAATTTACTAGTATTGTCCCTATTGGTGGATGAGGAATGTTATATATGTTATGATTTTACTTAGGTGGGGGTTATGGATAACCAAGGTTGGTATTACTGGGATGTGGTCCGGGTAATTTTTTGCACATTGGTGTTGACCATTATTGTGATCCCTTGACCTAAGTTAGATAACTGTAATATATATGTATTGCCAACTATTCCCCTGTTGTTATATTTCAACAATTTTGTGTTCTTTGTGATCTATTGATGATCCACATCTGGGGTTAATTGTTTGTACCGGGCTTACTTGGTTTATGTGTGCGGGATATTTTTATCTTAGTGGAGGCACTTACACAGAATTAGTGAGCGCTGTTCTTTCGCTCGGCGCTGGAATTGCCAGGTCTCGGTCAGGTGATTGTTGGTCACGTGGGGCCCCAGTGATCATCCGTCTCTGCCCGTAGCTCCTTGTGTGTTCAGCGTTTTGGGTTGTCATGGCGGCGCTCTTTACTTCCGGTGCATAGCTGGTTGGTACTTCCGGGGTCAATCCTATTTATGCACGGCTGTATGTGACTCTAATGTCCCCTGACGAAGGTTGTTTTTTCCGAAACGTGCGTTGGGGCGGAGGCGGTTTCGTGGAGTGTCCCTGCACTGCAGTGGGTAAGACATTGTTTACTATATTAAGCATCGCTGTTTGTACCCCACTATTATAGGTGAACATAGGGGTGTGAGTAGCGGCTATATTATTATCTTATACAGCTATTTCGGGCCGCTTTAATACAATGTCGGTTGGTTACCCTATATTGTGAATGACTAAATACTTAAGAACTATAGTTTATTGGGTATCCCATTGCGGTGCAGTATTAAAGATTAAAGTATTTTGGACTTTGTTCCTTTTCTTTGATAAGGTTGTTGATTTGGACCTCCTGTATACTCGCCTCCTGCTATTGTTTCATGACACTCAGCTGTCTTTGCTCTACATATTATCTCCATTCACTGGTTGTCAATTTTTAATATTTAATTAATAAAGTATTGATTTCTATATCTTACTTGCTGACATAATATCATCGTTTTTTATTGAGAGTGTATAAGAATATAACTAGTATAATACTGTTCCTATGTACAAGTAATTGACCACTAAAATACTGCCCCCTGTATACAAGAAAAAAACTACTATAACACTGCTCCTATGTACAAGAATATAACTACTATAACACTGCTCCTATGTACAAGAATATAACTACTATAATACTGCTCCTATATACAGGAATATAACTACTATAATACTGCCCCTATGTACAAGAATATAACTACTATAATACTGCTCCTATGTACAAGAAAAAACTACTATAACACTGCCCCTATGTACAAGAATATAACTACTATAACACTGCCCCTATGTACAAGAATATAACTACTATAATACTGCCCTTCGTGTACAAGACTATAACTACTATAATACTGCCCCCTATGTAAAATAATATAACTATTAGACTACTGACCCTATATACAATAATATAACAGCTATAATACTGCTCACTATGTACAAGAAAATAACTACTATAAAACTGCCCTCTATGTAAAAGTATATAACTATAATAATATTGCCCCTATATACAATAATATAACAGCTATAATACTGCTCCCTATGTACAAGAATGTGACTACTATAATAATGCCCCTATGTACAAGAATATAAATACTATACTACTGCCCCCTATGTACAAGAATATAACTACTATAATACTGCCCCCTATGTACAAGAATATAACTACTATAATACTGCTCCCTTTGTACACGAATATAACTACTATAATACTGCCCCTATGTACAAGAATATAACTACTATAATACTGCCCCTATGTACAACAAGAATATAACTATTATAATACTGCCCTCTATGTAAAAGAATATAACTATAATAATACTGCCCCTATATACAATAATATAACAACTATAATACTGCTCCCTATGTACAAGAATGTGACTACTATAATAATGCCCCTATGTACAAGAATATAAATACTATAATACAGCCCCCTATGTACAAGACTATAACTACTATAATACTGCTCCCATGTAAAATAATATAACTACTATCATACTGCTCCCTATGTACAAGAATATACGGTGTTGTGAAATTGGATTCTGGGCTCCCCCGGTGGCCACTTGTGGAATTGTACTTGTGTGCATCATCCCCTCTGTTCACCTGCTCCTATCAGGATGTGGGAGTCGCTATATAACCTTGCTCCTCTGTCAGTTTCATGCCGGTCAACAATGTAATCAGAAGCCTTTCTGTGCATGTTCCTGCTACTAGACAACTCCCAGTTAAGTTGGACTTTTGTCCTTGTGTTTTTGCATTTTGTTCCTGTTCACAGCTGCTGTTTCGTTACTGTGTCTGGAAAGCTCTTGTGAGCGGAAATTGCCACTCTGGTGTTATGAGTTAATGCTAGAGTCTTAAAGTAATTTCTGGATGGTGTTTTGATAGGGTTTTCTGCTGACCATGAAAGTGCCCTTTCTGTCTTCTTGCTATCTAGTAAGCGGACCTCGATTTTTGCTAAACCTATTTTCATACTACGTTTGTCATTTCATCTAAAATCACCGCCAATATATGTGGGGGCCTCTGTCTGCCTTTTGGGAAAATTTCTCTAGAGGTGAGCCAGGACTGTCTTTTCCTCTGCTAGGATTAGGTAGTTCTCCGGCTGGCGCTAGGCATCTAGGGATAAAAAAACGTAGGCATGCTACCCGGCCACTTCTAGTTGTGCGGCAGGTTTAGTTCATGGTCAGTATAGTTTCCATCTTCCAAGAGCTAGTTCTCATATATGCTGGGCTATGTTCTCTCGCCATTGAGAATCATGACAGTTTGACCGGCCCAAAAAAAAGGGTTAAATTACTGGCTGAGAAAGGAGAGAAAAAAGAAGTCTGCTACAATTTTTTTTTTTTTTTTTTTCCTCTAGTTCTGAGTGTGCTCTTAATTGAATCACTTGCTAGTCTGCCTATACTGCAGCCTTCCTCTCTTTCTCTCCTTCTTATCCTTGAATGGCTCTGTGTTCACCTGTTTCAAATGGATCTTCAGAGTGTAGCTACAGGTTTGAATAATCTCGCCACAAAGGTACAAAATTTGCAAGATTTTGTTGTTCATGCACCTATGTCTGAGCCTAGAATTCCTTGGCCTGAATTCTTCTCGGGGAATAGATCTCACTTTCAAAATTTTAAAAATAATTGCAAATTGTTTTTGTCCCTGAAGTCTCGCTCTGCCGGAGACCCTGCACAGCAGGTCAGGATTGTAATTTCCTTGCTCCGGGGCGACCCTCAAGACTGGGCTTTTGCATTGGCACCAGAGGATCCTGCGTTGCTCAATGTGGATGCGTTTTTTCTGGCCTTGGGGTTGCTTTATGAGGAACCTCATTTAGAGCTTCAGGCGGAAAAGGCCTTGATGTCCTTGTCTCAGGGGCAAGATGAAGCTGAAATATACTGCCAAAAATTCCGCAAATGGTCTGTGCTTACTCAGTGGAATGAGTGCGCCCTGGCGGCGATTTTCAGAGAAGGTCTCTCTGATGCCATTAAGGATGTTATGGTGGGGTTCCCTGTGCCTGCGAGTCTGAATGAGTCCATGACGATGGCTATTCAGATCGATAGGCGTCTGCGGGAGCGCAAACCTGTGCACCATTTGGCGGTGTCTACTGAGAAAACGCCAGAAAATATGCAATGTGATAGAATTCTGTCCAGAAGCGAGCGGCAGAATTTTAGACGAAAAAATGGGTTGTGCTTCTATTGTGGTGATTCAACTCATGTTATATCAGCATGCTTTAAGCGTACTAAGAAGCCTGACAAGTCTGTTTCAATTAGCACTTTACAGTCTAAGTTTATTCTATCTGTGACCCTGATTTGTTCTTTGTCATCTATTACCGCGGACGCCTATGTCGACTCTGGCGCTGCTTTGAGTCTTATGGATTGGTCCTTTGCCAAACGCTGTGGGTATGATTTGGAGCCATTGGAGGCTCCGATACCTCTGAAAGGGATTGACTCCACCCCATTGGCTAGTAATAAACCACAATACTGGACACAAGTGACTATGCGTGTTAATCCGGATCACCAGGAGGTTATTCGCTTTCTGGTGCTGTATAATCTACATGATGTTTTGGTGCTGGGATTGCCATGGCTGCAATCTCATAACCCAGTCCTCGACTGGAGAGCTATGTCTGTGTTAAGCTGGGGATGTAAAGGAACTCATGGGGACGTACCTTTGGTTTCCATTTCATCATCTATTCCCTCTGAGATTCCTGAATTCTTGTCTGACTTTCGTGACGTTTTTGAAGAACCCAAGGTTGGTTCACTACCTCCGCACCGGGAGTGCGATTGTGCCATAGACTTGATCCCGGGTAGTAAATACCCTAAGGGTCGTTTATTTAATCTGTCTGTGCCTGAACACGCGGCTATGCGAGAATATATAAAGGAGTCCTTGGAAAAGGGACATATTCGTCCTTCGTCATCTCCCTTAGGAGCCGGTTTTTTCTTTGTGTCTAAGAAAGACGGCTCTTTGAGGCCGTGTATTGATTATCGACTTTTGAATAAAATCACGGTTAAATATCAATATCCGTTACCACTGCTTACTGATTTGTTTGCTCGTATAAAGGGGGCCAAGTGGTTCTCTAAGATTGATCTCCGTGGGGCGTATAATTTGGTGCGAATTAAGCAGGGGGATGAGTGGAAAACCACATTTAATACGCCCGAGGGCCATTTTGAGTATTTGGTGATGCCTTTTGGTCTTTCAAATGCCCCTTCAGTCTTCCAGTCCTTTATGCATGACATTTTCCGCGATTATTTGGACAAATTTATGATTGTGTATCTGGATGATATTCTGATTTTTTCGGATGACTGGGACTCTCATGTCCAGCAGGTCAGGAGGGTTTTTCAGGTTTTGCGGTCTAATTCCTTGTGTGTGAAGGGTTCTAAGTGTGTTTTTGGGGTTCAAAAGATTTCCTTCTTGGGATACATTTTTTCCCCCTCTTCCATCGAGATGGATCCTGTCAAGGTTCAGGCTATTGGTGATTGGACGCAACCCTCTTCTCTTAAGAGTCTTCAGAAATTTTTGGGCTTTGCTAACTTTTATCGTCGATTTATTGCTGGTTTTTCTGATGTTGTAAAACCATTGACTGATTTGACTAAGAAGGGTGCTGATGTTGCTGATTGGTCCCCTGATGCTGTGGAGGCCTTTCGGGAGCTCAAGCGCCGCTTTTCTTCCGCCCCAGTGTTGCGTCAGCCTGATGTTGCTCTTCCTTTTCAGGTTGAGGTCGACGCTTCTGAAATCGGAGCTGGGGCGGTGTTGTCGCAGAGAAGTTCCGACTGCTCCGTGATGAGACCTTGTGCTTTTTTTTCCCGTAAATTTTCGCCCGCCGAGCGGAATTATGATATTGGGAATCGGGAGCTTTTGGCCATGAAGTGGGCTTTTGAGGAGTGGCGTCACTGGCTTGAGGGGGCCAGACATCAGGTGGTGGTATTGACTGACCACAAAAATTTAATTTACCTTGAGTCTGCCAGGCGCCTGAATCCTAGACAGGCGCGCTGGTCGTTGTTTTTCTCTCGGTTTAATTTTGTGGTGTCTTACCTACCGGGTTCTAAGAATGTTAAGGCGGATGCCCTTTCTAGGAGTTTTGAGCCTGACTCCCCTGGTAATTCTGAGCCCACAGGTATCCTTAAAGATGGAGTGATATTGTCTGCCGTTTCTCCAGACCTGCGGCGGGCCTTGCAGGAGTTTCAGGTGGATAGACCTGATCGTTGCCCACCTGGTAGACTGTTTGTTCCTGATGATTGGACCAGTAGAGTCATCTCTGAGGTTCATTCTTCTGCGTTGGCAGGTCATCCTGGAATCTTTGGTACCAGGGATTTGGTGGCAAGGTCCTTCTGGTGGCCTTCCCTGTCACGAGATGTGCGAGGCTTTGTGCAGTCTTGTGACGTTTGTGCTCGGGCCAAGCCTTGTTGTTCTCGGGCTAGTGGATTGTTGTTACCCTTGCCTATCCCGAAGAGGCCTTGGACGCACATCTCGATGGATTTTATTTCGGATCTGCCTGTTTCTCATAAGATGTCTGTCATCTGGGTGGTGTGTGACCGTTTCTCTAAGATGGTCCATCTGGTTCCCTTGCCTAAGTTGCCTTCTTCTTCCGAGTTGGTTCCTCTGTTTTTTCAAAATGTTGTTCGTTTGCATGGTATTCCGGAGAATATCGTTTCTGACAGAGGGACCCAATTCGTGTCTAGATTTTGGCGGGCATTCTGTGCTAGGATGGGCATAGATTTGTCTTTTTCGTCTGCTTTCCATCCTCAGACTAATGGCCAGACCGAGCGGACTAATCAGACCTTGGAGACATATTTGAGGTGTTTTGTGTCTGCGGATCAGGATGATTGGGTTGCTTTTTTGCCTTTGGCGGAGTTCGCCCTCAATAATCGGGCCAGCTCTGCCACCTTGGTGTCCCCGTTTTTCTGTAATTCGGGGTTTCATCCTCGATTTTCCTCCGGTCAAGTGGAATCTTCGGATTGTCCTGGAGTGGATGCTGTGGTGGAGAGGTTGCATCAGATTTGGGGGCAGGTGGTGGACAATTTGAAGTTGTCCCAGGAGAAGACTCAGCTTTTTGCCAACCGCCGTCGTCGTGTTGGTCCTCGGCTTTGTGTTGGGGACTTGGTGTGGTTGTCTTCTCGTTTTGTCCCTATGAGGGTTTCTTCTCCTAAGTTTAAGCCTCGGTTCATCGGCCCGTACAAGATATTGGAGATTCTTAACCCTGTGTCCTTCCGTTTGGACCTCCCTGCATCCTTTTCGATTCATAATGTTTTTCATCGGTCATTGTTGCGCAGGTATGAGGTACCGGCTGTGCCTTCCATTGAGCCTCCTGCTCCGGTGTTGGTTGAGGGTGAGTTGGAGTACGTTGTGGAAAAGATCTTGGACTCTCGTGTTTCCAGACGGAAACTCCAGTATCTGGTCAAATGGAAGGGATACGGTCAGGAGGATAATTCTTGGGTCACTGCCTCTGATGTTCATGCCTCCGATCTTGTCCGTGCCTTTCATAGGGCTCATCCTGATCGCCCTGGTGGTTCTGGTGAGGGTTCGGTGCCCCCTCCTTGAGGGGGGGGTACTGTTGTGAAATTGGATTCTGGGCTCCCCCGGTGGCCACTTGTGGAATTGTACTTGTGTGCATCATCCCCTCTGTTCACCTGCTCCTATCAGGATGTGGGAGTCGCTATATAACCTTGCTCCTCTGTCAGTTTCATGCCGGTCAACAATGTAATCAGAAGCCTTTCTGTGCATGTTCCTGCTACTAGACAACTCCCAGTTAAGTTGGACTTTTGTCCTTGTGTGTTTTTGCATTTTGTTCCTGTTCACAGCTGCTGTTTCGTTACTGTGTCTGGAAAGCTCTTGTGAGCGGAAATTGCCACTCTGGTGTTATGAGTTAATGCTAGAGTCTTAAAGTAATTTCTGGATGGTGTTTTGATAGGGTTTTCTGCTGACCATGAAAGTGCCCTTTCTGTCTTCTTGCTATCTAGTAAGCGGACCTCGATTTTTGCTAAACCTATTTTCATACTACGTTTGTCATTTCATCTAAAATCACCGCCAATATATGTGGGGGCCTCTGTCTGCCTTTTGGGAAAATTTCTCTAGAGGTGAGCCAGGACTGTCTTTTCCTCTGCTAGGATTAGGTAGTTCTCCGGCTGGCGCTGGGCATCTAGGGATAAAAAAACGTAGGCATGCTACCCGGCCACTTCTAGTTGTGCGGCAGGTTTAGTTCATGGTCAGTATAGTTTCCATCTTCCAAGAGCTAGTTCTCATATATGCTGGGCTATGTTCTCTCGCCATTGAGAATCATGACAATACGGTACTTACTATAATACTGCTCCTATATACAAGAATATAGCTAATATAATACTTTCCCCTGTGTACAACAACATAGCTACTGTAATACTGCCCCTATTTTCAAGAATAGAGCTACTATAATACTGCCCCATGTACAAAAATATAAATACTTTAATACTGCCCTATGTACAAGAATATAACTACTGTAATACTGCTCCATATGTACAAAAATATAACAATTATAATACTGCCCCTATGTTCAATAATAGAACTACTACAACACTGCTCTCTATGTGCAGGAATATAAAAACTATAATACTGCCCCTATGTACAAGAATATTATAACTATAATACTGCTCCTAAGTACAGGAATATAACTACTATAATACTGCCCCCTATGAACAAGAATATAACTACTATAATACTGTCCCTATGTACAAGAATACAGCTAGTATAATACTGCTCCTATGTACAAGAAATTGACTACTACAATACTGCCCCCTGTGTACAAGAATAAAACTATTATAATACTGCCCCTATGTACAATAATATAACTACTATAATACTGCTCCTATGTACAAGAATATAACTACTATAATACTGCCCCTTGTGTACAAGAAAAAAACTACTATAATACTGATCCTATGTACAAGAATGTGACTACTATATTACTGCCCCTATGTAAAAGAATATAACTACTATAATACTGCTCCTATATACAAGAACATAACTACTATAATACTGCCCCTATGTTCAAGAATAGAACTACTATAATACTGCTCCTATGTACTAGAATATAACTACTATAATACTGCCCCCTATTTACAACAACATAACTACTATAATACTGCTCCTATGTACAAGAATATAACTACTATAATACTGCCCCCTATTTACAACAACATAACTACTATAATACTGCCCCTATGTTCAAGAATAGAACTACTATAATACTGCTCTCTATGTACAAGAATATAAAAACTATACTACTGCCCCCTATGTACAAGAATATAACTACTATAATACTGCCCCCTATGTACAAGAATATAACTACTATAATACTGCTCCCTTTGTACACGAATATAACTACTATAATACTGCCCCTATGTACAAGAATATAACTACTATAATACTGCCCCTATGTACAACAAGAATATAACTATTATAATACTGCCCTCTATGTAAAAGAATATAACTATAATAATACTGCCCCTATATACAATAATATAACAACTATAATACTGCTCCCTATGTACAAGAATGTGACTACTATAATAATGCCCCTATGTACAAGAATATAAATACTATAATACAGCCCCCTATGTACAAGACTATAACTACTATAATACTGCTCCCATGTAAAATAATAAAACTACTATGATACTGCTCCCTATGTACAAGAATATACGGTACTTACTATAATACTGCTCCTATATACAAGAATATAGCTAATATAATACTTTCCCTGTGTACAACAACATAGCTACTGTAATACTGCCCCTATTTTCAAGAATAGAGCTACTATAATACTGCCCCATGTACAAAAATATAAATACTTTAATACTGCCCTATGTACAAGAATATAACTACTGTAATACTGCTCCATATGTACAAAAATATAACAATTATAATACTGCCCCTATGTTCAATAATAGAACTACTATAACACTGCTCTCTATGTGCAGGAATATAAAAACTATAATACTGCCCCTATGTACAAGAATATTATAACTATAATACTGCTCCTAAGTACAGGAATATAACTACTATAATACTGCCCCCTATGAACAAGAATATAACTACTATAATACTGTCCCTATGTACAAGAATACAGCTAGTATAATACTGCTCCTATGTACAAGAAATTGACTACTACAATACTGCCCCCTGTGTACAAGAATAAAACTATTATAATACTGCCCCTATGTACAATAATATAACTACTATAATACTGCTCCTATGTACAAGAATATAACTACTATAATACTGCCCCTTGTGTACAAGAAAAAAACTACTATAATACTGATCCTATGTACAAGAATGTGACTACTATATTACTGCCCCTATGTAAAAGAATATAACTACTATAATACTGCTCCTATATACAAGAACATAACTACTATAATACTGCCCCTATGTTCAAGAATAGAACTACTATAATACTGCTCCTATGTACTAGAATATAACTACTATAATACTGCCCCCTATTTACAACAACATAACTACTATAATACTGCTCCTATGTACAAGAATATAACTACTATAATACTGCCCCCTATTTACAACAACATAACTACTATAATACTGCCCCTATGTTCAAGAATAGAACTACTATAATACTGCTCTCTATGTACAAGAATATAAAAACTATAATACTGCCCCCTATGTACAGGAATATAACTGCTATAATACTGCTCCCTATGTACAAGAATATAACTACTGTAATACTGCTCCTATGTACAGGAATATAACTACTATAATACTGTACCTATGTACAAGAATATTTCTGCAATAATACTGCCCCTCTGTACAATAATATAACTACAATAATACTGCCCCTACCTACAAGAATATAACTAGTATAATACTGCTCCTATGTACAAGAAATTGACTACTATAATACTGCCCCCTGTGTACAAGTATAAAACTACTATAATATTTCTCCCTATGTACAAGAAGATAACTACAATAATACTGCCGCTAAGTGCAATAATATAACTGCTATAATACTGCTCCCTATGTACAAGAATATAACTACTACAATACTGCTCCTATGTACAAGAATATGATTATTATAATACTGCCCTTAAGTACAAGAATATAATTACTATAATGCTGCCTCTATGTACAAGAATGTGACTACTATAATACTGCCCTTAAGTACAAGAATATAACTGCTATAATACTGCCCCCTATGTACAAGAACATAACTACTATAATACTTCCCCTATGTACAAGAATGTATCTACTATAATACTGCTCCTATGTACAAGAATATAACTACTATAATACTGCTCCTATGTACAAGAATATAACTACTATAAAACTGCCCCTATGTACAAGAATATAACTACTATAATACTGCCCCTATGTACAAGAATATAACTACTGTTATATGATAGTAGTTATATTCTTGTGTATAGAGAGCAGTATTATAGTAGTTATATTCTTGTACAAAGGGACAGTATTATAGTAGTTATAGTCTTGTACATAGTGGCAGTATTATAGTAGTTATATTCTTGTATTTAGGGAGCAGTATTACAGTAGTTATATTCCTGTACATAGTGGCAGTATGATAGCAGTTATATTCTTGTAGATGGTGAGCAGTATTATAGTAGTTATATTCTTGTACATAGGGGCAGTATTATAGTAGTTATATTCCTGTGCATAGGAGGCAGTATTATAGTAGTTTATTCTTGTACATAGGAGCAGTATTATAGTAGTTATATTCTTGTATATAGGGAGCAGTATTATAGTAGTTATATTCTTGTACATAGGGGCAGTATTATAGTAGTTATATTCTTGTGCATAGGGGCAGTATTATAGTAGTTATATTCTTGTACATAGGGGCAGTATTATAGTAGTTATATTCTTGTACATTGGGGGCAGTATTATAGTAATTGTATTCTTATATATAGGAGCAGTATTATAGTAGTTATATTCTTGTACATAGAGGCAGTATTATAGTAGTTATTTTCTTGTTCATAGGGGCAGTATTATAGTAGTTATATTCTTGTACATAGGGAGCAGTATTATGGTAGTTATATTATTGTACATAAAAGCAGTATTATAGCAGTTATATTCTTGTACATATGGGCTGTATTATAGTAGTTATATTTTTGTACATAGGGGCAGTATTATAGTAGTTATATTCTTCTGCATAGGGGCAGTATTATAGTAATTAAATTATTTTACATGAGAGCAGTATTATAGTAGTTATATTCTTGTACATAGGGGCAGTATTATAGTAGTTATATTTTTGTACATAGGGGCAGTATTATAGTAGTTATGTTTTTGTACATAGGGGCAGTATTATAGTAGTTATATTTTTGTACATAGGGGCAGTATTATAGTAGTTATATTTTTGTACATAGGGGCAGTATTATAGTAGTTATATTTTTGTACATAGGGGCAGTATTATAGTAGTTATATTTTTCTACATAGGGGCAGTATTATAGTAGTTATATTCTTATGCATAGGGGCAGTATTATAGTAGTTATATTCTTGTACATAAGGGCAGTATTATAGTAGTTACATTCTTGTACACAGGAGCAGTATTATAGTAGTTATATTCTTGTACATAAGGGCAGTATTACAGTAGTTACATTCTTGTACACAGGAGCAGTATTATAGTAGTTCTATTCTTGTACATAAGGTCAGTATTATAGTAGTTACATTCTTGTACACAGGAGCAGTATTATGCCACTAAAATTGGAGTAAAACTGGAGTTTTGGTTCGTACATTTTACACTTCAAATTGGACTCAATATCTTACCTTGTACTCTTACTACTGTGCCAGGACCTTCCTGAAGGATTGATTCCATATTATTTGGTGGTCTATGTGTTAAGCAAAATGTCATTGCCACACGACAGTAGAATTTGGTGTTATCTGGACCATGAAAGTCCTCTAGGAGAAGATCAGACTGACCAATCAGCTTGGTTTTTCCCCTGTACTCGGGATGTATGTAGTCTTCATTAGGGTGATAAACAAAATGTTGTCTTGGTTCACCAACCATCCAGTAGACCTCAGTCCACAGAGTGATTCTGTCTCCTACAGGATATGCACTTATTATGTCCTGTACAGAGAAGCTGCAGTTGATTATTACAGGTCCCATAAATTCCACTTCAGTTGTTTGGTTGATCTTAGAAACTCTGCTTGGCTCTTTAAAGGAAATATAGGACATTATTAGGCAAAATTAATACTTAGTCTAGTCTGAAAGCATTGTATATTGTTATAGAACCTAAAAGAGATTGGACAAGAAAGTAAATCGTATTTAAAACGTTACAAAATCATCTTTGCTATATACCTTCAATACAAGTTTTACTTTCAGGCATTTTTTGGCCCTTGAGGAATGTGAGGAATGTAAGTGATGTAGTTTCAGTATATGACTGAAGGTGTAATAGGCCCTGAAGTAATTAATTAATGATGGGTCCTAGGACTTTAAATGAGTATACTGTAGATGAGTGAACTCGAACTTTACAGTGTATGGTGCTGAAATCCGTACTCAGACTTATCACGGTAGTCCATAGTTGTGTGTTGATTTTGGATGCAGAATAAAGCTTGTTGAAAGTCTGCCCCGGACTCAATCAACAAGCTTTTCGGCTGTGGGCACTTCCTCAGCTATCACAACCATGCCGAGTATTGGCATGGATGTGATTGTTTGGATCACCACATGACCCGGCCTGTATAACTGCAGGATCACAGGTGGTGACTTCATTTTGCTCTGTATAGCTCAGGGACAGGACACGGCTCAAGTGAGGACAATTTTAGGTTCTATGGGGGTAGTCTGAAAAATACCCCCGTTGGGGGTACTCTGAAACAGGTTCTTTTGGGGTACTCTGCAAAACAGCCTCATTGGGAGTACTCCGCAATACGGTCTCTGTGTGGGTACTGTATACAGGCCATAAAGTTCTCTGCACTTTTTTGTGGTGCAAAGAACGAGGAGAGCATCAAGTAGGGGATGTTGATATAGTGCTGCTGGTGGTGGTGGTGGTGCAGATGCTGTATGGAGAAGATGTGGTCAATCTGTACCTGCTGTGTCCAAAAAAACAGCTTCCTCTGATGCATGAATGATGAGGCCAGAGCATGGGCATCTGTCTTCCACCTCACCTCCTTGCAAATCAGGCAAGCGGTCTGAGCCCCAAGTCATGTAGCAGTCACCTCTGCTTTTTTATGACTCCACTGGCTGTGGCTCCGTGGCCCATCCACCTGGCCCTGCCCCACAAGTGGAAGAGATTGAGTGCACTGATGCCAAACTACTTGTTCTGTTTGAGGATGAGTACATGGGAGGGTAGTGCATACAGTGAGTGGACTACCGCAGCACCTCTATGATGGTGACAACGCAACACTTTTGCCAACTGCTGTGGCTTTCTGCTGTGTGCAGACTGGCAAAGAGGGCAGGGGTGAGGAGTAGGGTTGTGTTATGGACCTGGTGGTTAGGAGCACCCGAAATGACCTGATGGTTAAAATGGAAAAACCTGGGACAAGCTCTGAGGAAGTGGTAACTCTACTGACCGCAATCCCTAATCCTATCACACACACTAGAAATAGCCGTGGAGCGTACCTAACTCTCCCTAGACGCCTCTTCACAGCCTAAGAGCTAACTACCCCTAAAGATAGAAATAGCAGCCTACCTTGCCTCAGAGAAATTCCCCAAAGTAAGGGTAGACCCCCACAAATATTGACTGTGTGTTAAGAGGGAAGTAACAAACACAGGAATGAAACAGATTTTAACAAAGGAGGCCGAATCTTCTCTAGATAGACAGAGGATAGGAAAGGGAACTATGCGGTCAGTATTAAAAACTACAAAAGCCACGCAGAGTGTGCAAAAAGACCTCCACACCGACTCACGGTGTGGAGGTGCAGCTCTGCACCCCCAGAGCTTCCAGCTAGCAAGGAAATATCATAATAGCAGGCTGGACTAAAAACATAGCATGTACTGAGAAATATATTCAAAAACGAACTTCAAATGACTAGCAAGGACTTAGCTTCTGCTGGAGTAGACAAGTCATCTGAGAAATCCAAGAGAGGTCTGAACCAGTACTGAGACATTGAGAGCTGGCATGAACTAACGACCTGGGCAGAGTTAAATAGGGAAGCCAGCAGGGGCAAAAAACGAGGGCAGCTGAGAAAGCCAACCTCAAAGATCAGCAGTTCCACTCAAAGCCACCAGAGGGTGTCCAAGGACAGAACTCACCAAAGTACCATTCACGACCACAGGAGGGAGCCCGAGAACGGAATTCACAACAGTACCCCCCCCTTGAGGAGGGGTCACCGAACCCTCACCAGAGCCCCCAGGCCGATCAGGACGAGCCAAATGAAAGGCACGAGCCAAATCGGCAGCATGGACATCGGAGGCAACAACCCAGGAATTATCCTCCTGACCATAGCCTTTCCATTTAACCAGGTACTGAAGCTTCCGTCTCGAAATACGAGAATCTAAAATCTTCTCCACCACATACTCCAACTCCCCCTCAACCAACACCGGAGCAGGAGGATCAACGGAAGGAACCATAGGCGCCACATATCTCCGCAACAACGACCTATGGAACACATTATGGATGGCAAAAGAAGTTGGAAGGGCCAAACGAAACGACACAGGATTGATAATTTCAGAAATCTTATAAGGACCAATGAAACGAGGCTTGAACTTAGGAGAAGAAACCTTCATAGGAACATAACGAGAAGACAACCAAACCAAATCCCCAACTCGAAGTCGGGGACCAACACAGCGACGGCGGTTAGCAAAACGTTGCGCCTTCTCCTGAGACAACGTCAAATTGTCCACCACGTGAGTCCAAATTTGTTGCAACCTGTCCACCACAGAATCCACACCAGGACAGTCAGAAGGCTCAACCTGCCCTGAAGAAAAACGGGGATGAAAACCAGAATTACAAAAGGCGAAACCAAAGTAGCAGAACTAGCCCGATTATTAAGGGCGAACTCGGCCAATGGCAAGAAGGTCACCCAATCATCCTGATCAGCAGAAACAAAGCATCTCAGATAGGTTTCCAAGGTCTGATTGGTTCGTTCGGTTTGGCCATTTGTCTGAGGATGGAACACTGAAGAAAAAGACAAATCAATGCCCATCTTAGCACAAAAGGACCGCCAAAACCTAGAAACAAATTGGCAACCTCTGTCCGACACAATGTTCTCTGGAATGCCATGCAAACGAACCACATGCTGAAAAAATAATGGAACCAAATCAGAGGAGGAAGGCAATTTAGGCAAGGGCACCAAATGGACCATCTTAGAAAACCGATCACAAACCACCCAGATGACAGACATCCTTTGAGAGACAGGAAGATCAGAAATAAAATCCATGGAAATATGTGTCCAGGGCCTCTTCGGGACAGGCAAAGGCAAAAGCAACCCACTGGCACGAGAACAGCAAGGTTTGGCCCGAGCACAAGTCCCACAGGACTGCACAAAAGAACGCACATCCCATGACAAGGAAGGCCACCAAAAGGACCTGGCAACCAAATCTCTGGTACCAAAAATCCCAGGATGACCAGCCAACACTGAACAATGAACCTCAGAAATAACCCTACTAGTCCATCTATCAGGGACAAACAGTTTCTCCACTGGACAGCGGTCAGGTCTATCAGCCTGAAACTCCTGCAGCACCCGCCGCAAATCAGGGGAGATGGCAGACAAAATCACCCCCTCTTTGAGAATACCAGCCGGCTCAGAGACTCCCGGAGAATCAGGCAAAAAACTCCTAGAAAGGGCATCAGCCTTCACATTCTTAGATCCCAGAAGGTATGAGACCACAAAATCGAAACAGGAGAAAAACAGTGACCATCGAGCCTGTCTAGGGTTCAACTGCTTGACGGACTCGAGGTAAGTCAGATTCTTGCGATCAGTCAGGACCACCACGCGATGTTTGGCTCCCTCAAGCCAATGTCGCCACTCCTCGAATGCCCACTTCATAGCCAACAACTCCCGATTGCCGACATCATAATTACGCTCAGCAGGCGAAAACTTTCTAGAAAAGAAAGCACACGGCTTCATCAAGGAGCCATCAGAACTTCTCTGAGACAAAACAGCCCCTGCCCCAATCTCAGAAGCATCAACCTCGACCTGAAAAGGGAGCAAAACATCTGGCTGACGCAACACAGGGGCCGAAGTAAAACGACGTTTAAGCTCCTGAAAAGCCTCAACGGCCGCAGGGGACCAATTCACCACATCAGCGCCTTTCTTCGTCAAATCAGTCAAAGGCTTAACCACACTAGAAAAATTAGCGATGAATCGACGGTAAAAATTAGCAAAGCCCAGGAACTTCTGAAGACTCTTCACAGATGTAGGTTGAGTCCAATCATAAATGGCCTGAACTTTAACAGGATCCATCTCGATAGTAGAAGGGGAGAAAATGAAGCCCAAAAAGGAAACCTTCTGAACTCCAAAGAGGCATTTAGAGCCCTTCACAAACAATGCATTGGCACGAAGGACCTGGAACACCATCCTGACCTGCCTCACATGAGACTCCCAATCATCCGAAAAGACCAAAATATCATCCAAATATACGATCATGAACCTATCCAGATACTTCCGGAAGATGTCGTGCATAAAGGACTGAAACACAGATGGAGCATTAGGAAGCCCGAATGGCATCACCAGGTACTCAAAATGGCCCTCGGGCGTATTAAATGCTGTTTTCCATTCATCGCCCTGTTTAATACGCAGAAGATTATACGCCCCTCGAAGGTCAATCTTGGTAAACCAACTAGCCCCCTTAATCCGAGCAAACAAATCAGACAACAGAGGCAAAGGGTACTGAAATTTGACCGTGATTTTATTGAGAAGGCGGTAATCTATACAGGGTCTCAGAGAGCCATCCTTCTTGGCCACAAAAAAGAACCCTGCTCCCAATGGCGACGAAGATGGGCGAATATGCCCTTTCTCCAAGGACTCCTTTACATAACTCCGCATAGCGGCATGTTCTGGCACAGATAAATTGAACAGTCGGCCCTTAGGGAACTTACTACCAGGAATCAAATTAATAGCGCAATCACAGTCCCTATGAGGAGGTAGGGCACTGGACTTGGGCTCATCAAATACATCCTGGTAATCCGACAAAAACTCAGGGACTTCAGAAGGAGCGGAAGAAGAAATTGACATCAAAGGAACATCACCATGTATCCCTTGACAACCCCAACTAGACACAGACATTGATTTCCAATCCAGTACTGGGTTATGAACCTGTAACCATGGCAAACCCAACACGACAACATCATGCAAATTATGCAACACCAAAAAGCGAATATTTTCCTGATGTGCGGGAGCCATGCACATGGTCAGCTGAGTCCAGTACTGAGGTTTATTCTTGGCCAATGGCGTAGCATCAATCCCCCTTAAGGGAATAGGAATCTGCAAAGGCTCCAAGAAAAAACCACAGCGCCTGGCAAACTCCAAGTCCATCAAATTCAGAGCAGCGCCCGAATCCCCAAATGCCATAACAGAGTAGGACGACAATGAGAAAATCAGAGTAACAGATAAGAGAAATTTAGGCTGCAAAGTACTAATGGTGACAGACCTAGCGAACCTCTTAGTGCGCTTAGGACAATCAGAGATAGCATGAGGGGAGTCACCACAGTAAAAATACAGCCCATTCTGACGTCTGTGTTCTTGCCGTTCAGCTCTGGTCAAAGTCCTATCACATTGCATAGGCTCAGGCCTCTGTTCAGAGGACACCGCCAAATGGTGCACAACTTTGCGCTCGCGCAAACGCCGATCAATCTGAATGGCCAAAGACATTGACTCATTCAGACCAGCAGGCGTGGGAAACCCCACCATAACATCCTTAAGGGCTTCAGAAAGACCCTTTCTGAAAATTGCTGCCAGGGCACACTCATTCCATTGGGTAAGCACAGACCACTTTCTAAACTTCTGGCAATATACTTCTGCTTCATCCTGACCCTGACATAGAGTCAGTAAGATCTTTTCTGCCTGATCCACAGAATTAGGTTCGTCATAAAGCAATCCAAGCGCTAGAAAAAATGCATCCACATTAAGCAATGCAGGATTTCCTGGCTCAAGGGAGAATGCCCAGTCTTGCGGGTCACCACGCAACAAAGAAATAATAATCTTTACTTGCTGAATGGGATCACCAGAGGAGCGGGGTTTCAGAGCAAGAAACAGTCTGCAATTATTTTTGAAATTCAAAAATTTAGATCTATCCCCAGAAAACAAATCAGGAATTGGAATTCTAGGCTCTAACATCGGATTCTGAACTACATAATCTTGAATACTCTGTACCCTAGCAGTGAGTTGATCCACACAAGAGGACAAACCCTGAATATCCATATCTACACCTGAGTCCTGAACCACCCAGAGGTTAAGGGGAAAAGAAAGACAAAACAAGCAGCAAAGAAAAAAAATTGACTCAGAACTTCTCTTTTCCCTCTTTTGAGATGCATTAACACTTTGTGGGCCAGCTGTACTGTTATGGACCTGGTGGTTAGGAGCACCCGAAATGACCTGATGGTTAAAATGGAAAACCTGGGACAAGCTCTGAGGAAGTGGTAACTCTACTGACCGCAATCCCTAATCCTATCACACACACAAGAAATAGCCATGGAGCGCACCTAACTCTCCCTAGACGCCTCTTCACAGCCTAAGAGCTAACTACCCCTAAAGATAGAAATAGCAGCCTACCTTGCCTCAGAGAAATTCCCCAAAGTAAAGGTAGCCCCCCACAAATATTGACTGTGAGTTAAGAGGGAAGTAACAAACACAGGAATGAAACAGATTTTAGCAAAGGAGGCCGAATCTTCTCTAGATAGACAGAGGATAGGAAAGGGAACTATGCGGTCAGTATTAAAAACTACAAAAACCACGCAGAGTGTGCAAAAAGACCTCCACACCGACTCACAGTGTGGAGGTGCAGCTCTGCACCCCAAGAGCTTCCAGCTAGCAAGGAAATATCATAATAGCAGGCTGGACTAGAAACATAGCATGTACTGAGAAATATATTCAAAAACCAATGAACAGCAAATGACTAGCAAGGACTTAGCTTCTGCTGGAGTAGACAGGTCATCTGAGAAATCCAAGAGAGGTCTGAACCAGTACTGAGACATTGACAGCTGGCATGAACTAACGACCTGGGCAGAGTTAAATAGGGAAGCCAGCAGAAGCAATAAACGAGGGCAGCTGAGAAAGCCAACCTCAAGGATCAGCAGTTCCACTCAAAGCCACCAGAGGGTGTCCAAGGACAGAACTCACCAAAGTACCATTCACGACCACAGGAGGGAGCCCGAGAACGGAATTCACAACAGTACCCCCCCCTTGAGGAGGGGTCACCGAACCCTCACCAGAGCCCCCAGGCCGATCAGGACAAGCCAAATGAAAGGCACGAACCAAATCGGCAGCATGGACATCGGAGGCAACAACCCAGGAATTATCCTCCTGACCATAGCCTTTCCATTTAACCAGGTACTGAAGCTTCCGTCTCGAAATACGAGAATCTAAAATCTTCTCCACCACATACTCCAACTCCCCATCAATCAACACCGGGGCAGGAGGATCAACAGAGGGAACAACGGGCACCACATATTTCCGCAACACAGATCTATGAAAAACATTATGGATGGAAAAAGAGGCTGGAAGGGCCAAACGAAAAGACACTGGATTGATAATCTCAGAAATCCTATAAGGGCCAATAAACCGAGGCTTAAACTTAAGGGAAGAAACCTTCATAGGAACATGACGGGAAGACAACCAGACCAAATCCCCAACCCGAAGCCGGGAACCAACACACCGACGACGGTTAGCAAAACGCTGAGCCCCCTCCTGAGACAACACCAAATTGTCAACAACATGAGCCCAAATTTGCTGCAACCTGTCAACCACAGAGTCCACCCCAGGACAATCAGAAGGCTCAACCTGCCCCGAAGAAAAACGAGGATGAAAACCAGAGTTACAAAAGAAGGGTGAAACCAAGGTAGCAGAACTAGCCTGATTATTAAGGGCAAACTCGGCCAATGGCAAGAAAGCCACCCAATCATCCTGATCAGCAGACACAAAGCATCTCAAATAAGTTTCCAAAGTCTGATTAGTTCGCTCGGTTTGGCCATTTGTCTGAGGATGAAACGCGGAAGAAAAAGACAAATCAATGCCCAGCCTAGCACAAAAGGCCCACCAAAACCTAGAAACAAACTGGGAACCTCTATCGGACACAATATTCTCCGGAATGCCATGCAAACGAACCACATGCTGAAAAAACAATGGAACCAAATCAGAAGAGGAAGGCAACTTAGGCAAAGGTACCAAATGAACCATCTTAGAAAACCGGTCACAAACCACCCAGATAACCAACATCCTCTGGGAAACCGGAAGATCCGAAATAAAATCCATAGAAATATTTGCGTCCAAGGCCTCTCAGGGACCAGCAAAGGCAAAAGCAAACCACTAGTGCGAGAACAGCAAGGCTTGGCCCGCGCACAAGTCCCACAGGACTGCACAAAAGAACGCACATCCCGTGACAAAGAAGGCCACCAAAAGGACCTACCAACCAAATCTCTGGTACCAAAAATCCCAGGATGACCAGCCAACACAGAACAATGAACCTCCGAAATCACTTTACTAGTCCATCTGTCAGGAAAAAACAGTTTCCCCACTGGACAGAGGTCAGGTTTATCAGCCTGAAATTCCTGAAGAACCCGTCGTAAATCAGGGGAGATGGCAGAAAGAATCACCCCTTCCTTCAGAATGCCGACCGGCTCAAGGACCCCAGGAGAATCAGGCAAAAAGCTCCTAGAGAGGGCATCAGCCTTAAAATTCTTAGAACCCGGAAGATACGAGACCACAAAATCAAAACAGGAGAAAAACAGGGACCATCGGGCCTGTCTAGGATTCAGCCGTTTGGCAGACTCGAGGTAAATCAGATTCTTATGATCGGTCAAGACCACAATACGGTGCTTGGCCCCCTCAAGCCAATGTCGCCACTCCTCAAATGCCCACTTCATAGCCAACAACTCACGATTGTCGACATCATAATTGCGTTCCGCAGGTGAAAACTTTCGAGAAAAGAAGGCACACGGTTTTATCAAGGAACCATCAGAATTCATCTGAGACAAAACGGACCCTGCCCCAATCTCAGAAGCGTCAACCTCAACCTGAAAAGGAAGAGAAACATCCGGCTGACGCAACACAGGGGCAGAAGTAAATCGGCGTTTAAGCTCCTGAAAGGCAGAAACAGCTGCAGAGGGCCAATTCGTCACATCAGCGCCTTTCTTCGTCAAATCGGTCAGGGGTTTAACCACACTGGAGAAGTTGGCAATGAAACGGCGATAAAAATTAGCAAAGCCCAAAAATTTCTGAAGGCTCTTCACGGATGTGGGTTGGATCCAATCATGAATGACCTGAACCTTAACCGGATCCATTTCTATAGATGAGGGAGAAAAAATGAAGCCCAAAAAAGAAATCTTCTGTACTCCAAAGAGGCACTTAGACCCCTTCACAAACAATGCATTATCACGAAGGATCTGAAATACCATCCTGACTTGTTTCACATGAGACTCCCAATCATCTGAAAAAATCAAAATATCATCCAAATATACAATCACGAATTTATCAAGATAATTCCGAAATTCATCATGCATGAAGGACTGAAACACAGATGGAGCATTAGAGAGTCCGAATGGCATTACAAGGTATTCAAAATGGCCTTCGGGCGTATTAAACGCAGTTTTCCATTCGTCACCCTGCTTAATACGAACAGGATTATATGCACCTCGAAGGTCAATCTTAGTAAACCAACTAGCCCCCTTAATCCTAGCAAACAGATCAGAAAGCAAAGGCAAAGGGTATTGGAATTTGACCGTGATCTTATTCAAGAGGCAATAATCAATACAGGGTCTCAAGGAGCCATCTTTTTTGGCAACAAAAAAAAACCCTGCTCCCAATGGTGAAGAAGATGGCCGAATATGTCCCCTCTCCAAGGACTCCTTAACATAGCTCCGCATGGCGGTATGTTCTGGCACAGACAGGTTGAAAAGTCGGCTCTTAGGGAACTTACAGCCTGGAATCAAGTCAATAGCACAATCACAGTCCCTATGCGGTGGAAGGGAACTGGACTTGGGCTCATTGAATACATCCTGGAAATCTGACAAAAACTCAGGAATTTCAGAAGAGGGGGAGGAGGCAATTAACATCAAAGGAACGTCACCATGAACCCCCTGACAACCCCAACTAGTCACAGACATAGATTTCCAATCTAACACCGGATTATGCACCTGTAACCATGGGAAACCCAGCACAATAGCATCATGCAAATTATGCAACACCAGAAAACGACAATCTTCCTGATGGGCTGGCGCCATGCACATGGTCAACTGTGTCCAAAACTGAGGTTTATTTTTAGCCAACGGTGTAGCATCAATGCCCCTCAAAGGAATAGGACTCTGCAAAGACTGCAAGGGGAAACCACAACGTCTGGCAAATTCTAAGTCCATTAAGTTTAGAGCGGCACCTGAATCCACAAAAGCCATGACAGAAAATGACGATAATGAGCAGATCAGGGTCACAGATAACAGAAATTTAGGTTGTACAGTACTGATGGTAACAGAACTAGCGATTCTCTTGGTACGCTTAGGGCAATCAGAAATAACATGAGCAGAATCGCCGTAGTAAAAACACAACCTATTCTGACGTCTGAATCCTTGTCGTTCAGCTCTAGACACAATCCTATCACACTGCATAGGCTCAGGACTCCACTCGGAAGACAATGCCATAGTGTGCACAACTCTGCGCTCGCGCAAGCGCCGATCAATCTGAATGGCCAGAGACATATAATCACTCAGACCAGCAGGCGTGGGGAACCCCACCATAACATCTTTAACGGATTCAGAAAGACCCTTTCTGAAAATTGCCGCCAAGGCATCCTCATTCCATTTAGTCAGTACAGACCATTTTCTAAATTTCTGGCAATATGATTCTGCCGCTTCTTGACCCTGACACAGGGCCAGCAAGGTCTTCTCAGCATGATCCACTGAATTAGGTTCATCATACAATAACCCAAGCGCCTGAAAAAAGGTGTCTACATTAAGCAACGCCGGATTCCCAGGTTCCAGGGCAAATGCCCAATCCTGGGGGTCACCACGCAGCAGAGATATAACAATTTTAACCTGCTGGATGGGATCACCAGAGGAACGGGGTTTCAGAGCAAAAAACAGTTTACAGTTATTTTTAAAGCTCAAAAATTTGGACCTGTCCCCAAGAAACAAATCAGGAGTTGGAATTCTAGGCTCTAAAACCGGAGTCTGAACGATATAATCGGAAATACCCTGTACTCTAGCAGCAAGTTGATCCACACGAGAAGCCAATCCCTGAACATCCATACCAGCGCCGAACTCCTGAGCCACCCAGAGGTAAAGAGGGAAAAAAAAAACACAACAGACTACAGAAAAAAATGGCTCAGCACTTTCCTTCCCTTCTTCTGAGATGCGGTTAACTCATTGTTGGCCAGTTGTACTGTTATGATCTGGTGGCCTAAGAGCAGCATGAGACATACTCTGGAGAAGGTGGTACCTGTACTGACCGCAGACCCTGAACTTAACACCGCAACTAGAAGTAGCCGTGGAATGTACCTATCACTCCCTAGACATCTCAACACAGCCGGAGGACTAATTACCCCTAGAGATAGAAAAGGGAAAACTATCTTGCCTCAGAGAAAATTCCCAAAGGATAGCCAGCCCCCCACAAATATTGACTGTGATAGGAGAGGGAAAAAACATACACAGACTGAAATCAGAATTTAGCAAAGGAGGCCACTTCTAGCTAAATAGAAAGGATAGGACAGAGTACTATGCGGTCAGTATTAAAACACTAGAAAATATCCACCACAGAAAATACAAAAATCTCCACAGCTAACTAAAGATATTGAGGGTATATCTGCATCTCCAGAGATACCAGCTTGGCTAAACAAATCCTTATTCAGACCAAGCTGGACAAGACAAAAACATGGAAAAGAACTGAACAATAAGGCCACAGCATGTGGACAGCAAAAATCAAGGCCAGAACTTATCTTTGTTGAAAGGAACAGCAAAGCAGGAGAGAGCAGGCAAGGATGTGAATCCTCCAGGAACAATGGACAACTGGCATTGACTAAAGGGTCAAGCAAGGCTAAATAGCCCAGTCAGGTTTGCAAAAACTTGACACACCTGATGAATGCTACGATCCAGAGACAGCAGCACTACCACTTATAACCACTGGAAGGAGCCCAAGAGCAGAAATCACAACAGTAAAGCCAGTGACTAGTGTTGAGCATTCCGATACCGCAAGTATCGGGTATCGGCCGATATTTGCTGTATCGGAATTCCGATACCGAGATCCGATACTTTTGTGGTATCGGGTATCGGTATCGAAACAACATTAATGTGTAAAAGAAAGAATTAAAATAAAAAATATTGCTATACTCACCTCTCCGATGCAGCCTGGACCTCACCGAGGGAACCGGCAGCGTTCTTTGCTTAAAATGCGAGCGTTTCCTTCCTTCCGTGATGTCACGGCTTGTGATTGGTCGCGTGCCGCCCATGTGGCCGCGACGCGACCAATCACAGCAAGCCGTGACGTAATTTTCAGGTCCTTCTAGGCATTCAGTATTTTAAAATTACGTTCCGGCTTTGTGATTGGTCGCGTCGCGGTCACATGGGCGACGCGACCAATCACAAGCCGTGACGTCACAGGAGGCAGGAAGCGCGCGCATTTTTAAAATTACGTCACGGCTTGTGATTGGTCGCGTCGCCCATGTGGCCGCAACGCAACCAATCACAGCAAGCCGTGACGTAATTTCAATTTCAATTTCAATTTTAAAAATGCGCGCATGTCCAGCCTCCCGTGACGTCACGGCTTGTGATTGGTCGCGTCGCCCATGTGACCGCGACGCGACCAATCACAAGCCAGAACGTAATTTTAAAATCCTGAAGGACCTGAAATTACGTCACGGCTTGCTGTGATAGGTCGCGTCGCGGCCACATGGGCGGCACGCGGCCAATCACAAGCCGGGACTTCACGTAAGGAAGTAAACGCGTGAATTTTAAGCAAAGAACGCTGCCGGTTCCCTCGGTGAGGTGAGTATAGCAATATTTTTTATTTTAATTCTTTCTTTTACACATTAATATGGATCCCAGGGACTGAAGGAGAGTTTCCTCTCCTTCAGACCCTGGGAACCATCAGGGATACCGTCCGATACTTGAGTGTTATGATCCCAATGGCAGGGGACCTCAAAGATTACAGCAAAGTCTGCAAAACATAAATACCAGCTCATAGGGAAGTGGTAACTAGGCTGACCATATACCTGATCCTAGCGCAAACACTAACAGCAGCCGGGGAACGTGCCTACGTTGATTCTAGACGTCTCGCGCCAGCCGGAGAACTAACTACCCCTATCAGGGAAAATAAGACCTCTCTTGCCTCCAGAGAAAAGACCCCAAAGTAATACAAGCCCCCAACAAATAATAATGGTTAGGTAAGAAGAAAAGACAAACGTAAGAATGAACTAGATTTAGCAAAGAGAGGCCCACTGACTAATAGCAGAATATAGTAAGAAGACTTATATGGTCAGCAAAAAACCCTGCAAAATATCCACGCTGAATATCCAAGAACCCCCAAACCGACTGACGGTGTGGGGGGAGAATATCAGCCCCCCTAGAGCTTCCAGCAATAACAGGAATCACATATTGTACAAGCTGGACAAAAAATATGAACAATGCAAATGATCAAGAGTACGAAAGCAGGACTTAGCTTATCTTGCAAAGAACCAGGACCTGAAGACAGGAGCAAACAGAAGTGAACTGATTACAACGATGCCAGGCACTGGACTGAGAATCCAGGAAGTTTAAATAGCAACACCCCAGGCCTAACGAAGCAGGTGAGCACCAACCTGGTAAAAGACAATCCAAGTGCCAAATCACTAGTGACCACAAGAGGGAGCCAAAAAGTATAGTTCACAACAGTACCCCCCTTTAAGGAGGGGTCACCGAACCCTCACCAAGACCACCAGGGTGACCAGGATGAGCAGCGTGGAAGGCACGAACCAAATCGGCCGCATGAACATCAGAGGCGGCCACCCAGGAATTATCCTCCTGACCATAGCCCTTCCATTTGACCAAATACTGGAGCCTCCGTCTAGAGAGACGAGAATCCAAGATCTTCTCCACCACGTACTCCAACTCGCCCTCAACCAACACCGGAGCAGGAGGCTCAACAGCAGGAACCACAGGCACAACGTACCGCCGTAACAAAGACCTATGGAACACGTTGTGAATGGCAAACGACACCGGAAGATCCAAACGAAAAGAAATCGGGTTAAGAACTTCCAAAATTTTATAAGGACCAATAAAGCGGGGCTTAAACTTAGGAGAGGAAACCTTCAGAGGGACATACCGAGAAGACAACCAAACCAAATCCCCAACACGAAGTCGGGGGCCCACACCACGGCGGCGGTTGGCAAAACGCTGAGCCTTCTCCTGTGACAACTTCAAGTTGTCCACCACATGATTCCAAATCCGCTGCAACCTATCCACCACAGAATCCACCCCAGGACAGTCAGAAGACTCAACATGACACGAGGAGAAACGAGGATGAAAACCAGAGTTGCAGAAGAATGGCGAAACCAAAGTAGCGGAACTAGCCCGATTATTAAGGGCAAACTCCGTCAATGGCAAGAAGGTCACCCAATCATCCTGGTCCGCAGAAACAAAACATCTCAAATAAGCCTCCAGTGTCTGATTAGTTCGCTCCGTTTGACCATTAGTCTCAGGATGGAAGGAAGATGAAAACGACAAATCAATGCCCATCTTAGCACAAAAAGATCGCCAGAATCTGGACACAAACTGGGATCCTCTGTCGGACACGATATTCTCCGGAATGCCGTGTAAACGAACCACATTCTGAAAAAACAAAGGAACCAGATCGGAAGAGGAAGGCAACTTAGGCAAGGGTACCAAATGGACCATCTTGGAAAAACGATCACACACCACCCAGATGACAGACATTCCCCGAGACACCGGAAGATCAGAAATGAAATCCATGGAAATGTGCGTCCAAGGCCTCTTCGGGACGGGCAAGGGCAAAAGCAACCCGCTAGCACGAGAACAACAAGGCTTAGCCCGAGCACAAGTCCCACAGGACTGCATAAATGACCGCACATCCCGTGACAAGGAAGGCCACCAAAAGGACCTAGCCACCAAATCTCTGGTGCCAAAAATTCCCGGATGCCCTGCCAACACCGAGGAATGAACCTCGGAAATGACTCTGCTGGTCCATTTATCAGGAACAAACAGTCTGTCGGGTGGACACGAGTCAGGTCTACCAGCCTGAAATCTCTGCAACACACGTCGCAAATCCGGAGATATGGCCGACACGATCACTCCCTCTTTAAGAATACCAGCTGGCTCCGAGACTCCAGGAGAGTCAGGCACAAAGCTCCTAGAGAGAGCATCAGCCTTAACATTCTTCGAACCAGGCAGGTATGAGACCACAAAGTCAAAACGAGAGAAAAACAATGACCAACGAGCCTGTCTAGGATTCAGGCGCTTAGCAGACTCGAGATACATCAGATTTTTGTGATCAGTCAAGACCACCACACGATGCTTAGCACCCTCGAGCCAATGACGCCACTCCTCAAATGCCCACTTCATGGCCAACAACTCCCGATTACCAACATCATAGTTCCGCTCAGCAGGCGAAAACTTCCTAGAGAAAAAGGCACATGGTCTCATCACAGAACAACCAGAGCCTCTCTGTGACAAAACAGCCCCAGCACCGATCTCAGAAGCATCCACTTCAACCTGAAAGGGAAGTGAGACATCAGGCTGGCACAAAACAGGCGCCGAAGTAAACCGGCGCTTCAGCTCCTGGAAGGCCTCCACAGCTGCAGGAGCCCAATTAGCCACATCAGAACCTTTCTTGGTCATATCTGTCAAAGGTTTAACAACGCTAGAAAAATTAGCGATAAAGCGACGGTAGAAATTAGCGAACCCCAAGAACTTCTGAAGACTCTTAACAGACGTGGGCTGAGTCCAATCATGAATAGCTCGGACCTTGACTGGGTCCATCTCCACGGCAGAAGGGGAGAAAATAAAACCCAAAAAGGAAACCTTCTGCACTCCAAAGAGACACTTTGAGCCCTTCACAAACAAAGCGTTATCACGCAAAACCTGAAACACCATCCTGACCTGCTTTACATGAGAATCCCAATCATCCGAGAAAACTAGGATATCATCAAGAAACACAATCAAAAATTTATCCAGATACTTCCGGAAGATATCATGCATAAAGGACTGAAACACTGAAGGGGCATTAGAGAGCCCAAAGGGCATCACCAAGTATTCAAAATGACCTTCGGGCGTATTGAATGCAGTTTTCCATTCATCTCCCTGCCTAATGCGCACAAGGTTGTACGCACCACGAAGATCTATCTTGGTGAACCACTTGGCGCCCTTAATCCGAGCAAACAAGTCTGACAATAGCGGCAACGGATACTGAAACTTAACAGTGATTTTATTCAGAAGCCGATAGTCTATACAAGGTCTCAAAGACCCGTCTTTCTTGGCCACAAAAAAGAATCCCGCACCGAGAGGGGAAGAGGATGGGCGAATATGCCCCTTCTCCAAAGACTCCTTGACATAAGAACGCATCGCGGCATGCTCGGGTACAGACAAATTAAATAATCGTCCCTTAGGAAATTTACTGCCAGGAATCAAATCTATAGCGCAGTCACAGTACCTATGAGGAGGAAGAGCACTGGACCTGGACTCACTGAAAACATCCTGATAGTCACACAAATACTCAGGAACTTCTGAAGGAGTAGAAGTAGCAATAGACACCGGCGAAGAATCGCAATGAATTCCCTGACAACCCCAACTTGAGACAGACATAGCCTTCCAATCCAAAACAGGATTATGGGTCTGTAACCATGGCAGACCTAAAACGACCAAATCATTCATTTTATGCAGAACAAGAAAACGAATCACCTCCCGATGTTCAGGAGTCATGCACATGGTCACTTGTGTCCAATACTGCGGTTTATTTTCTGCCAGTGGCGTAGCATCAATTCCTCTGAGAGGAATCGGAACCTTTAAAGGCTCCAGGACAAAACCGCAGCGCTTGGCAAACGACAAGTCCATAAGACTCAGGGCAGCACCTGAATCCACAAATGCCATAACAGGGTAGGAAGACAATGAACAAATTAAAGTCACAGACAAAATAAATTTAGGCTGCAAATTACCAATGGTGACAGGACTGACAACCTTGGTTAGGCGTTTAGAGCATGCTGATATAACATGTGTAGAATCACCACAGTAAAAACACAGCCCATTCTGACGTCTATGATTTTGTCGTTCGGTTCTAGTCAGGATTCTATCGCATTGCATTGAGACAGGTGTCTGTTCAGACAACACCGCCAGAGGTTTAGCGGATTTGCGCTCCCGCAAACGCCGATCAATCTGAATAGCCAGCACCATAGAATCATTCAGACTTGTAGGAATTGTAAAACCCACCATCACATTCTTAATGGCTTCAGAAAGGCCATTTCTGAAATTTGCGGCCAGAGCACATTCATTCCATCGAGTAAGCACGGACCATTTCCGAAATTTTTGGCAGTACACCTCAGCTTCATCCTGGCCCTGAGAGATGGCCAGTAGAGCTTTTTCTGCCTGAATTTCAAGATTAGGCTCCTCATAAAGCAATCCGAGCGCCAGAAAAAACGCATCAACATCCGCCAATGCAGGATCTCCTGGCGCTAACAAGAAAGCCCAATCCTGAGGGTCGCCACGCAAGAAGGAGATAATAATTTTAACTTGCTGAGCTGAATCTCCAGACGAACTAGGTTTCAAAGATAGAAACAATTTACAATTATTCCTAAAATTCCTAAATTTAAATCGATCTCCAGAGAACAGCTCAGGAATAGGTATCTTAGGCTCTGACATAGGACTGCTAACAACAAAATCCTGAATGCCCTGCACACGTGCAGCAAGCTGATCCACACTAGTAATCAAGGTCTGAACATTCATGTCTGCAGCAAAGCTTCAAGCCACTCAGAGATAAAGGGGAGGAAGAAAAAAAAAAAAAAAAAAAACTCAGAACTTCTTTTCTTTTAATCCCACTTCAGCAATGCATTAACTATTTATTGGCCTGGCATACTGTTATGATCCCAATGGCAGGGGACCTCAAAGATTACAGCAAAGTCTGCAAAACATAAATACCAGCTCATAGGGAAGTGGTAACTAGGCCGACCATATACCAGATCCTAGCGCAAACACTAACAGCAGCCGGGGAACGTGCCTACGTTGATTCTAGACGTCTCGCGCCAGCCGGAGAACTAACTACCCCTATCAGGGAAAATAAGACCTCTCTTGCCTCCAGAGAAAAGACCCCAAAGTAATACAAGCCCCCAACAAATAATCACATATTGTACAAGCTGGACAAAAAATATGAACAATGCAAATGATCAAGAGTATGAAAGCAGGACTTAGCTTATCTTGCAAAGAACCAGGATCTGAAGACAGGAGCAAACAGAAGTGAACTGATTACAACGATGCCAGGCACTGGACTGAGAATCCAGGAAGTTTAAATAGCAACACCCCAGGCCTAACGAAGCAGGTGAGCACCAACCTGGTAAAAGACAATCCAAGTGCCAAATCACTAGTGACCACAAGAGGGAGCCAAAAAGTATAGTTCACAACACTTGAGTCCCATTGACTTGTATTGGTATCGGGTATCGGTATCGGATTGGATCCGATACTTTGCCGGTATCGGCCGATACTTTCCGATACCGATACTTTCAAGTATCGGACGGTATCGCTCAACACTACCAGTGACTGAGGGCAGATATTAATAGCCAGGAGAGGGTCCATGGTTATTGGCCCCCCGTGGCTAAAAACATCTGCCCCCAGCCACCCCAGAAAAGGCACATCTGGAAGATGCACCTATTCTGGCACTTGGCCACTCTCTTCCCACTCCCATGTAGCGGTGGGATATGGGGTAATAAGGGGTTAATGTCACCTTGCTATTGTAAGGTGACATTAAGCCAGATTAATAATGGAGAGGCGTCAATTCTGACACCTATCCATTATTAATCCAATTGTATGAAAGGGTTAAAAAACACACACACACATGATTAAAAAGTATTTTAATGAAATAAGCACACAGGTTGTTTTAATATTTTATTGCTCTCTCAATCCACCTGAAGACCCTCGCTTGGAAAAATAATAAACCAACAATATACATACCCTCTGATGAACTGTCACGTCCCACGAGGTAAATCCATCTGAAGGGGTTAAAATAGTTTACAGGCAGGAGCTCTGCTATAATGCAGCTGTGCTCGTGCCTGTAAACCCCGGCGAATGAAGGAAATGTAGGTCAACGACCTATAGTTACCTTCAGTCGCGGTGATGCGCCCCCTGGTGGATGTCCTCATATGACCTGGAGCGTGGGAAAAAGTTCCCAGACTGCAGTTCATGAGGACATCCACCTGGGGGCACATCACCGCGACTGAAGGTAACTATAGGTCATTGACCTACATTTCCTTCATTCGCCGGGGTTTACAGGCACGAGCACAGCTGCATTATAGCAGAGCTCCTGCCTGTAAACTATTTTAACCCCTTCAGATGGATTTACCTCGTGGGACGTGACAGTTCATCAGAGGGTATGTATATTGTTGGTTTATTATTTTTCCAAGCGAGGGTCTTCAGGTGGATTGAGAGAGCAATAAAATATTAAAACAACCTGTGTGTTTATTTCATTAAAATACTTTTTAATCATGTGTGTGTGTTTTTTAACCCTTTCATACAATTGGATTAATAATGGATAGGTGTCAGAATTGACACCTCTCCATTATTAATCTGGCTTAATGTCACCTTACAATAGCAAGGTGGCATTAACCCTTCATTACCCCATATCCCACCGCTACACGGGAGTGGGAAGAGAGTAGCCAAGTGCCAGAATAGGCGCATCTTCCAGATGTGCCTTTTCTGGGGTGGCTGGGGGCAGATGTTTTTAGCCACGGGGGGGCCAATAACCATGGACCCTCTCCTGTCTATTAATATCTGCCCTCAGTCACTGGCTTTACCACTCTGGCTGAGAAAATTGCGCGGGAGCCCACGCCAATTTTTTCCGCGATTTAACTCTTAAATTTAATAGCTACAGCGCCAAAATTTTGCACATACACACTACTAACATTAGTAGTGTGGCATATGCAAAAAAAAGGGGGATATGACATGGTTTACTGTATGTAAACCATGTCTCATATCATGTCGGGTTTAGGCAGGAGAAATGAAAAGCTGGCAATTGAATTACCGGCTTTTCAACATTATCGCGCTGAAGCAAATATTAAAAAGTATGCTTCCCCATTGAATTGCATTGGGTTTCGTGTTTTGGCCGATCCCCGACCCCGACTTTTCAATAAGATCGGCCGATTTCACTCGACCCGACTTTTGAGAAAGTCGGGTTTCGTGAAACCCGACTCGATCTCAAAAAATGAAAAGTCGCTCAACCCTAGTGAGGAGTTGTTGGAAGATGATGGGGAGAATGATGAGGTCCCAGACCCCACATGGAGTCAATGCAATCTGAGTGACATAGGCAGGTAGGAGGAAGACGTAGTGGTCACGTTGCCCCAGATGCACAGAAAAGAGGGAGCAGGGTGTAAAGGCACAATGGCGAACCCCTAGCCAGTATATCGTATCGGCTGATCCTGCCTACCACGCCATCGAACTGGGCACACCAAAGTCAGCTTAAACGAACTCCCTGGCATGGAATTTCTTCAAGCAATGTGCTTACAACAAGACATGCTGTCCAGACAGAGCTTTAAGTGAGACATACAGTAAATGTTGTTAACCTGAACACCACCTGCATGATGAGGCATCTGACTGCAAAGAAAAAGCCATAGTCCTGAATGCCAGCATTTCAAAACTCCTTGCCTTTGAAATGCTGCCATTCTGGCTGGTCGAGACTAGTGTTGAGCATTCCGATACCGCAAGTATCGGGTATCGGCCGATACTTGCGGTATCGGAATTCCGATACCGGGATTCCGATACTTGCCGCGTATCGGATACCGGAATCGGAAGTTCAAAGATTCAAAATGCAGAAATTCAGCCAATGAGAATGATTCCAAGTGTGGGCACATCCTGTTTAGCATGGAGGGCATGAAACTACTGGCAAGGCTGTGATTGGCTGCTGAAATGATGTCATGCTGCAGTTTAAAAGTCGCTGGCGCCATTTTGCGATCACTCTGCTGTGAATTCAGTTAGTGACAGGACGCTGTTTGCTGACTGAGGGACAGTTTAGAGATAGCGATTTGCTTCTTTGTGCTTTCCAAAGGCTAATTTAGCAACCGCTGTGTTCACCTACTATTCACCTTGCTTTTGCCTTGTAGCGCTGTTTTCACAGCGATCTGCAAGGTCTGTGTGTGTGTGTGTGTGTGAGTGCAGCCCACTCTCTAGTCTGAGTGCAGCCACATAGGCCATCCATAGCTGGTTGTATTCAGTTCAGGGAGGGTGGTTCATTGCCTCATACTGTTCTTTTTTTTTTTTTTTTTTTTCAAGTAGTGTAGTCTGCTGCTAATTTATTCAAAAAAATCCTATTAGTGTCTTTCCACCCGTCTCCAGCTAATTTGTGGAAAAACACTACATAGGATAAAGTAGAGGAGGGTTTTTGGGCCTTGCAGCGCCGTTTACGGCTGTCTGCACGGTCTCCGTGTGACTGCAGCTCGCCCTGTAGTCTGTGAGCAGCCATAGCCTGGTTGTCTCCAGCTCAGGGTTGTTCACTGCGTCATACCGCCAAATCAATTTTAATTTTTTTTCAAGTAGTGTAGTCTGCTGCTAATTTATTTAAAAAAATCCTATTAGTGTCTTTCCACCCGTCTCCAGCTAATTTGTGGAAAAACACTACATAGGATAAAGTAGAGGAGGGTTTTTGGGCCTTGCAGTGCCGTTTACGGCTGTCTGCACGGTCTCCGTGTGATTGCAGCTCGCCCTGTAGTCTGTGAGCAGCCATAGCCTGGTTGTCTCCAGCTCAGGGTTGTTCACTGCGTCATACCGCCAAATCAATTTTCTTTTTTTTTTCAAGTAGTGTAGGTTGCTGCTAATTTATTTAAAAAAATCCTATTAGTGTCTTTCCACCCGTCTCCAGCTAACTTGTGGAAAAACACTACATAGGATAAAGTAGAGGAGGGTTTTTGGGCCTTGCAGCGCCGTTTACGTCTGTCTGCACGGTCTCCGTGTGACTGCAGCTCTATCTGTTGTCAGTTCAGCCCCCAAAAAAGAAATAAATAATAAAGTTCACCAAACACACCAGTTACACCACTTTACATTTGTGTAGGCCACATTAGCTCATATTAAAGTCTAGTCCACACTTTAGAAAATTAGTGTTTCTTATACCTGTTAGGAGGAGTTGCTCAGGAATAAGCACACAAATCCGTTAGTACTTTTCTGCTTATCTTTATCAGTCAACCAAGATGAAGAAGGCAGTGAGTAAGGCACGTTGGCGTGGGCGTGGGCGCGGAGCAGGGAGGGGACGTGGGGATTCTGTGCCTGCTGCGGGCACCGGTGACTCATCAGCACCCACTTTCACCAGGCAACAGTCGTTCATGCGCAGCTTTGTGTCAGAGCGCCGTACACCGCTGCTGCGTCAAGAACAAATTGAAGCTGTTGTCGGATGGATGGCAGCTAATGCATCAACTTCCATTAGTGCCACATCCTCTCAGACACAGAGCACTGGAGAGCAGCCATCTGTCTCTTCACCACCTGCCAAATTGCCCAGGCAGACAGAGAGCCCAGGACAGGAGCCGTCTCTACTTCTGTTCTCTGAATCTCTTGGCTTGGAAACAGGGGGCCAGCCAAGCAGCATTGGAGAAATGGAAGAAGAGGCAGGGTGCAGTGATGCCCAACAGCTTTTTCTGTCTTCCTCTGAAGAGGCGGGTGGGCCAGTGGCTCCGGTCACCACATCGCAGGCCGCATCAGCTGATGATGACACTCAGGTGCCACTTACTGGTGCGTGCTCTGCTGCTGAGACTACCCAGGAGGAGCAGTTGGGGGCAGAGGGTAGTGTAGATGATGAGGTCCTCGACCCATCTTGGCGTGAGGGACAGGAAGGTGGTGGGAGCAGCTCTGAGGAAGAGATTCCCCGTACGGCCCAAAGAGGGAGAGGGAGGGGGAAGACTGCGGATCCTGCAGCCTCCGCTTTGGCACCCGTTAGGAGCATGTCTCTTCCAAAAGCCAAAAAGGGCGCTCCCAAGACTTGCAGTGCCTGGTCCTTTTTTGACACAGTTGCAGATGACATTTGCTATGTCAGATGCAACGTGTGTCATCAAAAAGTCAAAAGAGGGAAAAATGTCAGCAACCTCAATACCTCCAACATGTGGAAACATGTGCGCAACAGGCACCCGGCGGAGTTAGAAAAACACACTGAAGAGGTAGGCCAACCAACAGCGGCAGCTACCACCTCTTCAGCTCGTGTTGCCTCTTCCTCTAGCTCACACGCAGCTGGTTCGGCTTCCTCCCAGGATCGCCGTGGAAGAACCTCTGGCCCTGTTGTCCAGAGACCCGCTGTAATTCCACCCGCAGCACCACTTTCCCAGTCATCCACACACTCCCAGCCCAGTCTACAGCCATCGGTAGTACAGGCATGGGAGAAAAGGCGGCCTTTCTCGTCAAACCACCCACGAGCACAGGCTCTGACTGCAGGCATTGCCAAACTTCTGTCACTGGAAATGCTGTCATTCAGGCTGGTGGAGACTGACAGCTTCCGTGACTTGATGTCATTGGCAGTCCCACAGTACAATGTGCCCAGCCGCTTTTACTTCAGCAGGCAAGCCGTCCCTGCCCTGCACAAGCATGTGGAGGGACACATAAAACACGCGCTACTGAACGCCGTCAGTAGCAAGGTCCACCTCACCACCGATGCGTGGACCAGTCAACATGGACAGGGGCGATACCTTTCCCTCACTGCCCATTGGGTTAATGTCGTTGAGCCGGGTACAGACCGTGCGAGTGGCGCAGGACGTGTCCTGCCCACTCCAAGGATTGCAGGAATCCATTCTGTACGCATTGACTCCTCCTCTTACACCAGGTCCTCAGAATCATCGCTGCAGGAGCCGTCACAGTCCACCTCCACATGGACCCGTGATGAACGTGTACCTGTTACGACCGACATGAGCACAGCCGTGGCCAAACGTCAACAGGCCGTGTTGAAATTAATTTTTTTGGGGAATCGTAGCCACACAGCGCAGGAGCTCTGGAATGCCATCAAGCAGGAGAGTGATGTGTGGTTTGTGCCAGCGAATCTCCAGCCAGGCATGGTAGTGTGTGATAATGGCCGAAATCTGGTGGCAGCTCTGGGCCTCGGCAACCTCACTCACATCCCATGTCTGGCACATGTGCTCAATTTGGTCGTGCAGAGCTTTTTGAGGGACTATCCGGATCTTGATGCACTGCTGCACAAGGTCCGCCTAGAGTGTGCTCACTTGCGGCGTTCCAGCACGGCAAAAGCGCGCATTGCGGCTCTGCAGCGCCGACACCGCCTGCCGGAACATCGCATCATATGTGACCTACCTACCAGGTGGAATTCCACGTTACATATGTTGGAGCGGTTGTGTGAGCAGCAGCAAGCTGTAATGGAGTACCAGCTGCTTCAGGCGCAAAAAAGTCGCAGTCAGCGCCGTACAGACTTCACAACCACAGAGTGGGCCACTATGAATGACGTCTGCCAGGTTTTGCGTCCCTTTGATTATTCCACGCGGATGGCGAGTGCAGATGATGCACTAGTCAGCATGACTGTCCCCCTTATCTGCCTGCTTGAAAAATCACTGCAAGCGCTAAGGGATGATGTTGTGGAAGAGGTGGAGGATGAGGATTCACCATTTCCATCATCTTCTGGACAGTCAGCGCCACGTGGTTCCTCACAAACGCGTAGGCAGGGGACAGTTTGTGAGGAGGATGAGGAGGAGTCAATGGAGGAGGAAGACGACCGTCCAGAGGAGGGAGTTACCGAATTGTCCAGTACTCAGTGTGTACAGCGAGGGTGGGGTGATGACGAGCGGGCAGAGATCACGCCTCCAGCAGGGGACAGCGTTTCTTGGGCAGTTGGCAGTCTGCAGCACATGGTGGATTACATGCTGCAGTGCCTGAGAAACGACCGCCGCATCGCCCACATTCTCAACATGTCTGATTATTGGGTGTTCACCCTCCTCGATCCTCGCTACCGGGACAACGTAGAAAGCCTCATCACACCGTTGAACCGGGAGCGAAAAATGCGGGAGTACCAAGACACACTGGTCAATTCCATCATCTTCTCCATTCCAACTGAGAGAAGTGCTGCTAGTGCATTCCAAAGCAGCTCAGTGCGTCCAGGCAGTGGTGGAGGCTCTGCACAAAGAGGGAGCAGAAGCAGTGCCTCTGCCCAAGGCAAGACCAGTATGGCCCAACTGTGGCACAGTTTTCTGTGCCCCCCACAAAAGTCTACACCATCACAGACGGCTCCAGTCAGCAGGAGGCAACGGTTCCGTCAGATGGTGACAGACTACATGTCTTGCCCTCTTGCTGTACTCCCAGACGGCTCTTCCCCTTTCAAGTTTTGGGTCTCAAAGCTGGATACATGGCCAGAGCTAAGCCAGTATGCATTGGAGGTGCTGTCTTGCCCTGCGGCCAGTGTATTATCGGAACGTGTCTTTAGTGCTGCAGGTGGTGTACTAACTGACCGTCGCATGCGACTATCCTCCGATAACGTTGACCGGCTTACTTTCCTGAAAATGAACAAGGCCTGGATCTCGCAGGAATTTGCCACTCCTCCTCCTGATTAAATAATTAGGTCACTGTATACGTTATCCAGGTCTCCTGTTGTGTTCATCTTTCTACCACCTGAACTTAAATTCCTGGGCTCCAACACCGCCAGTTGAGGCTCAGAAGTGCCGTCTGCACAGTCAAAACATACGACCCAGTGTTATTGGGTTTCAGTAACGTCAGCTGATCCCCAGCTGTGTAGCCGGCAATGTGTCATGCGACCGCCACGCTGACACAACAACTGAAATGTAAGGGAATCTGTCCCCCCCCCCAAGGCGTTTGTTACTGAAAGAGCCTCCTTGTGCAGCAGTAATGCTGCACAAGGAAAAGGTAGCTATTTTTGTTTAGCACCTTGCACACGCAGAACTTAACACTTATAAAATGTGTCCACTGATACCGTAACACCGTCCCGGAGGTGGGACTTTCCTTCGTAATGTGACGCAGCACAGCCGTCATTCCTACCCCCCCGGCGCCGCGCACCCGCTCCTCAGCGTTGTTTGATTCCGTCCCGGAGCCTGCGCTGTTATGTTATCCCGTGGCCAGGCACACTTAGCGCTGCCCGTCTTCTGGCATCATTTGGTGTCAGGATGGCTGCGCCTGTGCGGCCGCGCTGGCAGAGAGCCCGCCTCGCAGTGTCTTCTGATTTAATCCCACTGGGGGCCTGGGATCCATGGACATGCGCAGTACATATCTGAACCTCCACCTCTCACTTATCTCCCTATGGCTTCTTCAGACTGTTCGGTGTCAGATGGTCCCTAATAGCATGCCACGGCCGTGACACCGCACAGTCTTAAGAAGCCGTAGGGAGGGGAGTGAGAGGCGAGGATATGCACTGCGCATGTCCATGGATCCCAGGCCCGCGGTGGGATTAAATCAGAAGACACTGCGAGGCGGGCTCTCTGCCAGCGCGGCCGCACAGGCGCAGCCATCCTGACACCAAATGATGCCAGAAGACGGGAAGCGCTAAGTGTGCCTGGCCACGGGATAACATAACAGCGCAGGCTCCGGGACAGAATCAAACATCGCTGAGGAGCCAGTGTGCGTCGCCGGGGGGGGTAGGAATGACGGCTGTGCTGCATCACATTACGAAGGAAAGTCCCACCTCCAGGACGGTTTTACGGTTGCAGGGGACACATTTTATAAGTGTTTAGTTCTGTGTTTGCAAGGAGCATGATGAAAAGAGCCACCTTTTCCTTTTGCATCTTTTGTGCTGCACAAGCTGGCTCTTTCAGCTACAAACGCCTTGGGGGGGGGTTAAAGGTTCCCTTTCGACTTTCTCAGGCTTCGGCCTACATTGTGTTCCTCTGCTTTTCCACCTGTCCCTGGGCTCCAACACCGTCAGTTGCCGTCCAGAAGTGCTGTACGCACAGTCAACAGTCCCTCCTCTGTTATTGGGGTTCAGTAACGTCAGCTGTTCCCCTGCTGTGTGTGTGGCAATCCCTCCAACCTCCTCCTCCTCCACCTGTCCCTGGGCTCCAACACCGCCAGTTGCCGTCCAGAAGTGCTGTACGCACAGTCAACAGTCCCTCCTCTGTTATTGGGGTTCAGTAACATCAGCTGTTCCCCTGCTGTGTGTGTGGCAATCCCTCCTACCTCCTCCAACCTCCTCCAACCTCCTCCTCCTCCACCTGTCCCTGGGCTCCAACACCGCCAGTTGCCGTCCAGAAGTGCTGTACGCACAGTCAACAGTCCCTCCTCTGTTATTGGGGTTCAGTAACGTCAGCTGTTCCCCTGCTGTGTGTGTGGCAATCCCTCCTACCTCCTCCAACCTCCTCCAACCTCCTCCTCCTCCACCTGTCCCTGGGCTCCAACACCGCCAGTTGCCGTCCAGAAGTGCTGTACGCACAGTCAACAGTCCCTCCTCTGTTATTGGGGTTCAGTAACGTCAGCTGTTCCCCTGCTGTGTGTGTGGCAATACCTCCTCCAACCTCCTCCTCCTCCACCTGTCCCTGGGCTCCAACACCGCCAGTTGCCGTCCAGAAGTGCTGTACGCACAGTCAACAGTCCCTCCTCTGTTATTGGGGTTCAGTAACGTCAGCTGTTCCCCTGCTGTGTGTGTGGCAATCCCTCCTACCTCCTCCAACCTCCTCCAACCTCCTCCTCCTCCACCTGTTCCTGGGCTCCAACACCGCCAGTTGCCGTCCAGAAGTGCTGTACGCACAGTCAACAGTCCCTCCTCTGTTATTGGGGTTCAGTAACGTCAGCTGTTCCCCTGCTGTGTGTGTGGCAATCCCTCCTACCTCCTCCAATCTCCTCCAACCTCCTCCTCCTCCACCTGTCCCTGGGCTCCAACACCGCCAGTTGCCGTCCAGAAGTGCTGTACGCACAGTCAACAGTCCCTCCTCTGTTATTGGGGTTCAGTAACGTCAGCTGTTCCCCTGCTGTGTGTGTGGCAATCCCTCCTACCTCCTCCAACCTCCTCCAACCTCCTCCTCCTCCACCTGTCCCTGGGCTCCAACACCGCCAGTTGCCGTCCAGAAGTGCTGTACGCACAGTCAACAGTCCCTCCTCTGTTATTGGGGTTCAGTAACGTCAGCTGTTCCCCTGCTGTGTGTGTGGCAATCCCTCCTCCAACCTCCTCCAACCTCCTCCTCCTCCACCTGTTCCTGGGCTCCAACACCGCCAGTTGCCGTCCAGAAGTGCTGTACGCACAGTCAACAGTCCCTCCTCTGTTATTGGGGTTCAGTAACGTCAGCTGTTCCCCTGCTGTGTGTGGCAATCCCTCCTACCTCCTCCAACCTCCTCCAACCTCCTCCTCCTCCACCTGTCCCTGGGCTCCAACACCGCCAGTTGCCGTCCAGAAGTGCTGTACGCACAGAGCCAAACACCTCGCAAATGTGTTAGTGGGGTTCAGCACCGCCAGCTGTTCCCCTGCTGTGTATACGGCAACGTGTACTGCGACCGCAACGCAGGCACAACAAGTTAAATTTAAGGGAACCTGTCCCCCCCCCCCCCCAGGCGTTTGTTACTGAAGGAGCCACCTTGTGCAGCAGTAATGATGCAAAGGGAAAAAGTGCCTCTTTTCGTGGTGCTCCTTGCAGATGCTGAACCTAACACTTATGAAATGTGTCCCCTCACAGCGTTCAACCGTCCGGTAGGTGGAACTTTCCTTTGTCATGTGACGCAGCACAGCCGTCATTTTTACCCCCTTGGCGCCGTGCGCCGTCTCCTCAGCGTTGTTTGAATCTGTCCCGGAGCCTGCGCTGTTAGGTTACCCCTTGGCCATGCACACATTTTGCGCTGCCTGTCTTCTGACATCATTTGCTGTCAGGCTGGCTGCGCCTGTGTGTGTGCGCTGTCCGAGATTCAGCCTCGCAGTGTCGTGTAATGTAATCCCACCGCGGGCCTGGGATCCGTGGCCATGCGCAGTGCATATCCTCGCCTCTCACTCCCCTCCCTACGGCTTCTAAAGACTGTTCGGTGTCAGCTGATCCCTAATAGCATGCCACGGCCGTGACACCGCACAGTCTGAAGAAGCCGTAGGGAGGGGAGTGAGAGGTGAGGATATGCACTGCGCATGGCCATGGATCCCAGGCCCGCGGTGGGATTACATTACACGACACCGCGAGGCTGAATCTCGGACAGCGCACCCACACAGGCGCAGCCAGCCTGACAGCAAATGATGTCAGAAGACGGGCAGCGCGAAATGTGTGCATGGCCAAGGGGTAACCTAACAGCGCAGGCTCCGGGACAGATTCAAACAACGCTGAGGAGGCGGCGCACGGCGCCAAGGGGGTAAAAATGACGGCTGTGCTGCGTCACATGACAAAGGAAAGTTCCACCTACCGGACGGTTGAACGCTGTGAGGGGACACATTTCATAAGTGTTAGGTTCAGCATCTGCAAGGACCATAATTAAAAGAGCTAAGTTTACCTTTTCCAGCATTAGTGGTGTACACGATGGCTCTTCCAGCTACAAACGCCTGGGGGGGGGGGTTTAAAGGTTTCCTTTCAACTTGCTCCAGTGCAGGCTTCGGCCTACACTCCGCTCCCCCTGCTCCTCCTGCTGACCCTGGGCTCTAACACCGCCAGTTGGGGCCCGGTACTGCTAGCTGCACAGAGAAAAACACCAGCCAATGTGTCAGTGGGGTTCAGCACCGCCAGCTGTTCCCCTGCTGTGCAGCCGGCAACGTGTCCTGCAACTGCCACGCAGGCACAACAGACCCAAAAGCTGCCGCCAGTGCAGGCTTCGGCCTACACTCTGCTCCATCTCCTCCTCCTGCTGACCCCGGGCTCCAACACCGCCAGTTGGGGCCCGGTACTGCTAGCTGCACAGAGAAAAACACCAGCCAATGTGTCAGTGGGGTTCAGCACCGCCAGCTGTTCCCCTGCTGTGCAGCCGGCATCGTGTCCTGCAAAAGCCACGCAGACACAAGAACTGAAATTGAAGGGAACCTGTCCCCCCTCCCCCAGGCGTTTGTACGTTTTAAAGGCCACCTTGTACAGCGGTAATGCTGCATGTGTGCAAGGTGGCTCATAAACGTATTCTCCTCGCACAGGTGGAACTGAAAACACGTCTAAAATGTGTCCTCTGTGTGACCATTTAACCGTCCCGGTGGTGTGACTTTCCTTTGTAATGACACGCTGCAACCCCCTTGGTAGCGCTGCCCATCTTCTGGCATCATTGTTTGGCTGCCTGCGCCTCCGCGGCCGCCCTGACCCACACAACGCCCCTCGTTGTCTTATTTATTGGGACTGCGAGGGTGTGATTGACGGGCATGATCAGTGCATCAGTTCGCCTGTCCCTCATCTCCTTCCGCCTTCTGCGGACTGTGCGGCTTCATGGCCGTGGCATGCGATAAGGGATCAGATGACGCCGCACAGTCTGAAGCGGGTGTAAGGACCCGAGTGTCAGAGGCGAACATATGTGCTGTGCCAGGCCCTGAATCCCAGCCCCGCAGTGTTTTAACAATGTTAAGACACTGCGGGGCTGGGATTCATGGTCATCGCGAACCGCACCGGCCGACATTAAATGATGCCAGAACATGGGCAGCGCTAACAGCGCTAGGCCAGGGGATCACACGACAGCGCAGACTCCTGTACAGCAAATAACAACGCTCAGGAGGCTGCACCCAGCACCAAGGTGGGATTCTTGACATCTGTGCTGCGTCTCATTACAAAGGGAACTCGCGCCTCCAACACAGTTTTACTGTTTAAAGGGCTAAATGTTATACGTGTTTCATTCAGCGTGTGCAAGGAGCGAAATTAAAAGAGCAACCTTTGACTTGTGCAGCACTACTGCTGCATAAGCTGTGGCTCTTCTACTTTGTAACCCCTGAGGGGGGGTTAAAGGTTACCTTTGAAATTGGTTCAATTAGGCTTCGGCCTACACTCTGCTCCCCCTGCAGAGCCCTGGGCTCCAACACCGCCAGTTGGGGCCCGGTACTGCTAGCTGCACAGAGAAAAACACCAGCCAATGTGTCAGTGGGGTTCAGCACCGCCAGCTGTTCCCCTGCTGTGCAGCCGGCAACGTGTCCTGCAACTGCCACGCAGGCACAACAGACCCAAAAGCTGCCGCCAGTGCAGGCTTCGGCCTACACTCTGCTCCATCTCCTCCTCCTGCTGACCCCGGGCTCCAACACCGCCAGTTGGGGCCCGGTACTGCTAGCTGCACAGAGAAAAACACCAGCCAATGTGTCAGTGGGGTTCAGCACCGCCAGCTGTTCCCCTGCTGTGCAGCCGGCATCGTGTCCTGCAAAAGCCACGCAGACACAAGAACTGAAATTGAAGGGAACCTGTCCCCCCTCCCCCAGGCGTTTGTACGTTTTAAAGGCCACCTTGTACAGCGGTAATGCTGCATGTGTGCAAGGTGGCTCATAAACGTATTCTCCTCGCACAGGTGGAACTGAAAACACGTCTAAAATGTGTCCTCTGTGTGACCATTTAACCGTCCCGGTGGTGTGACTTTCCTTTGTAATGACACGCTGCAACCCCCTTGGTAGCGCTGCCCGTCTTCTGGCATCATTGTTTGGCTGCCTGCGCCTCCGCGGCCGCCCTGACCCACACAACGCCCCTCGTTGTCTTATTTATTGGGACTGCGAGGGTGTGATTGACGGGCATGATCAGTGCATCAGTTCGCCTGTCCCTCATCTCCTTCCGCCTTCTGCGGACTGTGCGGCTTCATGGCCGTGGCATGCGATAAGGGATCAGATGACGCCGCACAGTCTGAAGCGGGTGTAAGGACCCAAGTGTCAGAGGCGAACATATGTGCTGCGCCAGGCCCTGAATCCCAGCCCCGCAGTGTTTTAACAATGTTAAGACACTGCGGGGCTGGGATTCATGGTCATCGCGAACCGCACCGGCCGACATTAAATGATGCCAGAACATGGGCAGCGCTAACAGCGCTAGGCCAGGGGATCACACGACAGCGCAGACTCCTGTACAGCAAATAACAACGCTCAGGAGGCTGCACCCAGCACCAAGGTGGGATTCTTGACATCTGTGCTGCGTCTCATTACAAAGGGAACTCGCGCCTCCAACACAGTTTGACTGTTTAAAGGGCTAAATGTTATACGTGTTTCATTCAGCGTGTGCAAGGAGCGAAATTAAAAGAGCAACCTTTGACTTGTGCAGCACTACTGCTGCATAAGCTGTGGCTCTTCTACTTTGTAACCCCTGAGGGGGGGTTAAAGGTTACCTTTGAAATTGGTTCAATTAGGCTTCGGCCTACACTCTGCTCCCCCTGCAGAGCCCTGGGCTCCAACACCGCCAGTTGGGGCCCGGTACTGCTAGCTGCACAGAGAAAAACACCAGCCAATGTGTCAGTGGGGTTCAGCACCGCCAGCTGTTCCCCTGCTGTGCAGCCGGCAACGTGTCCTGCAACTGCCACGCAGGCACAACAGACCCAAAGCTGCCACCAGTGCAGGCTTCGGCCTACACTCTGCTCCATCTCCTCCTCCTGCTGACCCCGGGCTCTAACACCGCCAGTTGGGGCCCGGTACTGCTAGCTGCACAGAGAAAAACACCAGCCAATGTGTCAGTGGGGTTCAGCACCGCCAGCTGTTCCCCTGCTGTGCAGCCGGCATCGTGTCCTGCAAAAGCCACGCAGACACTTGCTCTTGTACCTTCTGCTCCCCATCCTGGTTCCAGTACCGTCAGCTGGTTCCGGGCAGAGCCTTTGGCTTAGGTGCCTCCCTCTGGGTATCCGAGTTCCACCAACGTCAGGTGGTCCTTGGTAGTGCTTTCAGGCACGGGTACCTCCTGCTTAGTAACCGGGTTCCAGTAACGTCAGCTGGTCCTCGGTAGTTCCATTGGCTCTTGGACCTTCGGCTACCCATCCGGGTTCCAGCACCGTCAGCTGGTTCTCGGCAGTGTCTTTTGCTCTTGTACCTTCTGCTCCCCATCCTGGTTCCAGTACCGTCAGCTGGTTCCGGGCAGAGCCTTTGGCTTAGGTGCCTCCCTCTGGGTATCCGAGTTCCACCAACGTCAGGTGGTCCTTGGTAGTGCTTTCAGGCACGGGTACCTCCTGCTTAGTAACCGGGTTCCAGTAACGTCAGCTGGTCCTCGGTAGTTCCATTGGCTCTTGGACCTTCGGGTAGCCATCCGAGTTCCAGTTCCATCAGCTGGTTCTCGGCATTTTCTCAGCCTTCTTGTACCTTCTGCTACATTTCCAAGTTCAAGAGACTAAACACGATGACCCGGAAGACCACCCCTAAGATGACGACGACACCAGAGACGACAACCACTGTGATGACGACGACCCTGGAGACGATGACCCCGAAGACCACCCCGATGACGACGACCCCGGAGACGACGACCCTGAAGACCACCCCGATGACGACGACCCCGGAGACGACGACCCTGGAGACGACGACGACCTGGAAGACCGAGAAGCAGAAGAACAAGAGGCTGCAGAACAAAGAGCAGAAGAACATTAAGCATAACACTAAATATCAGAGCAAAAAATATTATCTAAATTATAAGCAGAAGAAGACTAAGCAGTGTATGGGGGTGAGTCCGTTCCTCCTCGTGGTGCCCCTGGATAAAGCCTGATGCTGCAGGCCAAACTGAACGCGGACAAATGTAACTGTTTTGTGACAGGCAGAACGGAAGGTGTAATCTTCAAACTTTTATAGATAACAACTACGGGAATGCCTGTCACAAATAAGAATATGATGAAGAAGTAGAATATGATGAAGATAATAGTAAAATAAAAAGAATATGAACAATGTAACCAAAAAAATAATAGGTAGAAGATGAAGAAGAAGATGAATAAGGTGAAGAAGTTGATGTCAAAGAAGCTGATGATGAAGATAATGAAGAAGAAAGTGTGGGAGAAGTAAAAAAGAAGGTGAAGGGCGTGGAAGTAGTGAAACATCAATATCTGACAAAATAAAAAAAAAATTAACATAGTCAAAATCTTTCTACCGCCGAACGTCATAAAAAACAAAACAAAATCCTGCTATTCTATTACATTGGGCTAAACCTCTGTGCCTTTAATGTCTCTGCCACGTCCCCCAATACATCCTACATTATTCTTAGTTGTTTTCCTTCATGTAGAATGAACCTACAAGTTTATAAAGGGTTTATTTTAATTCCGATATTTTCGTCCCATTGACTTGCATTGGGATCGGGTATCGGTATCGGATTGGATCCGATATTTTGACGGTATCGGCCGATACTTTCCGATACCGATACTTTCCGATATCGGAAAGTATCGCTCAACACTAGTCGAGACAAACACTTTAAAAAAAACTTAAGGTTGTTGCTGTCCCACTGTACGTTATTCCCGGTCGCAACTAATTTTCCAGGCAGGCCATCTAAGAATGGGCAGGGACATTATGTCTCCCTAATTGACAATGGGCAAATGTTGTGGTGGCTGAACCTAAGGCAGAAAGTCTTTTGTCGCTTGTCCTACCAATACTGCGGATTTCTGGATGCTTCTCTGTCCATGTTACCTTCGCTTCTACTCCTCTCCCTTCACAGCCTCCTCATCCAGCCAGCTTAACATCTGCATGACTATCTTCAGCACAGCTAGGGAGAAACAACAGCAGGCAGTCCTGAAACCCATCTATTTGGAGGAAAAATTGCACACTGCGTGGGGATTAAACAACAGCCTGACCTGGTAGTGTGTGATAACGGATGAAATCTCATAGAATCATAGAATGGTAGAGTTGGAAGGGGCCTTCTGCGTCATCTGGTCCAACCCCCTGCTCAAAGCAGGCTTCACTAAATCGTTCCAGACAGATGTCTGTCCAGCCTCTGTTTGAAGACTTCCATGGAAGGAGAACTCACCACCTCTCGTGGCAGCCTGTTCCACTCATTGATCACCCTAACTGTCAAAAAGTTTTTTCTAATAGCTAATCTGTGTCTCCTCCCATTCAGTTTCATCCCATTGCTTCTAGTGTTTCCTTGTGCAAATGAGAATAAAGATGATCCTTCTACAATGTGACAGCCCTTGAGATATTTGTAGACAGCTATTAAGTCTTCTCTCAGTCTTCTTTTTTCAAGCAAAACACTCCCAAATTCTGTAACCGTTCCTCATATTTCATGATTTGCAGACCGGTCACCATTCTGGTCGCTCTTCTCTGAACTTGCTCCAGTTTGTTGATGTCTTTTTTAAAATGTGGTGCCCAAAACTGGACACAGTATTCCAGATGAGGTCTGACCAAAGAGGAGTAGAGGGCAATAATGATTTCATGTGATCTAGACTGTATGCTTCTGTTAATACATCCCAGAATTGCATTTGCCTTTTTTGCTTCTGCATCACACTGTTGACTCATGTTCAGTCTGTGATCTATTAGTATACACAAGTCTTTTTCACATGTGCTGTTGCTTAGCCCTATTCCTCCCATTCTGTATATGCGTTTTGATTTTTATTGCCCAGATGTAGTACTTTGCATTTTTTCCTGTTAAAAATCATTCTGTTAGTTGCTGCCCACTGCTCCAGCTTATTTATATCTTTTTGAATCCTCTCTCTCTTCTCTACTATTAGCGATTCCTCCTAGCTTTGTGTCATCAGCAAACTTAATCAGGGTACCCTCAATTCCTTCATCTAAATCATTGATAAAGATATTGAACAATACAGGGCCCAGGACAGAACCCTGTGGTACCCCACTTGAGACATTCTTTCAACTGGATGTGCAGCCATTTATGACCACTCTTTGGGTCCAATCACTAAGCCAGTTATGAATCCACCTTAAAGTTGCCTTGTCCATGCCATACTTAGTCATTTTTTCAGTAAGGTTCGTGTGAGAGACTTTGTCAAATGCTTTGCTGAAGTCAAGATATACTATATCTACAGCATTTCCCTGATCCAACCAGTCAGTGATTCTGTCATAGAAGGTAATTTAGTTAGTCTGACATGACTTATTAGTTGCAAACCCATGCTGACTCTGGTTAATCACTTCATTCTTATCCAGGTATTTACATACTTGATTGTTTAATCAGTTGTTCAGAGATCTTTCCTGGTATAGAAGTCAGACTCACCGGCCTATAGTTCCCTGGGTCCACCTTCTTCCCCTTTTTAAAGATAGGAACAACATTTGCTCTTCTCCAGTCTTTTGGGACTTCTCCTGTTCTCCAAAAATTTTCTAAGATTATGGAGAGTGGTTCAAAAATTTCTTCTGCTATCTCCTTCAGTACTCTGGGGTGCAATTCATCTGGACCTGGAGACTTGAATTCATTTATGGTAGCTAAGTGTTTCCTCACTATCTTTCTATTTATAGATATTCTGGTTTCTTCTATTCCTTTAATAGGACAGTGAAGATCAGTTGTTGTTACTATTCCTTTCTGCGAGAAAACAGATCCAAAATAGGAATTTAAAAGTTCGGCCTTCTCAACATCCTTTCCTACATTTCATCATATTCATCCTGTAAAAATCCTATAGCATCTTTGACTTTTTTTAACTTTTGACATATCGCCAAAATCCTTTTTTATTGCTTTTGATGTCTCTTGCAGGCCTTAATTCATGGTCAGCTTTTCAATCTGATTTGTGCCCTGCAGGTTCTGCAGACAGCATTATATTCTTCTTTAGATATGCCTCCCTCTTTCCATTTGATAAACATTTCTTTCTTCCATTTTAGCATGTGTTTAAGTTCTGTGTTCATCTGTCCTGTTTTCCTTAAATGCTTCCTATTCTTCCCACTTTTTGGAATTGTTAACGATTGTGCTTTGAGAATCTTATTTTTAAAGATTTTCCATCCTTCCTGGACATTATTGTATTTAAGGATATCCAGCCATTGGATCCCTTCGATTCTCTTTCAGAGTGCCTTTAAAATCTGCCTTTGTGAAATCTAACCTTAAAGGGAACCTGTCACCCCCCCCCCAGGCATTTTTAACTAAAAGAGCCACCTTGTGCAGCAGTAATGCTGCATTCTGAGAAGGTGGCTCTTTTAGTTCTGGGTGCTGTAACTGCCGAAATAATCAGTTTTATAATTTGTCCTAAATACCTTGTCTTCAGTCAAGGAGGCAGGCGTTTCCCCCCTGCTTCAGACACCACACAGCCGTCACTCAAATCTTCTTGGCGCCGGGCGCCGCCTCCCCTCTGCTGTTTTGAAATGAGCTGGCACCTGCGCTCTTTTCTCCTGCCTTGGGCAGGCGCAGTGAGCGCTGCCCATCCGTCCTCATATGCAGTAGAGCGGACTGCACCTGTGCGGATGCCCTGCCTGTGAATCCCAGCCCCGCAGTGTCTTCTGATTTATTCACATTATGGGGCTGGGATTCACAGGCAGGGCATCCTGTTATGATCCTTAGTGGCTGAGGATCACAGAATGAACTAGCTAAGTTACTGAACATAGAACGAGCTCTAGGGAGGTGGTAACTGGACTGACCGCAAATCTGATCCTAACCAAAGACACTGAAGGTAGCCGGTGAACGTGCCTAAATTCCTGGACGTCTCGACGCAGCCTGAGAAACTGGCTACCCCTATAGAGAAAGTAAGACCTCACTTGCCTCAGAGAAATGACCCCAAAGATATAGGAAGCCCCCAACAAATAATAACGGTGAGGTAAGGGGAAAATACAAAACGTAGAAATGAAAACAGATTCAGCAAATGAGGCCCACTAATACTAGATAGCAGAAGACAGGCAGGGAACTGTGCGGTCAGTAAAAAACCCTATACAAAATATCCACGCTGAGAATTCAAGAACCCCCACACCAACTAACGGTGTGAGGGGAGAAACTCAGCCCCCTAGAGCTACCAGCAAGCAAGGAAATCACATATTAGCAAGCTGGACAAGGACAAATAAATAACCAAGGAACATATTGAACACTGATGATCAAAAAATGAACAAACAGAAAACTTAGCTTCTCTTGGAGAGACTGGTAACCAAGGTAGGCAGGAGAGATCCAAAATAGCACTGAATACATTGACAGCAGGCAACAACTGATAGTCCAGGTGAGCTAAATAGGAAACCAGCTAACATAACGAGACAGATGATCAGCCTCAGACCTGCAGAATGACACAAAGAGCCACCAGAGGGAGCCCAAAGACAGCACTCACACAGTACCACTTGTGACCACAAGAGGGAGCCCAAAAACAGAGTTCACAACAGTACCCCCCCCTTGAGGAGGGGTCACCGAACCCTCATCAAAACCCCCAGGGCGATCAGGATGAGCAACATGGAAGGCATGAACCAAATCGGCCGCATGAACATCAGAGGCGACAACTCAGGAATTATCCTCCTGACCATAGCCCTTCCACTTAACCAAATACTGAAGCCTCCGTCTAGAAACACGAGAATCCAAGATCTTCTCCACCACGTACTCCAATTCACCCTCAACCAGCACCGGGGCAGGGGGCTCAACAGAAGGAACCACAGGCACCACATACCTCCGCAACAAAGACCTATGGAACACGTTATGAATGGCAAACGACGCTTGGAGGTCCAGACGAAATGACACCGGGTTAAGGATTTCCAAAATCTTATAAGGACCGATGAAGCGAGGCTTGAATTTAGGAGAGGAGACCTTCATTGGAACATACCGAGAAGACAGCCATACCAAATCCCCAACATGAAGTTGGGGACCCACACCGCGACGGCGGTTGGCAAAGCGCTGAGCCTTCTCCTGTGACAACTTCAAATTGTCCACCACATGGTTCCAAATCTGCTGCAACCTATCCACCACAGAATCCACCCCAGGACAGTCAGAAGGCTCGACCTGACCCGAGGAGAAACGAGGATGAAAACCAGAATTGCAGAAAAAAGGCGAAACCAAAGTAGCAGAACTAGCCCGATTATTAAGGGCAAACTCGGCCAATGGCAAAAAAGTCACCCAATCATCCTGATCAGCAGAAACAAAACATCTTAAATAAGTTTCCAAGGTCTGATTAGTTCGCTTGGTTTGGCCATTCGTCTGAGGATGGAAGGCCGACGAAAAAGACAAATCAATGCCCATCTTAGTACAAAAGATCCGCCAAAATCTGGACACGAACTGGGATCCTCTGTCAGACACAATATTTTCAGGGATGCCGTGCAAGCGGACCACATTCTGAAAAAATAGAGGAACCAAATCAGAGGAGGAAGGCAACTTAGGCAAGGGCACCAAATGGACCATTTTGGAAAAACTATCACACACCACCCAGATGACAGACATTCTCTGAGAGACTGGAAGATCCGAAATAAAATCCATGGAAATGTGCATCCAAGGCCTCTTTGGGACAGGCAAAGGCAAAAGCAAACCGCTGGCACGAGAACAGCAAGGCTTAGCCCGAGCACAAATCCCACAGGACTGCACAAAGGAACGCACATTCTGTGACAAGGAAGGCCACCAGAAGGACCTAGCCACTAAATCTCTGGTACCAAAAATCCCAGGATGGCCTGCCAACACCGAAGAATGAACCTCGGAAATAACTTTGCTGCTCCATCTATCTGGGACAAACAGTCTCTCTGGTGGGCAACGGTCAGGTCTATCCGCCTGAAATTTCTGCAGCACTCGTCGCAAATCTGGGGAAATGGCAGACAAAATCACTCCCTCTCTGAGGACACCAGCCGGCTCTGAAACTCCCGGAGAGTCAGGCACAAAACTCCTAGAAAGCGCATCAGCCTTCACGTTCTTCGAACCAGGCAGGTACGAGACTACGAAATCGAAACGGGAGAAAAACAACGACCAACGAGCCTGTCTAGGATTCAGCCGCTTGGCAGACTCGAGATAAATCAGATTTTTGTGATCAGTCAAGACCACCACACGATGCCTAGCTCCCTCGAGCCAATGTCGCCACTCCTCAAATGCACACTTCATAGCCAACAACTCCCGATTACCAACATCATAATTCCGCTCGGCAGGCGAAAACTTTCTTGAAAAGAAAGCACAAGGCTTCATCACAGAGCAATCAGAGCTTCTCTGCGACAAAACAGCCCCTGCTCCAATCTCAGAAGCATCAACCTCGACCTGAAAAGGACGAGAGACATCAGGCTGACACAAAACTGGAGCCGAAGAAAACCGGCGCTTCAGCTCCCGAAAGGCCTCCACGGCCACAGGAGACCAATTAGTCACATCAGAACCCTTCTTGGTCAAATCCGTCAAGGGTTTAACCACGCCAGAAAAATTAGCAATGAAGCGACGGTAAAAATTAGCAAAACCCAAGAACTTCTGAAGACTCTTAACAGATGTAGGCTGAGTCCAGTCATGAATAGCCTGAACCTTGACTGGGTCCATCTCAATAGTAGAAGGAGAAAAAATAAAACCCAAAAAGGAAACCTTCTGTACTCCGAAAAGACATTTTGAGCCCTTCACAAATAAGGCATTAGCACGTAGGACCTGAAATACCATCCTGACCTGCTTCACATGGGACTCCCAGTCCTCAGAAAAGACCAAAATGTCATCCAGATACACAATCATAAATTTATCCAGATATTCTCGGAAGATGTCATGCATGAAGGACTGGAACACAGAAGGAGCATTAGAGAGTCCAAAAGGCATCACCAAGTACTCAAAATGGCCTTCGGGCGTATTAAATGCTGTTTTCCATTCATCCCCCTGCTTAATACGCGCAAGGTTATACGCACCACGAAGATCTATCTTGGTGAACCAACTGGACCCCTTAATCCGAGCAAACAGATCAGATAATAATGGCAAAGGATACTGAAATTTCACCGTGATTTTACTTAGAAGACGATAATCAATACAAGGTCTCAGAGAACCATCCTTCTTGCCCACAAAAAAGAATCCTGCACCAAGAGGGGAGGAGGACGGGCGAATATGTCCCTTCTCTAAATACTCCTTTATATAGCTCCGCATCGCGGCATGTTCTGGTACAGACAAATTAAAAAGTCGTCCCTTAGGGAACTTACTACCAGGAGTCAAATTTATAGCACAATCACAATCCCTATGAGGAGGTAGGGCACCGGATCTGGGCTCATCAAATACATCCTGGTAGTCCGACAAAAACTCAGGGACCTCAGAAGGAGTGGAAGAAGCAATTGACACCAAAGGAGCATCGCCATGAATGCCCTGGCAACCCCAACTTGAAACAGACATAGCTTTCCAATCCAGCTCTGGATTATGAGCCTGCAGCCATGGCAGACCCAAAACAACAACATCATGCAAATTATGCAGCACAAGAAAGCGAATCACCTCCTGATGTACAGGAGTCATGCACATGGTCACTTGAGTCCAATACTGAGGCTTATTCTCAGCCAATGGTGTAGCATCAATTCCCCTCAGTGGAATAGGGAATTCCAAAGGCTCCAGGACAAAACCACAGCGCCTGGCAAACGACAAATCCATCAGGTTCAGGGCAGCACCTGAATCCACAAAAGCCATAACCGAGTAAGATGACAGAGAACAAATTAAAGTAACAGACAAAATGAATTTAGGCTGTATAGTACCAACGGTGACAGTTTTAGCGATTTTTTTTAAGCGCTTAGAGCATGCTGAGATAACATGAGTTGAATCACCACAGTAAAAGCACAACCCATTTTGACGTCTATGATTTTGCCGCTCAACTCTGGTCAGAATTCGGTCACATTGCATAGACTCAGGTCTCTGTTCAGAAAACACCGCCAGATGGTGCGCAGAATTGCGCTCCCGCAAACACCGATCAATCTGAATGGCCAAAGCCATTGAGTCATTCAGACTTGCAGGCGTGGGGAACCCCACCATAACATTTTTAATGGCTTCAGAAAGACCCTCTGAAATTTGCAGCCAGGGCACACTCATTCCACTGAGTAAGCACCGACCATTTCCGAAATTTTTGACAATACACCTCGGCTTCATCCTGGCCCTGAGAGAGAGCCAGCAAGGCCTTTTCTGCCTGGTTCTCAAGATTAGGTTCCTCATAAAGCAATCCAAGCGCCAGAAAAAAATGCATCCACATTCAGCAATGCAGGATCTCCTGGCGCCAGGGAGAAAGCCCAATCTTGAGGGTCGCCACGTAACAGGGAGATAACAATTCTAACTTGCTGAGCGGAATCACCAGAGGAACGAGGTCTCAAAGAAAGAAATAATTTACAGTTATTCTTAAAATTCAGAAACCTTGATCTATCTCCAGAAAACAACTCAGGAATAGGTACTTTTGGCTCAGACATAGGACTGTGAACAACAAAATCCTGAATGCTTTGCACCCTTGCAGCAAGATGATCCACACTAGAAGTCAGACTCTGAATATCCATGTCTGCAGCTGAACTCAAAGCCACCCAGAGATTAAGGGGATGAGAGAAGCTGGACAGACTACAGCAAAGGGAGAGGAAAAAAAAAAATTGTACTCAGGGCTTCTCTTATCCCACTTCTGCGATGCATTAAACACTTTTTGGCCTGCTGTACTGTTATGATCCTTAGTGGCTGAGGATCACAGAATGAACTAGTCAAGTTACTGAACATAGAACAAGCTCTAGGGAGGTGGTAACTGGACTGACCACAAATCTGATCCTAACCAAACACACTGAAGGTAGCCGGTGAACGTGCCTAAATTCCTGGACGTCTCGACGCAGCCTGAGAAACTGGCTACCCCTATAGAGAAAGTAAGACCTCACTTGCCTCAGAGAAATGACCCCAAAGATATAGGAAGCCCCCAACAAATAATAACGGTGAGGTAAGGGGAAAATACAAAACGTAGAAATGAAAACAGATTCAGCAAATGAGGCCCACTAATACTAGATAGCAGAAGACAGGGAGGGAACTGTGCGGTCAGTAAAAAACCCTATACAAAATATCCACGCTGAGAATTCAAGAACCCCCACACCAACTAACGGTGTGAGGGGAGAAACTCAGCCCCCTAGAGCTACCAGCAAGCAAGGAAATCACATATTAGCAAGCTGGACAAGGACAAATAAATAACCAAGGAACATATTGAACACTGATGATCAAAAAATGAACAAACAGAAAACTTAGCTTCTCTTGGAGAGACTGGTAACCAAGGTAGGCAGGAGAGATCCAAAATAGCACTGAATACATTGACAGCAGGCAACAACTGATAGTCCAGGTGAGCTAAATAGGAAACCAGCTAACATAACGAGACAGCTGATCAGCCTCAAACTTGCAGAATGACACAAAGAGCCACCAGAGGGAGCCCAAAGACAGCACTCACACAGTACCACTTGTGACCACAAGAGGGAGCCCAAAAACAGAGTTCACAACAGCATCCGCACAGGCGCAGTCAGCTGGGCTGCATATGAGGACGGACGGGCAGCGCTCACTGCGCCTGCTCAAGGCAGGAGAAAAGAGCGCAGGCACTGGCTGATTTCAAAACAGCGGTAAGGAGGAGGCGGCGCCCGGCGCCAAGAAGATTTGAGTGATGGCTGTGTGGCATCTGAAGCAGGGGGAAAGGCCAGCCTCCTTGACTGAAGAAAGGTATTTAGGATAAATTATAAAACTGATTATTTTGGCAGTTACAGCACCCAGAACTAAAAGAGCCACCTTGTCAGAATGCAGCATTACTGCTGCATAAGGTGGCTCTTTTAGTTAAAAACGCCTGGGGGGTGGGGGGGTGACAGGTTCCCTTTAAAGTCTGAGTCTTCACAGGTCTTCCTCCTCTAGTTATCCAAAATTCTAAAATTGTCGTAAGAGCTCTAGGCCTAGCCAGTTTGATTTGCATCCCTTGCCTGATGCATGTGCTGAATTCGGTGGTGCAGAGGTTCTTGAAAAATTACACAGATATGTCAGAACTGCTGCTGTAAGTGTGGCCATCAGTTTGCTCTTTCAGCTTCTCACCCTGCTGCTTGCTTCTCTACACTGTAGTGTCTGTCATGGTTCCCAATGGCAAGGGAACGTAAGAAACATATAAGTAACGAACGAGCTCTCGGGTGATGGAAACTCGAGTTGACCGTGAGCTAAATCTACCACACAACTAACAGTAGCCAGGGAGCATACCTACGGCTTCCAATATGCCACGCGCCAGCCGGAGGACTAACTACACCTGGTAGAGGAAGAAACAGACCTGGCTTACCTCTAGGGAAATACCCCAAAAGATGATAGCAGCCCCCCACATGTAATAACGGTGAATTAAGAGGAAAAGACATACACAGTATGAAAGTAGATTTAGCAAAGAGAGGTCCAATTACTAGATAGCAGAAGGATACAAAAGAGGACTTCACGGTCAACTGAAAACCCTTTCAAAAACCATCCTGAAATTACTTTAAGACTCCTGTGTCAACTCATGACACAGGAGTGGCAATTTCAGCCCGCAAGAGCTTCCAGCTACAGAAAATTACAAAAACTGCAAACTGGACAAAAGGTACAAAACAAAAGGACAAAGTCCACTTAGCTGATCAGCAGACTAGTAGCAGGAACATGCAACCGAAGGCTCTGGTTACAATGATGACCGGCAAGGAAATGACTGGAGAGCAAGGCTAAATAGGAAACTCCCAAACACTGATGGAAGCAGGTGAACAGAAGCAGCAAAGTGCAAACAAGTCACCAGTACCACCAGCAACCACCAGGGGAGCCCAAAAAGTGGATACACAACAGTACCCTCCCCTTAAGGAGGGGGCACCGAACCCTCACAAGAACCACCAGGGCGATCTGGATGAGCCCTATGAAAGGCACGAGCCAATTCCGAGGCATGAACATCAGAGGCAGTTACCCAAGAATTATCTTCCTGACCATAGCCTTTCCATTTAACCAGATATTGAAGTCTCCATCTGGAAATACGGGAGTCCAAGATCTTCTCTACGACATACTCCAATTCACCCTCCACCAGCACAGGAGCAGGAGGTTCAGTAGAAGGAACCACCGGTACCTCATATCTCCGCAACAACGACCGATGGAACACATTATGGATAGCGAAAGATGCCGGGAGGTCAAAACGAAAGGAAACAGGGTTAAGAATCTCCAAAATCCTATAAGGACCGATGAACCGAGGCTTAAATTTGGGAGAAGAAACCCTCATAGGGACAAAACGGGAAGACAACCACACCAAGTCCCCAACGCGAAGGTGGGGACCAACACGACGACGACGGTTAGCAAACTGCTGAGTCCTCTCCTGGGACAATTCCAAATTATCCACCACTTGTCCCCAAATCCGATGCAACCGATCCACCACCGCATCCACTCCAGGACAATCCGAAGATTCAACCTGACCAGATGAAAAACGCGGATGAAACCCTGAATTGCAAAAGAAAGGAGAAACCAAAGTGACAGAACTAGCCCGATTATTAAGAGCAAACTCCGCCAACGGCAGAAAGGCAACCCAATCATCCTGATCCGCAGACACAAAACACCTCAAATAAGTCTCCAAAGTTTGATTAGTTCGCTCTGTCTGGCCATTGGTCTGAGGATGGAATGCAGACGAAAAGGACAAATCAATGCCCAACCTGGCACAGACTGCCCGCCAAAATCTAGACACGAACTGGGTACCCCTGTCAGAAACGATGTTTTCCGGAATACCATGCAAGCGAACCACATTTTGAAAAAATAGAGGGACCAACTCAGATGAGGAAGGCAACTTAGGCAATGGCACCAAATGAACCATTTTAGAAAAACGGTCACACACCACCCAGATGACAGACATTTTCTGAGAAACAGGGAGATCCGAGATAAAGTCCATAGAGATGTGCGTCCAAGGCCTCTTCGGAATAGGCAAGGGCAACAACAACCCACTAGCCCTAGAACAACAAGGCTTGGCCCGAGCACACACATCGCAAGACTGCACAAAAACACGCACATCTCGAGACAGGGAAGGCCACCAGAAGGATCTAGCCACCAAATCTCTGGTGCCAAAAATTCCCGGATGACCTGCCAGAGTAGAAGAATGAACTTCCGAGATGACTCTAGTGGTCCACTCGTCAGGAACAAACAGTCTACCAGACGGACAACAATCAGGTCTATCCGCCTGAAATTCTTGCAAAGCACGTCGCAAATCTGGAGAGACAGCAGACAAAACCACTCCATCCTTAAGGACACCAGCAGGTTCAGAATTCCCAGGAGAGTCAGGCTCAAAACTCCTAGAAAGAGCATCTGCTTTCACATTCCTAGAACCCGGTAAGTACGAGACCACAAAATTAAACCGGGAAAAGAACAACAACCAACGTGCCTGTCTAGGATTCAGGCGCCTGGCAGACTCCAAATAAATTAAATTCTTGTGATCAGTCAAAACTACCACCTGATGTCTGGCACCCTCAAGCCAATGACGCCACTCCTCAAATGCCCACTTCATGGCCAAAAGCTCCCGATTACCAACATCATAGTTTCGCTCGGCGGCCGAAAATTTTCGCGAAAAGAACGCACAAGGTCTCATCACTGAGCAGTCGGAACTTTTCTGCGACAAAACCGCCCCCGCTCCGATCTCGGAAGCATCGACCTCAACCTGAAAGGGAAGAGAAACATCAGGCTGGCGCAACACAGGGGCAGAGAAAAAGCGGCGCTTAAGCTCCCGAAAGGCCTCCACGGCAGCAGGGGACCAATTGGCAACATCAGCACCCTTTTTAGTCAAATCCGTCAGAGGTTTAGCAACGCCAGAAAAACCAGCTATAAATCGACGATAAAAATTAGCAAAGCCCAAGAATTTCTGGAGACTCTTCAGAGAAGTAGGCTGCGTCCAGTCGTAAATAGCCCGAACCTTGACAGGGTCCATCTCAATAAAAGAAGGGGAAAAAATATACCCCAAAAATGAAATTTTTTGAACCCCAAAAACACACTGTGAACCCTTTACACACAAAGAATTCTCCCGCAAAACCTGAAAAACACTCCTGACCTGCTGAACATGAGACTCCCAGTCATCAGAAAAAATCAAAATATCATCCAAGTACACAATCATAAATTTATCCAAATATTCACGGAAAATATCATGCATTAAGGACTGAAAGACAGAAGGTGCATTAGAAAGGCCGAAAGGCATTACCAAATACTCAAAATGGCCCTCAGGCGTATTAAATGCGGTCTTCCACTCATCCCCCTGCTTAATTCGCACCAAATTATACGCCCCACGAAGATCAATCTTAGAGAACCACTTAGCCTCCCTTATGCGAGCAAACAAATCAGTCAGCAAAGGCAACGGATACTGATATTTGACTGTAATTTTATTCAGGAGATGATAATCATTACAAGGCCTCAGAGAGCCATCCTTTTTAGAGACAAAGAAAAAAACGGCTCCTAAAGGTGATGAAGAAGGACGAATATGTCCCTTTTCCAGGGACTCCTTAATATACTCGCACATAGCAGCATGTTCAGGTACAGATAGGTTAAACAAACGACCCTTTGGAAATTTACTGCCAGGAATCAGATCTATGGCGCAATCACAATCCCTGTGAGGAGGGAGTGAACCAATCTTAGGCTCTTCAAAAATATCACGATAATCAGACAAAAATGCCGGAATCTCAGATGGAATAGATGACAAAATGGACACCATAGGAGTGTCCCCATGAGCCCCCCGACATCCCCAGCTTAACACAGACATAGCCTTCCAGTCAAGGACTGGGTTATGAGACTGTAACCATGGTAATCCAAGCACCAAAACATCATGTAAATTGTACAACACAAGGAAGCGAATCACCTCCTGATGGTCTGGAGTCATACGCATAGTCACTTGCGTCCAGAACTGTGGTTTATTACAAGCCAAAGGTGTAGAATCAATACCCTTCAGAGGTATAGGGACTTCCAGAGGCTCTAAATCAAACCCACAGCGCCTGGCAAAGGACCAGTCCATAAGACTCAGAGCGGCGCCAGAGTCCACATAGGCATCCACGGTAATAACTGATAATGAACAAATCAAGGTTACAGACAAAATAAATTTGGACTGTAAAGTGCCAATTGAAATGGACTTGTCAACCTTCCTAGTACGCTTAGAGCATGCCGATATAACATGAGCAGAATCACCACAATAGAAGCATAACCCATTTTTACGCATATAATTCTGCCGCTCGCTTCTGGACATAACTCTGTCACATTGCATTTTCTCTGGCGTCTCTTCAGAAGATACCGCCAAATGGTGCACGGGTTTGCGCTCCCGCAAACGCCGATCAATCTGAATTGCCATTGTCATGGACTCATTCAGACCTGTAGGCGCAGGGAACCCGACCATAACATCTTTAACGGCATCAGAAAGGCCCTCTCTGAAATTTGCCGCTAAGGCGCACTCATTCCACTGAGTAAGCACAGACCACCTACGAAATTTTTGGCAGTATATCTCCGCTTCATCTTGCCCTTGAGATAGGGCTATCAAAGCTTTTTCAGCTTGAATCTCCAAATTAGGTTCCTCATAAAGCAACCCTAAAGCCAGGAAAAACGCATCCACATTAAGCAACGCAGGATCCCCTGGCGCCAATGAAAATGCCCAATTTTGAGGGTCACCTCGCAGCAAAGAGATTACAATCTTAACCTGCTGGACAGGATCTCCTGAGGAGTGAGGTCTGAGAGAAAGGAATAATTTACAATTATATTTGAAATTCAAAAACCGAGATCTATCTCCGGAAAACACCTCTGGTGTAGGGATTTTAGGTTCAGAAATAGGAGCATGTATAACAAAATCTTGTAAATTTTGAACCTTCGTAGCAAGATTATTTAAACCTGCAGCCAAACTCTGAGGATCCATCTTTAAACAGGTGAGCTCAGAGCCATTCAAGGATTATAAGGAGAGAAAGGCAAAGGCTGTAATTAAAGCTGAAAAACAACTGATCCAACTATGAAGCAAGCATAGAGGAAAAAGGGAAAAAAAAAATTTTACAGACTTCTTTTTTCTCTCCTTTCTTCTGCCAATAAATTTAACACTGGCCAGTCATACTGTCATGGTTCCCAATGGCAAGGGAACGTAAGAAACATATAAGTAACGAACGAGCTCTCGGGTGATGGAAACTCGAGTTGACCGTGAGCTAAATCTACCACACAACTAACAGTAGCCAGGGAGCATACCTACGGCTTCCAATATGCCACGCGCCAGCCGGAGGACTAACTACGCCTGGTAGAGGAAGAAACAGACCTGGCTTACCTCTAGGGAAATACCCCAAAAGATGATAGCAGCCCCCCACATGTAATAACGGTGAATTAAGAGGAAAAGACATACACAGTATGAAAGTAGATTTAGCAAAGAGAGGTCCAATTACTAGATAGCAGAAGGATACAAAAGAGGACTTCACAGTCAACTGAAAACCCTTTCAAAAACCATCCTGAAATTACTTTAAGACTCCTGTGTCAACTCATGACACAGGAGTGGCAATTTCAGCCCGCAAGAGCTTCCAGCTACAGAAAATTACAAAAACTGCAAACTGGACAAAAGGTACAAAACAAAAGGACAAAGTCCACTTAGCTGATCAGCAGACTAGTAGCAGGAACATGCAACCGAAGGCTCTGGTTACAATGATGACCGGCAAGGAAATGACTGGAGAGCAAGGCTAAATAGGAAACTCCCAAACACTGATGGAAGCAGGTGAACAGAAGCAGCAAAGTGCAAACAAGTCACCAGTACCACCAGCAACCACCAGGGGAGCCCAAAAAGCGGATACACAACAAGTGTCACTTCTGCTTTTCTGCTCACTGCCTCATATGCAACATACCCACAAGGTGGAACTCCAATTTGCGTATGCCGGAGAGACTGTGCAAGCAGCAAGAAATAGTGGAGTTTCAGCAGCAGCATGGTCAGCTGTGCAGAAAAACATCACTTCACCACCAACGAGTGGGCCTCTAGGCAGGATGTAACATAGTTACATATTTATTAAGGTTGAAGGAAGACTTTAAGTCCATCTAGTTCAACCCATAGACTAACCTAACATGTTGATCCAGAGGAAGGCAAAAAAAAAACCCATGTGGCAAAGAGTAAGCTCCACATTGGGGAAAAAAATTCCTTCCCGACTCCACATACGGCAGTCAGACTAGTTCCCTGGATCAACGCCCTATCAAGGAATCTAGTGTATATACCCTGTAACATTATACTTTTCCAGAAAGGCATCCAGTCCCCTCTTAAATTGAAGCAATGAGTCACTCATTACAACATCATACGGCAGAGAGTTCCATAGTCTCATTGCTCTTACAGTAAAGAATCCGCATCTGTTATTATGCTTAAACCTTCTTTCCTCCAGACGTAGAGGATGCCCCCTTGTCCCTGTCTCAGGTCTGTGATTAAAAAGATCATCAGAAAGGTCTCTGTACTGTCCCCTCATATATTTATACATGAACATAAGATCACCCCTTAGTCTTTGTTTTTCCAAACTAAATGGCCCCAAGTGTAATAACCTATCTTGGTATTGCAGACCCCCCAGTCCTCTAATAACCTTGGTCGCTCTTCTCTGCACCCGCTCTAGTTCAGCTATGTCTTTCTTATACACCGGAGACCAGAACTGTGCACAGTATTCTAAGTGTGGTCGCACTAGTGACTTGTATAGAGGTAAAATTATGTTCTCCTCATGAGCATCTATGCCTCTTTTAATACATCCCATTATTTTATTTGCCTTTGTAGCAGCTGCCTGACACTGGCCACTGAATATGAGTTTGTCATCCACCCATGCACCCAGGTCTTTTTCATTAATGGTTTTGCCCAGAGTTTTAGAATTGAGCACATAGTTATACATCTTATTATATCTACCCAAGTGCATGACCTTACATTTATCCCCATTAAAGCTCATTTGCTATTTATCAGCCCAAGCTTCTAGTTTACATAAATCATCCTGTAATATAAAATTGTCCTCCCCTGTATTGATTACCCTGCAGAGTTTAGTGTAATCTGCAAATATTGAAATTCTGCTCTGTATGCCACCTACAAGATCATTAATAAATATGTTAAAAAGAAGAGGGCCCAATACTGACCCCTGTGGTACCCCACTGCTAACCGCGACCCAGTCCGAGTGTGCTCCATTAATAACCACCCTTTGTTTCCTATCCCTGAGCCAGCTCTCAACCCACTTACACATATTTTCCCCTATCCCCATTATTCTCATTTTATGTATCAACCTTTTGTGTGGCACCATATCAAAAGCTTTTGAAAAGTCCATATACACTACGTCCACTGCGTTCCCTTGGTCCAGTCCGAAACTTACCTCTTCATAGAAAGGATGTGTGAACCATGTTGTGCTACTTCAAGTACTCCATGAGCATGGCCAGGGCTGATGACGCCTTCATCGGCATTACTATCCCTCTTCTATGCCACCTTGAAAAAATGCTTCAGGTGATGATGGATGAGGTGGTAGCTAAGTTGTAAGGGGAGGAGGAACATGGACCATTCACAGCATTATGAGGCCTGCCATCAACACATGGCTCGGCAGGTGGGTTCCTGTACCAACAGTGGTCAGGTACACAACTGCACAACCAGAGGACAGGTTTGGATGATGAAGATGAGGAGGAGAAGGAGAAACTGTGTTCACAGCATGGTGGCACTCAAATCAGCTCACAGGTATCATTGGAGCCTGGCTTGGGGGATACATCAGACACAGGCGAAATACACCTCCCACCGAGGACAGTTTGGTGTTGCCTGTGGACAGCCTGATGCACGAGTCACTACATACTGCTGTGCCTGCACATTGACCATTGAGTTGGCCAAATGTTTAACATTGCTGATTACTGGGTGGCCATCCTGCTGGATCCCTGCTAAAAGGACAACTTGCCATCCTTACTTCCATCACTGGATCGTGAGTGTAAAATGCGCGAATACAAGCGCACAATGGTTTCCCATGTTTTGGGGCCTCCCTAAATTTAAATGAAAAAAACAGTGTTGGCTGTCTCCTCCACCTCTTCCACCTACACAGTGACCTCCACCTCCTCCTCAATACCCCTCCTCTTGGACTTTCGCCTCCTGGCTCAAGATTTTTTTTTTCTATGTTATTTTACGTTATTTCCCTATCCACATTTGTCCTGCAATTGTCCTGCTCTTACCTCCATGTTGCTTCCTTTTGCAGTTCCTAGCCCTTATTTCGACTATTTTACAGATATTTTACAGCACAAATACTTAGGTACCAATTAACTTCCATGGGGTTCTGGTGTTGGTAGAGTTCTGGTGCCTGAACCAAACTTTGGACTACAGTCTGGTCGAACCCGATGAACGCTAACATCCATGAGTTTGCTCATCCCTAGAAACGAGATGTTGTAACAGTTAATAAAAATTGCTAGAAAGGAGCTGCGAGTGTGGATGATTAAAGTTGTGTTGGCCATCTTGCCAAAAATGGTGAAAGTGTAACCTACCCTTCTTCCCCAATATATTATTTTTGGTTATTTGAATATGTATATATATATCTGTGCACATTTTAGTTTATCTTATTCGTGGATGATGGTTCAGGCATGTCAGTGGTTTAAGGTATCCTGACGTTGTCACAACATGGTGGTCCTCTTCCGTGCCCAATGGAGTTTTTGCTTACATGGCTCGCTGTCCATGATTGGTTGGTTTTTGGTCATTTAAGAGGAACAGAGTAATGTTAAGAACAAGTGGGCATGGATAGAAGAAGTACACAACATGTAGCACATAGAGAGAGTGATAAAGTTAGGCCGGATTCACTGCGAGTGCAATGCGAGGAACTCACGCATCAATACCTGGCACAGCCGCCGGCACTCGGGACCAGAGTGTGCGGCTGTGTGTATTTCTATGCAGCTGAATGCTCCGGTCCCGAGTGCCGGCGGCAGTGCCGGGTATTGATGTGCGAGTTTCTCGCATTGAACTCACAAGTGTGACCCCGGCCTTAGAGGACAGTACTGAATATGTAGTACAAGCAGAGTGTGGCACAGGAGTAGAGGGCATTATACAGCATGTACAGGCTGAGAGTGGGACAAGTAGAGAACAGTACAGAACACGTAGTGCAGGGAGAGTGGTACAGGAGAGAGGAAGTACAGAACACGGAGTGCAGGGAGAAACAGGAATAGTGAATGCAGTACTGATAGAGTGAGGTAGGTAGAGTGCAGTACAGAACAAGTAATACAGGCAAAGTGCAGCACAGACAAAAGATAAGGGCAGAAGATTTAGTACAAACAGGAGTACTTACAGGTTTACTGCAACACAAAACATGCAGTATATGCTGAGAATGGTACAGGTAGAGGATAGTACAACACATGTAGTACTGGTAGAGTGTGGCACAGGTAGAGGATAGTACAATACATATGGTACAGGTAGAGGATAGTACAATACATGTAGTAATGGTAGAGTGTGGCACAGGTTGAGGATAGTACAAAACATGTAGTACTGGTAGAGTGTGGCACAGGTAGAGGATAGTACAATACATGTAGTAATGGTAGAGTGTGGCACAGGTAGAGGATAGTACAATACATGTGTTACTGGTAGAGTGTGGCACAGGTAGAGGATAGTACAATACATGTAGTACTGGTAGAGTGTGGCACAGGTAGAGGGTACTACAATACATCTGGTACAGGTAGAGGATAGTACAATACATGTAGTAATGGTAGAGTGTGGTAAAGGTAGAGGATAGTACAATACATGTAGTACTGGTAGAGTGTGGCACAGGTAGAGGATAGTACAACACATGTAGTACTGGTAGAGTGAGGTACAGGTAGAGGATAGTACAATACATGTAGTACTGGTAGAGTGTGGCACAGGTAGAGGATAGTACAACACATGTAGTACTGGTAGAGTGAGGTACAGGTAGAGGATAGTACAACACATGTAGTACTGGTAGAGTGTGGCACAGGTAGAGGATAGTACAATACATGTAGTACTGGTAGAGTGTGGTACAGGTAGAGGATAGTACAATACATGTAGTACTGGTAGAGTGTGACACAGGTAGAGGATAGTACAATACATGTAGTACTGGTAGAGTGAGGTACAGGTAGAGGATAGTACAATACATGTAGTACTGGTAGAGTGTGGCACAGGTAGAGGATAGTACAACACATGTAGTACTGGTAGAGTGAGGTACAGGTAGAGGATAGTACAACACATGTAGTACTGGTAGAGTGTGGTACAGGTAGAGGATAGTACAACACATGTAGTACTGGTAGAGTGAGGTACAGGTAGAGGATAGTACAATACATGTAGTACTGGTAGAGTGAGGTACAGGTAGAGGATAGTACAATACATGTAGTACTGGTAGAGTGAGGTACAGGTAGAGGATAGTACAATACATGTAGTACTGGTAGAGTGTGGTACAGGTAGAGGATAGTACAATACATGTAGTACTGGTAGAGTGTGGCACAGGTAGAGGATAGTACAACATATGTAGTACTGGTAGAGTGTGGTACAGGTAGAGGATAGTACAACACATGTAGTACTGGTAGAGTGTGGCACAGGTAGAGGATAGTACAATACATGTAGTACTGGTAGAGTGTGGCACAGGTAGAGGATAGTACAACATATGTAGTACTGGTAGAGTGTGGTACAGGTAGAGGATAGTACAACACATGTAGTACTGGTAGAGTGTGGCACAGGTAGAGGATAGTACAACACATGTAGTACTGGTAGAGTGAGGTACAGGTAGAGGATAGTACAATACATGTAGTACTGGTAGAGTGTGGCACAGGTAGAGGATAGTACAACACATGTAGTACTGGTAGAGTGAGGTACAGGTAGAGGATAGTACAATACATGTAGTACTGGTAGAGTGAGGTACAGGTAGAGGATAGTACAATACATGTAGTACTGGTAGAGTGAGGTACAGGTAGAGGATAGTACAATACATGTAGTACTGGTAGAGTGAGGTTCAGGTAGAGGATAGTACAATACATGTAGTACTGGTAGAGTGTGGCACAGGTAGAGGATAGTACAACACATGTAGTACTGGTAGAGTGAGGTACAGGTAGAGGATAGTACAATACATGTAGTACTGGTAGAGTGAGGTACAGGTAGAGGATAGTACAACACATGTAGTACTGGTAGAGTGTGGTACAGGTAGAGGATAGTACAATACATGTAGTACTGGTAGAGTGTGGTACAGGTAGAGGATAGTACAACACATGTAGTACTGGTAGAGTGTGGCACAGGTAGAGGATAGTACAACACATGTAGTACTGGTAGAGTGTGGTACAGGTAGAGGATAGTACAACACATGTAGTACTGGTAGAGTGTGGCACAGGTAGAGGATAGTACAACACATGTAGTACTGGTAGAGTGAGGCACAGGTAGAGGATAGTACAATACATGTAGTACTGGTAGAGTGAGGTACAGGTAGAGGATAGTGCAATACATGTAGTACTGGTAGAGTGAGGTACAGGTAGAGGATAGTACAATACATGTAGTACTGGTAGAGTGAGGTACAGGTAGAGGATAGTACAATACATGTAGTACTGGTAGAGTGAGGTACAGGTAGAGGATAGTACAATACATGTAGTACTGGTAGAGTGAGGTACAGGTAGAGGATAGTACAATACATGTAGTACTGGTAGAGTGTGGCACAGGTAGAGGATAGTACAATACATGTAGTACTGGTAGAGTGTGGTACAGGTAGAGGATAGTACAATACATGTAGTACTGGTAGAGTGTGGCACAGGTAGAGGATAGTACAACACATGTAGTACTGGTAGAGTGTGGTACAGGTAGAGGATAGCACAACACATGTAGTACTGGTAGAGTGTGGCACAGGTAGAGGATAGTACAACACATGTAGTACTGGTAGAGTGAGGCACAGGTAGAGGATAGTACAATACATGTAGTACTGGTAGAGTGAGGTACAGGTAGAGGATAGTGCAATACATGTAGTACTGGTAGAGTGAGGTACAGGTAGAGGATAGTACAATACATGTAGTACTGGTAGAGTGAGGTACAGGTAGAGGATAGTACAATACATGTAGTACTGGTAGAGTGAGGTACAGGTAGAGGATAGTACAATACATGTAGTACTGGTAGAGTGTGGCACAGGTAGAGGATAGTACAATACATGTAGTACTGGTAGAGTGTGGTACAGGTAGAGGATAGTACAATACATGTAGTACTGGTAGAGTGTGGCACAGGTAGAGGATAGTACAACACATGTAGTACTGGTAGAGTGTGGTACAGGTAGAGGATAGCACAACACATGTAGTACTGGTAGAGTGTGGCACAGGTAGAGGATAGTACAACACATGTAGTACTGGTAGAGTGAGGCACAGGTAGAGGATAGTACAATACATGTAGTACTGGTAGAGTGAGGTACAGGTAGAGGATAGTGCAATACATGTAGTACTGGTAGAGTGAGGTACAGGTAGAGGATAGTACAATACATGTAGTACTGGTAGAGTGAGGTACAGGTAGAGGATAGTACAATACATGTAGTACTGGTAGAGTGAGGTACAGGTAGAGGATAGTACAATACATGTAGTACTGGTAGAGTGTGGCACAGGTAGAGGATAGTACAACACATGTAGTACTGGTAGAGTGAGGTACAGGTAGAGGATAGTACAATACATGTAGTACTGGTAGAGTGAGGTACAGGTAGAGGATAGTACAATACATGTAGTACTGGTAGAGTGAGGTACAGGTAGAGGATAGTACAATACATGTAGTACTGGTAGAGTGAGGTACAGGTAGAGGATAGTACAATACATGTAGTACTGGTAGAGTGAGGTACAGGTAGAGGATAGTACAATACATGTAGTACTGGTAGAGTGAGGTACAGGTAGAGGATAGTACAATACATGTAGTACTGGTAGAGTGTGGCACAGGTAGAGGGTGATCCTGTAGAAGCAGAAACTGGTAGAGTATAATTTGATGGATCATTGTATTGCAGAACAATCCAATGTTGCCTCTGCATACAGCAAATAACAGTCATCTGTACTGGAACATTACTTACAGTGATCATATTGCTAATTTGAAAGCACTGTATTATGATTAAACCCTTTATTCACATTTTCTTAATTTTCATTTCCTTAATTATTTCCACACTGGGATAAAAGTTCAGAATTGTTGGCGATTACGTCACTGTCAGCACTTTATACTTTTTTGTCGGTTTTAGCAGCTCCACCGTGTGGTTAGGTATAGTATTGCAGGTGAAAACATCTCAAGACATCATTCATGACCACTGTAAAAAATGCTGATATTTCCATATGCAAATTGCCTCTTCTGAGAAAAAGAGGACTTAACTCTATAGCGCCACCTATAGGAACTTACCTAGGACGAGAAGTTGGCTTCTAACATGTTTACGTCTGATAAAGTTGTATTCTCCTACAGAAACCTCCATGGAGAAGCAGTAGAAGCCATTGTGGGAGTCATCAGTGTTATTGATTTTTAAGAATACAATGTTTTCTTCGTTCCTCTGGGCACAAGTGATGGGATATATCTCATTTCCACAACCATTGCCCTTTCTGCTCCGGAATACAGCGCATTGAGTAACATTTGCGATCGTGATCTGGTTCTTAACAGAGAATCGGGCGATGATGGTCACAATGTCTCCGGTAAGAGCAAGGATAAGGTTCTCCTGCTCCAGAATCATCTCTTTTTCTCCTGACAAAAAAAGAAAAGATGCACAGTATATAGGGAAGCAAAGCATGTAACATGTTATACACAATAGCTTGCAAATGTATTCACCTCTTTGCTTTTTTATCTATTTTGTTACATTACAACCTGTATTTAAATATTTTTGTAATCTGATTTGTTTTTGTTAGGAAGTTAGAAGGGTTAAAAGTTGACCATCGATTTCTCACGTTTTTAACAAAAGAGTGACTTTGAAGGGTCAATATGATGGAAAATACCCTTAAAATGACACCATTCTAAAAACTGCACCCCTTAAGGTGCTCAAAACCACATTCAAGAAGTTTATTAGCCCTTCAGGTGCTTCGCATGCATTTTTGGAATGTGAAAAGGAAAAAAAGAACATGTACCTTTTTTCACACAAATGTTACTTTAGATGCATTTTTTTATTTCCAAAAGGGGAATAGGAAAAAATGGACCCAAACATTTGTTGTAAAATTTCTCATGAACATGCCGATACCCCAAATGTGGGGGAAAATTACTGTTTGGGTGCATGACAGAGCTCAGAACAAAAGGAGCGCCATTTGACTTGTGAATTCAAAATTTACTGGAATAATTAGCGGATGCCATGTCGCGTTTGGAGAGCCCCTTTTGTGCCTAAACAGTGGCAACCTGCCAAAAGTGACATCATTTTGGAAACTAGTCCTCTCAAGGAACTTATCTAAATATGTGGTGACCACCTTGAACCCCAAGGTGTTTCCCAGAAGATTAATACATTGAGCCATGAAAATTTAAAAATCAAATTTTTCCAACAAAAATGATTTTTAGCCCAAATTTTGCATTTTCAAAAGGCTAACAGGAGAAATTGCTCCATACAATTTTATTGTGCAATTTCTTCTGAGTACACCGATACCCCATTTGTGGGGGGAAACTACTTTTGAGGCACAGTGCACTGCTCAGAAGTGAATACACTGGCCTGGTCTAAATGTGCATGTCACTTTGGCAGAGCCCCTGAGATGCCAGAACAGCGGAACCCACCACTTTCCTAACTATCACTCCCAATGAATTAATCTATGTGTGCAGTGATCATATTGGCACGGCAGGTGGGTCACAACATTTTATAGCATTGGGCTGTGAAGAAAAAAATATTACATTTTTATCACAAAAATTGTTTTAGCCCCAGATTTTACATTTTCACACTGGGAAATGGGTAAAAATGGCACCCAAATTTGTCCCAAAATTTCTGCTGAATGTAGAAATACCCCATATGTGTCCTTACATTACTGCAGCGAGACTAGGGAGGGATGGAGCCTTATTTATCTCCTGAGTGCAAATTTTCCTAGAATAGTTTGCGTACTTCATATGCAGAGCTTGTATGTGCTAGAAGAGTAGAATCCCCCTTCAAGTGGCCCCATTTTGGAACTGTACCCCTTTGGGAATATAAAAGAAAAAAAAAAGAGAAGCCAGCACTGCTAATGGTCAGAACGCAATACAAATGGTGCACATGCACCTACTGAATTCTAACTGTAGTTCAAATATGAGACATTTAGCAAATAATTGATCAATTCTTTGAGCTACCCCGCCACTTCACGGCAATCTCATAATGGGGCAGTCCTACGCTACGTTTTTTATTAACGTTGTGCCATTACGGCCTCCTAGATGCATAAAAAGAGCATAAAAAGAAAGACACCATTACTATACTATGACATGCAAGCTGTACCTGGAGACATTTTCAGAATCACTCCCTTGGTGCCAGGAAGGACAAGCGTAGGTGAAGGCCGATCAGGTCCAGTGCGGACATGTCAGATCTGGCCTCCACGCCTCCAAGCCAGCACCAAGGTTAAAGAGTGAGACAGGTTCAGACACAGCTGCAAAATTTTGACCTTCAGCAGTGCTTCTTTTTTCTTCTTTTTTTGCTTCTGTATTGGTATGTGGCTGACCACCACTGTTGCCGCGCACACTGGGTCATATGCGCCATTCTGTCTGGGTTCACTATGATTGATAGGCTGCTGTGCACACACACACACACACACACACAGCAGCCCTGCCCTGCCTCAGGCTCTAGTTAAATAGGCAGCTGTGCCTCAGCCAGTTTCATCCTTTAACTTTGGTGTTGACTTGGCTGTGTGGAGGCCAGATCTGATATGTCCGCACAGGACCTGATCGGCCTCTATCCGCGCTCGCCTTCCTGGCACTAAGGGAGTGATTCTGTCAATGCTCCAGGTACAGTTTGTCATGTAATGTTATGTAATGTGGTCTGTCCTTTTTTTTTTTTTTTTTCTCACTCTCTATACATTTAGGAGGCCGTAATGGCACAATGTAAATAAAAAACGTAGAGTTAGGACTGCCCCATTATGAGATTGCCGTGAAGTGGCGGGGTAGCTCAAAGAATTGATCAATTATTTGCTAAATATCTCATATTTGAAATAGTCAGAATTTATTATGTGCATGTGCACTTTAGATATTGCGTTTTGACCTTCAGCAGTGCTGGCTTCTCTTCTTTTTTTGCTTCCTTTGGGAATATATCTACAGGCGTAGTGATGATTTTAACTCCATGGGTGTTTTACACAAACAAGCTGCAGTGGATGTTGCTGAGTAAATTGCAAACTGCCATTGTAGTGACCAGTACATTGTAGTGACCATTACATTGTAGTGACCAGTATATTGTACCCAGCTCATGTTTCTGGAGACATGCACTTTTTAATTAGGTGGGCTCTCATCGCTACAAAAATTCCAAACATGCAGATGCTAAATGTGGTTTAGGCACACTGGAGTTCAGAAGGGAGAGGGGCATTTGGACTTGGGAGCGCATAGTTCTCTGGATTTCTTTTGGGGGGGCGAGCAGTCATTTTGCTTTTCCAGAGCCTTTGTACCATGGAAGCCGCTATATTTCCTTTGACAGATGATAGACTTAAGTGGGGACTTGCTATTTTTTTGTGGATTGAGTTGAAGCTTTTATTCGGGACATTTTACATAACATTTGGGATCACATTTATCCTGCGCTCTACGCTGAGCACTTACATCAAGGTTTCCATCTAAATCTCTGAGTGTTGTGTTTAAGATGAAACCCCCGATGGATCTATTCACTAAAATGGGGCAGTAGGGTTACTCTGGACTCAATCTGGCCTTTGTTCAGCGGTGTCCTTCTTTTCAGAGGTGCACAACCCTGTTGTCCACTGCAATTTTATGCACATCTAAAAAGACGGACACCGCCAGATTTTAGTAACATTTATCTTTTTGATGGCGTTTTATTCCACTTTTTGTTTGGCGGTATGATGAAAAAGTATATTTTTTGCATTGTTTTTTACTTTTTGTTTTTTACGGTGTTCACTGAAGGGATTAACTGGTGGGAAGGTTTTATAGGTCGGATCGTTTTGGATGCAATGGTACCAAATATGCATACTTTATTTACATTTTTTAATACAAATATTTATTGATGGTACAATATATATTTTTACTGTTTTATTATTTGTGATTTCTTTTAAATATTTTTTGAAAAAATATAAAAAAATTTTTTTACTATGTCCCTTTATGGAACTTTCACTTTCTGCAGTTAGATCACAGTTCTAATGCATTGCACTGCACTAGCATTACAATGCATTAGAACTGTCAGCCCTGCAGACACAAATTACTTACACCACGCACTGCTCATGATCTGCCCAACTTGCTAGTGCATGGTGACTCGATGTCATCATGACAACATCGGGTCACCATGGCAACAATTGGGCCCCCATTATGACATTGCTGGGGCGTCGATCGGACTGCAAAAAGTGCTCCATCCCTCTGCATGCCTGCTAAATGCCAAGATCGCAGTATTTAGGGTGTTAAAGTGCCCAGAGTGGTGCCTGAACCTCTCCTGGCAGTAAGTGCCGGGTGTCAGCTGTCAGAATCAGCTGACACCCAGCAGCGATCAGGCGCACACATCCTCTATGCAAACAAGATTGCTATGACATATCCATACATCCAGGGTCAGTAAGTACCTAGCGACCTGGACATATGGATGTGTCTAAGGTCATAAAGGGGTTAAGCAAGATGCACCACTAACTAAACAACACCACAAAGACCAAGGAGATCAGCAAATAGCATCAGGAAGACCATGGACATCACCAAACAACACCAGTAATACCAAGGAGATCTCCAAACAACACCAGGAATACCAAGGAGATCTCCAAACAACACCACAAAAACCGTGGAGGTCTCCAAGCAACACTAGGAATACCAATGAGATCTCCAAACAACACCACAAAGACCAAGGAGATCTCCAAACAACACCAGGAATAACAAGGAGATCTCCAAACAACACCAGGAATACCAAGGAGATCTCTAAACAACACTAGGAAGACCAAGGAGATCTGCAAATAACAGCAGGTACACCAAGGAGATCTCTAAACAACACCAATAATACCAAGGGGATCTCCAAACAACACCAGGAATACCAAGGAGATCTCCAAACAACACTACAAAGACGAAGAAGATCTGCAAACAACACCAGGAATACCAAGGACATCTCCAAACAACACCAGGAATACCAAGGAGATCTCTAAACAACACCAGGAAGACCAAGGAGATCTGCAAATAACATCAGGAAGACCAATGAGATCTCCAAACAACACCAGTAATACCAAGGAGATCTCCAAGCAACACCAGGAATACCAAGGAGATCTCCAAACAACACCACAAAAACCATGGAGGTCTCCAAGCAACACTAGGAATACCAATGAGATCTACAAACAACACCACAAAAACCGTGGAGGTCTCCATGCAACACTAGAAATACCAATGAGATCTCCAAACAACACCACAAAGACCAAGGAGATCTCCAAACAACACCAGGAATAACAAGGAGATCTCCAAACAACACCAGGAATACCAAGGAGATCTCTAAACAACACCAGGAAGACCAAGGAGATCTGCAAATAACAGCAGGTACACAAGGAGATCTCTAAACAACACCAATAATACCAAGGAGATCTCCAAACAACACTACAAAGACCAAGAAGATCTGCAAACAACACCAGGAATACCAAGGACATCTCCAAACAACACCAGGAATACCAAGGAGATCTCTAAACAACACCAGGAAGACCAAGGAGATCTGCAAATAATACCAGGAATACCAAGGAGATCTCCAAAAAACACCAGGAATACCAAGGAGATCTCCAAACAACACTACAAAGACCAAGAAGATCTGCAAACAACACCAGGAATACCAAGGACATCTCCAAACAACACCAGGAATGCCAAGGAGATCTCTTAACAACACCAGGAAGACCAAGGAGATCTGCAAATAACATCAGGAAGACCAAGGAGATCTCTAAACAACACCAGGAATACCAAGGAGATCTCCAAACAACACCACAAAAACCATGGAGGTCTCCAAGCAACACTAGGAATACCAATGAGATCTCCAAACAACACCACAAAGACCACGGAGATCTCCAAACAACACCAGGAATAACAAGGAGATCTCCAAACAACACCAGGAATACCAAGGAGATCTCTAAACAACACCAGGAAGACCAAGGAGATCTGCAAATAACACCAGGAAGACCAAGGAGATCTCCAAACAACACCAGTAATACCAAGGAGATCTCCAAACAACGCCAGGAATACCAAGGAGATCTCCAAACAACACCAGGAAGACCAAGAAGATCTCCAAACAGCACCAGAAAGACCAAGAAGATCTCCAAACACCACGAAGACCAAGGAGATGTCCTAACACCATGAAGACCAAGGAGATCTCCAAACAACACCACGAAGACCAAGAAGATGTGAAGAGCGGAACAAAAATGGTTATCTCAATAAACCAAAAAGAATTTGTAATCAATATTGACCTGTCCATTCAAGGACATTTTAGCTATAGTGTGAAATCCTATTTTTTGTTTGTGAAACTGCCACTTAGGCGAAACTGTACTGCTTTGTTTGTTGTGAAACTATCACATAGCCGAAACTGTTTTTTTTGTCTTCTCTTTTCTCTCTTTGTTTAAACAAGCAAAACTTGTATAACCACTGAAACTTCCTGTACAACTATATAAAGAGGGGATAGCACCTTGAAGGCAGGCGTGCTTCAAAGGCTTCCCAGTGATATACTATACGAGACGTGTCTTGTGTATTATTTCTGGTGATTCCCCACTTCCAAAGGCTGCTCCGACTGATTGTGGTCCCGACATTTCCTGGCGCCTGAACAGGGACCCGAGGTCTGTGTACTCCTTCAAGAACACCGGCAGAATACGAACAAAAAGAGAATCTGGGATAATGGACGGCAGATGAATAAAAACCTGGCCAGGTAAGAGACACTGTTAGATCTCTTATATCTGCCCTGCACTGTCCGTAAGATTTTCTGTGTCGTGTCCTTTAGCGGGTAGTTCTAGTAGAGGAGGATACCTATAGCTCGGGTTCTTGAACTACTTAGGAATTGACCACCTCACGGAGTACGGCATTGAATGAGAGTGAATGTGAATAGAAGGTGTGTGGAAGTTGGGAATAGCCCTATAAGCCGCCCAGGGTGTTGAAACAGAAGAAGTGACTGTCCCACTGGGCAACGTGGTTGCGTCCTTTCGGGGAGACCTCCGCGCCTATGTTCAATCTCTGATCCTGTCTTTGACGAAAACCTGGTGACGGATAAGTGTATGATAGTATGAGCCCAGGACAGATAAATTAGCCTGGGACAAGATACGTTGTATTTTGATCCTCTGTCTGGTTGCATTTGTGTTGTTTGCTATAGGTGTAGGAATCAGGATTTTCTTACATCAACACGGTACGCAGAAGCCGTTAAACATCCTAGCTCCTTAGGAAGAAGGTAACGAGGTATTCTCATACCCAAACGCCACCTAGGGCAAGAAAGCTCAGGATAAGAAAATGGGGAATAAGCAAACAAAGTCGGAACCAGAAGAATTACATATCTATACTATCATAAAGGAGAGAAGTGGTGAAGATGCCACTAAGGGGCTGAGAAAGATTTTTAGTAAGTTTGGAGTTACTAAGGCAGAAGCCTTTAGTAGAAAAAAATGGGAAGGAATTCAGGAGAAAAAAAAGGGCATAATCAGAGACAAGAAATGGATAGATCAGATCCAAGCGTTGATTGATGTCTCTAGGGTAGCAGAAATGCTGTGGTCTGCCCTATTGGAACAAGCATGTGGGCATGACAGCATGTGCATACAGAAACGGTCGGTCTTGAATAAATCAAGCAAACGACTACAAATGTTAGCTAAACTGATCTGTGTGTATGAGGAATCCCTGTGTAATGCAGATTCCCCAAATTTCCACTGCCAGTGTTGTGTGACTAATGTGCAGAGAGTGTGTGCCTTACAGACACAACTGGCAGAGAATGAACTGTCATGATTCCCAATGGCAAGGGAAAGTCAGAGAACATAAATAACAGACTAGCTCTTGGGTGATGGAATCTCGAGCTGACCGTGAGCTAAACCTATCACACAACTAACAGTGGCCGGGTGACGTACCTACGTTTTATCCCTAGACGCCCAGCGCCAGCCGGAGAACTAACTAACCCTATTAGAGGAAAAAACAGACCTGGCTTACCTCTAGGGAAATTCCCCCAAAAAGGAGACAGAAGCCCCCCACATATATTGACGGTGAGTTCAGAGGAAAAGACATACGCAGTATGAAGGTAGGTTCAGCAAAGCGAGGTCCGCTTACTAGATAGTAAGAAGATACAATAGGGAACTTCACGGTCAGCTGAAAACCCTATTAAAATACCATCCAGAAATTACTTTAAGACTCATGTGTCAACTCATGACACCGGAGTGGTAATTTCGGCCCACAAGAGCTTCCAGCTACAGAAACATAACATAACTGTGAACTGGAACAAAAATGCAAACAAACTTAGGACTAAGAGTCCAACTTAGCTGATAGTAGTCTAGAAGCAGGAACATGCAACAGAAAAGCTCTGGTTACATTGATGGCCAGCACTAGAATAACTGAGCAGCAAGGCTAAATAGGATACTCCCATATCCTGATGGAAACAGGTGAACAGAGAAAGTGAAGCACACAAGTCCAGTACCACCAGTGACCACCGGGGGAGCCCAAAAACCAAACTCACAACAGTACCCCCCCCTCAAGGAGGGGGCACCGAACCCTCACAAGAACCCCCAGGGCGATCAGGATGAGCCCTATGAAAGGCACGGACCAAATCAGAGGCATGAACATCAGAGGCTGTCACCCAAGAATTATCCTCCTGACCGTAGCCCTTCCACTTGACCAGATACTGAAGTTTCCGTCTGGAAACACGGGAGTCCAAGATCTTCTCCACAACGTACTCCAATTCACCCTCAACCAACACCGGAGCGGGAGGCTCAACGGAAGGCACAACCGGTACCTCATACCTGCGCAATAATGACCGATGGAAGACATTATGGATAGAAAAAGATGCCGGGAGGTCCAATCGAAATGACACAGGGTTAAGAATCTCCAAAATCTTATACGGGCCGATGAACCGAGGCTTAAACTTAGGAGAAGAAACCCTCATAGGGACAAAACGAGAAGACAACCACACCAAGTCCCCAACACGAAGACGAGGACCAACACGACGACGGCGGTTAGCAAAATGCCGAGTCTTCTCCTGGGACAACTCCAAATTGTCCACCACCTGTCCCCAAATCCGATGCAACCTATCCACCACAGTATCCACTCCAGGACAATCCGAAGACTCCACCTGACCAGAAGAAAAGCGAGGATGAAACCCCGAATTGCAAAAGAAAGGAGAAACCAAAGTGGCAGAACTAGCCCGATTATTGAGGGCAAACTCCGCCAACGGCAAAAAGGCAACCCAGTCATCCTGATCCGCAGACACAAAACACCTCAAATAAGTCTCCAAGGTCTGATTAGTTCGCTCAGTCTGGCCATTAGTCTGAGGATGGAACGCAGACGAAAAAGACAAATCAATACCCATCCTAGCACAGAACGCCCGCCAAAATCTAGACACGAACTGAGTCCCCCTGTCAGAAACGATATTCTCCGGAATACCATGCAAGCGAACCACATTTTGAAAAAACAGAGGAACCAACTCGGAAGAGGACGGCAACTTAGGCAAGGGCACCAAATGAACCATCTTTGAAAAACGGTCACACACCACCCAGATGACAGACATTTTCTGAGAAACAGGGAGATCAGAAATAAAATCCATAGAGATGTGAGTCCAAGGCCTCTTTGGAATAGGCAAAGATAACAACAATCCGCTAGCCCGAGAACAACAAGGTTTGGCCCGAGCACAAACATCACAAGACACAAAAACTCGTACATCTCGAGACAGAGAAGGCCACCAGAAGGACCTAGCCACCAAATCCTTGGTACCAAAGATCCCGGGATGACCTGCCAACGCAGAAGAATGAACCTCCGAGATGACTCTACTGGTCCAATCATCAGGAACAAACAGTCTACCAGGCGGGCAACGATCAGGTCTATCCGCCTGAAACTCCTGCAAAGCCCGTCGCAGGTCTGGGGAAACAGCAGATAATATCACCCCATCCTTAAGGATACCTGTAGGTTCAGAATCACCAGGGAAATCATGCTCAAAACTCCTAGAAAGGGCATCCGCCTTCACATTTTTAGAACCTGGTAAGTATGAGACCACAAAATTAAACCGAGAGAAAAACAACGACCAGCGCGCCTGTCTAGGATTCAGGCGCCTGGCAGACTCAAGATAAATCAAATTCTTGTGATTGGTCAATACCACCACCTGATGTCTAGCCCCCTCAAGCCAATGACGCCACTCCTCAAAAGCCCACTTCATAGCCAAAAGCTCCCGATTACCAATATCATAATTTCGCTCGGCGGGCGAAAATTTTCGAGAAAAGAACGCACAAGGTCTCATCACGGAGCAATCGGAACTTTTCTGCGACAAGACCGCCCCAGCTCCGATCTCGGAAGCATCGACCTCAACCTGAAAAGGAAGAGTAACATCAGGCTGACGCAACACAGGGGCGGAAGAAAAGCGGCGCTTAAGCTCCCGAAAGGCCTCCACAGCAGCAGGGGACCAATCAGCAACATCAGCACCCTTTTTGATCAAATCAGTCAAAGGCTTAGCAACATCAGAAAAACCAGTTATAAATCGACGATAAAAATTAGCAAAGCCCAAAAATTTCTGAAGGCTCTTAAGCGAAGAAGGTTGCGTCCAATCACAAATAGCCCGAACCTTGACAGGATCCATCTCAATGGAAGAGGCGGAAAAAATGTACCCCAAAAATGAAATCTTTTGAACCCCAAAAATACACTTAGAACCCTTCACACACAAGGAATTAGCCCGCAAAACCTGAAAAACCCTCCTGACCTGTTGGACATGAGAATCCCAGTCATCCGAAAAAATCAAAATATCATCCAGATACACGATCATGAATTTATCCAAATATTCCCGGAAAATGTCATGCATAAAGGACTGAAAGACTGAAGGGGCATTAGAAAGACCAAAAGGCATTACTAAATACTCAAAATGGCCCTCGGGCGTATTAAATGCGGTTTTCCACTCATCCCCCTGCTTAATTCGCACCAAATTATACGCCCCACGGAGATCAATCTTAGAGAACCACTTAGCCCCTTTTATTCGAGCAAACAAATTAGTCAGCAGTGGCAGAGGATACTGATATCTGACTGTAATTTTATTCAAGAGTCGATAATCAATACACGGCCTCAAAGAGCCATCTTTTTTAGATACAAAGAAAAAACCGGCTCCTAAGGGAGATGAAGAAGGACGAATATGTCCCTTTTCCAGGGACTCCTTAATATATTCTCGCATAGCAGCATGTTCAGGTACAGATAGATTAAATAAACGACCCTTTGGAAATTTACTGCCCGGAATCAGATCTATGGTACAATCGCAATCTCTGTGAGGAGGTAGTGAACCAAGCTTAGGCTCCTCAAAAGCATCACGATAATCAGATAAAAATTCCGGAATCTCAGAGGGAATAGATGACGAAATGGAAACCAAAGGTACGTCCCCATGAGCCCCCTGACATCCCCAGCTTAACACAGACATTGCTTTCCAGTCAAGAACTGGGTTATGAGATTGTAACCATGGCAATCCGAGCACCAAAACATCATGCAGATTGTACAACACAAGGAAGCGAATCGTCTCCTGATGGTCTGGATTCATACGCATAGTCACTTGTGTCCAGTATTGTGGTTTATTACTAGCCAATGGTGTAGAGTCAATACCCTTCAGAGGTATAGGAACTTCCAGAGGCTCTAGATCAAACCCACAGTGCCTGGCAAAGGACCAATCCATGAGACTCAAAGCGGCGCCAGAGTCGACATAGGCATCCGCGGTAATTGACGATAATGAACAAATCAAGGTCACAGACAAAATAAACTTAGACTGTAAAGTGCCAATTGAAATAGACTTATCAACCTTTTTTGTACGTTTAGAGCATGCTGATATAACATGAGTTGAATCACCACAATAGAAGCACAACCCATTTTTTCGCCTAAAATTCTGCCGTTCGCTTCTGGACAGAATTCTATCACATTGCATATTTTCTGGAGCCTTCTCAGAAGACACCGCCAAATGGTGCACAGGTTTGCGCTCCCGCAAACGCCGATCAATCTGAATAGCCATTGTCATGGACTCATTCAGACCTGTAGGTGCAGGGAACCCCACCATAACATCTTTAATGGCATCAGAGAGACCCTCTCTGAAATTCGCCGCCAGGGCGCACTCATTCCACTGAGTAAGCACAGACCATTTACGAATTTTTTGGCAGTATTTTTCAGCTTCATCTTGCCCTTGAGATAGGGCCATCAAGGCTTTTTCAGCCTGAATCTCTAAGTTAGGTTCCTCATAAAGCAACCCCAAAGCCAGAAAAAACGCATCCACATTGAGCAACGCAGGATCCCCGGGTGCCAATGCAAATGCCCAGTCTTGAGGGTCACCCCGCAGCAAGGAAATTACTATCCTAACCTGCTATGCGGGATCTCCAGCGGAGCGAGATCTCAGGGAAAGAAATAATTTACAATTATTTTTGAAATTCAGGAAACGAGATCTATCCCCGGAGAAAAATTCTGGTATAGGAATTCTAGGTTCAGATATAGGAGCATGAATAACAAAATCCTGTAAATTTTGAACCCTCGTAGCAAGATTATTCAAACCTGTAGCCAAACTCTGAGGATCCATTTACTCAGGTGAGATCAGAGCCATTCAAGGATTAGAAGGAGAGAGAGAGGCAAAGGCTGCAATTAGAGCAGAAATGCAACTGAGTAAACTATAGAGCAAGCTCAGAAGAAAAAAAAAAAAAAATCTGCAGACTTCTTTTTCTCTCCTTTCTTCTGCCAACGGTTTTAACCCTTGGCCGGCCATACTGTCATGATTCCCAATGGCAAGGGAAAGTCAGAGAACATAAATAACAGACTAGCTCTTGGGTGATGGAATCTCGAGCTGACCGTGAGCTAAACCTATCACACAACTAACAGTGGCCGGGTGACGTACCTACGTTTTATCCCTAGACGCCCAGCGCCAGCCGGAGAACTAACTAACCCTATTAGAGGAAAAAACAGACCTGGCTTACCTCTAGGGAAATTCCCCCAAAAAGGAGACAGAAGCCCCCCACATATATTGACGGTGAGTTCAGAGGAAAAGACATACGCAGTATGAAGGTAGGTTCAGCAAAGCGAGGTCCGCTTACTAGATAGTAAGAAGATACAATAGGGAACTTCACGGTCAGCTGAAAACCCTATTAAAATACCATCCAGAAATTACTTTAAGACTCATGTGTCAACTCATGACACCGGAGTGGTAATTTCGGCCCCCAAGAGCTTCCAGCTACAGAAAAATAACATAACTGTGAACTGGAACAAAAATGCAAAACAAACTTAGGACAAGAGTCCAACTTAGCTGATAGTAGTCTAGGAGCAGGAACATGCAACAGAAAGGCTCTGGTTACATTGATGGCCGGCACTAGAATAACTGAGCAGCAAGGCTAAATAGGATACTCCCACATCCTGATGGAAACAGGTGAACAGAGAAAGTGAAGCACACAAGTCCAGTACCACCAGTGACCACCGGGGGAGCCCAAAAACCAAACTCACAACAATGAACAGTATAATGTAGACAGAGAAAAGCAGATTGCTAGTCTTGAATCACAACTGCTGAAAATGAAAAATCATTGTGTTGATATGGAAGCCCAGCTGATTCAGTCTGGGGCTGAGGTCAGAGCTGTGAAGGAAATGGCAGCAGCCAGTGATGCCATTGTTAATCAGTGCAGTGTGGAGCTGGATACTAGTTCCCAACTGATTACTAGTCTGAAAAATATCATCAATGATTTTTCAAATGTGGTGCCGGCCTTCTCTTTGTCTCTGAACACAAGGTCAGATCCCCGACCAATTGTGCCCTGTGCAGGGCAAAAAGGGGGGAGTGATGGAAAAGGTGATATATCAAATATTTTATCAAATTTTGATCCAATAATAAAAAGTAATGACAGATATGTGCTGTCTAAATTACAAAGAAAGTTCAAACGTGACATTGTTAAGAGTGCATCCTTAGTAATGGAAGAGTTTAAAAGTTCCAGACAGAGGGAGGTATGTTCTGTCCGGGCCCATAAATCAGGCTTGGCATGTGTTACATGTTATGCCTGTGCTGGCTCCGGCCATATTGCCAGGTACTGCAAATGGCCGGGTACGATGAAGGAGAGGAAATATTATTCTGTGAAATGTTTTAAATGTGGTCACTTTGGACATATTGCAAGGAACTGTTACTGCACAAGTAATTGTGAGGGGCCTAGCAATATTGTCAGGGAGCACAGGCATTTTCACAGACATAATGGCATTTTCTCTCAGTCTGTGCCCAGCCATGGGCAGACTCCTCTAAATGGCCAATTACAACCAGGGAGGATAGTGAGGTCTTGATGTAAACTCAGATTATAGAGTTTCTATCTGGTCTCTGGTCTTTCATTGTTTGTTTTGTTTTAGCTCCTTTTATTCTTCTTCTATTTGCTACGTTTGCTCTTTTGTTATTGAAATGAATTGTTAGACCAGTGTGGTTTAGACAGGAGGCAGAAGGGCCTTATCTGAGGTGCAATGTGATTGCAATGATAATAGGATTTGTTAGTTGTTGGTTTTTTTTTTTTTGCTGTTTTCTATCAGACCCCCTGTGGTTTTTAACTCCAGGTTTCCATAGAATTCATAATGATAAGAGTAACACAGATCACAGGATAATAGAGTCACATCCATGGATGCTCTGATTTGTTGCTTGAACTAAGATAGGTAGGGAAGTGTGTGTTCACCTAAGCTTTGAAGTTCAGCTGTAAAACTGACTTTGTTTGTTTGTTTTCCTGTGCATCTTAGATTAGATAAAGGGTGTTGTTACGTGAGCTAAGATAGGCGAGTTAAGGTACCGTCACATTAAGCGACGCTGCAGCGATAGCGACAACGATGCCGATCGCTGCAGCGTCGCTGTTTGGTCGCTGGAGAGCTGTCATACAGACCGCTCTCCAGCGACCAACGATGCCGAGGTCCCCGGGTAACCAGGGTAAACATCGGGTTGCTAAGCGCAGGGCCGCGCTTAGTAACCCGATGTTTACCCTGGTTACCAGCGTAAAAGTAAAAAAAAAAAAACAGTACATACTTACATGCGTCCCCCAGCGTCTGCTTCCTGACACTGACTGAGCTCCGGCCCTAACAGCAGAGCGGTGACGTCACCGCTGTGCTTTCACTTTAGGGCCGGCGCTCAGTAAGTGTCAGGAAGCAGACGCTGGGGGAGGTATGACGCTGGGTGAGTATGTACTGTTTGTTTTTTTTACTTTTACGCTGGTAACCAGGGTAAACATCGGATTACTAAGCGTGGACCTGCGCTTGGTAACCCGATGTTTACCCTGGTTACCAGTGTAAAACATCGCTGGTATCGTTGCTTTTGCTGTCAAACACAACGATACACGGCGATCGGACGACCAAATAAAGTTCTGGACTTTATTCAGCGACCAGCGACATCACAGCAGGATCCTGATCGCTGCTGCGTGTCAAACTAAACGATATCGCTAGCGAGGACGCTGCAACGTCGTTTAGTGTGACGGTACCTTAAGCATGGACAGATAACGGATGTACACGATGGAGTGTCATGTTATACAGTGTGCTGACCTTGAAGTTTGGACGGACAACATGGTTTCGTTCACCTGATGCAGGATACAACTAGAGTCAGTGTACCTTAGCTAAAAGTTTAATTTTCCTAGGGTGTTAAGTAGCCGCAATTTCACTGTTATTAGATAAAGCTTCTGAGATTGTTCTTGATCACCCACTTCTAGTTCAGACCACTCATGATGTACATGGCATTCTTAACCAGGTCCAACCTAAACATATTTCAATGGCCAGACACCTCCGTCTCCAATGTTCCCTACTACTGCCGCCCAACATTTCCTTTGCCAGGGTTCAGACTCTTAATCTCGCGTCTTTGCTCCCTTTAGAGTCTGAGGGGGGTACCATACCTGAGGAAACTGCACTCTCCAACTCCTTTGACCCATCAGAGTCAATGCATGATTGTGTACAATTAATGGAACAAGAGACTCAGGGCTTACGTAATGTACGTGACAAGCCACTCTGTAATGCTACATTTGAACTTTTCATAGATGGCAGTAGATATGCAGATATGAATGGACAATTTCATACAGGTTATGCGGTAGTAACTCAGCATGAAGTGCTGAAAGCAGAACCTCTCCCTGCTAATCAGTCTGCACAAGAAGCAGAACTTACGGCATTAGTTGAAGCTCTAAAAATAGCCAAAGATCAGACAGCAAACATATACACTGATTCTAGATATGCACATGGCATTATTTTCGATTTTGGCGTAATATGGAGAGCCAGAGGTTATATGACTGCTTCAGGCCAACCTGTTAAACATGCCTCCCTCATTAGACAGATTCTGGAGGCAGCACAAGAAACTAAAGAAATAGCGGTGATAAAGGTAGCTGCACATGTGAGACTCGACACCGAGGAAGCCAGGGGTAACGATAAAGCCGACAAAGCAGCAAAACAGGCAGCACGTAAACCCTTACATCATGCCCACACACTAGATAGCTCTGAAGATGATGAGGAGAGATTGAAGGAAGCTCAGAAACAGGTAGACGACGAAGAACGAGGGCAGTGGCAGAAAAAAGGGGCAGAAGATCAGCAAGGATTATGGAAAAAAGGAACTTTGTTGTGTTTACCCAGAGCCTGGTACCCCGCAGTGGCGAGTGACCTCCACCTACCTACGCATGTATCGGCAAACGGTATGACGCTCAAGGTAAAAGAAAGGTGGTTGGCTCCAGGCTTTGGTAATTTCGCTCGGAACATGTGTGCTGCATGCGCTATATGCCTGGCACACAATCCAGGTCAGACCATTAAAACCCCAACCAAGCATCATGTAAGACCACTGTATCCCTTTCAAAGACTCCAGATCGACTACATCCAGCTTCCTAGGTACAATGGATACGAATATGTGCTTGTGTGTGGACATGTTCTCAGGGTGGCCAGAGGCTTATCCAGTTCGTAAAGCCTCAGCAAAAACTACTGCCATTAAAATAGCACATGAACTGATACCCCGTTACGGCATGCCTGAGGTGATCGAGTCAGATAGGGGTACCCATTTTACTGGAGAAATATTCCAGAATGTTATGAAAATGTTGGGAGTAGAAAACCAGTTTCACACTCCGTATCACCCACAGAGTTCAGGTAAAGTGGAAAGATTAAATGGAACAATAAAATTAAAAATCCAGAAGGCCATGGCAGAAACAGGAAAGCCTTGGACCGAGTGTCCACCACTTGCCCTGTATTCCATCCGAAACGCCCCAAGGGGGAAGGCTAAGCTGTCACCACATGAGATTCTTTTTGGTAGAGCAGCAAATTTGGGTTGTTATTTTCCACAACAACTGATGTTGAATACTGAGACTTTAACTGCTTATGTACAAGAATTACAAAAACGTTTAACTAAAGTGCATTCGCAAGTTTTTGCTTCCCTTCCAGATCCAGAAAATCTCGAAGGAGGCCACAAGTTGGAACCTGGTGATCAAATCTACGTGAAAAGACACACCAGAAAGACTCTGGAACCGAGATTTGACGGACCTTTCCAAGTCCTGTTAACAACTCCAACAGCAGTCAAGCTTGAAGGAAAGGCATCATGGATACATGCAAGCCATTGCAAAAAAGCAGTATAAGACTCATGATATTGATGTTAATAATGTTAACCTCAACGGAATGCATGTATGTGGGAATCCCGCAGCCGGGTACTGTAGCCCCTTGGGACAAAAACCCTCTTGGTGTATGCTTCAGAATGTATCTAGTTTTGTGGATTTGGCTCACAGATTGGTATTGCAGCACTCAGCTTTGTGGGATCTGCCTGAGGGTACATTTTGGATATGCGGAGAAGGAGCATATAAATGGCTTCCCGTAGGTATAAAGGGTACTTGTACATTAGGACGCCTAACCCCGGCTACTTTCATAATTTCGAACAAACAAGTAAATATGCAAGCCGTGCCCAAGCACACACTGTATAAAAGAGCTGCAGATAACTCACCACATCCCTCGGGGAGGCCACATATAGTACAAATGGGAATTCCCAACAAAATTGCTAGTACCATTTTTATTTATCCTATGTTAACACAGATGTGGGATAAATTAGTTAGAGCCACGGATTATCTAGATGACCAGATTTGGGATATATTGGACATATTAAATACTAGTATAGCTGTACAGAATCAGCTTATAATAGTCACTAACCAACATACCCTGGTATTGGATTACCTAACTGCCTCACAAGGGGGTATGTGTCAAATCATCGGACCCACCTGCTGTCATTATATAGACCCGAATAGTACTATGAGTATGAGATTTAAATTAGAAGACGTACAACGACTCAGGGATCAGTATGACAAAGACAATGACCAAAATAAGGATAGCTGGTGGTCAGATACCTTTTCTTTTCTTAACCCGGCCAATTGGTTCAGGGGGATCGGTGGGTGGGTTACCGGGATTATGCAAAGCCTAATACATACAGTTATAGTTATTGTAATTATATATGTATTATTCAAGGTTGTACTCAAGGGTATCTCGGTATGCACAAATAAATTTTGTGTAATGGATGCGAGAATATAAAGTTTTTTTTGTAATATCACAAAAAGAATGACTAAAATAATCATCTATATGACAATGTTTTGAATGGAATATGTCAAAGGGGGGATTGTGAAGAGCGGAACAAAAATGGTTATCTCAATAAACCAAAAAGAATTTGTGATCAATATTGACCTGTCCATTCAAGGACATTTTAGCTATAGTGTGAAATCCTATTTTTTGTTTGTGAAACTGCCACTTAGGCGAAACTGTACTGCTTTGTTTGTTGTGAAACTATCACATAGCCGAAACTGTTTTTTTTGTCTTCTCTTTTCTCTCTTTGTTTAAACAAACAAAACTTGTATAACCACTGAAACTTCCTGTACAACTATATAAAGAGGGGATAGCACCTTGAAGGCAGGCGTGCTTCAAAGGCTTCCCAGTGATATACTATACGAGACGTGTCTTGTGTATTATTTCTGGTGATTCCCCACTTCCAAAGGCTGCTCTGACTGAGTGTGGTCCCGACAAAGATCTGCAAACAACACCACAAAGACCAAGGAGATCTCCAAACAAGTCAGAGATAAAGTTGTTAAGAAATAAACAGCAATTGCTATTCAACAGTCAGCGTAGGGTAAATATACAATTATTAACAAATTACCACATGCAAAAAGACCTTAACTAAACACCATAAACCTTAACTTCTAATCAAACTATTAAAGGAAAGCTTTAGTCAGCATGTGTCCATGGACAGGATTCTGCTTATGTTATTTTATTTTGTTTTATTTAATATTGTATTCCTTGTTCCATTGCCAGTGTATTTTTTGGGGAAGGGACCATGAGGGCTACGAGATTTATATATCCATCTGCAGTCCTCTTGGAGGAGAATTCTATCAGGATTCCCCTTCCTTTGGCCCAGGGTAAGGTGTGTAATCCCCGATATTTTTAAATTCCAGAGTTTTATTGACATGTACATTCCTCATATGTGACTATCAGGGTTTCTCAGTCTTGGTATTAATTGAGCTAATATATTTTTTCCCCACATACAATTTAGGGCAAGGACACATAATCACACGCACAACCTCCTTGGTCTTACAGTTATATTATCCACGACATAGAATTTCCTATTGTCCACAAGGTTATTGAATTCCTTAATGCTTGGAAGGTACTTACAAATGTTACAAGACTTACATGGGTAGGATCCCGTTCAATTATTATGAGTAATATCAAGCTTTATTGTGAGCACTATGTGACCTCAGTGCATAGAGTGAAACGGGTCATGATTGGCCTAATGGAGTGCCTTTGACTTGTTGACCTCTGTCTGTCTCCGGTTGATGACATCAGGCCAAACCCTTTAAAAGGTCTTGTAACCCATATGTTTGCTCATTACAGCCTCAGTCTCTGATGAAGCCAGGCTCGCAGGTGAAACATGTTGGGGAGGCCTGGGAGCTTATTTTAGTAGCTGGTCAGTGTGGTTTGTGGGTGACTTCAAGTTTGAGTATATTGGTAGCGGCTGCACCAATATATCCCTTCCCCCAAAAAATACACCGGTAATGGGACAAGGAATACAAAATTAAATAATACAAAATAAAATATTATAAGGCTTGTTTTGAGTTTGTCAAAAGACTTGTGGCCGAATCCCCAAATGTATGGAGGAAGGTGCTGTGGTCAGATGAGACCAAAATTGAACTTTTTGGCCACCAAGATAAATATGCTATAGTCACAGGCAAGTTATTCTCTGCAGATTTCATGTCTCTTATTAAGCTCTGAGGCCTCTCCAGACACCAGAGCATAAAAATTGTAATTTGTGAAAAATAGAAAAAATGCTTATACTCATCTCACCACTCAGCTCTCAGGCCCCTTTGCTCCTCATTGTCACTTGTCTGGTCCTCTTCACATCTTTTGATCCCAGAACTGGGGCTGAAATCTCCAGGCCCCTCACACTGAGACGGGACTTCAAGCTCTGATGATACTTAAGAAGGGGCTGTATAATCACAAAGGCTCAAAAGAGATTAGAAGATGTGACGAGGACCGGATGTGTGATGGTGAAGAGCAGAGGGGCCAGAGCGGTGAGGAGTGAATATATATATATTCTTCTTAACTTTTCATGGCACTTTATGGTTTAGAAAAATGGTTGTTAGCAGCTGCCATTTTGCTTTTTTTTAAATTCAGAAATTAATTTTAAAAATCCCCATATTGGCGAATGCGTATTTTTGAAAAATTTGAGTAAAATTTCAATTTTCACACATCCTTACAGCTCATCCATCCAATCATTTTCAATGGAGAGCCCGTTACTGTGTTTTTCAGAATATTATGATACTTGACTATAATGTTTTTTTTTTGTATTTCAGACTGAACTGGTCAAAAAAATAATACAGTTGACTATTACAATGGCTTAATAGCAATATATTTAGAAATTACCAAGTATGTTCCTTTACCCGCTACTGCTTTAACCCCTTAATGACCGCCAATACGTCTTTTAACTGACCTGAGATATAAGAGAATAGCCTCCCCATACAGGTGACAATCCAGCAGCTGTCAGCTGTCCACTATAGCTGACAACTTGCTGCATCATCCACAATCAGTGTTGGCACTGTCCAAATCTTTTTAACCCCATAGATGCTGCTGTCAATAGTGACTACATCATTATAAATGGTTAACAGAGTGTGGGGGCTTCCTCTTTATCCCAATTGGAGCCCTCAGATCATGATTGTGTGGTCCTGATGTTTGTCATGGCAGTTCACAACCAAATAGCGGCCTCAGAGTATGACGGCTGTTGTAACCTGTTCAGAAGTTAGTGACATTTAGGTGGTAAAAATACACATTTTCATTTCTGTCACGCCACTTGGAATTAATTCCTGAAAAGCACCTGAAGGGTTAATAAACTACCTGACTGCAGTTTTCAGTATGTCAGGGGGTGCTGTTTTTAAAATAGTATAACTTTTGGGGGTTTCCCAATATATGGGACCCGTAAAGTCACTTCAAACATGGATAAGTCCCTAAAAAAATAAATTTTGTACATTTCCTTGAAAAAATGAAAAATTACTGCTACATTTTTAAACTTCCTAAAATGCTAACAAAATAAAATAACATTTTACAAATGGTGCTGATGTAAAGCCGACATGAGGGAAATGTTATTTATTAACGTTTTTCTGTGGCATGACTATCTGAATTAAAGGGATAATCATTCAAAGTTTGAAAATTGCTAATTTTTTTTATTTTTTCTCAAATTTCTGATATTTTTTATAAATAAACACAAAATATATCGACCTAAATTTACCATTATCATAAAGTATAATGTGTCACGAAAAAACAGCCTCAAAATCACTGGGATTTGTTGAAGCGTTCCAGAGTTATTACCACATAAAATGACATTGGTCAGATTTAAAAAATTTGGCTCCATCACTAAGGGGTTAATTGTCATTTTATAAGTATGTTTTCGGATATGTACCAGTATATGTATATTGATATTTGAAGCATACAGATGTGTCCAATGTACAGATGTCAATTTTTAGATGCCCTGTCCCAGATGCCTAGACATTATATTCATAAAGTCTTCTCCATTTTTCTTTCCACATCTGATTTGCCATGGTCTATCATCGGAAACTATCTATTTTGAATAAAGAAACTGAGAAAAGAACAATTTTAATCTTTAATGTCACCTCTTACCTCTCACCACTACACTGGTGCCAGTTGGATGTTGCCAAGGAACAGAATTGCCATCGGAAAAATGGATTCTGAGACGACAGCAGTAAAACTGCTCATCCTTACTCCTTAAGTCCTTTAAGGTCAGAAGTGATGTTTTTTCTTTAAGGTTAAACTCAACAGCAAGTCTTCGTGAATATTGACCAGTTGCGATTCTTTTAGAAGAGTTGTAGATAATATCACTGTCACTTCCACAAAATCCTCCATTGGCTGCTTTCACTGCTAAACTCACTGTGATGAGGTTTTCAGAATCTGAGTAGCTGAATCTGCAAGGAATTGTGATGGACTCTCCAGTGAATGACTCTTTTCTGTTTGGCTGTTCTACACAGTATTGTGCCAGAGACAATTGGGAAAGACCTTTAGATAGAATCATAAAAATAAATCAATATAAAAAACATCAAGGATATAAAGGTATTAAAGAACAAAATAAGGTACATGAAGTTGTTGGTATCAACCATGGAGGTGATCTCATTAGTCATGTTTAGGGATGGGTGAACCCGAACTGTAAAGTTTGGGACCGTACCGAACACATAGTGTTTGGTCACAAGGTACCAAACACAGGTCTCCATGGGAAACCCATGTTACAGTTCGGGTCCTGTTCGGGTCCACGGCGGCTGTAAAAGAAAACATAAAATTAATAAACATTATAAATATTACACTTACCTGTCCAGCGACGCGTCCTCCCATCCCACTGTCTCCTGGAGGCATCTGCTTCCGGGGCCGCTCATAACCTTCAAGCAGTATTCACTGCACTCGGCAGTCTTCGGCTTTTTCCTGCAGTGTTCGTGCAGTGAAGTCACCACTTGTAAAGTCCAAGTTCAGGGTTTAGACACAACTTCGCATCATCTCCTGCCCCGAACTCGAACTTTACAGAAAAACTTTGGCGAACACGCTGATCCCGAACATCGGGGGGTTCGCCCATCACTAGTCATGTTCATTAGAAACTACCTACAGTAAATTGATTCATTTGCACATGGAAACACGAGAAGCAATGGAATGAAACTGAAAGGGAGAAGATACAGATTAGATATTAGTAAAAAACTTATTGACGGTGAGGATGATCAATGAGTGGAACAGTCTGCCACGAGATGTGGTGAGTTCTCCTTCAATGGAAGTCTTCTGGTCAGATAGCTGTCTGAGGTGCTAGTGAAAGGGAATGCAGCATTGAGCAGGGGGCTGGACAAGATGACCCAGGAGGTCCCTTCCAACTCTAACATTCTATTAATCCATGATTCTATGATTCTTGTGTCCATCCATTCTGACGACACATTGTGTACAGATACTGGGATTCTTTAGCAAAGCAGAATACAATGTAGTTTTAAGTATTGGCCACGCCTGTGGTGTCAGGCACGCACATTCCTGCTGCAAAGCATTAGGCAGCTAAGCATAAAGACGCCGCAGTTATGTCAACGGCAGTCAGTCATGGCAGGAGTCAGGACCCAACTCTATGTATCTGTCTCCTTTGGGTATGTCTGCACAGTAATCACTTATTACTTGGACCTAGCTTTTCTATTAATCCATCTTACTCCTTCACCATGTTTACATATGCCCTTACAGTGTTTGCTCCACTAATCCTCTCTCTCCTTCACTATCACAAACCCCAGCGCTCTCTAACCTAATAATCATCTCCCCTTCCCTCTTACCTCCCCACCTGACCTCCTCTGCTGACCTGCTCCTCAACCTCAAATTTGTCCTAATATAACATAAAACAAGCCATCCACTCTCTCCCACCTGCTCTCCGTTTCTCTGCTTCTCCTCACTGCTGGAGTCATATCTCTTAACCCTGGACCTCCACAGCTCATACCTCCCATTACTACCCCATCATATCGCTCCCTATCTAATGTGAACAACCGCAATCTTTCCACCATAAAACCCGTGCCCCTGGCGCCTCCTGCTCCCTCTCTCTGGAGCACTCTGGAATGCCCGCTCAATCTGTAATATGCTTCATGTGATTCACGACCTTTTTCTCTCTTGCAATCTTGCCTTCCTCGGCTTCACAGAAAAATGGCTAACACCCTCTGACACCGCCTCCCCTGCTGTGTTACAGAGGCCTCCACTTCACCCACACCCCTTGCCCCGGCAACAGACATGGTGGAGGAGTGGGTCTTCTCCTTTCTTCAAACTGCACCTTTAGCACAATCCCACCTGTTCCCTCTCTTATCTTCCCCTCTTTTGAAGGCCACTCTGTCCGCATCTACTCTCCCTCCAACCTCCAAGTGGCCATCATATACCGAACTCCAGGCCCGGCCACTGCCTTTATTGACCAATTCTCCACCTGGCTTCTTCACTTTCTCTCTGCTGACATTCCCACCATCATCATGGGTGACTTCAACATCCCCATTGATACCCTTCACTCAACAGCCTCCAAACTTCTGTCCCTTACTTCATCCTTTGGACTTACTCACTGGTCCTCTGCAGCCAACCACACAGACGGACATACACTAGACCTGGTCTTCACCTGTCTCTGCTCTCTATCTAACTTCACCACCTCCCCTCTCCCTCTATCCGACCACCATGTGCTCACCTTCTCATCCCTGTCCTCCTCACCGTTCACCCATGTCCAGCAACATGCGGACCCCCGCAGAAACCTTGCACACCTAGACACCCACACACTCTCTAACTCATCCTACCACTGGCATCCATATCCTCACTCCACGACACAGACAGGGCCGCTGCTTTCTACAATGCCACTCTTGTCATGGTTCCCAAAGGCAAGGGAACGTCAGAGAACATAAATAACAGAACAGCTCTTGGGTGATGGAATCTCGAGCTGACCGTGAGCTAAACCTACCACACAACTAACAGTGGCCGGGTGGCGTACCTACGTTTTATCCCTAGACGCCTAGCGCCAGCCGGAGGACTAACTAACCCTAATAGAGGAAAAGACAGACCTGGCTTACCTCTAGGGAAATTCCCCCAAAAAGGAGACAGAAGCCCCCCACATATATTGACGGTGAGTTCAGAGGAAAAGACATACGCAGTATGAAGGTAGGTTCAGCAAAGCGAGGTCCACTTACTAGATAGCAAGAAGATACAATAGGGAACTTCACGGTCAGCTGAAAACCCTATTAAAATACCATCCCGAAATTACTTTAAGACTCATGTGTCAACTCATGACACCGGAGTGGCAATTTCGGCCCACAAGAGCTTCCAGCTACAGAAAAATAACATAACTGTGAACTGGAACAAAAATGCAAAACAAACTTAGGACTAAGAGTCCAACTTAGCTGATAGTAGTCTAGAAGCAGGAACATGCAACAGAAAGGCTCTGGTTACATTGATGGCCGGCACTAGAATAACTGAGCAGCAAGGCTAAATAGGATACTCCCATATCCTGATGGAAACAGGTGAACAGAGAAAGTGAAGCACACAAGTCCAGTACCACCAGTGACCACCGGGGGAGCCCAAAAACCAAATTCACAACAGTACCCCCCCCTCAAGGAGGGGGCACCGAACCCTCACAAGAACCACCAGGGCGATCAGGATGAGCCCTATGAAAGGCACGGACCAAATCAGAGGCATGAACATCAGAGGCTGTCACCCAAGAATTATCCTCCTGACCGTAGCCCTTCCACTTGACCAGATACTGAAGTTTCCGTCTGGAAACACGGGAGTCCAAGATCTTCTCCACAACGTACTCCAATTCACCCTCAACCAACACCGGAGCGGGAGGCTCAACGGAAGGCACAACCGGTACCTCATACCTGCGCAATAATGACCGATGGAAGACATTATGGATAGAAAAAGATGCTGGGAGGTCCAATCGAAAGGACACGGGGTTAAGAATCTCCAAAATCTTATACGGGCCGATGAACCGAGGCTTAAACTTAGGAGAAGAAACCCTCATAGGGACAAAACGAGAAGACAACCACACCAAGTCCCCAACACGAAGACGAGGACCAACACGACAACGGCGGTTAGCAAAATGCCGAGTCTTTTCCTGGGACAACTCCAAATTGTCCACCACCTGTCCCCAAATCCGATGCAACCTATCCACCACAGTATCCACTCCAGGACAATCCGAAGACTCCACCTGACCGGAAGAAAAACGAGGATGAAACCCCGAATTGCAAAAGAAAGGAGAAACCAAAGTGGCAGAACTAGCCCGATTATTGAGGGCAAACTCCGCCAACGGCAAAAAGGCAACCCAGTCATCCTGATCCGCAGACACAAAACACCTCAAATAAGTCTCCAAGGTCTGATTAGTTCGCTCAGTCTGGCCATTAGTCTGAGGATGGAACGCAGACGAAAAAGACAAATCAATGCCCATCCTAGCACAGAACGCCCGCCAAAATCTAGACACGAACTGGGTCCCCCTGTCAGAAACGATATTCTCCGGAATACCATGCAAGCGAACCACATTTTGAAAAAACAGAGGAACCAACTCGGATGAGGAAGGCAACTTAGGCAAGGGCACCAAATGAACCATCTTTGAAAAACGGTCACACACCACCCAGATGACAGACATTTTCTGAGAAACAGGGAGATCAGAAATAAAATCCATAGAGATGTGAGTCCAAGGCCTCTTCGGAATAGGCAAAGATAACAACAATCCGCTAGCCCGAGAACAACAAGGTTTGGCCCGAGCACAAACATCACAAGACTGCACAAAAACTCGTACATCTCGAGACAGGGAAGGCCACCAGAAGGACCTAGCCACCAAATCCCTGGTACCAAAGATCCCGGGATGACCTGCCAACACAGAGGAATGAACCTCCGAGATGACTCTGCTGGTCCAATCATCAGGAACAAACAGTATACCAGGCGGGCAACGATCAGGTCTATCCGCCTGAAACTCCTGCAAAGCCCGTCGCAGGTCTGGGGAAACAGCAGATAATATCACCCCATCCTTAAGGATACCTGTAGGTTCAGAATCACCAGGGGAATCAGGCTCAAAACTCCTAGAAAGGGCATCCGCCTTCACATTTTTAGAACCTGGTAAGTATGAGACCACAAAATTAAACCGAGAGAAAAACAACGACCAGCGCGCCTGTCTAGGATTCAGGCGCCTGGCAGACTCAAGATAAATCAAATTCTTGTGATCGGTCAATACCACCACCTGATGTCTAGCCCCCTCAAGCCAATGACGCCACTCCTCAAAAGCCCACTTCATAGCCAAAAGCTCCCGATTACCAATATCATAATTTCGCTCGGCGGGCGAAAATTTTCAAGAAAAGAACGCACAAGGTCTCATCACGGAGCAGTCAGAACTTTTCTGCGACAAGACCGCCCCAGCTCCGATCTCGGAAGCATCGACCTCAACCTGAAAAGGAAGAGTAACATCAGGCTGACGCAACACAGGGGCGGAAGAAAAGCGGCGCTTAAGCTCCCGAAAGGCCTCCACAGCAGCAGGGGACCAATCAGCAACATCAGCACCCTTTTTGGTCAAATCAGTCAAAGGTTTAGCAACATCAGAAAAACCAGTTATAAATCGACGATAAAAATTAGCAAAGCCCAAAAATTTCTGAAGGCTCTTAAGAGAAGAAGGTTGCGTCCAATCACAAATAGCCCGAACCTTGACAGGATCCATCTCAATGGAAGAGGGGGAAAAATGTACCCCAAAAAAGAAATCTTTTGAACCCCAAAAATACACTTAGAACCCTTCACACACAAGGAATTAGCCCGCAAAACCTGAAAAACCCTCCTGACCTGTTGGACATGAGAATCCCAGTCATCCGAAAAAATCAAAATATCATCCAGATACACGATCATAAATTTATCCAAATATTCACGGAAAATGTCATGCATAAAGGACTGAAAGACTGAAGGGGCATTTGAAAGACCAAAAGGCATTACTAAATACTCAAAATGGCCCTCGGGCGTATTAAATGCGGTTTTCCACTCATCCCCCTGCTTAATTCGCACCAAATTATACGCCCCACGGAGATCAATCTTAGAGAACCACTTAGCCCCTTTTATTCGAGCAAACAAATCAGTAAGCAGTGGCAGAGGATACTGATATTTGACTGTAATTTTATTCAAGAGTCGATAATCAATACACGGCCTCAAAGAGCCATCTTTTTTAGATACAAAGAAAAAACCGGCTCCTAAGGGAGATGAAGAAGGACGAATATGTCCCTTTTCCAGGGACTCCTTAATATATTTTCGCATAGCAGCATGTTCAGGTACAGATAGATTAAATAAACGACCCTTTGGAAATTTACTGCCCGGAATCAGATCTATGGCACAATCGCAATCTCTGTGAGGAGGTAGTGAACCAAGCTTAGGCTCCTCAAAAACATCACAATAATCAGATAAAAATTCCGGAATCTCAGAGGGAATAGATGACGAAATGGAAACCAAAGGTACGTCCCCATGAGCCCCCTGACATCCCCAGCTTAACACAGACATTGCTTTCCAGTCAAGGACTGGGTTATGAGATTGTAACCATGGTAATCCGAGCACCAAAACGTCATGTAGATTGTACAACACCAGGAAGCGAATCATCTCCTGATGGTCTGGATTCATACGCATAGTCACTTGTGTCCAGTATTGTGGTTTATTACTAGCCAATGGTGTAGAGTCAATACCCTTCAGAGGTATAGGAACTTCCAGAGGCTCTAGATCAAACCCACAGCGCCTGGCAAAGGACCAATCCATTAGACTCAAAGCGGCGCCAGAGTCGACATAGGCATCCGCGGTAATTGACGATAATGAACAAATCAAGGTCATAGACAGAATAAACTTAGACTGTAAAGTGCCAATTGAAATAGACTTACCAACCTTTTTTGTACGTTTAGAGCATGCTGATATAACATGAGTTGAATCACCACAATAGAAGCACAACCCATTTTTTCGCCTAAAATTCTGCCGTTCGCTTCTGGACAGAATTCTATCACATTGCATATTTTCTGGAGCCTTCTCAGAAGACACCGCCAAATGGTGCACAGGTTTGCGCTCCCGCAAACGCCGATCAATCTGAATAGCCATTGTCATGGACTCATTCAGACCTGTAGGTGCAGGGAACCCCACCATAACATCTTTAATGGCATCAGAGAGACCCTCTCTGAAATTCGCCGCCAGGGCGCACTCATTCCACTGAGTAAGCACAGACCATTTACGAAATTTTTGGCAGTATATTTCAGCTTCATCTTGCCCTTGAGATAGGGCCATCAAGGCTTTTTCAGCCTGAATCTCTAAGTTAGGTTCCTCATAAAGCAACCCCAAAGCCAGAAAAAACGCATCCACATTGAGCAACGCAGGATCCCCGGGTGCCAATGCAAATGCCCAGTCTTGAGGGTCACCCCGCAGCAAGGAAATTACTATCCTAACCTGCTGTGCGGGATCTCCAGCGGAGCGAGATCTCAGGGAAAGAAATAATTTACAATTATTTTTGAAATTCAGGAAACGAGATCTATCCCCGGAGAAAAATTCTGGTATAGGAATTCTAGGTTCAGATATAGGAGCATGAATAACAAAATCCTGTAAATTTTGAACCTTCGTAGCAAGATTATTCAAACCTGTAGCCAAACTCTGAGGATCCATTTTAATCAGGTGAGATCAGAGCCATTCAAGGATTAGAAGGAGAGAGAGAGACAAAGGCTGCAATTAGAGCAGAAATGCAACTAAGTCAACTATAGAGCAAGCTCAGAGGAAAAAAAAAAAAAAAAAAAAAATCTGCAGACTTCTTTTTCTCTCCTTTCTTCTGCCAACGGTTTTAACACTGGGCCGGCCATACTGTCATGGTTCCCAAAGGCAAGGGAACGTCAGAGAACATAAATAACAGAACAGCTCTTGGGTGATGGAATCTCGAGCTGACCGTGAGCTAAACCTACCACACAACTAACAGTGGCCGGGTGGCGTACCTACGTTTTATCCCTAGACGCCTAGCGCCAGCCGGAGGACTAACTAACCCTAATAGAGGAAAAGACAGACCTGGCTTACCTCTAGGGAAATTCCCCCAAAAAGGAGACAGAAGCCCCCCACATATATTGACGGTGAGTTCAGAGGAAAAGACATACGCAGTATGAAGGTAGGTTCAGCAAAGCGAGGTCCACTTACTAGATAGCAAGAAGATACAATGGCGAACTTCACGGTCAGCTGAAAACCCTATTAAAATACCATCCCAAAATTACTTTAAGACTCATGTGTCAACTCATGACACCGGAGTGGCAATTTCGGCCCACAAGAGCTTCCAGCTACAGAAAAATAACATAACTGTGAACTGGAACAAAAATGCAAAACAAACTTAGGACTAAGAGTCCAACTTAGCTGATAGTAGTCTAGAAGCAGGAACATGCAACAGAAAGGCTCTGGTTACATTGATGGCCGGCACTAGAATAACTGAGCAGCAAGGCTAAATAGGATACTCCCATATCCTGATGGAAACAGGTGAACAGAGAAAGTGAAGCACACAAGTCCAGTACCACCAGTGACCACCGGGGGAGCCCAAAAACCAAATTCACAACAGTACCCCCCCCTCAAGGAGGGGGCACCGAACCCTCACAAGAACCACCAGGGCGATCAGGATGAGCCCTATGAAAGGCACGGACCAAATCAGAGGCATGAACATCAGAGGCTGTCACCCAAGAATTATCCTCCTGACCGTAGCCCTTCCACTTGACCAGATACTGAAGTTTCCGTCTGGAAACACGGGAGTCCAAGATCTTCTCCACAACGTACTCCAATTCACCCTCAACCAACACCGGAGCGGGAGGCTCAACGGAAGGCACAACCGGTACCTCATACCTGCGCAATAATGACCGATGGAAGACATTATGGATAGAAAAAGATGCTGGGAGGTCCAATCGAAAGGACACGGGGTTAAGAATCTCCAAAATCTTATACGGGCCGATGAACCGAGGCTTAAACTTAGGAGAAGAAACCCTCATAGGGACAAAACGAGAAGACAACCACACCAAGTCCCCAACACGAAGACGAGGACCAACACGACAACGGCGGTTAGCAAAATGCCGAGTCTTTTCCTGGGACAACTCCAAATTGTCCACCACCTGTCCCCAAATCCGATGCAACCTATCCACCACAGTATCCACTCCAGGACAATCCGAAGACTCCACCTGACCGGAAGAAAAACGAGGATGAAACCCCGAATTGCAAAAGAAAGGAGAAACCAAAGTGGCAGAACTAGCCCAATTATTGAGGGCAAACTCCGCCAACGGCAAAAAGGCAACCCAGTCATCCTGATCCGCAGACACAAAACACCTCAAATAAGTCTCCAAGGTCTGATTAGTTCGCTCAGTCTGGCCATTAGTCTGAGGATGGAACGCAGACGAAAAAGACAAATCAATGCCCATCCTAGCACAGAACGCCCGCCAAAATCTAGACACGAACTGGGTCCCCCTGTCAGAAACGATATTCTCCGGAATACCATGCAAGCGAACCACATTTTGAAAAAACAGAGGAACCAACTCGGATGAGGAAGGCAACTTAGGCAAGGGCACCAAATGAACCATCTTTGAAAAACGGTCACACACCACCCAGATGACAGACATTTTCTGAGAAACAGGGAGATCAGAAATAAAATCCATAGAGATGTGAGTCCAAGGCCTCTTCGGAATAGGCAAAGATAACAACAATCCGCTAGCCCGAGAACAACAAGGTTTGGCCCGAGCACAAACATCACAAGACTGCACAAAAACTCGTACATCTCGAGACAGGGAAGGCCACCAGAAGGACCTAGCCACCAAATCCCTGGTACCAAAGATCCCGGGATGACCTGCCAACACAGAGGAATGAACCTCCGAGATGACTCTGCTGGTCCAATCATCAGGAACAAACAGTATACCAGGCGGGCAACGATCAGGTCTATCCGCCTGAAACTCCTGCAAAGCCCGTCGCAGGTCTGGGGAAACAGCAGATAATATCACCCCATCCTTAAGGATACCTGTAGGTTCAGAATCACCAGGGGAATCAGGCTCAAAACTCCTAGAAAGGGCATCCGCCTTCACATTTTTAGAACCTGGTAAGTATGAGACCACAAAATTAAACCGAGAGAAAAACAACGACCAGCGCGCCTGTCTAGGATTCAGGCGCCTGGCAGACTCAAGATAAATCAAATTCTTGTGATCGGTCAATACCACCACCTGATGTCTAGCCCCCTCAAGCCAATGACGCCACTCCTCAAAAGCCCACTTCATAGCCAAAAGCTCCCGATTACCAATATCATAATTTCGCTCGGCGGGCGAAAATTTTCAAGAAAAGAACGCACAAGGTCTCATCACGGAGCAGTCAGAACTTTTCTGCGACAAGACCGCCCCAGCTCCGATCTCGGAAGCATCGACCTCAACCTGAAAAGGAAGAGTAACATCAGGCTGACGCAACACAGGGGCGGAAGAAAAGCGGCGCTTAAGCTCCCGAAAGGCCTCCACAGCAGCAGGGGACCAATCAGCAACATCAGCACCCTTTTTGGTCAAATCAGTCAAAGGTTTAGCAACATCAGAAAAACCAGTTATAAATCGACGATAAAAATTAGCAAAGCCCAAAAATTTCTGAAGGCTCTTAAGAGAAGAAGGTTGCGTCCAATCACAAATAGCCCGAACCTTGACAGGATCCATCTCAATGGAAGAGGGGGAAAAATGTACCCCAAAAAAGAAATCTTTTGAACCCCAAAAATACACTTAGAACCCTTCACACACAAGGAATTAGCCCGCAAAACCTGAAAAACCCTCCTGACCTGTTGGACATGAGAATCCCAGTCATCCGAAAAAATCAAAATATCATCCAGATACACGATCATAAATTTATCCAAATATTCACGGAAAATGTCATGCATAAAGGACTGAAAGACTGAAGGGGCATTTGAAAGACCAAAAGGCATTACTAAATACTCAAAATGGCCCTCGGGCGTATTAAATGCGGTTTTCCACTCATCCCCCTGCTTAATTCGCACCAAATTATACGCCCCACGGAGATCAATCTTAGAGAACCACTTAGCCCCTTTTATTCGAGCAAACAAATCAGTAAGCAGTGGCAGAGGATACTGATATTTGACTGTAATTTTATTCAAGAGTCGATAATCAATACACGGCCTCAAAGAGCCATCTTTTTTAGATACAAAGAAAAAACCGGCTCCTAAGGGAGATGAAGAAGGACGAATATGTCCCTTTTCCAGGGACTCCTTAATATATTTTCGCATAGCAGCATGTTCAGGTACAGATAGATTAAATAAACGACCCTTTGGAAATTTACTGCCCGGAATCAGATCTATGGCACAATCGCAATCTCTGTGAGGAGGTAGTGAACCAAGCTTAGGCTCCTCAAAAACATCACAATAATCAGATAAAAATTCCGGAATCTCAGAGGGAATAGATGACGAAATGGAAACCAAAGGTACGTCCCCATGAGCCCCCTGACATCCCCAGCTTAACACAGACATTGCTTTCCAGTCAAGGACTGGGTTATGAGATTGTAACCATGGTAATCCGAGCACCAAAACGTCATGTAGATTGTACAACACCAGGAAGCGAATCATCTCCTGATGGTCTGGATTCATACGCATAGTCACTTGTGTCCAGTATTGTGGTTTATTACTAGCCAATGGTGTAGAGTCAATACCCTTCAGAGGTATAGGAACTTCCAGAGGCTCTAGATCAAACCCACAGCGCCTGGCAAAGGACCAATCCATTAGACTCAAAGCGGCGCCAGAGTCGACATAGGCATCCGCGGTAATTGACGATAATGAACAAATCAAGGTCATAGACAGAATAAACTTAGACTGTAAAGTGCCAATTGAAATAGACTTACCAACCTTTTTTGTACGTTTAGAGCATGCTGATATAACATGAGTTGAATCACCACAATAGAAGCACAACCCATTTTTTCGCCTAAAATTCTGCCGTTCGCTTCTGGACAGAATTCTATCACATTGCATATTTTCTGGAGCCTTCTCAGAAGACACCGCCAAATGGTGCACAGGTTTGCGCTCCCGCAAACGCCGATCAATCTGAATAGCCATTGTCATGGACTCATTCAGACCTGTAGGTGCAGGGAACCCCACCATAACATCTTTAATGGCATCAGAGAGACCCTCTCTGAAATTCGCCGCCAGGGCGCACTCATTCCACTGAGTAAGCACAGACCATTTACGAAATTTTTGGCAGTATATTTCAGCTTCATCTTGCCCTTGAGATAGGGCCATCAAGGCTTTTTCAGCCTGAATCTCTAAGTTAGGTTCCTCATAAAGCAACCCCAAAGCCAGAAAAAACGCATCCACATTGAGCAACGCAGGATCCCCGGGTGCCAATGCAAATGCCCAGTCTTGAGGGTCACCCCGCAGCAAGGAAATTACTATCCTAACCTGCTGTGCGGGATCTCCAGCGGAGCGAGATCTCAGGGAAAGAAATAATTTACAATTATTTTTGAAATTCAGGAAACGAGATCTATCCCCGGAGAAAAATTCTGGTATAGGAATTCTAGGTTCAGATATAGGAGCATGAATAACAAAATCCTGTAAATTTTGAACCTTCGTAGCAAGATTATTCAAACCTGTAGCCAAACTCTGAGGATCCATTTTAATCAGGTGAGATCAGAGCCATTCAAGGATTAGAAGGAGAGAGAGAGACAAAGGCTGCAATTAGAGCAGAAATGCAACTAAGTCAACTATAGAGCAAGCTCAGAGGAAAAAAAAAAAAAAAAAAAAAATCTGCAGACTTCTTTTTCTCTCCTTTCTTCTGCCAACGGTTTTAACACTGGGCCGGCCATACTGTCATGGTTCCCAAAGGCAAGGGAACGTCAGAGAACATAAATAACAGAACAGCTCTTGGGTGATGGAATCTCGAGCTGACCGTGAGCTAAACCTACCACACAACTAACAGTGGCCGGGTGGCGTACCTACGTTTTATCCCTAGACGCCTAGCGCCAGCCGGAGGACTAACTAACCCTAATAGAGGAAAAGACAGACCTGGCTTACCTCTAGGGAAATTCCCCCAAAAAGGAGACAGAAGCCCCCCACATATATTGACGGTGAGTTCAGAGGAAAAGACATACGCAGTATGAAGGTAGGTTCAGCAAAGCGAGGTCCACTTACTAGATAGCAAGAAGATACAATGGCGAACTTCACGGTCAGCTGAAAACCCTATTAAAATACCATCCCAAAATTACTTTAAGACTCATGTGTCAACTCATGACACCGGAGTGGCAATTTCGGCCCACAAGAGCTTCCAGCTACAGAAAAATAACATAACTGTGAACTGGAACAAAAATGCAAAACAAACTTAGGACTAAGAGTCCAACTTAGCTGATAGTAGTCTAGAAGCAGGAACATGCAACAGAAAGGCTCTGGTTACATTGATGGCCGGCACTAGAATAACTGAGCAGCAAGGCTAAATAGGATACTCCCATATCCTGATGGAAACAGGTGAACAGAGAAAGTGAAGCACACAAGTCCAGTACCACCAGTGACCACCGGGGGAGCCCAAAAACCAAATTCACAACACACTCTCACATCATATCAGCTATTAACATGGTTGCCCCTCTCGTCCATGACACAGTGCGACGTATCAATAGACAACCTTGGCACAGTAACACCATTAAAAAGTTCCGGCAAGTGTCCAGGGTGGCAGAGTGGCATTGTAATAAAACGCACTCGCAAAATGACTTCACAGTATTCAAACAAGCAACACTCGCTTTTAAGTCTACTCTCACCTCTGTTAAACAGACCTACTTCACAACCCTCGTATCTTCCCTATCCTACAACCCCAAACAGTTATTCAAAACCTTTAACTCCCTCCTCCGCCCCCACTGTTCCCTCCAACCTCTATCATCTCTGCTGTGGACTTTGCCACACACTTTAAAAATAAGATCGACCAGGCAAGGCAAGTCTTCATTGTTCAACCACCACAACCCCTTTGTATACCAGACCAATGCCCAAACCCTTATAACCTCCCTATCCAACATCAATGAAAGGGGGCTTAATTGTCTCCTCTCCAAATCGCACCTCACCACCTGTGCGCTCAACCCCATCCCATCCCACCTCCTCTCCAACCTCACCACCACACTTATCCCATCCCTAACCCACCTCTTCAACCTATCACTAACTTCTGGCACCTTCCATTCTGTTTTCAAACATGCCACAATCACGCATATCCTTAAAAAGCCAACCCTCGATCCAACTGCTATGTCCAGCTAGCGCCCAATATCGCTGCTCCCATTCGCTTCCAAACTCCTGGAGCAGCATGTCCACACTGAACTTTCCCCCCACCTCTCATCTAACTTGCTCTTTGACAATCTATAATCTGGTTTCCGCCCCCATCACTCAACTTAGACAGCCCTGACCAAAATCACTAGCGACCTACTTACCACCAAAGCTAACGGACAATATTCTGTAATCCTCCTTCTAGACCTGTCCTTTCGACACAGTTGACCACTGCCTCCTACTACAGATCCTCTCCTCCTTTGGCATCCAAGACCTTGCCCTATCCTGGATCTCCTTGTACATTTCCAACCGCACATTCAGCGTCTCCCACTCCCACACTACCTCCTCATCCCACCCTCTCTCTGTTGGAGTCCCCCAAGGCTCTGTTCTAGGACCCCTACTCTTCTCAATCTACACACTTGGCCTGGGACAACTCATAAAGTCCCATGGATTCCAGTACCACCTCTATGTTGATGACACTCAGATCTACCTCTCTGGCCCAGACGTCACCGCTCTGCTGTCCAGAATCCCAGAGTGTCTATCAGCCATATCCTCCTTCTTCTCCTCCAGCTTCCTCAAACTCAATGTGGACAAATCTGAAATCATCATCTTTCCTCCATCCCATAGATCTTCCTTACCTGACCTATCTATCGCAATTAATGACATCATGCTTTCTCCCGTACCGGAAGTCCAATGCCTCGGAGTAACCTTGGACTCTGCCCTGTCCTTCAAACCGCACATCCAAGCTCTGTCCACCTCCTGTCACCTCCAGATCAAAAATATCTCCAGAATCTGTCCTTTCCTCAACCGTCAATCTATGAAAATGTTTGTGCATGCCCTCATCATCTCCTGCCTTGACTACTGCAACATCCTTTTCTGCGGCCTTTCTGCTAACACCCTTGCACTTCTCCAATCCATCCTTAACTCTGCTGCCCAACTAATTCATCTCTCTCCTTGCTACTCCTCCACTTCCCCCCTGAAAATCTCTTCACTGGCTCCCATTCCCTCAGCGTATCCAGTTCAAATTACTAATACTGACATACAAAGTCATCCATTACCTGTCTCCTCCATATATCTCTGAACTAATCTCCCGATATCTTCCCTCACGTAATCTCCGATCCTCCCAAGACCTCCTTCTCTCCTCAATGCTTATTCACTCCTCATCCAACCGCCTCCAAGACTTCTCCAGAATATCCCCCATCCTCTTGAATTCTCTGCCCCAACACGTCCGACTATCAACCACAATCGGATCCTTCAGATGGAACCTGAAAATCCATCTATTCAGGAAAGCCTACAGCCTGCACTGACCCCGCTGCCTCCTCACCACTACCGGAGCTACCACCTCACCAACACCGGAGGTCCTGCAATCCTCAACCTATTGTCTCCTCCCCCATAATCCTGTAGAATGTAAGCCCGCAAGGGCAGGGTCCTCACCCCTCTGTATCAGTCTGTCATTGTTAGTTTGTGTACTGTAAGTGATATATGTAACTGGTATGTAACCCATTCTCATGTACAGCACCATGGAATCAATGGTGCTATATAAATAATAACAACACTGGTCTACAAAAAAAAAAAAATTCTGGCATGGACTTTAAGAACAGTTTTAGACTAATTTGAGGGTGCTGAATTCAAATCTGATCTTATAATTTCTCTATCACATCATGTTTTTGAGCTACATGTATATAGCCCATTTTCAAGTATTCCATGATAAATATAAGTAGTGTATGAAAAGTGCCGGTTTATGCGGTTCACTAAGGTAAATTTAGTTTTCATTTAGTCTCCCAATAAATGTGAGAATATCTTTGTTTTCTTTGAACATGCATAATTCCCATTTGTTATGATAACACCCTTGTTTTCTGTGCTACTGGGACAGTAGAGCTACAGCAGAGCATTGGCTGAAAACTGAATGGCCTCAGCGACAGAGTTTGGCATCTGGCGATAAGAATGTCATCCATGATCCTCTAGTGGATAGGAAGGACATTGTCTTTCCTCCCTTACACATAAAACTTGGATTGATGAAGCAGTTCGTCAAAGCTCTCAATCACAGTGGAGAATGCTTTAACTATATATGTTCAACTTTTCCTGGTCTTAGTGAAGAGAAGAAAAAGGCTGGAATATTTGTTGGACCTCAAATAAGGACACTTATCAGAGACCCAAATGTAATCACATCAATGAATGAGACAGAAGAAAGAGCTTGGAATGCATTTTGTAATGTGGTGCAGAATTTTCTAGGGAATAAGAAAGCAGACAACTATGAAGAGATTGTGGAAGAGCTACTAATGAGTCTGCGAAATCTTGGATGTAGGATCAAGATTCACTATTCACACAGCCATTTGGACTTTTTTCCTAGAGAACCTTGGGAATGTGAGCGAGGAACAAGGGGAGCGTTTTCATCAGGACATTAAAACAATGGAAGAACGGTATCAAGGCTGGTGGGACTCACATATGATGGCTGACTATTGCTGGAGCTTGATGAGAGACAACCCAGAAGATGTACATCACAGATCAGCCAAGAAAAGAAAGTTCAAATAACGGCCATTTGCCATTCATCTGTGCGCCATATATATGTGTTTTTATATTTTGTAGTTTAATTCTGTAAGTATATTTGATTTGCTGTACATAGACTTTGTAATCTTTCTTATTCCTTGATTGAAAATATACAATGTAGTACCGAAAATCATGTGTTTTTATCATAAAACATTAGATAGGAGTAATTTTCATCAAAATTGAAAATCTCACAATCCTGATGAGATAGCCAAAAACGGAGTTCATATTCGTAATCAGCAGCCAAAATTGACTTAAAATATGTTTTAAAACCTTTTGCCAGAAAAATTGTGTTGACCAGTGTAATAATAATAATAATAATAATAATAATAATAAATAATGACTGACCATGAATTATACTGAAGGGCCTGATCTACAGTAGTGGAGGAACCTCGTTATTGATTTTGAAAGCTGCCAAACAGTAGTGGAGGCATGGTTGGACTATGTGGCAATAAGACAAGTAATCATTTAGTGATAATATTCTGCTAATGGAACAACGGTTTTATAAAAACTACACTAAGAAGTTCAGAAAGTGACACATCGCTGGAATCAGGGTCTCTGACTTCTGACTCTACATTATGATGCTTCTCTCCGATTAGATTACAAACACCTGGTGAAAGATTCTCTTAAAGGAAACCACTCACTTTTGCTTTTCTTCCTACATGTCTGACCACTTGTCTCATTTGCTGGATGTACTTTTTCTTCTCTTCCCCTTGCTGTCCATGTTCTGTCCAGCTGCTATACTGTTTCTTCCACCTTGTGCCAGTCATTGCACTGATTGCCCAGTTCCTTCAGGCTACAATATAAATTTACAACATTCACCCACAAAATTCCCTCACCACAGACTAGCACCTTTCTCTCTACAGTGCTGCACTGCCCTTCATCTCTGACTACCATACTACTCATACTCTCTATTGTGCTAATGGTCTAGACAACCATCATCCTTGATCTAAACCTCCCACTCCCATCACCACGACTTTTCCCATGCTGAACCAGAATACGACACCCCCAGCAATAAGAAAATGTTCAATATCCAGTTCTAATTGTGCCAAAAAATACATTTTTATAGGGTTTGATCACGCAAGCATATAACACAGATGAGTGCAACCTGATAAAAAAAGAGATTGCACTAGGATTAATGTTAGGGTTCTGTTTCACATCCTGAGATTTCTGGTACTTGAAAAAACAGTACCGGAGAGGTTAGTGTCCGTGTGTACTTGTGTTTCATACTTGTGACATATGCGTGGCAACCGTGTGCCACCCGTGTACTGCATCAGTATCACACGTACCGACGCCTGAGAAAAGCCGGCACAGTTTGCACTGTTCTCAGATGCTGGATGCTGAAGATAGCTCACATCATTGTCCCCTCCCTGTTCTGCCTACGATCAGGGGACAATGTTTTATAGGTGAATGGGAGAGTGGATTTGATCTGTGCTGCCGAATAAATGAAGATCCAGAATTGTTCACGTCATAAAGTGTGGTTTATTCAACGCGTTTCGAGGTACAATGACCTCTTCATCAGGATATGCCGCATACGTATGTGGCCTCTGGCTGGGCCGGTCAAGAATGGTCACAGAGTTATTCTGAAGCCACTCCTTTGTTATTTTAGCTGTGTGCTTAGTGTCATTTTCTTGTTGGAAGGTGAATCTGCGGCCAAGTCTGAGGTCCAGAGCACTCTGAAAGAGGTTTTCATCCAGGATATCTCTGTACTTGGCCGCATTCATGCTTCCTTCAATGACAACCAGTTGTCCTGTCCCTGCAGCTGAAAAACACCCCCATAGCATGATGCTGCCACCACCTTGTTTCACTGTTGGGATTGTATTGGGCAGGTGATGAGCAGTGATTGGTTTTCTCTGCACATATTGCTTAATCTTATCACCAAGAAGGTCTATCTTCGTCTCATCAGACTAGAGAATCTTATTTCTCATAGTATGGGAGTCCTTCATGTGTTTTTTTAGCAAACTCTATGTGGGCTTTCATATGTCTTGCACTGAGGAGAGGCTTCTGTCTGGTCACTCTGCCATAAAGGCCTGAATGGTGGAGGGCTGCAGTGATAGTTGTCTTTGTGGAACTTTCTCCCATCTCCCTACTGCACCTCTGGAGCTCAGCCACAGTGATCTTGGGGTTCTTCTTTACCTCTCTCACTAAGGGTCTTCTCCCACGATTGCTCAGTTTGACTGGACGGCCAGGTCTAGGAAGTCTTCTGGAGGTCCCAAACTTCTTCCATTTAAGGATTATGGAGGCCACTGTTCTCTTATGAACCTTGAGTTCTGAAGAAATTCTGTTGTAACCTTGGCCAGATCTGTGCATTGCCACAATTCTGTCTCTGAGCTCCTTGGCCAGCCTCATGATTCTCATTGGGTCTGACATGCACTGTGAGCTGTGAGGTCTTATATAGACAGGTGTGCGCCTTTCCAAATCAAGTCCTATCAGTTTAAATAAACACAGCTGGACTCCAATGAAGGACTAGAGCCATCTCAAAGAGGAGCAGCCAGCCCTTGGTCCTGCAGTTGTGGTCATGTAAAATAATGTTTCATTCTACACATGCCAAAGCTAAGAGATTGAACTCCACTATTTCACAATCTGTTGGCCATAGAAATGATGCCTTTCCGCCTGGTGGATACAGAAGGTTTCAGAAAGTCCCCCAAGTATCAGTTGCCCACTTGCCATTACTTCTCTAAGAAAGTTGTGCCTGCACTAGTCCAGCATGTTTCCAACAACATCACCCATTCCCTGAAAAAATCTAGGTCTGCCAGGGTGCATTTCACCACTGACACCTGGGTGAGTAATCATGGGCAGGGTCATTACATCTCACTTACTGGGCACTGGGTGATTCTGGTGGCTGTGTGGGGAGGCAGTCAAGGGGCTGCTCCACAAGTCTTTGAATCCTTAATGCTTGTGGGACAAACCTCAGTATCTAACACTTCCTCCACTGCTTCTGGCTCCTCCACCTCCTCCAGGGCCTCCAATTGTGCCCTCAACCTCTCCCTTAATCTGACATATGTTCCAACAGTGCCGATAGAATCACCCCCACCTCAGTATTGTGCAGCCATGGCTCACTGTAATCAGGCAGTGTTCAAATTAGTATGCCTTGGAGATCGTAGTCACACAGCTCAAGAGTTGTGGACAGCTATCCATGCCGAGTTAGAGCAATTGCTGTTTCCACTGAACCTGGAGCCAGGGAAGGTCATGTGCGATAATGGTGCAAATTTGGTTACGGTGCCCTACAATGGATCTACCTCACACATGTGCCTTGCATGGAACACATCCTCAACCTGGTGGTACAGCAATTTCTCAACCACTATAATGGCCTGAATGTGCTGCAGAAAGCATGGTCCTTGTGTGCGCACCCCACAGGTCATCGACTTGCATAGCTATAGAGTTCTTTCTGCATATCGGTTATCCATTTGATTTCTGATGTTCCAACAGGGAGGAATTCCCCTCTGCACGTGTTTCAGTGACTGTAGCAGCAATGACAAGCCCTGGGGTAGTATGTCCTTTTGCATAGCTTGGGCCAACACAATCCGGGCGTGGTGCAAATCACAATTGCGGAGTGGGCACAGATGAAGGTCCTCCCCACCCTTGAAATGGCTATTAAGATAGTCAGTGCTGAAAATGCCATTATCAGCATCACTATTCCGGTCATCTACAGGCTGGAGCACACTTTGAATAGTCTGCGTGAGGAGGTGGAGGTCCAGGAGGAAGAGGTGGAAGTAGAGGAGGGTGTGGAACTGATAAAAATCTCAAATTTCTGGACTGTCATCGCACAGGCAGGTGACATTGGAGGGTGGCTTACAAGGAACAACTGGGGCTCATGGTGCCAGACAACCAGTTAGTGAAGATGTAGAAGATGAGGAACAAATGGAGGAGGACAAGGTGATGGGCCCACAATAGTCAGGAGATGAAGAGGATAATGATTCCCTCTCTGTTGTCCATGGTTGGAGGGAGGGGACGGAGGAAGCAATCTTGAGTGTTACCCCGCCACCAATGCACCATGAACTTGGACCTTATGGAAGTGCCCGACACATTAGCGTCTTCTTGCTGCACTATTTTCAATGCCGGTATTTTAGGGTTATAAATCATGATGTCTACTGAGTTACCACTCTGTTAGATTGTTTTTACTTTGTGGAAATTGATGCCACCTTAGTGCTATGTGACAATTATTTTTTGAAAAGTGGAGACTCCAAGTTGGATCTACATTTGGTGGGCTGCATGTAGTAGAAATTGTGGCAGAGGCCTATCATATTGTTTCTACATTGTGGAAATTGATGCCACTTTAGTGGTGTGTTTGACATTTTTTTTAAATGTGAAGACTCCAATTTGGGTCTCCATCTGGTGGCTTGCTGTGGCAGAAGGTGTGTCTGAGGCCGATTATAATACTTCAACTCGGTGTAAATTGATTCCACTTTAATGGTGCATGACAATTATTTTTAGAAATGTGGAGACTCCAAGTTGGGTCTCCAGCATAAAAGCCATCCCACCACGACAAGGTAACTCTGATCGGGACAGTCCTACACTGTCTAATATTAAAAACCTTACAACGTGTCAATGTTGACCTTAGCGTGATTAAGGGCAGACAAAAAGGACTGGGCCCAACCAGTGGAACACTAGTCTGAGGGAGCCTTATATACAATCTCCAGCTCAGAAAAAGGGAGGCCACACCCCGGGTTGCACAGAATGCAATAATACATAGAAAAAACACAAAAATTGAGCTTGGGATGGCGTTCATGCTACTTTTGATCAAAAGCAGTATTAGTAAAAACTGTGATATTTAGATGCACTTTTTGCTTTTTACTTAGTTACCGCAGGGTTTTTGCTCATTTTTTCTCTTGTAGGTTTTATATGTTTTATGGCCAATGGGAACATGCGTTTATGTGCTGCATGTGTACCAACTTAAGTGAAGCGCAATTTTTGTGTTTTTTCCTCTCTGTCATGGTAAACATGTGACAAGCAGGAGGTAAAGACCTGGATGGCAGGTATGTGTCACAAATGTGGCTGGCCTCGGTGATGAATGTCACTGAAAAGAGAGTAACTCTAAGTTACTAAGTGCCTGTTCTGCTCTGTGGGTGAGACCATGCTACTTTACTGTGAATACTCTGAAAAAGGTCTGTTTTTGTTATTGAATGCTTTGGCTTGAGAAAATCTTTTTACTTTATGTTGAAAGTTTATGCAAGAAAATAAACTTTATCTTGTTTAACATATAAACTAGTGCTTATGTAGACCCCAGCAGCCACTAAAGAGTGTGAACCCCTAAAAATGTATTCCCATGATATGGAACCACTGAAAGAAACCAAAAGCATAAAACAATTAAATTCTGGAAAAATGCATGTTTGGCATTTCTTAAAAATGTTGCAAAGTTAGATTAGCAGGAACAAGCAGTATGCTGCAGTGTGAGAAGTGTTCAGAAAGGTCTTAGAAAGATCAAGAAAGAAGAAAACAAACACCTGACCCTTCTGTCCTAGCCCGCACAATCCACCAATGTAATGGAGAGTCCATTTTGATTTTTGTTATGCACCCACAAAATGACAAACCTGGCAAGATCTTGAAAAATAATTATAAAAATGTTACTTTTATGGCAGAAAAAAAACCCACTTTGTTAATCATTCACATAAACCACATATAGTACGGTCTTCTGAATGTGCCTAGACGATGGACACCCTTAGAACTTTAAAAACTCTCACCCAGCCATAATATATAATCTATGAAATAATAAAGATATAAAGTGTATGTCACCTACCCCATATCAAGCCTAGAAGCAGCGCACAAGACATGGTGAACGCAGGACGACTGCGAAAGGGACCAGAAGAAAGAGGAAATAAAGAGAAGCTAAAAATGTCCAGTAACCTATAAGACTACACTTCCTCTTTTAGAATTCTCTCAATGGAATAAAAACCTTACATTTTGCTGAATTCTATTTGGGTTCAACCAGGTGCAAACAATAATTTTCTTGCAACCTTAAGGGCTCATTCACACATGGCCCTAAACTACCCAGACAAGTCTATAGGACTATGAGAAATCATTAGTAGCAGATATTACCATCCATGTGCTGTCCATAACATTATAATTGGTGGGAGAAGCTGTGTGACTTACTTATACTTCATGGGAGAAAATGGCTGTGTACAATCAGTCTTCTTGTTGAGGTTTTTTTTTAGGAACCTGAGCCCAGCCTCCATGTTTTTGAGAAGGATTTGAAGAGCTTCTGTTCAGTTTCTGCTCCAAAAAAATCCTTGGAAAACTCAGTGTGCAAATAGCCAGTCACTTATGAAACACTGAGGGTAAAAATTGTAATAGTGACTAAACACAATTGAAAATCGGATGCGAAACACTGATAAAAACTGGTCCTTTTGTCCATACGAGAAAAATTGGTGACTACAAATGAGCCCTAATATCATACCAGTCCCTTTCCAGCTCGGTGGGCAGTCCTGTCAATGGATGGTGGAGTAGTTGGTGATGTCGGTGCTTGTTAGTTTGGCTGTGCTCTTATATGTTTGAGGAAGAAAATCCAATGCCCACCAAGAAGTTCTGTGGTATAGGCACAGTTGCATTAAGTGAAAATTTACATTTTCCAGGCGTGTAACTTTAGAATGGCGGGGAACAAAAAAAAGAAAAAACTGTTCCAGAATGAGTGGAGCAACGCAAACTGAAGGAATGTATTCAGTTTAAAGGGTATAGCCAGGACCTTACAAAAAATGTACCTAAGCACTAACAGGCAAGGTTAGCTTACCAGCCTGTTGTGCATGGCACCATTTTTCCCCGACACAGAGCAGTCACAGACACTCCTGCCAGGGATTGAGAAGTCTCTGCTAACGTCAAGTCTACAGAGTGGAGGCTTATTTTCCGATCTGCTCAGTTGATGGGGCGGGTCTTCCAAGGTAATTCTGATTAACAGCGAGATCCCCTCTGCCTAATTAGGCAAGCCGACTGTCAATCAAAATAACCTCGGAAGTCAAGCCCCATTGTTTCAGCAGAGACAGCTGAATCAAAGGCAGGAGCGGTCTGCAAAATTTGAGGGCAAGCTGATCAATAAAATTGCCAATTTTGACATCTTGGCCAGGTCAACCCACTTTTAGGGCTAGCGGAACGCACCGAGTAAATATAGATGTTTATTATTGGTGAGTTCGCAGCCCGGGGTCCACCGTGCAGGAGGAACCTGCTGCTAGCGAATGACGGCACTATATGGCGGTTTAAGCGAACTCTGTTACTTCACAGAGTCGCATGGAAACAAGACGCTGTGCCCTGTTAACCCCACAGGAGTACACAGCTAACTGCCGAACTGAAGGCAGTCTGTGGTCACCCAAACATACAATCTCCTCACCGGAGAAGCCGATATTCTTGGGGCTTATTTCAGCCGGGACCCTAGATCCACTCACACAATCTCCTCGCCGGAGGTGCTGGCATTCTAGGGGCTTATTTCAGCCGAGTCCCTGAACACACACACATAAATGTGACCACACTGGCGCATGCACAAAACTGATTCAATACTAGCGCATGGCCGTGCGGTCATGAGAACCTTAAATAGCTGCAGCAAGCACAGGACCTTCCTAGAAGGACCAATGAGAAGCTGCTACAGAGCATGAGCACCTTCAGGACCTTCCTGGAGGACCAATGGATTTAGCTGCAGTATCTGAACATGTGACCCTCGATCTCCACTGAGAGATCTTACTCTGGGCATGCTCAGAACGAGAAAAGCAGGACTTAGTCCCAGAAGCGTCTGCTCGCCACTGCCCAGCACTTGCTTTAATGGCAGAAGCTGGAAAAGCAGCAGTAACCCTTTGGACAGAGTTAGACTGAGCAAGACGCTGGGACCGACATCTCTGCTGAGCAGGCTCCACTGAGGCTGGAGAAGGATGGGAGACCACAGCGGAGATGGCTCGAGATTCCCCCTGTGCAGAGGCGGGATCTCAACCCCTAACATTACCCCCCCTCCTTGGACCTCGCTACGTTCAAAGGCAGCAATGAGCTGCGGAGCTCGAATATGCTCAGCAGGCTCCCAGGACCTGTCCTCTGGGCCATAACCCCTCCAATCCACCAAATAATTTTTTTTGCCACGTACCACCTTGCATCCCAAGATAGCGTTCACCTCGTAATCATCCGAAGATGAACCCGATGTCCCGGCAGATGACTCGGAAAACCGGGACATGTATACGGGCTTCAAGAGGGACACATGAAAGGTGTCGGTGATACCCAGGCGTGGCGGAAGGGCTAAACGGTAGACCACAGGGTTAACCTGTTTGAGGACCTTGAAAGGACCCAAGTAGCGAGGTGCAAACATAGTGGACTCAACTCGCAGCCTGATGTTACGGGTGGAGAGCCACACTAAGTCACCAGGAGCAATGGTCGGAGCGGGGCGCCGATGTATATCGGCGGAGGACCTCATTCTCTCCTTGGAAGCCCGAATGGCATCCTGAGTGTGGTCCCAATTGTCCCGTGCCTCCACCGCCCCGTCTGCCACCCTGGAATCGACGGAAGACACGGGCATGGGCACAGGTACCCGCGGATGCTGACCATAGCTCTAGTTAAGGAGGAAAGGTGTCTGTCCAATGGAGTCGGCTACAGCATTGTTCAGAGCAAACTCCGCCCACGATAGCAAAGATGCCCAGTCATCCTGCCTAGCTGAGACAAAATGTCACAGATATGTGACCAAGGTCTGATTGGCTCTCTCTACCAAGCCATTCATCTCGGGATGATAGGCAGAAGAGAGATTTAACTCAATACTGAGACGATGACAAAGCTCTCTCCAGAACCGAGACGCAAACTGAGGACCCTGGTCACTGATAATTTTGTCCGGCATACCGTGTAGGCGGAAGATATGTTTAATAAACAATGCTGCCAAGGCCTGTGCAGAAGGTAACCGTGGAAGCGGCACCAAATGCACCATTTTAGAAAAATGATCGGTGATTACCCAAATGACGGTACAGCCACGAGACTTGGGCAAACCCACCACAAAGTCCATCCCGACCATCTCCCAGGGCCTGTCTGCCACCGGCAGGGGATATAACAAACCAGCTGGCCGTTGTCGAGGAGACTTATTTTTGGCGCAGGAGACACACGCCAGAACATAGTCTCCGACGTCACGGACCATATGTGGCCACCCGTACGTTCTCGCCAGCAGCTTAGGTGTCCTTTTAGTCCCAAAGTGCCCACCCACTCTGGAGGAATGATCCCAAGAGAGAACCTCCGGTCGCAAATTTGCTGGCACCAAAGTCCTACCCGGGGGCACAGACTCAAGCGAAACCGGAGCCACGGTCCTCAGACTCTCAGTAGGGACAATAAGCCGAGGTTCCTCCTCCTCCGCTGATGACACTACGGAGCGGGAGAGAGCATCGGCATGAATGTTCTTCTCCCCAGAGAGAAAATGGAGGGTGAAATGGAACCGGGAGAAGAACAGGGACCATCTGGCCTGGCGAGAATTTAGCCGCTGGGCAGTCTGAATATAGACCAAATTCTTGTGGTCGGTGAAAACTTGGAAGGGAAAATAAGCCCCCTCCAAGAGATGTCTCCACTCCGAGAAGGCCAACTTCATAGCTAGCAACTCCCTGTCCCCGATGGAATAATTCCTCTCTGCCAGTGTGAAGGTCTCAGAGAAAAAGAAGCTGGGATGCTTCCGACCTTGAGCATCCTTTTGGAATAGGACTGCACCTGCACTGACAGATGAGGCATCCACCTCCATTATGAAAGGTTTATCTACATCGGGGTGATGTAGAATGGGAGCGCTAGCAAAGTGGGACTTAATAGAGAGGAAGGCCTTGGAGACCTCTTCTGATCACAATTTGGGATTTGCTCCCTTTTTGGTGAGGGCAACCAAAGGAGCTACCAAAGTTGAGAAGTGGGGAATGAACTGGCGATAGTAATTAATGAACCCCATAAAGCGCTGCACCGCTTTGAGAGAATGGGGTTCCTGCCAGTCCATCACAGCCTGTAGCTTGTCAGGATCCATAGCCAATCCTTGGGCCGAGATGATATAGCCCAGGAAAGGCAAAGACTCCTGCTCAAACACACACTTCTCCAACTTGGCATAGAGGGAATTTGCCCGTAGGAGGCTGAAGACTTTGCACACATATCTCCAGTGGGAGTCTATATCTGGAGAGTAGATGAGAATATCATCCAGGTAGACTACCACGGAGGTGGAGAGCATATCCCGGAAGATATAGTTTACAAAGTCTTGGAAAATGGCTGGGGCATTACAGAGCCCAAAGGGCATCACCAGATACTCATAGTGCCCATCCCTGGTGTTAAAAGCCGTCTTCCATTCGTCCCCCTCACGGATGCGAATCAGGTTGTAAGCACCCTGCAGATCTAGTTTAGTAAACACTCTTGCTCCCCGAAGCCTGTCAAAAAGCTCAGATATCAGGGGCAGAGGGTACTTGTTCTTAACGGCGATGGCGTTAAGACCCCTGTAATCAATGCATGGACGTAATTCTCCGTTCTTCTTCTGCACAAAGAAGAACCCAGCCCCTGCTAGTGACACAGACTTCCTAATGAATCCCCTTGCCAAATTCTCCTAGATGTAATGAGACATAGCCTCCGTCTCTGGGAGAGACAATGGGTAGACTCGACCCCGGGGAGGCTCAGCACCAGGCAAGAGGTCAATAGGACAGTCATAGGGGCGGTGAGGCGGAAGAGTCTCTGCAGCACTTTTGGAGAATACGTCCGCATAGGGCCAATATTGCTTGGGGAGAGAGGAGAGATCTGCAGGTACCTCAGTTGTAGCAACCTGAACGCATTACCTCTGACATCTACCCCCACAAGATTTACTCCATCCCAAAATCCTGCCAGTGGACCACTCAATATGAGGAGAGTGGTACCGTAGCCAAGGTATCCCCAACAGGACCTCATCAATTCCTTCTGGAATGACGAGCAGAGATATTATCTCCTGATGAGATGGCGACATGGATAGCGTAAATGGGATGGTCTGGTGTGTAATCTGTGAGGGCAGTGTCGACCCATTCACCACTCATACGGTCACTGGTTGGGCGAGCATCACCAGAGGTATTGCGTGTCGTTGGGCGAAGGCAGAAGACATAAAATTGCCCTCCGCCCCGGAGTCCACGCAAAGCTCTACTGAATGAGTGGATGGGCCAATGGTAATTGTCCCCTTAAAGGACAATTTGGAGGCAAACGTCGCCGTGTTTAGTAAACCTCCACCCACTACCACTAGATGCTGACGTTTCCCCGACCGCTGAGGGCATATGGTGGCAAAATGTCCTGACTGCCGGCAAACATGACAGACCCTAAGTGCACGAGCGGTCCGGGACTTAGGTCCCGCTCGTGGCAAATCCATGGCCTCATGTGACTCGGTTGCCTGAACCGGAGATTCCAAAGGTTTGGCAAAGGTGGGAGCCAGCCGAAACCTCTGCCTACACTGGGCTCGCTCTAACCTCCGCTTGTGAAAACGGAGGTCAATACGAGTAGATACAGTTATTAACTCCTCCAGTGTGGTGGGAATCTCCCTAGTGGCCAGAGCGTCCTTAACATGGTCAGCCAGCCCCCTCCAAAATATAGGGATTAGGATCTTTATCTGACCACTCCAGCTCAGATGCCAAGGTGCGGAAGTGGATGGCAAAATGGCTGACCAAGGACGAGCCCTGAGTCAATGCCAACAGTTGGAGCGCCGTATCATGGGTGACTCGAGGTGCTAAAAAGACCTATTTCAGAGTGCTCAGAAACAGCGGAGCACTCTGCACCACATGATCACCACGCTCCCACAGCGGCTTAGCCCACTCCAATGCCCTGTCCGACAGGAGGGACATAATGAATCCCACCTTTGCCTTCTCTGTAGGGAAATGTGCAGCCAGAAGCTTGAGGTGTATTGAGTAGGGTTGAGCGACTTTCATTTTTTTAAGATCGAGTAGGGTTTTGGGAAACCCGATTTTGTCCAGAGTCGAGTCGAGTGCAGTCGGCCGATTATCGCTAAAAGTCGGGGATCGACCGAAACACGAAACCCAATGCAAGTCAATGGGGAAGCATAGTCGGCAGTGAGTGGAGGCCAGGAAAACACCTACAGTGCCCATTTTAATGCCAAAAACATCCATTCTTGTTTCTGAAGCTTGCCAATCTTAATTAACTGTATAATAATAGTTGGGCATAGGGAATTGGGGGAAAGTTGTGGGGGGAGTAGGGCTGGCTCAAGTTTTTCGTGGGCCCAGGAAATGCGGACTACGTCACGGCGGTGTTGCAGGGAAAGGTAAGTATTTAAAAGTTGCAAGTGCTGTGATCCTGAGCAAGCAGGGGGGGGCCCACTCGTTCGCATTGCCACTGGCACAGGGCCCCTCAAAGTACGGCGGTGTGTTTGCATGGCGGGGGCGCCTCCCACCAGCAGCGACACTTTTGCGTACTCTGAGGGGCCCTGTGCCAGTGACGTCGCCAACGAGTATGCCCCCCCACCTGATGAAGGAACCTGCACTTTCATCTGCACCTTCCTCTTTGTCCCTGTGTAAGGTGGTATAACATGCGGGAAGGGGAACCTTACTTTCAGCAGGGACAGATTCTGGCTGTGTAGAGTACAAGGGGAATGTAGTGGTCTAGGTCAATGTACCAGCAGACTCATTTAGCAGTGGCTGGGCAATGGGCAGGATGAGGAGGAAACAGATATAGGGCCAAAGAATAAAGTAGGCTACATGCAGTTCAAAATTGGTAACAGGACTAAACAGGCGGCATTGCTTTGTTCAGTGGAGTAGCAAACCCAAGAGCAGCAGACACTGTTTCAAGGGCCTAACCACACTAGTAGGCCAAATGCAGTTTAATATCTGATAGTATAGGGCGAAAGCCAGAATGTGGAAGCTCAGATTTGTTCAGTTGAGGACAACACCAGGGAGGGGCAGACACCTTCAGTAGGCCGGAAAAGCCTATTGCATTTTTTAAAATGGTAATTTGGAGCAGAAGGTTGAAGCTCAGCTTTATTTAGTTGAGGGCAACACCAGGGAGGGGCAGAAGCCGTTAGTAGGCCCTAACCACCATTTTTTTTTTTAAAACCACTTAATGAGAGCCGGAAGGTTGAAGCTCAGCTTTATTTAGTTGAGGACAACACCAGGCAGGGGCACACAGACAGACACCTTTAGTAGGCCGGAAAAGCCTATTGCATTTTTCAAAATGGTAATTTGGAGCAGAAGGTTGAAGCTCAGCTTTATTTAGTTGAGGGCAACACCAGGCAGGGGCACACAGACAGACACCTTTAGTAGGCCGGAAAAGCCTATTGCATTTTTTAAAATGGTAATTTGGAGCAGAAGGTTGAAGCTCAGCTTTATTTAGTTGAGGACAACACCAGGCAGGGGCACACAGACAGACACCTTTAGTAGGCCGGAAAAGCCTATTGCATTTTTCAAAATGGTAATTTGGAGCAGAAGGTTGAAGCTCAGCTTTATTTAGTTGAGGGCAACACCAGGGAGGGGCAGAAGCCGTTAGTAGGCCCTAACCACCATTTTTTTTTTTAAAACCACTTAATGAGAGCCGGAAGGTTGAAGCTCAGCTTTATTTAGTTGAGGACAACACCAGGCAGGGGCACACAGACAGACACCTTTAGTAGGCCGGAAAAGCCTATTGCATTTTTCAAAATGGTAATTTGGAGCAGAAGGTTGAAGCTCAGCTTTATTTAGTTGAGGGCAACACCAGGCAGGGGCACACAGACAGACACCTTTAGTAGGCCGGAAAAGCCTATTGCATTTTTTAAAATGGTAATTTGGAGCAGAAGGTTGAAGCTCAGCTTTATTTAGTTGAGGACAACACCAGGCAGGGGCACACAGACAGACACCTTTAGTAGGCCGGAAAAGCCTATTGCATTTTTCAAAATGGTAATTTGGAGCAGAAGGTTGAAGCTCAGCTTTATTTAGTTGAGGGCGACACCAGGGAGGGGCAGAAGCCGTTAGTAGGCCCTAACCACCATTTTTTTTTTTAAAACCACTTAATGAGAGCCGGAAGGTTGAAGCTCAGCTTTATTTAGTTGAGGACAACACCAGGCAGGGGCACACAGACAGACACCTTTAGTAGGCCGGAAAAGCCTATTGCATTTTTCAAAATGGTAATTTGGAGCAGAAGGTTGAAGCTCAGCTTTATTTAGTTGAGGGCGACACCAGGGAGGGGCAGAAGCCGTTAGTAGGCCCTAACCACCATTTTTTTTTTTAAAACCACTTAATGAGAGCCGGAAGGTTGAAGCTCAGCTTTATTTAGTTGAGGACAACACCAGGCAGGGGCACACAGACAGACACCTTTAGTAGGCCGGAAAAGCCTATTGCATTTTTCAAAATGGTAATTTGGAGCAGAAGGTTGAAGCTCAGCTTTATTTAGTTGAGGGCAACACCAGGCAGGGGCACACAGACAGACACCTTTAGTAGGCCGGAAAAGCCTATTGCATTTTTCAAAATGGTAATTTGGAGCAGAAGGTTGAAGCTCAGCTTTATTTAGTTGAGGGCAACACCAGGGAGGGGCAGAAGCCGTTAGTAGGCCCTAACCACCATTTTTTTTTTTTAAAACCACTTAATGAGAGCCGGAAGGTTGAAGCTCAGCTTTATTTAGTTGAGGACAACACCAGGGAGGGGCAGAAGCCGTTAGTAGGCCCTAACCACCATTTTTTTTTTTAAAACCACTTAATGAGAGCCGGAAGGTTGAAGCTCAGCTTTATTTAGTTGAGGACAACACCAGGCAGGGGCACACAGACAGACACCTTTAGTAGGCCGGAAAAGCCTATTGCATTTTTCAAAATGGTAATTTGGAGCAGAAGGTTGAAGCTCAGCTTTATTTAGTTGAGGGCAACACCAGGCAGGGGCACACAGACAGACACCTTTAGTAGGCCGGAAAAGCCTATTGCATTTTTCAAAATGGTAATTTGGAGCAGAAGGTTGAAGCTCAGCTTTATTTAGTTGAGGGCAACACCAGGGAGGGGCAGAAGCCGTTAGTAGGCCCTAACCACCATTTTTTTTTTTTAAAACCACTTAATGAGAGCCGGAAGGTTGAAGCTCAGCTTTATTTAGTTGGGGACAACACCAGGGAGGGGCAGAAGCCGTTAGTAGGCCCTAACCACCATTTTTTTTTTTAAAACCACTTAATGAGAGCCGGAAGGTTGAAGCTCAGCTTTATTTAGTTGAGGACAACACCAGGCAGGGGCACACAGACAGACACCTTTAGTAGGCCGGAAAAGCCTATTGCATTTTTCAAAATGGTAATTTGGAGCAGAAGGTTGAAGCTCAGCTTTATTTAGTTGAGGGCAACACCAGGCAGGGGCACACAGACAGACACCTTTAGTAGGCCGGAAAAGCCTATTGCATTTTTTAAAATGGTAATTTGGAGCAGAAGGTTGAAGCTCAGCTTTATTTAGTTGAGGACAACACCAGGCAGGGGCACACAGACAGACACCTTTAGTAGGCCGGAAAAGCCTATTGCATTTTTCAAAATGGTAATTTGGAGCAGAAGGTTGAAGCTCAGCTTTATTTAGTTGAGGGCAACACCAGGCAGGGGCACACAGACAGACACCTTTAGTAGGCCGGAAAAGCCTATTGCATTTTTCAAAATGGTAATTTGGAGCAGAAGGTTGAAGCTCAGCTTTATTTAGTTGAGGGCAACACCAGGGAGGGGCAGAAGCCGTTAGTAGGCCCTAACCACCATTTTTTTTTTTTAAAACCACTTAATGAGAGCCGGAAGGTTGAAGCTCAGCTTTATTTAGTTGAGGACAACACCAGGGAGGGGCAGAAGCCGTTAGTAGGCCCTAACCACCATTTTTTTTTTTAAAACCACTTAATGAGAGCCGGAAGGTTGAAGCTCAGCTTTATTTAGTTGAGGACAACACCAGGCAGGGGCACACAGACAGACACCTTTAGTAGGCCGGAAAAGCCTATTGCATTTTTCAAAATGGTAATTTGGAGCAGAAGGTTGAAGCTTAGCTTTATTTAGTTGAGGGCAACACCAGGGAGGGGCAGAAGCCGTTAGTAGGCCCTAACCACCATTTTTTTTTTTAAAACCACTTAATGAGAGCCGGAAGGTTGAAGCTCAGCTTTATTTAGTTGAGGACAACACCAGGCAGGGGCACACAGACAGACACCTTTAGTAGGCCGGAAAAGCCTATTGCATTTTTCAAAATGGTAATTTGGAGCAGAAGGTTGAAGCTCAGCTTTATTTAGTTGAGGGCAACACCAGGGAGGGGCAGAAGCCGTTAGTAGGCCCTAACCAAAGTTGAAGGCCAAATGCAGTTTAATTTCTGATACTATAGGCCGAAAGCCAGAAGGTGGAAGCTCCGATTTAGACAGTGGAGGACAATTTGAATTAGGGACTGCAGACAGACTTAGTAGGCTGTCCCCTGTGGACCATGCATCCACCACATTAACCCATTGCGCCGTAATGGACACGTAATCTTCCGTGGCCATGCCTACAGGTCCATGCGTCTGTTGTCAGGTGCACCTTTGTACTCACAGATTGCCAGAGTGCATGGACAATGCGGTCTTCTACATGCTGGTGGAGGGTTGGGATGGCTTTTCTCGCAAAAGAAGTGTCGACTGGTTAGCTTGTAGCGTGGTACAGCGTAGTCCATCATGGCCTTATTAATAGTAAATAAAATATATAACTAGGCTCTATGAACTTTTAAATAGGTTCCAGGGGTACACGGGCAGCATTGGTGTGGTCAGTGGAGGAGTATTGCAAGTAGGGGCTGCAGACAGGCTATCAAAGGCCTAAAATAACAAACAGTAGGCAGTCATGGCAGTTTTACATCGGTTACATGGATACACAGGCAGGCACTCCAGGCAGCATTGTGGTCAGTGGAGGAGTATTGCAAGTAGGGGCCGCAGACAGGCTATCAAAGGCCTAAAATAACAAACAATAGGCTCATTGCAGTTTTACAGCGGTTACATGGATAGACGGGCAGGCAGCTTGGTGGTGAGTGGAGGAGTATTTAAAGTAGGGACCGCAGACAGGCTATCAAAGGCCTAACATAACAAACAATAGGCTCATGGCAGTTTTACAGCGGTTACATGGATACACGGGCAGGCAGCTTGGTGGTCAGTGGAGGAGTATTTAAAGTAGGGACCGCAGACAGGCTTCAAAGGCCTAACATAAGAAAATGGGCTGGCTGTAGGCACTTTATAATTGGTTCCAGGGGTACACGGGCAGCAGTGGTCTGGTCAGTGGAGGACTAGTGGAAGGAGGGACCGCAGACAGGCTTCAAAGGCCTAAAATAACAAACAATAGGCTCATGGCAGTTTTACAGCGGTTACATGGATACACGGGCAGGCAACTTGGTGGTGGTGAGTGGAGGAGTATTTAAAGTAGGGACCGCAGACAGGCTATCAAAGGCCTAAAATAACAAACAATAGGCTCATGGCAGTTTTACAGCGGTTACATGGATACACGGGCAGGCAGCTTGGTGGTGGTGAGTGGAGGAGTATTTAAAGTAGGGACCGCAGACAGGCTATCAAAGGCCTAAAATAACAAACAATAGGCTCATGGCAGTTTTACAGCGGTTACATGGATACACGGGCAGGCAGCTTGGTGGTCAGTGGAGGAGTATTTAAAGTAGGGACCGCAGACAGGCTTCAAAGGCCTAACATAAGAAAATGGGCTGGCTGTAGGCACTTTATAATTGGTTCCAGGGGTACACGGGCAGCAGTGGTCTGGTCAGTGGAGGACTAGTGGAAGGAGGGACCGCAGACAGGCTTCAAAAGCCTAAAATAACAAACAATAGGCTCATGGCAGTTTTACAGCGGTTACATGGATACACAGGCAGGCACTCCAGGCAGCATTGTGGTCAGTGGAGGAGTATTGCAAGTAGGGGCCGCAGACAGGCTATCAAAGGCCTAAAATAACAAACAATAGGCTCATTGCAGTTTTACAGCGGTTACATGGATAGACGGGCAGGCAGCTTGGTGGTGAGTGGAGGAGTATTTAAAGTAGGGACCGCAGACAGGCTATCAAAGGCCTAACATAACAAACAATAGGCTCATGGCAGTTTTACAGCGGTTACATGGATACACGGGCAGGCAGCTTGGTGGTCAGTGGAGGAGTATTTAAAGTAGGGACCGCAGACAGGCTTCAAAGGCCTAACATAAGAAAATGGGCTGGCTGTAGGCACTTTATAATTGGTTCCAGGGGTACACGAGCAGCAGTGGTCTGGTCAGTGGAGGACTAGTGGAAGGAGGGACCGCAGACAGGCTTCAAAGGCCTAAAATAACAAACAATAGGCTCATGGCAGTTTTACAGCGGTTACATGGATACACGGGCAGGCAACTTGGTGGTGGTGAGTGGAGGAGTATTTAAAGTAGGGACCGCAGACAGGCTATCAAAGGCCTAACATAACAAACAATAGGCTCATGGCAGTTTTACAGCGGTTACATGGATACACGGGCAGGCAGCTTGGTGGTGAGTGGAGGAGTATTTAAAGTAGGGACCGCAGACAGGCTATCAAAGGCCTAAAATAACAAACAATAGGCTCATGGCAGTTTTACAGCGGTTACATGGATACACGGGCAGGCAGCTTGGTGGTCAGTGGAGGAGTATTTAAAGTAGGGACCGCAGACAGGCTTCAAAGGCCTAACATAAGAAAATGGGCTGGCTGTAGGCACTTTATAATTGGTTCCAGGGGTACACGGGCAGCAGTGGTCTGGTCAGTGGAGGACTAGTGGAAGGAGGGACCGCAGACAGGCTTCAAAGGCCTAAAATAACAAACAATAGGCTCATGGCAGTTTTACAGCGGTTACATGGATACACAGGCAGGCACTCCAGGCAGCATTGTGGTCAGTGGAGGAGTATTGCAAGTAGGGGCCGCAGACAGGCTATCAAAGGCCTAAAATAACAAACAATAGGCTCATTGCAGTTTTACAGCGGTTACATGGATAGACGGGCAGGCAGCTTGGTGGTGAGTGGAGGAGTATTTAAAGTAGGGACCGCAGACAGGCTATCAAAGGCCTAACATAACAAACAATAGGCTCATGGCAGTTTTACAGCGGTTACATGGATACACGGGCAGGCAGCTTGGTGGTCAGTGGAGGAGTATTTAAAGTAGGGACCGCAGACAGGCTTCAAAGGCCTAACATAAGAAAATGGGCTGGCTGTAGGCACTTTATAATTGGTTCCAGGGGTACACGGGCAGCAGTGGTCTGGTCAGTGGAGGACTAGTGGAAGGAGGGACCGCAGACAGGCTTCAAAGGCCTAAAATAACAAACAATAGGCTCATGGCAGTTTTACAGCGGTTACATGGATACACGGGCAGGCAACTTGGTGGTGGTGAGTGGAGGAGTATTTAAAGTAGGGACCGCAGACAGGCTATCAAAGGCCTAACATAACAAACAATAGGCTCATGGCAGTTTTACAGCGGTTACATGGATACACGGGCAGGCAGCTTGGTGGTGAGTGGAGGAGTATTTAAAGTAGGGACCGCAGACAGGCTATCAAAGGCCTAAAATAACAAACAATAGGCTCATGGCAGTTTTACAGCGGTTACATGGATACACGGGCAGGCAGCTTGGTGGTCAGTGGAGGAGTATTTAAAGTAGGGACCGCAGACAGGCTTCAAAGGCCTAACATAAGAAAATGGGCTGGCTGTAGGCACTTTATAATTGGTTCCAGGGGTACACGGGCAGCAGTGGTCTGGTCAGTGGAGGACTAGTGGAAGGAGGGACCGCAGACAGGCTTCAAAGGCCTAAAATAACAAACAATAGGCTCATGGCAGTTTTACAGCGGTTACATGGATACACAGGCAGGCACTCCAGGCAGCATTGTGGTCAGTGGAGGAGTATTGCAAGTAGGGGCCGCAGACAGGCTATCAAAGGCCTAAAATAACAAACAATAGGCTCATTGCAGTTTTACAGCGGTTACATGGATAGACGGGCAGGCAGCTTGGTGGTGAGTGGAGGAGTATTTAAAGTAGGGACCGCAGACAGGCTATCAAAGGCCTAACATAACAAACAATAGGCTCATGGCAGTTTTACAGCGGTTACATGGATACACGGGCAGGCAGCTTGGTGGTCAGTGGAGGAGTATTTAAAGTAGGGACCGCAGACAGGCTTCAAAGGCCTAACATAAGAAAATGGGCTGGCTGTAGGCACTTTATAATTGGTTCCAGGGGTACACGGGCAGCAGTGGTCTGGTCAGTGGAGGACTAGTGGAAGGAGGGACCGCAGACAGGCTTCAAAGGCCTAAAATAACAAACAATAGGCTCATGGCAGTTTTACAGCGGTTACATGGATACACGGGCAGGCAACTTGGTGGTGGTGAGTGGAGGAGTATTTAAAGTAGGGACCGCAGACAGGCTATCAAAGGCCTAACATAACAAACAATAGGCTCATGGCAGTTTTACAGCGGTTACATGGATACACGGGCAGGCAGCTTGGTGGTGAGTGGAGGAGTATTTAAAGTAGGGACCGCAGACAGGCTATCAAAGGCCTAAAATAACAAACAATAGGCTCATGGCAGCTTTACAGCGGTTACATGGATACACAGGCAGCTTGGTGGTGAGTGGAGGAGTAGTGCAAGGAGTGTCTGTCCCAGTACTCCCAAAATATAAATAGATGTTAATGTCTCGCAAAACAACCACAACAAAAAAAAAGGTGGCATACTTAGGTACAGGGGTGGGCTCATCTACTGAGTTTCTGACATAGTAATTTGGCAGTAACTATTTAATGGTGCCAATATAGGACACAGACACAGACTACTTTAAGTTGCATCATAGATGTCTACAAATTTGTATTGTCAGTGCCAGACATTGAATGATGTCAGCGAATAGACTAAAGATTGGTGGAGCTGTGCGACATAATTTTGGACGTGGTAGAGCACATTTTGAGCTGGGGTAGGGGGGAACTCTCTTGAGGCCGGCGGGACCGCCCCAGGGCCCCTCATGTTACAACGGTGTGTCTGACGTTGGGTGCGCACCACCACCGCCAGAGACACTACATTGTACTATGAGGGACCCAGTAGCAATGCCGTCAACCAAAAGCGAGCACACCCACCTCTTCAGACAAACAGCAGTCTCACTGGTGCTTGCGCCAAGTCGCGATACCACTGCCCCGTGTGGGGAGTTTTGCCATTTAGGGAGGTGTAAACATGTCGTATGCTGTACAATCAGCTGCAGCAAATTAGACATTAGAAAAGTAATTCACAGGCAAGAGCTTTTCATAGGAAAGCTAGGTGTCGGCCGGGCAAGGTGGGGCAAAAGATTTCGAAATCCAGTTGTGGTTCATTTTAATGAATGTTAGATCGTCAACATTTTGGGTAGCCAGACGAGTCCTTTTTTCGGTTAATATTGAACCTGCAGCACTGAATACTCTTTCTGATAGGACACTTGCTGCCGGGCAAGCAAGCTCCTGCAATGCATATTCTGCCAATTCTGGCCAGGTGTCTAATTTGGAGGCCCAGTAATCAAATGGGAATGACGGTTGAGGGAGAACATCGATAAGGGATGAAAAATAGTTAGTAACCATACTGGACAAATGTTGTCTCCTGTCACTTTCAATTGATGCAGCAGTACCTGTCCTGTCTGCGGTCATAGCAAAATCACTCCACAACCTGGTCAGAAAACCCCTCTGTCCAACGCCACTTCTGATGTGTGCACCCCTAACACTCCTAGTCTGCTGCCCCCTGGAGCTCGTGTGAGAACGATCACGTGCGCTGTGTGCTGGGAATGCCTGAAGCAAACGGTCAACAAGAGTTGATTGTTTGGTTGCTAATATTAGTTCCAAGTTCTCATGTGGCATAATATTTTGCAATTTGCCTTTATAGCGTGGATCAAGGAGGCAGGCCAACCAGTAATCGTCATCGTTCATCATTTTCGTAATGCGTGTGTCCCTTTTTAGGATACGTAAGGCATAATCCGCCATGTGGGCCAAAGTTCCAGTTGTCAAATCTCCGGTTGTGATTGGTTGAGGGGCAGTTGCAGGCAAATCTACGTCACTTGTGTCCCTCAAAAAACCAGAACCCGGCCGTGACACGCAACCAATTTCCTGTGCCCCCGGGAAAGGTTCGGCATTAAAAATATACTCATCCCCATCATCCTCCTCGTCCTCCACCTCCTCTTCGCCCGCTACCTCGTCCTGTACACTGCCCTGACCAGACAATGGCTGACTGTCATCAAGGCTTTCCTCTTCCTCTGGTGCAGACGCCTGCTCCTTTATGTGCATCAAACTTTGCATCAGCAGACGCATTAGGGGGATGCTCATGCTTATTACGGCGTTGTCTGCACTAACCAGCCGTGTGCATTCCTCAAAACACTGAAGGACTTGACACATGTCTTGTATCTTAGACCACTGCACACCTGACAACTCCATGTCTGCCATCCTACTGCCTGCCCGTGTATCCTCCCACAAATAAATAACAGCACGCCTCTGTTCGCACAGTCTCTGAAGCATGTGCAGTGTTGAGTTCCACCTTGTTGCAACGTCTATGATTAGGCGATGCTGGGGAAGGTTCAAAGACCGCTGATAGGTCTGCATACGGCTGGCGTGTACAGGCGAACGTCGGATATGTGAGCAAAGTGCACGCACTTTGAGGAGCAGGTCGGAGAACCCAGGATAAGTTTTCAATAAGCACTGCACCACCAGGTTTAAGGTGTGAGCCAGGCAAGGAATGTGTTTCAGTTGGGAAAGGGAGATGGCAGCCATGAAATTCCTTCCGTTATCACTCACTACCTTGCCTGCCTCAAGATCTACTGTGCCCAGCCACGACTGTGTTTCTTGTTGCAAGAACTCGGACAGAACTTCCGCGGTGTGTCTGTTGTCGCCCAAGCACTTCATAGCCAATACAGCCTGCTGACACTTGGCAGTAGCTGGCCCATAATGGGACAACTGGTGTGCAACAGTGTCATCTGCCGATGGAGTGGTTGGCAGACTGCGTTCTGTGGAAGAGCTGTAGCTTCTGCAGGAGGACGAGGAGGAGGAGGAGGAGGGGGTGCGAACGCCTACAGCCAACTGTTTCCTAGACCGTGGGCTAGGCACAACTGTCCCTAAATTGATGTCGCCTGTGGACCCTGCATCCACCACATTCACCCAGTGTGCCGTGATGGACACATAACGTCCCTGGCCATGCCTACTGGTCCATGCATCTGTAGTCAGGTGCACCTTTGTACTCACAGATTGCCTGAGTGCATGGACGATGCGCTGTTTAACATGCTGGTGCAGGGCTGGGATGGCTTTTCTGGAAAAAAGTGTCGACTGGGTAGCTCGTATCGTGGTTCAGCGTACTCCATCAGGGCTTTGAAAGCTTCGCTTTCAACTAACCGGTAGGGCATCATCTCTAACGAGATTAGTCTAGCTATGTGGGCGTTAAAACCCTGTGTACGCGGATGCGAGGATAAGTACTTCCTTTTTCTAACCAGAGTCTCATGTAGGGTGAGCTGGACTGGAGAGCTGGAGATCGTGGAACTTTCGGGTGTGCCGGTGTACATGGCAGACTGAGAGACGGTTGGAGACGGTATTGTTTCCGCCGGTGCCCTAGATGCAATATTTCCTCCTACAAAACTGGTGATTCCCTGACCCTGACTGCTTTTGGCTGGCAAAGAAACCTGCACAGATACTGCCGGTGGTGCGGAAAATGGTGGCCTTACAGTGACGGAAGGGATGTTGCGTTGCTGACTAGCTTCATTGGCCGAGGGTGCTACAACCTTGAGGGACGTTTGGTAGTTAGTCCAGGCTTGAAAATGCATGGTGGTTAAGTGTCTATGCATGCAACTAGTATTTAGACTTTTCAGATTCTGACCTCTGCTTAAGCTAGTTGAACATTTTTGACAGATGACTTTGCGCTGATCAGTTGGATGTTGTTTAAAAAAATGCCAGACTGCACTCTTCCTAGACTCGGATCCCTTTTCAGGGATTGCAGACTGAGCTTTAACCGGATGGCAACGCTGTGCTCCAACAGGTTTTGGCTTTGACACGCGTTTTGGGCCAGATACGGGCCCGGCAGATGGAACCTGTTGCGATGTTGATGCCTGCTGCGGCCCCTCCTCCACCTCCGCTTCTGAACTACTGCCGCCTGCACCCTGTTCCCCCAATGGCTGCCAATCGGGGTCAATAACTGGGTCATCTATTACCTCCTCTTCGAGCTCGTGTGCAACTTCGTCTGTGTCACTGTGTCGGTCGGTGGTATAGCGTTCGTGGCGGGGCAACATAGTCTCATCAGGGTCTGATTGTGGATCTGTACCCTGAGAGGGCAATGTGGTGGTCTGAGTCAAAGGAGCAGCATAGTACTCTGGCTGTGGCTGTGCATCAGTGCACTCCATGTCAGAATATACTTGTAATGGGCATGGCCTGTTAAATGTTTCACTTTCTAAGCCAGGGACGGTATGTGTAAAGAGCTCCATGGAGTGACCCGTTGTGTCGCCTGCTGCATCCTTCTCTCTTGTTGTAGTTTTTGCTGAGGAGGACAAGGAAGCGACTTGTCCCTGACCGTGAACATCCACAAGCGACGCGCTGCTTTTACATTTACCAGTTTCGGAAGAGGAGGCAAAAGAGCTAGAGGCTGAGTCTGCAATGTAAGCCAAAACTTGCTGTTGCTGCTCCGCCTTTAAAAGCGGTTTTCCTACTCCCAGAAAAGAGAGCGTTCGAGGCCTTGTGTAGCCTGACGACGAAACTGGCTCCACAGATCCAGACTTAGGTGGAATATTTTTATCCCCACGACCACCTGATGCTCCACTACCACTACCATCATTACCAGCTGACAATGAACGCCCACGACGACCTCTTGCACCAGACTTCCTCATTGTTTTAAAATCTTAACCAAAGTAACTTTATTTGTTGCTGTCAAACAACTTACACGGTGAGCTATAACTTCAGTATGATTTCAATATCCCTTAACAGGTTGGTGAGACCACAAGGAAAATCAGGCACAATGTTACACACTCTGTTTTCTGTGGCACAAAATCACAGAGATGACACACACGCAGGACTGTCACTCAAGCACTAATGTCAATATTAATCTCCCACCTAATTTATGTATTTTTTTTTTTCAGGGAGACTTTAGAAACCAAATAATAAGAAAAAAAATAAATAAATAAATAGGCTTTCTATAGCCCACTGAATGAGAGATAGCACACACAGCAGTGGCACACAAGCCCTGACTGAGGCCAATATTTTTCTCCCACTGATTGATGTAGTGTTTTTGTGTTGAGGTAGATTTTAGAACACAAATCAAGGAAAAAAAAAAAAAAAGCTTTCTATGGCCCACTGAATGAGAGAGGTGGCACACCCAGGAGTCAAGACTGGCACACAAGCTGAAAGGGCAATATTACTCTCCCACTGTTTTTTGTATGGTTTTTTTTTTTTTTCAGGGAGACTTTAGAAACCAAATAATATTAAAAAAACAAAAAAAAAATAGCCTTTCTATGGCCCACTGAATGAGAGAGAGAGGTGGCACACCCAGGAGTCAAGACTGGCACACAAGCTGAAAGGGCAATATTACTCTCCCACTGTTTTTTTATGTATTTTTTGTTTTTTAAGGGAGACTTTAGAAACCCAATAATATTTAAAAAAAAAAATAAATAGGCTTTCTATGGCCCACTGAATGAAAGGGAGAGAGGTGGCACACCCAGGAGTCAAGACTGGCACACAAGCTGAAAGGGCAATATTACTCTCCCACTGTTTTTTGTATGTTTTTTTTTTTTTTTCAGGGAGACTTTAGAAACCAAATAGTATTAAAAAAACCAAAAAAAAAATAGCCTTTCTATGGCCCACTGAATGAGAGAGAGAGGTGGCACACCCAGGAGTCAAGACTGGCACACAAGCTGAAAGGGCAATATTACTCTCCCACTGTTTTTTTATGTATTTTTTGTTTTTTAAGGGAGACTTTAGAAACCCAATAATATTTAAAAAAAAAAATAAATAGGCTTTCTATGGCCCACTGAATGAGAGGGAGAGAGGTGGCACACCCAGGAGTCAAGCCTGGCACACAAGCTGAAAGGGCAATATTACTCTCCCACTGTTTTTTATGTATTTTTTGTTTTTTAAGGGAGACTTTAGAAACCCAATAATATTTAAAAAAAAAAAAATAGGCTTTCTATGGCCCACTGAATGAGAGGGAGAGAGGTGGCACACCCAGGAGTCAAGACTGGCACACAAGCTGAAAGGGCAATATTACTCTCCCACTGTTTTTTTATGTATTTTTTGTTTTTTAAGGGAGACTTTAGAAACCCAATAATATTTAAAAAAATAAATAAATAGGCTTTCTATGGCCCACTGAATGAAAGGGAGAGAGGTGGCACACCCAGGAGTCAAGACTGGCACACAAGCTGAAAGGGCAATATTACTCTCCCACTGTTTTTTGTATGTTTTTTTTTTTTTTTCAGGGAGACTTTAGAAACCAAATAATATTAAAAAAACCAAAAAAAAAATAGCCTTTCTATGGCCCACTGAATGAGAGAGAGAGGTGGCACACCCAGGAGTCAAGACTGGCACACAAGCTGAAAGGGCAATATTACTCTCCCACTGTTTTTTTATGTATTTTTTGTTTTTTAAGGGAGACTTTAGAAACCCAATAATATTTAAAAAAAAAAATAAATAGGCTTTCTATGGCCCACTGAATGAAAGGGAGAGAGGTGGCACACCCAGGAGTCAAGACTGGCACACAAGCTGAAAGGGCAATATTACTCTCCCACTGTTTTTTGTATGTTTTTTTTTTTTTTTCAGGGAGACTTTAGAAACCAAATAATATTAAAAAAACCAAAAAAAAAATAGCCTTTCTATGGCCCACTGAATGAGAGAGAGAGGTGGCACACCCAGGAGTCAAGACTGGCACACAAGCTGAAAGGGCAATATTACTCTCCCACTGTTTTTTGTATGTTTTTTTTTTTTTTTTTCAGGGAGACTTTAGAAACCAAATAATATTAAAAAAACAAAAAAAAAAATAGCCTTTCTATGGCCCACTGAATGAGAGAGAGAGGTGGCACACCCAGGAGTCAAGACTGGCACACAAGCTGAAAGGGCAATATTACTCTCCCACTGTTTTTTTATGTATTTTTTGTTTTTTAAGGGAGACTTTAGAAACCCAATAATATTAAAAAAAAAAAAAAAATAGGCTTTCTATGGCCCACTGAATGAAAGGGAGAGAGGTGGCACACCCAGGAGTCAAGACTGGCACACAAGCTGAAAGGGCAATATTACTCTCCCACTGTTTTTTGTATGGTTTTTTTTTTTTTTTCAGGGAGACTTTAGAAACCAAATAATTATAAAAAAACCAAAAAAAAAATAGCCTTTCTATGGCCCACTGAATGAGAGAGAGAGGTGGCACACCCAGGAGTCAAGACTGGCACACAAGCTGAAAGGGCAATATTACTCTCCCACTGTTTTTTGTATGTTTTTTTTTTTTTTTTTCAGGGAGACTTTAGAAACCAAATAATATTAAAAAAACAAAAAAAAAAATAGCCTTTCTATGGCCCACTGAATGAGAGAGAGAGGTGGCACACCCAGGAGTCAAGACTGGCACACAAGCTGAAAGGGCAATATTACTCTCCCACTGTTTTTTTATGTATTTTTTGTTTTTTAAGGGAGACTTTAGAAACCCAATAATATTTAAAAAAAAAATAAATAGGCTTTCTATGGCCCACTGAATGAAAGGGAGAGAGGTGGCACACCCAGGAGTCAAGACTGGCACACAAGCTGAAAGGGCAATATTACTCTCCCACTGTTTTTTTATGTTTTTTTTTTTTTTTCAGGGAGACTTTAGAAACCAAATAATATTAAAAAAACCACAAAAAAAAATAGCCTTTCTATGGCCCACTGAATGAGAGAGAGAGGTGGCACACCCAGGAGTCAAGACTGGCACACAAGCTGAAAGGGCAATATTACTCTCCCACTGTTTTTTTATGTATTTTTTGTTTTTTAAGGGAGACTTTAGAAACCCAATAATATTTAAAAAAAAAAATAAATAGGCTTTCTATGGCCCACTGAATGAGAGGGAGAGAGGTGGCACACCCAGGAGTCAAGACTGGCACACAAGCTGAAAGGGCAATATTACTCTCCCACTGTTTTTTTAGGTTTTTTTTTTTTTTTCAGGGAGACTTTAGAAACCAAATAATATTAAAAAAAAAAAAAAAAAAAAAGGCTTTCTATGGCCCACTGAATGAGAGATAGCACACACAGCAGTGGCACACAAGCCCTGACTGAGGCCAATATTTTTCTCCCACTGATTGATGTAGTGTTTTTGTGTTGAGGTAGATTTTAGAACACAAATCACGGAAAAAATAAATAGGCTTTCTATGGCCCACTCAGTGAGAGATGGCACACACAGGGATGGCACTGTAGCAGAAATGCCAATCTTAATCTCCCACAAAAAAAAACAAAAAAAAAAAAAAAACTGTCCTACAATTACTATCTCCCTGCAGTAATGTAAGCCAGGTATGGCAGGCAGCAATAGGAGTGGACTGATGCACAAATTAAATAAAAAGTGTGGACAAACAAAAAAGATAGCTGTGCAGAAAGGAAGGAACAAGAGGATATGTGCTTTGAAAAAAGCAGTTGGTTTCCACAGTGGCGTACACACAGCAATACAGCTATCACGGAGCCTTCTAGGGCAGCCCAATGAGCTACAGCGCTGAGGGAAAAAAAAAAAAAAATAGCTTCCACAGTCCCTGCACACCGAAGGTGGTGTTGGACAGTGGAAATCGCTGCAGCACAAGCGGTTTGGTGGTTAGTGGACCCTGCCTAACGCTCTCCCTGCTTCTGACGAAGCGGCAGCAACCTGTCCCTAAGCTCAGATCAGCAGCAGTAAGATGGCGGTCGGCGGGAACGCCCCTTTATAGCCCCTGTGACGCCGCAGACAGCAAGCCAATCACTGCAATGCCCTTCTCTAAGATGGTGGGGACCAGGATCTATGTCATCACGCTGCCCACACTCTGCGTTCACCTTCATTGGCTGAGAAATGGCGCTTTTCGCGTCATTGAAACGCGACTTTGGCGCGAAAGTCGCGTACCGCATGGCCGACAAGCACAGGGGTCGGATCGGGTTTCATGAGACGCCGACTTAGCCAAAAGTCGGCGACTTTTGAAAATGATCGACCCGTTTCGCTCAACCCTAGTATTGAGCACTGACTCACGAAACCCCTACAAGATTTGCCATCACCAGAGAATTTTTCTGGCAGCGGGATGTGAGATAGGGTCGGAACAGGAGTGGCAGTGGACAAAGTTGCTGCAGCCACACTAGCAGCCTGAACAGCTACTGCAGTAACATCTACAGTTGAGGTTGTGCGCACGAGAGCCGCCAACCTACCCTCCAGCTGCTGGATGTACCGCAAAGATTGCTGTTTGTCCGCCATTGCTAGCCAGACCCTGGCGCTAGTATTATGTTAGGGCTAGCAGAATGCACCGAATAAATATAGATGTTTATTATTGGTGCGTTCGCAGCCCGGGGTCCACCGTGCAGGTGGAACCTGCTGCTAGCAAATGACGGCACTATATGGTGGTTTAAGCGAACTCTGTTACTTCACAGAGTCGCACGGAAACAAGATGCTGTGCCCTGTTAACCCCACAGGAGTACACAGCTAACTGCCGAACTAAAGGCAGTCTGTGGTCACCCAAATATACAATCTCCTCACTGGAGAAGCCGGCATTCTAGGGGCTTATTTCAGCCGAGTCCCTGAACACACACATAAATGTGAACACACTGGTGCATGCACAAAACTGATTCAATACTAGCGCGTGGCCGTGCGGTCATGAGAACCTTAAATAGCTGCAGCAAGAACAGGACCTTCCTAGAAGGACCAATGAGAAGCTGCTACAGAGCCTGAGCACCTTCAGGACCTTCCTGTAGGACCAATGGATTTAGCTGCAGTATCTGAACATGTGACCCTCGATCTCCACTGAGAGATCTTACTCTGGGCATGCTCAGAATGAGAAAAGCAGGACTTAGTCCCAGAAGCATCTGCTCGCCGCTGCCCAGCACTGGCTTTAATGGCAGAAGCTGGAAAAGCAGCAGTAACCCTTTGGACAGAGTCGGACAGAGTCAGACTGAGCAAGACGCTGGGACCGACGTCTCCGCTGAGCAGGCTCCACTGCGGCTGGAGAAGGATTGGAGACCGCACCGGAGATGGCTTGATATTCCCCCTGTGCAGAGGCGGGATCTCGACCCCTAACACCCATTTAAGTGGAAAATAGCCACAAGTCAGCAGAAAGGTCAAGCACATCCAACTAATTTATCATTATTGGTGGCATAAATTATAATAAAAATGTTACTGCAGTGCAGTGTTTATCGAGACTGCCATGCAAGACGTTAATTTTGATGAATCGGAGCCTCAGTGTGAAAATACTGGTATAGTTTAGGACATTGTTATAAGAAACCATCAAGGTACAAGGTTCAAATATGAGATTTGGACTACAGAGTACTGATCGGATATCTACAACACTAGATGCTGGAATATGAAGGTGCATGGTCTGAATGTTAGGAAATTGAAAAGATTTAGAGGATCATTAAGATGTCCATGCATTTCGGACCGCATTGCAAGGACTGGCCATGACTCTCCGGACCCAAGCATGAGCGGTTTAAGTATTTCTATGAGGCTGACATGCTTGGGTCAGGAGAGCTGAGGCCATTCCATGTATTGTGATTGGATCTTGGACTGATTTGCACGGACATCTGAATGAGCCTTAACAGTACTATGAAGCTAATGATATATCACTAGATCACTAGAAGACTGTAACTACCTGCTAGAGAACTGAAAGAAATGCTTCCTTCTTCTCTCTAATATCTCGATGTTCTGTGGTTAAGTAACGAACAAAGTATTGTTCTTGGCATCAATGACAGATTAGCTTCCTCTATGTTGGATGTTTTAAGCATTTTTAGATTGAAGATTTGTCCTTAACCCCTTTACAATCAGGTTTTCAGGTTCTGGGCCGAATAACACTTATTTCATTGGATTATCAGACAGACTAAATATTCTTATATTGAGGAATTTCCTTGCATTAAAAGAAATCAGAAATTCTGGATTTTGTGTGTCGGAGTCAGCTGTCATCAGTCACTTCTGTGCTATCGGTGATTATGCCTCCTGTGTGATGAATGGGACCCATGGGGAATATGTACAGCACAGATACATGGTGGAGACAAAAAGCCCCTTATGTTTTACCTCTGCTTCTATATGGTGTCCAGTGGGAGCTGTCCCTATGGCAAAATACACTGGTAATCGCACCACAACTTAATGGGAGCTGAGAATAGACATACACTATATAAAGAGTAGAGCAATTCTAGCCGACGTGCAATGTGTCAACCATAGAGTACAATGAGGTAAGTCACTGCTCTGTCCCCTTCTGAATGCTGTGAGACAGTGACCGACATTATTGTGAATGCGCAGTATGTGTCACAGAGGCAGAGGTCCTCTGTGGTTTAAGCCTTGACTGTTTCTCTGGGTCCTTTAGTTCCACGAGCCTTGTTTAGTTTGAGGGCTGGGCTTGCAGGTTAGCCAGAGAGTTAGGCGGATCTGGCTAACAACCTACCTCCCATCAATGCATGTGTCTCATGGGATATGAGACTGTTGTTTGCCACATGGTCTCTGTGTTGGAAGTTCCTTGAAGAGGACAGGTTTTCCTGGAAGCACATGGAGGCGGTCATGTGCATGCAGAGTCAGTGATGGCTATCTGCATTGGGGAAGCTACCATCCTTCTGATGGTCTGGAACTGACAGAGTGGAGCTTGTCGAGCAAGACATATTATGGGTTAGTGGTTCCAGTAAGGCAGCTTCCCTGGAAGTCTAGACTGACTAGACATCAATGTGTGGAGCGGAGCTCCTGGAAGGTAACCTCAGACAAGGGGGTTGTAGGAAGAGCAGACAGGTGTATCTGCTAGTGGAACAAGACTGGTAGTCATAACTTGCTTTGTGGATGCAGATAAATGGACTGAACTTTACGCTGGTTTATGCTGTGTCTAAGTAAACCGCATGGACTATTGAACTGGAAAATTGTTCCTGTGTGCCTTAATCCTGCTGCCAAGTGATCGTTTGCCAACACATTCAGTGAGCGCTATACCACAATGCCCAGAGCTATTTCACTACAACTCCATGGACCCAGTCAATCTATTAGTAGCCAATTTTTGACAAATTTAAAGAAAAATAAATAGAAAAGCTTTACCCCCTTTACTGCCCTAGAACACTGCAGATGGTGTTGGGTTGTTCTCAGCTTTTACCGTTACAGGGAGCACTCAACTGCCACAACTCATCATGAGGTGTACACTACTAGCTGTGATTTTACTGCAGTGTTGTGAATTCTGCTCTTGGGCTCCCTCCGGTGGTTGTAAGTGGTAGCGCTGCTGTCTCTGAATCGCAGCATTTATCAGGTGTGTTCACTTTTTGCAATTTTGACTGGGCTATTTAGTCTTGTTTCACCCTTTAGTCAGTGCCCATTGTCCATTGTTCCTGGAGGATTCACATCCCTGCCTGGTCTCTTCTGCTTTGCAGTTCATTTCAACAAAGATAAGTTCTGGCCTTGATTTTTGCTGTCCACATGCTGTGGCCTTATTGTTCAGTTCTTTTCCATGTTTTTGTCTTGTCCAGCTTGGTCTGTATAAGGATTTGTTTTGCCAAGCTAATATCTCTGGAGATCCAGATATACCCTCCATATCTTTAGTTAGCTGTGGAGATTTTGTATTTTCTGTGGTGGATATTTTCTAGTGTTTTAATACTGACCGCATAGTACTCTGTCCTATCGTTTCTATTTAGCTAGAAGTGGCCTCCTTTGCTAAATTCTCATTTCAGTCTGTGTATGTTTTTTCCCTCTCCTCTCACAGTCAATATTTGTGGGGGGCTGTCTATCCTTTGGGGATTTTCTCTGAGGCAAGATAGTTTTCCCTTTTCTATCTCTAGGGGTAATTAGTCCTCCGGCTGTGTCGAGATGTCTAGGGAGCGCTAGATACATTCCACGGCTACTTCTAGTTGCAGTGTTAAGTTCAGGGTCTGTGGTCAGTACAGGTACCACCTTCTCCAGAGTACGTCTCATGCTGCTCTTAGGCCACCTGATCATAACAGTACAACTGGCCAACAATGAGTTAACCGCATCTCAGAAGAAGGGAAGGAAAGTGCTGAGCCATTTTTTTTTCTGTAGTCTGTTGTGTTTTTTTTTTCTTCCCTCTTTACCTCTGGGTGGCTCAGGAGTTCGGCGCTGGTATGGATGTTCAGGGATTGGCTTCTCGTGTGGATCAACTTGCTGCTAGAATACAGGGTATTTCCAATTATATCGTTCAGACTCCGGTTTTAGAGCCTAGAATTCCAACTCCTGATTTGTTTTTTGGGGATAGGTCCAAATTTCTGAGCTTTAAAAATAACTGTAAACTGTTTTTTGCTCTGAAACCCGTTCCTCTGGTGATCCCATCCAACAGGTTAAAATTATTATATCTCTGCTGCGTGGTGACCCCCAGGATTGGGCATTTGCCCTGGAACCTGGGAATCCAGCGTTGCTTAATGTAGACACCTTTTTTCAGGCGCTTGGGTTATTGTATGACGAACATAATTCAGTGGATCATGCTGAGAAGACCTTGTTGGCCCTGTCTCAGGGTCAAGAAGCGGCAAAATCATATTGCCAGAAGTTTAGAAAATGGTCTGACCTGACTAAATGGAATGAGGATGCCTTGGCGGCAATCTTCAGAAAAGGTCTTTCTGAATCCGTTAAAGATGTTATGGTGGGGTTCCCCACGCCTGCTGGTCTGAGTGATTCTATGTCTCTGGTCATTCAGATTGATCGGCACTTGCGCGAGCGCAGAGTTGTGCACACTATGGCATTGTCTTCCGAGCGGAGTCCTGAGCCTATGCAGTGTGATAGGATTGTGCCTAGGGCTGAACGACAAGGATTCAGATGTCAGAATAGGTTGTGTTTTTACTGCGGTGATTCTGCTCATGTTATTTCTGATTGCCCTAAGCGTACCAAGAGAATCGCTAGTTCTGTTACCATCAGTACTGTACAACCTAAATTTCTGTTATCTGTGACCCTGATCTGCTCATTATGGTCATTTTCTGTCATGGCATTTGTGGATTCAGGCGCCGCTCTAAACTTAATGGACTTAGAATTTGCCAGACATTGTGGTTTCCCCTTGCAGCCTTTGCAGAGTCCTATTCCTTTGAGAGGCATTGATGCTACACCGTTGGCTAAAAATAAACCTCAGTTTTGGACACAGCTGACCATGTGCATGGCGCCAGCCCATCAGGAAGATTGTTGTTTTCTGGTGTTGCATAATTTGCATGATGCTATTGTGCTGGGTTTCCCATGGTTACAGGTGCATAATCCGGTATTAGATTGGAAATCTATGTCTGTGACTAGTTGGGGTTGTCAGGGGGTTCATGGTGACGTTCCTTTGATGTCAATTGCCTCCTCCCCCTCTTCTGAAATTCCTGAGTTTTTGTCAGATTTCCAGGATGTATTCAATGAGCCCAAGTCCAGTTCCCTTCCACCGCATAGGGACTGTGATTGTGCTATTGACTTGATTCCAGGCTGTAAGTTCCCTAAGGGCCGACTTTTCAACCTGTCTGTGCCAGAACATACCGCAATGCGGAGCTATGTTAAGGAGTCCTTGGAGAAGGGGCATATTCGGCCATCTTCTTCACCATTGGGAGCAGGTTTTTTTTTTGTTGCCAAAAAAGATGGCTCCTTGAGACCCTGTATTGATTATCGCCTCTTGAATAAGATCACGGTCAAATTCCAATACCCTTTGCCTTTGCTTTCTGATCTGTTTGCTAGGATTAAGGGGGCTAGTTGGTTTACTAAGATTGACCTTCGAGGGGCATATAATCTTGTTCGTATTAAGCAGGGTGACGAATGGAAAACTGCGTTTAATACGCCCGAAGGCCATTTTGAATACCTTGTGATGCCATTCGGACTCTCTAATGCTCCATCTGTTTTTCAGTCCTTCAGGCATGATATATTTCGGAATTATCTTGATAAATTCATGATTGTATATTTGGATGATATTTAGATTTTTTCAGATGATTGGGAGTCTCATGTGAAACAAGTCAGGATGGTATTTCAGATCCTTCGTGATAATTCCTTGTTTGTGAAGGGGTCTAAGTGCCTTTTTGGAGTACAGAAGATTTCTTTTTTGGGCTTCATTTTTTCTCCCTCATCTATAGAAATGGATCCGGTTAAGGTTCAGGCCAATCATGATTGGATCCAGCCCACATCCGTGAAGAGCCTTCAGAAATTTTTGGGCTTTGCTAATTTTTATCGCCGTTTCATTGCCAACTTCTCCAGTGTGGTTAAACCCCTGACCGATTTGACGAAGAAAGGCGCTGATGTGACAAATTGGTCCTCTGCGGCTGTTTCTGCCTTTCAGGAGCTTAAACGCCGATTTACTTCTGCCCCTGTGTTGCGTCAGCTGGATGTTTCTCTTCCTTTTCAGGTTGAGGTTGACGCTTCTGAGATTGGGGCAGGGGCCGTTTTGTCTCAGAGGAATTCTGATGGTTCCTTGATGAAACCGTGTGCCTTCTTTTCTCGAAAGTTTTCGCCTGCGGAACGCAATTATGATGTCGGCAATCGTGAGTTGTTGGCTATGAAGTGGGCATTTGAGGAGTGGCGACATTGGCTTGAGGGGGCCAAGCACCGTATTGTGGTCTTGACCGATCATAAGAATCTGATTTATCTCGAGTCTGCCAAACGGCTGAATCCTAGACAGGCCCGATGGTCCCTGTTTTTCTCCCGTTTTGATTTTGTGGTCTCGTATCTTCCGGGTTCTAAGAATGTTAAGGCTGATGCCCTCTCTAGGAGCTTTTTGCCTGATTCTCCTGGGGTCCTTGAGTCGGTCGGTATTCTGAAGGAAGGGGTGATTCTTTCTGCCATCTCCCCTGATTTATGACGGGTTCTTCAGAAATTTCAGGCTGATAAACCTGACCGCTGTCCAGTGGGGAAATTGTTTGTTCCTGACAGATGGACTAGTAAAGTGATTTCGGAGGTTCATTGTTCTGTGTTAGCCGGTCATCCTGGGATTTTTGGTACCAGAGATTTGGTTGGTAGGTCCTTTTGGTGGCCTTCTTTGTCATGGGATGTGCGTTCTTTTGTGCAGTCCTGTGGGACTTGTGCGCGGGCCAAGCCTTGCTGTTCCCGCGCTAGTGGGTTGCTTTTGCCTTTGCCGGTCCCTGAGAGGCCTTGGACGCATATTTCTATGGATTTTATTTCGGATCTTCCGGTTTCCCAGAGGATGTCGATATCTGGGTGGTTTGTGACCGGTTTTCTAAGATGGTTCATTTGGTACCTTTGCCTAAATTGCCTTCCTCTTCTGATTTGGTTCTGTTGTTTTTTCAGCATGTTCGTTTGCATGGCATTCCGGAGAATATTGTGTCCGATAGAGGTTCCCAGTTTGTTTCTAGGTTTTGGCGGGCCTTTTGTGCTAGGCTGGGCATTGATTTGTCTTTTTCTTCCGCATTTCATCCTCAGACAAATGGCCAAACCGAGCGAACTAATCAGACTTTGGAAACTTATTTGAGATGCTTTGTGTCTGCTGATCAGGATGATTGGGTGGCTTTCTTGCCATTGGCCGAGTTTGCCCTTAATAATCGGGCTAGTTCTGCTACCTTGGTTTCACCCTTCTTTTGTAACTCTGGTTTTCATCCTCGTTTTTCTTCGGGGCAGGTTGAGCCTTCTGATTGTCCTGGGGTGGACTCTGTGGTTGACAGTTTGCAGCAAATTTGGGCTCATGTTGTTGACAATTTGGTGTTGTCTCAGGAGGGGGCTCAGCGTTTTGCTAACCGTCGTCGGTGTGTTGGTTCCTGGCTTCGGGTTGGGGATTTGGTCTGGTTGTCTTCCCGTCATGTCCCTATGAAGGTTTCTTCCCCTAAGTTTAAGCCTCGGTTTATTGGCCTTATATGATTTCTGAGATTATCAATCCAGTGTCTTTTCGTTTGGCCCTTCCAGCCTCTTTTTCCATCCATAATGTTTTTCATAGATCTTTGTTGTGGAAATATGTGGTGCCCGTTGTTCCCTCTGTTGATCCTCCTGCCCCGGTGTTGATTGATGGGGAGTTGGAGTATGTGGTTGAGAAGATTTTGGATTCTCGTTTTTCGAGGCGGAAGCTTCAGTATCTTGTCAAGTGGAAGGGTTATGGCCAGGAGGATAATTCTTGGGTTGTTGCCTCCGATGTTCATGCTGATGATTTGGTTCGTGCCTTTCATTTGGCTCATCCGGATCGGCCTGGGGGCGTGAGGGTTCGGTGACCCCTCCTCAAGGGGGGGTACTGTTGTGAATTCTGCTCTTGGGCTCCCTCCGGTGGTTGTAAGTGGTAGCGCTGCTGTCTCTGAATCGCAGCATTTATTAGGTGTGTTCACTTTTTGCAATTTTGACTGGGCTATTTAGTCTTGCTTCACCCTTCAGTCAGTGCCAGTTGTCCATTGTTCCTGGAGGATTCACATTCACATCCCTGCCTGGTCTCTTCTGCTTTGCAGTTCATTTCAACAAAGATAAGTTCTGGCCTTGATTTTTGCTGTCCACATGCTGTGGCCTTATTGTTCAGTTCTTTTCCATGTTTTTGTCTTGTCCAGCTTGGTCTGTATAAGGATTTGTTTAGCCAAGCTGGTATCTCTGGAGATCCAGATATACCCTCCATATCTTTAGTTAGCTGTGGAGATTTTGTATTTTCTGTGGTGGATATTTTCTAGTGTTTTAATACTGACCGCATAGTACTCTGTCCTATCCTTTCTATTTAGCTAGAAGTGGGCTCCTTTGCTAAATTCTCATTTCAGTCTGTGTATGTTTTTTCCCTCTCCTCTCACAGTCAATATTTGTGGGGGGCTGTCTATCCTTTGGGGATTTTCTCTGAGGCAAAATAGTTTTCCCTTTTCTATCTCTAGGGGTAATTAGTCCTCCGGCTGTGTCGAGATGTCTAGGGAGCGCTAGGTACATTCCACGGCTACTTCTAGTTGCGGTATTAAGTTCAGGGTCTGCGGTCAGTACAGGTACCACCTTCTCCAGAGTACGTCTCATGCTGCTCTTAGGCCACCAGATCATAACACTGCAGGAACTGTAATATTAGTATTTAAATATTTTGCTTGGGCACCATATATCGGCATTTTTTTATTTGTACAATATATAAGTGTTATTTAGGCACACTGTATGGTGCCATTAGTTATATGTAATGTATGAGTGTTATATGTACTATTTCTTCTTCTTATTGGCTACATGTACAGTTATGTCCAGTATGAAAGCTTTTATTTACATATATAGTGTAAATTGGTATATCTTTGGGCAGTATAGCAGCTTTATTTGTATGTGCGGTATGGTACAATAGCTTTATGGTTTAGATTATAAAGATAATATGATAGGTAAAAGTAGAGAACATGGTAAGCAAGCTAAACAGAGACATGTGTAGATATTGGCAAGCTTTCCTCTAGGAACAAAGTTGACTTCAATTGAAAAATATTTTTACACAGTTTGTGTAGCCTATTTAGATTGGTGAAAAGCTTTGAGAAAAATCGAATTCACTTGAAATTTCACCCCAAAATTCAGATTTTCCCAAATTTGAATTCTATGTGATTCAATTAATTTCAACCAAACTAAATGGAGTCTTGTTGTCCACCATTTTGTGTGATTGATTTAAGACCTGGAATGGGTTAAAAATCAATATACTCACTATGGTCCTTATCTGTCCTGGGGTCACAGCTTCCCTCTAGATCCTCTGTTGGGTCACTCGCTACCTTTCTCCCTCTGACTCCGGTCTTCCATTCCATGCTCAGTTTTTGGCACTTCAATGCTGATTATGTCTCCATTGATGCCATGTGAGGCCTAGTGAGCATCAGAATGGCCAAAGAATGAAGAGGACTGAAGATGGAGGAGAAGATCGTGGCCAGAGGAAGCAATCAGCAGAGACCCAATCAGAGAACTGCCGCATCAGGACAGCTAAGATCTGGAGTGAGTATAATTTTTTTTAACCCCTGTTGTTATTATGTTTTGGAGTCTGAAGAGAGTTTAGTGATTAAACTTTTCAATTTGCATACAATTTATTCAAATCAAATTTTTCAACCAAATTTGAGCAAATCTGTTCAATTTTAATTTCAGAAAATTCTCTAATTGCTAGCGTTAACATTTTGCATGCTGTCTCTTTTCAAGGCTTTAGTTGTGGTTGGTTTTGGCATGTGAATGGGACAGAATCTATGGAAACCCGGAGTAAAGATAGACTTTCTAATTTTCTTACGACTCTCACTTTAGGCTGGTGGAACGTATCTACAACATTTTGTGGCAATTCATCCTACATTACTTGGTTCCCACATCTTACTCCATTGGACAACACTGCACTCTCGATACTCCAGACCTGCTGGGAATCTCAGCTAGTGGAGACATCTTATTTGGAGCAGTTTTGCCTCTACATATCAGGAAGGAATACCCCAAGCTTTTATATAATGAAAAACCAAAACCAGCTATCTGCAGCAAGTAAGGCAAAAACTGAAAATGTGCTCATATTTTACCTATCGTAAATAGGTCTTTGATGGCGATTTCATTGTTTTGGTGTATTAATATATTATGACATATTACTTGTTCATTTATTTCTTCATTCAGATTATCCTTGGAAACATTCCTTCAGCTACATGTGGTTAAATATGCTACCAAGGAGATAAACAGTAATCCAGAACTTCTCCCAAACATCACCCTGGGCTATCAGATATATGATACCTGCTCAGTGCTCCAGAGGGAGTTGGAGGGGACATTATGGATGAGGACAGAAGACACAAAAGCTATCCCAAACTTTAAGTGCCAAAGAAAGGAAAAACTAGCGGCTATCATTGGCCATTCCACATCTACCTTCTCTATCCTCATGGCTCATATGCTTGGGCTGAGCAGGTATCCACAAGTAAGAGGAACGGCCAGTCCTGTTCTTACAAAAGACCAGTAAATACTGCGTTGACATTTTCCATTTGTTGGATGCGTTTTTGTCAATGCTGATCTAAAACTGTGATTTTATGTATGTGATCTTGTATGAAGGCTCAGGAGCTTCACGTTAGGCCTTTAGAGTATCTATGTGGCCTAGGAGTCCCGATGTATCATACTCATTACTATATTATTCCCACAGCTCTTCTCCTGGTTTACTGATCATGCTTCCCCATACATAATGTAACGTTCCTTACCTCCTCTGCAAACTTTCCCTTCCTTCCTTGTTATTCTGTAAAGGAACATGAGTTACATGCCTGTTAGTGGACTTACAGATGCATTAGGTACAGCTTAATAGTTGGCAGTCTATAAATAAGAAGATGAAGGAGGTAAATAAAAGCAAACTGTTAGACAAAGGAAAACACCTGCATCATCCCAGGCTGAGAAAAGTAATCTATTAGTAGGAATGAGAGAATCTGCCAAAATTTGATTTACGTGATTACCGTATATACTCGAGTAAAAGGCTATGTTTTCAGCCCATATTTTTAGGCTGAAAGTGCCCCTCTCAGCTTATACTCGAGTCATTGTCCCAGGGGGTCAGTGGGGGAGAGGGAGTGGCAGGAGTGGTGGCTGTCACATCATACTCACCCCCTCCTGACGTGGGCTCTGCACGCCCCTGCTTCTCAGTTGGTCTCTGATGCTGGCAGCTCTTCCTGTGTTCAGCTGTCACGTGGTCCCACTCATTAAAGTAATGAATATGCACGTGACTCCACTCCCATAGGCTTGGAGTGCTTATTCTTTACTTTAATGAGCGGTACCACGTGACCTCTGAACACAGGAACAAGCTGCCGGCACGCGCCGGAGACCATCAGAGAAGCAGGGACGTGCAGACCACGCCAGGAGGGGGTGAGTATGACGGGGAGAGTGAGCCATGCGATATTCACCAGTCCCCGTTCAACCACTGGGCTCTGTCTGCCGTGTCCTATGGCTGTGACGTTCAGGCAGAGGGCGCAATGACATGGTTAGTGCGCGCCCTCTGCCTGAACAGTCACTGCAGAGACCCAGAAGACACAGCAGCGCAGGGCGGTGGAACAGGGACAGGTGAATATCGCAAGTGTCGGGGGCCTGAGCCAGCGGCAACCCCTGCACCTGGCGCCCAGCGACGAGAGGTGAGTATGTCATTTTTTTTTATCGTGTCAGCTTATACTCAAGTATAATAATATATGGTACCTTGAATTTGTCCAGCAAATTTGAAAGATGTTTTTTATGCTATAAGTTCTCTCCAGACCCCAGAAGCATTATAAATGAAAGGATTAAGCAATACAAAATATTACACTCTACTCCCCTTTCCCCTGTCATGACGCTGCAGCTCCCTAAACCATTATACTTAAGTTTTCCAATGTGATTTTTATTTTAACTGGACAGCTTAGAAAAAATCGTGGACAGACAATATTTTTTTACAAATACATTGAAAAACCATAGTGAACCAAGTGATACATGTCTACAAACGATAGTTCTGATTTGTAGATGTCAGGCGCATTCACTGTGAACTGTAAAATAATGAGAATTTGAGTCAAAATAATCTGTATAAGTTTCTTCAGCTTCAAAAATATCATGAACGTCTTACATTTTTTTTATGGTCAGGTCAAAAAAGTGCCCTATCTTTTACGGACTGTATTGGAATTTCTGGTCGGTTGACAACCCAGTTCCTCTGCTCGCTCACTTCCTCCCTCTGATTCCAGTCTTCTCTTCCAGCTTCAGTCTTTTACACTCCTCAACACCTCTGGCTCTCACTAGCCATCCATTTGACATCATAATATCTCTTGAGGCCTAGTCAGCACTGGAGACGCTGAGGAGTGAAGACCAAGTGAGTGGAATTGAAGGTAGGAAAGGAGATAGGACTGAGCAGAGATAATAAATTTGCGTACAGATCAGAGGCAGTGTGAATATACAGATTTTTTTTTTACTCTTTCTCAGGTCTAAAAAGAATCAGTCGAAACAACAGCCAATAAGCTCATATTTTGCTTAATTTGAGCAAATCAAAGGAATAAAATCAATTTGGGCTCTGGCAGATACACATATTTTAGAACCTAGGTTTTAATGTTTTGTGGCCAATGTGAACATGCGTTTAACCTCTGCATGTGTACCAACTCAAGTTAAGCTCAATTTTTGTGTTTTTTTTTAGATCCACATATTTTGTGAAATCAATTTGTTTTAAATCAATACTGTTATCTCTAGTTTTTAGCATTAACAGGACTGTTAACAGCTTCAGAACACATCATAGAATTAGTACAGTATTTTTTGGTAATCGCATAATGTCTTATTTTTTAACCTACAGATAAGTCACTTATCAACTAGTTCCCTCCTGAGTGATAAAAAACAGTTCACTTCTTTCTTTCGGACTGTTCCTAGTGACGCTTTCCAATCTAAGGGACTATCTCAGCTCATTTTACATTTTGGCTGGACATGGGTGGGAATGGTGGCTCTGGCTAATGATTATGGTCAACAAGGTATTCAGGTTATTAAGCAAGAAATTCTCAAATCTGGGGCTTGCGTGGAGTTCACAGAATACATTCAGATTGGTAAAACGAACAGTAACATTGTTCAGGTTATCAAAGCTTCTACAGCTCAAGCCGTGGTTATCTTCTCTACTGATGTCCACTTTCTGCCTCTACTCGATGAGCTTTTGAGACAAAATATAACTGGAAAGATATGGGTAGCCAGTGAAGGTTGGTCAACTTCTTCATTATTTTCTTCAGAAAAATATTCTAATCTTCTTGCGGGAACCATGGGGTTTGCATTCTACAGTGGAAATATTCCGGGATTCCAAGAATACCTAGACCACATTAGTCCTTCCAGTCTACCTGAAAAGCCTTGGAACTGGATGTTCTGGGAAGAAAATGTTGGTTGTGCATTTTTAGACTTTGAAAACTTTACATTCTCCCGACAAAGGCCATCAAGAAACTGCACAGAAGTAGAAAAAATTGCAGATTTTCATACATTTCTAAAGCAAGTGCCCAATATTCGCATGTCATACAGTCTTTATAGTACCATCTATGTGATTGCCAAAGCATTGCATGACTTGCATTCATGTAGATCAGGAAATAGCCTTTTATTTGGCAGAAACTGCTCAGATTTCTGGAACATAAAACCATGGCAGGTATAGCATTATATGGTGGTGATGTTGATGATTCCGATGTGAATGTGTTTAGATAGTTCTTGACCTATACACCAATAATTCAAAACACCTCCCAGTCATGAGCTGTGTCCATAGTTCATATATGTATCGGCTCAGGTACAGTATTATGTACTCTTTAAGCTATTACATGGATTGCCCAATAATTTGCGTGAGCATTGTGTAATACCTTACTTTGCCTGCAGGGGTGCTGCAGTATTGTTGACAGACTCTTCTACAGACTGCACTTTCTATCTCTATAGGACCTCACAGAGGGACCTCGTATGGTCAACATTTTATAGAATAGAACATGTAAACTCAACATCCCCTTATAAAATGTAGATTTCTTTAATTATAGAAATAAATCGTTGTATAGTATTTTGAAAGAACTGAAAACTGTGAAAATAACATAATGGAATTTGTTGTGATTGACTTCATATGTTTCTATACTACACCATTTTTCTTTAGACCCATCCTATAATTTATCAATTCACTCACCTACCATAGTCAGTCAATAGTTTACAATGGGTAAATCAACCGTAAGTGGCAAACTAAGCGAACAGGAAGTTGGTGGGTCAAGTCAAGTCAATCATTAGATTTACTCTACCCAAAAGGCTTTTTCTCCTTACCATTAAATATATGGAACAGTTGTAAGAAATAGCGTTAGGTTGAGTAAGCCTTCATAGCGATCTCATGTCTGTGGGCACCTTTAGAGTCAATGTTAGTAGCTGCTTATTTCAGATAATACCTACATTGGATTATGTCTTTGTCATGATCCAGACCGGGTTTTGAGTCCTGTCCCCCTTTTCCCGGTCTGATCTTGTCAGGGATTAACTTGTCTGGTCTCAGGTTTGCTATTTAGCCCCGCTGTGTCCTGCAGATCATGACAGTTATAGTTTTCGCCTAGTGCTGCTGTAGCTGACTGATTGCTCTCATTTGTCCTGCTGCGTTTGCTGTCTGAACTCGTGTCTGTTTTCCCCTGTTCCCATTTTGACTCAGTGTTTCCCTTTAGTGTGCAGACTCCCTGGTTTGACTTGGCGTGCATCTTGACCTGTTTCTGTCCTTTCTCTTTTGCTTATGCCCTCCTGACCGTTACTTACCCCCTGGCTTGTCTCTGACCATGAGTTTGCTTTCTCCTTTGGTACTGCGCTACAGTCTAGGATTTGACCCAGTTTGCTTTGACTATTCTGCTGCCACCTGTGGTAGCCTCACTGTTGCACTGCAGGTTAGCTTTGTTTAGGTGCAGACCTGCTTTCTCTCTACTGCTATCTGGTGAAGCCTGCACCTACCTGCATTGCAGCAGCATGACAGTCTTATAAGGATTTACAACTTTTATATCATAATTCAAGTGCAAAAAAACATAAATACACTCATTTAGTAGTGGAAGTTACTTTCTCTTAAAGGGGTTGCCCAATTTTGTGATGAAAGTTTCAGTCACTCTTTGTGTCTGCAGAATTTTGAATCCTCACAGAGCATGCACTGCATGCTTTCATAATTTTCCAGTTATGGCAGAGTAAGCGGACAGTCAAGTGACAGCAAATATGTGATTTGCATACAAGCGCCACGTGCCGACTAGAGGTGACTGGACCCCCCAGTTCATTAGTACGTCTAGTTGGAATGTGGTCGGTAGAATGCAATTTGCATACTTATAGTCACATGACCGCCGACTCCTACCACTGGTTCAGACTTTCATCATAAACCTGGACATCCCCTATGAAGATAATGACTGTCCATATTCCATTACTATGATGTATTATCATTATAGAAGGAGGGGGTTCATTTTGAGAATCCTCTGAATTAGCAAGAATATTCTTGTGGACTTAAATCATTTGTTTATTTCATGGACAGATCTTCATCTGAATGTCCATCATGTTATACAGTATTTTCCCTACAGTAGAAATGTCTGGCTGAGAAGGCTTCCACCGGCAAGGTCAGTTGTTTGTTGGGATGTCAGGAACTGGTGGCTACAATGTGAAGTGAGTTATCTTTAAAGAGATGGAACAGACACTTTATAGTGGTCTTGGAGCATTGGTGAAATTTCATTTGGTGAGGTCTTCAATGTCAGATCAGTAGGGGTCCGACATCTGTTATTGATTAGCTGATTTTTGTTGAAGAACTGGCTTGATGTAAATAGTGGGTGGACCTGGAAAAGCGCTGCTTCTTTCATCGTGTAGTGTCCAT